>NC_134095.1:55995948-57472448 GCF_000715075.1 Nicotiana tabacum | reverse complement strand
TCACTGCGCCAAGCTTCATAATAATCTCTTACTATATTGGTGCATTAAGCATATGCTTAAGTATTATTTTCTCTCGCAAGCTAGCACTTATCTACAAACTCTCACCATTAATAGGTTTTGCATCACTAAATGTCACTATTATACTTCTAGTCAGTGCACTTGATTTATGCATTCTTATACCACAATCACACATATAATATCACTAATACTATCAAATTACTTCATTAGACATTAAGTGAGAACTATATAAGTATTTTTTTCTCAAAATATCTTTCATTACCAATCACAATAGCCTAAACGTGGCTAAGCTATCACGCTTATTAGTTTTGCGCACAATTCTTTCCTCTCCTGATCAAACTAGTAACAGAGAGTTATGTCTGCAACCTCGAATTTTAAACAAATCACTCTTAGGAAAAAAATAATATCCTAGACTATTTTACAATAATGTCTAAAATTTGACTAACACTCGAACTTCTTTAAAAATAAAATTTTGGCAAAGTTTTTCTTTAGAAATGAATTCATCCCAAAATTTATAATATTTCCAATCTCAACAACAACAGATGAAAATCCCATGTACCCAAGGAAGCTCTTAGTTATACATATTTCCAAACTTCTAGTGTTGTCCAGCAGAGGAGGATGCGCGTGTCCTAGCCATATGTGAAAGTTTATCTCAATGTTTAACTTGGTTAAGCTCAACGCACGAATAAGGAATGAAAGAAGAGACAACATTCTAGATGTTCAGTAGCCTCAAGGTCATAACTATGGACGTCTACATACCCATGAACAAGACTCTACCAAACACTGCTCCGTGACCCCGGACTTAAAGCCTAACTCTGATACCAACTTTGTCACGTCCCAAACTACCCCTTACACATGTCTAACACCCATCTAACACCACCTGCCAAGCGAACCCCTTTCTCTAACTTTTAACCATTTACACAAACACTAAGAGAAAAAGATGCATGCCTAATAGTATTATTAATGTAACGACCCAACCGGTCGTATCGAGCTTTTAAACTTGACTTGCCAGTTCTCGGACATGACTTACCCCGTGTGATGTATTATGACTCATATAAATTGTTGGTTTTGATTTTCAGGGTAATCGACATGAAATTTGGAAGAACAGTTCTCAGTTTGAAGCTTGTAATTCAAAAGGTTTGACCAAGATTTGACATATTTGTAGATGATCTTGGATCAGAATTTTTATAATATGGTTAGCTCTGTTAGGTTATTTGGGACTTAGGAGCGTGATCGGAATGCATTTTGGAAGTCCGTGGAAGGTTTAGGCTTGAATTGGCGAAATTGAGACTTCGGCTTTTTTCGGTTGATAGGTGAGAGTTTGATATTGCAGTAGTTCTGTTGTGTGATTTGGGATGTGTGTACAAAATTTTAGGTCATTAGGACATGGTTTGGTTAGGTTTTTGATTGAAACCATAATTTGGAAGATTTTAGAATGTTTGGCTTGAATACGAGGTGTTTTAATTGATTTGATGTTGTTTGAAGTGTTTTAATGATTGGAACAAGTTTGTATAAGGTATTGGGTTATGTTTGTGATTTTGGTTGAGGTTCTGGGGGCCTCGGGGTCATTTCGGATTGTTGCCGGAGAGGTTGGAATCTTGTTGCAGCAGCTGATATTGTTGCTTCTGGTATTTTCGCACTTGCGGTTTGGGAGCCGTAGAAGCGGGAGAGGCTTGAGGAATAGGAAACCGCAGAAGCGGTAAGGAGACCGCATCTGCAATGTCATAGATGCGGAAATATGGTCGCAAATGCAGTTTAGGTTGGATTAGTGATTTACGCAGGAGCTGAATATTTAACAGCAAATGCGGTACCGCAGATACGGTTGAAGGACCGCAGATACAGAAAGGCCTGGGCAGAACATATAAGTTATTTCATTTCGCGAAATTGAGCTATTCCACCATTTTTGACTTCGGCTTGAGAGCTTTTGGACGATTTGGAAGAGGGATTCAAGGGAACTTCATTAAGGTAAGGATTTTGGACCTAAAACACATTTCTATGGTAGTATTTCATTGATTAAGGCTGTAATTAAAGGAATTAAAGGGCTAAAAATGGGGGATTAGGGCTTGAGTTTAAGAGGCTTTAAAATGAGGATTTGATGAGTCATTTGAACTCCGATTCTGGTATTCTTGATATGCATAGACTCATGGAGAGATAAGGAATCTATTGATGTAAAAATATTTCTAACTTTCGAGACGTGGGCCTAGGGGTCGGGTTTTGGTAATTTCGGGATTTGTGCCCTTTGTTGATTGTTTTCTCTTGGGCTTTGCTTCCTTAGCATATGTTGACGTACTCGCTTGATTTTGGATAGATTTGACGTGCATGGAGGCCGATTCGAGGGGTAAAGGCGTCGCGAGCTAGAGATTTAGCCGGTTCGAGGTGAGTAATGATTGTAAATGATGTTGTGAGGGTTTGAAACCCTGGATTGCATATCGTAGTACTATATTGAGGTGATGCACACGCTTGATGACGAGCGTGAGGTCATGCACTATTGGGGATTGTAACCTGGTCCGCCTTACTTGATGATTTTACCGTATACTTGACTGAAATCTATTTGCTATCATCATTATTTGAGCTTCATGCCATATTTGGGCTTCATGCCAACTATTAGAACCCTTCAGGGATTTTGTTGATATTGTCTCACTATTTTGACTTTGTACTTGAACTCAGTCATGTTATTTTCCACTGTTTTTTTAATACTCAGCCATGTTCACTCAGTTTTAATACTCAAATGATATTTAAAATGATGTTTTGGGCTGAGAAACACTGTTTTACTATTGCCTGAGAGGCTTATATGATTTTTGACTGAGTAAGGCCGAGGGCCTGTGTTGTGGGGATATCTTCTGGGTCGGCTTGAGATTGTACGCCACGAGGTGGCTTGATATTAATATGAGGCCGAGAGCCTGTTTATGATGCCATGAGGTGGCTTGATATTGCGCTTGGGCCGTAAGGGGCCCCTCCAGGAGTATGCACACCCCCAGTGAGCGCGGATACCCATTGTGATGTGATATATAGCCCGAGGGGCTGGTATTGTTCTGAGATATTGCCCGAGGGCCGGATTTGTTGACATTGTGCCCAAGGGGTGAACCTTATATGCTTACCTTTCTTATTTGTCTGTCATTTACCTGTTTAATTGTGTATTTGTGCCCGAGGGGTGGATTTATGTACTTATCTGCACTAATTGTTTTGCATTCATACAACATGTTGATGCACTTTTCGTGATTTCTTACCATTCAGACTTTATTTATGATTATTACTCACTAAGTTGGAGTACTCACTTTACTCCCTGCACCTTGTGTGCAGATTTAGGTACTTTTGAACCCGGTAGGAGGTATTGGCTGATCGTAGGCAGAGTCATCAGAGTTTAGCAAGGTAGTTGTCGGCGTTCACAGCATTGCTTTTCTCCTTCTTGATGTCCTTGGACTGTATTTAGCCTATTTTATAACTTAGTTGTATTTTAGACCTTTGTAGATGCTCGTGACTTGTGAAACCCCGATGTCGGGTTGTGTTTGGGCTGTATTCCGCACATTATAAAAGCTTTTGCTTAGTCTTTTGTTTATTTACTCTTGCTTAGACTATTTGCTAATGTTTAACTATTAAAAATTGAATTGGGACTAGTTGGCTGGCCTTGTATTCACGAGAGGCGCCATCACGACCGGTTCCAGGTTTTGGGTCATGACAAGTTGGTATCAGAGCCTAGGTTACATAGGTCTCACGAGTCATGAGCAGGTTTAGTAGAGTCTCGCGGATCGGTATGGAGACGTCTGTGTTTATCCTCGAGAGGCTGCAGAACCTTTAGGAAAAACTTCACATTCTTGAATTCTTATTGTGCGTCCTTGATTCTACTTGAAATGTAACTCTTTGAATTCCTTCCACACGTTCATGTGCACGCATGAGCGCTCAGTATCAGATGTGCATCGATGGCTTGTGATTCCCTGATCGAGGGGCGAGATGTGATCTCTGTGAGTTGATGTTGGGCCGGTCTAGGGGACTTGAGGCCAGATTTTGTCTATAGCTTGAGCACCGAGGTGCTGATTGTGTGAGCAAGTGTTTTTAGAACTTATATGTTTGGTATTGTCCCTATTAGTGGAAGTGACGGCTGGATGGCTATGTGATGAGTATGTTAGTTCTACAAGATGTATCCATATGATTGGGAGCGACGAGAAGGGTCTGCTGGAGGATAGAAGAATTATTAAGTGCTTGATTTCCATCTTGATTCGAGGTGTAGTCCCGAGTTATGGGCGTGTGAAGAATCTTTTAATGTTTCCCAGTTGGGAGTGAAGTCAATTTCATGTTGCACTATGAGTTCAGACTCAAGAAGACTAAGTGACTACGTAAAGTTTATGACGGTAGAAGGTATGCGGAAAGGTTAGTTCGAGGTGAAGAAGGTAGGTTATCTCCTGCGGAGTGTTCAGAAGTTTGTGTGATCTTTATGTTGTCTAATAGAAGATCTCATTTGCAAGTGAAAGATATGTGCTATGATTTAAATTAAGTCGCTTAAGAGAGAGGGTTTAACTGTTGCGAGAGTAAATGCGAGATTTGCAGAAGATTTAAAGTACCTGATGATCTGTGTTTTCCCTAGCTTACAAAGGATTTGAGTTTAATCTAACTATGGTATTATGGCAGCAATAAAGTATACGCTTTATGAGTTATTGAGTGTGTTTTGATCTATGGCTTTGAACCAAGTGGGGGAGTCTTCTATTGATTAGTTGATTGCATGGTTATGTGCTATGTTGGTCCTAGTTCGAGGCGTTCGGGCGAATCAGTTATGGCCTACGGATATTGAGATCGATGATGGCTCAAGTAAAGGAAAATTCTTAACAAAGGATATAGTATGCTTCATAGGTGTGGAGAATCACAGAATGTCTTGAATTGTTGTTGGTAAACGATGCTCGGTGCATAGAATAGGAAGTTGCTTGGTGCATTAAGGTAAGGTTATATTCGGCAGTGTTAGGAGTGCTAATGAGGCACAAGTTGTTCGGTTCGTTTGATCAGGCTAATTGCCGTTTGAGTAGAGTGAATGACTCTCGGGAATGGTTCTAATGGGTTCAGGATTTTCACGTAATAATTGAAGATTTTCAGGTTGTATTTTGTCTAGAAAATGAGGTTTGCATTTGGAGGGTGTCAAGACTTGTGTCATTTCTAAATCAATTATGGGATTCTAAACATCAGTATCCGGAAGGTGGAGGTAATGTCTTTGGATTCGCAGGAAGTCTCTTGGGGGTAGGTATTTTGAATGTGGTGCTTTTGGGAACATTTAAGAGAGTATTCAGCGGCTTGTGAGCCTTAGACGGTGTGGTTTTATGCTTGAGTCTCATGTGGTGAGTCTGGGTTGAGAAATGGTGGTGTTATAGCAAGAAAAAGTATCAAGTTAAAGGTGAATTAGAAGGGACTTGGATAGACGGGATAGCTTTGTAGTAGGCCAAATCGGTATGGTAAGGATATGATTAGTTCCTTGGGTGCTTGCGAGGTAATGAGTTTCTATAGGTGTTTCGCGACAATGCTCTTGGGTTTAGTGGCATGCGTAGTTTGGTTGAGTTAGAAAGATTTAGTACTGACAGGTTTGGTTTAGAGAAAAGAGAGCCGGAGAGTTCTTGATGATTTCTACCATGGTTAAAGATGCGTATTTTTTGCGAGTACAAGAAGCATGGGATGTGAAGTGATTTTTTTCTGAATGGGAACAATGGGAAGTTCGTGGTTGGTTGAGTACATAGTTTCTTATGGCTCGGAAGGGATATAAAGTTTTCATGTTACCCTAGGATGGTATAGTATATGCGGTGTGTTGTGTAAGACTTAGATTTGCATGTGTAAGGGCACATATCAGTTCTGAAAGGAAGGTCACAACTCTTAGGCAGCGGGCAGTTTCAAATAGTTAGAGAAATGAGCTTCAGATAATTAGAGAAAGGGTCTTCGGATGATGAAGGAAATGGTATTTCTAATTTGGGGTGATTTGATGAGGGTATATGTTTCAAAAAAATAGGAAAGGGAAATATGATTAAGTTGATGGTACTTTGGTGGTATTACGACACTTTCTTGTTAGATCGACTACTGATATTCGAGTTTGCTTGGTGGCGCAGAGGAATTTTAGAGTATCTCTCGTGGAATGATTGGATATTAGAGGTGTGGTATGTATTCAGATGGCAAAAATGGGATCGAATATGGTGATTCAGGTTCCATATGGATTTAGAGATGGGGAGTTCTCATATTCAGACTATGTTGTGGTTGTGGGTCGCGTGAATTGGCATTGCTTAGTGACTACCGGGGTTTGGAGACCCGAGCGGATCTTTTGTTGCTTGGTATGTTTGATTTTGGATATGATATTGGGTTTAGACTGGTTTTCTCCGTGTTGTGTCATTCTGGACTATTGCACTAAGGCAGGGCTGGTGGCTATGCCGGAAATGCTACGGATTGAGTGGCGAGGTTCGACGGATTATATCCTAGTAGAGTGGTTTATTCGAAGACCCAACGGACGTCTGGGAAGGATTGTCTTTCTTATTTGGTCTTTCGTGATGGATGTCAGTGTATAGACTCCTACCATTGATTCAGTTCCAGTGGTGAGGGACTTTCGGATGTGTTTCTTGTGGCCGGGCATGTCGTCGGGAAAGGTTGTTGATTTTGGTATTGATTTGATGCTAAACATCGTATCGTATGGCACCGACAGAGTTAAAGGAGTTGGAGGAGCAGCTTTAGGATTTCCTTGGTAAGGAGTTCGTTGGCAGGCCAATGTGGATGCGTGTTCTAACTTGAGTCAGCTTGGTTGACTCCGATTTGTATTGTTGAGGGATGTGTTGATTTGATTGTTATTGAGCCTATTAGTAATCTAGGGAGATCTATGAGTTACCTTTCAGTGTTACAAGGTGTTATGATTTGTTAGTTATAGGCACATATGGTGCAGTTCTATTGGGGTTTCATAGTGGAAATCGAGCGGGAAGAGTATTTGGGTGTTACTCGGTGAATGGCATATCGGTTATGCCCTTTCGGGTTTTGTGGTGTATGGTATTTGCTTCACCGTGGGTATGAAGATTTGCTTTGGTTCCAGACATCAAATTGCGTGTGGTTGTCGATTTCAAGCATAGTGACATGAGGTGTTTCCTGTGGAGCAGTGTTTGGATAGGATCGCACATCGCAGCGAAGTTATGTGAGGGTATGACCTTGCGGGTTAGATTCGTATGTTCTGTTCCTATGATGTGAGATGGGTTCTCAGCCTTGTGTTGTGGTGGTACTGGTGAGATTGAGGTACATCTCTTTCATTTGAGTCATTTTCATGATTTGAGTATGTTCGGACTGTTGCTTATTGGTACACGTATTGCGCAAGTTATGGCTTAGGCCTGTATTGATGTGTCATGTCGCCAGAGTAGTGTGTTGGATTAGATGAGATCATTGGGTTCATTAATGGATACGAACGGGTTCGATTTCAGCATGTTGGAAGGACAATATCGAGGTTCGGCTCAAATATTTGCTATGGTATTTACCAAAAGGAGAAGTGGCTTCTGGAATGGTTGATATGATAAATGGTTGTGGCTTACTGTGTGTTTTATTTATCATTGGCAGTACATGAAAGTGTTGGAATGAGACTTTAGTTGATAAGAGGTTTTCTACCGGTATTCGGTTGTTGTGTGCAGCTGTGGTGAATAGAAGTTATCGCTACAAGCGTTTGAGTTATGTGGTATATAATGTAATTGCACCTGAGGTTGCAGGTATGGAGTATTACAACTGGTTCAGGTTCATTCAGAGTATAAATGTGAGATTCTGATCGTATTGATGATTTTAAAAGTGGAAATCTGGTTCTATGGTTTATAGGCTAGATTGGGATGTGAAATTTCAGTTACGATGTGTTATCGGACCTATATAAGATAGAGTGATGTGGAATCACCCCCGGGTATATGCATGGTACGGTTATTCAGCGATTGGTTGGCTTTTGCAACAACTCTGGGCACGTTCGAGGACGAACATATGTTTAAGTGGGAGAGGATGTAACGACCCGACCAGTCATTTCGAGCTTTTGCACTTGGCTCGTCAGTTCTCAGGCATGACTTGCCCCGTGTGATGTATTATGACTCATGTAAATCGTTGATTTTGGTTTTTAGGGTAATCGACATGAAATTTGGAAGAACAGTTCTTAGTTTGAGGCTTGTAATTCGAAAGGTTTTACCAAGATTTGACTTGTTTGTAGATGATCTCGGATCGGAATTTTTATGATTCGATTAACTCCATTAGGTGATTTTGGACTTAGGAGCATGATCGGAATGCATTTTGGATGTCCGTCGAAGGTTTAGGCTTGAATTGGGGAAATTGAGATTTCGGCGTTTTCCGGTTGATAGGTGAGATTTTGATATAGAGGTCAGAATGGAATTCCGGAAGTTGCAGTAGTTCCGTTGTGTGATTTGGGATGTGTGTGCAAAATTTCAGGTCATTCGGACATGGTTTGGTTGAGGTTTTGATCGAAAGCATAATTTGGAAGATTTTAGAAAGTTTGGCTTGAATCTGGGGTGTTTTAGTTGATTTGATGTTGTTTGAAGTGTTTTAATGATTGCAACAAGTTTGTATAAGGTATTGGGTTATGTTTGTGCTTATGGTTGAGGTCCCGGGGGCCTCGGGGTGATTTTGTATGGTTGCCGGAGAGGTTAGAATCATGTTGCAGCAGCTGATATTGCTGCATCTGGTATTTTCGCACCTGCAGTTTGGGGGCCGCAGGTGTGGCGCCACATTAGCAGAGATTTGGCCGCAAAAACGGGAGAGGCTTGAGGAACAGGAAACCGCAGAAGCGGTAAGGAGACCGCATCTACGATTTGGAAGAGAGATTTCAAGGGAACTTCAGTAAGGTAAGGATTTTGGACCTAAAACACATTTCTTTGGTAGTATTTCATGGATTAAGGTTGTAATTAAAGGAATTAAAGGGCTAAAACTGGGGATTAGGGCTTGAGTTTAAGAGGCTTTAAAATGAGGATTTGAGGAGTCATTTGAACTCCGATTCTGGTATTCTTGATATGCATAGACTCGTGGGGAGATAAGGAATCTATTGATGTAAAAAAAATTCTGACTTTTGAGACGTGGGCCTGGGGGTCGGGTTTTGGTAATTTCGGGATTTGTGCCCTCTGTTGATTATTTTCACTTGGGCTTTGCTTCCTTAGCATATGATGACGTGCTTGTTCTGATTTTGGATAGATTTGATGCGCGTGGAGGCCGATTCAGGGGCAAAGGCGTCGCGAGCTAGAGATTTAGCCGGTTCGAGCCGAGTAATGATTGTAAATGATGTTCTGAGGGTTTGAAACCCCGGCTTGCACATCGTAGTACTATTTGGTCTGTCCTGATTGATGATTTTACCGTATATTTAACTGAAATTTATTTGCTATCATCATTATTTGGGCTGAATGCCAATATTTGGGCTAAATGCCAACTATTTGAACCCTTCGGGGATTTTGTTGATATTGCCTCACTGTTTTGACTTTGTACTTGAACTCAGTCATGTTATTTTTCACTGTTTTGTTTTTCAAAACTCAGCCATGTTCACTCAGTTTTAATACTCAAATGATATTTAAAATTATGTTTTGGGCTGAGAAACACTGTTTTACTATTACCCGAGAGGCTTATATGACTTTTGACTGAGTAAGGTAGAGGGCCTGTGTTGTGAGAATATCTTCTGGGTCCATCTGCACGCCGCAGCGGTGATACACTGATATTGATTATGAGGCCAAGGGCCTGAGATTGTACGCCACGAGGTGGCTTGTTATTGATATGAGGCCGAGAGCCTGTTTTTGGATGCCACGAGGTGGCTTGATATTGCGCTTGGGTCGTAAGGGGGACCTCCAGGAGTCTGCACACCCCCAGTGAGCGCGAGTACCCATTGTGATGTGAGATATAGCCTGAGGGGCTGGTATTATTCTAAGATATTGCCCGAGGGGCGGATTTGTTGATATTGTGCCCGAAGGGCGAACCTTATGTTCTTATCTTTCTTATTTACTTGTCATGTACCTGTTTAACTGTGTATTTGTGCTCGAAGGGCGAATTTCTGTGCTTATCTGCACTAATTGTTTTGCATTCATTTGCGCAACTGTTGAAAAAGACATTTTCAAAGAAGTTTACACTGAGCTAAGATGTTTAAAGAGATTTTACAGCTTCATTGCTTTCTTACTGGTTTTTGAACTGCTTCTATACAACATGTTGATGCACTTTTCGTGATTTCTTACCATTCAGACTTTAGTTATCATTATTATTCACTGAGTTAGAGTTCTCACTTTACTCCCTGCACCTTGTGTGCGGATTCAGGTATTTCTGAACCTGGTAGCAGGGATTGGTTGATCGGAGGCAGAGTCATCGGATTTTAGCAAGGTAGTTGTCGGCGTTCGCAGCACTACTTTTCTCCCTCTTGATGTCCTTGGACTGTATTTAGCCTATTTCAAAACTTAGTTCTATTTTAGAAATTAGTAGATGCTTGTGACACCCCAATGTCGGGCTGTGTTTCGGTTGTATTCTGCACATTATAAAAGCTTTTGCTTAGTCTTTGGTTTATTTACTCTTGCTTAGACTGTTTGCTAATGTTTAGCTGTTAAAAATTGAATTGGGACTAGTTGGTTTGCCTTGTCTTCACGAGAGGCGCCATCACGATCGGGTCCGGGTTTTGGGTCGTGACAATTAATAATTAAAGAGGAAATGATTATCTCCCAATACCTTAGTCAATTGATAGGAAAACCAACAATCACTCAAATAATAAAACACTAGCCCAAATCCCACACTAAGACCATGGAGCATCTAACAGAATAATATGAGTTTTATTGACGGGTACGCAAACCCCAAAGAAAAAGGAAATAACTAACACGAACTAGGTAAGTCTGAATCGAAAGCCTCCACGAACAAGGCAGTGGCTCACCTCAGCAATAGGATCCACTCGAACAAACTCTTCAGCCTTTCGCTCTATCTCTTGCAACGGTATCTGCATAGAGATGTACGTAAGGGGTGAGTTATACGTAAATATAACCCAGTAAGATCCTCAACCCGCCACTTTAAATATCTCTGGAACAAGTATTATAAAATACAAACACACCACAACACGAATGATATAGTAAATATGATAATTATACAATAACTCAATATATGTGTCAACAGAGTTATTAAGAATTAACCAACAAGGATACCCACTATGGAATTATCATAATTGCAGTAAAAGAATGTACCAACACAGCTATGAGTCCACAACGGCATCACAATGCCTCAAAATATGTAATATAGCATACACAATGCTCACGGAAGCATACACAATTCCCCAAATATATCAAAAAACATATATAATGCTCGGGTGATGTACAAAGGCATACATAATGCCCCAATATCATGGCGCACAGCTGTATCAAACTCAACATCATGGCGCACAACCGTATCAAACTCAACATCATGGCGCACAGCCGTATCAAACTCAATATCATGATGCACAGCCGTATCAAACACAACACCATGTCTTACAGCCGAATCAAACTATCAAACTCAACATCATGGCTCACAGCTGTATCAAACTATCAAACAACCTTATAAAATAATTATTTTTTTAATGTATTTTTTCATAAAATAATATATTTATGACTAGTCTAAGACCGCCGATTTTGCCAAACGCACGCTTGTCCCAACACATGGAGCAGGAAGAGAAAACACACTTTCAAAATGGGTTTTAGAAAAGCAAGTATCAAAACTTAATTAAAGTCTCACTTACCCCGCTAACAAAATACTCCCCAACCTTGCAACGTCTAGAATACAGACCAAACGGCCTCCAATGGCCTCAGTCTATCCAGAATATTATTTAGCAATGTCAATGATGCTAGTCGGAATCAACTCTCAATATCCCTAACTTTTAAACTCTTACTATTCTACCTATTAAATATTATAGTTTTAAAGGTAGGCCCGAAATAATAATCATAGATTATGAAATAGAATAAAATGATATTGTGACTTATAGACCCAACAGTTTTGAAACCTTGAAAACTTGATTTACTAACTCACATGGAAAGTAGCCACTGGAATATACGTAATTAAAAACTATATTCAATCACTGTTTCCATAAACATGTATCCACTCATTATTGTCTAATTCTAAATAAATCATTATATCCTACTAGAAAGAAGTAAAACTGAAAGTGCATCTGCAATGGCTTTTTACATAATACTTTCTTTTAATTCCCCTAATTAACATTAGCAAATTGTTTTTCATAATTAATTCATGATGCCTTCCATTATTGCTTAATTATTATCATCTATATTACACGCTAATATTATCACAAACACCAACTAAAAAGCATACAAAATATACTAATACTTGGAGCTTTCACAAGTACACCAATTCCATTGCTCAAAAGTTAGATCTCCTATCCGTGATTGTCAATGAAGACAATTCATTGTCTGTAGGTCTCTTATGTATGCCACCTTCATATTCCAAAGCCTCTTTACTTGTTAGTATTAAATTTTAACATTCTAATGCCCTAATGCTCTACTAAAACGTGGGTAGAAATTGTGATGGCCGGGCCATGTACCTTACTTTTATTAACTAAAGTCCATGAGTATCCCACTGCCACATGTAATGTGAACTGACCAATTAGCAAAATTATTACTACATTATATTACATTTCTTTTAATAAATTCTCTCCCACTAACTTATATTTGTTCCAATAGCTATAATAGAAATTAAGTTTCTAGTCTCACAATTAATAAGTAAAAAAAAATCGAATTATTACATATATAAAGTGTGATTCTATAAGTATGGCCAGAAGAGGGTGAGGTGTATGCAGATTTTACTCCTATCTTGTGTGAGGTATAGAAATTATTCCGATAGATCTTCAGCTCGGGAAAAGAGTTTTCAAAATAAGTTTGAAAAATATTGTCACGACCCTAAACCGGACCCAGTCGTGAAGGCGCCTATCGTGAAACAAGGCCAGCCGACACAAACCCCCAAATCAATTAAGATAGTTATAATAATTCTTTTTAAGTCATAAATAAACTATAAATCCCAAAATAAAGAGTAGAATAGAACAATTCGGAAACAACACAGCCCGACATCGGGGTGTCACTAGTCATGAACATTTAAAAATACGTCTAAGAGTATGAAAAGACTACATAGTCTAATACAAGGCTAGTACAAAGGAAAGATAAATATAGGAATGAGAAGCACTAGGCTGCGAACACCGAGCAGCTACCTAGTCAACTCCGAATAGTCTGCTGGAAAATAATCAGCCATCGCTAGCGTGACCCAAGACCCCTGGATCTACACACAAGGTGCGGGGAATAATGTGAGTACGCCAACTCAGTATGTAATAAAAGTAAAGGCAGTTGAGCAATAAAAGAACACACGTAAAACACAACAAAATGCTACAACGAGGCAGTATAAAACTAGAACAATGCAATAAAACAGTAAGAGCTCGTAGAAACACCTTAGTTCAGTAAAAACCTCTTTAAAAAATCTTTTAGCAGTTCAAACGAGTGAATGAAAACTAGGAGAAAAAGATAGAAACAAAAATCAACCCCTCGGGCAACATTCCAACAGAACCAGCCCCTCGGGCTATCTCACAATCAATCGTATCAGCCTCTCGGGCAATAACATGGTACAACATTAGTCCCTCGGGCTATATCACATCTCACACTGGGTGCCCACGCTCACTGGGGGTGTACAGACTCCTGGAAGGGCTCCTTACAGCCTAAGCACAATATCGAGCCATCTCAAGGCATAATCAAATAGGCACTCGGCCTTATAACAAGCCACCTCGTGGTGTAACAAATCAGACCATCGGCCTCAAAATAATGAATCAGTACAATATCGCTGCGGCGTGCAGCCCGATCCCATAATAACCTCACAATACAGGCCCTCGGCCTCACTCAGTCAGAAATCTCTAAAAAGCCACTTGGGCATAGTAAAACATGATACTCAGCCCGCAATGTCATTTAAAAATGTCAAAACGGAGTAAACATGGATGAGTTATGAAAATAGTAGAATACAACATGACTGAGTACAAATATGAAGTCAAAACAGTGAGGAATAGTAGTAAAAATCCCCTAAGGGTCCAAAACAGTTGGTACGAGGCCCAACTAATACATTCATCCCAAATCATGATGATAGCAAATAGTTTTCAATCAAATACGTGATTAAACAGTCATACGGGACGGACTAAGTTACAATCCCCAACGGTGCATGACTCCACGCTCATCATCTAACATGTGCGTCACTTCAAAGTAGCACAACGATGTGAAATCTGGGGTTTCATACCCTCATGACAGCATTTACAATCATTACTTACCTCTATCCGATCCAAACTCTAGCCTGCGATGCCCTTGCCTCTAAATCAGCCTCTTTATGCTCCAAATCTAACTAAAATTAGTATATAGCCATCAAAATATGCTAAGGGAACAAAGCCCACTCAAAAATAATCAAATTACATCAAAATCTCGAAATTGGTCAAAACCCAACCCCCGGGCCCACGTCTCGGAATCCGACAAAATTTACATCAATAGAATCCTTATTCCCCCACGAGTTCATTCATATAAAAAGTACCAAAATCCAACCACAAATGACTCCTCAATACCCTAATTTTAGATTTCAAGCTTACAACCTTAAAAATCATCATAAAAACGAGTTTAGGGACCAAGGACCTTACCTCGAAGAAACCCTCTTGAATTCTCTCTTTAATTAGCTCTCCAAAGCTTCTTCCCGAATGGAATATGGTGAAAATCCACTCAAAATCGCGAAGGGTGAAATTTATATGTTCGGCCCCAGCTAAGCCGCTTCTGCGATCAAAATCTCGCACCTGCGGTCCCAGGTGCACATCTGTGCAAGTCACTTAAGCGCCTAAGACTGCACTTGTGGTCAGAAATCCTGCACCTGCGCTATCGCAGGTGCGCTCGACCAACCGCTTCTGCGGTTCCAGTTCCCATGTCCATTCCCGCATATGCGACCCTCTGGGCGCTTCTACGAGCCCGCACCTGTGGTCCCTAAGCCGTAGGTGCGGTTATGACAGACTTCAGTAGCTTCAACTGCAACTCCCCAACCAAAATCATGAACAAGTCATATACCGCTATCCAATATTATACAAATCTTCAAAACATCTCAAACAACATCGAATCAACCAAATAACATCGGATTCAAGCCTAAGGTTCCAAAATCTTCCGAATTCCGCTTTTGATCAAAAAGTCTATCAAACCACGTCCGAATGACCTGAAATTTTGCACATACATCCCAAAAGGCACGACGGACCTACAGCAACTCCCGAAATTCTATTCTGGCCCCTATATCAAGATCTCACGTATCAACCGGAAAATGCCAAAATTCCAATTTTGCCAATTCAAGCCTAAATCTACTCCAGACCTCCAAAACATATTTCGATCACGCTCCTAAGTACCAAATCACCTCCAAAAGCTATCTGAATCATAAAACCCAAATTCCGAGATCGAATACTCACAAGTCAACTTCCGGTTGACTTTCCAACTCAAAGGCCAATTTTAAAGACTAAGTGTCTCAAACCTTACCAAAACCATTCCGGATTCGATCCAACCAACCCGATAACGCATAATGCAGCTAAACAATACAATAAGAATCAAAAATAGGGGAAATAGAGCGGCAACTCATGAAACGACCAGCCGGGTCGTTACAAATATAGAAGTAAGAAAATTAGGATGAAAACTGGAAAAAAAGTATTAACAATAAAATTAGTAAAGATACCCAAAGTAAAAGAAATAATAATAGTAATAAAATTAAAGAATGAGATAATAATGGAATATAATATTAATTAATGAGATAAGGGAGAAGATAAGAGGCTTTAAACTAGAACCATGCTCTTCTACAGAAAATAGAAAAAATGCTCGACTACTTACTAACGTTTTACTGTAATCCTGGACCACTATGCTCTACTATCTAGGGTCATGTCCTTAATAGTTGAAGATGTGACATGTCCTGTCTAATCACCTCTCCCCACTTCTTCCTCGGTCTACCTTACTTCTTCTTAGACTTATCATTCTCAACCTCTCACACTTCCTCATTGGAGCATATGTGATCCTCTTCTTCATATGTCTAAATCATCTTTGCTTCATTTTTTGTATCTTGTCCATTACGGAGACCACTCCCACCTTGTTCTGGATATCTTTATTCATAATCTTATCTTTCCTAGTATGCCTACACCTCCACATAAGCATCCTCATTTTCACTACTTTCATCTCTGCGTGTGGGAGTTTCTGAGTGGTCAACACTCTTCCTCATACAACATAGTTCGTCTAACAACCACCCTATAAAACATACTTCTAAGTATTGGTAGCATATTCTTATCACATAGAATACAATATGGGAACCTCTATTTCATCGACTTGCTCTAGTACGATGTCTGACAATATCGTCTATCACTCTATTTTCTTGAATTATTGACCCAGTATACTTAATGTAAAGACCCGGCCGATCGTTTTGAACTCTAACGCTTTGTTTGACAGTTCTGAGGCCTTGAGCAACTTCACTTCAGGTATTATGACTTGTACGCATGGTCGTAGTTGAAACTTGGAAGTTCGAAGTTGATTTGGAAAGAAAATTATTCTTTTGGAAGCTTTAAGTTGGAAGAACTGACTAAGGTTTTATTTTTGAGTAAATGACCTCGGAATCGGGATTTGAAGGTTCAAGCAGGTTCAAATGATGATTTCGAAATTTGGCATATGTTCGGATCGGGTTTTACATGACCCGAGAGCATTTCAGCGCCTATTGTGGAAGTTAGCATTTTGGAAGAATTTCATAAATTTGGGTTGAAGTGAATTTCAATGATATTGATGTTCGTTTGGGATTCTAAGTCTGGAATAGCTCTGTGTGCTAATTTTGGAATTGGGAGCACGTCCGGAAGTGGATTCAGAGGTATGTAGGTTATTTTGGTGTCATTTGGCGAAAGTTAGAAATTTGAAACTTTTTGAGAAGTTTGACCGAAAGTGTACTTTTTGATATCGGGGCCGGATTTCAATTCTGGAATTTGGAGTAGGCCCATAATATAGAATATGACTTGTATGCAAAATTTGAGGTCAATCGGACGTCACTTGATAGGTTTCGGCATTGAATGTAGAAGTTTGAAGTTCTAAATTTTATTAAGCTTGAATTGGGCGCAATTCATGATTTTGATATTTTTTTGATGTGATTTGAGGCCTCGAGCAAGTTCGTGTCATGTTTTGGGACAGGTTGGTATGATTGGATGGGGTCCCGGGGGCCTCGGGTGTATTTCAGATCATTTTGGGCTACTTTGGATGCTGATTTACTGATATCTGGTGTTGTTCTTCGCATTCGCGAAGAAGGATTTGTCTTCTGGGATTTTGTTCTTTGCGTTTGCGAAGAGACTCTCGTGTTCGCGAAGAAGGAAGTCTCTGTTGCATAGGTCTGACTTCGGTGACTCATATCTCGCAATCTATAAGGAATTTAGAGATGATCCAAAATTAAAAGTTTGACATTTGTGTCTAGTTTTCAGAAAAGTAAACCATGTAGCATTTGGATTTGTGTACAAAACGTTATGGCTAGTACCCTACAGGTTGTCTTGGAAGATGAAGAAGAAATTTGTGTTGCACAAGGCTGACTTTGGGAGCTTATATCACGAAATCTCTAAGGAATTGGGAGGTAACCAAAACATGAAAGTTGTAGATCTTGGTGTCTAATTTTTAGAAAGTTAAACCATTTGTCGTTTGGAGTTTTGTACCGAAATTTATGACCATTATACTAGAGGATATATGAGAAGAGTTTTGAAATGGCTTTCGAGAATTTTGTTCATCGCAAACATGATGGGAGGCCCGCGAACGCGAAGAAGGGTTGTCTGGCAGTGTATAAGTTTGCAATAATGGGTTTGGCTCATTCTATCTCATTTCCTCCATGGGAGACGACCTAGGAGCGATTTTGGAGCTCTATTTTCATCATCTATGTCAAGGTAAGTGATTCCCACCTATTGCAAGTTAAATATTTGGATTATATATAGATTTGAACATGGAAATTCATGAAAAATTAATGAAAATTTGGCGTTTTGGTAGAAAACCTAAAAAATTGGTATTTTTAGATTTTGACCACAAATTTGGGCATGGGATTGAGAAAAAATTTTATATTTGAGTTCGTGATGTTATGGATAATGTTTATCTTCAAAAAATTTTGAAATCCGGGCACGTGTTCTAGAGGGTGATTATTATCGACTTTTCGGTCGGGGTTAGAAATTAATATAAATTGGATTATAATGAGTATTTGAGTATATATTTATGGGTTTGCACAACTATTAACTAGTCTTGGAGCCTTGGGCATTGGTTTGAGTCGTCGAAAGGGCTTGGGAGCCGAATAAGGAACTTCGAAGCGAGGTAAGTCTCTCTTCTAACCTTTTAAGAGAAAATTTACCCCATAAATGAAATAACTCAATATGTGCTTATATTTGTGGGGGCTACGTACGCACGATGTGACAAGGTACTATTATTCTTATGTTCGGGTAGTCTAGGATCCAAATCATAATATATTTGTGATGCTTGCATCCTACTTGTTAATTTAACTGTTTAAAACATATTGGAACTTGATAAAGAAATTTCAAAAGGTTAAACTTCACCTACTTGGGTTTTGGACCGGTCACTTGACTGTTAATGACAATTGATATTTCTTTGAACATCAAACCTAAATAAATCCTTAATTTGGATGTTTGAATGTTTTATCTTTTGTAGAACAGGTCGAACTCCTTGGAAAATTAAATAGATGCATCTATGGTTCGCGTCGTTCGACTCTCCGGTAGTGCACAGTTTAATATTATGTTAGTTCAGGTCGTATGACCTCGGCATGATTTGCACATGACTTAATTGATTGTTTTGAAATTATTGATAATTGATGTTGCCTCATTGGCAAGAGATATAAATTGTTAAACATGGAAATAAATTTGGAAATTTTCTATTAACAAAAGAATTGTTTACCTGCTTCATGTTATTGAGTTTACAGTTGCCTTATAAAATCCATAATTTATCATATTATCGGTATATTATTATTGGCCATAGTAAGTGTCGGAGTCGACCTCTCGTCACTACTTTCTTCGAGATTAGGCTTGATACTTAATGGGTACACGTTGTTTTCGTACTCATACTGCACTTGTTGCACATTTTTTTGTGTCTAGTGGCCTTGTGGGCACAACAGCGTGGTTGATACGGGGAATTAGGTGAGCTGCATCTTATGAGACGTTTCGTAGCCAGCAGAGTCTCCTTCAAAGTACTTGTATTATTCTTTTTTGTCCAAATTTGTATTCTGGAAAGTTATTGTATTTTATTTTATTTCCTAGTAAATGCTCATGTACTTGTGACACTAGGTTTAGGAAGGATTATGGGATACTCAATATTGAAATTGGAAAATATTATTATTATTCTGTAAAGTTTGCCTTTTTACTAGTTAAGTTGAAGGAAATTTATGATTTCAAAAAAATATTAAAATGAGAATTTAATTAACTATTTAGTGTTGGCTTGCCTGATAATGGTGTCTGATGCCATCACGACCTTTAACGCTTCCTCTCTTGGGAATGACTTGTGTAGCAATCCTCATTTCCACATCAGCCTCATGTGATGTGTCATTGAACTTGCATTTCATGTACTCTATTTTAATCCTGCTCAACATAAAATCTTTAGACTCTAATGTAGTACTTCATTCTAAATTATATACGAATGAATTTACATTTGCTTGTTGTGTTTGTAAGAAATGTTTCTACAAGTAAATATGAAGCACTATACTCTCACGAGTCAAATTTAAGTATTCAACATCTGCCCTATGAGAAAACTTACTCCCTTAACATGTCGAATTCTCAACCAATTCAGTTGAATATCAAGTAGGTTTATGCCACGACCCAAAAATCACTAATTGTGATGGTACCTAACTCGATCTGCTAGGTAAGCCAACTAACATTCAATACAATCCAAATTAAATTATAGGAAAAATAGTGAAGAATTATCGAAATATTTACAAATCTACCCAAGAACTAGTAGTACGAATAATGAGCTTCTAAGGCTTGAAATTTTCAAAGCTAATAAAATAATTACACGATCTGTTTGAAAGTTACATAAATAGACTATCAAAATCTAAAGCTGCCAAGGATAAGTGGCAACTATATCCGGAATGCATGAACATCTTTAGAGTCAGCTCCCGACATCACCAGCTGCTCCGCTCCAAAGATCTGCATGCAAGGTGCAGAATGTTGTATGAGCACAACCGGACCCATGTAACCAGTAAGTATCTTGTCTAACCTCGTCGAAATAGTGACGAGACTTTTTTTTGTTAAAAGATATTCACCGATAAAACCTGCACTGTAAACCAGCAATAGAACTATACTACGATATAACAGAAAGGAATACATGAAACGAATATACAAAACAATAACTAAGTGCTAGAAGAGATCACAATTTAGCAACTTCTAATACCTCGACCAATCCTTCCCTAAGAACTAAAACCAATAAACCACGACAGTCACTCCATATCTCTCACAGCATGAGGAATGTACTCAGATATCAAGTCAATTACACGGAAACACGCTTCGTTCTTTTATCTCATCCTCACCCATAATAGTACCAACTGGATGACAGAAATACTGATAACAAGAATTACAAAGTAGGAAATACGCAAGTAGCAATAATGAACGAGGATATACATGTGGGCAACAGTAATAGACTAGGTGAAAAGCAAGTGAGTAATGACAGCAATTGGAAGACAAGGAATATCAACTTCAACTAGCTAGCATGGTGGAGGCCTATATACAGGTATAGCAGATAAGAAGGAAATAAATGATCTTTACAAGTTAACAAGTAGAGGCATGAATGACTAACATAGAAAAAGAGCTTGTCCTAAAGTGCAATAGAATAGCTACGAGATGTAATTATGACCGTAGGAAGTAAGCATGGTATTTGCAAGTTAAGCAAGTAGAATATATGAGAAACACAATAACAATTGAGATAGGGATAAAAGACATGACAATAACAACAAGTCACATAAGATCTATAAGTACGACAATAACAGCTCAAGGTAAAGGCATGAACGTATACACGAGAAAATAAATATCACATTATAATGTATATCCCTCATCCTCGCCTGCACGAAAACACCCATTGTACCATGAACTCGTGATAACATAAAAGCATGAAAATATAAATGAAATGGCATGACATCATCCTTCATGTTTTTACTCGCATATGATATGGCATGGCATCATCCTTCGTGATTTTACTCTCAATAATATGATACGGCATCCCCCATCGTGCTTTTACTCTAAAAAATATGGCACGGTATCACCTTTCGTGCTTTTACTCTCCATAATATGGCATGGCATCACCCTTCGTGATTTACACGCTTCCTCACATGATAATGTATATACAATGGAATGACATCAACCTTCGTGCTTTACACTCTTCTTTACCCAGTAGCGTTCATGAATTTGATGAACAATGTGTTTCGGCCTTATCTCGACTTGTTTGTCATAGTTTTTATTGATGATATTCTGGTGTACTCGCATAGTTAGGAGGAGCACGCAGAGCATTTGAGAGTTGTGTTGCAGAGATTGAGGGAGGAGAAACTTTATGCAAAGTTCTCTAAGTGTGAGTTTTGGATCAGTTCAGTGGCTTTCCTAGGGCATGTAGTGTCCAGTGAGGGTATTCAGGTTGATCCGAAGAAGATAGAGGCGGTTCAGAGTTAGCCCAGACCGTCCTCAGCCACAGAGATTCGCAGCTTTCATGGTTTGGAGGGTTATTACCGCCAGTTTGTTTAGGGATTTTCATCTATCGCATCGCCCTTGACCAAGTTGACTCAAAAGGGTGCTCTATTCAGGTGGTCGGATGAGTGTAAGGAGAGCTTTCAGAAGCTCAAGACTGCCTTGACCACAACTCCAGTGTTAGTTTTGCCATCAGCTTCAGGTTCATATACCGTGTATTGTGATGCTTCGAGAGTTGGTATTGGGTGTATGTTGATGCAGGAGGGTAGAGTTATTGCTTATGCTTCTCGTCAGTTGAAACCCCATGAAAAGAACTACCATGTTCATGATTTGGAGTTGGCTGCCATTGTTCACGCGTTAAAAATTTGGAGGCAATATTTGTATGGTGTGTCTTGTGAGGTGTTTACTGATCATCGTCGCCTCCAGCACTTGTTCAAGAGAAAGATCTCAATTTGAGGCAGCGGAGATGGTTGGAGCTGCTAAATGACTATGATATTACTATTTTGTACCATCCGGGGAAGGCCAATGTGGTGGCCGATGCCTTGAGTAGGAAGGCAGTGAGTATGGGGAGTTTGGCATATATTCCAGTTGGGGAGATACCTGTTGCAGTTGATGTTCAGGCCTTGGCCAATTAGTTCGTGAGGTTAGATATTTCGGAGCCCAGTCGGGTATTTGCTTGTCCTTAAGGACAGAGTTTAGCACGATGATGCCAGAGATTTGACCATTGGTGATGATGGGGTGTTGAGGATGCAAGGGCGGATATGTGTGCCCAATGTAGATGGGCTTCGGGAGTTAATTCTGGAGGAGGCCCATAGCTCGCGGTATTCTATTCATCCGGGTGTCGTAAAGATGTATCAGGATCTGAGACAGCATTATTGGTGGAGGAGAATGAAGAAGGACATTGTGGATTCGTAGCTCGGTGTCTCAATTGTCAGCAGGTGAAATATGAGCATCAGAGACTGAGTGACTTGCTTCAGCAGATGGATATTCCAGAGTGGAAGTGGGAGCGGATCACTATGGATTTTGTAGTTGGGCTCCCACAGACTTTGAAGAAGTTCGATGCTATTTGGGTGATTGTGGATCGGCTGACCAAGTCCGTGCACTTCACTCCTGTGTGTACTGCATATTCTTCAGAGCGGTTGGCAGAGATCTATATTTTGGAGATTGTTCGTTTGCATGGCGTTCCAGTTTCCATCATTTCAGATAGGGGCACTCAGTTTACTTCACAGTTTTGGAGGTCAGTACAGCGAGAGTTGGGTACTCAGGTTGAGTTGAGCACAACTTTTCACCCTCAGATGGACGGGCAGTCCAATTGCACTATTCAGATATTGGAGGATATGTTGCGCGCTTGTGTCATTGATTTTGGAGGGTCATGGGATTAGTTTCTACCGCTCACAGAGTTTGCATATAACAATAGTTACCTGTCGAGTATTCAGATGGCTCCATATGAGGCTTTGTATGGGAGGCGGTGTAGATCTCTAATTGGTTGGTTTGATCCAGGTGAGTCTAGGCTATTGGGTACAGACTTGGTACAGGATTCTTTAGACAAGGTAACAGTGATTCAGGAGAGGCTTCGTATAGCGCAGTCGAGACAGAAGAGTTATGTAGACAGGAAGGTTCGGATGTGTCCTACATGGTTGGTGAGAAGGTTCTGTTGAAGGTTTCACCCATAAAGGGTGTTATGAGATTTGGGAAGAAGGGTAAATTGAATCTTCTGTTCATTAGGCCTTTTGATGTACTTTGGAGGATTGAGGAGGTGGCTTATGAGCTTACTTTGCCACCTAGATTATCGAGTATGCATCCGGTATTTCATGTTTCTATGCTCCGGAAGTATATTAGAGATCTGTATCATGTTTTGGATTTTAGCATAGTTCAGTTAGATGATGATTTGACTTATGATGTGGAGCCAGTAGCTATTTTGGAGTGTCAGGTTCGAAAGTTGAAGTCAAAGGATATAGCTTCAGTGAAAGTACAGTGGAAAGGTCGGCCCGTGGAGGAGGCTACCTGGGAGACTGAGCGGGAGATACGGAGCAAATATACTCACCTATTTGAGGCTTCAAGTATTTTTTTGACTCGTTCGAGGACGAACGTTTGTTTAAGAGGGTGAGGATGTAACGATCCAGCCGGTCATTTCATGAGTTACCGCTCTGTTTCCCCCATTTCTGCTTTTTATTACCTTGTTCAGTTGTATTATATGTTATCGGGTTGGTTGGCTCGGGTTCGGAATGGTTTTGGTAAGGTTTGAGACACTTAGTCTCTTTTGAGTGAGTTTAAGTTGGAAAAGTCAACCGGATGTTGACTTATGTGAAAAATGGAGGAATTTGGAAGTTTTTGGAATTCTTAGGCTTGAATCCGATGCAAATTTGGTGTTTTGATGTTGTTTTGAGCGTTCTGAAGGTTATGACAAGTTTGAATGATGTTATGAGATATGTTGGCATGTTTGGTTGAGGTCCCGAGGGCATCGGGTGAGTTTCGGGTGGTTAAACGGACCATTTCACCTTGGAGGAAATTGCAGAAAAACTGTTGTTGGTGTTGCAGGTTTTTGACCTTCGCGTTCGCGATGCATGTCCCACATTAGCGAAGGGTTAGGATGGGAGGCTGTGAATTTGGACTTCGCGTTTGCAAAGGTGGTCCCGCGATCGTGAAGGGTCGAGATCAATGGTCATCGTGTTCGTGAGGTTCTTGCCGCTTTCGCACAGAGGAAATGCGAACAGCTTGGTCCATGTCAGTTTATTCTTCCCATTCGTGAGTGGGTAGCCGCGTTCGCGGTGAGTTGTGAAGCTAAGGCTTTGCATTCGCATGATGGTGTCGCATCCACGATTTTTAGTCTAAGTTTCACCTTTATTGGGCGATTTTAGAGCCTTTTGAGGAAGATTGAAGAGGGAATAAGGGGAAACACTTGGAGGTAAGATTTATGGACTTAATACTCAATCCTAATGTGATTTCTATCTAATTAATCATGGAATTTGTGGAAGTTAAGCCTAAAAATTGGAAGTTAGGACTTGGAAATTGGAGACCTAAATCTAGGGTTTTGAGGGGTCATTTGTGGTCGAATTTTGGTGCATTTGATATGTATGAACTCGTGGGAAGATAATGAGTTTATTGATGTAATTTTATCGGATTCCGAGACATGGTCTCGGGGGTCGGGTTTTGTTTAATTTTGGGATTTGTGTTGTAATTTGATTATTTTCGCATGGGCTTCGTTCCCTTGGCATATTTTGACGTTATGATTCTGATTTTTGATAGATTCGACGTGAGTTGAGGCCGAGGCGAGAGGCAAAAGAATTGCGGGCTAGAATTTGGACCGTATAGAGGTAAGTAATGATTGTAAATGCTATCTTGAGGGTATGAAACCCCGGATTTCACATCGTTGTACTATTATGAGGTGACACACATGCTAGATGACGAGCTTGGGGTTATGCACCGTTAGGGATTGTGACTTAGTCCATCCAGTATGACTGTTTAACCGCGTATTTGATTCAAAACTATTTGCTATCATCATGTTTTGGGCCGAATGCCATATTTGGGCCTCGTGCCAACTGTTTGGACCCTTAGGGGATTTTTACTACTATTCCTCACTGTTTGACTTCATATTTGTACTCAGTCATACTGTATTCTACTGTTTTCATAATTCAGCCATATTTACTCCATTTTGACATCTTAAATGATATTTTGGGTCGAGAATCATATTTTTACTATGCTCGAGTGGCTTTGAGAGATTTCTGACTGAGTAAGGCCGAGGGCCTATATTGTGAGGTTATTATGGGATCGGGCTGCGTGCCACAGCGGTATTGTACTGATTCATGATTATGAGGCCGAGGGCCTGAGTTGTTACGCCACAAGGTGCCTTGATATGAGGCCGAGATCCTGCTTGATTATGCCACGAGATGGCTTGTTATTGTGCTTGGGCCGTAAGAGGCCCCTACCGGAGTATGTACACCCCCAGTGAGTGCGGTTACCTAGTGTGAGATGTGATATAGCTCGAGGGACTGGCGTTGTACCATGTTATTGCCCGAGGGGAAGATACGAGTGATTGTGAGATAGCCCGAGGGGCTACTTCTGTTGGTATTTTTCCCGAGTGGCCAATTTATGTTTTCTATATTTCTCTCTGTTTTCATTCACTCGTTAAACTGCTAAAAGATGTTTTAAAAAGGTTTTTACTGAACTAAAGTATTTCTGTGAGTTTTTACTGTCTTATTGCATTACTCTGATTTTATACTGCCTCGTTGTAGCATTTTGCTGTGTTTTACGTGTTTTCTTATTGCTCAGCTGCCTTTACTTTTATTACTTACTAAGTTGGTGTACTCACATTACTCCCTGCACCCTATGTGCAGATCCAAGATTCTTGGGTCACGCTAGCGAGGGTTGATTATTTCTAGCAGGCTGTTCGAATTTCACTAGGTAGTTGCTCGGCGTTCGCAGCCCAGTGCTTCTCCTTCCTATCTTTACTTTCCTTTGTACTAGTTCTGTAATAGACTGTGTAGCCTTTTTAATACTCTTAGACAGATGTTTAGATGCTCATGACTGGTGACACCCCGATGTCGGGCTGTGTTGTTTCTGCAATTGTTCTATTTCACTCTTTTCTTTGGGATTTATAGTTATTTATGACTTAAAATAAATTATTATAACTGTTTTTAAATGGTTTAAGGGTTTGTGTCGGCTAGCCTTGTTTCACGAGAGGCGCCACCATGACCGGGTCTTGTTTGGGGTCGTGACATTTTGAGTGTTAAGTAACTAGTTAAAATAAATAAAATTACTTTAATATCTCATTTATAGATTTCTGTTTGTGTAGATGGAATTTGTGCATCATAGATGGATGTATAATAGGAATCATCCTAATCGTGCGGGTTGAGGGATGAATTTATTGAAGAGGTTGTTGAATTTATTGCTAAGGCTCAAACACTTGATGATTTTCTTATTAGAGGAAGGATTAGGTGTCCTTGTGTGAAATATAAGTGTGTTAAGTTATTGAAATCAGACGAAGTTAAAGCCTATCTCTATAAGAAAGGGTTAGTAGAAAATTATTATATTTGGACTGCTCACGGGGAGAATCATGATAGTTTAGATGATGCAAACTTTCATAATTCTTTTGGTGGTGAGGCTAGCCCATTGCAGAGCATATTGTTGAACATTCTCGATACAATAAAATGATGAGGGATGCTTTTGGGACGTTTCCTGGGGTTCAATCCGAACCAAATTATGAGGCTAAGCATTTTTATGAACAATTAGTGGAAGCTAGCCGTCCATTGTATGTAGGCTCGGTGCATTCCAAGTTGTCTGTTGCAGTTAGATTGCAATATTACAATAATCGGATAGTTCTATTTCCCAAGTGGGCATGGACCCTATTATTGGGCATATGAATGAATTTAATCCGAGTAACATTGACTTACCAAAAGATTTCTACACTGTCAAAAAATTAGTTTCTAAGTTGGGTCTTTCATCAGAGAAAATTGATTGTTGTGAGAAATGTTGCATGTTATTCTATAAGGATGACGCATCTCTAGAGAACTGTAAATTTTGTAATCAACCTCATTTTAAGGAAGTCACAAATGCCAATAAAAAGGAAAGAAAGTTCCAGTTAAAGCGATGCATTATTTACCTCTTATACCTAGGTTAAAGAGGTTGTATGCATCAATGAGCTCTGCTCCTCATATGAGATGGCACTACGAACATAGAAGGCCACCTGGTATACTCTGCCATCCGTCAGATGGAGAAGCGTGGAAGCATTTTGATAGGGTATTCCCCGTGTTTGCTAGTGAACCAAGAAACATTAGGTTGGGATTATGCACAAATGGTTTTAATCCATTTGTTGTCTCTCCTGCACCATATTCATGTTGGCCAGTGTTTGTTACTCCGTATAATCTTCCGCCCGAGTTGTGTATGACAAGTCCATATATGTTCCTAACTTGTATTGTTCCAGGTCCATGCAATCCCAAAAGTTTGATTATGTATACTTGCAGCCTTTGATTGATGAATTACAATTATTATGGCATCAAGGTGCGGAAACATATGATATATCAACCAAATAAAACTTCAGATTACATGTTGTTGATACCCAATTTTTCCCTATAATATTTTAAAAAAATGCATATATACCTCCATACGCATTAGCATCAGTTAATATTTTTCCACAATTTCTGCATATTTTAAAAGATTCTAATTAATTTATTCCAGCATTTTTATTTATATAAACAATCACTAATTGCATCACAAATAGTTTTATAATAATTTTGTGTCTTAATTTTATCATTTTCATTTGTACTAAGTTTAAATTATTTCACAGCCACATTTGTAATTTTGGGGTTATAATTGCAATTACTTTGTAATTATAGCCCATGCATGCATTATTATATTATTTTACCGAAAAATAGCCTTTTATATTTTTAAAATATTATGTAACTATTTTAAAACATTTTTAGGCATGAAAATCATTTTTTATAATTTATTAACTATTTTTAAAAAAAAAATTTAACAATTAAATGGGTATTTAACAAATGACCCCTTTTATTTCGGATCTAGCCTAATTAAATGGCCCAATTTCAACCCCAAATCCCTAACCCACTAAGACCAAGCCCAAATCGAATTAAAACCCGGCCCCCAAACTATGATCAATGGCCACCATCACTTCTTACCAAATTTAACCAAACGACCCCCCCCCAAACCTAATTCATTCTTACAAAACAACCGCCCTAGAATTCCTAATGCTCTCCGTCTCTCTGAGACCTAATCTTAACCCTAGCCGCCGCCACCCAAAACCAACCCTTATCCCTTTGATTCCTATTCAATCCATGGATTTTCATGGCCGTTTGAGGCTCCTACTGATCTTCTACCTCTTTTGGTTGCTCGTTCTTATGATTTCCTGGAAAAATCTCGAAGAGATCTAACCAGATCTGGTTCAAGACTCTTTGAGAGTCCGTCTATGGTTGTGAGTGTTACTATTCCGATGCTTTTATAGTTCAAATCTCTTGTTTGAGACTGGATTCTTTTTACCATTTCATTATTTCTTCAAAACCCTCATTTCAAACACGAATTCATCCAGATCTTTGTAGATCTGGAAAGTTTCTGAGTTCATCTTCGATTTTTCTTTAAAGAGTTTCTTGTTTCTTCACTATTAGTCGATTTCTGGCACTATGTTATCTTAGGTTTGATCTCTTTATTATCTGTTGTTCGATCCTCTACATGTTTGAAGTGTTTTCAAATTCTCATGGTTGTTCTTTAAGGTTCTTTTACTTTTCTACTACTAACTAATTTTTAGTACTACGCTACTTTAGGTTTTTGATTTCTCTGATTTCTGTTGTTCGAATCTCTGTATGTTTGAAGTATTTTCTGTTTCCATGGCTATTTCTTTAAGGTTCTCCTAATCTTTCTGCTACTAATCTACCCTAAGTATCTTTCTAATTATCTGGGGTTTTCTCTTCCATTTTACAACAGATTTTCTGAAGTTTTTATGTTTCGTTTGATCTTTCTCGCATGGTTATGTTCCTGGTCCAATTGTTTGATTATTCAGTGTTTGATTTCAACCTCTTGTCCGTTATTGGGTGTGTTTGGTATAACGAAAAATGTTTTCCGTGGAAAATATTTTCTTGGAAAACAAGTAGTAATCTTATTCATTTTCCGGTGTTTGGTACGCAAATTAAGGAAAATGACTTCTCAAGAGTATTCATAAATAATTTAGATAAAATTAAAACTGAAAAATATATTTAAATTTTTTGGAAGGGGGGGGGGAGCTTGGGGTGGGGGCAGTAAAACGAAAAAAATAGAAATTTAAATTACAAAAAAAAAAGTAAATTTTTTTTGTGCGGCGGGGAGGGGGGAGAGGGGGTGATGGGTGGTGTAGAAAAATGAAAAAACAGAAATTTGAAATTGCAAAAAAAAATTAAAGTAAAAAAATATTTTTTTTGTTGGGGGGAGGAGGGGGAGGGGAGTAGGGTAGGTGGTAACGGAAAAACTGAAATTTGAAGAAAAAAAACCTTTTTTTGGAGAGGGGGTGGGGTGGGGAAGGTTGAGAAGAAGCTTTGGAAAATGTTTTCCCTTCTCTTGATAAGGAAAACATTTTCCTCCAATTGGAGAAAAATGAATTGATAAGGAAAATATTTTCCAAAACATTTAAGCCAACCAAACATGGGAAAATTGGAAAATATTTTCCGGAAAATGTTTTCCTTCATACCCGATTATTTGAATAATTGATTGATTAGCGTAATTATCTAGGGTTTCCTTTGTTTACTAAACTAATTTACTAGTCTCTGATTGTTTTTCTTAATCTTGAGTTCTTAATTGACATCTCTTGTCTATATATTGGTTGATTGACCCTTTGATTGGTTTGTGATTACCCGTGTTGCCTTATTTGTGAAACTGATTACTTGATTTAAGAGTTCTAACCCTAATTGACTGATAAATCTACTTCTTGCCTTATTTGAAATTCAATTAGAGTTATTTATGGTATAACTCCCTAATTTCTTGTCCCCAATAAGCTTGATTGATTATTTGATTACTTTCTTACCTTATTTTGCAATGTCAATTTGCCTTGCCTTACTTACCTATACTATTCGACTCCTATATATATGTGTGCATTCTCATTCTATAGACACGAACATTCTACTTGACACGGACAATAATTCACACACACAAAAAAAACTTTCCTCCCATCTCTCTCTCTGCTACTTGTGATCACTGCTTGACTAACCGGCTGAAATCCAAGGCTAGGCTGTTGAATCTTGTCTACTTTACCTTATGTTTTTGCTTCCTTAACTGGTATGCCTCTATCATTGTCATTTAATTAATTTGTGTGTTTATCAGCATGTCACTTCTGTTTAAATCTGTGTATTTATCAGCGTACTTACTTCTGTTCAATCCATGTGTTGGATAGCATGACTACTTCTGTCCAATATATGTGGCTACTTCTGCTCAAAACTATGTAGTCAATAGCATGTCTAACTAGGCATTTCCTTGCATGACTATTAATGTTCAATCTATGTGTTTATGTCTACTCCTGTCCAATACATGTGTTTACTACAATAGGATGTTGACTTCTGTTTTTAATTAGAACTAGGGGTTCTGCTTTCAGCAAGTTTGCATGTTTACTTATGTCTAAAGTTGGATTTATGTCTTGTTTACTTCCCTACTAGCATGATCTCCTATCTCGATACCTTGCTCCCCAATCCCTATTACCCTTTACATGTTGTTGTTTCATCCTCAACATGTCTTGCTTCTGTGTTTGGTCACTTAGTAACAACCAATAAACTAAGTTATTTGTTTCTAAATATTGTTTGTTGAAACCTTCGCCTAAGTTCTAAGAATGACCCTGTTTGCTCCTTATTTCCCGAAGAGTCTAAAACTGTTTCTCAAAACTACTCTTGTAAAGCACTATCCACTTTAATTCCTAGAATACTTAGGCTCCTTCCCCTCCAGTGTGAGCATTGCTTTGGAGTCCATGAGGCTCCTCTGAACTTTGACACACTGGGGCTGGCTACTCCACAATGAACAAGCTGATGATTTGTAATAGGACTTTGGTGTGAGCACTGCCCTGGGTCCCTGAGGCCCCTGGGAACTTTGACACATCAGGGTACCCCTCTTGCACTATGAGATGTGGCATTTGAGACTGTTTGAAGGCTTGGTTCCCCAGGTTTTGCTTTGGGCATATCTAAGCTCCCTATAGTATACTGTTATCATTCCTGTAATTCATTTTTACACTTGGTTTGTAATATTAATTACTTTGTAAATAGATATTGGGGAAATTAGTAAACAGGGAGGGATTGCTATACATATTTTGTTGGGAATGGGTAGATTTCATGCATATAGGATTTAAAATAAGTGTTTATATCCTAGAAGCCATGCCTATAGGACATCACAATGTTCATCACTTGTGTGCATTCTAGATATCATGACTATAGTGTTCAAATCCATTCTGCAATCAGAAATCATATTGTTGTGATGTTTGACTATTTGCATGCATTCTAGGTATCATGACCATAGGTTAAAATCAAATCTTGCACTTTCAGATATCATGTCTATAGGTTAAAAATTAGTCTTTCACGTTTAGACATCATGCTTATAAGTTTAAGGTTAATTTCTATATCTAAGAGTCATGCTAAATAGGTTCAGCATATTTGGCACTTAGAAACCATGCTTGTAGGGTCTAAAGTCAATCTTACATTTTGGACACTATGATTGTGAGTTTAAAATCAATCCTCGCATGCCAATCAGGTAAAATTTGTTGCATTGTCTAAAATCAGTCCTCACATCTCGATAGCATACCAATAGGATCTAATGAATCCAAACTACTAAAATGGTTTTACTGATTATTGCATTTCTGATTGACGACTAGATATCATGTCCATAGTATATCATTGATACACACCTAGGCAAGCATGTAAGGCGATTAAAAATCATGTGAACTATAAAACTGTGCTTCTAATTAACTACCCAGATTCAGCAACCCCCTCTAAAATCAGTAGGCAAACTGATTAGGTATTGGTTTCCGCTTTAATAAAGCTTTGCTTATGTTCTGATTTGTGTTCACCTAGATATTCTGTCATTAAGACTCTTTTCAGATGTCTAAAACATTGTTGTATGAGACGTGCATTTGTTTGTTCTATTTGTGGAGGTAAAATGTGAGCCCCCTTAATTGTTCTTTACTTAATAGTCCTAATTGTTTTGTTTGTCGTCTAGAGTTTTCTTCATTTAATTACTGTAGGAGAGTCTAGATCCACCCCTAATTAGAAGTCCTAAAATACCTTCGAGACTATATAAGTAAAGGGACGGGTAGTCATGCATATGATATATCTTAAGGTTGCTAGAACAATTTAGGCTATGACCAAGGGAGGGAATTGGGTAGTAAAGAATATGATGACATGTGTGCCAATGCCACGCGTAACCCCTCAAATTGAGGAAGGCTTACCGGGTATTGTTCAGATGTGATCCTATAGGCTAACAACCTAGGACTTCAAGGTTATTTCGAGCCTTTAACCAAATCTCTCGTATTGCAAGCCGGTTTTCGTGAGTTATTTGCTCTAGGTGCCCTAACGCACCTTAATCCGTTAGGTGGCAACTCTTCAAATTTAAATACCCAATTCCCAAAAGGAAATGAGTTGTTTCCAAGAATTCCAAAACCCGGACTCCACGAGGAAAAAGGGGGCGCGACACATGCTGCTTTGATGTGGACTATAAATAATTTTTTTGCTTATGGAATGTTGTCTGGATGGTCGACTGCTTGAAAGTTAGCTTGCCCTTGTTGTATGGAATACACTAAAGTATTTACATTGAAACATGGAGGTAAAAATACATGGTTCGACTGCCACTATAGATTCTTGCCAATGAATCATGAACTTAGGCGAAATACAAGTGCATTTTTGAAGAACCGAACTAATTTTGAGGAGCCACCGGCCTGCTTGTGTTCAGAAGAAATTTGGAACAGAGTAAGGGATATGCCTAAAGTAACAGAGTCTCTACCATCTAAGATACCAGGTTATGGTGTCACACACAACTGGACTAAACTGAGCATATTTTGGAAATTACCTTATTGGAAGCACAATCTTCTTCGGCATAATCTGGATGTCATGCATATCGAGAAGAATTTTTTGACAACTTGTTTAGCACTGTTATGGATGCTACTAACAAGACCAAAGATAACTTGAAGGCCAGGATGGACTTAAAAGAATATTGTAGGCGAAGTGAGTTGTATCTGACATACTTTAACAACAATATTCAGAAGCCCAAAACCAATTATACATTTACCATGGATGAGAGAAGAGAGATTTGTAGTTTGGTTAACAATTTGAGGATTCCTGGTGGGTGTCACACCTCCTTTTTCCGCACCCGAGAGGGCGCAAGGGAGTTTTTTCCAATTAAAGGACAATCGAAACGGGATTGGTTTATTTATTTCAGAGTCGCCACTTGGGAGATTTAGGGTGTCCCAAGTCACCAATTTTAATCCCGAATCGAGGAAAATAATGACTCCATATTACAGTTTGCGTACCAGAAATCTGGATAAGGAATTCTGTTAACCCGGGAGAAGGTGTTAGGCATTCCCGAGTTTCGTGGTTCTAGCACGGTCGCTCAACTGTTATATTCGGCTTGGTTATCTGATTTTATACAAGTGTGAATTTATGTGCCTATTTTATCTTTTAACCGCTTTTATAATTTAATGTTATTATTTTACGAGAATTGCAACGTCGTGGAAACACACCTCGAACCACGTTACAATCAATGTACCCGTGGTTAGAGCTACGTTTCAACTCTGTTGAGATTGGGATTTGGGTCACATAAATGTGCACCCGAGTTTAGGAAGATAACATTATTAAATACGCGCCTAAAGCAACTAGTGTATTATTATGTTGGGAAAAGGCCGTGAAATTCGCTAAACGGCCTGTCCCGAATTCTAAGTATATACATTTAGAGGGCCCCGCAGCTTGTGCATTTTTTGTTTGTTGAGGCTCGTCTCATTCATTATTATTTTTTAAAAGGAATTCGCAACGTCATGGAAATGCATCTCAAACCACGTCACAATCAATGTACCCGCGATTAGAGACACATTTCGGCTCCGTTAAGATTTGGATTTGGGTCACATAAATGTGCACCCAAGTTTAAGGAAGTAATTTAATTAAATCGCGTCTAAAGAGGCTAACGCGTTATTATCTTTGGGGAAGGCAGTGAAATTCACTAAACGGTCCATCCCAAATTCTAAGTATTTATTATGACTAATTATTGAGGGCCCCGCGATTTGCATTTTTATTTGGCGAGGCTCGTCTCATTTTTATTTTTAAGGATAAACCTACAGTGACTACATTTCTCTATTAAGTTCGTCTCTAAAAAGAAAATCCTAATTTATTAATCAAACAATGGAAGCTAGTAGGATACACGGCTAATGAAGAGTATCTCGAGCTTGATGAATTATAATTAAACATGAACTTACATTTAGAACTAACCCATATGGTAAACAACAGAACAATGACTAATAAAATTATGATAGAACTTATTAAATCAATCCGACTACCAATTCGGCGAGCTAGTCACGAACATGAAGACTTTTGTACAACTTTCGTCTAGCATGCCAATTTGAGATAGCAATAACGTAAGCACAAAACTAAAACTCGACAGATTTAAACAAGATCTTCAACATAACATTTATTCAAGCTCGGACACTATAGTGACCGATAGCAACTCAAACAAAGATTAGAAAACGAACCTCTAATGATAAACACTACTGGGGATTTACAACTCATTCGTCAAACCGAAATGGAGCCATAGTCGGCGAAATGAAGCAACGAGACCAACGAACTGGAACCTCCCATCGGCACTCGAACAGACTTCAAACGGGAAACCATGGAAACAGTCATCACAGCTCAAACGGAATATCTTGCGCCAAAACTCGAACACGAACGGGCTGAGCATGAACCATGGCTGCTACTGGTTTTTCCCGGTGTGTTACTGGTGGTTTGCTGGAGGGGTCGTGGTCTGGTGGTCGTTTGGACGTGGTGTTCAGTGGTCGTTTGATCCACTGCTGGGCGTGAGGAAACGACGGGGAGACTGGTGGTGGCGTGAGGTCGAGCTGGAGGTTTGGTGGGCGATAAGGCAGTAATGGAGGTTGCTAATGGCGGGCTGTTTGGACAGAAAAGATGGAGCAGTGGTGGCGGGTCGTTGATGCTGCAGCGGTTCGTGGTGGATGGTGGTTTTGGGTTAGGTTTGAGGATGAAGAAGAACGTGAAACAGCAGCAGCAGCGCCAGCTGCTGCTCGACGGGGGTCCGGCGGTTCAGGCGTCGGGGGAAGCTGGTTCGGGTAGGTGTTTGGACGTGGTGTTTGGGTGGTGGCGATGGCTGGCGACGAGCCTGTTTGGTTGTTTGACGGAGGTGGCGAGACGGAGATGGGTCAGTTGGACGGGACGGAGGGAATTGGTTGTGGTTCGGGCAGGAGGGTTGAGGGTGGTTTTGGTGGTCGCCGGTCGTGTCGAGGGTAGGGTTCCGTTTTTGTTCAGTAGGGTTTTTTCTTTCTTCTTTCTGAAGAAGAAAGATGAACAGTTCCTAGAAAAATATTTTCCAAGTTCCCTCTTCCAAAAATGTTTGTCCGTGTATTTAGTATCTCTTTGCTAGGAAAATGAGCCCCACGCGTGGTGGGGTTCGAGACTTGTGTCCCCCACGCGTGGTGGGGTTCCCCGTGTACGGGATTCCGTCCGTGTTCCCCACGCGTGTCCCCTCATGTGTGGTGGACTCGGATTATTATGGGCTAGGTCCGAAATTAGGCCTAAAAGCGGGTAATTTGAACCCGAATATTATTCTTTTGCCCGGACCCGATTAAGAACACAACGTTGTTCGACTAATCCTATGTAAGCAAAATAACTACAAAAATAAGACTAATATTTAAACAAAACTATATCTTTTTTTAATATATTTTTCAAGATTTAAATAAAACTATTTTTTTGTAATTTTCGTTTTTATATAAGGATAAAATATAAAGTAATATTTTTTGTATTTTTCAAAAATTAAAATGACTACAAAACATTAATAGAACTATATTTTTGGTTATTTTCGAAATTATATAAAGTACAAAAATAGAGTGCAATTTTTGTATTTTTTTCAAGTTTATGAGAAATACATAAACTAAAATTGATATATATATTTTTTGTAATTTTTCTTTTTGCAACGAAATAAAGTAAAAATAGTTAAAATGGCTATATTAGACCCAATTTCACATATTCACGCTAAAAATGTGAAAATTCTCGGGGAGGGTCAAAAATCAGGTGTCTACAGTGGGTATGCATCAAATTTATCTAGGTGTGTTGACTTGAAATAAGGGAAGTTGGTGTCAATGAAAAGCCATGATTGTCATATTTTCATGGAAGCGTTGATGCCTATTGCGTTCAATGCATTGCCTGACCGAATAGGAAAACCGATTACAAAAATAAGTTGTTTTTTCAAGGATTTGTATTCTAGCACAATGAGGGTGTAGAACTTAATTTATATGGAGAGTAACATTATCTTAACTTTAAACAAGCTGGCAAAAAGTTTCCATCTTGGTTTTTTTATGTAATGGAACATCTTCCAATTCATCTTGCACAAAAGGCACGACTTGGAGGGCCAGTACAATGTAGATGGATGTATCCCTTCGAGAGGTAATGAAATTTAATCATTTACCTTTTGTATTTGCTTTGAAGATTGTTTCATCTAAAAATAACACTATGCAGGACTATTGGCAAATGTAAACAGACCATAAAAAATAGATCAAGAATTGAAGGTTCGATATGCGAGGCATATGTAGCTAAAGAAACATCTTATTTCTGTTCATACTATTTTGAACATGATGTGCCATGTTTGAGAAACAGACCGAATTGGCATGACGATGGCAGTTACTTTGTGGGTGCATATGGGCAAGATGTTATTTATCCCAAGTTTTCAGAGTAGTTTAAAGAATTTGTAAGTATTACTTATTATTTAACATGATTTTTATTATATGTAATTAATTATATATATTTTTAAAATTCTAAATTATATTTAATTTTATATATAGGTTCATGATCCAGCTAATAGCATTAATGACCCATTTTTATGTGATATAGCTTGGGGACCTGACCCTAGAATAAGAATGATGTCTAAATACGTGGTCAATGGGTACAAGTTTCATACAGAAGAATGGTCTCACGGAAAAAAAACCAGCAATAGTGATGGAGATGTTGTATTATGGTGTGCTTCAAAAGATTCTGGAATTGGAATATGTTGTATGTTGGCCGAAGGAAAAGTTGGTACTCTTTCGATGTAAATGGTATGATCCAACACCGAATAGAGGTATACAACATAGTTGAAATTAAACACACGGGCCAATATAGACTTTATGATCCCTATATCATTGCACAAAAGGTGAAACAAGTGTATTATTCTCCTTATCCTTTGAGCAAAAATAAGTCTGCATGGCGGGTAGTTTTGAAAATAAAGCCCGTAGGTAGAGTGGTAGTCGAAGATGCATTAGATGTGGCGTATCAGAATGACATTTCAAATGTTGAATCAATAGTGGATGATGAATTAGCAGACGAATTATAGCATAATGAAGGGATATATGAAGAATTTGATCCTTCTGTCCTTGCTACAAATGAAGACGAAAATAGAGGTGTTGAACATGAAACAAGTGATGAGGAAGAATTACTAGATGAAAGTGAAACAGATGATGATGAAGACTTAGATGATTACTATGAAGATAGCAATGAGAATTATTATTCCTTTTTAGGTTGTTCTTCCTTTAATTATTTAATATTTTGCCGAATTATTGTATGTTTTTATGACATGTTAAACATTTTATGTTATTCTTTTAATTACGACTTGTTAGGTTGTTTATTTATTTCTTTAGTCATTTAATTATTTTATATTTACTGTCACTTGTTGTATTTTTAGTTTTGTATTTTATTATGATTATATTATAGATATGGAATATAAGGGGAATGAAAAGATGAAAACTAAGAAGAAAAAACAATATGTTCCAACTTTCTCAACTATACCAAATATTTGTCATCCTTTTCCTCATCCTCCTCAGTCGACTTCATTTCCATCTACCATGTTCACTATCCCCCTCCATCTAATAATTCAGTTCAGTATTATTTTATGCCTGCTAAAGGCAGTCAAAGAAACACCGTTTTTAACTTTGTACCCACACCTTCTATACAATTATCTTCACCAGGCTTTCATGGTAGTCAGCATGGTGGCTCACCAACTACTGCACCCTCGGTCTTTTATGATAGTCAGCATACTAGCCCACCAACTGCTGCCCCTCCGAGCTTTCATGGTAATCATCATACTGGCTCACCACCTGCTGCACTCCCAACTTTCATGGTAGTCAGCATGATGGTTCATCTTTTGTTGCTCCATCATCTTCCAGTCCATCATCATCATCCATTCCTAGCATATCTAGGTTGGATATTGGAGGCTCTCGTACATCTACATCTAGTGCTGCTTCTACACCATCTCATAGACGCAAGCACAATCTTGGAGGGGATGTACAATTTGATAGTAATAAACGATGATTGATAATTGTCCCCTACGAGGATGGGTAAGAAGGTTCTTATACAAATTTTATTTTTGAATGTACTTTTAGATATGTTAACATTAAGAAATATTTATTTGCAATTAAAAAATATTTATTAATTATATATATGTTAAATTTAATGTAGGTTTTTGCCATCCTTTCAAACTACACATTTGGTTATAGATTCTATAAAGCCATTTTATCATGAGCCATGGACTTCTTGGAGAAAGATACAGTACAACATCAGAGAGCAAATATGGAATCAATTTAGGGTTTTAATTATATTTATTTAATAATTATCGTCTTCATATAATGTTACTTTTTTATATTGCAGACAAGGTGTACATGACATCCTCAATATCAAAAAGCAATAAATATTATTTTCGAGAAGAAAACTGCTATAAGGATTAAAGATACTATATGCGCTACTCGGAATTCCGGTAAAATGCCGGACTGGTTAAGAGAAGATGTTTGGGATAAACTTCTTGAGAAATGGAATACCCCAGAATGGAAGGCAAAGAGTGAACAAGCAAAGGCAAATCGTGCCTCTAAAAAAGGTGGCTCGTTGCACACAGGAGTTTCAATTACTTCTGCTGCCCATAAACTAAGAATGGTAATTATTTATAAAAATTTTCTTAGTTTTACATATAGAAATTTACGTTTTGTAATGTCTAACTCATACTTTTCTTATGAAGGAATAGGAAAGAGGGTGAGATATGAGTCACACTGAGGTCTTCGAGGAGTTGCATAAGAAAAAGAAGAAGGATGGTACAAGAGAACACTGGGTGGAGATGCATGCGTCAGACGCATATGTAAAATTCTAACTTCATAATTATTTATGGTTTATAAATATTAGTTTGTTTACATAATAGTTATGTTTCTTATTTCAGGAAGATTATCATAAAAGATTGGAAGAATGACAACAAACTTAGCCTCCTTCAAAACAACCAACACCTGATGATATGGCTTCATTGTGGACAGAGGCAGCGGGTGGAGCAAACAAAGGCAGAGTCTACGTACTATGAGCATGTCGACCTACAGGTCATTCAAACCCACTCTTAGCCAATTCTTCTTTCCTTAAAATCAAGAACAAATGGAAAATATGAGAAACGAAATTAGTGAATTGAAGCAACAAATGGACTCCCAATACGGAACATTTGTTGGGATGCATAAATTCATGTGTAAACATGGGCATGATTTATCTGATGAGGATGAACAAATTGAATCTGATGTGTAGTAGTTTAGTTGTGATATTTTGGTTGATTGGTAAACTTGATTGTGAGAGACAACTTTAAGTATTGCTTTTAAACTTGAATGTGGGCTACTATTTGGATGTTTTTATGCCCAAAATTATTAGGTTTAAAGGTTGGTATTATTGGTTTAAGTTGTGCTAATGGTTGGCATTGTTGGTTTAGATTTTATTAATGTATTATTAATTTAGATTGTGTTAATGTATTGTTGGTTCGTATTATTGAATTAATGTATCGTTGGTTTAGATTGTTGTTAATGTATTGTTGGTTGGTATTTTTTTTTTGTAGTAGTTTGACATGTGGTGTAGCTCGAAATTGGGCAGAATTCTACCCAGTTTTACACAAAATTCCGACGAAAACGGTCGGATAGCTGCCCCGATTTAACCATAAATTCCCAGATTTTCGACTGATTCGGTCGGAAATTTTAAAAAAATTAATATTCAATAGTTTTCGACGGATTCCGTTGAAAATTAAATAAAAATTAATTTTTAATTATTAATTTTATTTGTATTATTACGACCGATTCAGTCTATAAATTCCGACCAATTTAGTCGGAAACGTGAATTATTTGGTTGTCTAACCTTTTTGAAATTTGCGACCACTTTGGTTGGAAATCACCGACAGATTCGGTCGGAAACAACATTTTTCCGACCGACCAATTTCGGTCGGAAAGTAGTCAAAAATACGTGATTTTCGATTGAATTTCGACCGTTTTGGCCGTCGGAAATCTACCATTTTCTAGTAGTGCTTGTTGTGCATTTTTGTTGCACAGGCACATGTACGTCTAGTGGTCTCGTTGGGCGCATCGACATGGTTGACACGGGGACTTGGGTGAGCTGCATCTGTTGAGACGACTCGCAGCCTGCAGAGTCTCTTTCAGAGTATAGTAGTTCTTTTCTGTCCAATTGTATTCCGGACAGTTATCGTATTGTACTTTATTTCCTAGAAATTGCTCATGCTCTCGTGACACCGGGTTCTAGGATGTCTATGGGATTATTCAGTATTTAAATTTGTTGAAGACATCGTTATTTATTCAATGAAATTCTTTATTTATTGTTTAATGTATAAAGGAAATAATTTCAAAAAAGTATTAAAACGAGAAATTACTAGTTATTTGGTATTGGCTTGCTTGACAGTGATGTCCGGCGCCATCATGACCTTTAATGGATTTTGGGTCATGACATTAAAAGTATTATTCTACTACTATTTATAAAGTGCATGAATCTGATTTCTATCATTATATTAGCCAAGAATTCACTCGCGATGTTCTCTACCTCATGTATGAACTATGTAACATAATTATAATTTCTTTTCAAAGACAAATAAACTCCTTCTTACAAAAAAATTATTAGAAATTTAAGAGGACAATATTCTTCTAATTGCCTTCACAATAAATCACAACTGAAGCATACAATTTTGTTTAGCAGCTAAGCAATAAGCATAACCAATAATTATAAGTTTATGATTTAGCAATACTCTCTACTAAAAAGACACAAGAGATTGTTATAGGATCAATATTCATCATTTTTACTTTATTGTTTATTTTATGATTGAATCATATTCTTTAATAATATTTATGTAATTTCTAACAAAATTGGTACCTATTAATATAAGGTGCACGCGCAACACGTACACGTATCATAAGACTAGTAGATAGATAGATAGATAGATAGATAGATAGGCCGACCGACCTACCTTACTCCTTACCCATTTTAGTAAACTTTTTAAATATTTGATTAATATAATAATTCTATATGATCCACTTTTACCTTACAATGAACTGTATTTAGCATTACTTCCAATTTGAGAACTTTGAAGGTGATAAGGAGATTCAATGTAGTCATGAGCATGCATTATGCATAGTCGCATTCATGCTGCTAAATCTGATGAGCAACAAATTAAAAGATGCTTTTCTCTATTAGATTGAGTGCATTTAAATATGACACAATTGCAGATCAGCCAACTAGTGGAGGTGCTGGCTAGTTTCTTTTACGATATATAATAAAGTTATAGCCATATTCAAAATGTAAAATGCTCTGGATTGGATCAGATTCATCTTTGATTCTCTCATGTGCATCCTCGTGAAATGATGGATCCGAAGTTAGGTCAACTTATTAATTTAGTTATAGTAATTGAAGAGCAACACTCTATTCTCTACTCGTAGTATACATTATTTCCCGGTCAAAATGTCACATTCTAATAAGTGCAGATAGTATATAATACTCCTATCAAAAATAGCACTATACTCTTTCTTAGCTTGGGGCAGAAATTAAATATACTCAAGAACGCAAAGCTAACCCTAAAAATAGAATATTACCTTAGCTCAAAGATTGTTTACTCAGATATTTCTTATCAAAGCGAGGGTTTCATTTCAGGTGAAATCAAATCAGAAGCTATTTCCGCACAACCATTAATTGTTGCTATTCACGCATCCCTGTCCGGTGGTTTGGCAAAGAAAGTCGAGACTTTCAGAAAGAGAATTATGGCATTTTTAGGATTATAGTATGGTGAATTTAATGAGTCTAAGATTTATGCAACCGCGCAAAGATGATTTTAGAGTCCTCACTTCCTTTATGAGGGGAATACACAAAATTTGTTGTTCCTATCATTTATTTGTATAATTTAATTAGATTGATTTCCTTCCAAATTTGATGAAATTTGCAAGATCAAAATCTGGAGCAATAGGAGATTGATTTCCTTTCATATTTCATATCTCTTATATATTGTTGTTATTTTTATTACGCATTTTTATGGTACTAATATATCATCTCCTATTGCTTTTTTGAGCCGAGGGTCTCCCGGAAACAGCCTCTCTACCCTTCGGGGTAGAGGTAAGGTCTGCGTACATATTACCTTCCCCAGACCCCACTTGTGGGATTATACTGGATCGTTGTTGTTGTTGTTGTTGTAAAATCTGGAATGATGACGATATATGAGCGTCGTATAGGTCTGTTTTATTTTCCTTATATACCATAAATATTTTTTGCTGTGTCGCTTTCCTCAAACTCAAAGGGAGTTTAGTTGTGTTTGTTTTCTTCTTGTTTTTGGTGAAAATAATTACTAATATTGGCGAATTGATAGCTACTAATTGCTGAACTTCAGGCTGTGGCCTTTGTCTTTCTCTATGTGAGTCTTACATATTCATCAGCTAAAACACTAAAATGATGAGAGATTAAATTTTTTATCTGTGAAATAAACTTTATTGCACGAGCTAATTTTTTATCTGTGAAATATGAAACAACAAAGTTTTTACTCAGAAAATAAAAGACACCCATTTGGCATACCAATCATATTAAAAACTCATTTTTTAATGATAAAGCTCATTTATACCATGTCCCCTATACCACCCTTGAACTTCATTCGTTTCTCACATGCCTCTTCCAGCAAATATGGATCTGAAATTAGGGTTAATTAATAATTCAATTGATTTATTGCATTATCTTAGACGTGGTCAGCTCATGTAAGGCTTGAACTTAAAGGAAGTTATAATAATAATAACAATATAATAATAATAATAAACAACTCTAGTCTTGTTTGAGTGCAAGTTAGATCTCTATAAATAACCTTTGAAGATACTCACAAAAAAATGTTCACAAAACTTTAAGCAATTTATCTAGTATGGCGTTACTTAAGTTTGGTTTAGTCATCACTATTCTTCTCACGGCATTCACTAGTTAGTATCCATTCCTCTTTATTCGTGTAGTGTTGTGCAATCTGTCGTTATTGTGCTTGTCAATAATATGTTTAGAGCCCGTTTGGCTATAAAACAAAATTTCGTTTTTTTTTCGAAATCAATGTTTGACCATAAAATTTTCAATTTTCACTTGAAGATGAATTTTAAAAAACTCTAAAAAATATTTTTCTTCATTTTGATCACTCACAAAAATTCAAAAATAGTCTGTATTCATGTCCAAACACAACACTAATTTTAAAATATCATTTTCACTTTTTTCGGGAATTTTACAATTCTTATGTCCAAACGTCCACCTATAGTTACACATGTGAATTTTTACATATATGTGTGTGGGCGCGCTTTTTTTCCTATACATGCAGATTGAATGTGCTCTCTTCCATATTATACCAGTAATTAATAAATTGATTTTGTAATTGTGGTGATGAATTTTTTTCAGCCGATGTGATATGGTTCTCAAAGACACAAGTTATGGCAGCAAGAAATGTCGATCCTAATAATGTAACAGGACTCAGAAGGAAATTACTTCCACAACTTAATGATATACTACCTACTTGTGGGAAAGCGTGTGGTATCTCTAATGGAGAAGATTGCAGTGGTTGTTGGTTTTGTTGTAGCTGTGAACGATCAACTTTCCCTTGGGAATCTGATAATCCTTTCTTTTATCGTTGTCAGTGACAAAAATTGGTAAATTAGTTCCCGATTGAAAAGAGTCTGCTAAAGATATCTATTACATGTATTTGTGATTCCGTTTAATTTCAGTATCTGCTCTGTTTTTTCTTATTTTCTTACACGAATAACAAAGAAATTCATATGAATGACTTTTTACTTTTTTTTTTATGAAGAATAACAAACTCAGCTTCACATGCAGGCAGGGCTTGCTTTTTAGTGCTTTTATAATTCAATCATACATTGAGCAAATCTAATTATGCATAAGCGATCTATGTCGTCTTCTTACTTCTTGTGCTATATATTTATTTAATACAGTTTATCCTTCATTCTCTAATGTAGTAATCTATCTACAGAGGAATTTAATTACCGTTTCTTGTGTTTCTAAGAAATTGTTTCTAGCAGTAAACATGACGCATCTATACACAAGAGGCGAATTTAAGTACCCTATGAAATAAATTACTTAACATGTAGAATTCTTAATCAATTCAGTTAAATATCGATTAAGAGTTTACCAATGTTCTCTCTTCTTTCTGACGCTAATTATCCTTTTCTCCTGAAGAAGCTATAAGGGTGTAATAATCAAGTATATATTGGGTAATTTCACAAAAGGTCATTCAACTTATACTAAACTCACTCAATTTCACTAAAAAATCAAGTTCGCTGAATTTTTTAATTCTAATTAAGAGATTATTTAAAACTTAAAAAAAGCTCCCACCCAAATAAAATACCCATAAGCCGACCTGACCCAACCTTTTGAACTTTTAATTAAACGAACTGTTGAAAATCTTCCTCCCCACATTGTTGATCTTTTTTTTTTTTTTTGGCTAAGAAAGCTTTTATTAAAAATATAACTAGTGCGTTACAGAGGTTGGAACTGAACGGTAGGTTACAATTCGAGCTACATCAGAAGCTAAAAGCGGTAAAGTAAAAGTAGGGGGATTTTCAAAAAGGATAACATCATTAGGTTGGAAATCCGTGGTTGTCTTCCCATGTTTGGCTAATACATCCGTCACAGCATTACCCTCCCTGAATGTGTGTTGGATCTGGGTCACCTGGAGCATCGAATTGCATGCAAAATTGATATGTGAGTGTTTTAGTGGAGCATTAGATAAGATGTGTAGGAGTATATGAGAGTCCGTTTCCACTGGTAATGGTCGGAAATTGTGAGCATTTGCTAGTAGTAGCCCATGATATAAGGCTAGCGGTTCAGCTTGGAGAATATCAGTATGGCTCAATGATTTGGTAAAACCATACACCTAAGCGCCAGAGTGTCACGACCCCAGCCCCGGTTATGATGGCGCCCAACACACTGCTAGGCAAGCCCGACCATTCAACAACATTATCCCAAATTCTTATTCAGATTATAGATAAATATCATAGAGAATTTACTAAGTCATTTCATTCAAGTGTATAATTAATAATAAAATCTGCGGAAGTTCAATTAAAATACCACACCATAGCCCAACAGAATCCGGTGTCACGAATATGAGCCTCTAATACAGAATATCCACCTATTACAAGTCTGTCTAGGAAAAATACGGAATAAAAGATAGAGATAGAGGGGAGAGATCAAGGCTGCGAACGCCATGCAGCTACCTCAATACTCCCGGATACTGCCTGCTTAGCTAAACAATTCCTCACTTAGCCTGTGGTGTACCTGGATCTGCACGCAAGGTGCAGGGAGTAATGTGAGTACTCCGACCCAGTGAGTAATAAACATAAATAAAGGCTGAGAATAAGAAATCGTGGAAAAATACAAAGTAAACTATAACTGGCAGTTTAGAACAACAAATAGTGAAGCAACAAGTCAATTAAGTCAGAGTACCAAATATTGAGACATGTATAACAGATAAAAACAAATGCATGAGTGCAATGCAATGCATATGATGGTACACTCTAGTACCCACTGCGGCGTGCAGCCCGAGCCATCCTTTTATTTATCGTCGACGGCACTCACTGGGGGTGTGTGCAGACTCCGGAGGGGCTCCTACAGCCCTAGCGCAATATCAAGCCATCTCGTGGCATCAAATCTAGGCCCTCGGCCTCATATCAATCTCAGTATAATCACCCAGGCTCTCGGCCTCAATATCAATGTAATAAACTAGGTTCTCGGCCTCAATATCAATGTAATCAACCAGGCTCTCGACCTCAATATCAATATAACACTGCTGCGGCGCGTAGCCCGATCCATGCTCAGTCTAGAAATCATCATAAGCCCCTTGGGCATTTGTAAAACAGTAGTTCTCAGCCCGAAATATCATTTAGAAATATCATTTAAGTTTTCAAATCTTAGAAAGATGGCTGAGTTTGCAAAACAGTATTTAAAACCTTGGACTGAGGTCAAATGATATGCAAAATATGCGAAAACAGTGATATCAATCCCTGAAGGATTCAAATAATTGGAAAGAAGCCCAAATGTAACAATTAAATCTAAGTAAGGATGATTCTCAATTTAGTTCAAGTAGAAAATACGGTAAAAACATCTCTCGGGACGGACCAAGTCACAATCCCCAACGGTGCTCTACCCCACGCCCGTTATCCAGCGTGCAAGTCACTTCAATATAGCGTTACGATGTGAAATTCCTGTGTTTCAAACCCTCAGGACATCATTTACATCAATTACTCACCTCAAGACGGTCAAAGTCTAGCTCGCTATGCCCTTGCCTCTCAAATTACCCTCCTCGTGCGACGAATCTGCCCAAAATCACAACGAATATGTCGCATTATGCTAAAGAGACAATACCCAATCGAAAGCAATCGAAAAATATCAAAATTCACGAATTTGACAAAACCCGAGCTCCGGGCCCATGTCTCGAAAAATCAGAAAATTAACATCACCGGATTCCTTGTCTCGCCACGAGTCTATGCATACCAAGAACTCTCAAATCCGAGTTCAAATGACTCATCAAATCCTAATTGTTTGGTTTCAAAATTCAAGCCCTAGTTTTTGATTTGTAGGCTTATATTTCATGAATCTCTAGGTGGAATTCACAATAAAAACGAGTTCTAAGTCCAAGAAACTTACCTCAAGTCGTTCCCCCTTGAATCCCTCTTTAATCTCCACCAAGAAGCTCTCAAAATGATCAACCATGGAGGAAAAATGACCCAAAATCGCGGATGAAGTGTTTTATAAACTCACTGCCTAGAATTTTTCGAAAGTTCTGTTCACGCATGCGGTTACTGTTCATGCGCGTGGTTATTGTTCACCCGCATGGTTACTGTTCACGCGCGGTTACTGTTCACGCTGCTAAAAAATACAGCAGCAGCCAAAGAAATTGCAGCACTTTTCTTTTTACTAAAATGGCTCTAACTCCATCATACGAACTCGGAATTTGATGATTCTTATTCCTATGAGTCACAAATAATACGAACATAGTCCTTCAATCGAAACTCAATTCGGAGCTCGTTTGCTCAGGGTGATATCCATTTCGCTCGTTAAACAATTAACTCATGTTTCGTGTCAAAAACCCAATCGCGACTTGATCAAATTAGACCAAACTTTTCAGATCACTCCTATAATTTATTATTTAAATTCTGGAAATCTCGAAATAAAATTTCGATCTCTAAAACTAAAAATGGACCTTTGGATCATTACATTCTTATGCTCAAACGGCAAAAATCTTCCAAAAACTCTTCCAAAACTTATGCGAGCCTCATGGGACCCCGACCAAACATGTCAACATAATTCATAACATTATTCAAACCTCTTCCAATCATCAAAACACCTCAAACAACATCAAATTACCCAAAACTCATCGAATTCAAGCCTAATTTTCTAAAAACTTCCGAAATACACTTTCGATCAAAAACCCAACCAAACCATGTCCGAATGACCTGAAATTTTGTACACATATCCCAAATCACCTAAAGAAGCTACAACAACTCTCGGAATTCCATTCCGACTCTGGGATCAAAATCTCACTTATCAACCGGAATTCGCCAAAATACTAAATTCGCCAATTCAAGCCTAATTCTACATCGGACCTCCAAAATTACTTCCGATCACACTCCTAAGTCACAAATTATCCCCCGAAGCTAACCGAATTATCGAGATTCAAATACGATCCCTCTAACATACAAGTCAATGTCCGGTTGATTTTTCCAAAACAAACCTTCCTTAAAGAGACTAAGTGTCTCATTTCCTACTAAAACCAATCCAAATCAACTCTTTCACACCCAACACTGATAATGAAGCATAAAGAAATAGGAAATTGAGAAAACGGGGCGGTAACTTACGAGACGACAGGTCGGATCGTCACACAGAGGCATCACGAAAGACTCCAGCTGCCCCACCCTTGTGAGAATGCTTGTCAAAGGCTCCATCAATATTTAACTTGTAGGAACCTTGGGGTGGGGATTGCCATTTGATTGGAATTATAGTAGTTAGTGTGTGTTGTTGAGTAAATGTGTTATCTAGGTAATAAAATTGGGCAACCTAGTTGTATATATTATGGGGATTAACGTTTGCATGTGTGTGATTGAAGATATTATTATTACAATTGATTCATATGTGCCAGAAGGTGATTGGAACTAGAATACGCAATGAAATTATATTAGGAGGTGAGGTGGTTGGAAGTCAAAGTTGTTTGACTCAGTTTAGAGTGAAGTGTGATGGAAGAGGGATATTTAAATAATGCCATATATTGGAGACAATGGTGCAATGAAAAAATATATGAGCAATATCTTCATGTGCTTGTCGGCATAATGGATAGGTGGAATCATTGGTAAGATTACGATTAGAAAGAAATGAAAGGGTTGATAATTTTGCTTGTAGCAAAGCCTAAAGAAGTGTTTAATTTTGTTGGTGGAATGTATCTTCCATACCCAAGTGAGTGGAGAATGGTGTTTTTACTTATGAGGAGGAGATGTTATTAAGGCGTAGGCAGTTGAGGTGAAGAAAGACCCTGTGGAGGAGGGATGCCAAAAGAATTGGTTTGTATCTCTTAATGCAGGGCTCAACAAAATATTATGGATGAGTGAGAATAGAGAGTGGGGTATGTCAAAGAAAAGTGGTTGGAGGTTCCACGATCCATGCCACATTATAGAGCTTAGTGGAAGGTTATCTTCATTTTGATTGAGTGAACCATGAATAAGATGACATAAAGGTTGGTGCGTAGGTAGCCAATAGTCAGACCAAAATTGAATTTGATTGCCAGTAGCTATATTTCAACCTAGTCTTTGTTTGAAAGAATGGTAAGCTTTTGCCATGCTTTTTCAAATGTAGGAAGCAGAGTTAATGTTTGGGTAATGGAATTGAGGATGGGGTTGTTGGAGATAAGATTGGTATTTTAGATGGAAAGTAGTTGCCCAAGAAGTGTTAGTATTGTTGTAGTAACGCCAAAAGAGGGCCATTGATAATGAGATATTTTTTGGATAGAGTTTTTGAATTCTTAAACCCCCATAAGTTTTTGATGTAGTAATTTTGTCCTAGTTAATAAGATAGAGCTTTCGTTTGGCAGGAGAAGAGCCCCAGAGAAAGTTTCTTTGAATATTTTATATTTTTTAGTGTCTTTTTTGGGAGGAGATTGATTTACATGGCATACGTGGGGATAGTATTTAATGCTAACTTGATGAGTCTTGTTCCGCCAGCAAATGTTAAGAAATTTTGTTTCCAACCTTCCAGTTTTTAGTTAATTCCAAGGCTGTAAGACGGCATGTCCGTCTCATGCATGCCACCTACCATATCAGCAGCAACATCATTAGCATGAGCTCAACGCCCCCTTGTTGGGGACCACCTCCTCTCCGCCCACGACCACGTCGCCCGGCACCACCTGCTCGTCGGGCACCACCAGCTCGTGGGATACCACGACCTCGCTGGTACTGTGATGGGTGCATATAATTAGCCTCGTGTGCCAAATGCTGATCCGATCGGGCTCGCTACAGTGTCTGGGCAGCCACATCCATGAATCGATGACTATACGCCTGCATGGCCACAGGATCGTGGACATAACTCTGCATCTGCTGCCCAATATGATAGACGGTATGCAATCCAATCTCCTGCACAAAGTAAAAAATATAAAATACATATTTGGCACTAAATTACAGGTATATAATTAATAATAACAGAAAACATACCAGGGCCTCGTGTCTCCCGGTGTATGGGACGTACCGACCGTATGCCTGATGAACTGGGTTCCCGATAAAAAGTCTGGAAACAGTGCGGTACTATGCCATATAACATTGAATAGGAAAGTGCTGCGGAGGTGGGGTCAAGTCACCTCGTCTGTCCCAAGTACCTAACTGCTCGTTATGCCATGGTATAAATGTGTCGTCCGCCCTGGACCGATCATCCCTCTCATAATGTAAAGCATGCCATGCAGGCGGAGTCGGTATAGGCTGCGGCAGGCCAAACTGACGAAATACCCACTCGGAGGCATGATGCTCGACAATATCGAGGCATATGAGCGGGACAGAAGCCCTCCAAATATGTCGGCCGAACGTGCAATACGCTGGCAGGGTACCTATCACCTCATCGTTGTACGACGTCCAGATGAACTATCAAATAAGAACACAAACCGTTAGTATGCGAAACACTAAGTTAATCTATAACAGGTAAGTTTAGTTAGATATTCACCTGTGCGTCCTCCAGCAGATCCAACACATCCCTGCAGAGAGGGAGATTATGATGGGCATCATACTCTCGTGCAAGAGTATGATGCATAACCCACCTACAGGCTAGAGGGAGTTGCGGAATTTCTACATTAGCCGGTAGCTTGGTAGAGGTGGCTGAAACTGCAGAAATCACTCCCAGACCCAAACCTAACATACAAGGTTGACGTAATGTATAAGATTAACTATAACTAGGTAGAATTGTAACTAACGGACATATTATTTGAATATGTTGTCACTGTAGAAGCGGCAGAAAGCCACCAACGTCTCTCTGTGTGCCGATGCAAGCCCGACACATCTGCCTGTACAGATATGAGATGATAGCACCACCCCAGTTGTAGATGGCTATATCCTCGAACCGGGCAATATGATGCAGAAAACGGAGGCTCACTAGGTTCCCCGAAGTTTTCGGGAACAAGACCCCCCCCCCAAATAGAAGGAGCAAAAACAACCTCGTATATCGCTGTACATCCACCTCCGCTGACTCGTCGGTGATAGTATGGTGAATCTACACCAGGTGGTCTATAATGGGGACCAACTGTACACGACTAGACCCAGACGCTACCTCCTTGTCCTCCGGTATGAAACTTGTGAGCATGTGCAGTATATCCCAATATGCGTGCCACGAATAATATCGCATGGTCGCAGGCAGTAAAACTGGCAAGCCATCAGCGGACATGCCATATAAAATCTCAGCGTCCTGGAGTGTGATGGTGGCCTCGCCGATGGTCAAATGGAAAGTGTGCGTCTCCGGTCTCTACCGCTCAATCAAGACCGTGATCAAAGCATAGTCGAGCTGTATTCGACCAATCCTAATAATCCTATATAATCCCATCTCCTCCAGGTAATGGACCACGCGGGGATGTAAAACACAGGGAGGACTCAAAAACTCCCACAGTAAATCCACTCTCCTAGCCTGGAAAGTCTGCGTAAGCAACTGTCCGTTCCATTTATACTCGGATCTATGTTGGGGCTGTAGGGCTAATAGATCCAACGTCCGAGGGCCGGGATGTATAGTCGCGTCCATGTCGTCAACTGTAAATTCATATTTTTTAATAACTTAATTGTACAAATTATATATATATATATATATATATATAGGTTCAGGGCTCGATATTTTGAGGACCAGTGACACCAAACTATCATTAATAATTATGTGTTTTTATTATAATTTAAATTTATATTTTTTAATAACTTAATTGTACAAATTATATATATATATATATATATATATATTATATATATACCTATGGGTTCCGGGCTCGATATTTTGAGGCCCAGTGGCACCAAACTATTATTAATAATTATGTATTTTTTATAATTTAAATTCATATTTTTTAATAACTTAATTATAAAAATTATATATATATATACCTATAGGTTCCGGGCTCGATATTTTGAGGACTAGTGACACCAAACTATCATTAATAATTATGTGTTTTTATTATAATTTAAATTCATATTTTTAATAACTTAATTGTATATATATATATATATATATATATATATATATATATGTTTATATATATATATATATATATGGGTTCAGGGCTCGATATTTTGAGGACCAGTGACACCAAACTATCATTAATAATTATGTATTTTTATTATAATTTAAATTCATATTTTTTAATAACTTAATTGTACAAATTATATATATATATATATGGATGGGTTCAGGACTCGATATTTTGAGGACCAGTGACACCAAACTATCATTAATAATTATGTGTTTTTAATATAATTTAAATTCATATTTTTAATAACTTAATTGTAAAAATTATATATATATATATATATATATTTAATAACTTAATTGTACAAATTATATATATATATGGGTTCCGGGCTCGATATTTTGAGGACCAGTGACACCAAACTATCATTAATAATTATGTGTTTTTTTTTTATAATTTAAATTCATATTTTTAATAACTTAATTGTACAAATTATGTATATATACCTATGGGTTCCAGGCTCGATATTTTGAGGCCCAATGGAACCAAACTATCATTAATAATTATGTGTTTTTTTCATAATTTAAATTCATATTTTTAATAACTTAATTGTATAAATTATATATATATACCTATAGGTTCCGGGCTCGATATTTTGAGGCCCAATGACACCAAACTATCATTAATAGTTATGTGTCTTTTTATAGTTTAAATTCATATTTTTAATAACTTAATTGTACAAATTACTAATTATCTGTGCTGATACAATTATTAACTTAATTGTACAAAGTTTGCATTTTCAACAACCAGTATAAGATACTTAAACAAAATGAATTTTAAGCTAAAATATTACACATTACTACGCTACAAGTCTCTAAATTTTACTACGCTAAAAGGGTCTACGTTTTACTATGCTAAAAAGATCTAGATTTTACTACGCTAAAAAATAATCTAAACTAAACATAAACAACAAATAAATTTAATTGCAAATAAAACACAAAACGACATGAAAACACACATATATAAATCGGGATATTAATAGACAAATTTATTTTACAAATTTATATTTTTTTAGAAAACACTAATATTAAATCCGGATAAATTTAACATGCTAGTTTCGAAAAAAAACATAAACCGAAATAGAACACATACAAATCAAATAATATGCATTATTATAAATGTTTCAACTTAAAATAAATCGAAATACCTCGATTTAGAATTTTCGGAAAGCAAAAAGATTGAAATTTTGACTCCAGAAGTGTGAATCAACAATAACACGAAGTTCTACTCGAATGTGGGACCTATGTTCTTCAAGTTTTATGTGTGTGGGGCCCATAATTTTTTTTTAAATGGAGGGCAGCAACGGGTATGGGGTGGGGGGCCAAGAAGAAAAGAGAGATTAAAAAAATGGAGGAAGAAACGATGAAGAAGATGAAAGAAATTTTAAAAACTTATGTATAGCGCCAGGTATTGTGGCGCTATATGTGCGGTGTCAGCTTTTACAATATAGCGCCACAATACCTGGCGTTATACATTAACGGTGCCGTTACCGTTAATGTATAGCGCCAGGTATTGTGGCACTATACATAAAAATGTAACTTTTTTTTACCACCTATTTGTGTACTTTAAATCCAAAAGAATCATATTTTGGTTCCGGACCCCAAATATTAGCTAATGTGTGCATGTGTGTATGATGATTGCTAGGCTGAATTTCGGCGGGGTATGGCAGGGGGTGGTCTGCTGAGAAAATAATTACGGTGGGTGGTGGAGCTATAGTGGTAGAGTGGTTATAGAGTTCAGGGTTTTCGTTGGGAGTGGCTTGGGAAAGTCTGTTGGTTAGGGGTATGGTATTTGGAGTGTTTTGAGTGGTTTTGTTGGTGTGGGTCCCACTTGGGGATTGTTTAATATGTTTTCATTGTTGGTAGTAGTGAGTGGTTTTAGAAGAGGAAGGTTGTTTGGGTTTTGATAATTGCGAGAAGTGGAATTACGTGAAGGTTTGGTATGTATAACTGTTTTCCATTGGTCTTGTGTAGGTGGTTGTATGGTAGGCTGAGAATGCGTTGGTATTGTATTAGTAGTAGTTGAGGGTGGTATAGGCTGTTTGTTAGGGCATTGGGAGTTAGTGTGTCCTAAGCATCCACGACTAATGCAAATGAAAGTAGCATTTTCGTAGTAAATTTGTTGTTAATGTGATCCTAATAACACATATTTATGTAGTGGTTTATTTAGTGGTGCTAGAATGCAAAGACGTGCGTATCAACCTCTAGTGGTTTAGATTGTGCACGTGTCTATTTTTAAAGGGGTACTAATGTAATTTGCTATTTTTTTTTGTACCTCCAAGTCATAATATTCAGTGGGCAATTCCTGTAGGTGAATCCATATAGTGGATAGATTAATATTAGCGGTGACCTACTTAAATTTAGGTTCCCATTGTCGAATAGTAAAATATTGGGATCCAATTAACCATGGTCCATTGTGAAGGATTTGGTTATAATTAACAGAGTTTGCTATTTTAAAAAGGTAATAGTCATAACCTAACTCAATTAGAATAAGTTGTTCATTTGGTTTCCACAATTGTTCTATTTTATATTTTAGAAGATGGTATGAAATTTTTTTGCCAAGTAATTTTATAATAAGGGCTTGGTCCCAAAGACGATAAAGTCGTGATTTATCAATGTGGGTAATGGGGTTAAAGTGTAGGTGGTTTGTGTGATTTTCTGTTTCATCTTCTAGAGAAAGTTTGCTAAGAAACTGAGTGTCAAAATCAGTATGCATAGGGGATGGTCGCGGAAATAATTTATCCCGAAAACTTGCATGTTCAGTTGAGGAAGGCGTGGTTATTGGTTTTGCAGATTTTGGTTTGTGATTGCTGCGATTTAACTGGTCGATTTCTTGTTATGTCATTTGTTGGACTTCTTTTTCTTGCATATTGGTCATTGGTAAGGGGCAGAGTGGCCTGCCCTGCGCTGAATAAATGTGGTTTCTCACCCTAGAAGTGTAGTGAGAAGGAAGAGAAATTTTTTTTGCCCATTGTTGATCTGAGTCTCAGAAATAAATTTTATGTAATAATCTATAGAACAAATAAATAAAATAATAAGTATGCCAACTAAAAAGAAAAAGGGAACTGTGATGACCCGATAGGTCATTTTATGTTTTTGAACCTAATTCTCGCTTCAATGCCTTAAATACCTCATCTTAACCCTCCTCGATTTATGTGTGCAGTTCGTGTATTTTTTTCCCCGGAAGCTTTTATGTTAAAAATTGAGAAAAAATGAACTTTTTGTCTTAAAGTCCATTTGAGTTGACTTCATTCAATATTTTGAGCAAACAGACCCAGATTCGTGTTTTGACAGTTTTGATTTGTCCGTATCGTAATTTGGGACTTGAGCGTATGCCCCAAAAAAATTTGGAAGTCCCTAACCCGAGTTATCGCACTTTGTTGAAATTTGAAAATTTAAAAGCTTAATGACTGGTTGAAGCAAAATACCATTGGATTGACTCCAACAGACAGATCTTTATAGAACACTCCACCACTGCTAAGAATAAAGCAGCAGTCCCAGCTACACCTCTCAATGCCCCAACTGAACACCCCCTTACCTTTTTTTCTACAGATTCTCAGTGGAGTGCAAGCAACCCCTCCCAGATATCCTAACACACAATGCTGCATTAGTTCACCCCTTGGATATCATCCTAGCCATAGCTGCTACAACAAAACCCCGATCACAACTCATAACAACCATCAAGTAACTACCAACAAAGAGATTGAGATGCCGACAAATCCAAAAATCCATCTGTACCCTCAACCAGTACTATTTCATACCCATTCTCTGTTTTCAGAATCCACAAGAACCTGGAAACAAAGCAATTTTTTGCTAACAGGTTTGCTATTTTTTGCAGGTACATTGAGAAGTCTTGGTCAATTGTTACATTTCCAGTGTGTTGTATTAGCATCCAAGATGCTCATTCTACTGAAAATGCAACAATTCACCTAAAACTCCCAATCAATTTCCTTAAACGAAGGACATGTTTCTAGTTTTTGGACACACATATACCCAAAATCTTTACATAACACAATCATCAGCAGCTCCACTCATGTTGCCTATTGTTAGCTCACAACAAATGCCATCAGAAGATACCACCACAGATGACATACCAACAACAGTCAACCCCATATTTACCAACTTCCATGAAACAGGCTCACTCACAGCAGCCTACCATCCTCACATGCCTTCAGCAGGAATCTCCTAGGGGCTCAGACCTAATTTTCCTGCCTTATTCACCCAGCTTTTCGCAGCAGCAGAGGCCCAGAAGCTAGAAACATCCACTTGCAAGTTCTAAGCTTTCCTTATTAGTCGAAGCAGGACAGTGTTCACCGGTCAGAAGCACCAATCAACAGCAAACCCACAGCCCAATTCCATGGGCCTTTTGGTCAACTATCTTCAACCTGGCTTTCTTTGTCTTTAATGTCAAAGCAAGGTTGAAGATAGTTCCCTCTACTATAACGTGTTTTTTACCTCATCTCATAGGGACTTTCTACATTTTTACTGGATGTAGAACTTGGTATACATGGAAGATGATCTTCCAACTCTCTTCTTTAGTACATTTAGGATCTCTAGTACTATTTTGTATAGTTAACCTAGGCTTACTTCACTCTAATTTTGTATACCCAAGTGTCTATCAATGTTGGATACATAATTGTTTCATCGCTATAGGTCTAACTTACCATACCATTCAGGGTTCACTTGATTGTCATAGTTGGACGACCAAGTATTCTTCCATCTTGGGAGGTCAAGTTTATGTCTCCCTCTACTTTTGTACTTTTATTATTATATATATGAAAATTATCCCTAGGAACAATGTCTAGTGGAGTTTGAGTTTTAAAAAAAGTCTTAATGACTTTGAAAGTTTGACCAATGTTTGACTTTACGAATATCGAGTTGGTATTTTAGTTTCGAAACCCGGTATAGGTCTAATACTATATTTATGACTTGTTTGACAAATTTGGTGAGAAACGAAGTTGGTTTGACGTGATTCGGACATCCGGTTGTAAAATTAGAAGTTGTTGAGTTTTCTTGAAAATTTCCTTTGATTTGATGCTTAATTCGTAGTTCTAGATATTACTTTCGCGATTTAATCACGCGATCAAGTTTGTATAATAGTTTAGACTTGTGTACATGTTTGGTTTGGAGCCTCGAGGGCTCGGGTGAGTTTCAGATAAGCTACAAAGTGAAATTTGGACTTAGGAATGAGCTGGTGTGTTGCAGATCTGGTGCAGGCCTCAGGCCTCGCAATTGCAAGGTCAGGCTTCGCATTTCGACCTCTGATAGATTCGCATTTGCGAGCCAATCATCGCAATTTCGAAGAGTAGCTGGGGCATCTCATGTTCGCATTTCTGAACAATACTTCGCATTTGCAAAGTGGGACAAGGGGGTACAGTGATCCCAATTGCGATGAAAAGGTCGTATTCGCGGAAGGTCAAAGTTTGCATTTACGAACAAATCATCGCAAATGCGATGACAGCTGGAACAGAAGGACTTCGCATTTTCGATTGTTTCTTCACATTTACGGGGCTCGCATTTGTGAACCCCAAGTCGCAAATGCGACATTTGCGATTGAGCAAATAGCTGAGAAAACAAAAAAAAATTCATTCTCTCAAATTTTCAAACTTAGAAACCCTAGAGGCGATTTTTCAAACAACTCTTCTTCCCCAAATCATTGGTAAGTGATTCTAAACTAGTTTCTTTCAATCTTTCATTGCATTTCCTAAGATTTCAAACTAAAATCATTGTGTTTTTATGGTGGAAATTGAGGATTTGGGTAGAATTAGAAATTTTTGTAAAATGGGGATTCAAACCTCAAATAGAGGTCAGATTCCAAAATGAATTACATAACCGGGCTTGGAGGTAAATGGGTAATCGAGTTTTGGTCCAAATTTTGGATTTTGACCAAGCGCGCACGGGAGTTATCTTTTGTTGACTTTTTTATTAATAACCTAAATTGAATTCTTTACAATCGTGGGTAGCTCCTAAGGCTTAATTTAAATCGTTTGGTTGGTAATTTGCTAGATTCTTTTTGTTTGGAGGCTTGTTTGAAAGGCAAAGCCATGGTTGAGCTTTGAATTGATCCTTTGGAGCGAGGTAAGTGTCGTGGTTAACCTGGACTTGAGGGATTGGGGCTTGTTTGTCTATTTGCTACATGTTTTAATTGTTGGGTACAACGTATATGTGAGGTGACAAGTACTTCTGTGTTGTTTTCAGGTTAAAGCATGCGGGTGGGACTTGTTCCTTGCAATTATTACTACTTTGATCATGTTATCCATGCTTAGACTAGTTATTTGTTGAATTGATCTTTCTTATCATGTTTATGGGTTTTTGTGATAATTGAGTATTGATTCCAAAGTTGAGATTGGTATTGTGGAACCATTGTTGAAGTAAAGCTTGTTCTTGTTATTCTATCTTCCTGTTGTTACTTGTACATTGTTATATAGTAAGGGAGAGTGTTAATGCATGAAGGATGATGCCATGCCGTTTGTGAGTGTTAATGCACGAAGGGTGATACCGTACTATATTGTGAGTGTTAATGCACAAAGGGTGATACCGTGCCTTTTCCATTGATTTATATTGTGAGGTTGAGAGTAAAAAGCACGAAAGGTGATGTCGTGCAATTTTCTTTATTGTGCTTAATTATTTTTACTGGTTAAAGGTATATTGACTGTTCTGGTTATCATTTCCTCTATATCTCTTCTATCTTGTATCCCCTTAGCATGTCCCGCTCCCAATATTACCTGTTTAGCTTTTATTTATTGTTATCTCATACGTATATTGTTATCTGTATAGGTTTATTATACGAGTGTCTTGTCATAGCCTCATCACTACTTCATTGAAGTTAGGCTCGACACTTACGAAGTACATGAGGTCGGTTGTACTCATACTACACTCTGTACATCTTGTGCAGACTTTGGTACCGACCTTAACTGTTCGTAAGGCGTAGCAGCTTGGACTTTCTTGTTGGAGACTCGAGGTAGATCTGCTGGCGTCCGCAGACCTTTAAATCTCCTTCCACTTTCCTTATTTTACTATTTCTTTTGTTCAAAATAGTTGTATTTCTTTCAGACTCTATTTGTAGAAAACTTTTGAAGCTTGTGAGTTGTAACTCCAGATCCGTATTATAGTAGATATTGGGTATTTATGTTATTCCACACTCAACACTAATTCATTTTGGCTTAATTGAGTATATTTATTGAAATTGAATGAAATTGGACTTAACGGTTCTCTAACGTTGTCTTTCCTAGCAAGTGAAATGTTAGGCACCATCACGGTCCCGAAGGTGGGAATTTCGACTCTTGACCAATTGGTATCAGAGCACTAGGTTGCCTAGATCACACAATTCACGAGTAGGCTTAGTAAAGTCTGGAGGATTGATATAGAGACGTTTGTACTTATATTCAAGAGGCTATGAGGTTAAGGAACAAATTTCACTTCTATTCTTCTTTATCATGCAATTTTGTACGCTCATGGCTAATTGAACTCTTCTACTCTTATTCTCTCGCAGATGGCAAGAACACATACTGCATCTTCAGTTGAGCAGTAGCCAGAGCCCCCTATGGCATCTCCTACGAAGGGCAGATGTCGAGGTCGAGGTCGTGCTAGAGGACAAGGTAGGGGTAGAGCTTAGAGCTCGAGCAACAGCACATCACTGGAGCTTTAGGTGGAGTTTGTTGAGGAGGTTCCAGCCTAGACTGTGCTTGTTGGACCAGCTCAGGTCCCGGAGGTGTTCATTACCACCCTAGTGCTTTAGGACGCTCTAGTCCGCTTAGTGGGCCTTATGGAGAGTGTGGCCCAGATCGGTACATTCCCTATGGCACCAGCCGTCTCTCAGGATGGGGTAAGAGCACTGACTCCCACCACTCACACTCTAGAGGAGATGGCTCCCTAGTATCAGAATCTAGCAGCCTAGCCAGTTGGGGTAGTTCAGCCGGTTGTTGCGGCACAAGCTGGTGATGGACTAGCTATGTCTTCTAAGGGCTTATTAAGATTGGACAAGTTCACCAAGATCTTTCCAAGTCACTTCAGTGATGCACCTTCTGAGGACCCATAGGATTATCTTGACCGCTGCCATGAGGTGATGTGGAACATGGGGATAGTTGAGACCAATGGGGTCAATTTTGTTGCGTTCGAGATGATGGGTTCTGCTAAGAGATGGTGGAAGGATTTCGTATCGACCAGACCAGCTGGGTTGCCTTCTCTTACTTGGGACCAGTTCTCTCAGATATTTCTTGAGATGTTCCTTACTATCACACTGAGTGAGGACTATTACTGGCAGTTTGAGCGTCCTCAGCAGGGCACTATATTTGTCACCCAGTATGAGACCCGCTTTGTGGATCTGACCCGTCATGCTATTCTTCTGCTTCCTACCGACAGAGAGATGGTGGGGAGGTTTATTGAGGGACTTGCTCAGCCTATCAAGTCGTAGATGGCCAAGGAGACTGGGAGTGTGATTTCTTTTTAGATGGCCACCAATGTTGCCAGGCGAGTCGAGATGTTCTTGCATAGGGTGGAGGTTATGGGTCTAACAAGAGGAATCGTCATTCCGGTGGGTTTACTGGTGCCTCATCTGGAGGCAAGGGTACTTTTGGTAGAGGCCATCCTTCCAGGTCATTTCATTCAGCACTCTAGGCATCCCACGGTGCTTTAGGTGTTCGTGGCCCTCATATGCCTTATTCCGACTAGCTAGCCTACAGTGCACCACCAACTCCATTAGTGTACCTCTGTTCCAGAGTTTTCAGGGTGGTTACTCAGTTCGACATGGTTAGTTTTAGCGTCAGCAGTCATAACAGCCGAGGTCCTATTATACTTGTGGTGATACGAGGCACATTGCTAGATTTTGCCCTCGAGCATCGAGCGGTTTGTAGCATCAGGGTTCTCGTACCATGGTCCCGGCACCGAGTGCTTAACCGCCCGCTTAGCTAGCTAGAGGTTGGGGTCAAACAACTAGAGGTGGAGGTCAGACCGCTAGATATGGAGGCCGGCCAGCTAGGCCCATTTCAGAGATGTTGTTTATGGGGGTGGGGCCCAACCTCGATGCTATGCTTTTCTAGCCAGGCCTGAGGCTGAGTCATCTGAAACTATTATCACAAGTAGTGTTTCAGTTTGTAGTAGAGATGCCTCTGTTCTATCTGATCTGGGTTCTACTTATTCCTACGTGTCATCCTATTTTGCTTTATATTTGGTTGTGCCTCGTGATTCTTTGAGTGTTCTTGTGTATGTGTCCACGCCTGTGGGAAATGTTGTTGTTGTAGATCGTGCTTATCATTCGTGTGTTGTCACCATTAGGAGTCTCTAGACTAGTGTAGATCTTCTACTTTTCGATATGGTAGACTTCGATGTTATCTTAGGTATGGATTGACTGTCACCTTATCATACTATATTGGATTGTAACGCCAAGACGGTGACCTTAGCCTTGCTGGGGTTTCCTCGATTAAAGTGGAGAGGGACTCTTGGCCCTTCTACCAGTACGGTTATCTCTTATGTGAAGGCTCGACTCATGGTCGAGAAGGGGTGTGTAGCTTATTTGACTTATGAATGCGATAGTAGTGCAAAGGTTCCTTCCATGGATTCAGTACCAATTGTTTATAATTTTCCAGAGGTGTTTCCTGTAGACCTGTCGGGGATGCCACCCAACTGGGATATTGACTTCTATATTAATTTGGCTCCGGGCGCTCAGTCCATTTCTATTCCTCCACACCGTATGGCCCCGACAGAGTTGAAATAATTGAAGAAGCAGTTGCAAGATTTTCTTGATAAGGGCTTCATTAGACCTAGTGTCTCGCCCTGGGGTGTACCTGTGTTGTTTGTGAGGAAGAAGGATGGATTGATGAGGATGTGCAAGATTACCGGCAATTGAACAAAGTCACCATCAAGAACAAGTACCCATTGCCAAGGATTGATGACTTATTTGATCAGCTTCAGGGTGCCAAGGTGTTTTCAAAGATCGATTTGAGATCTGGCTACCATCCGTTGAGGATTAGGGCATCTGATGTCCCTAAGACAACTTTTCGGATTTGGTATAGGCATTATGAGCTTCTAGTGATGTCATTTAGCTGATAAGTGCCCTAACAACATTTATGGATTTGATGAACCGGAAGTTCAATCCTTATCTGGATTCCTTTGTGATTGTGTTTATTGATAGGGATGGCAAGCGATGCGGGGCAGTACGGGTGCGGGGCGGGTTTTCTCTTAAACCGCAAAATATCAACCCGACCTGCCCTGCCCCGTATAGGAGTTGCACTCGCATTCACCCGCCCCGCATCCACACCCACGTCCACCCGCCCAGCCCCGCATAACTATTTTTTCTTCTTCTTCATTTTGTTAGTTTTAAGTGTTCTCTCTTTATTGAAGCGCTTTGCACAAAGATGCCACTGATTGTAGCTTTAGACCACACACTATCAGTAAGATCAAATCATGATCTTAACGTATCAAAATCTTGTGTTTTGATTTATCTTAGAAAATGTAAAATGACAAGTACGACAGATATATTAACTCGTTTAAATATATTTTACAATTTTTTGAAATGCTTATCGTTTAAACATTCATGTATTAGATATATTACATTGATCAATAAAATAGATTAATAATTAATTAATCATTATGTGTTAGATATTACATTATCAGTACTTGTCATAAAAGAATACGAACTTGACGCGTAAGCATTAGGTTCAAAGTTCAAACAATATGAAACTTTATTTTGCTTCAATATATTATGTGGAATCAATTTCATCTTTAGAAAGTAAAAAAATTTAGTTTCCTTTTTGATGAAGTTTTTAAACCCACACCCGCAAAGATTTAAATTATTTTTATTTTGACCCGCCCCGTACCGTCCCGCACCGCCCTGCACTTGCACCGTCCCATTGCCATACCTATTTATTGATGATATTCTTGATCTACTCCCACAGTCGAGAGGAGCACGAGCAGTGTCTTCGGATCGTACTTCAGACTCTGAGAGATAGCCAGTTATATGTTAAGTTTTCAAAATATGAGTTTTGGTTGGACCCAGTCGCCTTCGTGGCACACGTTGTATCAGCAGAGGGCATTCAGGTAGATCCTAAGAAGATTGAGGCAGTTCAGAACTGGCCTAGACCCTATTTAACTACAGAGATCCGGAATTTGTTAGCTTAGGCAGGTTATTATCGTCGGCTTGTGAAGGGGTTCTCTTTTATAGTAGCCCCGTTGACCACGTTAACCTAGAAGGGTTCCTTATTCAGATGGTCTGACGAGATTTCAAAAACTCTAGACTGCTTTGACTATGGTGCCAATATTGGTGTTACCCATAGGTTTAGGATCTTATATGGTATATTGTGATGTATATCATATTGCACTTAGTGCGGTCTTGGGATGGTAGGGTAATTGCATATGTGGCACGGCAACTTAAGGTTCACGAGAAGAATTACCTTGTTCATGACTTAGAGTTGGCAGCCATAGTTCATGCGCTCAAGATTTGGAGGCACTATCTTTACGGCATGTCGTGTGAGGTATTCACGGATCATCAGAGTTTAAAGTATTAGTTCAAACAGAAGGAGCTCAATTTGAGGAGGAGGTGGTTGGAGCTATTGAAAGACTATGATATCACCATATTGTATCATCCCGGGAAGGCCAATGTGGTGGCCGATGCCTTAAGTAGGAAACCAGTGAGTATGGGCAGCCTTGCGTTCATTCCAGTCGGTGAGAGACCACTTGCATTAGATGTTCAGGCCTTGGCCAATTAGTTCGTGAGGTTGGATGTTTCTGAGCCCAATCATGTTCTAGCTTGTATAGTTGCTTGGTCTTTATTGTTTGAGCGTATCAGGGAGCGGTAGTATGATGACTCCTATTTGCTCGTCCTTAGGGACACAATATGACACAGTGATGCCAAGTAGGTTACTGTTGGATATGATAGAGTTTTTAGGAAGCAGGTTCGTGTTTGTGTGCCTAATGTGGATGGACTTCGTGAGTTGATTCTTGAGGAGGTCCACAGTTCCCGGTATTCTATTCACTCGGGCGCCACCAAGATGTATCAGGACTTGCAACAACATTATTGGTGGAGGAGGATGAAGAAGGACATAGTTATATATGTATATCAGTGTCTAAATTATCAGCAGATAAAGTATAAGCATCAGAGGCCTGGTGGTTTGCTTTAGAAGTTAGAGATTCCTGAGTGGAAGTTGGAGCGTATCACTATGGATTTCGTGGTTGGACTCCCACGAACTTAGAGGAAGTTCGATGTAGTTTGGGTCATTGTAGACAAACTGACCAAGTCAGCGCATTTCATTCCTGTGGTAGTTACCTATTCTTCAGAGCGGTTGGTTGAGATTTACATCCGCGAGATCGTCCGTCTTCATGGTGTGCCCGTGTCTATCATTTCTGATCTAGGTACGCAGTTCACCTCGTATTTCTATAGGGCAGTACAACATGAGTTGGGCACGCAAGCTGAGTTGAGCACAACATTTCATCCTCAGGCGGACGGACAGTCAGAGCGCACTATTCAGATATTGGAAGATATGCGTCGCGCTTGTGTTATAGACTTCAGAGGTTCTTGGGATCAGTTCTTGCCACTTACGGCATTTGCCTACAACAATATCTACCAGTTGGATGGTTCGAGCCGGGGGAGACTCGGTTGTTGGGTATAGATTTGGTGCAGGATGCCTTGGATAATTAAGGTCAACATTATTTAGGATCGACTTCACACAGCTCAGTCCAAGTAGAAGAGTTGTGCCGACCGTAGAGTTTGTGATGTTGAATTCATGGTCGGAGAGAGGGTGTTGCTCCGGGTTTCACCCAAGAAGGGTGTGATGAGGTTCGGAAAGAAGGGCAAGTTGATCCCTAGGTACATCAGACCTTTTAAGATTTTTCACAGAATGGGTGAGGTGGCTTACAAGCTTACATTACCACCCAGTTTATCAGCAGTTCATCTGGTGTTCCATTGTTCCGTGCTCCGGAAGTATCACGACAATCCGTCCCATATGTTAGATTTCAGCTCTGTCCAGTTGGACAAGGATTTGACTTATGAGGAGGAGCCCTGGCCATTCTAGCCCATCAGGTTTGGTAGTTGAGGTTGAAGAGTTATCCTTCAGTTCGAGTGCAGTAGAGAGGTCAGCCCCTCGCACAACCTACTTGGGAGTCCGAGTTGTACATGGGGAGTAGATATCCACACCTTTTCACCAGCCCAGGTACTTTTCTATGTCCATTCGAGGACGAACGATTGTTTTAGAGGTGGAGAATGTGATGACCCGATAAGTCATCTTATGTTTTTGAACCTAATTCTGTGCTTTGAAGCCTTAAATAACTCATCTTAACCCTTCTCGATTTATGCGCACAGTCCGAGTATTTTTTTTCGGAAAGCTTTTATGTTAAAAACTGAGAAAATATGAAAATTTTGCCTTAAAATCCATTTGAGTTGACTTTGATCAACATTTTGAGAAAACAAAACAGGACTCATGTTTTGACGGTCTTGTTTGGTCCATTTGATGATTTGTGACTTGGACATATGCCCGAAATCAAATTCGGAGTCCCTAGCCAGAGTTATCGCACTTTGTTGAAATTTGAAAATTTAAAGGCTTAGTAACTTTGAAAGTTTGACCAATATTTGACTTTATGGATATCAGGTCCGTATTTTGGTTTCATAACCCGGTATAGGTCCAATACTATATTTATAACTTGTTTGTCAAATTTGGTTAGAAATGGAGTTGGTTTGACGTGATTCGAACTCCGGTTGTGAAATTAGAAGTTCATGAGTTTTCTTGAAAATTTCCTTTGAATTAATGCTCAATTCATAGTTCTAGGTGTTATTTTTTCGATTTGATCGTGCGAGCAAGTTTGTATGATATCTTTAGACTTGTGTACATATTTGGTTTGGAGACCCGAGGGCTCAGGTGAGTTTCAGATAGGCTACGGAGTGAAATTTGGACTTAGGAATGTGCTGGTGTGTTCCAGATCTGGTGCAGGCCTCAGATCTCGCAATTGCGAGGTCAGGCTTCGCATTTGGGATCTTTGATAGGTCCGCATTTGCGAGAAACTCATTGCCATTGCGAAGAGTAGATGGGGCATCTCACGTTCGCATTTACGAACAATACTTTGTATTGGCGAAGTGGGACAGGGGGTACAATGATCATAATTGCGATCAAACGGTCGCATTTCCGGAAGGTCGAAGTTCACATTTGTGAACAAATCATCGCAAATGCGATGACAACAAGAATGGAAGGACTTTGCAGTTGCAATTATTTCTTCATATTTGCGGGGCTCGCATTTGCAAACCCCATGTCGCAAATGCGACATCTGCAGCTGATCAAATAGCTGAGAAAGCGGGATGTATGTTCATTCTCTCAAATTTTGAAACCCTAGAGGCGATTTTTCAAAGAACTCTTCTTCCCCATATCATTGTGAAGTGATTCTAAACTAGTTTCTTTCAATCTTTCATTGTATTTCTTAAGATTTCAACCTAAAATCTTGTCTTTTCATGGTGGAAATTGGGAGTTTAGGTAGAATTAGAAATTTTTATAAAATGGGATTTAGACCTCAAATTGTGGCCGGAATAGGAATGATCAAAGAGAGGCCTCAGCTAACGATAATAAAGCCAAATTCCAAAATAAATTACATAACCGGGCTCGCGGGTGAATGGTTAATCGGGTTTTTAGTTCTTCTTTAAACCTCCATTAAAGAGCTCTAAAGCTAACCATGAAAACTCATCCATAAATCCAAAACATCACCCCAAAAACAACTTCATCTTCCTCATTCTCACCATGGAAACATAGCAGATCCATCACAAAAAACCAGCCATGTACTAGCCCCAAAACACCCATGAAACTCAGCTTCAAAACAATCCAAAGCCCTAGCTCAAATCCCAACCTAAAGTGCAGCAAAAAACAACTGTCGAACAACACCAAAATCCAATAAATTTCAGCCCTAAAAATGCAGCAAGTTTCAGGTAAAAACCAGGTCCAAAATCACTCAAAACCCATCGCTGAAATCACCTTGAAAAACACAGCAAAAACAGCCGTCTAAAAGCGCCTTGTTTATCGTCAAAAACAGCCCCAAATTCTCCATTAATACTACTCCAAAACCATTGTAAAACTCGACCTCAAACTAGTCCCATTCGAGTTTAGGTGAGGCATCCGATTCAAGGCTTTTTGTTTGTGTATCTGATTTATCGTGGAGGCTCGACATTCGCTGTTGTATTATCTAGCTTGTTTGGAGGTTTTTGTTTATCAATACATCGAAGAAAGTTTGCTTGAAGGTCCGTTTTCTGGTTTCATCGGATTTTTCAATTCATGAATCTTAGGATTTGTTTTTTTTGGAGGAATAATTTTGTGCTTAAATGGTTGTTATTTTGAGTCTTCTTTGTGTGTTATCTCAACTAATTCATGAGACTAATTTGAGTAGATAAGTTGGTTCATTAGTGATTGTTCTATGTTAAGTATTAATATTATTGAAATTTTGAATTCTTAATGTTAAATGAATGTTAGTCTATGCTTTAAATGAAAGTTTAGAATTGCGGGTTTAGACCAAGCGGGCCCGGGAGTTGACTTTTGTTGACTTTTTCAATAATGACCTAAATTGAATTCTTTGTAATTGTGGGTAGTTTAAAGGATTAATTTAAATCGTTTGGTGGTAATTTACTAGATTCTATTAGTTCGGAGGCTTGTTTGAAAGGCAAAGTCGTGGTTGAGCTTTGAATTGATCATTTGGAGCGAGGTAAGTGTCGTGGTTAATCTTGATTTGAGAGATTTGAACTTGTTTGTCTATTTGCTATATATTTAGATGTTGGGTACAACGTATATGTGAAGTGACGAGCACTTATGCGTTGTTGTCGGGTTAAAGCATGTCGGTGGGACTTGTTCCTTCCAATTATTGCTACTATGATCATATTTTCGGTGCTTAGACTAATTATTTGTTAAATAGATCGTTCTTATCGTTTTTATGGGTTTTTGTGATAATTGAGTATTGATTCCAAAGTTGAGATTAGTATTGGGGAACTATTGTTAAAGTAAGGCTTGTTCTTGTTATTCTATCTCCCCGTTGTTACCTTTTCATTGTTATATGGTAAGAGTGAGTGTTAATGCACGAAGGGTGATGTCGTGCCGTTTGTGAGTGTGATACCATGCCGTTTTTATTAATTTATATTTTGAGGTTAAGAGTAAAAAGCATGAAGGGTGATGTCGTGCAATTTTATTCATTGTGCTTAGTTGTTTTTACCGATTAAAGGTATTGACTGTTCTGGTTATCATTTCGTTGTATCTCTCGTATCTTGTATCCCTTATCATGTCCCCCTCCCAATATTACCTGTTTAGCTTTTATTTATTGTTATCTCGTAAGTATACTGTTATCTATACATGTTTATTACGTGGGTGTCTTGGCATAGCCTCGTCACTACTTCGTTGAGGTTAGACTCGACGCTTACGGAGTATATGGGGTCGGTTGTACTCATATTACACTCTGCACTTCTTGTGCAGACTTTGGTACTAGCCCTAGCTGTTCGTGAGGCGTAGCAGCTTGGATTTGCTTGTTGGAGACTCGAGGTAGATCTGCTGGCATCCGCAGACCTTGAAGTCCCCTTCTACTTTCCTTATTTCACTGTTTCTTTCGTTTGAAATAGTTGTATTTCTTTCACTCTATATGTAGAAAATTTTAGAAGCTCGTGAGTTGTGACTCCAGATCCATATTGTAGTAGATACTGGGCATTTATGTTATTCCGCTCTCAGCTTTAATTCATTTTGGCTTAATTAACTTTATTTATTGAAATTGGACTTAACGGTTCTCTTACGTTGGCTTGCCTAGCAAGTGAAATATTAGTCGCCATCACGGTCCCGAAGATGAAAATTTCGGGTCGTGACAAGTTGGTATAGTTTGGATGTTCACATTTAATTAGCATATTGATTCCTTTTTTTTTTCTTATTCGATTTAGTTTGCTACTTAAAAAAAATTCTGCTTTGTTGCTTACAACAAATGAGCAATATAATTTCCTACGTTCTATGCTTTTTAATTTTGACTTTCTCGTCTCTCATTTTTTAGAGGAGTTTGTGTTACAAAAGTTAGTACTTAATCGTAATAGATTATAATCGTACTTAATCGTACAAAAGTTAGTACTTAATCATACTTAATCGTAATAGAGTTATCCTTTAAACATCTCAATAGTTGAGATAAGAGAGGTTAACGTCCCACAAGGAATTTTATTATAAGAGGTACAAAAAGTGTTTAAAAGGAATTCTTTCCTTTTGCATTTTACCAATGGAGGATAACAGGGGGGTACCGGACCCTTACCCAGGTGGCGTTTTATTAGTGATCGTATTAATATTACATGCCATAACTCGCCTTTCAGAAGTAGTTCCTAGGGTGTCTGACCACACTACTTCATCGGCAAATCCGAAGGAATTACAAAAACTCATAGTTTTTCCAAAATTTGCTTCTTCGCTCCTTATTTAGCTAGCAAATTTGTCACCTTGTCCTGCTCTTTGTAACTATGATTTAGTACTGGATTTCCCAGTTGTTGCATCACGAACTTGCATTGAAGAATAAAGGAGTCATATGGAATGTGTATGTCACGACCCAAAATTCCACTTCAGGCGTTGTGATGGAACTTAGTCTCTAAGACTAGGTAGGTTGACTACAATAATAATTCAAGACATTTTTTATTTTGAATTTGAAACAGTATTGAAACCAAAGCGGAAATAATCATACAACCTCCCAAGACTGGTAATACAGAGTCACAGACTCTAACTAAATATATGAAAAGACCTCAAAATCGAAATACAATACTGTTCATATACAACTAACAGTACAAGAAAGGAAAGAACTCCAAGGGACTGCGACGACCAAGCAGCTCTACCTCAAATCCTCGTGACCAATATGCTAACTCTGCCTGAGTCCGATACCTCGAATACTTGGCTCTGCACAAAAATATGCAGAAGTGTAGTATGAGTACACCACGATTGGTACGTAGTAAGTGTCAAAACTAATCTCAGTGGAGTAGTGATGAGGTACAGTCAAGATACTCACTAGTCAAATAACTTGTGCGATGAATCAGTAAATAGCAACAAATAACATGTGCATATAGACAGTAAAGCAATGAGAATACTGGGAAAAACATAATTTAAACCATATAAAGAACACAAAGGATAACCAATTAATCAAGTTGTCTAACACAAGTTTTTCACAACAAAGACTCTTCTGGTATCTCATCTCATAGTCACAAATTAGGGGTCTCAACCCACTGTCATATTCTCATAGCACCTCGTGCCCATATCTCAATCACAACCGCATGGAAAACTCACGTTCCAACAATATCAATATAAGAATTCGCACGGACAACTCACGTGCTGCATGGACAACTCACATGCCAATAACATAATTATCACGTACTCATGGCACCTTGTGCCCACATCTCATATCACAACCGCACGGACAACTCACGTACCAAAAAACATAATTATCATATACCCACGGCACCTCGTTCCCACATCTCATATCACAACCGCACGGACAACTCACATGCAAATAACATAATCCACCCGACAAAGTCACATGCTTTCAATGTCAACATGGATCAGATAATACAAGGACACATGGCATGATCGATAATTATCAAGTTTCGTACTTGTGTACTAGAATAAGTAGCATGCTACAATGTATGTATGTGCAAGTGTAGTACTGCAGCCCAAATCAACAAGTATAAATCAAGGATATCAATTAGCTCATTGAAACAACAAGACAAGTTACAAAGTGTATAATAAACACAAGGAGAATCACAACATCACACAAAAATCACTAACACAATAACCCCACATTATCACATATCATCCCTGAGATTGCCACCCTTATCTCTCTTATAGCCACCTGTATCACTCCACCCTGACAATATCAATAGCCACCCTTATCTCTCATATATCCATCTTTATAGCTCCGCCCTGACAATATCAATAGTCACCATTATCTCTTCTATAGCCACCCGTATCACTTTACCCTGATAATATCAATATCCACCCTTATCTCTCTTATAGCCACCCTTATACTCCACATAACAACAACGGTGAATGCCTTCCTTATACTTCGTACAACAATGACCCAATTCACACAATAATTCACATGTACTATCATCACAATAACACAACATGATCAACTCGTAGTACAAGTGCTCGTAGGCCACAACCTTCCCAAAGATTTTATCATATCAATAATTTCACAATAAATAGCCCAAGACTCAACACAACGTGCATGATACCTCAATATCAACAACATGAATGGAAAAGTAACTCAGCAAGGAACAACGTCTTCTTTCATCACAATTTCAAAAAAAATAGATTAATGCCTCTTGATAACTTCAATTTTAATTTGTTGTTTAAGAATAAACTCAATAGTGCAAGTATCTCCACAAAAAGGCAACTCGACAATAAAAGAATTCACGAAATGGTTAGAGTAGTAATGATTCCAAATAAGCATATAAGAGTAACTCAGCAAGTAAAGAATGTGACACAGTGAATAAAGGATTTAACAAGTGTCAACAATTTCTAATTTAATACATGAAGATGCCTTAGAATTTAAACCGGCAAAGTTTTCACATATAAGATTGAGTACGTACTCATCACCTTGAGTACACGACATTCACATTCACAATTAGCACAAACGACTCAATTCCTAAGGGGTAATTTCCCCACACACAAGGTTAGGCAAGATACTTATATTTATGAAGCTAGGTCGATATTCTAAAATGTCCTTCTCCCGTGAAACGACCTTCGGATGGCTCAAATCTAGCCAAAATAATATTGTAATATAATTTAGACTCATAAAAAATAATTTTGGATAATAAAGTTTCGACTTTCAATTTTATTCTAAAAGAACAACCTGAAAGTCAACCCTCGGCTCGCACCTAGGAACCCGACAAAAATTCACAAAATCCGGATGCCTATTCCAATACGAGTCCAACCATACCAAATTCATTAAATTCCAATATCGAATCGCCCTTCAAATCTTCGTTTTACATTTTTGAAAGATTTAATAATTTTCTCAATTTCTTCCATTAAATTCACAAATAAATGATGAATATAACCATGGAATCATGAAATATAATCACTTTCAGATATAGAATACTTACCCAAATCAAACTCGTGAAGAACTCCTCCAGAATCGCTCAAACCCCAAAAAATGAGTAAAAATGGAAACCTTCGAATATAACCTTTCTATCCAGGCTTCTTCGCATTTGCGGACAATAACGCGCGCCTGCGATCTTGCTTTTGTGACTTAAATGTCGCTTCTGCGTATGATCACTAGAGGCCCTTTTTCGCTCCTGCACTGCCTTCGCTTTTGCGAGCCCAGGTACCGCACATGCAATGTCGCAAGTGCACAATAATTTTCACTTCTGCGACCTCAGGTCTAGCTGGCAGCTTTTGCTTGTGCGTCTTCATCTCCGCATTCACGATATCTCAGGTGCTGAAATTACAAATTTTGTTTGGTGCTCTTATTATAACCAATTGAAAATTCTGTAGGTCACGAGCGCAAAACACAACACAAAATTATTGCTTGCTAGACAAAGATTGTATAATTTAATTATCGTCTTCGCATGAATTATATTTAAATAATGTTCAAATAATTTCTGGCTTAAATGCTATTTAGGATGATTAATACTTTGATTATAATGATTATAAACTAAACTTCACAATTAAAACTAAAGCAAATGACAATTTATCACTAAGAACTAGAGACTAGCTGAATTGTGTTGTTATTAGTGTGAGAAATAATGGCCATGGCATGATAGGTGCAAGAATGTTATCCTGCAATTGAAGTTGTTAAATTTCATTCTTAATGTTCTATTGATCCTCACGAATTCAACAGGTTATTATAATATTATTCTTATTCAGGTTCCTCTCTCGATTAACCCTAAACCGTTTAAATAAGCTAATATGAAGTGCAGAGAAACTTGCAAGAATCTATTGGTAGGAATGATCAAAGAGAAACTTCTCGCGAATGTTTCTCAATCTAAATTCAAACGGTAGATCACAAAGCTATTTCGATTACTTTAAAGAAGTACCAAAATAAATTAAGGCATGTGTTGCAACAATATTCAATATTATGCTCCTTTTTCGATTAAACACGATAATGAATAAACTCACAACTATAGTTAAAGCTCCTCCAACAAATTCAAGTAATCAAACAATCATCAAATCCATAAATAACAATCAAGTCATCAGTTCATGTCAAACCCTAAGGTAAACTACTTGTTTACCGTGAAAATGATAATAACAATTAGATTTGATTATGTGGTTCTAAAAATACGTGATCTATTTTTATGCTAGTTGTTAGGAAATAGATGCTAAGTAAAGGATTAGAAAATAATATAATAGCTTGTAGATGGTGGAATAATCAAACCGAATGGCTGGAGATCGGGGCCTCGAGCTTGAGTATTCGGGGCCTCGAGGTCGAGTCGTGTGCCCGGCTAAGGATCGTCAATAGAGGATTAACGGTTATGACAAATTCTATGGCAGCTCTTTATGTCCAATAATGAGAAATAAATGAAGAACAATAAATAGAACACAATAAATGTAAGCAATAAATGAAAGTAGTGGAATCAAGAGAATTTGTTAAGTTAGAAAGGAAAGAGAATGTTCTTGTATATTCAATATTGTGTATCAGATCCCCTACAAAAATGTCAAGGGTCCCCTTTATATACGAGGGAAAAATCTCAATATGACACATGTGTAATTATTACATAAAGTAGCTGGTACAACCACTCAATCAGCCAGGTGCAAGCTGTCACTTTTGCGTAGGCGTTGTCGGAAAATATTGCTCCTAGGGAATTTCCTGCTTACTTGCAATAAGCACTGATTCATTCTGCCCCGACACCAGGCACGAAGACTCCTCGAAGACTCCGAACCCCGATCTATTCTCCGGGCCCCTCGAGGTGAAATTATGCTGTCACGACCCAAACCCCGACCCGGTCGTGATAGCGCCTCTCGTGAAGACATGACCAGCCAACTAAACCCAATTCACCTTTTTAAAACAGTTAAACAATATAAAAGTAGTCTAAACATGATTTAATGATAATAAGTAGCGGAAATACAACCCCACACAACCCAAACCAGGGTGTCACAAGTCACGAGCATATACTAGGGTATAAATACAACTAAAAGCCTGAAGTGTACAAATACGGACTTATGAAATGAAGAGAGAATAGCAATTTTGCGAACGCCGGCAACTACCTTGCTAAACTCCGATGACCCTGCCTCCGATCAGCCAAAACCCTCTATCGGGTGTATAAAAACCTAAATCTGCATGCAAGGTGCGGGGAATAAAGTGAGTACTCCAACCCAGCGAGTAACAAATATAAATAAAGACTGAAGGCAAGCAATCATGTAAAGCATATCAAGAAGGCTGTATAGAAGCAGTTCAAAAACCAGTAAGAAAGCAGTGAAGTTGTAAAATCTCTTAAAACCTCTTAGCTCAGTTTAAACTTCTTTAAAAATGAATTTCCAACGGTTACGCAAATAAATGCAAAATAGTTAGTGCAGATAAGCACAAAAATCTGCCCCTTGGGTACAAATTCCATAGTTTAACAAGTAAATGACAAGTAAATATAAAAGATAAACACATAAGGGTTTGCCCCTCGGGCACAATGTCAACAACTCCGCCCCTCGGGCAATATCTCAGAAACATAACAGCCCTCGGGCAATCACATAGAATGGTACCAGCCCCTCGGGCAAATCACATAGAACAATACCAGCCCCTCGGGCTATCACATAGAACAATATCAGCCCCTCGGGCTATATCTTACATCACAATGGGTACCCGCGCTCACTGGGGGTGTACAGACTCCGGGAGGGGCCTCTTACGGCCCAAGCGCAATATCAAGCCATCTTGTGGCATCAAATCTAGGCCTTCGGCCTCATATCAGCCAAGCCACCTTGTGGCGTATATATGTATCTCAGCCCCTCAGCCTCATAAATAATATCAATAAGCCACCTCGTGGCACACATATCTCAGACCCTCGGCCTCAAATTAGTATCAGTGTTTCCTCACAACTAGGCCCTCGGCCTCATATCAGTCAAGATACTCACAAGCCCCTCGGGCATTAGTAAAACATGATTTCTCAGCCCAAAACATCATTTAAGTCTTAAAACTGAGTAAAAATGGCTGAGTAGTAAAACAGTGGAAAATAACATGACTGAGTTCAATTAATAAGTCAAAACAGTGAGGAAATAGTAATAAAAATCCTCGAAGGGTACAAATCGTTGTCACGAAGCCCAAATATGGCAATCAGCCCAAAACATGATGATAACAAATAAGTTTCAGTCAAATACGCGGTAAAATCATCAATTGGGACGGACGAAGTCACAATCCCCAATAGTACACGACCCCACGCTTGTCATCAAGCGTGTGCCTCACCTCAATATAGCACTACGATGTGCAATCCGGGGTTTCAAACCCTTAGAGCATCATTTACAATCATTACTCACCTCGATCTGGTCCAACTCTAGCCCGCGATGCCTTTGCCCGCACGAATCGACCTCTGGATGCTCCAAATCTAGCCACAATCAGTACACAATCATTAAGATATGCCAAGGGAACGAAGCCCACTCGAAAATATCCAATTTAACATCAAAATCCCGAAATTGCTCAAACCCGGCCCCCGGACCCACGTCTCGAAACCCGATAAAATAAACATTAATGGAATCCTCATCTTCTCACGAGTTCATACATATCAAATTTACAAAAATCCGACCTCATATGGTCGCTCAAATTCTAAAAATTCACTCTCCAATTTCAAGCCCTAATTTCCCAACTCTTCCTCTAATTTCCACAAATTTTCATGATTAAACAATGATATAATCACCATAAACACAAGGTATAAAGCCCATGTAGCTTACGTCTGCGGGTACACTTGATCCCCTCTTGAAATCACAGCTTGGAGCTCCAAAATCGCGCAAAAATGATGAACAAATGACTGAAAATTGCGAAGGGGCATTTTTATACCTTCTGCCCAACTCTTTCGCACCTGCGATCCAGTAAGCGCATATGCGCTTCTGCTTCTGCGGAAAAACATCCACTTATGCGGAAAAACATCCGCTTTTTGCGGATTTCACTTGTTATCAAACATCCGCTTTCTGTGATCCAGCTCACCTGACCCCTTTCCGCTTCTGCGCCCAACTCGCCGCTTATGCGGCACCGCACCTGTGGTCCCCAAACCGCAGGTGCGAAAACACCAGAAGCAGCAAAAATCTGCAATCTCTCAAGTCTCAAAACTTCCCGTTAGCCATCCGAAATCACCCCGAGACCCCCCCGGGACCTCAACTAAAAGCACAAACATAACCCAATATATTATTCAAACTTGTTCCAATCATCAAAACACCTCAAACAACATCAAATCTATCAAATCACATCGAATCCAAGCCTAAGTTTCTAAAATCTTTCGAAATACGCTTTCGATCAAAAACTCAACCAAATCACGTCCGAATGACCTGAAATTTTGCACACACATCCCAAATGACACAATGAAGCTACTGCAACTCTCGGAATTCCATCCGACCCTTATATCAAAATCTCACCCATCAGCCAAAAATCGCCAAAATATCAACTTCGCCAATTCAAGCCAAATTCTACTCCGGGCCTCCAAAACCTATTTCGATCACACTCCTAAGTCATAAATCACCTAACGGAGCTAACCAAATCATAAAAATCCCGATACAAGGTCATATAAAAATAAGTCAAATCTTGGTCAAACCTTTCAAATTTTATGCTTTAAACTGAGAAGTGTTCTTCCAAATTCATTTCGATTACCCTAAAAACCAAAGCCAACAATTTACATAAGTCATAATACATCACACGGGGCAAGTCATGCCAAAAAACTGGCGATCAAAAGTGCAAAAGCTCAAAATGACCGGTCGGGCCGTTACATCCTCCCCCACTTAAACATACGTTCGTCCTCGAATGTTCCCAGAGTTGTTCCAAAAGCTAGCCATCGCTGAATATCCTCACCATGTACATACCCGAGGTGATCCCATGTCACCCCATCTCACATAGGTTCGATAACACAATATAACTGAAATTTCACAATCCATCCTAGTCCATAAATCGTAGAACCATATTTCTGCTTCTAATATCCTCAATACGATCAGAATCTCACATTTATACTGTGAATAAGTGCAAACAAGATGTAACAAACCATATCTGCTATCTCAAGTGCAATCACATGATATACCACATAACTTAAACACTATCAGCGATAACTTCTAATCATAGCAGTTGCACATAACAACCGAATGCCGATAGAAAACCTCTTATCAACTAAAGTCTCACTCCAACACTTCCATATACTGCCAATGATAAATGAAACATGCAATAAACCATAACCATTTCTCAGATCAACCATTCATAAGGCCACTTCTCCTTTGGCAAGGACCATAGCAAATTTCTGAGCAGAACCTTGATATTATCCTTCAAACATGCTGAAATCGAATCCATTTGTATTCATTAAAGACCCCAAACGATCTCATCTAATCCAACCCAATTACTCTAGTGGCATGACACATCAATACAGACTAAAGCCACAACTTGCGCAGTCCGTGCACCAATAAACAACAATCTGAACATACTCACATCATGACTGACTCAAATGAAAGAGCTGTACCTCAAGCTTGCCAATACCACCACAACACAAGGCTCAGAACCTGTCTCACATCATAGAAATAGAACACACGAATCTAACCCGCAAGGTCATATCTCCACACAGCTTCGCTGCAATGGGCGATCCTATCCAAACACTGCTCCACCTGAAAACACCTTAAGTCACTATGCTCGAAATCAACAACCACGCATAATTTGATGTCTAGAACCAAAACAAATAATTACACCCACGGTGAAACAAATAACATATACCACACAAACCTGAAAGGACATAACCAATACACCATTCACCGAGCAACACCTAATTTCTCTTCCCGCTCGATTCCCACTATGAAATCCCAATAGGACCGCACCATAGGTACCTATAACTGATAAATCACAACACCTCGCAACACGAAAAGGTAACTCATAGACCTCCCCAAATCACTAATAAGCCCAATAACAATCGAATCAACACATCCCTCAAAGATACAACTTGGAGCCAACCACAACATAGCCTGAATATAAGAACTTCCCGACTCCAAATCCATATGGCACATGAATCAACACACCTGATCCCAATTCCGCCGTCCAATACATATTACACCTCTAATACCCAATCATTCCACGAGAGATAATCTAATTTTCCTCTGTGCTACCAAGAAAACTCGAATATCCACAGTCGATCTAACAAGAAAGTGTCGCAATATTAGCGAAGTATCATCAACTTAATCTTATTGCCTTTTCTGAAACATATACCCTCGTCAAATTACTCCAATTAGCAATTCCATTTCCTTAATCACCTAAAGGTCATTCCTATAATCATCTGACACTGCCCGTGTTGCCTAAGAATTTTTTTATAACCTTCCTTTCAGAACTGAACCGTAACCTCACACACGCATTTTTCAATCATTTACAACATACAACATAACCCATGCCACTCTAGGATAACCATGAGAACTTCATATCCCTTCCGAGCCGCAAGCAACTATGCATTCCACTGGCCAAGAACTTACCATTGATCCCATCTAGAAGAAAGTCTCTATACATCCCATGCTCCTCATGCCCACAGAAAATATACATCTCCAACCGAGGCAGAAACCATCAAGAACTCTCCGACTCCCCTTTGCACAAACAGGTACGCCAGGACTGAATCCTTCTAACTCGACCAAGCTATGCAAGCCATCAATACCTAAGAGCACTGCCGCAAAATACCTGTAGGAACTCATTACCCCATAAGCATCCAAAGAGTTAATCATATCCTTACCATATCGATCCGACCCACTACCAAGCTATACCATCTATCCGAGTTTCCTTCTAATTTACCTTCAACTTGATACTCTTCTTGCTATAACATCACAATTCCTCAACCCAAACTTACCACACAGGACCCAAGCATAAAGCCACACCGTCTGAGACCCATAAGCTACTGAATACTCTCTTAACTATTCCCAAAGGCACCACATTCAAAATACTTTACTCTGAGGAAACTTCCTGCGAATCTAAATCTGTTACCTTTACCTTCCTAATTCTGATACATAGAATTCCATAATTAGTATAGAAAATACCACAAGTCTTGACATCTACCAATGAAAACTCAGTCTCTAACCACATATACAACTTTAAAATACCTCATTGTTACATGTAAAATCCTGAACACATTAGAACCGTTCCCACGAGTTATTCACTCTACTCAAACTGCAATTAGCCCGATCGAACAAACCAAACAACCCGTGCCTCGTTGGCACTCTGACACCGCAGAATGTAACATCATTCATTACAACCAAGCAATTTCCTGCTCTATGCACCGAGCATCCTTTACTAACAACGACTCAAGACATGCCAAGATTCTCACACACATATGAAGCATACTATAACCTTTGTCAAGAATTTTTCCTTTACTCGAGCCATCCTCGGTCTCAATCTCTGTCGGCCATAATTGATTCACCCGAACGCCTCAAACTAGAACCGACATAGCACATAATCGTGCAATCAACTAATCAATAACAGACTCCCCCACCTGGATCGAAGCCATAGATCAACACACACTCAATACTTACAATGCATATACTCTATTGATGCCATAATACCACAGTGAGATTTAACTCCAATCCTTTGTAAGCTTGTGAAAACACAGATCATCTAGTACTTTAAACCTTCTGCAAATCTCGCATTCATCCCCGCGACAGCCAAGCCCACTCTCTTAAGCGGCCCAAATTTAAATCTTCAACACTTAATATTTCACTTTGTAAATGAGATCTTCTAGAAGACAACATAAGGATCACACAACCTCAGAATACTCCGCAGGAGATATTCCACCTGCTTCCCTTCAATTAACATTCCTGTATACCTTCCATCGTCACAACATTACGCAGTCACTTAGTCTTCGTGAGTCTGAACTCATACCGCAACATGGAATTTACTTCACTCACAACTGGGAAACATGAAAAGGTTATTCACACGCCCATAACTCGGGACTATACCTCGAATCAAGATCGAATTCAAGCACCTAATAGTTCTTCTATCCTCCAGCAGACCTTTCTCGTCTCTTCCCAATCATATGGATACATCTCGTAGTACCAACATACTCGCCACATAGTTATCCAGCCGTCACATCCACTAATAGGGACAATACCGAACATATAAGTTCAAAAACACTTGCTCACAGAATCAACACCTTGATGCTCAAGCCATAGGCAAAGATTCGGCCTCAAGTCCTGCAGACTGAACCAACATCAATTCATAGAGATCACATCTCGTCCCTCGATCGGGGAATCACAAGCCATCAATGCACATCTGATATTGAGCGCTCATGCGTGCATACGAACGCGTGGAAAGAATTCAAAGAGTTACATTTCAGTCTGAATCAAAGAACGCACAACAAGAGTTCAAGAATGTGAAGTTTTCCTAAAGGTTCTGCAGCCTCTCGAGGATAAATATAGATGTCTCTGTACCGATCCGCGAGATTCTAATAAACCTGCTCAAGACTCGTGAGACCTATGTAACCTAGGCTCTGATACCAACTTGTCACGACCCAAACCCCGACCCGATTGTGATGGCGCCTCTCGTAAAGATAAGGCCAACCAACTAGACCCAATTCACCTTTTTTAAAATAGTTAAACAATATAAAAGCAGTCTAAACATGATTTAATGATAATAAGTAGCAGAAATACAACCCGACACAGCCCTAACTGGGGTGTCATAAGTCACGAGTATCTATTAAGGTATAAATACAACTAAAGGCCTGAAGTATACAAATACGAACTAATGAAATGAAGAGAGAAGAGCAATGTTGAGAGGCCGGTAGTTACCTTGCTAAACTCCGATGACCCTGCCTCTGATTAGCCAAAACTCGCTACCAGGGTGTATAAATACCTGAATCTGCACGCAAGGTACAAGGAGTAAACTGAGTACTCATTACAAAAAAACGGGAATTATCTACGAACGTCGTCGCTAATCTGTCGCTAAAATGCTCGTAGCTAGCAGAATCTTTTGATAATCCGTCGCAAAATGAGATTAGCGACGAATTTTTCTATTTAGCTACAGAGTTTGTTCGTCGCTAAAACCTGATTTTTTTAGTAGTGACTCTAACCCAGTGAGTAACAAATATAAATAAAGACTGAAGGCAAGAAATCACGTAAAGCATATCAAGAAGGCTGTATAGAAGCAATTAACAAACCAGTAAGAAAACAGTGAAGCTATAAAATCTCTTAAAACCTCTTAGATCAGTTTATACTTCTTTAAAAATGAATTTCCAACGGTTATGTAAATGAATGCAAAATAGTTAGTGCAGATAAGCACAAAAATCCATCCCTCGGGCATAAATTCCATAGTTTAATAGGTAAATGAGTAGTAAATTTGAAAGATAAACACATGAAGGTTTGCCCCTGGGGCACAATGTCAACAACTCCGCCCCTCGGGCAATATCTCAAAACAATAACAGCCCCTCGGGCAATCACATAGAACAGTACCAGCCCCTCGAGCAAATCACATAGAATAATACTAGCCCCTCGGGTAATCATATAGAACAATATCATCCCCTCGGGTTATATCTCACATCAAAATAGGTAACCGCGCTCACTGGGGGTGTACAAACTCTAGGAGGGGCCCCTTACGACCAAAGCACAATATCAAGCTATCTCGTGGCATCAAATCTAGGCCCTTGGCATCATATCAGTCAAGTCAGCTCGTGGCGTATATATGTATCTCAGGCCCTCGGCCTCATAAATAATATCAATAAGCCACCTCATGGCAAACATATCTTAGGCCCTCGGCCTCAAATCAGTATCAGTGTTTCCTCACAACTAGGCCCTCGGCCTCATATCAGTCAAGATACTCACAAGCCCCTCGGGCATTAATAAAACAAGATTTCTCAGCCCAAAACATCATTTAAAATATCATTTAAATCTCAAAACTGAGTAAAAAATGGCTGAGTAGTAAAATAGTGGAAAATAACATGACTGGGTTCAATTAATACGTCAAAACAGTGAGGAAATAGTAATAAAAATCCCGAAGGGTACAAATAGTTCGCACGAAGCCCATATATGGCAATCATCCCAAAGCATGATGATAACAAATAAGTTTCAGTCAAATACGCGGTAAAATCATCAATCGGGACGGACTAAGTCACAATCCCCAATAGTACACGACCCCATGCTTGTCATCATGCGTGTGCCTCACCTCAATATAGCACTACGATGTGCAATCCTGGGTTTCAAACCCTCATAGTATCATTTACAATCATTACTCACCTCGATCCGGTCCAATTCTAGCCCGCGATGCCTTTGCCCGCACGAATCGACCTCTGGATGCTCCAAATCTAACCACAATCAGTACACAATCATTAAGATATGACAAGGGAACGAAGCCCACTCGAAAATATCCAATTTAACATCAAAATCCCAAAATTGCTCAAATGACACAACGAAACTACTGCAACTCTCGGAATTCCATTCTGATCCTTATATCAAAATCTCACCCATCAACCGGAAATCGCCAAAAATATCAACTTCGCCAATTCAAGCCTAATTCTACTCCGGGCCTCCAAAACCTATTCCGATCACACTCCTAAGTCATAAATCACCTAATAGAGCTAAACAAATCATAAAAATCCCGATTTGAGATCATATACAAAGAAGTCAAACCTTGGTCAAACCTTTCAAATTTTAAGCTTTAAACTGAGAACTGTTCTTCCAAATTCATTTTGATTACCCTGAAAACCAAAACCAATGATTTACATACCTCATAATACATCACACAGGGTAAGTCATGCCCGAGAACTGGCGATCAAAAGCGCAAAAGCTCAAAACGGCCGGTCGAGTCGTTACATATGCAATGCCTCGTCGACCATAAAACTGATCTTCCCAATTTTAGCCATATACAGATAGTCCCCGCGTTTCTTAGAGTAAAACAAAGAGAAATGTCCTCGAGATCTTGCCCCTCCTGTGCTTCCATCGAAACAAATAGTTGCGCCCTGCCAAGTGACTGGTGTAATAGACATGGCTTCAAAAGGTCGCGTGCCTCAAAATCATCGAATTAATTATAGTGGTTGGTTGCGCTTTGGTCTGATCCAACCGCACATGTTAGGCTTTTAAAAATACTCATTTCTTCGCCCCTTTCTCTCTACTGCATCATCAAGCTTCCAACAGAGTTTTCTTTCCTCTTACCCCTCTCCTGTATCTTTTCCTGAAATGTAATTTTTCATTTTATCTTTGTAACCCTTTGGTAAAAATGGCAAAAACTTCCACCTCTATTCCTTAGGAATATGTGCCTTCCTCTTCCATGTTCTCCTCTGATGGTAAAGCAACAACATCTCCTAGCGCTGGAGAATGCGTTCTAGAGGCCTTTAAGACGACCTCTGATTTTAAGGTCCAGAGACCTTCTTCGAAGCTGGGTCGATGTGAACCCGAGTCTCGATACGTCAGTTTAATAATGGATATCGAAAGGGTAAAAATCGACTGTTGCTGGAGAGATGCGGTGTTAGTGGAGGTTCCTTCTCGGGGGAGGGGGGAGGATGTAACGATGTATAGTCCTTAACTCTTTCACGGGGGCCTAATTAAGCTCCGTTGTCAGGCCTCAATGGCCCTCTTTGCTTGCACCGACGCGGTTAGGAACGGGGGGTAGATGAGCCATTTCGTCTGAGTTAGGACTTCAGATTTGATCCCCGTAGAGAGGATGACGTTCCTCGAAAGATGGAACATGAAGCGTAAGTAGACATACTTAATTAACTGCCCATTTCTTCCTTTTGGATACACTTCCTCAAAAACTAATTTCCTCTGCTGATATAGCTAGCGTAGCGTACCCTGATGCGGTAAGGAATCTCTCAGGATTGGTAGCTAAACTAGGCTCGATTTGCCCATATGTCGAGCGCGTGTGGCGCGATCTATCCAAGGCTCGATTGGAAGCCAAGGATCATGGTGGGGCTTCATTTTCTGCTTTAGTTTCAGTTTTACAAAAGTTGTTGCTAATTGCGCTCTCATTCCCCGTGCTTGTTTTTGTATTTAGGCAGGTCTGGGGAAGGCCTTCTTGATGAGAGAAACTCTGCCTGGCGAAGCGGGTGATCTAACGATGAAGAGAGGAAAAACGAGGGGGATCATCGACTTATCCTTTGAAATCCAAGAAAACCAGGGTGGAAGATACTAAGGATGATTCAACAGCCTTAATTCTAGAGCCGTCGGGGTGTCCCCGAGCTGGAGGCGAAAGGATAGATGATCCTTTGACAACACCCGAAGGGCGAGAGACTGTCTCTCATATTGTTATGTCGGTGGATTCTAAATTGCGGCTCGATTCCGTTGTTGCCCCGCCTCCAGCTAAAGAGGCCTGCGAGGGTGTATCGAGTGGTATTGTTGAGCTGATCGACGACCAAAATTTCCCTCGAGCCAAGGTGAGCTTGGCAGGCGATCTAGGGAAGCCCATTTCCGAAGCTCTTCAGAAGGAAGGGGCAGCCCCGATCGACCTAGTCAAGGTCATTGAAGTGAGTGATTCTCCTTCTGAATTGGCCTTTCCTTTAAAAAGGATGCAAGATATCCCCAATATTGAGTCTCTCGTGTGGGGATGCCCGCTGCTGATAAAGATATGTTCGAAAAGCCTTCTGTTGCGCCTGAGGAAAAGCATGAGCCTGATATTTCGCTTATTATTAATGAGATCGAAAGGCTATGCGAGCAGGTAATCTATTCGTAAATTCTGCTTGGCTCTCTGACCTTTTTCCTTCTAACCTTATTTCTTTCATGGTTCTAGGCCAAGGTGCTTTATGACCAAACATTTGCCAATTTTGAAACCGAGCTGACTCGCCGCGAGGGAGAACATAAGAAGCTTACCTCGGAAGCCAATGAGCTCAGGGCTCTTCTAGAAAGAGGGAGGAAGAATTCTGTGGCCTTTGGTATTGATTGGAGGCAGCGTCCTGGGAAAAGGCTCGTCTTACGAAACAGGTTACATAGCTCCTATTTATTTTTTGTCGGTACATCTGACTGACCTTCGTATTTTAATATCTTTTGGTCGATTTTTGCAGTTTAAGGAGAAGGATGTCCTTATGGGGGAGGAGCTCCGAGCCAGGGACTCCGAAATTCTCGAGCTTAAGCAGCATCTGAGTGAGGTAATCTTTGAGAAAGGTGCCCTCTGGAGAGAGGTGATTTCGATCGGGTGTTGCCTCAAAGATGCGAGGGTAGAGAGTAGTAAGCATAAGGATTTCCATACTGAATTGGTTGTCACGCTATCTGAGGTCAGGACTGAGGCTGAGGCGCTCGTGACCTCGCATAAGGAGGATACTGCCACTACAAATGCTAAGGCCCGGAAGGTGTTCGAAGAAGCTGAGCTGTGCATGACTCGAGCAGTGGAGCATGCCTGGTTAGAATCTCAAAGACAGATGCTCGAGTATATATATACAAGGGTCGTTGATTTAATCACCAAGATTGAGAGGGTGAAGACCCTAGAAGAGGAAGCTGGCACCCTGCTCCCTTCCGAAAGTGAGTCGAGCAGTGACTCGGGAGGTGATGAAGAGGGAGGCAAAGTCCTTGAAGGGGAGGAGGCCGTTGGAAACCCGGAGGTTATGGCCGAAGCTGCTGAAAGAATATCTTCTAAGGAGGCCATCGAAGGCGTAGCTCTAGTGATAAATTAAGGTTTTCATTTGTTTTCTGCTTTTGCAAGGGCTCTAGATGCAGTCTTTGTAATTGTACTTTAATGAATCTTTTTGTATGTGTGACAACTCTTTACCTTTTTTTGTTTTCCCTTTGAATGACTTGTGGCATTCGTTTGGCAATTGGTCCGAAGTTGTGGGTCTCGAATTTAGTTTGTTGGGTTCCTGCTACCGTCGAGCATTTCGTAATGGTCGAGAATCAACTTGTAAGTCTATCGTGTTGGCTCCGAGGCCATTTGTGTGGATTTTTTAGGTTCTCATGCGTCGGGTCAGTACGCCCTTCGATGTATGCGGATGCTTGGGTTTTTGCATTTTTTTCTTTTAGGCCTTTTCTAGTTAACTGTTTCGGGATCAGTCTTCGAAACGAGTTTCAACTCGAGCTCATTGACCCTTAAGTTTTTGAATTTAAAGCTGGCCCTTAGGCTCTTATGCATCGGGTCTGTTCGACCTTTTAATGTAAGTTGGCGTCTAAGGCTCTTATGCTTTGGGTTGGTACGACCTTTTATATTGGCTAGTGATAGCGACTCTTATGCTTTGGGTTGGTACGAACCTTTATATGGGTTGGCGATAGTGGCTCTTATGCTTTTGCTCTTAGGCATATTTAGTTAACCGCTTCGGGTTCAGTCTCCGAGTCGGGTTTCGACTCGAGCTCATTGACCTTTAAGATTTTGAATTTAAAGCTGACCCTTAGGCTCTTACGCGTTTGGTCGGTATGACCTTTTATATGGGCTGGAGGTAGTGGCTCTTACGCTTTAGGTCGGTACGGCCTTTTATATGGGCTGGCGACAATGGCTCTTATGCATTGGGTCGTTATGACCTCTAGTAGGCTTTATTTTTCCCTCGTTAAGGACTTTTTTGAAATTGTATTTGCCTAACTCTTCGACGGTTTGATAAAATCCTCGATTATGAGTCTTTATGTGACGATGAACGAGCACCTCGGGAGGTTTTACATGGTGGCTGAGTTTTTCAAAGCCTATAGTTTGGAGCTGACATGGTCGAAGCTTTTTGCCTATGTCGAGGGTAGCCTGTTTAACCGGTTCTTTTCAAAGTACTTTCAAAGTAATTGAAGGCTGTGATTTTATAACGACGGTAGGGCGTCCCTGAGTTGCGTTAGTTTGGCTGGTACAACCTTGTGACCGTAGTCATTGTGTTTGTCCAGAGCCTTTCATTCCCCGAGTGAAGTAGTTTCGGCATCTATATCGAGGGTATGCCTTACTATGGGTTTTACAAGTTCGAATATATAGCCTTAACTTTATGGTCGGGATAATGCCTATTTTTGTAAGGTCTTATAATTTTTACATGCCTTTGAGGTCTTACAGTTTTGGTTACGTGGTACAAGTATGGTTCATGACTTGCTTGAGGTCTTACAGATTTGACGTTGCCTTATGAAGGTCTTACGCGCTCGAGGTTGCCCGCATGGGGCCTTATAGCCTCGGGTTTTTGACAGATCGATGAGGGTGGTAGTTGGTGGTAGTCCCCGAGTCATCGGAGTTTCTTGGCTCTAGAGCCATTCCTTGTAAACTTGGTGTTGCCTCCTTGAGGCTTACGAGTTCGGAGTTTCCGACCCAAAGGTCATGTGGCCTTGAGTTCTCGATGACAGTCCACGAGTGTTTGAGACATTTTGGCTTTTGGAGTCGTCTTTGTAATCTTAATGTTGCCTCATTGAGGGCTTAGAAGTTTGAAGCTTCCGACTCGGAGGTCACATCTTGGCTTCTCCGAGGAGGTGACCTTCTGTGGGGGTGCCCCTAAATATTCGAGGTTAATTGAAGAGAAGCCTTGAATACTTGTTGAGTCTTCCTTAGGTAGCATATGGGTGTTGCCTCATTAAAAACATTGTTGGTAAAACCCTTTTCGGGATAAAAACCCGGTCGAAGGAAAAGAGTGCAACGTATGCTTTGATACCTTAAGGTCTTCAAGCTGGAGGTTGTTTCAGAGTCTTTCATCGGATACCTTAACAGTAATATAGTTCGAGCATTGATATGTTCCAATTGCTTGGAAGCTGTTCATATTCCATGGTACCGAGCTTGTAGGACCCTTTGTCGATCACTACGAGGACGCGGTACGGTCCTTCCTAGTTTTGGACTAGCTTTCCTTCATTAGGGTTTCGGGTGTTGAGGGTGACTTTCCTTAGGACCAAGTCCCCGACCCCGAGATGTCGGAGATTTGTTCTCCTGTTATAATACCTTTCGATCTTTTATTTTTCGGTGGCCATTCGGACCAGTGAAGCTTCTTATTTTTCATCCAATAGTTCGAGAGACTATGGCCTCGTTGTTCGATCTCTAGGTGGTGTGTCAGAATCTGGCACTTGGCTCTCCAAGTTCCACTGGTATCAAAGCCCAACACCATATACTAGGGAGAAAGGTGTTTCTCTTGTGCTTGATTTTGGAGTTGTTCGGTATGCCCATAGCACTTCGGGAAATATTTCTCTCCACTTTCCCTTAGCGCTTTCCAACTTCTTTTTTAAGTTTGAATGATGGTTTTGTTTGTAGACTCGGCCTAACCATTTGCACGCGGGTGGTAGGGTATCAACAATATTCTCTTGATATTGTGATCCTCGAGGAACTGTGCTACTTTGCTTCCGATGAACTGCTTCCCGTTATCGCATGTTATCTCGGAAGGAATCCCGAATTGGCACATAATGTGGTCCTAGATGAAGTTAATGACCTCTTTTTCTCTTAACTTTTCGAAGGCCGACGCTTCGACCCATTTTTAGAAATAGTCAGTCATAAATAAAATAAATCTAGCTTTACCTGGTGCAGTTGGTAGAGGTCCGACGATGTCCATCCCCCATTTTATGAACAGCCACGACGATAAGACCAAATGTAGTTGTTCAACGGGTTGGTGAATCATAGGAGCAAATCTCTAGCATTTGTCATACTTTCGGATGAATTGCTTGGTGTCTTTTTCCATGTTGTCCCAATAGTAGCCCGCCCTGATCACCTTTCGGAATAAGGAATCAGTGCCAGAATGGTTTCTGCAGGTGCCCTCGTGGATTTCTCAGAGTACATAATCCGTGTCTCCCGGCCCCAAACATACTGCTAGGGGGCTATCGAAGCTTCTTCTATACAAAGTCCCGTTTTTGTCGAGCGAGAATCGGGCTACTTTGGTTCTGAGGGCCCTCGATTCTTTTGGATCCGTGGGTAGTTTCCAATCTTTCAAATAGTCAATATATTTATTTCTCCAATCCCATTTTAGTCTAGTGGAGTTGATCTCGGCATGACCTTTCTCGACCACTAATTTAGATAGCTAAACAACAGCCCCAGGGAGTAGGTCATCTTCTTTGACAAACGATCCCAAGTTTGCGAGGGTATCAGCCTCGCTATTCTGCTCTCGAGGGATGTGGACCAGAGTCCATTCTTTGGAACAGTGATGTATCTTTCCATCTTGTCTTCTCGGACCTCGAAGCTCCCATTTATCTGATTTACTACCAAGAGCGAATCGCATCTTGCTTCGACGATTTTAGCTCTGGCTTTTGGCCAATTCCAGACCTACAATCGTAGCCTCATATTTGGCTTCGTTGTTAGTCAATCTTGCAGTTGGTATAGATTGCCTGATTATGCCGCCCGTAGGCGGCTTTAGAACTATACCGAGCCGGGATCCTCTAACATTTGAGGCGCCGTTAGTGAACAGGGTCCACACCCCGGAAGATGTGCCCGTTTTTAGTAAAAGTTCCTTTTCTACCTCGGGCATGAGAGAGGGTGAGAAGTCGTCCATGAAGTCCACCGGAATTTGGGACTTGATAGCCGTTCGGGGTTGATACTCGATATCATACCCCCTAAGTTCGATGGCCCATTTTTCTAATCGGACCGATTGTTCGAGCTTATGTAATATGCTTCAGCGAGGATATGTCATTAAAACACAAATACGATGGCATTGAAAATAGGATTTCAATTTTCGTGATGCGCTTATTAATTCAATAACTAATTTTTCTAGGTGTAGATACCTGGTCTCGGAATCTCCCAAGGTCCGACTTACTTAATAAATAGGGAATTGCGTACCATGCTCTTCCCGAACTAGCACACCGCTTACCGCTATTTCAGATACGGCAAGGTATAAATAAAGCGTTTCATCCTCTTTTGGTGTGTCGAGACAGATATCGCTTCAACTCCTCCAAGGCGCGTTGGCATTCTGGAGTCCATTCGAAGTTGTTTTTCTTTCTGAGTAAAGAGAAGAAATGATGACTCCTGTCAAATGACCTCGATATGAATCGGCCCAAAGCCGCTATCTGCCCTGTCAGCCGTTGCACGACCTTTACATTATTTATCACCGTGATTTCTGGCCTTGATTTTGTCGGGGTTGATCTCGATTCCCCTATTCGACACCATGAAGTCTAAGAATTTTCCTCAACCCACTCCGAAGGCACATTTCTCGGGATTGAGCTTCATGTTGTAGCTTCTGAGGATGTCGAATGTCTCCTGCAAATGAGTCAAATGCTCCTCTACGCGTAGGGACTCAACTATCATGTCATCAATATAAACTTCCATGGACTTGCCTATTTGATGCTTAAATATTTTATTAACTAGGCGTTGGTACGTAGCTCCTGCGTTTTTCAGCCCGAAGGGCATTACATTGTAACAATATGTACCGTATGTCGTGATGAACGAAGTCTTTTCCCTATACCCGGGGCTCATCTAAATTTGATTATACCCTGAGTAGGCATCGAGAAAAGGGGGGTCTTATGGACGGCCGTGGCATTGATCAAATGATCAATGTTAGGCAAAGGGAATGAATCTTTGGGGCATGCCTTATTTAAGTCTTTATAATCTACGCACATTCTTAACTTATTTTCCTTTTTGGGAACTACCACTGCGTTGGCCAGCCATTCATGACAATTTACCTCTCTAATAGACCCTATTTTAAGGAATTTTGTTACCTTGTCCTTGATGAATGCATGTTTTACTTCGGACTGCGGTCTTCTTTTTTGCTTCACCATTTTGAACCTGGGGTCAACACTTAGTCGATAAGGGGTTATCTCTGGTGGGATCCCTATCATATCTAGGTGGGACAAAGCGACACAATAGATGTTATCGATAAGAAATTGAATGAGTTTTTTCTTGAGTTCAGGGGTTAATCCCATTCCTAGGTATACCTTCCAATCCGGGAGATGTTCGATCAAAACATCTTGCTCCAGCTCTTCAATTGTCCACTTCGTTGCATTCGACTCTTCGGGGGAAATGAAGGTTCGGGGAGCAAGGAAATCTTCTTCATCACGCTTGGGGGTACGTACGCTTCCCGACTCTTCCGAGGTAGAGTGTATAGGATTTGACACCTCCTAGTGGATCGCGAACATTTCCTTTGCTATGTGTTGTTCTCCATATACTGTCTTTATACCGTCCTTTGTTGGAAACTTCATCATCTGATGTAGAGTTGACGGTACTACCCTCATGCTGTGTATCCATGGCCTGCTAAGCAATGTGTTCTACCTCATGTCACTACCGATGGCGTGTAATTTGGTGTTTTGAATTTTACCAAACATGTCGACCGGGAGGGTGATCTCCCCTTTCGTTACTTCGCCGGCCATGTTGAAGCCGTTGAGGACCCAGGAGGTGAGTATGATCTGGTCGAGAAACCCGAGTTGTTCTACTACCTTTGACCTGATTATGTTGGCCGAACTACCTGGATCCATGAGTACACGTTTAATTTGAACGTTACTTAAAAGAAATGAAATTACCAGCGCATTATTGTATGGTTGTGTCAAGGTCTCGAAATCCTTCTCGCTGAATGCAAGGGTGTTACAACCCATATCCACATGCGTTAGTTCATGCCATATATTAGTTAACATAAATTCAAGAAGGAATTACCTTTGAGATGATAAGAAGTTAATCCTATTGGTCTTAAGTGATACAAGGGTGTATAAGGGTGATTAACAAGTATTAGAAGTTAAATGAATCAAGGATGTTGTAACTCGTATTTTCAGGTAAACCTAGAGGTTCTTAATACACTCAAGGTCATGTATTAAAGTGTTTGAATCATATAATATCCGTATCATAAGTCTTGAAGTCAAACGAGTTATGAAACAAAAGTCGACAAACGTTGTCGCAACTTAGGTTCATAATTTTACTTAAACATTAGGTTAAATGTTTCTAAGCTTTTCTCCTAATTTACAAGGAATTATGGGGTTACTTACCCACCAAATTAAAGATCTACGAATCTAGTTTCCAACGCATTAAACCATTTGTCAAGACGATCTCGGAATATAGAGACATTCATATTTTCGCAAGCCTGCGCAGATTGGTAGATGACAAGTAAGTGCATCACCTACTTGCCAAAATGATAGGACAAAATTAAAAGACCTAAGTCGGCCAAGAGAGGACTTTTAAGGGGTTATGAATTCAGTTATTTCATCCATATTTCAGACCCTCAAAACCAAAGTTAACCCCTGCAACTCCTCCCCAAAAATCCCACACAAACCCTAATCGATTTTCCCTCTATTTCAACTTCTATTTGAAGGTAAAACCTAGAGTTTGAAGAACCAAGGGAAGGGCTGAGTTATCCAAAAAGTAAGGTAAGTTACTGCCACCTTTCATACATTTTTCTCTGCTGTGAATTCATGGTAATTCGTTCTATACATGTAAGAACTCACGGGATGGTGATCGGAAGCCGTGAGTTCGAGTTATTCACTTGTAGCGGACTGTTTTATGGACTATTTAGTGTTGCTATTGGGCTGCATGTTTTACTACTATTTTGTGGAGTTTAGGAGGTGGAAGGGTGTGGAGGAACACCATATATATATATAGGGTTGTGGGCTGATAGTGATTCGTAACATTTCCGGGTCGTTTGACACGACTACGTTGGTCGTCGTATGTATGATGTAATTAGGTTGTGCATGGAATGTTTTGGGAGGCTCAATATGTTTATTATTGACGTTGTTTGGGCTGTTTGGTGATTTTTTGGAATGGTGTGTAGTCATATATATAGGGGAGGTGCTGTCCGTTTCAACGTAAAATAGGTTGTGGTCGATACATAATAGTTATGACGCTTAAATGATAACGATAGTATCGTTTCTCTTATTGTAGACTAAGGAGTTGTGACAATTGCATAGCTTGTTATTGGGGAAGTATATACAAGGTATGTGATGCTATCCCTTTTATTCTTTTGTACGACTCCGATTGTACATAATGTAATGAACGAGCTTCCAAAGATACTCTACTCTTAGAAGCTAGCAGTACTTACATTGCTTTCCCTCTTATGGAACGATTGATGTTAATGTTGCTTCTCTTATTCTTATGTTATCAATGTTGTTGGCACTTCCTGATTCTTATAAGGTTCGTAATGAAGAGTTGGTCCTAATAACGTGTACAGAGGATACCGACCTTACGTCACTCCGAAAGGTTTAGAATGTGATTCCATGAGTCGAGCATGCATTATATATTTGTATCTATTTTACTCTACTGAGCCGCGCTATAGTCGGTCAGATATGACACATATTGTGCAACCACTGATCAGTTGGGTTTTACCGAGCTCCACGTGGCCGGGTACGATTCTACCGAGCCTTATGACGGCCGGGTACATTTTTACCAAGCCTATTATGGCTGGGTACGATATGATGATGATGATGCCCACCGAGGCGTATGTTTTAAAAGTTTATGTATACATACATATGTATCATGCATTTCATGTCAGTTGCCCTGAGAGGTACTCAGATGTTCCAGGTTGTATATTCTCTATCCCTGCTTACATTACTGTTCATACTTATGGTTCCCTGCCTTACATACTCAGTACTTTATTCGTACTGACGTCCTTTTGTTTGTGGACGCTGCATGTTGTGCTGCAGGCCCTAATAGACAGGTAGGTGCAGCTCCCCCACAACAGTAGGTTGTCCAGTTCAGCAGTGATTGGCGAGATCCCTTCTCCGGACTTGCCGTGGTCTTGGTATGCATTTTTGTTATAGACATTATGGGTATGTCGGGGCCCTGTTCCGGCTATGTTGCAGCACTTATGTTCATTTAGAGGCTCATAGACAAGTGTCGACTCATGTATAGTTTGGTATGCCTTGTCGGCTGGTTTTTGTTGTATAGTCTTTCATGGTAGCGTGGTAGCTCGTACCTTATATGTAGTTTCTTGATTGTCTGGTCATCCCCTGCTATGTATGTTCATGCCATCATATTTTATTGCTGGTTGTCCATGATCTAGGTCTACCATTTATATTGATCTCGTCAACCCTAAAAGATAATAAAAAAAGGTTAGATAAAATGTACGTTGGTGCTCGGCAAGTATGGTCGGGTTCTAGTCATGGCCCTCCAGTTTGGGTCGTGACAAACTTGGTAACAGAGCAAGTCTATCCTAGGGATTGTCTATGAGCCATGTCTAGTAGAGTCTTGATTATGGATGTGTAGCGCGCCACATTTATAATCAGGAGGCTACATGACATCTAGGGTTGTTACATTCTTCCTGAATTTAGATCGTTCGTAGAGTTGAGTCGTAAGTGTTTGTCTCTAATATTCACCTTGTTTTCTTTCAGTGATGCCTTCGACTAGGAAGCAAACAATTAGTAGATGGATTGATACAGCTGCGGGAGAGGGTACCATTCAGGTGCCCCAAGCCAGAGCAGGCCAAATTGAGGCTCAGAGTGAGATGACGTCTCATACCTCATTTACCCCGTCTCCTCTAGAGGATATTAGGAGGCACCCGGCACCTCCAGTTCCTTCGTCTGGCACTACAGACAAGGATATGCGGAGTGCTTTGTAGTTATTGACTAGCTTGGTAGCTGCTCAGGCTCAGAGGCAGAATACAGGTGCTGCTGAGAAACCAGTTAGTACGAGAGTTCGTGATTTTATTAATTTAGACCCTCCAGTGTTTACCGGATCAGACCCCAAGGAGGACCCACATACTTTTATTGACCAGGTTCATCGTACACTTAGGGTTATGCATGTTAGTGATACAGAGGCAGTAGATTTGGCTTCTTATCGGCTACGGGATTTAGCGGTTCTCTGGTATGATAGTTGGGAGAGATCCAGGGGTTCGAGCGCTCCTCCAGCTGTGTGGAAGGAATTTTCTGAGGCCTTTCTTCATCACTACTTGCCACTTGAGATACGACGAGCTAGAGCTAATAAGTTCTTGAACCTTAGACAAGGTAATATGAGTGTGCGAGATTACAGTATGTCGTTCGATTCTTTAGCAAGGTATGCTCCCCATATGGTGGCCGAGATGAGTGATAGGGTGCATTTGTTCGTGAACGGATTGGGACCACATCTGATAAATGAGTGCACGACAGTCTCCTTGGTGGAGGGCATGAATATTTCCCGTATTCAGGCTTATGCCCAGACCCTAGAGGATCGTAAGCGCCAACAGAGGGCAGATAGGGAGCAGGATAGGGGACAGCATAAGAGGGTGAGAATTGCAAGGTATTCTAATGACTTTCGAGGTAGCGTCAGGCCCCAGTCTTCGAGGAGTTCGGCGCCACCTGTAGCTAGTGCTCCCCCACAGTTTCAGAGGCCTCAATATGATCGATTTACCCATTCTGGTCCAGGTCAAAGTTCGCAGGCATCAGGCTCGCAACATCACAGGGATACTAGTCAGACAAGACCCACAACACCACGTTGCGATCAGTGCGGCAAGGCCCACTTTGGACTATGCCGTCGAGGTTCTGATGCATGTTATTCTTGCGGACAACCTGGCCATATGATGCGGGATTGTCCTAACAGGGGAGGTGATGGTATGGCTCAGCCGACTGGATCTGTGTCTGCTTCTTCCTCATCAGTTCGACCTCCAGCATGGGGTTTTCAGCAGTTGACAGGTCGTGGTAGAGGTAGAGGTGCAGTGCCGAGTTTGAGGGGTGGTCAAAATCGAACCTATGCTTTAGTAGGTCGACAAGATCTCGAGTTATCTCCAGATGTTGTTACAGGTATATTATCTGTGTTTTCTTATGATGTATATATGCTGATTGATCCGGGATGTACATTATCATATGTTACACCCTTTGTGGCTAATAAGTTTGGCATTGAACCTGAATTGATAAGTAAACCCCTTGTTGTATCTACTCCGATAGGAGATTCTGTGATTGCTAGAAGGGTATATAGAGGTTGCACTATGATGATTTGTAGTCGTCAAACCTCGGCAAATTTATTTGAGTTAGAAATGGTTGATTTTGATGTGATAATGGGAATGGACTGGTTGGCCTCATTCTATGCAAATGTTGACTGCCGTACGAAGATGGTTAGGTTTCAATTTCCTGGTGAACCCATCATTGAATGGAAAGGGAATATTGCTACACCAAAAGGTAGGTTTATTTCCTATCTTAAGGCAAGGAAAATGATCTCAAAAGGTTACATTTATCATTTCGTTTGCGTTAGGGATGCAGAGGCGAAACCGCCTACTTTACAATCAATCCCTGTGGTCAACGAATTCCCAGATGTTTTTCCAGTTGAACTCCCAGGCCTTCCTCCTGAAAGGGAGATTGAGTTTAGCATTGATGTGTTGCCTGACACTCAACCGATCTCTATCCCTCCATACAGAATGGCCCCGACAGAGTTGCGAGAGTTGAAGGTGTAGTTGAAGGACTTGCTGGATAAGGGCTTCATTAGACCTAGCACTTCACCTTGGGGTGCACCAGTCCTATTTGTGCGGAAGAAAGATGGGTCGTTACGGATGTGTATCGACTATCGACAGTTGAATAAGTCTACTATAAAGAACAAGTATCCACTTCCAAGAATTGATGACCTATTTGACCAACTCCAGGGTGCCAAGTATTTCTCCAAGATTGATTTACGTTCAGGGTATCATCAGGCGAGGGTTAAGGAGAAGGATATTCCAAAGATGGCCTTCCGGACAAGATACGGGCACTTTGAGTTCTTGGTGATGTCGTTCGGGCTAACAAATGCCCCAGCAACTTTTATGGATCTCATGAATACTATATTTAGGCCCTATCTTGATGTGTTCGTGATTGTATTCATTGATGACATTCTAGTATATTCTCGTTCGGAGGCGGAACATGCGGGCCAATTGCGGATAGTATTACAGATGCTTCAGGATCGTAAGTTATATGCTAAGCTATCCAAATGTGAATTTTGGCTGAACTCAGTAGCATTCCTTGACCGTGTGATATCTGACGAGGGTATTAGTGTCGACACTCAGAAGATTGATGCAGTAAAGAATTGGCCGAGACCTACAACACCATCAGAAGTCCGCAGCTTCCTAGGGCTAGCAGGATATTATAGGCAGTTTGTGGAAGGGTTTTCCTCTATATCATCACTATTGACTAAGTTAACACAGAAAGCTACCAAGTTCCAGTGGTCTGACACTGGTGAACGTAGTTTTCAGGAGCCGAAGAATCGATTGACATCCGCACCAGTGCTCACTCTTCCTGAAGGAACAGAAGGTTATGTGGTATATTGTGATGCCTCAGGTATAGGTTTGGGGTGCATATTGATGCAGCGTGGGAAGGTGATTGCTTATGCATCAAGACAATTGAAGAAGCATGAAAAGAATTATCCAACCCATGATTTGGAATTGGCTGCAGTAATATATGTTTTGAAGATATTGCGGCACTACTTATACGGCGTCCATGTTGACATCTACACATATCACAAGAGTTTACAATACATCTTCAAGCAGAAAGAGTTGAATTTGAGGCAGCGTAGGTGGCTTGAATTATTGAAAGACTACGACGTCGAGATATTGTATCATCCCGGTAAAACCAATGTTGTGGAAGACGCTTTCAGAAGTAAATCAATGGGAAGCTTAGTACATATTGAGGTAGGTAGATGGGGGTTGACTAAAGAGCTTCATCAGCTAGCCAATATGAGAATCAGATTGTTAGACTCTGATGACGGAGGTGTTACTGTACAAAATACATCAAAATCATCTTTGGTAGCTGAGGTAAAAATACGGCAATATGAAGATCCTATCTTAGTACGATTAAGAGAGAGCATTCAGCTGTGTAAAAGTATGGCTTTTGAGATCGGAAAAGATGGGGCACTGAGATACCAGGGCCGATTATGTGTGCCTAATGTGGCAGGGTTGCGAGAGAAGATTATGAATGAGATTCATCAATTCCGATATTCCATCCATCCCAGCTCGACAAAGATGTATCATGATGTCAAGGAGCAGTATTGGTGGGATAACATGAAGAAGTCTATTGAAGAATTTGTAGCCCAATGTCCCAATTGTCAACAAGTAAAGATAGAACATCAGAAACCCGGTGGATTGCTTCAGAATATAGAGATTCCGACCTGAAAATGGGAGGTGATTAATATGGACTTCATTATTGGATTACCTCGCTCTTATCATAAGTTTGACTCCATCCGGGTGATAATTGATCGACTTACAAAATGTGCCCATTTTCTGCCAGTTAAGACAACTTACACGGGTGAAGATTATGTGAAGTTGTATATCAAGGAGATTGTTAGGCTTCATGGTGTGCCGATATCTATTATATCAGACTGAGGAGCTCAATTTACGGCTAACATTTGGAGGTCTTATCAGAAGGGTTTAGGCACACAAGTGAATCTCAGCACTGTATTTCATCCGCAGACTAACGGACAAGCTGAACGTACCATTCAGACATTGGAAGATATGCTACGAGCATGTGTTCTAGATTTTAAGGGAAATTGGGATGGCCATCTTCCACTCATAGAATTCGTCTACAATAATAGCTACCATTCCAGTATTAAAATGGCCCCATACGAAGCACTATACGGGAGAAGATTAGATCACCAGTTGGATGGTTCGAAGCCGGTGAAACAGAATTATATGGGCCAGATTTGATTCACCAAGCTATTGAGAAGGTGAAAGTGATACAAGAGCGATTGAGGACGGCACAAAGCAGGCAAAAATCTTATTCTGATGTCCGACGTCGTGATCTGGAGTTTGAGGTTGGTGATTGGGTTTTCCTGAGGATCTCACCAATGAAGGGTATTATGCATTTTGGGAAGAAAGGTAAGCTGAGTCCAAGGTATATCGGGCCGTATAAAATTCTTCGACGGATTGGACAGGTTGCCTATGAGTTAGAATTGCCATCCGAATTGGAATTTGTCCACCCGGTGTTCCATGTATCTATGTTGAGGAAATGTATTGGAGACCCTTCTCGAGTCATCCCTATCAAAGATGTACAGGTTACAGAGGACCTATCATATGAATAAGTGCCAGTGGCTATATTAGATCGACAAGTTCGCAAGCTGAGAACAAAAGATGTAGCTTCCATCAAAGTACTGTGGAGGAAAAAGAATATGGAATAAATAACATGGGAAGCAGAAGAGGATATGAAGTCTAAATACCCGTACATATTCTAGAATGAAGAAAACAAGGATGCTGGTGGAACACATGATACATTGGAAGGTGAAATGGCTCTATGAGGTAAACAATAACTTGAGAATACTCTTCCTTAATACAAAATGGCGATATGCAAATAATGTACATGTCCATAATGCTTTGCATACTCTTGTAAGGCCATATGTTGAGTTAACCTCTTGCAAGTTTGTCCTCTATTTATGGGAGAAACTTGACCGGAATCCACGATGATTTAAACTCCCCATGAACCCTTACATTCGAGGACGAATGTTCCTAAGGGGGGAAGGGTGTTACAACTCATATCCACACGCATTAGTTCATGCCATATATTAGTTAACATAAATTCAAGAAGGAATTACCTTTGAGATGATAAGAAGTTAATCCTATTGGTCTTAAGTGATACAAGGGTGTATAAGGGTGATTAACAAGTATTAGAAGTTAAACGAATCAAGGATGTTGTAACTCGTATTTTCAGGTAAACCTAGAGGTTCTTAATACACTCAAGGTCATGTATTAAAGTGTTTGAATCATATAATATCCGTATCATAAGTCTTGAAGTCAAACGAGTTATGAAACAAAAGTCGACAAACGTTGTCGCAACTTAGGTTCATAATTTTACTTAAACATTAGGTTAAATGTTTCTAAGATTTTCTCCTAATTTACAAGGAATTACGGGGTGATCTACCCACCAAATTAAAGATCTACGAGTCTAGTTTCCAACACATTAAACCATTTGTCAAGACAATTTTGGAATATAGAGATATTCATATTTACGCAAGCCTGCGCAGATTGGTAGATGACAAGTAGGTGCATCACCTACTTGCCAAAATGATAGGACAAAATTAAAAGACCTAAGTCGGCCAAGAGAGGACTTTTAAGGGGTTATGAACTCAGTTATTTCATCCATATTTCAGACCCTCAAAACCAAAGTTAACCCCTGCAACTCCTCCCCAAAAATCCCACACAAACCCTAATCGATTTTCCCTCTCTTTCAAGTTCTATTTGAAGGTAAAACCTAGAGTCTGAAGAACCAAGGGAAGGACTGAGTTATCCAACAAGTAAGGTAAGTTACTTCCATCTTTCATACATTTTTCTTTGCTGTGAATTCATGGTAATTCGTTCTATACATGTAAGAACTCATGGGACGGTGATCGGAAGCCGTGAGTTCAAGTTATTCACTTGTAGCAGACTATTTTGTGGACTGTTTTGTGTTGCTATTGGGCTGCATGTTTTACTACTATTTTGTGGAGTTTTGGAGGTGTAAGGGTGTGTAGGAACACCATATATATGTAGGGTTGTGGGCTGATAGTGATTCGTAACATTTCCGGGTCGTTTGACACGACTACGGTGGTCGTCGTATGTATGATGTAATTAGGTTGTGCGTGGACTGTTTTGGGAGGCTCAATATGTTTATTATTGATGTTGTTTGGGCTGTTTGGTAATTGTTTGGAATGGTGTGAAGTCATATATATAGGGGAGGTGCTGTCCGTTTCAACGTAAAATAGGTTGTGATCAATACATAATAGTTATGACGCTTAAATGATAACGATAGTATCGTTTCTCTTATTGTAGACTAAGGAGTTGTGAAAATTGCATAGCTTGTGATTGGGGCAGTATATACAAGGTATGTGAGGCTATCCCTTTTCTTCTTTTGCACGACTCTGATTGTACATAATGTAATGAACGAGCTTCCAAAGATACTCTACTCTTAGAAGCTAGCAGTACTTACATTGCTTTCCCTCTTATGGAACGATTGATGTTAATGTTGCTTCTCTTATTCTTATGTTATCAATGTTGTTGGTACTTCCTGATTCTTATAAGGTTCGTAATGAAGAGTTGGTCCTAATAACGTGTACAGAGGATACCGACCTTACGTCACTCCGAAAGGTTTAGAATGTGATTCCATGAGTCGAGCATGCATTATATATATGTATCTATTTTACTCTACCGAGCCGCGCTATAGTCGGCCGGGTACGGCACATATTGTGCAACCACTGATCAGTTGGGTTTTACCGAGCTCCACGGGGCTGGGTACGATTATACCGAGCCTTATGACGGCCGAGTACGTTTTTACCAAGCATATTATGACTGGGTACGATATGATGATGATGCCCACCGAGGCGTATGTTTTAAAAGTTTATGTATACATACATATGTATCATGCATTTCATGTCAGTAGCCCTCAGAGGTACTCAGATGTTCCAAGTTGTATATTCGCTATCTCTTCTTACATTACTGTTTATATTTATAGTTCCGTGCCTTACATACTCAAAACTTTATTCGTATTGACGTCCTTTTGTTTGTGGACGCTGCATGTCGTGCTGCAAGCCCTAATAGACAGGCAGGTGCAGCTCCCCCACCAGAGTAGGTTGTCCAGTTCAGCAGTGATTGGCGAGATCCCTTCTCCGGACTTGCCGTGGTCTTGGTATGCATTTTTGTTATAGACATTATGGGTATATCGGGGCCCTGTTCCGGCTATGTTGCAGCACTTATGTTCATTTAGAGGCTCATAGACAAGTGTCGACTCATGTATAGTTTGGTATGCCTTGTTGGCTGGTTTTTGTTGTATAGTCTTTCATGGTAGCTTGTACCTTATATGTAGTTTCTTGATTGTCTGGTCATCCCCTGCTATGTATGTTCATGCCATCATATTTTATTGTTGGTTGTCCATGATCCAGGTCTACCATTTATATTGATCTCGTCAACCCTAAAAGATAATAAAAAAAAGGTTAGATAAAATGTACGTTGGTGCTTGGCAAATATGGTCGGGTGCTAGTCATGGCCCTCCAGTTTGGGTCGTGACAAAGGGTGTCTTCGGTCGTGCTGTTCTGGATCGGCCGTTCTGTTACAGCAAATGTTTTTATCCGTTTGATCACGGGTCCTTGGGGAATGTCGGTCCCATCGATGATCATTTGAACGACATGCTGAGGAATCTCTTTTTTTTTTTCTAGGTGGGATTTTTTCGAGTTTATCGCTAAATTTCGTGGCATGCGTTCCCGTTAATGTGGGGACTGGCGTTAACATGTTGGGTGTTTCATTAGGCCGTACCCTTGGGAATGGGTTCTGTGTACTCTCAAGTTTTTGCGGTGGCACACCCATACCTGGAATAACCATACCGTCTTCTCCATAGTCCTTAAGGCCGTTATTTTCAGGTGCGTTTACTGGGTTAGAAATTTTGACCTGAAATCAAAGATCTCGGACAAGAAAAAACGTGAAAGATAACTTGCGTTATGTAGTAAACCAGCAAGAAAACAATCACTATTATTTTTAGCCCCACGGGGGACGCCAAACTGTTTACCGTAAAAATGGTAATAACAATTAGATTTGATTTTGTGGTTCTAAAAATACGTGATCTGTTTTTATGCTAGTTGTTAGGCAATAGATGCTAAGTGAATGATTAGAAAATAATATAATAGCTTATAGATGGTGGAATAATCAAACCGAAAGGCTGGAGATCGGGGCCTCGTGCTTGAGTATTCGGGGCCTCGAGGTCGAGTCGGGTGCCCGGCTAAGGGTTGTCAATGGAGTATTAAAGGTTATGACAAATTCTATGGCAGATCTTTATGGCCAATAATGAGCAATAAATGAAGAACAATAAATAGAACACAATAAATGTAAGTAGTGGAATCAAGAGAATTTGTTAAGTTAGAAAGCAAAGTGAATGTTCTTGTATATTCAATATTGTGTATCAGATCCCCTACAAAAATGTCAAGGGTCTCCTTTATATATGAGTGGAAAATCCCAATATGACACATGTGTAATTGTTACATAAAGTAGCTGGTACAACCACTCAATCAGCCTGGTGCAGGCTGTCACTGTTTGTGCAAGCGTTGTCGGAATATATTGCTCCTAGAGAATTTCCCGCTTACTTGTGATAATCACCGTTTTATTCTGCCCCGACACCGGGCACGAAGAATCCTCGAAGACTCAGAACCCCGAGCTATTCTCCGGGCCCCTCGAGGTGAAATTATGCAATGCCTCGTCGACCATAAAATTGATCTTTCTGATTTTAGCCGTATACACTACTCCATAATCATGAGGAATTCATCATAAATATAGTTAAAGAATACGAAAACATCAATCTAACGTTACAATCCGAACTCCCGTATTAAATTAATGAAAAGATGATGAAATCCTGTGTCTTAAAGTCTCTAATGCTCTCTAAAAGCCCCAAGGTCAAAAGTCCTCTAAAAATTATATTTTGGTATATTTATACCATGTAGGAACGGGCATGAACGAAACTAACCTCTTCGAGCCGAAGTGGAAAAAGTTGAAAGAGAAAATATACTACCACGGCGCATCGGGCGGCAGTGCCATGCACTGCACTAGTGGGAAAGTTCAGAGGCCCATAGGATTTTCCACTAGCACCCCGCAGCGCATGGCACGAGGCAGTACTCTATTTTCTCAGAGTAATTTTTTTCTCACTTTTTGACATTCAAACTTGGTCCTCGACTCTCGAACGTGATCCCAACTTAATATTTTGGGCTTCTACTCAGACTTCAAAGCTCCAGATCATCCATTTTAGCTTCAAACTTGCTTCTTCACTCAAAATCACATATCTACACATCATAACGTGCGTAATAAATACAAAGTACTAACAATTAGGCTAAAATACAATTAAAGTATAATAACAGTAATTCTTCTTAAGGTACCTTTTCATTGTAGACGGTTTAGCTTTTGCTATTTAATTATTGAGATTAAACAGTTTTTGCAGGAGAAAAATCCCAAAAAATGAGGTAAACGATAAATGAAATTTTTAGCTTTTGAAAGGTGCCATGTCACCTTTCTTAGTCCCTAAATTAATAATTCGACGTAATTCATTGTTCATGAACCATACAAGCATACAAGGGTACGATGTTATGTCGAAAAAGAGGCAAATTTAAATATAAAAAAGATAACGAACATCAAATATTATGTGGAAGGGATGTAACATACTAGCATTATAGTGAAATATTCAATTGAAGCTGCAACATTTGAGGCGGAATATAAATTAATGTGTAAAAATTTATTAGAATTGTAAGAAAAATTATATTTGATCCTATAATTTTTAAAATACAATGAGTCCATACTAAGAATGTTAAATATTTAATATGTGCATAGTCCCATATTTCATGCTTGTAAATCCGGTGAGTGCAATGCGGTTAAGGGACCAGCAAATTGCTGGTTCTCAGAGAGGCAGGAATGCACCAAACAAATAATGAGCAACCAAATTAAAAGATTTTTTTCTATAAGTTTAGACAGAATTTGCGGATGAGTGCATTTAAATCAGCCAGCTAGTGGAGGTGCTGGCTAGTTTCTTTTACATTAATAAAATGATAGCCATCCATATTCAAAATGTAAAATGCAGCTTCATCTTCAATTCTCATGTACATCTTCCTGAAACAATGGATCAGAAATGAGGTCAACTTATTAATTTAATTAGATTAATTTGGGGAGCACAATCTACTAGTAGTACAGATTATTCTTAGTCAAAATATCACATTCTAATGAATGCAGCCTTTTAAAAAAAATTAATTTGAGGTGTAGAATTGGAACTGAATTCTTAAGAAGGTGAGTCAAGGTCAAAAGACAATAACTAACTGCATTGAGAGTTTTTTGTATAGTCTGGCATGAAGTGCGGCGGTGGCATGAAGTGTGGCATGTCCATTGCGTTAATAGCACAAACCTTCATCTTCGATTCTCTCATATTTTTTTAAATGATGGATCTGAAATCAGGTCAACTTATTAATTTAATTAAAGTAATTGGGAAGCACAACTCTACCAATAGTATACATTATTTCCCGGTCAAAAAGTCACATTCTAATTAATGTAATTTTTTATGAGATATAAAACTAGAAAATGAATTCTTAAGAAGGGTGTGGCAAGGTCCATACCTTTCAGTGATGAGCTTTTTGTATAGCCTCGTGGTGGCATGAAGTACGGTATGTCCATTGCATTATTAGCACAAAACATCATCTTCGATTCTCTCATGTTTCCTGAAATGATGGATTTGAAATTAGGTCAACTTAATAATTTAATTAGAGTAATTGCGGAGCACAACTCTACCAGTAGTAGTATTTTCCGGTCAAAATGTCACATTATAATTAATGTAATTTTTAATGAGATGTAGAACCAGAAAATAAATTCTTATGAAGGGTGTGGCAAGGTCCATACCTTTCATTGATGAGCTATTTGTATAGCCTGGTGGTGGCATGAAGTGCGGCATGTCCATTGCGTTAATAGCACAAAGCTTCATCTTTGATTCTCTCATTTTTCCTGAAATGATGGATCTGAAAGTTGGTCAACTTATTAATTTAATTAAAGTAATTGGGAAGCACAACTCTACCAGTAGTATACATTATTTTCCGGTCAAAATGTCACATTCTAATTAATGCAATTTTTAATGAGATGTAGAACTAGAAAATTAATTATTAATAAGGGCGTGGAAAGGTCCATAACTTTCATTGATGAGCTTTTTGTATAGCCTGGTTGTGGCACAAAGTGCAGCATGTCCATTGCATTAATAGCACAAAGCTTCATCTTTGATTCTCTCATGTTTCCTAAAATGATGGATCTGGAATTAGGCCAACTTTTTTATTTTAATTAGAGTAATTGGGGAGCTAAACTCTACCAGTAGTATACATTATTTTCCGGTCATAATATCACATTCTAATTAATGCAGCTTTTTATGAGATGTATAACTATAAAATGAATTCTTAAAAAGGGTATGGCAAGGTCCATACCTTTCATTGATGAGATTTAATATAGCCTGGCGGTGGCATGATGTAACGATTCGACCGGTCATTTTGAGCTTAGCACTTCGCTAGCCAATTCTCGGGCTTGACTAGTCCCATGTAATGTATTATGACTTATACAAATTGTTGGTTTTGGTTTTCAAGGTAATCAGAATGGATTTGGAAGGACAGTTCTTAGTTTGAAGCTTAAAATTGAAAGGCTTGACCAAGTTTTGACTTGTTAGTATATGATCTCGGATTTGAATTTTTATGATTCAGTTAGCTCCATTAGGTGATTTGGGACACAGGAGCGTGATCGGAATGTGTTTTGGAGGTCTGGAGTAGATTTAGGCTTGAATTGGCGAAAATAGAATTTTGGCGTTTTTCGGTTGAAAGGTGAGATTTTGATATCGGGGTCGGAATGGAATTCCGGAAGTTGAAGTAGGTTCGTTGTATCATTTTTGATGTGTGTGAAAATTTTTGGGTCATTCAGACAAGATTTGGTAGACTTTTTGATCGAATTCGGAATTCAGAAGTTTTTGGAATTCATAGGCTTGAATCCGATGATGATTTGATGTTTTGATATTTGTTTGAGTGTTCTGAAGGTTAGAACAAGTTTGAATGATGTTATGGGATATGTTGGCATGTTGGTTAATATTCTAAATGCCTCGGGTGAGTTTCGGGTGGTTAACGGATCAAGTTCATGCTTGGAAAAGTTGCAGATTTTGCTTCAGATCTGTTACAAGTATTCCTTCTTTGCGATCGCGTAGAGCATTGGTAGGGGCCATCCAAGTTGTTCTGCATGTTCGCGTATCTGTAGACGCGATCGCATGAGTTGTGCAGGTGATGAATCGCAAACGCGTGTGTTAGGTCGCGTTCGCGTAGGTGTAAGATTCTGTTCATCGCGTTCACGTGGGAGATGACGCACTCACGTAGAGTAAAATTTGGAGCCAGTGAAGTTGTGCTTTGCGATCGTGATGGATTTCCCGCAATCACGATTAAGTAAATTTAATAGCTGGGCAGAATATTTAAAAAGGCTATTTTTGGGATTCTTTTGCCTAAGTTCACCATTTTTGACTCGGTTTTGGAGCTTCTTGAGGGAGATTGAAGAGGGAATCAAAAAAACTTCTTGGAGGTAATAATTATGGACTTAATACTCGATCCTATTGTGATTTCTACCTAACTAAACATGAAATTTGGGGGATTTGAAGCCTAAAATTGGGGAGTTAGGGCTTGGAAATTTGAGACCTTAATCTAGTGATTTGAGGGGCCATTTGTGGTTTGATTTTTGTATTCTTGGTATGTATGAACACGTGGGAGGATAAGGATTTCATAGATATGACTTTTATCAAATTTTCAGACGTGGGCCCGGGGGTCGGGTTGGACCAATTTCTGAATTTTTATGTAACTTGGTTATTTTTGAGTGGGCTTTGTTCCCTTAGCATATTTTCACAGTATGAACCTGATTTTTATTAGATTTGGAGAAATTGGAGGCCGATTCGAGGGCCAAAGACATCGCGGGCTAGAGTTTGGACCGGATTAAGGTAAGTAATGATTGTAAATACTGTCATGAGGGTATGAAACCCCAGATTTCAAATCGTTGTGCTACTTTGAGGTGACGTGCACGCTAGATGACGAGTGTGGAGTCGTGCACCGTTGGGGATTGTGACTTGGTCCATCCCGTACGATTTTTAAGTCGCGTATTTGATTGAAAACTGTTTGATATCATTGTGTTTTGAAAAGCATTGCTATGTTTTGGGCGGAATGCCATATTTGGGCCTCATGCCAACTGTTTTGGACCCTTATGGGGATTTTACTACTTTTCTTACTGTTTTGACTTAATAATTGTACTCAGTCATGTTGTGTTTTACTGATTTCATAACTCAGCCTTATTTACTCAATTTTCATACTATAAATGATATTCTTGAACTGAACACCCTGTTTTACTGATAGTCCGAGTGTCTTGTGAGGTTGATGGCTGAGATAGACTGAGGGTCTGATTGTGAGGTTAATGACTGGAAGAGGCCGAGAGCTTGGTTGTGAGGATTATATATTTATGGATCGGGTTGCACGCCGCAACAATATATATATGTATGTATATATGTATGTATATATGTATGTATGTATGTATATGGATCGGGCTGCACGCCGCAACAATATATATATGTATGTATGTATGTATGTATGTATATATGTATGTATGTATGTATGTATGTATGTATATATGTATGTATGTATGTATATGGATCGGGCTGCACGCCGCAACGATGTGTGGATCGGGCTACATGCCGCAACGATATGTTGGATCGGGTTTCATGCCGCTTATAGCGCTTGGGCTGTAGGAGCCCCTCTAGAGTTTCCACACCCCCAGTGAGTGCAGTCGACTATATATATGGATCAGGCTGCATGCCGCAGCGATATATAGATCGGGCTATGATTGGAGCCAACCCTGCACCACTACAAAGTAGCAAGAGTGGTCGAAGCAGCTTTTACCCGAGAAGGTCGGTATTGATTTTCACAATGAGCTAGAAATAGGAATTGGGGTTTTATCTAAACTAGAGATGCGTAATTGCTCTTAATTGTACTTCTAATCATATTTGGTATTTTTATTTTACTTCTAATTTTATGCTAATAAGATGCTAAATTAAGCTAAGAGTGAAATGCTTTAAGGTTGTCGAAATAGTTAAGAAGGCAATAGGGAAGTGACTTTCTCCTAGGTGGATACTTGACAGGTTCTCGGGTCTAAGGCTAGGTTGTCATGTTGGGGATTACGATATAACCAATTCACTAAACTTCCCAATCTATACCTCTCGGTAGTTTGAGTAATTTTGCCCTAATTGACTTTCTTAAGACCAATTGGGTATGATAATTTGTGCAAGAAATTTATGTTCAAGTCGGGTATAACTATCTCTAGGCACAAATTAGTGTTTGCCACCACTAATTCAACATTGAAACCACAAATTAGTCCAAATATCAAACACCCATAGACATTCAAGCCTTAAAACACAAGACCCATCAATTACCCACACTAGGGTTGAGCCACAACCCTAGCTAATGGGTCTAGCTACGCATGATAATAGAACAAAACAAAGAAATAGATGACGAAAAACCAATAATATTTAATTACAAGCTAATACTTAAAGATTCAATGATAAAACTATTCTAAAATTACTCAAAATGGGTAAGGAAAACTGTTCAGGAGCGCAACTGGAAGTAAAAATACAACTGATGACCTAAAAATGGGAAAAGAAACTATTTATACTAGCCTGAATTTTTCGAACAAAAATACCCCTACGGGGGGTAGTGCGTTCCGCACAAAATTGAGTGCGGTCGTGGTGAGGCTTTTGGCTTCAAATATCTGCTCTCTGAACTTGGCCACCGCGGGCCGCACAAAATGCACTGCGGCCGCGGTGGTTTCTACTGTGGTCCGCACAAAAAGGACCGCGGACCGCATTGGTGTTAGCCTCAAAATTCCCAACTATCTGAAGTCCAGCTTTTCGGACCGTACAATATCGAGTGCGGACGCGGTGAGGCCAATGCGGTCGGCACAAACTACTTTGCGGCCGCATTGCTTGAATGTCCGAAATAGCATCTCTTTGAACTTTCTCACTACAGACCGCACTAAATGGAGTGCAGCCGAATTGCACCTATTGCACTGTGCTTGGACTTGTTCTTCGTACTTGTGCATGTTTCACTCCTTTTTGAGCTGATTTTGACTAATTGTCACCTTTTTTGACCAAACCCTGCAAACAAGTACAACATGTAAGCCTTTGGGACTATTTTGTGCACATTTTTAATCAAAGCTCAAGTAAGAAGGAGTGTAAAATGAACCATATTCCCTAGTCATCAACTCCCCCAAACTTAAGCTTTTGCTTGTCCTCAAGCAAACAAAATAATACCCACCCCTTAAGAGTAAATCCAAGAAACTTCAGTTGATAAAGTGACCTCATCTAGCATCAATTGGGACTAACAATTGCTCTCAATTCAAATGAATCATTAACAACATTCACTCTTTTAAGCACCATGGATTTAGTGCGACACAAGAGCATCAAGAGTTGACTCAACCCATCAAAGAACTCTTTCTACTACTTTGGTCATTGTGGAAACCAAACTCATACATCCTCAACTCTCCCTAAGCAAACCTTACCTTTAAGATTGTAGCACTTCGAACGAGGATAGTGGAAACACGCTCATATCTCTCAGAGAAAGCTCACAAATCCGGCTCTAAGTACCATAAGTTTGCCCCTTATGTGAGTCACCACTAATGTAAGCTTCATTCAACTCAAGATCATATAGGGCTTTTGTGGATATATAGTGAAGGCTTTTGGTTCAGGGTAGGAAATGTTTGGTTTAAGTATGTTCCATCTTCTCTTTAGCATTTCTTTTGCTTCATTTTGGCACAAATTCTCTTGACTTTTTTTTAAGTCATTTAACTTCTTTCTAAGGGGTTAGAGAGACACGCTGTCACTTTTTCTTGTTCATTTCAAACCTTTTTCTCCTTTCTCAGCTTTCCACACCTTTCATCTCTTTACTTTTATTGACTCCCTTCATTCTTTTCTATATTGATCATTCTTTTTTGTCTTTTTGATTTTTTTTTCTTTTTCATTGCCTTTCCTTTTCTTCATTTTGTACCTTTTACCACTTTCTTGCATTTCTTTTCTCTCCCCCCAAACTTATGCTTTTGCCTTGTGCTAAGGAAAGATCGGGTGCCAAGAGAGGGTACTTTTAGAACGGGTAAAAGGCTTGTATCATGGTTTTTAAAAGAAAAAGGTCTAGGGCTCAAAAGGATTGATTAGGGATATTATCATTGGTAGGCTATGGAAGTGTTCAAGATATCAGTCGAATCATGGAGAGCCTATAATCACATCTCAAGTCAAATTGCACTTAGGATTTCTCCTAGACAAACATTTGAGGCAAGTTCTAAATGAATGGCTCGGGACTTGGACTTGTAGTTCAAATTCTGACCACTCAAGATTTGGGATTTGCTAAAGCGATAGAGTCAGGGGCCCACAACAGCCTTAGCTAAGATTTGAGCAACACAATGGTCCTAAAAACCACTTGATGATTATCGGCCAACACAAGAGTCTGAAGGTCACCACTTTCACCATCCTATACACAACAATTTGTTTTTGACCATAGGATCAAAGGTAAATGTGTTAGGCCCAAGTGAAGCTTTGTCTGAGGCACCATTACTCACTAGCTACTATTTACACTAAATGCATAAAGAAAACGGACTCAAACCCTTAAGAAGGTTGTCATGCTATCCATCATCGGGAAGAGCCACCCGGTTCACACAAATTTCACCTTTGGAAAGAACCGTGGCATTAAGAAAACCAAAGGTATATTGATCATGAAAACTTAAAAAAGTAAGAAGCTGCAAATTAAAAAAAGAGACTACTAAATGAAAATAAGAAGCCATGATATGTACAAGAGGGAATTTAGTCGAATATACAATAGGGAGAATGAATATATACATAAGAACGTACTTTATATATACACCAAAACTAAAAAGTACGAAAAGTGCAATAAAATGATAAAATTATGTACAAACCAAAGGTAAAAAGAAAGCATAAAGAAAAAGTAATGTTATATATACAATCATCCAAATAGGGCTACCCCCTCAAATGAAATCTAACATTGTCCTCAATGCTAACTAACCAAAATAAGTACAAAATAATAAATAGAGTAAAAAGAAACTCCCTATTGGCCCTCCGTCTGCATAGGATCCTGAGTTTGGGTCCCTGGGTCCTCAGTCTGCTCGGGAACCTGTGACTGGCTCCATGTGATCTGTGTCTCTACTGGGACCTGGGCCTGGACTGAGTCCTAGGCCTGTACTAAAATGTGGGGCTAGCTAGAGGAACCTCCCTGCGGGTCCTCCAACGCTATAATAACATCGTAAGTACGGGGAATCACTCTCTCCTCTTGGGTGGCCTCTCTGTCTCCTGCTCTGGATGGGGCTGGGCTGCTGGAGCCGGGTCATGCAATAGAAGATCCAGAGGCAAGTGATCAGCCTTCAACCTCTCTACCTCCACCCGTAACTCTTTCACCGACTCCTTTGAAGCACGAGTCTTCCTCATTTTCTTTACGTCCATAGCAAGCTCCTTCAATGCCTTTCCATGAGAATCAACTGCATCCATGAGCTTCTTCTGGTTGTCCAAAAGCTCCTTGAGAGTGTCCTCCACTGACTGTGGGACCTGTGGCGGAGAAGGTACTGACTGGGCTGCCACCGAAATAGATAGTACAGACAGCTTAGAAGTGGTTGTTTGCATCCAGTTGTTGATGCTGGCAAGGGTATGGTTCAGGCGGTGGGCAGTCAAAGGATATGCAGTGGATGAGAGGATCTTTGGAGTAGTAGAAGTGGAGGGTCTTGGGGCCATGTCTGCTATGGCGGAAGGAGGCTGAGTAGGAGCCACTACTACTACTGGCTCTTGAGACTGGCCAGTTGAAGTAGTGGCTTTGCCCTTAGGGTCCTTGGGGTTGTCGGGACCCTTGGTGCTATACCAGGAGAACGGTGCATTTGCTTTCACTTTCACATTTAATCTCCGCTTCTCCACATCTAGGTCCTCAAAGTACATGGTTAGGAAATTGGGGGAGGGATAGGATTTGTCACCTTCATTCACAACCCGTGTAATTACCCTGGACATCACATTCCCAATGTTGATCGGGTACCCAACTATGATCGATGCCACCAATATAGCCCGGGGGATAGGAAGTTAGTTGTCGTGAGTGGTGGGGCCTAGCCGGATACAAACAAATGTCTCCACCCCTTTGCTTCAAAGTTAAGGGTCCTTCTCAGAATCTTCACTCCCACAGTCAACCAATCTAGGGTGGTACCTGGGATTGCCAAGTACTCTGCTAACCAAGGACGAGCAGCCTCACCCAATGCCACCTTTTCTAAGTACAAGGTCTCATCCTCCTCCGGGAAGCCCAGGTAATCATTTATCATCTTGCCATCAAATTTCACCTTCAAGTTCCGCACCTTAGTCATTGTAGTGCCCTTTTTGATATGGGCAACATTGGTGTAGAACTCCTTGACTAGGTGCTTATTTGCATCCTCCACATGGCCTATGAAGTAGTCCTAGCCTGCTCTTTCCCTGAATTGCCTCAACATTTTGGGGTTGTGAGGCATGAGGTCCTTTGTAATGAATTTCCGCTCCGGTATTAGCTTCCTCTCGGGCCACCACTCTCTGAACTTGTGGTAGGCCACCTCACTCACAAATCTGTCTTGCTATGCCTTCGGATTTCTAGTTCTCCTCACCCCTCCTACTTGGGGCTCACCCCCTCCTACTTCTTCTCTTTCTTCTTCTACGGGACCCTCCCCGGATAGTGAAGCTGTAAGTAAGGTGGAATATTCATTGCCTCTGCCTGCAGCTGAGCCCTTAGATGACTCAGACGATATGTGTACTAGTGCTTGGGCAGTAAGAGAGCCCGGAGGTGTATCCCTCAATAGTTTCCTCTTCGGGCAGTCAGGAACATACTCTGGCATGGAGTCTGAGTCAGATGCCTCCCGGGAAGGCTCATATTCACTCCCGGATTGGTCAATAGCTCTATCAGCAGCATTTATCAGCCTTCTAGTGTTTTTGATGTTTTGCCGGGATTGTGTCAATATAATCATTCCTTGTCCCCTACCCCGGGAGGACTCTCCTTTCCCTTTCTGTTTATCACCTCTGCCTCGTGATTTTACCATGATGTGCAAAGAAAATACAGTTAAACTTTGTTAGTGTCAGCATAGTCAGTGGAGCATTGTAGAAAAATTGCAAACATTCAGAAGTTGCAGACTGCAGACCATACAAAATGCACTGCGGTCCTCACTGAGGTGGGGTTCAGACTACCTACTTTCTGATTACAGGCACTGCGGAACGCACAAAATGAATTACGATCCGCATTGAGGCACTACGAACCGCACAAAATCCATTGCAATCGTGGTCCTCAATTGTCAGCTTTCAAAACTTTTACCACTACGGTCCGCACAAAATAGCATTACGGACCGCACAACAGCACCGCGGACCACACGAAATCTACCTCGGTTCGCGGTAAGTACCCAACATTAATACTAACCTAGGGTTTATGTTTTTTCCACGTTTTTAGTCCAATTCTTTACCTATTATTGATCCCCTAGGTGTTGAATCGGTGTTTTAACTAATTAGTCCTAATTTAAACATGATTAAACAAACCTATGCTACAGAATTGAAACAAAAACGGGAAGAAAAAGAAGAAAAACTAAGGAAAATAAAAGTTAAAAGAAAATAACAAAAGTAAACAACTAAGAAAGAATTAGAGTTACCAAAAGTGGGATGCAGTGTTGATTAACGATACTTAGCAATTGAATTCGTGCAGATATGAGGGATGAATAGTAATTTTTTAGCTTATGAGTGCAAATGGTCGAAAAATTTGAAATGAAGGCTTCAGGTTCTATTTATAGAAAAATGACCTGGGGCCCATCTTACCTACCCACCGCGGACTGCACAAAATGGCATTGCGGTCCGCGGTACTCAGAAACAAGTGACACTGGAAAGATGGCCACTGCGGACCGCAAGAAATGCAATGCGGCCGCAGTGGTCCACCGTGGACTGCAAGAAATACAATGCGGCCGCAGGGGTCCACCACGGACCGCACAAAATGCATTGCGTCCGCGGTGAAAAACTTCAGAGACTCCTCATTTTGTACCAATCAACTCTGCGGTCCGCATTGAATTTTTGCCCCCGCACTAAGGCCTTTACGACCGGACAAAATGAAGTGCGGTCCGCATTGCAAACTTCAGAGAGTGTGAATATTTTTCCAACTTGGTCCTGCACTGCATCAAAACGATCCTACAACATCTCACAACCAGTCAGTCCAAAAATAAATCCTACACTACAAAGAAAATGAAAGAACAACAAACACATGGGTTGCCTCTCAAGAAGCGCCTGATTTAACGTCGCGACACGGCGCAGGTTACCATCAAATCACTGCAGATGGAGCAGTGCCACCACGTGGCTGTCATCAATCTTGCCCAGGTAGTGCTTGACCCTGTACTCATTAACTCTGAAAACCTCCCCATTTTTGTTCTTCAAGTCAAGTGCACCAAACGGAGTCACAAACACCACTTCAAAAGGTCCACTCCATTTCGACTTAAGCTTTCCCAGAGAAAAACATAACCGAGAGTTGAATAAGAGAACCAAATCACCCACTTTTAACTCCTTGCCACGAGCATATTTATCATGAAGGTACTTTATTTTGTCCTTGTACATGGACGAACTGGAGTAGGCATGGAATCGAAATTCATCATGTTCATTAAGCTGCTCCATACGAAGATTTGCTGCCACATTCCATTCAAGATTCAGCTTCTTCAAAGGCCACATGGCCTTGTGCTCTAACTCAACTAGTATATGGTAAGCTTTCCCAAACACCAACCGATAAGGAGACATACCAATCAGAGTCTTGTAAGAAGTCCTATAAGCCCATAGAGCATCATCCAACTTCTTTGACCAATCGGTCCTATTTGCATTGACCGTCTTTGACAATATACTTTTGATTTCCCTATTTGAGACTTCAACTTGGCCACTCGCCTGAGGATGATAAGGAGTAGAAGCTTTGTCATTGACACCATACTTTGCAAGCAAAGTGTCAAAAGCTCTATTACAAAAATGAGACCCTCCATCACATATGATTGCACGAGGAGTGCCATACCTTGTAAAAATGCTCTTTTTGAGAAACGCACTCCGAGCCTCATTTTTGGGTAAAGCCACGACTTCAACCCACTTTGAAACATAGTCAACCACTAGAAGAATGTAAGTGTTCCCACACAAGCTAACAAACGGGCCCATAAAATCAATGCCCCATACATCAAAAATATCAACTTCAAAAATGGATTTGAGAGGCATCTCATCTTTCTTCGAAATTCCACCCACTCTTTGACATTCGTCACACCTCTTCAGAAGTTCACTTGCATCTTTGTATAAAGATGGCCAATAAAGCCCACAACTAAGAACTTTTGAAGCCGCCGTCGCCCCGCCATGATGGCCACCATAGGGAAAGGAATGACAAGCCTTTTAGATACTTAATTGCTCCTCCTCCGGGACACACATTCGGATCACACCATCCGTGCAAATCTTGAACAAGTACGGCTCATCCCAATAGAAATCCAAGCTATCCCATTTGAGATTTTTCCTTTGGTAAGAAGAGAGCTCACACGAGATTATATCAATCATAAGGAAATTAGCAACGTCCACAAACCATGACATACCATTCACAGAAACCAAAAGGAGTTGTTCGTCGGGAAATGAATCATTGATCTCTAGGCCATCACGAGGCCTCCCCTCCTCCTCCAAGCGGGATAAGTGGTCTGCCACTTGGGTTTCACTACCCTTCCGGTCCACAATATCCAAATCAAACTCTTGAAGTAACAAGACCCATCGCATCAGTCTAGCTTTGGATCCTTCTTCGTCATCAAGTACCAGAATGTGGCATGATCGGTATGAACTATGACCTTGGCACCCATGAGATACGGCCGAAATTTCTCCACCGCGAACACAATAGCCAAAAGCACTTTCTCAGTCACCGTGTAATTCACTTGAGCATCATTCATTGTCTTACTCGCATAGTACACTGGATGAAATATTTTGTTCACTCTTTGACCCAAAACCTCCCCAACCGCAACCTCGCTCGCATCACACATGTGCTCAAAAGGCATGCTCCAATTGGGTATGGTAATAATGGGAGTGGTGGTCAACTTGTGCTTGAGAAGTTCAAAGGATTGCATACATCTTTTATCGAACAGGAACTTGGCATCTTTTTCCAATAACTTGCATAAGGGATTCACTACCTTCAAAAAGTCTTTGATAAATCTTCGGTAGAACCCCATATGCCCAAGAAAACTTCTAACTCCCTTGACAGAGGTAAGGGAGGGAGCCTTGAAATCACATCAATTTTTGCTTTGTCCACCTCTATACCATGCTTTGAAATTTTATGCCCAAGAACTATGCCCTCTTCAACCATGAAGTGGCATTTCTCCCAATTAAGAACAAGATTGGTTTCTTCACAATGAGCCAACACTCTATTAAGATTTTTCAAACATTCCTCAAACAAATCACCCAAACACTAAAGTTGTCCATGAACACCTCCAAAATATTTTCCACCATATCGGTGAAAATGACCATCATACACCGCTGAAATGTAGCAGGTGCATTACACAACCCAAAAGGCATCCAAGAAAAGGCAAAGGTGCCATATGGACAAGTGAATGTGGTCTTCTACTGATCTTCTGGCATAATCAAGATTTCGTTGTATCCATAATACCCATCCAAGAAATAGTAGAAGGCACGCCCAGCAAGTCGATCTAACATCTGATCAAGAAAAGGCAATGGAAAGTGATCGTTGCAGATCACTTTATTCAACTTGCGGTACTCCATGCATACCCTCCAACCGATGACGAACCTGGTAGGAATCAACTCATTTTGTAAATTTGTAACCACGGTCATGCCACCCTTCTTCGGTACACATTACACCGGCGAAGTCCAAGAGCCATCAGAGATGGGGTACACAACCCCGGCATCCAACCACTTGATCACCTCCTTTTTCACAACTTCTTGTATTGCCTCATTCAACCTCCTTTGATGTTCCAAGGAGGGCTTTGCATCATCTTTCAAAATGATCTTGTGCATACAGAATGCGGGGCTTATCCCCTGAATATCAGCTAAAGTCCATCCAATTGCCTTTTTTCTGCTTTTGAAGCAGCACCAATGTGGCATCAACCTGAATGTTAGTAAGATAAGAAGAAAGAATAACTGGCAAAGTTGAAATAGGGCAGGTCTAAGAACTCATACCTGAGGTGTGGAGTCAACGGCTTCAACTCCAACACCGGAGGTTCCTCAATTGAAGGTTTTGTTGGTGGTCTATTCCTATTCTCAAGATCCAAAAAGAGTTTCCTAGGCTCATAAGATAAGATCCCATTCCATGTAAAGCATTCATGCACTCCACTCGGCCTTCATCCTCATTTACAACAAGATTCAACAACACGGCCTCTAGAGGGTCCTCCACATTGATCATTGCACTGGTATCATCAACTATCACTGTTGTGACAAGGTCCACAAAAGAGCACACCTCAGAACTATTGGGCTGCTTCATTGACTTGCACACATGAAAGACCACTTTCTCTTCACCCACCCGGAAAGTGAGTTCCCCAGCTTCAACATCGACTAAGGCCTTCCCAGTAACAAGGAAGGGTCTTCCCAATATGATTGGAACTTCATAATCTACCTCACAATCCAAGATCACAAAATCAGTTGGCAAGATAAATTTGTCCACCCGGACAAGGACATCATCAATAAAACCCAATGGTCTCTTCATAGTTCTATCCGCCATTTGCAATCTCATGGAAGTCGGCCTCGGTTGCCCCATACCCAAAGTCTTGAAAACTGAGTAGGACATCAATTTGATACTTTCCCCCAAATCACATAGAGCTTTAGCAAAGTCCGCACTCCCAATGGTGCAAGGAATGGTGAAAGCACTGGGATCTTCAAGTTTTGGGGCCATTGAGTTCACAATTGCACTAAATTGATGGGCCATCTTGATAGTTTCGCAATGCATGGATCTTTACTTTGTCACAAAGTCCTTCATGAATTTAGCATAGCCCGACATTTGTTCTAGAGCCTCCACCAAAGGCACATTAATGGATAAGCTCTTCATCATATCAATAAACGTTTTAACTGATTCTTATTTTTCTGCTTCACGAGCCTTTGAGGATAAGGTGGAGGTGGCCTTGGCAAAGGAGCCTTGGCTTTAGGCACAACCATTTCCGGCATGTCTATTACGTGTTCCCTAGACGAGTTCACATCATTCTGAGTCTCCACCTCGGCATCTTGAATATCAATCCTCACTTCTTCATTCACGTTCTCATTAGTCACATTTTCAACCACAAAAGGAATTTCATCATCTTGGAACTCAACTTCATCACTCAAAATTGCTTTTTGCTTGGAGGCATTCACATCACCGCCTCGTCTACTTCTTGTAGTTACTGCCATAACATGATTGATCACATCCTTCGGGTTGACTACCATAACACTTGGTAGAGCCCCCTTAGGATGAGTATTCAAGGATTGTGAGATTTGGCCTAATTGAACCTCCACGTTTCTGATTGAAGTATTGTGGGAAGCCAACTGAGCATCAGAGTTCGAATTCTTTTTCATCATCTGTTCAAACATCATTTTAATTCTCCCCATTTCATTGTTGGAAGAACTAGGACCTTGTGATGGAAATGAGGGTGGATTGTTCAGTTGTTGATACATTGGGGGCCTTTGAAAGTCTTGCCCCCAATTTCCTTGATTGCCATTGTTCCAACCTCCCTGATTGTTGTTACCACCCCAATTGTTGTTGTTGCCATTCCAATTACCCTGGTTGTTTTGATTATTGTTTTGATTTCCCCAATTGGAATTTTGGTTGTTGTTCCCCCAATTACTATTCCCTTGTTGTTGTTGATTGCCCCAATTGCCTTGGGGTCTCCATTGTTGTTGGTTGGAAAAATTGCCCCTTTGACCTTGATAGTTATTCACGTATTTCATCTCTTCATTTGCCCATCATAACCATCATCTTCGAATCCACCACAATCATTATCAAATTGATCCGAACTCCCTTGATTTTGTTGACCTCTTTGTCTTCTTTTGTTCACTAGCATGTTGACACCCTCCATAGCATTTACTTGGTGCGGATTTTGAACCTATTGTAATTGTGCCTTTGCTAGCTGGTTCATTGTAGTTGTCAGCTCTACTATAGCTTGCCCATGGTCATGTAGCTCTTTGTGCAAGTGAGTGACTATGGGGTCACCCTATGTCAGCCATCTCATCAAGAATGTCACAAGCCTCATCATAAGACAGCTTCATGAAATTACCCCCAGCAAGTTAGTTCACTATGCACTGGTTTGTTGTGTTAATGCCGCGGTAGAAAGTCTGTTGGATCATTGCCTCATTCATATCATTGGTGGGGCATTCATTTACCATGGTTCTATATCGCTCCCAAATCTCATGTAATGGTTCGGTAGGCTCCTGCTTAAAAGCTAAGATCTCATCTCTCAATGTTGCCATGTGCCCCGGTGAGAAAAACTTTGCGATGAACTTATCTGCCAACTCATCCCAAGTAGTGATGGAATAGTTGGGAAGTCGCCCAAGCCAATCCAATGCTTTCCCTCTAAGTGAGAAAGGAATAGTCTCAACCGAAGTGCATCCTAGGACACATTAGTTTGCTTGCTCCCCTAACAGGTATCCACGAAACCCTTGAGATATTTGTAAGCATTCTGATTGGCAGCGCCCGTGAAATACCCACGCTGCTCCAACAATGTCAGCATCATATTGGTAATTTGGAAATTGTCCTCCCGGATTGGGGGTGGAACAAATGCACTTGCATATCCTTGGTTTGGAAGCACTCGAGGAGCCACTCTTGGAGGAGGCGGGGGAGGGTTTGGAATATTATCATTAGCCTGGCGGCTTCTCCTTTGGCCTTGAGGTACAATAGGAACCTCATCATCAACATTGTCATCTACCTCCTCCCCGGGCGGAAGATCTCCAAGAGGTGGGTTATTTGCTGCCATTTTGTACCTGAAGTTGTGACACACACAAATTAGTAACACAGAAGGAAAGAAGAACAATATACAAAACTATTTAGATAGATAGCCAAAACAGTTAGCTCCCCGGCAACGACGCCAAAAAGTGATTGGAGCAAACCCTGCACCACTACAAAGTAGCGAGAGTGGTCGAAGCAGCTTATACCCCAGAAGGTCGGGATCGATTTCCACAGGGAGCTAGAAATGGTAATTGGGTTTCTATCGAAACTAGAGATGCATAATTGCTCTTAATTGCATTTCTAATCATATTTGGTCTTTTCATTTTACTTCTAATTTTATGCTAATAAGATGCAAAATTAAGCTAAGAGTGAAATGCTTGAAGGTTGTCTAAATAGTTAAGAAGGCACTAGGGAAGTGACTTTCTTCTAGGTGGATACTTGACGGGCTCTCAGGTCTAAGGTTAGGTTGTCATGTTGGGGATTACGATATAACCAATGCACTAAACTTCTCACTCTATACCTCTTGGTAGTTTGAGTGATTATTCCCTAATTAACTTTCTCAAGACCAATTGGGTATGATAATTTGTGCAAGCAATTTAGGTTCAAGTCGGGTATTACTATGTCTATGTTTAACCCTTTAATTAGGGCTATCAATCTCTTGAATACGCCCCAATTCCTTGTTGGACCAATTTTCCTAGACTCAAGTTCTCTTTCTCAAGAAGAACTCAAGTCAAATATGAAAAATTAGTGTTTGCAACCACTAATTCAACATTGAAACCACAAATTAGTCCAAATATCAAACACCCATAGACATTCAAGCCTTAAAACACAAGACCCATCAAATACTCACACTAGGGTTGAGCCACAACCCTAGCTAATGGGTCTAGCTACTCATGATAATAGAAGAAAACAAAGAAATAGATGAAGAAAAACCCATAATATTTAATTACAAGCTAAAACTTGAAGATTCAATGATAAAATTACTCTAAAATTACTTAAAATGGTAAAGGAACATTGTTCACAAGCGCAACCCAACGTTAAAATACAACTGATGAACTAAAAATGGGAAAAGAAACTATTTATACTAGCTCGAATTTTCTGGACAAAAATACCCCTGCAGGGGTAGTACGGTCCGCACAAAATTGAGTGCGGCCGCGGTGAGGCTTTTGGCTTCAAATATCTTCTCTCTGAACATTTCCACCGTGGGCCGCACAAAATGCACCGTGGCCGCGGTGGCTTCTATTGTGGTCCGCACAAAAAGGACCGCGGAACACATTGGTGTCAGCCTCAAAATTCCCAACACTCTGAACTCCAGCTTTGCGGACCGCACAATATCGAGTGCGGCCGCGGTGAGGCCAATGCAGTCCGCACAAACTGCTTTGCGGCCGCATTACTTGAATGTCCAAAATAGCATCTCTCTAAACTTTCTCACTGCAGACCGCACTAAATGGAGTACGGCCGCATTGGACCTGTTGCACTGTGCTTGGACTTGTTCTTTGTACTTGTGCATGTTTCACTCCTTTTTGAGCTGATTTTGACTAATTTTTGTCACACCTCCTTTTTACCTACACCCCGAGAAGGGTGATAAGGGAGTTCTTCCAATTTAAAGTGACAATCAAAACGAGATTATTTATTAAAAATTCAGAGTCGCCACTTGGGATAATTTATGGTGTCTCAAGTCACCGATTTAAATCCTGAATCGAGGAAAAGATTGACTCTGTTTTACAGTCCGCGAACACAGAAATCCGGGTAAGAAATTTTGTTAACCCGGGAGAAGGTGTTAGGCATTCCCGAGTTCTGTGGTTCTAGCACGGTCGCTCAACTGTTGTATTTGGCCTATTTACTTGATTTTAATACATGTTTTAACCTATGGTACAATTTTAATTTTATAACCGCTTTTACTTAACTATTTTTAGAAGAAAGATTCAACGTCATCTAAAACATGTCTTGAACCACGCCAGATAAATGCACCTGCGGTCCATGACACATTTTATCTAACGTTGTTGAGATTTGGATTTGGGTCACATAGATGCGCACCCGAATTTAGGAAGATAAATTATTAAAATAACGCGCCTAAAGAAACTACAAGTTTGCAACTTTGCGAGGGCCATAGAAATTTCACTAAATGGCACGCCTCGAATTCTAAGGATTAAAAGAAAGTTAATTAAACGAGGGCCATGTAATTGTCATCTTTGTTTGGCATGGCGCACCTCACTTCTAATCTTAAGGAAATTCAAACTAAATGCTTGAGGGCCATGAACTATTTATTATCTGGTATGGCTCACCCCCACTAATTATAGAAGCTCAATTGCCCAAACATTAATGGGGAAGGATCCTACTATGGTTCAAGCTAACAGAATGTATTTTTTATAAAAGAAAGGAGCTAATGGTTTGAAGTTAAAATTGGGCCCAGCGTGGAGCCTAGTAGCCCACAGACGTAAGGCCATTCTGAATTGCAAATTAGCATCAACCCAAGCCGGGCCCAAGAGAGAGCCCAAATTGAACAAAGACCAGCTTTAACAAGCGATGGGGTCTTTAGTTCGAGTCCACACTTCAACACAGGAAGTCAATCCTTTGCATTCGAGTTTACAGTTCTCGTTGCTTTGCCTTAGGAAAATTAAACAATTACTGATTTGAAACACGCCTATCAACGCCTTACATGTATTTTTGAGCCAACTTTGCCATGAAAATGCAACAATCATATTAGATTAGTTATTTGTTTAAAGGGCAACCCTAAATGATCATTACTTGTCTGAAAAAACTAACTGGACACGGAATAATAATAAGAATTCACATCCCAATTTTGAACAAGCTAAATCATCAACATATTACATGAAATTCGAATCTTAATCGTGATCCTACCAATGACAATGCAATTCCCACATAATTTATCAGGTTTTGTAACTTTTCAAATTGTAAATTCATTGTTTGAATCATAGTTTTTTAAGAACACAAATGCCTCGCTTGAATTTTACAGCACAAAGCACTAGAAATATGTGATACAAAACTCAAATTCTGAAAGAAGAACTAAGCTAAACATGAAACTGATTTAAACTAGTTCTAAAGAAAAATAATAAGGCACACCTTGATCTTTGCTCTAAAGAATCAGACATTTAACAGTACATGTTTAACAGCCTAAAAATAGGACCTCAAATCGCCTACATTTAAACTAGTCCAGATATTGACCTTAAAACAAAGAAGTAGTGCATATGACTACATAAAAAGGGCTATACTAAGATGGACATCCGACCAAGCTACCATGTCATATGATATTCATAGGCTTAGTCTTTGATGACATATCCATAGTTTGAAAGGCGGTAAATGAAATTTTCTAAACAACAACAAAGTAGACAAGTAAGCTAGACTATGAATCCAACTAAGGGTGAATACAACTCAAAGCTCTGGATTTTCATTTTTGATTCCCAATCAAGCTTTACATTTAGGTGGAATGCAGAAATATACCTGAATAACAGCAAAAGATACAAAAATTAGCTTGAAACTTAAGAGGAAGCAACAGTAATAGATTAGCAGCAATAGAAAACAAGCCACAACTCTTAATCCAAACCACTTTTCAGCCCAGATGAATCAGAATAGCCTTCAGAAAGCGAAAAACATCAAGAATTCCAAAAGATTTTAATGGAGAAGTAACTTTCAGTATTTTCTAGCCGTTTTTGTTTTTTTTTTAAAAATATGATCCCCTCAAGAATTTCAGCAAATGTGGCTTTTATAGAGGGTGTTAGGGCATCATAAAGATTTTAGACTTTGCTCTTTAATCTTTTTCCAATTTTTGTTTTTGCTACTGTGCTCTTAGTGTAAGACTCGGATTTTTAGTTTAATCCCCAATCCTCTTTCCTAGAAGCTTCTCACAGCAGTTACTAAAGATTCCCTACCCCAATTTCCCCAAACACCCTTTTAAGCCTCCATTATTTACCCTCTGAAAAACAAAAATGGATCTAAATACCCCACATCCAGTCCTAAATCATGGGCTGGTTAACAGAATTTCCCTTCCCCACTTTGGGCTTCTGCTTTACGAATCCCACATGTATTTTAAAACCAACGCAACTTCACAAGTAACAAACCATTTTTTACTAATAAAAGAAGCAAAGGAAAAGGAAAACAAGTAACATGAATGAATAATCTTTGTACTAAACTATTGATTCTGACTTAATCAACCAAGAGCTAATGTGACTGAAACCAAACTAGGATGACGAACAGCAAAAGAAGAGAAAAATGAAAATTAAAATAAACAAAAAGGAGAGCAATATACTAGGGTCTGCCAAAAGGATCGACGACTCAGAGAGATCGATGACTGATAGGAGTTTTTGGTGAATGACGAGAATTGTAACACGAGCACTAACCGGAATTTCTTCAACAGCGTGTGCTCCATATCACAATCTTCAACATCTACCTTGAAGTGAGATGAAACAGAAGCTCGAAACGCGGGTTGTTTGACCAAAAGCCGGCTGCCATGATATGCCTTGAAATTGACTGAATAAACAGCTAATCCCACGTGATATTACCAAAAAGAAACAAATAAAGGAAAAACACAAAAAGAAATCAGGGAAGATAGAACAACTGGAATTTTCTGCCTTCCAAGATTTGGAATTCGCGAGGATTGGGTGATTTTCGGAGAAAACTAATGAGGGATTTTTCATGAGGAAGCAACGAGGATTATATGGTAAAAATTTGGCTGAGTTTGGAAACTCGCCACCGACCGGAAATGGTGAAGAATTCCAGGGCGACGGGTCTTAGGGTTAGGGATGAGGGAGTCGAAGTACAGAGATACGAGGTTTCTTTGTGAGTTTCGGACAGGTATATCAAAAGGGGGGCATTCCTTGGCCGTTGGATTGAAAGAGATTAACGGCACATATCTATTACCTTACGAACGACATCGTTTGGTTGGGAAGTGGGGCTGGACAGGGTATTGGAGTGGAACACGGGCTGGACTGGACGGGTTATGCACTGGGCTGAGAGAATTAACATAAATGGCCCAAATCAACTCCTCTGAATTCTTTCCTTTTCTTATCAATTCATTTTTCTTCAAAATTCTTTTCTTTTCTCTTTTTTTTTTCAAAATTAAAATTAAAACCTAAATTAAATCCTAAAATTAAATTAACCTATCAAAAACACTAATTAAACTTAAATACTAATTATCATAACTAATTTAAAACCAAATTTAAGGAAAATCTACCAAAATTCAAAACTAAAATTAAAAAAGTGCAAAAATAAGTTATTTTTTGTGACTTTTCCATTTCTTAAAACAACTAATTTGCTAATTAATCTGAAAAATATAAAATTAAGTCCTAAATGCAAATGCAACATATTTTTTGTATGTTTCATGATTTAAATAAAACGTAAACATGCAAGAAAAAAGCAAACAATTAATAAAATCCACGAATTTGCGAATAATGGGAAAAAATTATTTTTCTTGAATTTATGGGAGTAATTCATATAGGCCAAAAATTACGTGCTCACAATTGTTACCTTTTTTGACCAAACCCTGCAAACAAGTACAACATGTAAGCCTTTGGGACTATTTTGTGCATATTTTTAATCAAAACTCAATTAAGAAAGAGTATAAAATGAACCATATTCCCTAGTTATCAGGATGCACGCCGCAATAGTTATGATCATGTACCTATTGAGCGTGAGCGCTGATTGCTGAGAGTTGAGTCATGAGTGATTGAGTGGCTTGCCCGATGGGCTATATATATAATGCGTTGACTGAGGAGCCTGTTTATGAACTTACTGCTTTCACTCATCTTTAGACAGAGCGTCTATTGAAAATGTTAAATAAACGTTTTAAACAACATTCATTTAAACTGAAGTTTTTACGAGGTGTTCGAGAATCTAGTCACTGATTTGGCTTTGTTACTTACACTGAGATTTTCAAGTTATGAGATGGTTATGAAATTATGTTTGTCCGAGGGGCTGTATACGAACTATATTTTGGTCAAGGGGCCGATTATGATTTTCATCACTTTCACTTTAAATTTACATCGAACTTCTACTGAAACTGTTAGAAAGACATTTTTCAAAGGAGTTTTCCCCGAAATGGAAGTTGAACGAGATGATTTGATTCGTATCCTGTTTTGGAAACATGCCATACCAACTGTGGTGTATGAAGTGGTTTACGTAATTTCTTACTGCTCAATCTTTATTTACTTTTATTACTTACTGAGTTGGCGTACTCACATTACTCCCTGCACCTTGTGTGCAGATTCAGGTATTTCTGAGCTTGGTGACAGGTTCATCGGAGTTAGCAAGATAGCTGTCAGGTGATCGTAGCCCTGCTTTTCTCCCTCCTTATTCTTCCTTATGTATTCTTGTGATTTTCCCAGCCATATTGGTCTTGATGTTGTTAGAAAGTTGTAGTAAGTGCTCATGACTAGTGACACCCCGATGTCGGGCTTGTGTATTTATTTCACACTGTTCATTTAAACTTACATCATGAGATTATTGATTAATAACTGGTATAGAAATGACTTCTTATTGAATAATGGTTGATTCGGGTATTATGTCGGCTGACCTCATTTCACGGTAGGCACCATCATGACCGGGTCGGTTTTTGGGTCGTGACACATGAAGTGCGGCATGTCCAGCGCATTAATAGCACAAAGCTTCATCTTCGATTCTCTCGTATTTTATGAAATGATGAATCTGAAATTAGATCAACTTATTAATTTAATTAGAGTAATTGGGGAGCACAATTCTACTAGTACTATACATTATTTTCCTGTAAAAATGTCACATTCTTGTTAATGTATTTTTTTAATGAGATGTAGAACTATAAAATGAATTCTTAAGAAGGGTGTGGCAAGGTCCATACATTTTATTTAGGAGCTTTTTTATAGTCTGGTGGTGGCATGAAGTGCGGTATGTCCATTGCGTTACTAGCACAATGCTTTATCTTTATTTCTCTCATGTTTTCTTAAATGATGAATCTGAAGTTAGGTCAACTTATTAAATTATTTAGAGTAATTGGCGAGCACGACTCTACTAGTAGTATACATTATTTTATGGTAAAATGTCACATTCTAATTAATGTAACTTTTTATGAGATGTAAAACTAGAAAATAAATTCTAAAAAGGGGTGTGGCAAGGTCTATACCTTTCATTGATGAGTTTTTTGTATAGCTTGGTGGTGGCATGAAGTGTTGCATGTCCATTGCGTTAATAGCACAAAGCTTCATCTTTGATTCACTCATGTTTCCTGAAATGATGGATCTAAAATTAGGATTACTTATTAATTTAATTAGAGTAATTGGGGAGCAAAACTCTACCAGTAATATCCATTATTTTCCGGCCAAAATATCTAATGTAATTCTTTATGAGATATTGAACTAAAAACGAATTATCAAAAAGGGTGTGGTAAGGTCCATACCTTTCATTGATGAGCTTTTTATATAGCCTAGTGGTGGCATGAAAGGCAGCATGTCCATTGCGTTAATAGCAAGCTTCATCTTCAATTCTCTCATGTTTTCTAAAATGATGGATCTGAAATTAGGTCAACTTATTAATTTAATTAGAGTAATTGGGGAGCACAACTCTATCGGTAGTTTACATTATTTCCTGGTCAAAATGTCACATTCTAATTAATGCAATTTTTTATGAGATGTCGAACAAGAAATTGAATTCTTAAGAAGGGAGTGGCATGATCCATAACGTTCATTGATGAGATTTTTTGTATAGCTTGGTGGTGGCATGAAGTGCGGCATGTCCATTGCATTAATAGCACAAAGCTTCATCCTCGATTCTCTTATGTTTTCTGAAATGCTGGATCTAAAATAATTTCAACTTATTATTTTTATACAGTAATTGGGGAGCACAATTCTACTAGTAGTATACATTATTTTCCGGTAAAAATATCACATTCTAGTTAATGTATTTTTTATGAGATATAGAACTAGAAAATGAATTCTTAAGAAGGGTGTGGCAAGGTCCATACCGTTCATTGATGAGCTTTTTGTATAGCCTGGTGGTGGCATGAAGTGCATCATGTCCATTGCATTACTAGCAAAAAGCTTCATCTTCAATTCTCTCATGTTTTCTAAAATGATGGATCTGAAATTAGGTCAACTTATTAATTTAATTAGAGTAATTGGGGAGCACAACTCTATCGGTAGTTTACATTATTTCCTGGTCAAAATGTCACATTCTAATTAATGCAATTTTTTATGAGATGTCGAACAAGAAATTGAATTCTTAAGAAGGGAGTGGCATGATCCATAACGTTCATTGATGAGATTTTTTGTATAGCTTGGTGGTGGCATGAAGTGCGGCATGTCCATTGCATTAATAGCACAAAGCTTCATCCTCGATTCTCTTATTTTTTATGAGATGAAGAACTAAAAAACGAATTCTCAAGAAGGGTGTTGCAAGGTCCATACCTTTCATTGATGAGCTTTTTATATAGCCTGGTTGTGGCATGAAAGGCGGCATGTCCATTGTGTTAATAGCAAGTTTCATATTCGATTCTCTCATGTTTCCTAAAATGATGGATATGAAATTAGGTCAACTTATTAATTTAATTAGAATAATTGGGGAGCACAACTCTACCGGTAGTTTACATTATTTCCCGGTCAAAATGTCACATCCTAATTAATGCAATTTTTTATGAGATGTCGAACTAGAAAATAAATTCTTAAGAAGGGTGTGGCAAAGTCCATACCGTTTCATTGATGAGCTTTTTGTAAAGCCTGGTGGTGGCATGAAGTGCGACATGTCCATTGCATTAATAGCACAAAACTTCATCCTTGATTCTCTCATGTGTTTCTTAAATGATGGATTTGAAATTATCCCAACTTATTAATTTAATTAGAGTAATTGGGCAACACAACTCTACCAGTAGTATACACTATTTCTCGGACAAAATGTCTCATTCTAATTAATGCAATTTTTTATGAGATGTAGAACTAGAAAATGAATTCTTAAGAAGGGTGTGGCAAGGTCCATACCTTTCGTTGATGTGCTTTTAGTATAGCCTGTTGGTGGCATGAAGTGTGGCATGTCCATTGCATTAATAACACAAAGCTTCATCTTCGATTCTCTAATGTTTCCTGTAATGATGGATCTGAAAGTATGTTAACTTATTAATTTAATTAGAGTAATTGGGGAGCACAACTCTACCGCTAGTATACATTAATTTTCCGGTCAAAATGTCACAGTCTAGTTGATGCAATTTTTTATGCGATGTAGAACTACAAAACAAATTTTCAAGAAGGGTGTGGCAAGATCCATACCTTTCATTGATGAGCGTTTTATATAGCCTGGTGGTGGCATGAAAGGCGGCATGTCCATTGCGTCAATAACACAAAGTTTCATCTTCGATTCTCTCATGTTTTTGGAAATGATGGATCTAAAATTAGGTTAACTTATTAATTTAATTAGAGTAATTGGGGAGCACAACTCTACCAGTAGTTTACATTATTTCCCGGTCAAAATGTCACATTCTAATTAATGCAATTTTTAATGAGATGTAGAACTAGAAAATTAATTATTAAGAAGGGCGTGCAAAGGTCCATAACTTTCATTGATGAGCCTTTTGTATAGCCTGGTTGTGGTACAAAGTGCAGCATGTCCATTGCATTAATAGCACAAAGCTTCATCTTTGATTCTCTCATGTTTCCTAAAATGATGGATCTGGAATTAGGCCAACTTTTTTATTTTAATTAGAGTAATTGGGGAGCTAAACTCTACCAGTAGTATACATTATTTCCCGGTCAAAATATCACATTCTACTTAATGCAGCTTTTTATGAGAAGTAGAACTAGAACTTGAATTCTTATGAAGGGTGTGGCAAGGTCCATACCTTCCATTGATGAGCTTTTTGTATAGCCTCGTGGTGGCATAAAGTGCAGCATGTCCATTGCGTTAATAGCACAAAGCTTAATCTTCGATTCTCTCATGTTTCCTAAAATGATGGATATGAAATTAGGTCAACTTATTAATTTAAGTCGAGTAATTGGGGAGCAAAACTCTACCAGTAGTATACATTATTTCCCGGTCAAAATGTCACATTCTAATTAATGCAATTTTTTATGAGATGTTGTGATGACCCAAGAGGTCATCTTTTGTTTTAAAATCCAAATTCGTGTTTCGTGGTCTTGAAAACCTTTATTTATTTCTCCTCAATTTGCGTGCGCAATCCGGACGCGTATCCGGAAAGCCTTTATGTGAAAACTTCGAGAAAAGATGATTTTTGGCTTAAAAAATAATTTTAGTTGACTTCGGCTAGAATTTTGGGTAAACGGACCCGAACCCATGTTTCGACGGTCCCGAAGGGTCCGTAGTAAAATATGGGACTTGGACGTATGCCCGGAATTAAATTATTACGTCCCTAGCCCGAGAATTGAATTTTTGAAGAAAATTGTTAACTAAAAAATATGTTGGTTTTTGGAAATTGAATAATATTTGATATTTTTGGTATCTCTCCCGCATTTTAGTTCCGGAGCCCGATACAGGTCCATTATAATATTTAAACCTTATCTGTGAAGTTTGGTGGAAAACGAAAGTAATTTGACGTGATTCAGACCACTGGTTGAGAATATAGGAAGTTTGAAACTATCTTAAAATTTTCATGGGTTTTGGTGTTGAATTCATAGTTCTAGATGTTATGTTGGCAATTTGATCGCATGATCAAATTCGTACGGTATCTTTAGACTTGTGTGCATGTTTGGTTTGGAGCTCAGAGGGCTCAGGTGAGTTTTAGATAGGCTACAGGGTGCTTTGAGCCTTAAGGAAATTTTTTGGTATGTTGCAAACCTGCAGACTTCGCGTCTGGCTCTCAAATGCAAGAATCGCATCAGAGTGCAGGGAGGGGGACCTTCGCATTTGCGAAATTCACTGTTGCAATTGCGACTTGAATAGCAGCCGCATTTGCGAACAATTATTCGCATTTGCGAAGGCAGCATGCCAGACCAAGCTTCGCATTTGCAAAGCATTGGTCGCATTTGCGAACCTATGATCGCACATGCGATACCTGCAACTGTGTAAAATATAACTTAGACGGGATTTTGAACTCATTTCTCAAATTTGCAAACCCTAAGCTCCCATAAGCGATTTTCTTCGGAGGAGTTCTTCCCCAAATCATAGGTAAATAATTTCTAACTCATTTTCTTAAATCTATTTAATTTTTTACAAGATTTCATCATAAAATCTAGGGATTTTCATGGAAAAAATGGGTGTTTTGGGTAAGATTTAGGAATTTCGAAATTTTTGGATTTAAACCTCAAATTGAGGTCAGATTCCAAAAATAATTACATGGCTCGTGGGTGTATGGATAATCGGGTTTTGGTCCGAACTTTGAGTTTTGACCAAGCAAGCCCGGGGTCGATTTTTGACCTTTTGGGAAAAATATTGGGAAATCTATAATTATGCATTGGAATTGGTTTCTTTAACATTTATTGTGCTATTAAGTTAATTATGGCTAGATACAAGTGAATTGGTGGTGGAATCGAGAGGTAAAGCGGTGATTGAGCTTTGAAATACCTGTTGGCTTGAGGTAAGTGTTTGGTCTAACCTTGACTTGAGGTATTAGGGATCCCTGACCTATTTGCTATGTGAAATTCCATGTGTGTGGCGTATAGGTGTGGTGACGAGTACCTATGCACCATCAAATTATCATTTTTAGCTTGCTCCTTTCCCTGTTTCCTAATATATTATTTTTTGTCTTAATTTCAACTTGCTCATAATTGTTTCCATGTCTAATTGCTTCATATTATTTGTTGTTTCCTCTATTGAAGTACAAATTGTTTCATAGTTCCATTTTTATTACCTCGTTGGTTGAAGTTGGTTGTTGGAGCTTCATAGTATACTTTGGTTGGTTTCGCGAGTAGTTTTAACTGTTGAAGTTTCGTAATGGCATAGACTTCCCTGTTGTTATGATTCGAGATATAAATGTTGTGGAAGGTTTTAAGTTAAATTTTCAAACGCCCTTCTTATGTTGTGATTGGTACTGATATGTTGGAATCGGGTTGCACGCCACAATAGGATGAATAAAGGTAAAATGTGATTGTCTGGTGGGATCAGGTTGCACACCGCAAGAAGGAGTAATAAGGGTGGACAGGTGGGATCGGGTAGCGCATTGCAATAGGAGGAATAATGGTGATATGTGTTGAGGAGTAATAAGGGTGGACCAGTGGTATCGGGTTGCATGCCGCAACAAGGAGTAATAAGGGTGAATATAGATACTATTATTGTTTATATGGTGGGATCGGGATGCACGTCGCATCAATTATTGTTTTAGTATTCATTTCTGCTGAAGTTCATTACTGAGATGTTGAAACTCCCTAAGGATTGGTTATAGCCGAGTACTGGTAGAACGGATGGTTTTCGTATTCATTTAATGCAAGTTTCTGTTATATTTTATTCCGTATTTCCTTTCCGTTTTAGTATAAACTATTGCAGGTTGTATATTTTTTTATTCCCCGCCGTAGCCTCGTCAGTACTTCATCGAGGTTAGGCTTGGCACTTACCAGTACATGGGGTTGGTTGTACTGATACTGCACTTCCTGTGTAGATTTCAGAGCTAGTGGCCCATCAGAGTTCGAGGTTGCTGCCTTTTAGTCCACAAGAGACCCAAGGTAGTCCTGCAGGTGTCTGCAAGCCCTGACATCCCCTTCTATTTTTACTGTATTCTGTTTTACTTTTCTCCGAGACAGATGTATATTTTTCTTTCAAACCAATATTTGTAGTATTCGTAGACTATTCGTGAGTTGTGACTGTCACACCTCCTTTTTCTACCTGGAAAGGGGTATAGGAGAGTTTTTCCAATTAAAGTGACAATAATCGAAATGGGATTATTTATTCAAAATCAGAGTCGCCACTTGGGATACTTTAGGGTGTCCCAAGTCACTGGATTAAAATCCTGAATCAAGGAAGTTTGACTCTATTTTACAGTCCGCAAAACACAGAAATCGGGGTAAGGAATTCTGTTAACTCGTGAAAAGGTGTTAAGCGTTCCCGGGTTCTTTGGTTTTAGCACGGTCGCTCAACTATTATTATTGACCTAATTATCTAATTAATTACATCTTTTATACTTATTGTGCATTTTTAACCTTTGACCGCTTCTAATTAGTTATGGAACTATTCTGGAACAAGTTACGAATGTCGTACACTTGTTTGTTTGGTACATATTGCTAATCGTGTCACGGGAACCGTACCCAGGATCTACAACATGTTTAATTTTATTAACATTATTAGAAGTTATGGCCGGGTCACATAAATGTACCCACGGATTTGGAAAATTATGTATCACAACTACATCACGGGAACCGTACCTGTAGCTATGATAATTTATTATAACGTGCCTAAAGAAAACTATGAATGTTCAAGGCTGTTCTTAAGACTAATTTGAGGTTTTATTGAAAGTCTTTACGATGGCCGAGCTTTGCATTAACAAAACTTATAAGGAACTTCATGACTTAAGCTTCTGCCTCACCTAAATTATGGGGTTGTTTAATAGGGCTGGGCGCATAGTTTTAATTAACGGAGGCATATAAAGTAACGAGAGCTAGATTACTTCAACTTTTAGAGGACAACTGTAGGTAACAGCGGTAAGAACATATAGCTAGTATGAATTCAATTTATGAAGAAAGGCCCTAAATCTGACATGCAGGGCATTCGTGATTGCATGGATTTTCTTTTAAAAAAAATCATACAAGGCTAACATTATGAGTAAATGAACAATGTTTCGAAATTGCTATGGATATGTAACGACCCGGCCGTTCGTTTTAAATATTTACACTCTGATCCCCTATTAACTGCTTTCCCCATGTTTGTTTCTGCTATTGTGAGTTGCCGGGAGGAATTATTGGGAGTTTCAGAGAGTTTTGGGACACTTAGTCCCTAAATGAGAGCTTAAGTTCTAGAAATGTGACCATCGTCAGAACAGTGTCAAGACAACCTCGGAATGAAATTCCGATGATTCCGTTAGCTCCGTTGGGTGATTTCGGGTTTAGGAACTTGTTCGGATTGTGTTTTGGAGGTCCGTAGCTAATTTAGGCTTGAAATGCCAAAAGTTGAATTTTTGAAGTTTCTGGTTCGGTATTGAGATTTTGATCCAAGGGTAGGAATGGGATTACGAAAGTTGGAGTAGCTCCGTAGTGTTAAATGTGACGTGTGTGCAAAATTTCAGGTCATTCGGACGAGGTTTGATAGACTTTTTGATCGAAAACGTATTTTGAGAGTTTTTAGAGTTCTTAGGCTTGAATCCAATGCTAAATTGGTGTTTTGAATTTTTTTTGAATGTTCCGAAGATTGTAACAAGTTTGAATGATGTTTTAGGATTGGTTGGCATGTTTTGTTGAGGTTCCGAGGGCCTCGGGTGTGTTTCGGATGCTCAATGGGGCATTTTGGAACTTGTTAAAATTGCAGAAAAACTGCAACAGCCCAGTTCTTGTTTCCTTCTTCCCGTTCGCGAGTAGGGTCTCGCGTTCGTGAAAAGGAGCTGGGGCTGGAGGGGTTTTTGTGCTTCGCGTTCGCGAAGCTGAGAGGTTTTATACCTATGCATTTGCGATGGTGTTCCAGCGTTCCCGTAGGAGGAGGAGGTTTTGCATCGCGTTCGCGACCTGGGTATCGCGTTTGCGATGAAGGAATTTGGATGCAAGCGAATTTATGCTTCGCGAATGCGAGGGGCCTTCTGCGTTCGCGAAGAGGGGATATCTGGGCAGTATTTAAATAGTCCATCCGCGACCCTCCTTCATTTTTCCACCATTTTTGAACGGGATTGAAGCTTTTGAGGGTGATTTTTGAGGAAACCAAAGGGGAATCACTTGGAGGTAACATTTTTGACTTCATAACTCATTTATATGTGATTAAAGGTCTAATTAGTGGTGAAAAATTTGGAAAAACTAGGTAGTTAGGGGTTGAGATTAAGAGACCTTAAAATAGGTATTTGAGGGGTCAATTCAAGTCCGATTTAAGTGTTCTTGTTTTTTATAGACTCGTGAGAGTATGAGGATTCTAAAAATGTAAATTTTACCCAATTCCGAGACGTGAGCCCGAGGGGAATTTTGGTCATTTTACCTAATTTCGCGTATTAGCTTAGAATTTATTTGTAGAATCAGTTACTTGAAGTATTATTTACATAATGCAATTGAATTGAATAGATTTGGGCTATTTGGCGCCGAGTACTCGTGGCAAGAACGTAGTTTCGTGTTGACTTTTGAGCCGGTTCGAGGTAAGTGTCTTGCCTAACCTTGTGCCGGGAACATTCCCCTTAAGATTTGGTATTGTGGTAATTGAAATGCCTTGTACGTGAGGTAATGAGTGTGTACTTGTGCTAATTGTTGAAAATTCTGTATTCACTTAAGTAGCTTTAATTGTGTTTTCCTTTCCTGCTTACTCTACTTGAAATTTAAATCTGCTGTTAGCTTAGAAAAGCATGTTTAATTTACTTAATTGCTTTATTGCTTAAACTGTCGTAATTGTATTATGTGAAACATGTTAGGTTAGAATTACCTGTTTTACTTGGTACGAAATTTAGCTAAATTGAGTATTCCGTGTGTTGTTGCTGTGTGTTTTACTTTGGGACTACAGGATGGCATCCCGGGAGATCCCCGGTAAGTATTTATGATTTGAGTTGAGGTGCGGGATACCGAGAGATCCCTAGCACGTATATTAAGGATACCAAGAGATTCTCGGGATACCAAGAGATCCCTAGCATATATTGAGGATACCAAGAGATCCCTGGCATGTAGTGAGGGTACTAAGAGATCCTCGGGATACTGAGAGATCCTCGATTATTATCTTTGAGAAGAGTGGTATTCCTGGTGATTGTTTCTGTTTCTGTTTCTGTTTCAGTTATAGTTATCCTTATTTTCATGCATTGATTCTTACTGTTATCTTTCAATTGTACTGCTTTATCTTATACTGTTGCACCTTATGTTTAATTTAATCTCAGTAGGGCCCTGACCTTTCTCGTCACTACCCGACCGAGGTTAGGCTTGACACTTACTGAGTATCGTTGTGGTGTACTCATGCCCTTTCTGCGCATGTTTTTCATGTGCAAATCCAGGTACCTCCACTCAGACTCATCACGCTTGAGACGAGGCGCTTGTAGAGACTCCGAGGTATATCTGTCGCGTCCGCAGACCGAAGAGTCCCTTTCTACTCCTCTTTTTAGTATTAGCCCTTCTGTATTTTCCTTTCCTTTGTTAGATATTCTGGAGTTAGATACTTGTAGACATTCAAAGGCTTGTAATCATAAGATTCCGGGTTTTGGGAAAAGTATTCAAATTTCGAGAGTTGTTATTGTGTATGCCGAGCGGCACTTTTAAGCATTGTCTTATTTCACTATTTCGTTTATATTATTTCTTCCGCAAATTGATTTATTTTCTATATTGTTAAGCTTACCTTGTCGTAGAGACTAAGTGTCATCACGATGGTTCACGGAGGGCAAACCGGAGTTGTGACAGGATAGAGAGATTGCAACTAAGAACAAAAAGGAATTAGTTAACTGCATCCAAGTGTGGAATGGGCTTTCTTGATAAAGTCAAGGACCTGTTGCTCATTAACAGGGCCAATATTGCCATCGCGGCCCATAGGCCCAATTGAATTGGCCTGGATTGCCAAAAATTACCAAAAAAATCTTGCTGCGTACAACCTTAGACATAAAATTAAAATGACTTACACTATTACAAAGTTGACTTATTCAAATAACATACTACTACAACAAAATCAAGGTCCAATTGAATTGGCCTGGATTGCCAAAAATTACCAAAAAAATCTTGCTGCGTACAACCTTAGACATAAAATTAAAATGACTTACACTATTACAAAGTTGACTTATTCAAATAACATACTACTACAACAAAATCAAGTTCTAAAAAATCGGATTTTATTACATTAATAATTCTATCAATCTCTGAAATTGTCTACCATCTGAAACCTTCAAAATTACATAGCTAATCTATATAATTAGAATTACCATTCATGTGACAGCCATGAAATTTATCATTTTTGAACTTCTGTGTCTAGAACTTATGGAGCTGGGCTTCTTCCGAAAGAACCTAACCAACTGGTGGTTAGTCTCACAGGTGTATCACCCGTTAAATCACCTATGAACATGAATTATTATTGACAAAAATGAGGTAAAACAGGTGTGACCAGACTCAGAACAACACAAGAAAAGACTTCACTTAAATATTGCATAACCAGACCAGAAATTAAAACCATCTTATGAGCATGAACCATTATTAACGGGATGAGGTAGAATAGGTATGAGAAAACTTGAAATAACATTGCATACCAAACAAACAACGCTGAAAAGACTTGATTCTCATATTGCAGACCAAACCAGAAATTGGAGTCATCTTTAACAACTAAACATGCTAATCTTAATAATCAAACACAAGTGTAACATAGAGAAGATCATCTTTCCATTCCATTAATTCAACGTAGAATAGGATAGGCGAGGGTTTACATACCTAAAAGTAGAAATAACAGCAAAATACCAAATAGAAGTATGCAAACACAAGATTGAAATCAGCTACTGGGTTCAGCAGTGAAGAACAATAGCAGTAATCAGCATAGCTTCAATGTCAATCCATACTCAGCTCAAGAACCCAGAAATTCAGAGAAAACCCCCTTCCAAGCTTTTACTAATAGAAAGAAAAATAAAAAAACTAGAAGATGAATCTTTCAGAAGATATTTAGGTCTATTTTTTTCGTCTAGTGAGGGCAAGGTTCTGAATTTTATACAGGAGATGCCAATCTCCCATGTGCTCCCAAAGATAACGGAATTATTCTCTAAAAACAGCCCCTAAAAGCATCTTTCTAACAGAATTAGGACAGCTGACAGCCTCTAATTGGCTTCAGCATTTCGTACTGGCCAATTAGAGCCAGCTGCCCATGTTCTAAAAGCTTCCTAAATGGCTTTATCAGAATTCCCTACCCTTCAAACAACCCCCTTAAATTTTTCTTTTGTTCGATTAACCCCTCACCATTTCCAATTTATTTACAAATCAGGACCAAAAAAATAAAGCAAGAATCAACACGAATTAAAGATCAAAGAAGCAAAACAATATGCAATTAAACCTTTAGACTAACCCTAACCCTAAATAAATTCAGCATGAACCAGTTCTGAAATAAGGCGAAAACAGCAATCAACGAGAAACTATTACTAAAAACGACTCTACCAAAAAAGACTATTAAAACTTATTAAACAGACTATTGAGATGATGACTTAACAAATTCTAATAAGCACAAACACTGAATGAAGTGCACTAATTAATTAAACTATCTTAATTAGTCGATTATGCATACTAACCAAATAATGCACACAATAAAGTAGTTAAACACTGATTAACATTAAACTAAACATATTTAAGAGTTAAACTAAAATAGGCATGAATTAAACCATATTAACAACCTAATCGAACAATTGGCAAACTGATGATTCTGAAGAGAAAATACATATTAATGAACCCTAAAACCTACTGGCTAAGCATGAGAAAAACCTAACAATCCATAGATTATGGATACCTAAACTTCTTCATTTTTCGGTCAAAAGAAAAGGAAAATAAAAGAAAACAGAGTAAAGGAGGAGAGAAGAAAAGAAAGGAAAAGAAGAAGACAAAGAAACAAGGAAATAGAAAGAGGAAAAGAGGAGCAGAGATACCTATAGTAGGCAGACAGGCAGTTGGCTCCAGCGAAACACCAGCCTTCTCCGATTTAAATCGAAATAAGTGTTAATCTAATGTTCTTGTTGAGAACAAACGATTAACACTAGTTTCAGGCCAAATCGTCTTTGGAAACTTGAAGGCATGGGACTTAGGTTTTTTGCATGTCACCAGATCTTAAATTGGCCGGATTTGGCCGAGCTTTTGGTGAAATTGATATGTGATTGAGGCTTAGGAGTGCGAGGGGAGTGTAGAACATATATTTAGGGTTGTTTGGACAAGGTTGAGTGGTGGCCGCTGGCTAATGTGGTGGGAGTGTTTTGGGGAGGCTAGGGTTTCTGGTTTTTAGGATAGAACAGTCTAGTTTTTGGGAGGGAGACAGAATGAGGGGAGGGGTTTGAGGGGGTTGGGGTGTGTTAGGACAGTTATATAGTGGGTGGGTGGTGAGTTCCCAGCCGTTTGATCAAAGGAGATCAACGGCTCGGATTTAGGTAAACAAAACGGCGTCGCTACGTTAGTGAGGGGTGCTGGACCAGGCGTGGGACTGGACTGGACCGGATGTGGGTGGGTCAAATTGGGCCTCTAAGACAAAATTGGCCCATTTTTCCGAATTTAATCAAGGCTTCCAACTCTTTATTTATTTTACCCAAATTTAATTAATACTAATTAATATTAATACTAATTACTAACCACTAATAAATTTAATTGACCTTAAATTAAACCCTAAACAAGACCTAATAATGAAATTGATTTAATTAGCTATATCTAACACTAAAATAATTAATTGATTTTAGACCTAATGAAAGAAAAATACTAAAACAAAAAATAAAAAAATAGAACAATGTATAGTTTTTGATTTTGTTTTGTTGAAGTGATTAATTAACAATTTCACTAAAATGCAACTACCAAACTAAGAATGCAATGCATAAAACTCAAATATATAACTTTTTGGGTATTTTCTATGCTTTTAATGTATGCAAAAATGCATCTAAAATGCATATAATTAAACAAATTTTCCTAAAAATTCTATAAAATTAAAATAAACTACAAAATCTATTTTTGTGATTTTTAAAAGTATTTTAGGTTGGGCAAAAACCACGTGCTCACAACTGCCCCTCTTTGCTCGAAACACGAAGAGTTTTCGGGCAAAGATAAAGTGAGCAAATACGAGCGATTTTTGCCCGTTTGGACACTCTATCTGAAGAATTTTTTGAAAAGTCTGACCGAACCCTGCTTCCGAGGTTGCCTACATATCCTTGGCTATAAAGGAATCAGGTCGGTGTAGTTCTGGAAGTTTTGGTAGCTTGGACTAACAGGGAGCTGTGATTTCATTGTTGCTGCCACTACTGCTGCTTGCTGAACTCCTTATTACACCGAAACCAAAAATGAAAAGAAGCCAGGCAAATCTATGATCTATGAGTTACAAGATTCCTATCTATGTATCTTCAACTTGATCTTGAACTTCTATCGATCTGCCGCGCATCTTGAACTGTTGACTCACATTCTTGAGGCGAGCTTTTGTTATTTCTAACTTGAATTGACCTCATTCTTCAGGTGGGTTTCTGTTGTTGTCTTGAGCTTACTTCTGAAATGTATTCCCTTGTTCTCTAGGTAGGCGACTGATGCTGAAACTAAAATGAATTCCCTTGTTATCCAGGTGGGCGCCTGATGCTGAAAGTTGAAATATATTCCCTTGTTCTCCAGGTGGGCACCTGTAACTTAAACTTGAATTGAACTCCCTTGTTTTCCAGGTGGGCGCCTGATGCTTGAACTTTGAAACGAATTCCCTTGTTCTCCAGGTGGGCGCCTGCAACATAAACTTTGAAATGAATTCCCTTGTTTTCTAGGTGGGTGCCTGCAACTTAAAATTGAAATGAATTCTCTTGTTTTTCAGGTGGGGGCCTGATGTTAAACTTGAAATGAATTCCCTTGTTCTCCAGGTGGGCTCCTGATGCTAAAACTTGAAATGAATTCCCTTGTTTTTCAGGTAGGCGCCTAATGCTTGAACTTTGAAACGAATTCCCTTGTTTTCCAGGTGGGCGCCTGCAACTTAAACTTTAAAATGAATTCTCTTATTTTCCAGGTGGGCGCCTGCAACTTAAACTTGAAACGAATTCCTTTGTTTTCTAAGTGGGCGCGTGATGCTAAAACTTGAAACGAATTCCCTTGTTCTCCAGGTGGGCCCCTGACGCTAAAGATTGAAATGAATTCCCTTGTTTTCCAGGTGGGCGCCTGATGCGTACTTAAAATTCGAAATAGATTCCATAGTTCTCCAGGTGGGTGCCTGCTACTTGACTTGAAACGAATTCCCTTATTCTCCAAGTGGGCGCCTGATGCTAAAACTTGAAATGAATTCCCTTGTTTTCTAGGTGGTCGACTGCATTGTGACAAAACAGACAAAATAAAAGAAACTTTTCTGCCCTAGTTTGGTACCGGGAATATTTGTGAGTGTTAATCGAATCCTGTTACCCAAAAGAGCTATAAGAATTTAAAAGCTGAATCCCATTATCCAGGAGGGCCCTGAAAACTAAAATTAAATCTCATCTTAAGAGTGAAAACTTGACAGCTAAATTCTATTTCCTAAAGATAAAACTTACGCTAAATCTCATTATCTATAAGGGTCCTAAGAACTTAAAACTAAATTCCATTATCCATGAGGATCCTAACAACTTGAAATTAAATCCCATTATTCGGGAGTCCCTAAAAATTTTAAATTAAATCCCATTATCCGGGAGGGTCCTGAAAATTTTAAATTAAATCCCACTATCCAGGAGGGTACTGAGAACTTACGGTTGAACCTATCTGGTGCACGCTATCCTCACGGATGTTTCGTCCAGAACACGAGATTTCATGCCCCTGTTTCAATCAAAGAAAATTTTATCAGTTTAAAAATGTGGTGGTTAGTTTGCGGCATTCTTACTGAGGGTGGCCTTTCCACTACTATGCTTTGTTCCGATTAGCTGCATTGGGCTAGCAAAGAATTGTTTGACCTTCTGATCGAACCTCAACCACAGAACCCTGAAGGACCCGAGTGCCTCACACTCGTCCTACTATTTTACATTTCTGTTCTTCCAATTTGAACCTCTATATTTCCTTAAAGTTCACGAAACCACTAGACCACTGAACTTCCCCCAACACCTTATTTCTCATTTTGAATTATGCTATTTCTGGTATGCTTTGGATGCACTTTGCTTTGTGCAATTGAAAGTTGGTAATAGGCTTTGAAATCCTTTCTTGCTTTCTTAACAAGGCTAACATTGAAAAAGACTTAGAAAAGTAGACCCAAATGAAAGCGAAGAAAAAGTGACTTCGAGAAAAAAAGACAAAAAGGAATTTTAAACAGAGATGACTATTTGAGGAAGAGTGGAAAAGAGACTTGTCTGAGTGAAGCAACTGGCTCCAATAATCATGACATGCATTTCGGATGAGTCAGCCCAGACCGATCACCTCATCCTATTTCCTTTTGTGGCCTCCTCTTCATACTTCGAAACCAGGATTTTCATAATCCAATCTCTCTGCAAAGTTACAAACCTCATTCGGCTTGTTGTGCCCCGGCGGGTTTTCACCTACAAACCTCTCTCATTTGTTCATCTCTCGACTCACTGCCGCCTTACGGTGCCCGCGAGGGTTTTCACCAATAAGACTCTCTCATTTTAGTTTTCTCTTAGCTTTCCATCGCCTTACGGTGCCCATGAGGAATTTCACCAATAATACTCTCTCATTTATTCGTTTTTCTTTGTGTAGAATGGAGTGTTGCCCATGATGTGAATCAAACCTCTATCTCGCTTGACTTGACATCCTTCAAAGATTGATCGAAAGGTCTTTTTTTAGACCGTAATGTAGGCTTTTGGATAGGGTTAGAAATATAAGGCGACATGCAGGCTCAAAAAAGCTTTTAACAATGAAAGGGTTCAGAGTTACAACTTTTGGAATCAGATCTTTCTGCCCTAGTTTCTTTGAGTCTGGGGAATTTTGAATTTTTATTTTGATGGGACCGAACCATGAGGTTGCCCACATATCCTTAAAAGGAATCAGGTCGAACATAGTTCAAGACATAAGAATTACTTTGTTTTTGTTACTTTTCTCTTTTTCTTTTTCTTTTCTTTCTTTTGATTTACTTTTTTTCATTTTTCTCTTTCTCTTTTTCTCTTCTCTTTTTCCTCTTTTCTCTTTTTTTTTTATTTATATTTTCTGTATTTGTATTTCTAAACTCTGCTTCTGATTCCAAAAGAGGGGTATTAAAGAAAAATAAATAAGGCTCAAAAGGGGTAACAAAGGATAAAGTGTTTAGATAGCAGAATAAAATACCTTCGTCATTCCAATCTTCAAAACATGCCTAGCACAAACAACACTATTAGACAAACCAAAGAAATCATTGTCACGACCCGGATTTTCCACCCTCGGGAGTTGTGATGGGGCCTACTAGTGAAAGCTAGGCAAGCCAATTGTTCCAATTACTTAACCTTTTTCATATATTTTAATCCTTTAATAATGGTTAACAAACATCAGATAAACAGCAGGAATAAAAAGTGAAAGACTGAGACGTAACAATTTAATAATGATACCAATGCTAATCCATAACATAAGCTACCTAGAACTGGTGTAACAATATCACAGACTGTCTAGGAATACTATAAATAAGGGTTCGAAAGATAAATACAATGCTGTCTCTGATATACATAAAAGGAAAAGATTGGAAAGATAGAAGGAGATACCAAGGCCTGTGGACGTCTGCAGGACTACCTCAGGTCGCCTGAATGACCTGAAGGCAGCAACCTCACTACGGTTCAAAAGCTGCAGCACCGGGATCTGCACACAGTGTAGAGTGTAGTATCAGCACAACCGACTCCATGTGCTGGTAAGTGCCTAGCCTAACCTTGGGGAAGTAGTGACGAGGTTAGGACTTGACTACCAAATAAACTTGTGCAGTTAAATCATATACAGCAGAAAAATAAAAGCAAATATTTACAATTAAAGATGGGAGGGGGAAAGCATGGTACTAGGAGTATCAGATAACAACAGAATACCAAAAGTGGAATGTAAATAACCACAATTCAATTCCCAACAAGAATAAGGAAAATCAGAAACAAGTGCACGGCATCACCCTTCGTGCTTTTACTCTCATTCTCACAATAAGAATCAATATTTACTTTCATTCTTTCTCGTTGCGGCGTGCAACTCGATCCCGAATCATATAATACTGTTGTGGCGTGCAACCCGATCCCATTTCATATAATACCATTTCGGCGTGCAACCCGATCCCATTTCATATAATACCGTTGCGGCGTGCAACCCGATCTCATATACAATTCAACATCAATCATAAAAAAATCCCGGCAAGGGAACAAGAGCATAACAACAATATCCCGGCAAGGGAGACAATATCATAAACGATAACATTCCGGCAAGGGAGACAATATCACAAACAATTACATCCCGGTAAGGGAGACAATATCACAAACAATAACATCCCGACAAGGGAACCAACAATGATAATCATCCTATTAAGCATGAATAAATCACAACGGAATCACAAAAATTACAATACGAGACTCACGGCCATGCTTGACATCGACGTATAGATACTTGTCACCATGCCTATATATCGTACTCCACAATTAACATATAGGAAATAATACACAACTCCTAATCCCTCAAGGTAAGGTTAGACCAAACACTTACCTCGATGCCACGAACATAATTCAAGCCTCAACTACCACTTTACCTCTTGATTCCACCACCAATTCACTTATATCTAGACACAATTTACTTAATGATATCAATAAATGCTAAATGAATCAATTCTAATGCATGAGAATAGGTTTTCCAATGATTTCCCCAAAAAGTCAAAAATCGACCCCGGGCCCACATGGTCAAAACCCGAGGTTCGAACCAAAACCCGATTATCCATTCACCCACGAACCCAAATATATAATTTGTTTTGAAATCGGACCTCAAATTCAGGTCCAAATCCCCAAAAATTAAAAATCCTAAGTTCTACCCAAAACACACAATTTCCCAACATGAAAACCCTTGATTTTGAGTTGAAATCATGTGAAAAGATGTTGTAGATTAAAGAAAATGAGTTAGAAATGACTTACAAATGATTTGGAGAAGAACTTTTCTTTAGAAAATCGCCCAAGAGAGTTTAGGTTTTGAGAAAGTTTGAAAAATAAAGAATTTTGGGCTAAGTTATGATTTAGTAGGTCGGAGATGTCGCAATTGCGACCAAGTTTCACAATTGCTAACCCCTTCAGGACCTGCTATCTTCGCATTTGCGATAAGATGTTCGCAATTGCGAACTCACATTTGCGAAGGGATTATGCGACAACTGGGGATGTCTGAGGTATTCTCATTTGCGAAGAAATGCTGGCAATTGCGAGCAAGGCTGGCCAGGGCTTACTTCGCAATTGCGAAGAGCCCCTCGCAATTTTCAAGTTTGTAATTGCAAGATCAGAGGCCAGCACCAGACCTACAACCTGCAACTATTTTCCCTAAGTCCAATTTCACTCCGTCGCCTATCCAAAACTCACCCGAGCCCTCGGGGCTCCAAACCAAACATGCACACTAACCTAAAAACATCATACAGACTTGGTCGTGTAATCAAATCATCAAAATAACATCAACAACTATGAATTAAACCCCAAATTCATGAAATCATTCAAGAACATCAAAATTTCTAATTTCTCAACTTTAGGTCCGTTTTATACCAAACTAATTCCGATCTTCACCAAATTTTACAAATTTAACCTAATTATTATTTTAAACTTGTACTAGGCTACGGAACCACAATACGGGCCCGATACCATCAATTTCAAACATCTTTTCATTTCCAAAAACTCTTATATATTCCAGAAAATAATTTTCTTTAAAAATTCATTTCTCGGGCTTGGACCTCAATATTTGATTCCACGAATATGCCCAATTCCCAAATTTTACTATGGACCCTATGAGACCGTCAGATCATGGGTATGGGTCCGTTTACTATGAATGTTGACCAAAGTCAACTTTATTCAATTTTAAAAGCAAATTTCCTAATTTCACTTAGTTTTCACATAAAAGCTTTCCGGAAATGCGCCCTAACTGTGCACACAAATCAAGGCGAGACAAAAAAGGTTTTAAGGCCTCAGAACATAGAATCGACTTGTGAAAACAAGTGATGACCTTTTGGGTCATCACATTCTCCACCTCTAAAACGACCGTTCATCCTCGAACAGACATAGTAAAGAAGTACCTGATTCGGAGAAAAGATGGAGTTATCGGCTCCGCATATCAGACTCGGACTCCCAGGTCGCTGCCTCAACAGGTTGACCTCTCCACTGAACATGAACAGAAGGAAAAGTCTTCGATCTCAAATGACGAACCTGCCGGTTTAGAATAGCTACTGGCTCCTCCTCATAGGACAAGTCCTTGTCCAACTGGACAGTGCTAAAATCTAACACATGGGATGGATCGCTGTAATACTTCCAAAGCATGGACATATGAAACACTGGATGCACGACTGATAAACTTAGCGGCAACGCAAGTCTATAAGCCACCTCCCCCACTCGATCAAGAATCTCAAAAGGACCAATGAATCTAGGGCTAAGCTTGCCCCTCTTCCCAAATCTCATCACACCCTTCATAGGCGACACCCGAAGCAACACCCGCTCACCGACTATGAATGCCACATCACGAACTTACGATTGGCATAATTCTTTTGCCTGGACTGAGCTGTACGAAGCCTATCCTGAATGATCCTGACCTTGTCCAAGGTATCCTGTACTAGATCCGTACCCAACAACCGAGCCTCTCCTGGCTCAAACCATCCAACCGGCGACCGACACCGCCTACCATATAAAGCCTCATAAGGAGCCATCTGGATGTTTGACTGGTAGCTATTGTTGTAGGCAAACTCCGCTAAAGGCAAGAACTGATCCCACGAGCCTCCAAAGTCAATGACACAAGCTCGGAGCATATCCTCCAAAATCTGAATAGTACACTCGGACTGCCCGTCCGTCTGAGGATGAAATGATGTGCTCAACTTTACCCGTGTGCCTAACTCACACTAAACTGCCCTCTAGAAATGTGAGTTGAACTACGTACCACGGTCCGAAATGATAGACACCGGCACACTATAAAGACGAACAATCTCCCGGATATAGATCTCAGCTAACCTCTCGGAAGAATAAGAGACTGCCACAGGAATGAAATGTGCTGATTTGGTCAGCCTATCAATAATAACCCACACTACATCGAACTTCCTCTGAGTCCGTGGGAATCCAACAATGAAACATAGTGATACGCTCCCACTTCCACTCAGGAATCTCAATCTACTTGAACAAACCACCAAGTCTCTGATGCTCGTACTTTACCTGCTGACAATTCAAACACCGCACCACATATGCAACAGTATCCTTATTCATCCTCCTCCACCAATAATGCTGCCGCAAATCCTGATACATTTTAGCGGCGCCCGTATGAATAGAGTACCAGGAACTGTGGGCCTCTTCTAGAATCAACTCTCAAAGCCCATCCGTATTAGGTACACAAACCCGACCCTGTAGCCTCAAAACTCCATCATCTGCTAATGTAACCTGCTTGGCACCACTGTGTTGCACCGTGTCCCTAAGGACACACAAATCAGGATCATCATACTGTAGATCTCGGATATTCTCTAATAAATAAGAACGAGCAACTATGCAAGCTAACACACGGTTGGGCTCAGAAACATCCAACCTCATAAACTAATTGGCCAAAGCCTGAACATCCAAGGCAAGCGGTCTCTCACTGACCAGAATTTACGCAAGACTACCCATACTCACTGACTTTCTACTCAAAGCATCAGCCACTACATTGTCCTTCCTCGGATGATATAAAATGGTGATATCATAGTCTTTCAATAGATCCAACTACCTTATCTGCCTCAAATTTAGCTCCTTCTGCTTGAACAAATAATGTAGACTCTTGTGATCCGTGAACACCTCACATGACACGCCATACAGATAATGCCTCCAAATCTTCAAGGCATGAATAATGGTTGCTAACTCCAAATCATGAACTGAATAACGCGAAGCATAAGCAATGCCCTTGCCATCCTGCATAAACACCACACCAAGTCCAATATGAGTTGCATCACAATAAACTGTATATGGCCCTGAACCTGTGGGCAAAACCAACACCGCCGTCGTAGTCAAAGCTGTCTTGAGCTTCTGAAAGCTTGCCTCACACTCGTCTGACCTCCTTAACTAGGCACCCTTCTTAGTCAACCTGGTCATCGGGGCTGCAATAGATGAAAATCCCTCCACAAACTGACAGTAATAGCCTGCCAAACCCAAAAAACTCCGGATCTATATTGCTGAAGCCGGTCTAGGCCAGTTCTTGACTGCCTATATCTTCTTCGAATCTACCTAAATACCCCCTACTGAAATAATGTGACCCAAGAATGCAACTGAACTCAACCAGAACTTACACTTCGAAAACATAGCATACAACTAACTATCTCTAAAAGTCTGAAGAACAACTCTTAGATGTTGTTCATGCTCCTCCCAGCTGCAGGAATAGATCAAAAATATCATCAATGAAGACTATCCCAAATGAATCCAAGTAAGGCTTGAACACTCGGTTCATCAAATTCATAAAAGTTACTGGGGCATTTGTCAACCCAAATGAGATCACCAAGAACTCATAATGCCCGTACTGAGTGTGGAGGCTGTCTTAGGGACATCGGATGCCCTAATCCTCAACTGATGGTAACCAGATCTCAAGTTAATCTTCGAAAATATACCCAACAGGTCTAAAGAAAATACCTCAGAAAACTCACGAACAACATGCACAGAATCCATAGAAGGATCCTCAGCACTAGAATCACGACATATGCCAAATAGGCCAAACACCCCTTCTCGACCATACGTCGAGCCTTCATATATGAGATAACCCTATAGGTAGAATGATCAGGAGTCTCTCTCCCTCTAAACGGGGTAAACCCGGCAAGGCTAAGGTCACAGTCTTGGCATGACAGACCAAGATAGCATAGTAAGGTGATAACTAGTCCATCCCCAATGTGACATCAAAATTAACCATGTCCAAAAGTAATAAGTCTAGTCGAGTCTCAAGACCCCCTAATCACAACTATACAAGAACGATGAAAGCGAACTACCAAAATAGAATCACCCACCGGTGTAGACACATATACAAGAGCACTCAAAGAATCACTAGGCATGACCAGATACAGTGCAAAATAAGATGACACATAGGAGTATGTAAACCCTGGATCAAATAGCACTGAAGCATCTCTACTACAAACTAGAACAATACCTGTGATAACTACTTCGGAAGCCTCAGCCTCAGGTCTGACTGGAAGAGCATAACATCGGGGCTAGGCCCCACCACTCTGAACTACATCTCTGGGATGGCCTCCTGCTGACTGGCCTCCACCTCTAGTGGCCTGAGCTCCACCTCTAATACCTCTACCTCCACCTCTAGCACCCCTACCTCCACCTCTAGCTGGCTGAGTGAGCGGTGGAACACTTGGTGCTTGAACCATGGCACGGGAACCCTGGTGTTGAGAACTGCTCGGCACTTGAGGGCAAAACCTAGCAATATGCCTTATGTCGCCACAAGTAAAACAAGCCCTCGGCTACAGGAATTGATGACCCTGAAAACTCTAGAGCAGAGGTGCACTGATAGGAGCTGATGATACACTATAGGACTGCTGATCAGAATATTGCATGTGAGAACTACAGCCACACGGAGCGCCGTGAGAAGCCTGAAGTGCTGAATGAAACAGCCTAGGAGGATGGCCCATACCAAAAGAATCCCTACCTCCAGACGAGGCACCACTGAACCTACCAGAATGATGAGGCCTCTTGTCAGGCCCTGACCACTCCCCTGCGATAGAACCATCGAATAGGCTGAATGAGTCCCTCAATGAACCCCTTCACTATCTCCCACTCAGTGGGAAGTATAAGAAGAACATGATGGGCCAAGTCAATAAATCTGGTCTCGTATTGAGTAACGGTCATAGAACCCTATTGGAGATGCTCAAACTACCTCCGATAGTTCTCCCTTTGAGTGATAGGAAGAAACTTCTCAAAAAATAGTTGCGAAAACTGATCCCAAGTCAAAGCTGGTGACCCAGCTGGTCTAGCCAAACAGTAATCTCTGCACCAAGTTTTGGAAGATCCAGACAAGCGAAAAGCAACAAAGTTGACCCCATTGGTCTCCACTATACCCATATTCCAAAGTACCTCATTACAGTTGTCCAAATAATCCTGGGGATCCTCAAAAGGTGTACCACCAAAAGTAGTAGTGAAGAGCATGGTGAACCTGATCAATCTCCACAAGGCATCAGCAGACATAGTTGCTCCATCATCGGTCTGAGCTACCACACCTGGCTAAACTGCTCCAATTGGCTGAGTTGCTGGAGTCTGAAATTGGGGAGCCGTCTGCTCCGAAGTGCGGGTAGCGGGAGTCTGTGCTCTTCCCCCGTCGTATGAGACGGCTGGTGCTACATGAAGTAAGTATGCCCGGGTGACACTCTCCATAAGGCCCACTAGACAGACTAGAGCATCCTGGAGTACTGGGGTAGCAATGAAGCCCTCTAGGGCCTGAGCCGGGCCCACCAATACCGCCTGGGCCGGAACCTCATCATCAAACTCAACCTGAGGCTCCTCCGCTGGTGTTGCTGCTATGGGTTGAGTTCTGCCCCTGCCTCAGCCTCTAGCATGGACTCGGCCTCGCCTTCTGCCCCTTGTGGGAGCTAGCGCTGGGGGTTCGGGATACTTATCAGTGGATGAGGAAGTGCGTGTTCTCGCGATCTACGAAAGAATAGAGTAGAAATTCAATTAACATTGAGAAACCAAACCGCACGACAGAGATGAATAAAAGTGAAAATGTTCCTAACTCTGCAGCCTCTGGGATAAATAAAGACGTCTCCGTACCGATTCCTCAAACTCTACTAAGCTTGTTTGTGAATTGTGAGACCTAAACAACCTAGGGCTCTAATACCACTTGTCACGACCCGAATTATTCACCATCGGGAGTCGTGATGGCGCCTACTAGTGAAAGCTAGCCAAGCCAATTGTTCCAAATACTTAACCTTTTTCATATATTTTAATCCTTTAAAAATGGTGAACGAACATCATATAAACAGCGGAAATATAAAGCGGAAGACTGAGACATAACAATTTAATAATAATACCAATGCCAATCCATACATAAGCTACCCAGAACTGGTGTCACAATATCACAGACTGTCTAGGAATACTACAAATAAGAGTCTGAAAGATAATTACAATGCTATCTCAGAAATACATAAAAGAAACAGCTTTGAAAGATAGAAGGAGATGCCAAGGCCTACGGACGCCTGCACGACTACCTCGGATCGCCTGAATAGACTGAAAGCAGCAGCCTCACTGCGGTCCAAAAGCTGCAGCACCGGGATCTGCACACAGTGTAGAGTGTAGTATCAGTACAACCGAACCCATGTGCTGGTAAGTGCCTAGCCTAACCTCGGCGAAGTAGTGACGATGCTAGGACCAGACTACCAAATAAACCTATGCAATTAAATCATATACAAAAAAATAAAAGCAGATATTTACAGTTAAAGATGGGAGGGGGAAAGCATGCTACGAGGAGTATCAGATAACAACAGAATACCAAACGAGGAATGTAAAGAAACCACAATTCAATTGCCAACAAGAATAAGGAAAATCAGAAACAAGTGCACGACATCACTATTCATGCTTTTACTCTCATTCTCACCATAAGAATCAATATTCTCTTTCAATCTTTCTCGTTATGGCGTGCAACCTGATCCTAAATCATATAATACTGTTGTGGCATGCAACCTGATCCCATTTCATATAATACCGTTGCGGCGTGCAACCCGATCCCATTTTATATTATACCGTTGCGGCATGCAACCCGATCCCATTTCATATAATACCGTTCCGGCGTGCAACCCGATCCTTTATACATTTCAACATCAATCATAAAAGAATTCTGGCAAGGGAACAAGAGTATAACAACAACATCCCGATAAGGGAGACAATATCATAAATGATAACATCCCGGCAAGGGAGACAATATCACAAACAATCACATCCCGGCAAGGGAGACAATATCACAAACAATAACATCCCAGCAAGGGAACCAACAATGATAATCATCATATTAAGCATGAATAAATCACAACGGAATCACAACAATTACAATACGAGACTCACAAGCATGCTTGACACCGACGTATAGATACTCGTCACCATGCCTATACGTCGTACTCCATAATTAACACATAGCAAATAAGACACAACTCCTAATCCCTCAAGCTAATGTTAGACCAAACACTTACCTCGATGCTACGAACATACTTCAAGCCTCAACTGCCGCTTTACCTCTTGTTTCCACCGTAGATTCCCTTATATCTAGCCACAATTTACTTAACGATATCAATAAATGTTAAATGAATCAATTCTAATGCATGAGAATTGGTTTTCCATTGATTTCCCCAAAAAGTAAAAAATCAACCCCGGGCCCACATGGTCAAAATCCGTGGTTCGAACCAAAACTCGATTACCCATTCATCTACGAACCCAAATATAGAATTTGTTTTGAAATTGAACCTCAAATCGAGGTGCAAATCCCCAAAAATTGAAAATCCTAAGTTCTACCCAAAACACCAAATTTCTCCCATGAAACCCTTGATTTTCAGTTGAAATCATGTGAAAACATGCTGTAGATTAAAGAAAATGAGTTAGAAATGACTTACAATCGATTTGGAGAAGAACGTTTCTTTAGAAAATCGCCCAAGAGACTTTAGGTTTTGAGAATGTTTGAAAAATGAAGAATTTTCGGCTAAGTTATGATTTAGCAGGTCGCAGATGTTGCAATTGCGACAAGGGTTTGCAATTATGAACCCCTTCAAGACCTGCTATCTTTGCATTTGTGAAGGTATTATCGCATTTGCAACAGCTGGGGATTTTTGAGGTATTCGCATTTGCGAAGAAATGCTCGCAATTGAGAGCAAGGCTGGCTAGGTCTTACTTCGCAATTGCCAAGAGCCCCTCGCAATTCCCAAGTTCACAGACTTCGTATCTGCAATCCCCTGATCTCACAATTGCGAGATCAGAGGCCAGCACCAGACCTGCAACCTACAACTATTTTCCCTGACGGGCCAAGTCAATAAATCTGGTCTCGTACTGAGTAACGATCATAGAACCCTGCTGGAGATGCCCAAACTACCTCCGATAGTTCTCCCTTTGAGTGACAGGAAGAAACTTCTCCAAAAATAGCTGAGAAAACTGATCCCAAGTCAAAGCTGGTGACCCAGCTGGTCTAGCCAAACAGTAATCTCTCCACCAAGTTTTGGCGGATCCAAACAAGCGACAAGCAACAAAGTTGACCCCATTGGTCTCCACTATCCCCATGCTCCAAAGTACCTCATGACAGTTGTCCAAATAAATTTGGGGATCCTCAAAAGGTGTACCACCAAAAGTAGTAGTGAAGAGCTTGGTGAACGTGATCAATCTCCACAAGGCATCAGCAGACACAGCTGCTCCATCACCGGTCTGAGCTACCACACCCGGCTAAACTGCTCCAATTGGCTGAGCTGCTGGAGTCTAAAACTGTGGAGCCATCTGCTCTAGAGTGCGGGTAGCGGGAGTGTGTGCTCCTCCCCCGTCCTGTGAGACGGCTGGTGCTACAGGAAGTAAGCCTGCCCGGGTGACACTCTCCATAAGGCCCACTAGACGGACCAAAGCATCCTGGAGTACTGGGGTAGCAATGAACCCCTCTAGGACCTGAGCTAGGCCCACCGGAACTGCCTGGGCTAGAACCTCATCATCAAACTCAACTTGAGGCTCCTCCACTTTGGTGCTACTGCTCTGGGTTGAGCGCTGCCCCTGCCTCGGCCTCTAGTATGGCCTCTGCCTCGGCCTCTACCATGGTCTCGGCCTCGGCCTCGCCCTCTGCCTCGGCCTCGCCCTCTGCCTCGGCCTCGCCCTCTGCCCCTCGTAGGAGCTACTGCTAGGGGCTCGGGCTGCTTATCAGTGGATGAGGAAGCGGATGTTCTTTCCATCAACGAAAGAACAGAGTATAAATTCAATTAATATTGAGAAACCAAACCGCATGACAAAGATGAATAAAAGTGAAACTGTTCCTAACTCTGTAGCCTCTGGGGGATAAATACAGATGTCTTCGTACCGATCCCTCAGACTCTACTAAGCTTGTCTGTGAATTGTGAGACCTAAGCAACTTAGGGCTCTGATACCAACTTGTCACAACCCGAATTTTTCACCCTCGAGAGTCGTGATGGCGCCTACCAATGAAAGCTAGGAAAGCCAATTGTTCCAATTACTTAACCTTTTTCATATCTTTTAATCCTTTAACAATGGTGAACGAACATCATATAAACAACGGAAATATAAAGCGGAATACTCAGACATAACAATTTAATAATGATACCAATGCCAATTCATAACATAAGCTACCCAGAACTGGTGTCACAATATCACAGACTGTCTCAGAATACTACAAATAAGGGTCCAAAAGATAAATACAACGCTATCTCGGAAATACATAAAAGAAACATATTTGAAAGATTGAAGGAGATGCCAAGGCCTGCGGACGCCTGCACGACTACCTCGGGTCGCCTGAATGGACTGAAAGCAGCAACCTCACTGCGGTCCAAAAGTTGCAACACCGGATCTGCACATAGTGCAGAGTGTAGTATCAGCACAACCGACCCCATGTGTTGGTAAGTGGCTAGCCTAACCTCGGCGAAGTAGTGACGAGGCTAGGACCAGACTACCAAATAAACCTGTGCAATTAAATCATATACAAAAAAATAAAAGCAGATATTTACAGTTAAAGATGGGAGGGGGAAAGCATGCTACAGGGAGTATCAGATAACAATAGAATACCAAAAGAGGAATTTAAAGAAACCACAATTCAACTGCCAACAAGAATAAGGAAAATCATAAATAAGTGCACGGCATCACCCTTCGTGTATTTACTCTCATTCTCACCATAAGAATCAATATTCACTTTCATTCTTTCTCGTTGGGGCGTGCAACCTGATCCCAAATCATATAATATCGTTTTGGCATGCAACCCGATCCCATTTCATATAATACCGTTGCAGCGTGCAACCCGATCCCATTTCATATAATACCGTTGCGGCATGCAACCCGATCCTTTATACATTTCAACATCAATCATAAAAGAATCCTGGCAAGGGAACAACAGTATAACAACAACATCCCGACAAGGGAGACAATATCATAAATGATAACATCCCGACAAGGGAGACAATATCACAAACAATAACATCCTGGCAAGGAAGACAATATCACAAACAATAACATCCCGGCAAGGGAACCAACAATGATAATCATCATATTAAGCATGAATAAATCACAACAGAATCACAACAATTACAATATGAGACTCACAAGCATGCTTGACACCGACGTATAGATACTAGTCACTATGCCTATACGTCTTACTCCATAATTAACACATAGAAAATAAGACACAACTCCTAATCTCTCAAGCTAAGGTTAGTCCAAACACTTACCTCGATGCTACGAACATAATTCAAGCCTCAACTGCCGCTTTACCTCTTGTTTCCACCGCAGATTCCCTTGTATCTAGCCACAATTTACTTAACGATATCAATATATGCTAAATGAATCAATTCTAATGCATGAGAATAGGTTTTCCATTGATTTCCCCAAAAAGTCAAAAATTGACCCCAGGCCCACATGGTCAAACCCGAGGTTCGAACCAAAACTCGATTACCCATTCACCTACGAACCCAAATATATAATTTGTTTTGAAATCGAACCTCAAATCGAGGTGCAAATCCCCAAAAAATTGAAAATCCTAAGTTCTACACAAAACACCAAATTTCCCCCATGAAAACCCTTGATTTTCAGTTAAAATCATATGGAAAGATGCTATAGATTAAATAAAATGAGTTAGAAATGACTTACAATCGATTCGGAGAAGAACGTTTCTTTAGAAAATTGCCCAAGAGAGTTTAGGTTTTGAGAAAGTTTGAAAAATGAAGAATTTTCGGCTAAGTTATGATTTAGCAGGTCGCAGATGTCGCAATTGCAAACCCCTTCAAGACCTCCTATCTTTGCATTTGCGAAGGGATTATCGCATTTGCGACAACTGGGGATTTTTAGATATTCGCATTTGCGAGCAACGCTGGCCAGGGTTTACTTCGCAATTGCGAAGATCCCCTCGCAATTCCCAAGTTCATAGATTTCGCATTTGCAATCCCCTGATCTCACAATTGCTAGATCAAAGGCCAGCACCAGACCTACAACCTGCAACTATTTTCCCTAAGTCCAATTTCACTCCGTGGCCTATCCAAAACTTACCCGAGCCCTCGAGGCTCCAAACCAAACATGCGCACTAATCTAAAAACATCATACGCGCTTGATCGTGCAATCAAATCATCAAAATAATATCAACAACTATGAATTAAACCCCAAATTCATGAAATCATTCAAGAACACAAAATTTTCCAATTTCTCTACTTTAGGTCCGTTTTATACCAAACCAATTTTGATCTTCACCAAATTTTACAGATTCAACCTAATTATTCTTTGAAACTTGTAGCGGGCTCCGGAACAACAATACGGGCCTGATACTATCAATTTCAAACATCTTTTCATTTCCAAAAACTCTTATATATTCCAGAAAATAATTTTCTTTTAGAATTCATTCTTGGGCTTGGGACCTCGGAATTTGATTCCAGGCATATGCTCATGTCCCAAATTTTACTACGGACCCTACGAGATCGTCGGATCAAGGGTCCAGGTTCGTTTACCAAGAATGTTGACCAAAGTCAACTTTATTCAGTTTTAAAAGCAAATTTCCTTATTTCACATATTTTTCACATAAAAGCTTTCTAGAAATATGCCCGGATTGTGCACGCAAATTGAGGCGAGACAAAAGAGAGGTTTTTAAGGCCTCGGAACACAGAATCGACTTGTAAAAATAAGTGATGACCCAAAGCACTATTGGAAAACAATCATACATAATATCTTTTGTCTACATCAGAATTACGCGCTTGATCGTGCAATCAAATCATCAAAATAATATCAACAACTATGAATTAAACCCCAAATTCATGAAATCATTCAAGAACACAAAATTTTCCAATTTCTCTACTTTAGGTCCGTTTTATACCAAACCAATTCTGATCTTCACCAAATTTTACAAATTCAACCTAATTATTCTTTGAAACTTGTAGCGGGCTCCGGAACAACAATACGGGCCTGATACCATCAATTTCAAACATCTTTTCATTTCCAAAAACTCTTATATATTCCAGAAAATAATTTTCTTTTATAATTCATTCTTGGGCTTGGGACCTCGGAATTTGATTCCAGGCATATGCTCATGTCCCAAATTTTACTACGGACCCTACGAGATCGTCGGAACACGGGTCCAGGTCCGGGTTCGTTTACCAAGAATGTTGACCAAAGTCAACTTTATTCAGTTTTAAAAGCAAATTTCCTTATTTCACATATTTTTCACATAAAAGCTTTCTAGAAATATGCCCGGACTGTGCACGCAAATCGAGGCGAGACAAAAGAGAGGTTTTTAAGGCCTTGGAACACAGAATCGACTTGTAAAAACAAGTGATGACCCAAAGCACTATTGGAAAACAATCATACATAATATCTTTTGTCTGCATCAGAATTGATAGCCATATCTAGACATTTGCCTTCTATATCTACTAAATACAAAGCACCATTGGAAAATACCATTGTTACAACTAACGACCCCTGCCAATTTGGTGCGAACTTTCCTTTCACTTTTGCCTAATGTGGAAGGATGCGTTTCAATACTTGCTGACCAATCTCAAATTTTCGAGGACGCACCTTTTTATTGTATGCTCTTGTCATTCTCTTCTGATACAACTGACCATGACATACTGCTGCCAGTCTTTTCTCATTGATTAAACTCAGCTGCTCCAAACGGATTTTGACCCACTCATCGTCATCAATTTCAGCTTCAGCAACAATCCGAAGGGATGGAATTTCAACTTCTGTGGGTATAACTGCTTCAGTACCATATACCAACAAATAAGGAGTTGTACCCACTAAAGTGCGAACAGTAGTGCGGTAACCCAGTAAAGCAAAAGACAACTTTTCATGCCATTGTCTAGAACCTTGCACCATCTTTCGAAGTAACTTCTTTATGTTTTTGTTAGCCGACTCAACAACTCCATTTGCCTTGAGGCGATACGGAGTGGAATTTCTATGCATAATCTTGAATTGTTGGCATATTTCTTTCATCAAATGGCTGTTAAGATTAGCACCATTGTCCGTGATGATTACCTTGGGGATTCTGAACCGGCAAATAAGGTTTGAATGAACAAAATCAACCACTGCCTTCTTGGTCACAGATTGAAAAGTCATAGCTTCAACCCATTTAGTGAAATAATCGATGGCCACCAGAATAAACCTGTGCCCATTTGATGCCACTGGCTCAATTAGTCGAATAACATCCATGCCCCAAGCAACAAAGGGCCAAGGTACGAACATTGTATGCAACTCAGATGGCAGAGAATGAATCAACTCACCGTGTACCTGGCATTGGTGACATTTGTGCACAAAGCTGGTGCAATCTCGTTCCATGGTGTACCAATAATACCCTGCTCGAAAGATTTTCTTTGCCAAAACATACCTACTCATATGCGGCCCGCAAACTCCGGAATCCACTTCGGTCATGATAGTCGTGGCTTTTTTAGCATCTATGCACCTCAGCAGTCCAAGATCTGGAGTTCTCTTGTACAAAATTCCCCCTCAAGAAAAATCCACTAGCCAAACGTCAAATTGTTCTCTTTTGATCACCTATGGCCTTTACTAAATACATCCCTATCTTGATCTATTCTCGGATATCATGAAACCATGGTTCACCATCAAGTTCCTTCTCAACCACATTATAGTAGGCATGCTGATCACGAACTTGAATATGCAGAGGGTCAACATAAGCCTTACCCAGATGTTGTAACATTGACGTCAAGGTAGCCAAGGCATCGATAACCTCATTATGGATCCTAGGAATATGCCTGAACTCTACTGATCTGAATCATTGAAAAATATCATGCTAACATTGTCGATACATTATGAGCTTTAAATCCCGAGTCTCCCATTCTCCCTGAATCTGGTACACCAACAGATCCGAATCTCCCAAGACCATGACTTCCTGGGCTCCCATATTTACAGATAACCTCAAACCCAGAATGCATGCCTCGTACTCACCCATGTTATTGGTATAATAGAAATGAAGTTGGGCCGTAAAAAGGTAGTGATTCCCTGTTTTAGAAATGAGCACAGCCCCTATTCCGACACCTTTCATGTTAGTAGCTCCATCAAAGAAAAGTTTCCAACCTGGCTTTTCATCCTGCTCCACCTTGTCAACATGCATCACTTCTTCATCAGGAAAATAAGTCCTCAATGTATCATACTCTGTATCCACCAAGTTCTCGACCAAATGATTGGCCAACGCTTGGGCTTTTATCGCAGCTCGAGTCACATAGATGTTGTCAAACTCTGTGAGAAAAATCTACCGCTTTACAAGTCTTCCTATGGGCATAGGCTTATGAAAGATATACTTTAAAGGATCCAGGAGAGAAATGAGGTAAGTAGTGTAGGACGACTGATAATGCTTCAACTTTTGTGCCACCCAAGTCAGGGCGCAACATGTCCTTTCAAGGTGAGTATACTTAACCTCATAGGATGTGAACTTCTTGCTGAGATAATAGATGGCTTGCTCCTTCCTACCAGTGATTTCATGTTGACCCAACACAATCGAATGAATTATCCAAGACTGTCAAATAGATAATTAAGGGTCTCCCAGGTTCCGGCAGGACAAACACAGGTGGGTTTGACAGGTATCCCTTAATCTTATCAAATGCTTCCTGACACTCGTCAGTCCATTTGACCGCGACATACTTCCTTAGCAACTTAAATATGGGCTCACAAGTTATCATGAGTTGAGCAATAAACATACTGATGTAGTATAAATGCCCGAGCAAACTGATCACCTCAATCTTATTCCTTGGCGGTTGCAATTCTTGGATAGCCTTGAACTTTGACGGATCAAACTCGATGCCCTGCCGACTGACTATGAACCCCAACAGTTTCCCAGATGAAACACCAAATGCACACTTTGCAGGGTTGACCTTAAGATTGCACCTGCGGAGCCTCTAGAAAAAGATTCCTCAAGTCTCCGACATGGTCGGATTACTGCTTTGACTTTATGATCACATTATCTACATAAACCTCAATCTCTTTGTGTATCATGTAATGAAATACAGTAGTCATTGCCCTCATGTAAGTTTCCCCAGCATTTTTCAAACCAAATGGCATTACCCTATAGCAATATGTTCCTCATGGCATGATGAACACTGTTTTTTCTACATCTTCCTCATCCATCAAGATCTGGTGGTACCCCGTATAGCAATCCACAAAAGACCTGATCTCATGCTTGGCACAATTATCAATCAAAATGTGGATATTTGACAATGGAAAATTATCCTTTGGACTTGCTTTGTTGAGATCGTGGTAATCAACGCACACCCTGATCTTACCATCCTTCTTTGGTACTGGCACAACATTAGCTAACCAAGTGGGGTATTGCGTGACTCGAGTGACCTTTGCATCAAATTTTTTTGTGATTCACTCATGTCAGTCTTGAACTTCCCTAACTTCTTCTTGACGGGAGGGAATGCCAGATCAATTGACAATTTATGAACTACCAAGTCAGTACACAAACTCGGCATGTCGTCATATGATCATGCAAAAATGTATTTATATTCAAACAGTGCTTTGATTATTTCTTCCTTGATTTGTGGTTCCAAGTGTACACTTATCTTGATCCCCTAAATTGATTGCTTGAGTTTCATTCAAATTAGGCTTGGTTTTCTCTTCAAAATGATTGAGTTCTTTACTAATTTCCTCGAATGCCTCCTCTTTATCATATTATGTTTCTTGGATTATTATTTCTGAGTTAGATTGGATTTTAAGACTTGGCTGAAGATTCCTCATGCATGTCATTTCATTGAAACCAACATAAAAAAACTGCACAAAGAAAGACAAAAAATGAGACTATTAGGAGTAATGGAAAAAAAGGAAATTGCATTTCATTGAAAATAAAGGATAAAAGGGTTTGTACATCAAAACAAGCAAAAAATAAAAATCTGGATTACAACTCTGGAATAATCCAAATAACAGAAAGGAAAAATAAGTAAACTACCAAAACTCCTTCTGAGTAGGGAGAGGAGCAGCATTCCAATTGTTAAGCTTCACTTTTGGCCCAATAAACTGCACGTCTACTTTGCTGGAGCCTTCCCCAATTTCTACCATGTTCACCTCATCAAATAGACTACAGAACCTTTCAATCAACTCTTCATCAAAGTAAACCACGGGCTTTGGAACTACTGCCACAAGACGCTTCACTACCCCTAACTTGACGAAATACCTAGAGAGGCGTGGGATAGGCTTAGGGAGCGACCATGCCTTCTTTTTCAACTTTTTAGCCTTCTTCACATCATCCTCTATGGGCTTGAACCCCAGACCAAATGTACCCAAATTTTCACGTAGAGATAGTGGATGCACGATACCTTGAAAGATGCGCCCAGACCATTTCCCGACACAAAACCATTCTTTAACATTTTACTTGCTACCATGACGATCGCAGAAGCTAGTTTTGGACCTGTAATATATTCCCCTTCTGAAACCTTCTCAACTGACACTGTTTCGGAAACTTGGTAAACCTAAGGCCCCTTATCATCTTCAGCCTCAATAAACGGGATGGATGTATCATTGTAAGCACATAAGTTCTCATCACCATGCACAATGATTTCCTGTATGTCCCACTTGAACTTCACCATCTGGTGCAAAGAAGACGGGACTGCTTTGGCAATATGTATCTAGGGCCTACCCAACAGCAAATTGTAAGAGATGGACACATCTAACACCTGGATATCCATGGTAAATTCAACTGGTCCTATGGTAAGTTCGAGCACGATATCGCCAACAGAATCTTTTCCCCCTCTGTCAAAACCTCGAACACGCATATTTGTTCTTGTGGATCCTTTCAGTATCAATTTTCAACTTTTGCAGAGTGGAGAGAGGGCAAATGTTCGCACTAGAACCATTGTCAACTAACACCCTTGTGACCACAGAATGTTCGTATTTCACTATGAGATAAGAAACCCGATTATGTTCCGTTCCCTCCAGAGATAGCTCATCATCCGAGAAGGTGATCATGTTTGCCTCAAATATCTTGTTGGAAATCTTCTCCAAATGGTTTGTTGTGATCTTATTAGGGACATGAGCTTCATTCAGAATCTTCATGAGGGCCTGGCGGTGCTCGTCTGAATGTATCAACAATGATAGAAGAGAAAACTGAGGGGGGGTGTCTTTCTGAATTGTTCTACTAAGGAGTAATCCTGCACCTTCATTTTTCTCAAAAACTCCTCTGCCTCCTCTTCGATGAATGGTTTCTTCACTAGAATTTGACTATCTTTCGGTGGCTTAGCTTTCCTAAATTCCTCTAGGGAAAAGCATCTCCCCGAACAAGTCAAACTGTAGGTTTCATTAACTTCCTCTTCCACCTATTTCCCTTTATAAGTTACTATCACTCACTTGTAATTCCATGGAATAGCCTTAGTGTTATCTATTGGTAGCTAGGTCATAGGTTTAATAATGTCAGGGGCGATGCGAGCCCCTTCCATGATAATGACAGGCTTACTTGCTACCCCCGGCACGACCACTTTGGCTTTCCTTGCTTTGTTTCAATATCATTTGCGAACCCCTTCGTGACTATCATAGGCGGCTTATCATTGGGCGTGCTTAGCCCTTCAGCTATCAAAGACGTTGCCTTTGTAATAATTGGAGTTTTGACTGGCTTACTTTCACTGGCACGGATCATCATAACAGACTTTAAAGTCTTCATGGGCTCCCCATCCTTATGCGCTATCTCAATCATGTGTGTTTCGGCATGGGTTGGCAATGGATTTTAATTGATATTTGGCTCTTCCGAGCTTTGGACCATAATTTGGTTTGTATCAATAAGATCCTGGATGGCACTCTTCAAATGCCAACATTTTTCTGTGTCGTGCCCATACACATTTGAGGGAATAATCTAGGTTTTTCGGAGGGGGATTTGGCAATTTTGACTCAATCGGCCTTAGAACGTCAAATTGCCTCAACCTTTGGAACAGACTGGCATAAGACTCTCCAAGCGGGGTGAAAGTTTGTTTATGCTACTGTCTTTCCCTTTTGCACTCCAGCCTGGGTCGAAAGCTGGGACCAATAGGGTTTTGGTATGTTTGTGGAGGCGGGTAAGGGTTTTGTGGAGCTGGGGCATGCCATTGTGGGTAAAGAGGGGGTTGAGCATATGATTGTGCATTATGGACAAGGTATTGGGGTGGTCTGACTGAATACTGATGTTCTAGTGGTGGGAAGTAGTGTTGGGGTGGATTATATGGAGTTTGGGTGTAGGTTTGAGGTTGGGGTCGAGGCTGGTTGTAATGGTGAGGGGAGCCCCTTAGGCCATGCCACGATCCTGAGACGACCATAGCAAAATCTACTTTCTTCTTTTTCTCTAACACGCCCCCGGTGCCATTCTGGATCGCTTGTGTTGTTGCTTTGATGGCAGAGTAACTCATGATCTTGCTTGATTTGAGTCCTTCCTCTACCATTCCTCCCATTTTTACCACTTCATTGAAAGACTTACCTATGGCCGAGATCAGATGACCAAAGTAAGTAGGTTCCAAGGCCTGAAGAAAGTACTCTACCATTTCATCTTCCTCCATTAAAGGGTTGACTCGTGCCGCCTGTTCTCTCTATCGGAAACCATACTCCCTGAAACTCTCACTGGGATTTTTCTCTATCTTAGTCAAAGACAAGCGATTTAGGACAATCTCTATGTTGTACTAGAAATGATAAGCGAAAGCCTGGGCCAAGTCATCCCAAGTGTACCACCTGTTGTTGTCCTGGCGGGTGTACCACTCTGATGTTGCACCACTCAGACTTTGGCTAAAATATGCCATCAACAGTTCATCTTTCCCACTAGCTCCCCTCATTTTGCTGCAAAATCCTCTCAAGTGGGCCACGGGGTCTCCGTGCCCATCATACAAGTCAAATTTGGGCATTTTTAATTTGGCAGTTAGCTGGACACCGGGAAACAAGCACAGATCCTTATAAGCCACGCTCACTTGGCCACCTAACCCTTGCATATTTCTCAGCGACTACTCCAAGCTCTTTACCTTCCTAAATATCTCCTCTTGCTTCGTGTTTTTGGGTGGCTTCTCAGTTTCGATTGGAAGTTCAAAGTGGGGAGTGTAGGAGTAGTGATCTGGGACCTTGAAGGTGGGCTCTAGGGCATAGTATTGGTTATCTGTGGCTTGGAATACCAGCTCACTGGAAGATCAATGGAGTGTAGCTGGTGGAGGTGCTACGAAGATAGGGGTAGCTGGCAGAGCGAGGTATGTGGCTGCTTTGGCTGGTGGAGCTTGGATGGTTTTGGAAGTGGTGCCATGATAGTGGTGGTAAGGGGTGAAGCTCGGTGCGTGTTGTGGGGATATATCGACAATGGGGGGATCTTGAGATTGAGCCAGTGGTGGGACGAAAGCAGGGTTGGCGGGATATAATGTGGAGGATACCCTTTCATCTATGCCTGGTACATTTCGGCCATTTGGTGTTTCAGCTTATGTAATCCCTCTTTCAGACCAGGCTCAGATTCTTCCTCCTCTCTCGGCGGGTCAATAACACTCGCGTCCAATTCTTTGCCAGCCATGATCGCCTTGTGTTTAGACCTAGTATTGTACGGGTGGCTTGCCATTATGCTGAAGAAACTAACCACCTTCCTGTGCTCGATGACAATAACAAACTTGTTAGTGTTTAAGATTTTAACAAATAGGCACCCACACGTTTGGGATGCAATGCAGCTGAACGGTTGCATGTTTCATACCAACCTTAACCAACTCTTTTCACTTTGCACTTTATCTTCTCTCTTTTTCCTTTTTTTTCACTATTGCCCTTTTCAGTCACTATTGATTTTCCCACTCAGTTCTTGTCGCTCCTTTTTTTTCTCTCGCTTTTGTTCTCTTGTTTTGCCATTCTTTCTTTTCTTTTTATTTTCTCTCTGTTTTTTTCTTTTTCATTTTATGGTTATGATCGAATCCTATGGGGATTTCCTACGTATCATGATGCCGCATAAATCAGATTATTATGTAGTTTAGGAGATAAATGCGAAATAAAAGAAAGACATATTTTTTTGGGTTTTCAAATTTTCATTAAATAAAAACATTCTGATTTTCCTTTATTACAATGACTACGTCCTACTGACTTAAGCATAAAAAACCAAAACCAAGACTCAAAGTGGACTAACAAACCAAAACAAAACTACAATACAGACTCGAAAAATAAATTCAAGAATACATAAGTGCCTCCAATACTACTCCAGGGGCCTGTAGGACATCAGTCGGTCTCGCTGCGGGCCTACGTGCCATATCTTATTGGAGGCAATATAGGTCGTCCATTATCTGACAGACAAAAATCATAACTGCAGCGAAGAATATGGACCTACTCATGTCCTCGCATTCGCTGCACTTCATCACAATATAGTCAGCAATTCTCCTAATCCTCTACTTGATGATGTCCTTCTCATGTAGCAGACGTCCAATTTGTTGAGATCTGGCCTCCAAAACTTGTGTGGCCGTGTAATTATGCTCTTGCAGTTGTTGTAGGTCCTCTTCTAGTTGTGACATCAATGCATAGCAGTGCTCTCTTTCTGCTTTGAAGTTCTTTGCTTGCTTGGTCATTTCACTCTCAAGGGTATTGAGCTCTTTCTTCAGACCCGTGATTCCTTTGTCATACTTTTCCTTCAACCGCCGAACGAAACTTGCCTGCTCTTCCGCATTCGTGGCCAACTTTGATCGGGACTTTGCTAGTTCGCCCTTAGTCTTTTCCAAGTCAGCCCCCAAGTCACACACTTTTTGCCTAAGACCGTTTATTAGTTTTTCATTTGTTCCGCTTCTGACCAGATTCTCAGCTGCTATTTTTATTTTCTGGATTTGGGCTTGGAGGGCTTCATTTTCTTGCGCCAATCTTTTCTTTTCACCCTCATCCGTAGGGGCTTGCAAACCACTATCAAATTGAAGATCTCTGACTTGCTTTTCCAACTTGCTTATGGTGGCCCTGTATTCATTTTACTTGGTCAACCAAGACCATTGTTCCTGCGACGCTTCAACAAATTTTTGGATGTGGGGCCTTTTGGTTGGCCTTTCAGGTTCATCCCTTGCAGTGACTTTCTTTATATACCAAGCAAGATAACCAGGCAAGACCTCGCCTCTAGACAAGTCATGTACTCGGGTGTTCGCCGTCAGGTATTGTCACTCACTCCAAGATCTGGCGAACCACCGCTTCATGAAATTGGCCATCAGAGCGGATCTCGACTGCATGAATGCTAAGGTCTTCGTCCTTGGGGATTATTTGGCATCTTCCTAGCTATCTCAAAACCCGGTACGGGGCATAAGGTTGGATGCTTCTAAGACCTATCAGGAGGAAGTGAGAATAGGTGGCAGGCATGTATACAATATCATTAACAAAAATCCAACCAAATGTCCATTCTATTTGGTCTACAATTATGGAACGAAGGCAGGATATCCAATACACGACCCCTTCTACCATCTCGAACCCATTGACCTTTGTACCAAACTCCTCTATGTAGCTTTTCCCTGTAGATCCATAGTTTATGTACCAAAGACGATGACACAAATGATCAATCATCCACATCTGTAGTAACAAATTGCCCCCTTCGAAAAAATCTACTCCGGCTTTTCAAGCTGTGATAGCTTGGAATATTTCAAACACTATCATAGGCGCAAGGGTGCTCTTGGCATTGGTAATCAAAATATTGAGGACTCCGGCTACCCGTAGATCAATATTGCCATCCTTCCTACTCTGGTCTGCAATAATCAAAATATTGAAGACCCAAGAATGCCACTATGAAATCGAAGCATCTATGCTCTTCCCATTTTGGTCGGTTCCCTTTACTACAGATTCTGCTTTCCGGGTTTTCAAATCCCCCTATATGTCTGTACCGCTGGTATATGAAGTATAGAGTGAAAAACACACCTGCCAAATCTGCATACTGGACCCGTCTACTTATTTTTAGCAAATCTAGAAACTTGTGTGGGGTGACGGCCCTTGGAGTGATCAGGTATTTATGTCTTAGACCCTCGGTACTCCCAGCGTAATCAGCTATCTCCTCTAAAGTAGGTGTGAGTTCGAAGTCCGAGAAATGCACAACGTTGTGAGCTGAGTCCCAAAATGTCACCTGTGCTTTTATTATTTCTCCCCTAGGCCTGATCTTTAGTAATCTGGTGAGCGCCCCCAAATAATGGTTGACCATGTTTCGTCCTTGCCCGCCCAAATCTTCCCACCACATGTGTAGTTCCAACGGAATCTTGATCATAACCTTCATTGGTAAATTTTGACTCGTGCTCATTCTGCACATTTGGATTAAAGTGATTGGTTTAAAGGCAAAGTGAATCTTATTTGAAAATCGATAAAAAGGGTTTATTTTGCAAACATCAAATAAATCAGGGCTACTTTTGCGAATACAACCCTTCAGCACTTCGAAATGTAAGATTTTAGGGATGTGTTCGCTAGATGGCCAAAATTGACAAAGACACTGTCGGTGGCTATTCTTGCAAAAACAGCCTTCTGGCATCCCATTGGGACACTCAACTATTTAGACAAAAACGACATCACCCACTTTATTTACGACAAAAATAATGACATTTCATTTTTTTTTCAAAATTTTCAAAAATGGGTCTGGACCCGATGAGGGTTGCCTACGTACCCTACATTCGATGAGAATTAAACTCATGTAGTTCGGTCAGTTTTGATGAGACCAGAAAAACATAAACCATTTTTGACTAACCCCTTTTTTTCTTTTCTTTTTTTCAAAAATCTCTTTTTTCTTCTTCTTTTTTTCAAAATTTCGGCAGAATTTCGGGATATTTTAAACACCATTTTTAGGAAACGGACAAAATCTCTCTCATACCTCAAACTTGGTTTTTCTTTGATTTTCTTACCTAATCTAGAAGTCGGTCAACATGCAATCCGAAACAAATGAATGCACAGGTAGCACGTAAAAATGCATCAGGTTGGTCTTTTTATTTTCGGGTACACCTGTCCTAGACGGACCCAACCTCTGTGTTGAGTCCCCAAAGTCAAATGACGGATTAAACAAGCGTTCTTACTAGGGATCCGACATGAGGCTGAGTTATTCTAGGTTTAAAACCTGGTTATATTATTCTAGACTTGTGTACCCGAGCGGACAACTCGAGCCGGGGGGAGGGGGCTACGTACCGGGAACCAAAAGGCCATCCGGCTTTATAACTTGTCCGAGCCTCTTTCTAATTTAAGGTATGACACTAACAGAAAAGGAGTCACGCTAGCGTGCACATCCCCGAAGATGAGAAGAGAAGAGTTTCGCAACAGTTTATATACAATTCAAATAATATCAAAGCGGTAAAAAGCGACATTTAAAACATTAGGCCCATGCATGTAATAAAAATCAGATAATAAATAAAAGTCAAATATAACAATTATTCTAAGCTCGAATTCTTGAAACCTGAACCAGAGATTCTGGGTTCGGTCCCTAGCAGAGTCACCAGAGCTGTCACACCTCCTTTTTCTATCCGAAAAGGGGTATAGGGGAGTTTTTTCAATTAAAGTGACAATAATCGAAACGGGATTATTTATTCAAAATCAGAGTCGCCACTTTGGGATACTTTAGGGTGTCGCAAGTCACCGATTTAAAATTCCGAATCGAGGAAGTGTGACTCTGTTTTACAATCTACAAAACATAGAAATCCGGGTAAGGAATTTTATTAACTCGGGAGAAGGTCTTAGGCATTTCCGGGTTCCGTGGTTTTAGCACGGTCGCTCAACTATTATTATTGACATAATTATCTCATTAATTACATATTTTATACCTATTGTGCATTTTTAACCTTTGACCGCTTTTAATTATTTATGGAACTATTTTGGAATAAGTTACGATTGTCGTACACTTGTTTGTTTGGTACACATTGCTAATCGTGTCACGAGAACCGTACCCACAATCTACAATATGATTAATTTTATTAACATTATTAGAAGTTGTGGCTGGGTCACATAAATGTACCCCCGGATTTGGAAAATTATGTATCACAACTACGTCACGGGAACCGTGCCCGTAGCTATGATAATTTATTATAATGCACCTAAGGCAAACTACGAATGTTCAAGGCTGTTCTTAAGACTAATTTGAGGTTTTATTGAAAGTCTTTACAGATGGCCGAGCTTTGCATTAACAAAACTTATAAGGAACTCCATGACTTAAGCTTTTGCCTCACCTAAATTGTGGGGTTATTTAATGGAGCTGGGCGAATAGTTTTAATTAACGGAGGCATATAGAGTAATGAGAGCTTGATTACTTCAACTTTTAGAGGACAACTGTAGGTAACGACAGTAAGAACATAAAACTAGTACGAATTCAATTGATGAAGAAAAGGAACTATATCGGACATCCAGGGCATTCGTGATTGGATGGATTTTTAAAAAAAACAATCATACAAGGCTAACATTATGAGTGAATGAACAATGGTTCGAAATTGCTATGGATATAGAGATTGCAACTAAGAATAGAAAGGAATTAGTTAACAATGTCACACCTCCTTTTTTCGCGCCCGCCCCCGAAAGGTAAAATGTGCGAGGGAGTTTTTCCAATTTAAGTGACGATATTCGAAATGGGATTATTTATTTAATTCAGAGTCGCCACTTGGGAAAGGTTTGGCTTTTGGTGTCCCAAGTCACCGGTTTATCTTGAATCCCAAATCGAGGAAAATATTCGACTTTCCAAATGATGTCTGCGAACTAGAAATTCTAAGTAAGGAATTCTGTTGACCCGAGGGAAGGTGTTAGGCACCCCCGAATCCCGTGGTTCTAGCACGGTCTCTTAAATTGCTACAATGGCTTAAATATCTGATTTTAATACATGTTATAACGTATGTGCTTTTATTAAAACCGCTTTTATTATTATTATTTTTTATGGAATTGCAACATCGTGGAAATGTATCTCGAACCACGTCACAATCAATGCACCCGTGGTTGTTAATACATTCCGACTCCGTTGAGATTTGAATTTGGGTCACATAAATGTGCACCCTAATTTAGGAAAGTAACATTATTAAGAACGTGCCTAAAGAGACTAACACGTTATTATCTTTGAGGAAGGCCGTGAAATTCGCTTAAACGGCCCATCCCAAATTCTAAGTATATACATTTATGAGGGCCCCGCAGTTTGTGCATTTTATTTGGCGAGGATCGTCTCATTTTATGAAAGGATAAACCTACAATGACTACATTTTTATTATGTTCGTCTCTAAGAAATGGAAGAAAGAAAAATACATACTAATTGAATTACATGTTTGGCCAACTCCGGATTCTTGTTAATTATCTGATTAATTATTTACGAGGCGGGAATTATTTCGTGCCTTCTTCCATGGGTGAACATGCTTTTAATTTGATAAAGGAAATTGCATACAAGATTAATGAAATGCTAAACTTACACCAAACGTTTCTCAAGTTGAATTTAAACTAACCCATTTAAACGAGATTAATGGAATTACTTATTAGAAGATGCTACTAATGGGATTCGAAACTTGTCCTATAAACTGCCTAAGCGGGATCCGATAAAGTTAAAACTAAAAAGATTAAAACTACATTGCATTTGGCAAGGTTAAAGGCCACCTGCCCTACATATACAAAACATAACTGGAGATGAAGTTCAAATTACCAATTATACTAACTAACTGTACATTCTATGAATTACATAGCTATATCATGTATACTACTAAACAAACCATATATCGCAGTTTTAGACCAACTAAGTTTCAATTAAGTACGAGCTAACTAATGTATTCTCTATTGAGTTACGAACTAACAATTTACACACATCTAACAACACTTTTATAAAGCTGTAATTACAGCAGCAAATGATTAAATTCCTTCGCATCTTTCATTTCATGCTTTCATTGTTACATCAATGTGAAATTCTAGTGTGTACCTGGATGTTGAAATGCGAAAAGAAGAAGAAGAAGAAGAAGAAGAAGGTAGAGAAGTCAGCAGCAGCAACAAGGAATGGCAGCAATAACTGCAGCAGTAGCGAACAGTAGCAAATAGCCAAGAAACCAGTTGCAAACAAACATCAAATAACAAACAACCAACCAACCGCGAATGACCAAAGCACAGGGAATGAAAATATGGCCCAGAAACACACAGATTGTAGAGGAGAAACTACTAATATTCAGATGAGTCCAGACAACTCCAATAGACTTCAAACACTGGACAGGATTGCCTATTCCAAACTTATGCTTTTTGTTCTTTTTAGAGATGTTGAAATTGAAATTCAGTTTAGAAATTGGAAACAAACTCAGAAGAAAAAGCAATGAAACAGTGCTTTTCTCTTTAGCTCTCAACCCCTTCCCCTTTTCTGTGTTTCTGATTTCCTTTTCTCCCTTTCAACTCTTTCTCCCTGCTTTTAGAATTCATGAGGTCTGCCCTTTCAGAACTCTCCCTTCTCTATCTTTCTGATCTCTCCTTTTTCTGATCTTCCCCTCTTAATTGGCTCCCTCTTTTTAATTCCCTCCTCTTGTTTTTATATTCCCTCCACCCCTTTAATGACAGGCTGGCCAGGCCCTAAAAACAACTCCTAATGGCTGTCATTTCCACTTAGCCTTGTCTAGGCATGGGTCTTTCTACTTTAAATCTGCTGAAATTCAAAAAGGCAGTGGATATCCTACTTTACAGCAGGTTCCACTACTATTTTCATGTGCATCTTCAACCTTTTATTATTAAACTCATGTTGTTACTGATTTCTAGCTATTAAAGGTGCTTAACATATCATCAATCCCACTATTGGTCAATTAATTCCATTAGTTGAATTAATATTTTAGTACCTTACTGTCAACCCACTTGCCTTTAAGCATTTCAGAACTTTTACAACCCCAAACTGCCCCTTTTAAAACCCCTGGTTATTACTGTTTTATCCTAACTTCATCAAACTGAAATTTAAACTTATGGGAGTTCAAATTCAACAACTATCCTAACTGAGTTCCAGCTATTGTACTGTAGCCAACAAACCATTCACAGATAGTTTCAAATAATCAGCTCAACGACAATGGTTCGATTAATCATATGAAGCTTATCAGAATCAGGACATTTGAACATTCAGTCCTATAAAACTAATCGACGACGTTTATCTAATCGACTATACTAATTATAACGTAGAACAATTAGTCGATTAAACAAATAATACAAATAGGGCATCAACTGTCTTTGACAATTTTGCACGACACAGGGAAACTACAGGCATTATCGATTCGACGATATTAATCAAATTGAAATACGTATATCACTATATGTATTTAACCATAAACAAAATAACAATCGACCGAATAAAAGGTCTTATGGAGATGGAGAACAACTGACAGCAAATCCCAGAAATAAGCAAACAAACTAATTAATCATGTCGATAAACTAAACTAAACTAAAATAAACAACAAAAAAGGAAAAGTGAACTTACTCTGAAAAGCTTAAACACAGATAACCCAGGCCCGAGCTGGATTTGCCCATTTGAGGTCGAACAGATCTTAATCGAGGTGTTCTCGACCGAGAACACTTCGATTAGGGTCTATTAGACCCCAACCTTCCGTTTAAATCTAACCGGACTCCAAAAATTCTTGTGTTCTAGGGGTCGAACCTTCAGATTTGGGGTTTTGGGATTTGTGGGTAGATTCGGACAAAACCAAGCTTGGTTTGTTCACGAGTGAGGCTAGGGTAATGGCTGGTGTGAACTTGAGGTAGGTTGGTGTAGATCGGGGTTTTGCTCGAAGCTTCAAACGAAGATTCGAGGCGATGGGGATGATTCGAGGCAAGGGGATAACAGATCCATGTTCAAGGTGGTGAGGTGCATCAGGGGTGTTACTTTGGTGGTCACCGGCATTGTTGCCGCCGAGTTTACGGTGAGAGTGCACAGGGGCGGCTAGGGTTTGGGTGGTCTGGGTTTAGGGTTTGGGTTTGGGACGATGAAGGGGGGTGTTCGGATGGGACGTAGTGGGTGGTTAGATCCTGGTCGTTGGATGAAGTGAGATCGAAGGCCAGGATCTTTCATAAAATGAGGAAAGGTGTCGTTCTAACTAAAAGGGGGTTGGGCTGGTCCGAGGTTGAACAGGTCGGGCATATGGGGAATGGACTGAAGCCGTTGGATGGGATTGGGTTAACGGTTGAGATTAGACGGCCCTATACGGCGTCGTTTGGGTAAGTGATTGGCCTGATCTAGGCCGTTCATCTGAATCAATCAACTGCTCAAAAAGGGTGATGCCTATACGGTATCGTTTGGGTGTCTCTAAACAGACCTGGCTTGGACTGGGTCATTTGCATTGATTTGGGCCTGATTTCATTTGGATTTTTGGCCCAAATCCCATATTTCCTTCTTACAATTTAAACCGAAAATTCCTAAAAAACCAAAATTAAACTACCCAAATATTAATTAACACTTAACAACAGTTATCACACGAATTAAAACATTTAATAAAATTACTATGACAACAAAAAATAGAATAGAAATGCATATTTTGTGATTTTTCCTTTTAAAACCAAATTATAGTTTGATTAATTCCTAATAGTAGAATGACATCCTAAACTCACATGCGACATATATTTTTTTTGTATTTTGTTCGACAAAACTAAACAATCACAAACAAAACTATAAATAACTGCCAAAAGTGCCTCGCAGAACAAAAATTGTATAACAAAACCATTTGTTTATTTTTTTGATTTCTTTTGGAGTAATTGTCGCGTAAACAAAAATCACGTGCTCACAGCTGCCCCTCTTTGTCTGAAAACATGAAGAGTTTTCGTACAAAGATAAAGTGAGCGGATATGAGCGATTTTTGCCCATTGGAATACTCCGTGTGAAGCACATTTTTTGAAAGATTTGACCGAATCTTTGTTTCAAAGATTTCCTACATATCCTGGGCTAAACAGGAATCAGGTCAATGTAGTTCGGGAAACTTTGGTAGCTGGGACTACCCTGGGATTGCGATGCTTGCTGTTACTGCTGTTGCTGTTGCCACTACTGCTTTACTGACCGCCTTATTACAACCAAAGGAAAATTGAAACTGAACTAACTACTTATGCTTGTCAACTGCTAGTTACAAGATTCCTATCTTTAATTCTTTTGCAACTTGATCTTGGGTCTTAGTTGATTCTGCTTGTAGACTTCGATCCAAATCTTGATGCTTGCAAGTTGTAGGCGCTTGTTTATTTCTGCAGTATTGAGTGAAACGGGATTGGCGGAGCTCGAGAATTTTGATCAAATTTTGAGCGACCTGCCCTTTGTTTTGTTCCGATATTTGGGAACAATCTTCTTTTGTTCTTTTCTTCTTTTCTTTATTCTGGATTGAGACTCGAACCGTAGGTCATCTCGATCCATGTGCCTCCGGGTCAGACTTGTTAAGACAACAAAACAAACGAACGAAATTTTCTGCCCCGGTTTCACTAGGAAAATTTCGTGAGTTAATTGCCATAAAATCTACAGGATTGATGAGGGGATTGGAAACCTCTAGTCTAAAAGGCGCAACTCAGGGATTGGAGCCCTAATGTCGCAAAAGGTAGAAATGCGCAACTCAAGGATTGGAGCCCTAATGTCGGCTTAAGAAAATTGCTCAACTCAGGGATTGGAAGCCCTAATGCTGGCTAAAGGAAACTTGCTCAACTTAGGGATCGGAGCCCTAAATTGGGAGGATTGCCAGGTTATGCTGGAAACTATCCCCGTTATGTCGGAAAAGATCCGTGGGTTATGCCGGGAAGATTCGTCGGGTTATGTCGAAAAAAGGTAAGAGTCCTCGGGTTATGCCGGGGAAGTCATCGGGTTATGCCGGAAAGGTCCAACAAGTTATGCCGGGGAGATTTATCGGGTTATGCCGAAAAAGGTAAGAGTCCTCGAGTTATGCCGGGGAAGTCATCGGGTTATGCCGGAAAACGTCCAAGGGTTATGCCGGGAAGATTCATCGGGTTATGCCGGAAAAGGTCCACGAGTCCTCGGGTTATGCCGAGGAAGTCATCGGGTTATGCCGAAAAGGTCCACGGGTTATGCCGGGAAGATTCATCGGGTTATGCCGGGAAAGGTCCATGGGTTATGCCGGGAAGATTCATCGGGTTATGCCGGTAAAATCATCGGGTTATGCCGGAAAAGGACAAGAGTCCTCGGGTTATGCCGAGGAAGTCATCGGGTTATGCCGAAAAGGTCAACGGGTTATGCCGGGAAGATTCATCGGGTTATGCCGGTAAAATCAACGGGTTATGCCGGGAAAGGTCCACGGGTTATGCCGGGAAGATTTATCGGGTTATGCCAGGAAAGATCCACGGGTTATGCCGGGAAAGGTCCATCGGGTTATGCCGGTAAAATCATCAGATTATGTCGGAAAAGTCATCGGGTTATGCCGGAAAGATTCGTCGGGTTATGCCGGAAAAGGACAAGAGTCCTCGGGTTATGCCGAGAAAGTCATCGGGTTATGCCAAAAAGGTCCACGGGTTATGCCGGGAAGATTCATCGGGTTATGCCGGTAAAATCATCGGGTTATGCCGGGAAAGGTCCACGGGTTATGCCGGGAAGATTCATCGGGTTATGCCGGTAAAATCATCGAGTTATGCCGGAAAAGTCATCGGGTTATGCCGGAAAGATTCATTGGGTTATGCCAGGATTTTGATAGAAAAAGCTCATTGGTTTATGCCAAGGAGATCCGCGGTTTATACCGGGATAGTTGAGGAATGAGGTCCTATGCTACCATGATTTGTTTTTCTTTTGGGGATTTTTCATTCTTCTTTCTTGTCTTCTTTCATTTCTTTGTTTTTCCTTTTATATTTCCTTTTATTTATCAAAATGCATGAAAGAATTCCGGGGAAACATACTTTTGGTCGTTCTCCTGCTGCAAACCTGGTTCAACGCTCGCGCATTTCATTTCTTTTGGGCTGTACCTGCTTCTTGCACGGTTGCCTTGAGTAAGACCTGTTTTCAACAAAGAACAATTTATTAGTTGAAACGGTGGTTGGTTTTGTGGCCTTGATCGTTGCCATCGCTTGATCCCGTACCCATTTCCAATGAGAATTGTGCTGCTTGTTGGCCTTGAGGGTGAATCTCTTTCACATTGACCGGGTTCAGCTTGGTATTACATGATGACTCGCCCGTGTGGGCTCCATCGTTTTGCTTTATTCTGCCTTTAGGAACCTTGCCTTTGACTTTCTTTCCTTTCGAACGTCTTTACTTTGAAAGCAAATCAACCACCATGGTATGTCGGGATTGGACTGACGCACCACTGAGGCTGTGTATTTTCTTTGACTCTTGCTAGGCGGGGCCCTGTTAAACCGGTCCTGCCACCTTTTCTTTGTGGTTGTTACGGAATCAGAGTTAGACCAAAAGGGATTCAAAGAAAACTATGCAAAAGGAAAACATACGAGTTTAAAGAGAAACGTCCCTTTCGGGGGAAAAGAAGGACTTATCTGGAGTGCATGCTGGCTTCAAACTGACATGACATGCTTCTTGGACTGGATACCCGATCTGCATCAAACTCCAGCTTCTCATGAACCTATTGATCCGTGTTTCCAAAACGGAGAACCTTTCCAGGACTTTTAGTGATGAAGTATCCTCTTTTCGGCCGACAACGCCCTTTGCGGGTTTTCGCTAATCGACCTCTCTCATTTTTGATTTCTCTACTCTTGTCGCCTCATGGTGCCCGAAGGTTTTCACCGATAAGACTCTCTCATTTTATTTCTTTCAATTTGACTTCCATCAGATTCCAACAATGACGTTTTCCACTTTCCTGTCTTTGCCAATTGATCAGAAGGACTTGGACAAGGTTTGGGGTGAAAATAATTTGGATTGAACTACAACTTTGGAACCTTTTGGGCGGGATCATTGCCGAACCATTATAACTTCTGCCCCAGTTTCACTTTTCGGGGACTTCTTGGATTTTTATTTTGGTGTGACTGAAACCCAGGGAGAGGTTGCCTACGTATCCTTTCGGAATCAAGTCAGACGTAGTTCAGGCCAACATTTTGTTTTTGATTTTCTTTTGTTTTTCCTGATTTGCTTTGTTTTTAACTTCCTTTCCCTTTTTTCTCATTTTCATTGTCTTTTTTTTTGTATATATATTTTCTTTTTCTTTTTTTTTCCAATTCTTTCTTCTTCTTTTTTTTTTCATTTTTCTTTTTTTTTTATCATTTTATTTTCAATAATACTTTCAGGTTCCAAAGAGGGTAATCAAAGAAGAGTAACCAACTCAAATGGGTTTGCAAAGGGTTGATAGTGTTTGGGTAGCGAGAATGAAAGCCTTCGTCATCTCAAACTGTGCAAAGACATCGCCGGAGCGATCTAGACATAGTACTGCATCTGCTTTCATAGCGGGGTCGGCGTCGTTTCTTTCGATGTCGCCCAGATACAAATGCTCCTCTTGGCAATATTTTCCAATGATGTATGGACCCTTCCGATTATGAGCAAACTTTCCTCGTGCTTCCTGGTGATGAGGAAGAAATACGCCTTAACGCCAGTTGCCCTGCTTCAAGTTTACAGGCGCGAGCCATTCTTTGTTGGTACAATTGCTCATGACAAACTGCAGTCATTAAGGTTGACATTCTATACGGGTCTAAACCCACTCACTATCCTCAAACTCTGCTTCAGTGACGGACATTTTCCAAACCATGAACCAATTTTCTTTAGGTTTTCCTATTTAATTTTCTCAAACTATCTATATTTCAAATTTTGACTCATTATTTGAAGTCTGACAGAGTTCTTGGGATCTGGGCATGAAGTCCGCAAGCATGTCATGTTATTTAAAGCTGCATTATCGGAATTGAAGAGAACTACAAAGAAAACATAGCAAAACTCTGAAAAATAAAGAAGATGAACGATGAAATATGATTTCATTTTGGAATTGGAAAGATAAACAGGGTTGACATTCAGGAAATTAAAAATAGGAAACTAAAGAAAACATCTGAGTTACACCCTGGGGTAGCTCGCGATACAGAGAAAGTGGCAGGACAGGTCTACTAGGACTCCCGCTTGATCAGGAATGGCGTAGCCTTCCAGTTTTGAAGCTTGGCGCATGGTCCCATGTATGATACCTCAGCGGTGCTAGTGCCCTCTCCTGGCTGGACCATGTGTGTTTCGCATAGATTTTTCCTCATTGCCTCACATATTCCCTCACTCTCTTCAACCGTGAACACCTCATCATCTTCCTCTTTACTGTACTTTGGCTTCTGTGGTATGCGTCCAATAACCACTGGCTCATTCAACCGAGGTGGTTTGATTGTCCCCCATACCACATAGGCCTGCTTGGATACATCAACTTTCCCCTTTTCTTTCTTCGGGGTTGCCTTGGGCTTCCTTTCTGTATTAGCAATAGCAATTATGGCCTTAAGCGCCGGATCAAACTCCTTATCTTCACAAATCATCCCAATTATCGGCCCGTTGTTGTGGGCTGGCAGCAGATTATTGGTCACATTTGGGACATCCTCGTCTTTCAACCCAATTTTCCCTTGCTCTAACAAATTCTCTACCGCTTGTTTCAATGTCCAATAGTTGTTTGTATCGTGCCCTTCTACCCCTGAATGGTATGAACACCTGACACCCCGCTGGTATGATGTTGATTCCGGGTTTTGCCCGTTTGGTGGTATGGGCTGCAACAAATTCATCTGGACAAGCTTAGGGAATAGGGTGGAGTAGGGTTCACCAATTGGTGTATAGTTGGGTCTCCTGGGTGGTTCCCGAGGACGGAAATTATTTTGGGAAGGTCGAGGATTGTAGTGGTTTCGGTAAGGAGGCTGATTTCTGGGAGGTGGAGCTTGGCCCCAATTGGCTTGCTGAGGCCGCTGGACATAAGGCTGGGTACTCATGACTATGTAGGGTTGAGGAGCATAGGTCACATTTTGGTGGGAGAAATAATGTTGCGGGGTTCTTTCTGAAAAATAGGGCCTGGGGTTATGATATTCTCCTGCTTCTGATGCCGCCATGGATGTCTATTCCTTTTTCTTCCCTCTTGCCATTCCTCCGGACCCACTTTGGACGGCTTGGGAGGTTGCCCTTATGGCTGCCTGACTCAAAATTCTACCCGTTTTCAAACCATTCTCCACCATCTCCCCGATCTTAATCGCTTCCGCGAAAGGCTTTCCCATGGCTGACATCATGTTTTGGAAGTAGTCTGATTCTTGAGCCTGGAGGAAAGTACTGACCATTTCTATCTCGTCCATGGGAGGTTTTACCCTTGATGCTTGCTCGTGCCATTTAATAGCATATTCTCTGAAACTCTCCGAGGGTTTCTTCTTCAAGTTTGACAAAGCATTTCTGTCTGGTGCGATGTCAATATTATATTGAAATTGTCCCACGAAATCTCTGGCGAGATCATCCCATATATGCCATCGAGATATGTCTTGGTCCATATACCACTCTGAGGCTATTCCTATCAGACTTTCTCCGAAGTATGCCATCAACAATTCTTCTTTGCCGCCGGCTCCCCGCAATTGGTTGCAATACTTCTTGAGATGAGCAATGGGGTCGCCGTGCCCATAATACTTTTCAAACTTTGGTGTTTTGAAACCCACGGGTAAGTGCACGTGAGGGAACATGCATAAATCGGTATAGGAAACACTCTTTTGCCCGCTTAAACCCTGCATGTTTTTCAAACTCTGCTCGAGGCTCCTCATTCTTTTTGCCATCTCATCTTGTTCAGCAGTTTTGGGGTCTTGACCTTGCCCAGGTGCAAATTCGTTTTGAGTTTGTTGAGGATGAGTGCTGGTGGTGAACCGAGTTGGTTCTAGTGAGAAGGATGGGGCTTGGAATGTGATTGAGGAAGATTCAAAATTGGGCATGTGTGTAGTGGGTTGTGCCACAATTGGACAGGGCGGTGTGGTGAATATGTTTGTAGCTACATCCGTCGTCGACATCCAGGGGTAAGACTTAGAGGGTGATCCAGCAGAGTGGGCTGAAATGGGCGGGTACCCGAATGGGGTAGTTGGAGAGCTTATGGGGATGTTGGAAATCCCACTTGTCCTGGAGAACAACTCAGGGAACCCAGGGATTACACTCGGTGGCTCTTTTCCGTTATTCCAGTCTTCCAACATCTCCAACATGCGGAGCCGCAGGATTCTATTTTCCTCAGCAGTTGCTGACTCGGGCGTCAGGACGGCCGAGATTGAACTCTCCTCAGAGACAGGAATTGTCGGCAAAGGGATTTCTGAAGACATCTCTATGCTTCCCTTTGATCTTGTGAAGTAAGTGTGAATACACCCTCTCGACTTAACAACGGGTAACTGAACACTCCCTTTCGACCTCTTGAAGTATGAATGTGAGGCCAGACCTCCACCAAACCAACCACCTTTTTCTAAAAACCTGGAGGACTCAGCAGCAAACAAACGGTTAGTTTGAAACAAATAACAGATAAGTAATCTCACGTTGGGCATGGTGCACCTATACAGTTAAGTGAATTTCTACATGTTTGCAACGAAGATATGCGTCATTCCGGCTTCTCTTTAGGCTTCCCTTTATTTATTATTTTTTATTATTATTTTTTTATTTTATTTTATTATTTCCTATTATTATTGTTTTCATTATTTGCAATTAAAAATGTGACCGGATCCGATGAGGATTGCCTACGTATCACGATGCCGAGTGAATCAGATCTTGCGTAGTTCGGGACATTTGCTGTTAAAAAGTGTTCATTTTGCATTGTGCCCATCCTGCACATTTATTAAGGGGATTTAAGCAAAAATGATTTGACTAAAAATGATTTGACTATATTTTAGAAAGAAAGATCCGATTTTCGAACACGGCCTTTCAACACTTCGGGGATGAAGATTTTAAGGCTGTGAGGGTCAATCGATCAAAACATTAAAAGATGATCGAAAGTGGCCGTTTACGCAAAGTCAGTCTTCCGCCGTCCCTTTCGGGAACATTCGGTTGTTTTTGACAACAACAGCATCACTTGATTTATTTATGACTCTTTTTTTTTCAGAATGGTGACCCGACATTGGGAACATGGCCTCGCAGAGCCTCGGGGACGAGGATCCTAAGGCCATTGGGTAATTTGGTCAAAATTTTAAAAAATGACCAAAAATGGCTGTTTATGCAAAGTCAGCCTTCCGGCGTCCCTTTCGGGAACATTCGGCTATTCTTGACAAACGGCATCACCTGACTCATAAATTAAAATTCTGACATTTTGGCTATTTCTGAAAAAGGGGAGGTTGGACCCGATGAGGGTTGCCTACGTATCTCATACCCTGTGAGAATCAAACCGGCGTAGTTCGGGCCGATCAGGCGTAGAGTAAATAAACTAAACCCCTTCTGAAAACAATCTTTTAAAGAAAAGGAAAGAATATTTTTCTGGATTTTTATATTTTTTTTTTATTTTAAAAAGAGATGAAGACTAAAGAAAAATCTTTTAAGGAAGTATTTGGACTATTAGTCTGAATTTATAAAAGAGATAGTGACAATCGAAATGAGATTATTTTATTAAATTTCACAGTCGCCACTTAGGATAATTTTATGGTGTTCCAAGTCACCGGTTCAAATCCCGAATCAAGGAAAAGATTAACTCGGTATTACAATCCGCAAACACAGAAATTCAGGTAAGGAATTTTGTTAACCCGGGAGAAGGTGTTAGGCATTCCCAGGTTCCGTGGTTTTAGCACGGTCGCTCAACTGTCATTATTGACATAATTATCTCATTAATTACATATTTTATACCTATTGTGCATTTTTAACCTTTGACCGCTTTTAATTATTTATGGAACTATTTTGGAATAAGTTACGATTGTCGTACACTTGTTTGTTTGGTACACATTGCTAATCGTGTCAGGAGAACCGTACCCACGATCTACAATATGATTAATTTTATTAACATTATTAGAAGTTGTGGCTGGGTCACATAAATGTACCCCCAGATTTGGAAAATTATGTATCACAACTACGTCACGGGAACCGTGCCCGTAGCTACGATAATTTATTATAACGCACCTAAGGCAAACTACGAATGTTCAAGGCTGTTCTTAAGACTAATTTGAGGTTTTATTGAAAGTCTTTACAGATGGCCGAGCTTTGCATTAACAAAACTTATAAGGAACTCCATGACTTAAGCTTTTGCCTCACCTAAATTGTGGGGTTATTTAATGGAGCTGGGCGCATAGTTTTAATTAACGGAGGCATATAGAGTAATGAGAGCTTGATTACTTCAACTTTTAGAGGACAACTATAGGTAACGACAGTAAGAACATAAAGCTAGTACGAATTCAATTGATGAAGAAAGGAACTATATCGGACATCCAGGGCATTCGTGATTGGATGGATTTTTAAAAAAAAAACAATCATACAAGGCTAACATTATGAGTGAATGAACAATGGTTCGAAATTGCTATGGATATAGAGATTGCAACTAAGAATAGAAAGGAATTAGTTAACAATGTCACACCTCCTTTTTGCGCGCCCGCCCCCGAAGGGTAAAATGCGCGAGGGAGTTTTTCCAATTTAAGTGGTGATATTCGAAATGGGATTATTTATTTAATTCAGAGTCGCCACTTGGGAAAGGTTTGGCTTTTGGTGTCCCAAGTCACCGGTTTATCTTGAATCCCAAATCGAGAAAAATATTCGACTTTCCAAATGAAGTCTGCGAACCAGAAATTCTAAGTAAGGAATTCTGTTGACCCGAGGGAAGGTGTTAGGCACCCTCGAATCCCGTGGTTCTAGCACGGTCGCTTAAATTGTTATAATGGCTAAATATCTGATTTTAATACATGTTATAACTGTATGTGCTTTTATTAAAACCGCTTTTATTATTATTTTTTATTATGGAATTGCAACGTCATGGAAATGTATCTCGAATCACGTCACAATCAATGCACCCGTGGTTGTTAATACATTCCGACTCCGTTGAGATTTGAATTTGGGTCACATAAATGCGCACCCTAATTTAGGAAAGTAACATTATTAAGAACGTGCCTAAAGAGACTAACTCGTTATTATCTTTGAGGAAGGCCGTGAAATTCGCTTAAACGGCCCATCCCAAATTCTAAGTATATACATTTATGAGGGCCCCGCAGTTTGTGCATTTTATTTGGCGAGGCTCGTCTCATTTTATGAAAGGATAAACCTACAATGACTACATTTTTTATTATGTTCGTCTCTAAGAAATGGAAGAAAGAAAAATACATACTAATTGAATTACATGTTTGGCCAACTCCGGATTCTTGTTAATTATCTGATTAATTATTTACGAGGCGGGAATTGTTTCGTGCCTTATTCCATGGGTGAACATGCTTTTAATTTGATAAATAAAATTGCATACAAGATTAATGAAATGCTAAACTTACTCCAAACGTTTCTCAAGTTGAATTTAAACTAACTCATTTAAACGAGATTAATGGAATTACTTATTAGAAGATGCTACTAATGGGATTCGAAACTTGTCCTATAAACTGCCTAAGCGGGATCCGATAAAGTTAAAACTAAAAAGATTAAAACTACATTGCATTTGGCAAGGTTAAAGGCCACCTGCCCTACATATACAAAACATAACTGGAGATGAAGTTCAAATTACCAATTATACTAACTAACTGTACATTCTATGAATTACATAGCTATATCATGTATACTACTAAACAAACCATATATCGCAGTTTTAGACCAACTAAGTTTCAATTAAGTACGAGCTAACTAATGTATTCTCTATTGAGTTACGATCTAACAATTTACACACTTCTAACAACATTTTTATAAAGCTGTAATTACAGCAGCAAATGATTAAATTCCTTCGCATTTTTCATTTCATGCTTTCATTGTTACATCAATGTGAAATTCTAGTGTGTACCTGGATGTTAAAATGCGAAAAGAAGAAGAAGAAGGTAGAGAAGTCAGCAGCAGCAACAAGGAATGGCAGCAATAACAGCAGCAGTAGCGAACAGTAGCAAATAGCCAAGAAACCAGTTGCAAACAAACAGCAAATAACAAACAACCAACCAACCGCGAATGACCAAAGCCCAGGGAATCAAAATATGGCCCAGAAACACACAGATTGTAGAGGAGAAACTACTAATATTCAGATGAGTCCAGACAACTCCAAAAGACTTCAATCACTGGACAGGATTGCCTATTCCAAACTTATGCTTTTTGTTCTTTTTAGAGATGTTGAAATTGAAATTCAGTTTAGAAATTGGAAACAAACTCAGAAGAAAAAACAATGAAACAGTGCTTTTCTCTTTAGCTCTCAACCCCTTCCCCTTTTCTGTGTTTCTGATTTCCTTTTCTCCCTTTCAACTCTTTCTCCCTGCTTTTAGAATTCCTGAGGTCTGCCCTTTCAGAACTCTCCCTTCTATATCTTTCTCATCTCTCCTTTTTCTGATCTTCCCCTCTTAATTGGCTCCCTCTTTTTAACTCCCTCCTCTTGTTTTTATATTCCCTCCACCCCTTTAATGACAGGCTGCCCAGGCCCTAAAAACAACTCCTAGTGGCTGTCATTTCCACTTAGCCTTGTCTAGGCATGGGTCTTTCTACTTTAAATCTGCTGAAATTCAAAAAGGCAGTGGATATCCTACTTTACAGCAGGTTCCACTACTATTCTCATGTGCATCTTCAACCTTTTATTATTAAACTCATGTTGTTACTAATTTCCAGCTATTAAAGGTGCTTAACATATCATCAATCCCACTATTAATCAATTAATTCCATTAGTTGAATTAATATTTTAGTACCTTACTGTCAACCCACTTGCCTTTAAGCATTTCAGAACTTTTACAACCCCAAACTGCCCCTTTTAAAACCCCTGGTTATTACTGTTTTATCCTAACTTCATCAAACTGAAATTTAAACTTATGGGAGTTCAAATTCAACAACTATCCTAACTGAGTTCCAGCTATTGTACTGCAGCTAACAAACCATTCACAGATAGTTTCAAACAATCAGCTAAACGACAATGGTTCGATTAATCATATGAAGCTTATCAGAATCAGGACATTTGAACATTCAGTCCTATAAAACTAATCGACGACGTTTATCTAATCGACTATACTAATTATAACGTAGAACAATCAGTCGATTAAACAAATAATACAAATAGGGCATCAACTGTCTTTGACAATTTTGCACGACACAGGGAAACCACAGGCATTATCGATTCGACGATATTAATCAAATTGAAATATGTATATCACTATATGTATTTAACCATAAACAAAATAACAATCGACCGAATAAAAGGTCTTATGGAGATGGAGAACAACTGACAGAAAATTCCAGAAATAAGCAAACAAACTAATTAATCATGCCGATAAACTAAACTAAACTAAAATAAACAACAAAAAAGGAAAAGTGAACTTACTCTGAAAAGCTTAAACATAGATGACCCAAGCCCGAGCTGGATTTGCCCATTTAAGGTCGAACAGATCTTAATCGAGGTGTTCTTTTACGAGAACACTTCGATTAGGGTGTATTAGACCCCAACCTTCCGTTTAAATCTAACCGGACTACAAAAATTCTTGTGTTCTAGGGTTCGAACCTTCAGATTTGGGGTTTTGGGATTTGTGGGTAGATTTGGACAAAACCAAGCTTGGTTTAGTCACGAGTGAGTCTAGGGTAATGGCTGGTGTGAACCTGAGGTGGGTTGGTGTAGATCGGGGTTTTGCTCGAACCTTCAAACGAAGATTCGAGGCGATGGGGGATGATTCGAGGCAAGGGGATAACAGATCCATGTTCAGGGTGGTGAGGTGCATCAGGGGTGTTACTTTGGTGGTCACCGGTGTTGTTGCCGCCGGGTTTACGGTGAGAGTGCACAGGGGCGGCTAGGGTTTAGGTGGTCTGGGTTTAGGGTTTGGGTTTGGGACGATGAAGGGGGGTGTTCGGATGGGGCGTGGGGTAAGGTTTGGAGTTTATATACGTAGTGGGTGGTTAGATCCTGGCCATTGGATGAAGTGAGATCGAAGGCCAGGATCTTTCATTAAATGAGGAATGGTGTCGTTCCAACTAAAAAGGGGTTGGGCTGGTCCGAGGTTGAACGGGTCGGGCATATGGGGAATGGCCTGACGCTGTTGGATGGGATTGGGTTAACGGTTGAGATTAGACGGCCCTATACGGCGTCGTTTGGGTAAGTGATTGGCCTGATCTGGGTCGTTCCTCTGAATCAATCAACGGCTCAAAAAGGGTGATGCCTATACGGTGTCGTTTGGGCGTCTCTAAACAGACCTGGCTTGGACTGGGTCATTTGCATTGGTTTGGGCCTGATTTCATTTGGCTTTTTGGCCCAAATCCCATATTTCCTTCTTACAATTTAAACCGAAAATTCCTAAAAAACCAAAATTAAACTACCCAAATATTAATTAACACTTAACAACAGTTATCACACGAATTAAAACATTTAATAAAATTACTACGACAACAAAAAATAGAATAGAAATGCATATTTTGTGATTTTTCCTTTTAAAACCAAATTATAGTTTGATTAATTCCTAATAGTAGAATGACATCCTAAACTCACATGTGACATATATTTTTTTTGTATTTTGTTCGACAAAACTAAACAATCACAAACAAAACTATAAATAACTGCCAAAAGTGTCTCGCAGAACAAAAATTGTACAACAAAACCATTTGTTTATTTTTTTTGATTTCTTTTGGAGTAATTGTCGCGTAAACAAAAATCACGTGCTCACAAACAGCATCCAAGTATGGAATGGGATCTCTTGATAAATCCCAGGACCTGTTGCTCATTAACCAGGCCAATATTGCCATCGCGACCCATAGGCCCAATTGAATTGGCCTAGATTGCCAAAATTTACCAAAAAAAGCATACTGCCTTAGGCATAAAATTAAAATGACTTACACTATTACAAAGATGACTGATTCTAATAATAGACTACTCCAACAAAATCAAGTTCTAAAAAATCGGGTTTTATTACATTAATAATTCTATCAATCTCAGCAATTGTCTACCATCTAAAACCTTCAAAATTACAGAGCTAATCTCTATAATTAGAACACCCATTCATGGGACAGTCATAGAACTTATCATTTTTGAACTTTTGTGTCTAGAACTTATTGAGATGGGCTTCCTCCGAAAGAACATGACCAACTGGTGGTCAGTCTCACAGGTGTATCACCCCTTAATCACCTTATGAACATGAATCATTATTAACAAAAATGATGTAAAACAGGGGTGAACAGACTCAGAACAACACAAGAAAATACTTCACTCAAATATTGCATAACCAGACCAGACATTAAAACCATCTTATGAGCATGAACCATTATTAATAGGATGAGGTAGAATAGGTGTGAGGAAACTTGAAATAACACTGCATACCAAACAAACAACACTGAAAAGACTTGATTATCATATTGCAAACCAAACGAGAAATTGGAGTGATCATCTATAACAACTAAACATGCTAATCTTAATAATCAAACACAAGTGTAACATAGAGAAGATCATCTTTTCATTGCATTAAGTCAACATAGAATAGGATAGGTGAGGGTTTACATACCTAAAAGCAGAAATAACAGCAAAAGACCAAATAAAAGTATGCAAACACAAGATTGAAATCAGCTACTGGGTTCAACAGTGAAGAACAACAGCAGCAATCAACACAGATTCACTATCAGGCCACACACATCTCAAGAACCCAGAAATTCAGAGAAAAACCGCTTCCAAACTTTTAGTAATAGAAAGAAAAATCAAAAAACTGGAAGCTGGATCTTTTAGAAAATTTTTAAGTCTATTTTGTTTTCGTCTAGTGAGGGCAAGGTTCTGAATTTTATATAAGAGATGCCAATCTCCCATGTGATTCTAAATATAAGGGAATTATTCTCTCAAGACAGCCCCTAAAAGCATCTTTTTAACAGAATTGGGTCAGTTGACATCCTCTAATTGGCTTCAGCATTTTGTACTGGCCAAATAGAGCTAGCTGCCCATGTTCTAGAAGCTTCTTAAATAGCTTTATTTGAATTCCCTGCCCTTCAAACAACTCCCTTAAGTTTTCCTTTTGTTCGATCAACCCCTCACCATTTCCAATTTATTTACAAATCAGGACCAACAAAATAAAGCAAGAACCAGCACGATTCAAATATCAAAGAAACAAAACACTATACAATTAAACCTTTAGAGTAACCCTAACCCTAAATAAATTCAGCATGAACCAGTTCTAAAATGACGCGGAAACAGAAATTATCAAGAAACTGTTACTAAAAACGACTCTTACCAAAGAAGACTGTTAAAACTTATTAAACAGACTATTGAGATGATGACTTAACAAATTCTAATAAGCACAAGCACTGAATGAAGTACACTAATTAATTAAACTATCCTAATTAGTCGATTATGCATACTAACCAAATAATATACACAACAAAGTAGCTAAACTCTGATTAACCTTAAACTAAACATATTTAAGAATTAGCTAAAATAGGCATGAATTAAAAAAAATTAATAACGTAATCGAACAATTGGCAAACTGATGATTCTGTAGTGAAAATATATATTAATGAACCCTAAAACCTATTGACTAAGCATGAGAAAAACCTAACAATCCATATATTATGGCTACCTAAACTTCTACATTTTTCGGTCAAAAGAGAAGGAAAATAAAAGAAAACAGATTAAAGGAGGAGAGAAGAAAAGAAAGGAAAAGAAGAAGAAAAAGAAACAAGGAAATAGAAAGAGGAAAAGAGGAGTAGAGATACCTATACTAGGCGAACGGGCAGTCGGCTCCGGCGAAACTCTAGCCTTCTCCGATTTAAACCGAAATAAATGTTAATCGAATGTTCTTATTAAGAACAAACGATTAACACTAGTTTCAGGCCAAATCGTCTTTAGAAACTTAAAGGCATGAGACCTAGGTTTTTTCCATGTCACCAGATCTGAAATAGGCCGGATTTGGCCTAGCTTTTGGGGAATTGATATGGGATTGAGGCTTAGGAGTGCGAGGGGAGTGTATAACATGAATTTAGGGTTGTTTGGACAAGGTTGAGTGGTGGCCGCCGGCTAATGTGGTGGGAGCATTTTGGGGCGGCTAGGGTTTTTGATTTTTGAGAGGGAGACAGAATGAGGGGGGGTTTGAGGGGGTTGGGTGTGTTAGGACAGTTATATAGCTGGTGGGTGGTGAGTTCCTAGCCGTTTAATCAAAGGAGATCAACGGTTGGGATTTAAGTAAACAAAACGGCGTCGTTTGGTTAGTGAGGGGTGCTAGACCAGGTGTGGGTAGGTCAAATTGGGCCTCTAAGACAAAATTGGCTCAATATTCAGAATTTAATCATGGCTTCCAACTCTTTATTTATTTGACCCAAATTTAATTAATGCTAATTACTAACCACTAATAAATTTAATTGACCTTAAATTAAACTCTAAACAAGACCTAATAATGCAATTGATTTAATTAGCTAATTCTAACACTAAAATAATAAATTGATTTAAGACCTAATGAAAGAAAAATACTAAAACAAAAAATAAAAAAAATAAAAATGGAACAATGTATATTTTTTGATTTTGTTTCGTTGATGCGATTAATTAACAATTACACTAAAATGCAACTACGAAACTAAGAATGCAATTCATGAAAGCCGAATATATAATTTTTGGGTATTTTCTATGCTTTTAATGTATGCGAAAATGCATCTAAAATGGTGATTTTTTAAGAGTATTTTAGATTGGGCAAAAATTATGTGCTCACAGTGACACTAGTTTTTGGGTGGAATTTATTTCAGTATTCGTTATTAGAATAAAGATAATCTTTTAAACTATGTTCTTCCATATTTATTTTCGCTGATTTACTTTTGTCAAGTTTTAACTATTAAAAGATAAAGGAAAAAGGTGGAATATTCTGTAACGTTGGCTTGCCTAGCGCGTAGAATGTTAGACACCATCACGGTCCCGTCGGTGGAAAATTCGGGGCGTGAAATGTTTGTATCAGAGCACTAGGTTGCCTAGGTCTCACAATTCACGAACAAACTAGGTAGAGTCTGAGGGATCGGTACGGAGACATCTGTGCTTATCCCCCAGTGGCTACAGTGTTGGGAACAATTTCACTTCTATTCATCTCTATCGTGTGGTTTGATCTCTCAATGTTAATTGAACTTCTACTCTGTTCTTTCGCAGATGGCGAGAACACGTACCGCTTATCAGTTGATCAGCAGCCTGAGCCCCTAGTGGCAGCTTCTACGAGGAGCAGAGGACGAGTACGAGGCCGTGCTAGAGGCTGAGGAAGGGGCAGGGCTCAGCCAGAGCTCTACACCAGCACCAGCGGCGGAGCCTCAGGTAGAGTTTGATGATGAGGTTCCAACCTAGATTGTTCAAGCGGGCCCAGTTCAGGTTCCGAAGGGGTTCATAGCTACCCTGGTACTCCAAGATGCTCTGGTCCGTCTAGTGGGCCTTATGGAGAGTGTCACTTTGGCAGGCATACTTCCAGTAGCACCAATCGTCTCTCGTGCTGGGGGAGGAGCACAGACTCCGCTACTCACACTCCGGAGCAGATGGCTCCTCAGTTTCAAACTCCAACAGCTCAGCCAGTTGGGGTAGTTCCGTCAGGTATTGTAGCACAGAGCGGTGATGGATCAGCTATGTCTTCGGATGCTTTGTGGAGGTTGGATAGGTTCACTAAGCTTTTCACTACTACATATAGAGGTACGTCTTCAAAGGATCCCCAGGACTATTTTGGACAATTTCCATGAGGTTCTACGGAACATGGGGGTAGTGGAGACCAATGGGGTCGACTTTGCTACTTTCCATCTGTCAGGTTTCGCCAAGAAATGGTAGAGAGACTATTGTTTGGCCAGACCAGCTAGGTCACCAGCTCTCACTTGGGAACAATTCTCACAGCTATTCTTGGAGAAGTATCTTCCTATCACTTAGAGAGAGGACTATCAGAGGTAGTTTGAGTGCCTTAAGTAGGGTTCTATGACCGTCACTCACTACAAGACCATATTTATGGACTTGACCCATCATTCTCTTCTTATACTTCCCACCGAGAGAGAGAGGGTGAGGAGGTTTATTGAGGGACCTACTCAGCCTATCAGATTGCAGATGGCTAAGGAGACAGGGAGTGATATTTCTTTTGAGGATGCAGCCAATATGGCCAGACGAGTTGAGATGGTTTTAGCTCAGGGGAGTGGTCAATGGTCTAACAAGAGGCCTCTTCACTCTGGTAGATTCAGTGGGACCTCATCTAGAGGTCGAGGTACTTTTGGTAGAGGCCATCATCCCAGGCCATTTCAATTAGCGCTTCAGGCATCCTATGGAGCTTCAGAGGGTCGTGGTCCTTATGTACCTCCTTCAGTGCAGCCAGCTTATAGTGCATTGCCATCTCCCATCAGAGCACCTCATCTTCATAGTTATTACCGCGGTCAGCCGGCCCATCAGGGTCAGTCTTAGTTTCCTCAACCTCAGTATTCAGATGGATGTTTTGTGTGTGGTCAGTATGGTCATATCCGGAGGGCCTATCCAAGATTAGTGGGTGTTTAGTCACAACAGCAGAGTTCTTGTGCCATGATTCCAGCACTGCCTGCCCAGCTAGCCAGAGGTAGGGGTCAGCCGGTTAGAGGTGGAGGCTAGGCCACTAGAGGTGGAGGCCAGCCAGTAGGTGGTCGTCCCAGGGATATAGTTCAGGGTGGCGGGGCCCAGCCTCGATGTTATGCTATTCCAGCTAGGCCTGAGGCTGAGTCCTCCGACAAAGTTATCACAGTTATTGTTCTAGTTTGTGGCAAAGATGTTTCAGTTTTATTTGATCCAGGGTCTACATACTCCTATGTGTCATCTTATTTTGCACCATACCTGGCCATGCCTAGTGATTCCTTGAGTGTCCCTGTATATGTTTCTACACCTGTGGGGTATTCTATTATTGTAGATTGTGTCTATTGCTCATGGGTAGTTGTTATTAGGGGTCTTGAGACTAGTGTAGACCTCCTACTCCTCGATATGGTGGATTTCAATGTCATTTGGGGATGGATTGGTTGCCACCGTATCATGCTATATTGGATTGTCACGCCAAGACCGTGACCTTAGCTTTGCTAAGGTTTCCTCGATTTGAGTGGAGAGGGACTCCTGGTCATTCTATCAGCAGGGTTATTTCTTATATGAAGGCCCGGTGTATGGTTGAAAAGGGGTGTTTAGCATATTTGGCTTATGTTCGTCATTCTAGTGTTGAGGTTCCTTCTATGGATTCTGTACCAGTTTTTCGAAAGTTTCTAAAGGTATTTCCTGCAGACCTGCCGGGGATGCCGCCCGACAGGGATATTGACTTTTGCATTGATTTGGTTTTGGGCACTCAACCCATTTCAATTCCTTTGTATCACATGGCCCCGCCAGAGTTGAAAGAATTGAAGGAGCAGTTGCAAGATCTACTTGATAAGGGCTTTATTAGACCTAGTGTCTCGCCCTGGGGTGCGCCGGTGTTGTTTGTTAAGAAGAAGGATGGGTCGATGAGGATGTGCATGGACTATCGGCAGTTGAACAAAGTCACCATCAAGAACAAGTATCCATTGTCGAGGATTGATGATTTGTTTGATCAGCTTCAAGGTGCCAAGGTATTTTCGAAGATTGATTTGAGATCTGTCTACCATCAGTTGAGGATTAGGGCATCTAATGTCTCTAAGGCAGCTTTTTGCACTCGGTATGGGCATTATGAGTTTCTAGTGATGTCATTTGGGCTGACAAATGCCCCAGCAGAATTTATAGATTTGATGAACCGGGTGTTCCAGCCCTATTTGGATTCCTTTGTGATTGTCTTTATTGATGATATCTTGATCTACTCCCGCAGCCGAGAAGAGCATGAGCAGTACCTTCGAGTCGTTGTTTAGACTTTGAGAAACAACCAGTTGTATGCTATGTTTTCGAAATGTGAGTTTTGGGTGAGTTTAGTCGCTTTCTTAGGTCATATTGTATCAGCAGAGGGTATTCAGGTGGATCCGAAGAAGATAGAGGCAGTCAAGAACTGGCCTAAGCCCGCATCAGCTATAGAGATCCGGATTTTCTTGGGTTTGGCGGGTTATTACAATCGGTTTGTGGAGGGGTTTTCATCTATAGCAGCCCCGATGACTAGGTTGACCCAGAAGGGTGCCATGTTCAGGTGGTCGGACGAGTGTGAGGCGAGATTTCAGAAGCTCAAGACAGCCTTGACTACGGCGCTGGTGTTGGATTTGCCTACAGGTTCAAGACCATATACAATATATTGTGACACATCACATATTGGACTTGGTGCAGTGTTGATGCAGAATGGTAAGGTCATTGCATATACTTCGCGGAAGTTGAAGATTCACGAGAAGAATTATCCAGTTCATGATTTGGAGCTAGCAGTCATTGTTCATGCGCTGAAGATTTGGAGACATTATTTATATGGTATGCCATGTGAGGTGTTCACAGATCACAAGAGTTTGCAATACTTGTTCAAGCAGAAGGAGCTAAACTTGAGGCAGAAAAGGTGGTTAGAGCTATTGAAAGACTATGATATCACCATCTTGTATCATCCTAGGAAGACCAATGTAGTGGCTGATGCTTTGAGTAGGAAGTCAGCTAGTATGGACAGCCTTGCGTATATTCCAGTCGGTGAAAGACCGATTACTTTGGATATTCTGGCTTTGGCCAACTAGTTTGTGAGGCTGGATGTTTCTGAGCCTAGCCATGTTCTAGCTTGCACAGTCGCTCGGCCTTCATTATTTGAGCGTATTTGGGAGCGGCAGTATGATGATCCTCATTTGCTTGTCCTTAGGGACACAGTGCGGCACGGTTGTGCCAAGCAGGTTACAGTTGGAGATGATGGAGTTTTGAGGAAGTAGGGTCAAGTTTGTGTGCCTAATATGGATGGAATTCGTGAGTTGATTTTAGAGGAGGCCCATAGTTTCCGGTATTCTATTCATCCAGGGGCCACCAAGATGTATCAGGACTTGCGGCAGCATTACTGGTGGAGAAGAATGACGAAGGATATTGTTGCCTATGTAGCTCAGTGTTTGAACTATCAGCAAGTAAAGTACGAGCATCAGAGACCTGGTAGTTTGCTTTAGCAGATTGAGATTCCTGAGTTGAAGTAGGAGCTTAACACTATGGATTTTGTTGTTCGACTCCCACGGACTCAGAGGAAGTTCGATGCAGTATGGTGTTAGTTTGTATGAGTCCACCAAAAAGTAGAGTACCTGGTCCTCTATGAGGTTATGCTGAGAATGCTAGTAAAACTGTGAGTAAGTGAGACACAGGATTTTTACATGGAAAAATCCCAACTCAAGGGGACAAAAACCACGACCTACACCTGTAGGCTTTCAACTTCACTAACTTGTAAATACCTATTACAAGACACTTTGTAATAACTCTATTGCAAAGGATTCAACTCAACTAACTTGTGGCACTCTCACCACAAGCCACTTCGTGACTCTCTAGTTACAAAGACTTTGACTAACTTATGATACTCTCATCACAAGCCATTTTGTCACTCTCTAGGGACGAAGACTTTAACTTATGACTAAACCTAGTCACAACATAAACTCAGAGAGTTTACGGATTTTACAAGAGGATTCCTAATCAATGCATCTGGCTAAGTATTTTAGGAGATACAATAAGAACAATCACAAAGTTACAACTCAACTAAGGACAACAAAATAGTAACTTTAGGAACTGGTCCGTAGTAGCATTTATCTTTGTTCTTCAAGCTCATGAGAATTGATTTCTCTATTTTGCAAAAGGCTTGAATGAGAAACTGAAATGTTCAAGTGATGTTTTGATATAAACTCATTGTTGATACACCTTGGTGACAGCACTTGAAATGATGTAAGCACTTTAGTTGGTCAAGGAATAAGTGGGCACTGGAAGCAGTGCAGTGCAGGCAGCCACGTCTTCCAGTTGTGTCCCATTGACCTCGTACTGCTATGAAGGAACAACAAGGGTATCAGGTCCTTGTTTGGTTCTCCATCCCCTGAAGCTATAGCAGTTCACATTGAGCTAGAATCTATTAACTTACAGTACAGCCCAAGGATGAGGTTCGTTATCTGGTTCTTGACAAAGTTTGTTAGATCATCAAAACATAAGTCAAAGACATTGATAAACCTATCAATTTCCCCCTTTTTGTGATGAAAAACTTAAACAGATAAATTGTTATTTAGAGCAAGATGAACCAGATAAAGAAACAGGAACTCATGCCACATATATGTGTTCCCCCTGATTTTATGCCTTCCTTCCTGAATTGCTTCCTGAACTTATGTGTTCCCCCTGACTTTATTCCCCCTTTTGGCATCATTAAAAAAACACAAACAGAGAAACAACATAAAGAAGTCTAGCCGAGCTAACTCATGCCACATATGTGCACACAACATGATAGAGAAGAGAAACATAGAATTTAAGCAGTGAGATAATAAAAGAGGATAGATTTGATATTGATAAAAAAATTTATATGCCTTTACTTAAAAAGCAAAGGCAACATTGGACTGTTAAGATGGAAGCAGTAATGTTTCATCCCAACCACATCAAAAAAAGAAAAACAAAACATCTGCCAAACAACACAAAAAAAACTTAAAAGAACATTTCCAAAAACATGTCATTGAAGCGGTACTTAGGGGGCACTAGGAGTAGAGGGCTTGGAAGCTGCAACAAGTGTTTGGAGAACAAGGTCTATTTTGACACTGGCCGACTTTTTCTCATTGAGCAGTTCTGTTTTCAGGTTCTCTACTTGTCCCCTGAAATCAGAATTCTCTTTTGTCAAACTAGCTACTTCATCATTTGACGCCGGAACCCCTTGGTCTTTCTGACCTTCCAGGATAGCATTCCTTGCCTTCAACCGACGAATCTCCTCAGCTGCACTGTTCTGAGCATTAATAAGTTGTGAGACGGTTGATGTACTTCCTACTCCCCTATTCTTTTCTATTCACTCTCACTCTTCCAATGTTGTGTGTGAGAAGGTCTGCTTCTTAGTCCCCACCTGGCATGGCCCCAGTGGTACCTCAAAGAATTTAAACACTCGCATAAGCAAGAACCCGTAGGGAAGCCCATGATTATCATCTTTAAAGGTGGAGACCTTTTGCATGTGTTCAATCATAATAGCAGGCTATCTCACAGGAGTAAAGCTATCCAGTTGCTCCATCAAGAATAGGTTAGACTTAGAAGTCATTGCTCTTCTCAGCTCGAGGCAATAGAACTTTGTTTACCAATTCGAACAACAGCGGATAGACAGAGAGTAACCATTCTTATGGATCTGGTCCCCCTTCTGATTTGCATTGTCTTTTACCACGACATTTTTGAAGTTAAACTAAGACACATCCTTTACACTGGACACACCAGCTATAGGAACTTCAAGAATTTCTCCAAGGAACTTTACATCGAACACGATATCTACTCCATTCACCAAAGTACAGATGTGGTCTATCTCAACGGGAAAGAGGATAGCAAAGAAGCTTTGTACCTCATCCTCATATGCCTTAGGTGCATCTATTTGAGATATATGCGCCCATCATTGAAACTCAACCATTTCAAGAATTTGTCGCATACCAGCCATCTCAGAGATTGCTGGGTCAAAAGTACAACCCAGCAGAACTTTTTGGTGCCTCAGGCATTCTGAGTCAAGGCTGACTTCACTTCTTATCCTCTTTATAGAACCAGGTTCCTGAACAATTTCAGACTTTCCTTTGTCGTATTTCTCACCACTGGATTTCTCTTTTCCCTTGGTTTTGACTAACACATCCTCGTCAGACTTCAAGAACTCACTCACAACATCCTTCAACTTGGAGCTAGAGGTTGAAACCTTCTCTACTGAAGCAGGATGCTTATTTCTTTTGGGACCGTCTCACCAATGAACCAGGTTCATCTGATGTTTCCTATTCCACCTCTACCACAGGGATCGCCTTATCACTTATGGGCACACCATCTTTCACCAGTTTCCACCTTTGCTTCTTACAACCCTTTTTCTCTTTTGAAGGGCATAGTCGTAGGCCACCTTAGCTTGCAACCTAGTAGTGGGTCGCTTGGTGGAAGACTCAGGAGTGGACACCACCCTTCGCTTTACTATGAATGCATCAAGAGCTAGGTTGTCTAAATCCTCCTCTTCACTGGACCTCATCTCAAGTGTCTGCATGTCTAAAGGCGCAACAGCGAATAAAGGAGAAGAACTGTCCTGGGAATGAGAACCCTAACCTGGGTCCTCCGAAGAGGGATCAGGTTCCTCATGTGAGGGCCCAATAGTTTCTGCTAGTGCAGCGCCTTCAACATTTACAATGGCCTCGTCATCCCCCATACCTTGTAACTCATTTTTTTAGAGATGATCTCATGCAGTACACCATCAGCAAACACCACGAAGACTGTTACAACATTTTCTTCCTCAATCGGTACTACTCCCACCACTGAATCTGTAGCAAAAATGGCAGAACCCTTTGTGACCTCAGGGTTTTGACCTTGTTATCCACTTGGTTTTTCATTAGTGGGAACCTTAGAAGAAAGAAGGGATGGGTCAACAATTTTAGGGGTTTCTGAAATAGAAAGAGACGGGGAATCTGGGTGAGATGTGATTTTAGCGGGAAGGGTAAAAGTGGTTAAAGAAGGCTCAGTAGGGATGGAGGACTCCATAGGTTTATCAGTAGCAGGTATGACTGAGGCAGGGAGGTCAGAGTTTGTCTCAGTCATTAGAATGATGGAGTGAAGATGCTTTCGGAAGTTCTAATAGAGGACTTATGGTTTGTGGAGAATAGAGGTGGTTTATTAAGAATGGATAATTATGAAGAGAGATATAGGCACCGGTTTTGAAACGACGATTGTGCGTGGAGAAGTACAATGTTTCAGAGGGAGATTGAATGATTTGAAGTGAAGAGACGTGACAGCAGATTCTAAAAAGTTGGATGACATGGCAGTTGTGTTTTGTACATTTTTAAGACGTGTATTAAAGAATGCACAAAACTACTAACCTTTGGTACAAGAACCAGGTTGTTGACCTGTTATTTGAAAGTATCAATCCTCTTTTATTATCCATGCACTACATCTACAGCTTCTATACTCATCATGTGTGTTTACCTGCAATGGTATTGAAGTGAGTTAGACATGGCCAAAAAACACTTTTAGACAATTTTTTTGAAGGTGTTTTTTATAGCCAAATAATGACAAATCAGGTTCTCAATTGGGCTTTAAAAGCCCCAACTTCACTCTGTTTATTTCAAAATGTTCCCTACTTAATGCCTTGGTGAAGGTGTCTGCAATTTGATCTTCTGTGCTACAAAACTTTATGCATATCAACCCTTTCTCCACATTGTCCCTCAGAAAGTGATGCCTCACATCAATATGATTGGTCCTTTTGTGTTGAACTGGATTCTTGGCCATGTTGAGTGCACTGGTGATATCACATAGAAGGGACACACTCTCAGTGAGTACCCCAAAGTCCTCCAACTGCTGCTTGATCCATAAAAGTTGTGCACAGTAGGATGCTGCGGCTACATATTCTACTTCAGTTGTTGAAAGAGCCACTAAGTTTTGTTTCCTTGTTCCCTAAGATATGAGACATGAGCCTAGGAAGTGAGCCATTCCAAAAGTGTTTTTCCTGTCCACACGATATCCTGCATAGTCTCTATCAGCATATCCAATAAGATTAAAGCTGTCACCTGAGGGATAATAAAGGACCGCGTCTTGTGTTCCTTTAAGATATCTCATAATTCTTTTGGCTGCCTTCAAATAAGATTCCTTGGGATTTGATTGAAACCTTGCATATAGCCCTACACTGAAGACAATATCAGGTCTACGGGTAGTAAGATAAAGAAGAGACCCAATAATGCCTCTATACACGGTTTGATTCATAGGAATCCTAGTTTCATCCATGTCTAGCCGAGTGGCCGTAGCAATGGGAGTGTCTATCACCTTTGATGCTTCCATGTCAAACATCTTAAAGAGCTCCCTGATGTATTTTTGCTGACAAATAAATGTACCCTTTGGGGGCTGTTTTACTTGAAGACCCAAGAAGAAGTTCAGTTCCCCCATCATACTCATTTCAAATTCACTTTCCATAAGTTTGCAAATTCTTCACATAGAGACTCAGTTGTTTCCCCAAAAATGATATCATCAACATAGACCTGAACAATGAGCAGGTTCCTTCCTAGTTTCTTTAGGAACAGGGTGTTGTCAATTTTCCCACTTTTAAAGCCATTTTCTAAGAGGAACTTTGACAACATTTCATACCAAGCTCGAGGAGATTGCTTCAGCCCATACAATGCTTTGTCCAGTTTAAACACATATTCACGGTGTTCATGACATTCAAACCCTGGAGGTTGCTTCACATAAACTTCTTCCTTAAGAAGTCCATTTAGAAATGCAATTTTGACATCCATTTGGAACAAGGTGAATTCCATATGAGATGCAAAAGCGATTAGAATTTTAATATCTTCCATGCGAGCGACTGAAGCAAACTTTTCATCATAGTCAATCCCTTCCTCCTGATTGTAGCCTTGAACCACTAGCTTGGCCTTGTTTCTTGTGGTATTCCCATGTTCATCAACATTGTTCCTGAATACCCATCTGGTTCCTATAATGGTTCGATTTGAGTGTCTGAGTACCAGGTGCCAGACATTGTTCCTTTCAAACTGATATAACTCGTCATGCATGGTTGTAATACTATCTGCATCATTCAAGGCTACCTTGATATTCTTGGGTTCTATTTGGGAGAGAAAGGTTGAGAAGGAAAGTGAATCTCTAGCTTTTGACCTGGTTTGTACTCCGAAATCTAGAGGGGTAATTATGTTGTCAAGAGGATGAGATCTTTTTGTCTCCAGTTAGATGTCTGAGGTTCATTTAGAGAGAGTGTGAGTACATTTGACTGGTTTTCCTGAGTTCTTCTCTCAGGTGCTAGTGGAGTACCGTGAACTGCATCAACCACTCTTTCTTCAGCTTTAGTGGTTGTAATTGAGGTAGCTGGTTCCATTGAAGATGAGACAGTATTCTCTTCACTCAGATCTTTTACTTGACTCATCATATCTGCCTTTCCATTTGCCATGTCAATGACTTCACTAGGGACTAGTAAGGGTTCTCCATCTTGATCTTCTTTAGCATTCTTCTCACATGTTGGATAAGACTCATCAAAAATAACATGAACACTTTCCTCAACACATTGAGTCCGCTTATTATATATCTTGTATGCTTTTCTTTAAGAAGAGTAGCCTAGAAATATTCCTTCATCACTCGTGGCATCAAATTTACCAAACTGATCCTTCCTAGTTTCTTTAGGAACAGGGTGTTGTCAATTTTCCCTCTTTTAAAGCCATTTTTGAAGAGGAACTCTGACAACCTTTCATACCAAGCTCGAGGAGCCTACTTCAGCCCATAAAATGCTTTGTCCTGTTTAAACACATATTCATGGTGTTCATGACATTCAAACCTGGAGGTTGCTTCACATAGACTTCTTTCTTAAAAAATCCATTTAGAAATGTAATTTTGACATCCATTTCGAACAAGGTGAATTCCATATGAGATGCAAAAGCAATTAGAATTTAATATCTTCTATGTGAGCGACTGGAGAAAATGTTTCATCATAGTCAATCCCTTCCTCCTGATTGTAGCCTTGAACCACTAGCCTCACCTTGTTCCTTGTGGTATTCCCATGTTCATCAAGATTGTTCTTGAATACCCACCTGGTTCCTATAATGGTTCGATCTGAGGGTCTGGGTACTAGTTGCCAGACATTGTTCCTTTCAAACTGATGTAACTCGTCTTGCATGGCTGTAATCAAATCTGCATATTTCAAGGCTTCCTTGATATTCTTGTGTTCTATTTAGGAGAGAAAGGCTGAGAAGGCAAGTGAATTTCTGGCTTTTGACCTGGTTTGCACTTCGGAATCTAGAGGGGTAATTATGTTGTCAAGAGGATGAGAGCTTTTGTGTCTCCAGTTAGATGTCTGATGTTCATTTAGATAGAGTGTGGGTACATTTGACTGGTTTTTCCGAGTTCTTATCTCAGGTGCTATTAGAGTACCCTGAACTGCATCAACCACTCTTTCTTCAGCTTCAGTGGTTTTAATTGAGGAAGCTTGTTCCATTGAAGATGAGACAGTATTCTCTTCACTCAGCTCTTTTACTTGATTCATCATATCTGCCTTTCCATTTGCCATGTCAATGACTTCACTAGGGACTAGTAAGGGTTCTCTATCTTGATCTTCTTCAGCAGTCTTCTATCGGGATGGATAAGACTCATCAAAAATAACATGAATACTTTTCTCAATACATTGAGTCCGCTTATTATATATCTTGTATGCTTTACTTTAAGAAGAGTAGCCCAGAAATATTCCTTCATCACTCTTGGCATCAAATTTACCAAGCTGATCCTTTCCATTATTGAGAACATAGCATTTGCACCCAAATGTTCTTAGGTGAGTCAGTTTGGGTTTCATTCCATTCAGCAGCTCATATGGGGTTTTGTTCAGGATAGATCTGATCATGCACCTGTTCACCAAATAGAAGGCAGTGTTAACAGCTTCAGCCCAAAACTTCTTTGCAATTCCACTGTCGATTAGCATTGTTCTTGCCATCTCTTCCAGAGTTCTGTTCTTCCTTTCCACTACTCCATTTTGCTGTGGAGTTTTGGGAGCTGAGAAGTTGTGGGTGATGCCATTTTCATTGCAGAACTCATCAAATTTGGCATTGTCAAATTCTGTTGCATGATCTGACCTAATGCAAGCGACTCTAGACTCCATCTTCACCTGGATTTTCTTCACAAAGGCCACAAACACCTCAAAGGTTTCATATTTAGTTCTAAGAAACAGAGTCTATGTGAATCTAAAGTAGTCATCCACCATTACAAAGATGTATCTTTTTCCTCCCATGTTTTACACTCTCATAAGACAACATAGGTCCATATGCAAAAGCTCCAGTGGCTTTTAGGTGCTCACATCCCTTTTAGACTTAAAAGAGGACTTCATATGTTTTCCTCTAGCACAGACATCACATATTTTTTCCACCTTGAACTTTGACATGGGCAGACCATGGACCAGGTCTTCTGAATTAGTTTGTTCAGAAGAGAAAAACTTGTGTTCCCAGTCTTCTGTGCAACAGTTCGGCATCATCATCAATAGTTTTCAGACAACTCAGATCACCACTTTGTAAGGACTCGAAATCAGCAACATAGGTGTTCTTTTATCTTTTGGCCACAAGTACCACTTCACTAGTTACCAGATCAGTAACTATACATATCTTGGACAAGAATTCCACCTTGTTTTCTTTATCACAGATCTGAGAGACACTCAAGATACTGTACTTAAGGCCATTGACATAGTACACATTTTCAATAGAATGAGTGAGTGACTTTCTGACTTTTCCAACTCCAAGAATGTACCCCTTTTTCCCATTTTCAAAGGATACACTCCCTCCTTGCAAGGCTTTTATTGAAAGAAAGTCCATGGTGTTCCTAGTCATGTGCTTTGAATACCCACTATCCATGAACCATTGTTGACCGCTTCCTTCACTATTTCGTGCACAAGAAGATCAAGAGTTATTTTTAGGAACCTAAGAAAGTTTGGGTCCCATGTAGTAAGCAAGAGGATGAATAAGAGCTCTCTTAGTCCATGCAGGCAATGTGCGCTTTTTGTGAGTGGAACCTGGTCTCTCTTTTGTAGTCACTTTTTCAGCAAACACTTTATTTTTCTGAATAGATTGAATCCTGACCTGGCAATTTTCTTTAAAGTGCCCATTGTTCCCACAGTGGGTACAAAGCCAGTTATCAGAAACAGTGACGTATTGTCTGTGAGGGTTGTAAGGAGTTTTCTCCCTTTGGAACCTTATTCCCTACCTGTTTCCACCATTATTAGTGTACATGGCAGTAATAGCTTCTGAGGACAAGGTCCACTTTAAGGACTTTTCAAGATCAGTTTTTACTCTTTCCAGATCAGTTTGGAGGTGCTTGTTTTTCTCAGTTTCAACACACACCCTAGTTCTCACAGCTTTCAACTCATTTTCAACCCTAATGTGTTCCTCACTAGTTATCTCTTTTCTTTTTCCAGGATTTCCAGGTTTTGAATTAGTCTCTGATCTCTCTATTGTTTCCCTTAGGTCTGCAATTACTACCAAGAGATCATTTCTTTCTTCTTTGAAGTTTTCAGTAGTTTCCTTATGGTCAATAACCACAACTACTAAGTCATCTCTAGTTTGTTCAGCTTCTCCTAGTTCTAAGGTCAAGGAATCCCTATCCTGCACAAGACTATGATAGGCATCAATTAATACACTAGCTAAAGACATGAGTTTCTTAGAAGAGTAGGATTTCAGATTTCTTTGAACATCCCTGAAATTTACCTCCTTGTTGTCGCTGTCTTCATCATCATCTGATTTGGCCATCAAAGAAAAAGTTGAGTCATATTCATTTTCCTCGTCTTCAACTTCCATCATGGAACTATCACCAGCATTAGTTTCATCTTCAGATTCACCAGAGGAATCTCCCCATGTTGCAAGAGCCTGTTTCATCACATTGTCAGCAGATCTCTTTCTTTTGATGTCCTTGAAAGGAACTAGGTTCCTCTTACCTGCCTTTTCAGGGTTGTTCTTGGAGAATTCTTGCTTCAAGAGAGGACAGTCTTTGATGAAGTGTCCGGGCTTTCCACACTTATGATAGATATCATAGTTTTTTAGTTTGCTGGAGCTACCTCTTTTTAGCATTTCTCCATTTCTTATGACCATCTTCTAAAATCTTTTGGTTAAGTAAGCCATGTTACTATCTTCCTCACTTGAGTCATTGCTGTCAACTTTGAGTACCAGATTCTTTTCTTTCTTTGGTTCTCTTCTTTCACTATCTATCTTTCTCTTCATCTCGTAAGTCTTCAGATTTCCAACCAGCTCTTCTATGGTCAGCTCCTGCAAGTCCTTGGATTCAGTAATAGCATTCACCTTGCTTTCCCAAGGGCTAGGCAGAATACTAAGGATTTTTCTCACTAGCTTGTTTCTAGGAATGGTTTCACCAAGTGAGTGTAACTCATTTATGATGGAAGTGAATCTTGTGTGCATATCTTGAATAGATTCATTGTCCTTCATCCTAAAGAGTTCATACTCGGTAAAGAGCATATCGATCTTAGACTATTTTATTTGGGTGGTTCCCTCATGAACTATTTGCAAAGCTTCCCATATCTCCTTAGCAGTATCGCAATCGGAGATTCTATTATATTCTTCAGGTCCTATTCCATATACAAGAATCTTCTTGGCACGAAAATTCTTCTCCACAACTTTCCTATCTGTGTCGGTGTTTCTTTTGCTAGTTTTTGACATTGAAAATGGAAGTTCTTCCAGTACCTTTGTTGGAACATAAGGATCATTACATATAATATCCCATAACTCAGAATCCTCAGCCATGATAAAATCATGGATTCTCGTTTTCCACCATCCATAGTATTGTCCATTGAACCTAGGTGGTCGGTATGTAGATTGACCTTCTTCAATATTTGGAGCAGCCATAAGGATCGTTCCTAGGTGTTAGCCTGATATGAGGAACCTGCTCTGATACCAATTGTTACTTTGTATGAGGTTATGCTGAGAATGCTAGTAAAACTGTGAGTAAGTGAGACTAGGGATTTTTACGTGGAAAGATTCCAACTCAAGGGGACAAAAACCATGACCTACACATGTAGGCTTTCAACTTTACTAACTTGTAAACACCTATTACAGGCCACTTTGTAATAACTCTATTACAAAGTATTCAACTCAACTAACTTATGGCACTCTCGTCATAAGCCACTTTGTGACTCTCTAGTTACAAAGACTTTGACTAACTTGTGATACTCTCACCACAAGCCACTTTGTCACTCTCTAGGGACAAAGACTTTAACTTATGACTAAACCTAGTCACAACATAAACTTAGAGAGTTTACGAACTTTACAAAAGGATTCCTAATCAATGCTTCTAACTAAGCAGTTTAGAAGATACAATAAGAACAATCACAAAGTTACAACTCAACTAAGGATAACAAAATACTAACTTTAGGAACTGGTCCGTAGTAGAGTTTAACTTTGTTCTTCAAGCTCGTGAGAATTGATTTCTTTGTTTTGCAAAAGGCTTGAATGAGAAACTGAAATGTTCAAGTGATGTTTTGATACAAACTCATTGTTAATACACCTTGATGACATCACTTGAAATGATGTAAGCACTTTAGTTGGTCAAGGAATAAGTGGGCATTAAAAGCAGTGCAGTGCATGCAGAAATAGTATAGGCAGTCACGTCTTCCAGCTGTGTCCCATTGACCTCGTACTGCTATGAAGGAACAACAAGGGTATCAGGTCCATTGTTTAGTTCTCCATCCCCTGAAACTATAGTAGTTCACATTGAGCTGGAATCTATTAACGTGCAGTACAGCCCAAGTATGAAGTTCCCTATTTGGTTCTTGACAAAGTTTGTTAGATCATCAAAACATAAGTCAAAGACATTGAAAAACCTATCATATGGGTTATTGTTGATAGGCTGACTAAGTCAGCGCATTTCATTCCTAGTGACTGTTTCCTATTCCTCGGAGTGGTTAGCTGAGATTTATATTCGGGAGATCATTTGTCTTCATGGTGTGCCCGTGTCTATCATTTTTGACCAAGGTACGTAGTTTTTCTTGCATTTCTGGAGGGTAGTACAGCATGAGTTAGGTATGCATGCTGAGTTGAGCACAACATTTCATCCTCAGACGAAGGGACAATTCGAGCGTACTATTCAGATTTTGGAGGATATGCTTTGCGCCTGTGTTATTGACTTTGGAGGTTCTTGGGATCAGTGCTTGTCGTTAGTGGAGTTTTCATACAACAACAGCTATCAGTCGAGCATCCAGATAGCTCCCTATGAGGCATTATATGGTAGACGGCGTCGATCACCAATTGGGTGGTTTGAGTAGGGGAGGATCGGTTGTTGGGTACAAATTTAGTATAGGATGCCTTGGATAAGGTTAATATTATTCAGGATAGGCCTCGTACAGCTCAGTCCATGCAAAAGAGTTATGCCGACCATAAGGTTCGTGATGTGGCATTCATGGTCAGAGAGAGAGTGTTGCCCATGAAGGGCGTGATGAGATTTGGGAAGAAGGGCAAGCTAAGCCCTAGGTTTATTGGGCCTTTTGAGATCCTTGATCGAGTGGGAGAGGTGGCTTACAAACATGTGTTGCCGCCGGGTTTATCAGTTGTGCATCAAGTGTTTCATGTGTCCATGCTTCGGAAGTATCACATCGATCTATCCCATGTGTTAGACTTCAGCACTGTCCAATTGGACAGGGATTTGACCTATGAGGAGGAGCCAGTAGCTATTCTAGACCGACAGGTTCGTCAGTTGAGGTCGAAGAGTTACCGTTCGGTTCGTGTGCATTGGAGAGGTCAGCTTGTTGAGACTGCTACCTGGGAGTCCAAGTCTGATATGCGAAGCAGTCCCCATCTTTTCACCGACTCAAGTACTTTTCTATGTCCATTCGAGGACGAACGTTTATTTTAGAGGTGAAGAATATGATGACCCGAAGGGTTATCTTGTTGTTTTAGAATCCGAATCCATTTTTCGAGGCCTTAAAACCTCCATTTATTTCTCCTCAATTTGTGTGCGCAGTCCGGGCGAATATCCGAAAAGCCTTTATGTGCAAAATTTAAGAAAAGATGATTTTTGGCTTAAAAGATGATTTTAGTTGACTTCGGTCAACATTATGGGTAAACATACCCGAACCCGTGTTCCAACGGTTCCGGAGGGTCCGTAGTAAAATATTGGACTTGGGTGTATTCCCGGAATTGAATTTCGAGGTCCCTAGCCCGAGAAATGAATTTTTGAAGAAAATTGTTAATTGAAAAATATGATGGTTTTTGGAAATTGAATAATGTTTGATATTTTTGGTATCGGGATTCTGGAGCCCGATATAGGTTCAATATAATATTTAAACCTTATCTGTTAAATTTGGTGGAAAACAAAAGTAATTTGACGTGTTTCGGGCCATTGGTTGAGAAAAATAGGAAGTTTGAAACTATCTTGAAAATTTCATGAGTTTTGGTGTTGAATTCATAGTTGTAGATGTCATTTTGGCGATTTCATCGCATGAGCAAGTTTGTATGATTTTTTTAGACTTGTGTGCATGTTTGGTTTAGAGCCCCGAGGGCTCGGGTAAGTTTTAGATAGGCTACAGGGTGCTTTGAGCCTTAAGGAAATTTTCTGGTATGTTGCAGACCTGCAGACTGTGCATTTGCGAAGTCTTCTCGCATTTGTGAAGTTCCATCGCATTTGCGATCAGTGGGTAGTGAAAGGGACTTTCGCATTTGCAAAGTTCACTGTCGCAATTGTGACTGTCATACCTCCCTTTTTACCTACCCCGGAAAGGGTATAAAGGAGTTTTTTCCAACTTAAAGTGACAATCGAAATGGGATTATTTATCTAAGAATCAGAGTCGCCACTTGGGATAATTTATGGTGTCCCAAGTCACCGGTTCAAATCCCAAATCGAGGAAAAATTTGACTTTGTATTACAGTCCGCAAACCAAAAATCCGGGTAAGGAATTTGTTAACCCGGGAGAAGGTGTTAGGCATTCCCAAATTCACAAAAGATCCAATCTCACACTTGGAGCAATTATCGATCAAAATGTGGATGTTGGGTAGTGGGAAATTATCCTTTGGACTTGCTTTGTTGAGATTGCGGTAATCAACGCATACTCTGATCTTGCCGTCCTTCTTTGGTACTAGCACAACATTAGCTAACCAAATAGGATATCATGTGACCCGAATGACCTTTGTGTCCAACTGCTTAGCGATTTCTTCCTTAATATTCACACTCGTATCAGTTTTGAACTTTCTTAATTTTTGCTTGACGGGAGGGAATGTCGGGTCAGTGGGTAACTTGTGGACCACTAAATCAGTGCTTAAACCCGGCATGTCGTCGTATGACCATGCAAAAATATCTTTGTATTCAATCAGGGCCTTGATCATCTCTTCTCTGATATTTGGTTCAAGGTGGACGTTTATTTTAGTCTCTCTGATATTATCTGCCTCCCCTAAATTGATGGCTTTTGTATCATTCAGGTTGGGTTTGGGTTTTCCTTCAAAGGGATTTCATTCCTTACTAATTTCTTCAAAGGCCTCTTCCTCATCATATTCTGATACGTCATCACACTCTACTTCTTGAATTATTTTTTCAGAATCAGATGGATTTTTAAGACTGGGCTGAGGATTCCTCACGCATGCCATGTCATTAGAACCAGCGTAAAAAGAACTGTACAGAAAAGAAAAGAAAAACAAAAGGGAAACTATTAGGAATGATGAAGAAAGGGAAATTGCATTACATTGAATGATAAAAGATAACAAGGTTTGCACACTCAAACAGACTGAAATATAAAAATCTAGATTACAACCCTGGAATAACCCAAACAAACTGATGGAAAGTCAAAATAAACTACCAAGACTCCTTTCGAGTGGGGAGAGGAGTGGCTTTCCAATTATTAAACTTTGTTTTTGGCCCGACGAATTGAATTTCTGCGTTGCTAGAACCTTCACTACTTTCCACCATGTTCACACTGTCTAACAACTTCTCAAATATTTCAATTAACTCCTTATCAAGATCAATCACAGGACTGGGAATTGTTGTTACCGATCGTTTTTCGGTACCGGACTTGACAAATGATCTGGAGAGACGTGGGACTGGCTTTGGAAGGACTCATGCCCTCTGTTTTAACTTTTTGGCTCTTCTTATGTCTGCGGTAGTGGACTTGAATCCCACACCAAATATTCCCAAGTTTTCAGGAAGAGACACCGGCTGTATGATGCCTTGCAAATATGAGCCCAACCCTTTACCAAGTACAAAACCATTCTTCAACATCTCATAGGCCACCATGATTGATGCGGCGGTTATCTTCGGATTTGGAATGTATTATCCCTCTGGAACTTTCTCTACCAACATCGTGTCAAAAACCTGGTAGACCCACGGTCCCTTGTAATCTTCCACTTCAATGAACAGTACAATGGCATCACTGTGAGCGCATAAACTGTCTTCACCATGCACAACTATTTCCTGTCTATCCCAATCAAATTTAACCACCTGGTGTAGTATTGATAGGACTGCTTTAGCGGCGTGAATCCACGGTCGCCTAACAACAGATTGTAGGAAACAGCTATATCCAGCACCTGGAATACCATTGTGAACTCAACTGGCCCTATCGTCAGCCCTAGCATTATATCCCCAACTGAATCTTTGCCTCCGCCATCAAATCCCCGGACACAGATACTGTTATTATGAATCCTCTCATCTTCCACTTTCAACTTACTCAGAGTGGAGAGAGGGTAGATGTTCGCACTGGAACCATTATCGACCAATACCCGGGTAACCACGGAGCTCTCACATTTCATCGTAAGGTAAAGGGCTCCGTTATGCTCAGTACCCTCTACGGGCAATTCATCATCGGAAAAAGTGACTCTGTTCACTTCAAAGATCTTGTTGGCTATCTTTTCTAGATGGTTCACGGTGATTTTATCGGGAACGTGAGTCTCATTCAAGATTTTCATTAAAGCTTGACGGTGCTCGTCAGAGTGGATTAACAATGACAATAGTGAAATTTGAGCAGGCGTCTTCCTTAATTGTTCCACGATAGAATTGTCATGCACCTTCATCTTCTTCAAGAATTCCTCTGTCTCTTCTTGAGTTACAGCTTTGTTTACCAGCACTGGGTTATCTTTGGAGATATTAGATTTTCTCAACTCCTCGGGGGAAAAACATCTTCTCGAGTGAGTCAAACCCTGGGTTTCGCAAACTTTTTCTTTGATTTCTTTTCCTTTGTAAGTCACTGTCACCCGTTCGTAATTCCATAGAATAGCCCTATTGTTGACTATTGGTAACTAGGTTACCGGCTTGTTAATGACATGATCTGTGTGGGCGCCCTCCACGATTACGACAGGTTTGCTTGCCACTCCTAGAACAACCACTTTCATCCTTTCTTGCTTTGCTGCAACGTCACTCGAAGACCCCTTCTTAACTATTATGGATGGTTTACTACTCCTTTCGCTTGACTTGACCACTGATTTCTCACTTGTTGATTGTTCAATTGTCTTGACCCCACTGGACCAAATCATCATGACGATCTGTGACAGCTTCCTGGGTTCCCCTCCCTCATGCACTATTTCAATCATATTTTCCTCCTGATGGGCTGGCATCGGATTCCGATTGATATTGGATGCCTCAGAAGCTTGAACTTCAATCTGATTGGTATCAATAAGCTTCTAGATAGCACTTTTTAAGTGCCAACACTTCTCTATGTCATGACCTGGAGTACTAGAACAATACTCATAGCTTACGGAATAATCAAGATTTTATGGGGGAAGATTTGGCAATTTGGACTGTATCGGCCTCAGCATGTCCAGTTGTCTTAGCCTGTGGAATAAACTGGTATATGACTCTCCAATGTAGTAAAGGTTTTCTTTTTCTGCAACCTTTCATCCTTAAATGCTTGATTAGGCCAGAAACTTGGTCCAGGAGGGTTTCGATAGGCTCGTGGGGGTGGATAAGTGTTTTGGGGAATGGGCGCACGTCATTGCACGTGGGTGGAAGGTTGGTTGTATATTTGGGCATGATGCACAAAAAAATGAGGTTCTGGTAGGGAGTAGTAGTGTTGGGGTGGATTATATGGGCTATGAGGGTAACTTTGGTGGTGGGGTCGAGGCTGATTATAGTGGTGAGATGAGCCTATGGGTCCGAACCAAGTTCCTGAATCAACCATTGCTACGTCCTCTCTCTTCTTTTTCCCAATTCCTCCTGTGCCGCCCTGAATAGCCTGAGTGGTCGCCTTAATAGCCGAATAGCTCATGATTTTATTCGACTTGAGCCCCTCTTCTACCATACCTCCCATCTTCACTACTTCATTGAAGGATTTTCCTATAGTTGAGACCAAATGTCCATAGGAAGTAGGTTCTAAGGCCTGTAGGAAATAATCCACCATCTCACTTTCTTTCATTGGAGGGTCTACTCTTGCTGCCTGCTCTCTCCATCGGAAACCATACTCCCTGAAACTTTCACTGTGCTTTTTCTCCAGTTTTGTCAAGGACAGTCGATCTGGAACTATCTCAAGATTGTATTGGAAGTGACAAGCGAATATTTGTGCCATATCATCCCATGTATACCACCTTCCGTGATCCTACTAGGTGTACCACTCTGTGATCCTACCGGATGCCATCAGCAATTCATCTTTTCCTCCAGCTCCCCTCATCTTGCTACAAAAACCTCTCAAGTGTGCTACTGGATCATCGTGCCCATCGTACAAATCAAACTTGGGCATCTTAAACCCTGTCGGTAATTGCACATTTGGAAATAGACACGAGTCTTTGTAATCCACACTTACTTGACCTCCTAACCCCCGCATGTCTCTGTATGATTGTTCTAAGATTTTAACTTTTTTGAACATCTCCTCCTGTTCGGGATTTTTGGATGGTTTTTCAGCTTCCGCTGGGAGATCAAAACGAGGAGTATAAACTTCTGAAGGTTTGAAAGTGGGCTCTGGGGGGTAGTATTGGTTATCCTGGGCTTGGAACACAGGCTCACTAGAAGATTAGTGTAGTGTAGCAGATGGGGATGCTATGAAGACAGGAGTGAATGGGGGATGAGGATATGGAACTAGTTTGGGTGGTGGAGCTTGTGGGGTTTGGGAGGTAGTGCCTTGCTAGTGATGGTAAATAGGAAATCCTACAGATGAATCAACAGTAGGATGTTCCTGGATTTGAGTCAATGGCGGGATGAAAGCAGGGTTGGCGGGGTAAGCTGGTGGTGGTTGCCCTTTTGCCCAGGCCTGGTACATTTCGGCCATCTGCTGCTTCAACTTATACATCTCTTCTTTCATCGAATTAACATCCAATTCTTCCACCTCTCTTGAAGTATCGATGATAGTTGCACCAAGTTCTTGGTTAGACATGATCAATTCGCCTTTCGACCTGGTGTTGTATGGATGGGTTGCTAGAATGCTCAACAAACTAACCACCTGCCTTAGTTCTGGAGCATCAACAACAAACTCGTTAGTGATTAGAGCTTAATAGATTGGTAACTGCATATTTGTGGAATTCAATGCACCTAAGTAACTAATCATTTCTATCATGTATTTGCTCGATTGTTTGTGTCAAGCTTTTCCTTATTTCCATGTGCAACTTCCCTTTTTCTCTTTTTTTCATTCTTGCTTTTCATTGTTTGACTTCTCTTTGTTTTTTATTCTCTCATTTCCCTTTCTTATTTTATTTTGTTCTCACAGTTTCTTATTTTCTTTCTCTTTTCTTTTGGTTATGGTCGAATCATATGTAGATTGCCTACGTATCATGACCCCGCATGAATCAGACCGAGTGTAGTTCTGGGGTATAAGTGTAAAAATAAGTAATAAAACATTTTTTGGGATTTTCAAAAAGCAAATACTTTGATTATAACGACTCAAAAACTAACAGACTCTAACAGAAAGAAAATACAGACTCAAGTAAAAAAAATCATGAATACATTAATGCCTCAAATGTTCCTAGGCCCGCGGGACATCATTCGGTCTCGCCACGGGACTATATGAAAGATCCCTTTGAAGCCTCTCCAAGTCACTCATTATCTGTCGGACAAACATCATCACTGTCGCGAAGAAAGTGGTTCGAGTCATATCCTCACATGCTTGGCATTTCACAATAATGTAGTCGCCGATGATTCTGACCCGCTCTCGGATTCTACCCTTTTCCTGAAGCAGACGCCCGACCTGTTGATTCCAGGCTTCTAACACCTGAGTGTTGTGGAGATGTTGATTTTGCAACTGTTGTATTCCTTTCTCCATCTGAGCCATCAAATCATAACAGTGTTTCCTATCAACTTTGAAGTCATTGGTTTGCTTGGCTGCTTCATTCTCGAGGGTATTCATTTTTCTCTTCAAGATGGTGATTGTCCCTTCATACTTTCTTTTCATTTGCTGCACAAACTTTGCATGCTCTATCGCCTTCTTTGCCCATTGTGCCTGGACTTTGGCTAGGTTGGCCTCAGACTTTTCCAGGTCATCTTGACATTCAAGGGCTTTCTTTTTCAGGCTGCTTAAAAGCCTTTCATCCGCTCGACTTCTTTCCGAGTTTCTAGCAGCTGTTTTCATCTTCTGGATTTGAGCTTTGAGGGTTTCATTTTTCTGAGTTAGTTTTTTCTTGTCTCCCTCATCTGTGTAGGCTTGCAAACCATTTTCAAACTGAAGGTTCAAGACTTGTCTTTCCAACTTGCTTATGATATCCCTGTACTCGTTTTCTTTGGTCAACCAGTCCCATTACACCTGTGCTCCATCAGTGAACTGTTGGACATGGGGTCTTTTTGCGGGCCTTTCAGGCTCCTGATGAACTCGGGATCTTTTAACATACCAATCAGGGTAACCAGGCTCCAACTCACCTCTAGATAGATCTCATATTTAAGTTTTAGGCTCTAAGAGTCTGCACTGATGCCAAATCCGATGCACTTTTTCTTCTGGAAAGGCGGCATTTGGTTCTAACTCAATGACCTACCGACTCAAATCTTCATCGTGTGGGATGGTCTGGTATCAGCCTAACTGACGCAGGAGTCTATGCGGAGCATAAGTCTGGATACTCCGAAGACCTATCAACAGTAGGAAACACACCTCAGCCGACATATCAATTACTTCACTGACCGAGAGCCACCCGAACGTCCATTCAATCTTTTTTGCAGTCAAGGATCTCAAGTGGGCATGCCATGCTTTTGTACCCTTCGGGAACTCATAACCCTCTACCCGCTTTTCCTATTTTTCAATGCACTCGATGTCGGCCATACCACAATTCAAGTATCCGGGACGGTGACAAAGGTGTTCCTCCATCCATAATTGTAATAGCATATTTCACCCTTCAAAGAACTTTCCCCCTTCTCGGCAAAGGGTCAAAGATCGGTAAATTTCTGCCAAGATCAGCGGCATTATAGTCCCATTTGCCTTTTTCATCATAAAGTCAGCTATCCCCACGAGCCCTAACTCTATATTCCCATCTTTTCTTGGGCAAATCAAAATAACCAGGAACGTCGTTATAAAAGCTAATGCTCTCCGAGCTTCCCACTTGTCTTGGTTTCCTGCGTGAGTAAGACCGGTATCTAGCATCTCGAAGCCACGGGGATTCTCGTAACGTCAGTATAGGAAAAAGAAGGTACAAAATACTTTGGCTAAATTTCCATCTCGGATGTCCCGAGTGATGCTTAACAGGTCCGAAAATTTGTGAGGGGTTACTGCTCTAGGTGCCACCGGGTATTGGTTTCTAAGATTCCCGTCGAAACTGGTGTAGCCTGCTATCTCTTCCAGTGTAGGAGTTAACTTGAAATCAGCAAAGCGGAATACATTATGTGCTGGGTCCCAAAATGGTATCAAGGACTCAATTATGTCCTTTCTCGGCTTAACCTTCAAGAGCCCGATAAGACCACTCAACGCTTTTGTCACAACCTTCCTGCTGTCGTCCCCCAAATCATGCCACCACATATGTAGCTCCAAAGTTATCTCTTCACGGACTGAGAAAGGTTCATTTTGAATTGTGCTCATCCTGTACATTTATTAAGGTGATTTCAATTAAAAGAAAACTACGACTCATTTTGACTCAAGAAAAATGATCATTTTTCAAAATTTTCACACAAATATCTGGCTTTGCCGATACGGCCTTTCAGCACTCTGAAAACGAAGATGTTAAGGCTGTGTCGGCTAACCAACCAAAACCTTGAAAAATGACTAAAGGCGGCTATTCTTGCAAAAACAGCCTTCCGGCGCCCTTTTGAGTGACATTCGGCAATTTTTTACAAGATTGGCATCACCTTACTTATTTGCAATAAAAATAAAATTTTTGTTCTTTTCAGGCTATTTTTGCAAAAAAGAAGTTGGACCCGATGGGGGTTGCCTACGTATCTTACACCCTGTGAGAATCAAACTGGCATAGTTCATGTAAATAAAACAAAACCAACTATTTTTAAAAACAAAACCTCTTTTTCTTCCTTTTTTTCATTTCATTTTTCTCAAAAATTCGGCAGAGTTTCAGCACTATTTGGACATTGGGTTTTTCAAAACAGGTGACAAACTCACTTAACCCTCACATTGCTATTCTTTTTTTTTCAACCTTCTCCCATTATTTATAAGCTGATCAGCATGCAAATACGACGCAAATAAATGCACATGTAGCAAGTAAGATGCATCAGGATGGTCCTTTTCATTTCGGGTACACCTGTCCTAGACAGACTCAACCCCTGTGTTGAGTCTCCAAAGTCAAATGCACGTGATGCAAACAAACGTTCCTACTAGGGATCCGGCATGAGACTTTGTTATACTAGGTTTAAAACCTGGGTTTATTGTTCTAGACCTGGCTTACCCGAGCGGACAACTCGAGCCGGGGGGCAGCGCACCGGGAATACAAAAGCTTCACCGGCTTTGCAATTTGTCTGAACTTCGTTCTAAATTTTGGATATGACTCTAACAGAAAAGAAATCACACTAAGTGCACACTCCTCCATGATTTAGAAGACTTAGAGAGCAGATGGGTTTCGTAGCAGTTTATATACAGTTCACAGAATATCAAAGCGGTAAAAGCAACATTTAGCACATTAGGCCCAAATATGTAGCAAAATCAGATAATAAATAAAGCCAACTATAACAATTCATCTAAGCTCGAATTCTGAATCCTGAACCAGAGATTCTGGGTTCGGTCCCCAACAGAGTTGCCAGAGTTGTCACACCTCCCTTTTTACCTACCCTAGAAAGGGTATAAGGGAGTTTTTTTCCAACTTAAAGTGACAATTGAAACGGGATTATTTATCTAAGAATCAGAGTCGCCACTTGGGATAATTTATGGTGTTCCAAATCACCAGTTCAAATCCCAAATCGAGGAAAAATTTGACTCTGTATTACAGTCCGCGAACCAGAAATCTGGGTAAGGAATCTGTTAACCCGGGAGAAGGTGTTAGGCATTCCCGAATTCTGTGGTTTTAGCACGGTCACTCAACTGTTATTATTGGCCTATTTATCTGATTTTTAGAACACTTTCAAACCTATGTGCGTTTTTACCTGCTTTTATTTAATTTTAGGAAGATTTCAACGTTATACAAAACACGTCTTTGGATCACGCCACATGAAATGCACCCACTATCCGTGACATATTTTGTTTAACGTTGTTAGGATTTGGATTTCGGTCACACGAAATTCACACCCGACATTTTAGGAAAGTAAGTTATTAAAGTAACACACCTAAAGCAACTACGTGTTTGCAACTTTGCGAGGGCCATGAAAATTGCTAAATGGCGCGCCTCGAATTCTAAGGATCAACACAAGATTAATTAAATGAGGGTCATGCAATGGTCATTTTTGTTGGGCATGGCGCACCTCAGTTCTAAATTAAAGAGGCATTCAAACTAGCTTTGGAGGGCCATAAGCTATTTTGCTTTATTTAGTATGGCTAACCTCATTCTAAAAAAACATTAATTATTTAAAGAAAACTGCATGATTCCTAATTACTCAAATATTGCCTAATGGATTTGTTGAAGACCAAAAGAAAGTAGTACTTCATTTTAAAGAAAAACTCAAGCCCAATCAACGAGCCCAGTCTGTATGGGTCATGTGCAAATAGAATATCTAAGATACACTTGTCGAACCTCCACAACAACTAAAAGCAGTCAGATTTTTAACGTGCCAAATTAATATTAAACCAAAAGCCATTGCAAGCTTTGGGGCTCGAAGTAGGCCCATCATGATGAAGGTCGGCAAAACCAAAACAGCTCAAAGTTGTGCATTTGTACTTGAGAATGCTTTCGCCACTTTGGTTGGCTTTAACCCAGATTTTACAAACTAACAATTAATTAAGATTAAAAGCTATGTGGGATAAAACCTACAATTATTCCTGACTCTTAACTATGGGACACAAATTGCCTAATTAACTTCCATATTTACAATTGTCATAACATAGAATAATTGACCAAATGTTCCCAAATCAAACCATCACTAATCCATTATGGCTCATGAGTCTATGGACATCAGTCCTTTAAATAACTTCACAAAGAACAGTCATACAAATTTCAAATTCATTCAAACCTTGGCTTAATCCATGTACATGATAAATGGAGACTTGTAAAGGGGCCAAATGAACAAACATGATCTCAAACCTTAGGCCCGTGGGCAAACATGCTTATAAAACAACATCAATACATGTACAAGCCAAACACCTAACTTTTTAATGGATTCAGATAAACATTAGAACCAAAACCTTACTGATTTTTGATAGAAACTTAAGCAAAAAATCTGTGATCCAGAGCACAAATCAAAATAAACTAAATAATTAAGGCCTACAGTTCATTTGCCATACAAACAATCCACAAACCTGCTCATACACCTTTTAAACATGTTATTTAATGTTGAAACTAAACAACTGGCTAAAACACAAACCCCATTTTATAATACTAGTACCAGCTCATTTAACATCTTCCATTACCAATCTACTACATGGTATTTAAATAGTAAGGAAAAAAACGAAGAGAAACTATGGCAGATACAGCCTATATTCCATCGGATTCCACTTGATTCTCATAAACAACATTCAATCAGTATTTTTGGACTAAGGAAAATACCTAAAAATGAAAGTAAAGGGGATAAGATCAGCAGTAGCAACAACAGTATCCAGCAGCAAAAAGAAACCACAGAAAAAAAACAACTTTAAACTAAAGACTGATGCTCAAAAATCAAAAATCCACAACCAGAACATCAAACCAAGCTTTTAAACCACCAGATTCAAATCATTTGAGCCCAGATAAGTTAGAAACTATTTCAGGAATTAGAAACTAAAGAGATCACAGAAAGAATTCAATCAAACAGTGAAAAGCAGCCGTTTGTATTTTTTGATTTTTATCTTCTAGGTCTTTCTCTTATTCTGTCCTCCATCTTAAACTTCTATATCTCTGTTTCTTTTCTTTGGACTCTATATTCTGTCTGTTCTCCTTCAATCTTTTCCTAAGCAAGCTTTATATAGGATCTCTTACGGCAACCTAAAATCAATTCCTTATTCACAAATGCCCCTTCCCCAATTTCTTAATTGATTCCACTCAATTCTTTGCTCTTTATTTTATTCAATAATGCACTCCTAAACCCTACAACTATTAGAAGTTTCTTAATTAGTTAGGAAAGGTTCACACAACCTAAATAATCCCTAGGCTACTGTAACGACCCGACCGGTCTTTTTGAGCTTTTGAACTTTGATCACTAGTTCTCGGGCATGACTTGCCCCATGTGATGTATTATGACTGATGTAAATCGTTGGCTTTAGCTTTTATTTATAACTTAGGAGAGTGATCAGATTTGGTTTTAGAGGTCCGGCATAGAATTAGGCTTGAATTGGCGAAGTTAGTATTTTAGCGAATTTCGGTTGATAGGTGAGATTTCGATCAGAGGGTCGGAATGGAATTCTGAGAGTTGCAGTAGCTTCATTATGTCATTTGTGATGTGTGTATAAAATTTCAGGTCATTCGGACGTGGTTTGGTTGGGTTTCTGATCGAAAGCGTATTTCGGAAGTTTTTAGAAAACTTAGGCTTGAATTCGATGTGAATTGATGAATTTGATGTTATTTGAAGAGTTTTGATGATTGAAACAAGTTTAAATAACGTATTGGGTCATGTTCGTGATTTTGGTTGAGGCCCGGGGGGGCCTCGGGGTGATTTCGGATGGTTATCGGAGAATTTGGAAATTTTTGCAGCTTCAGATTTGCTGCTTCTGTTATTTCCGCATTTGTGGGTTATGGACTGCAGATACGGCACCACATGTGCGGTTGATTAGTCACAGAAGTGAAAATGCGGCCACTGGGCAGAGACCGCAGAAGCGGTTAGGTGGGATGCATTTGTGATGTCGCAGATACGGGGATTTGATCGTAGATGCGATTGTTGGCTAGTTGAGTGATTTCTACATATGCAAAGAAATGACCGCAGAAGCGGTACCGCAGGAGCAGTGGTGGGGTCGCAGATGCAAAAACCCCTGGGCAGAATGTTTTAAGTTATTTCATCCGCGATTTTGAGTCATTTTTCCTCCATAGCTGAGCATTTTGAGAGCTTTTTGAAGGAAATCGAAGAGGGGTTCAAGGAGAAACGCTTGGAGATAAGATTTTGCGAACCTAAAACTCAAGTTTATTGTGAAATCCACCTAGAAATTTATGGAAACTAAGCAAAAAAATGGAAGAACTAGGGCTTGGGATTTTTGAAACTTTTAAATTGGGATTTGAAGGACCATTTGAGGTCGGGTTTGAGAATTTTTGATATGTATGAACTCGTAGAAGGATAAGGAACCCGTTGATGTAAAAATTTCTGAGTTTCAAGAAGTGGGCCCGGGGCTCGGGTTTTGGTAATTTCGGGAATTGTGCCCGTTATTGATTGTTTTCGCTTGGGCTTTGTTCTTTTAACATATTGTGATGTATTCGTTCTGATATTGGATAGATTCTACGCGCGTGGAGGCCGATTTGAGGGGAAAGGGCGTCGCGAGCTAGAGATTTCGCCGGTTCGAGGTGAGTAATGATTGTAAATGAGGTCCTGAGGGTTTGAAACCCCGGATTGCACATCGTAGTGCTATATTGAGGCAAGATACGTGCTGGATGATGAGCGTGGGGTCTTTTACTACTGGGGATTGTGACTTGGTCAGTCCCGATTGATGATTTTACCGCGTATTTGACTGAAATTCATTTGTTATCATCATGATTTGGGCTGATTGCCATATTTGGGCTTCGTGCCAACTATTTGAACCCTTTGGGGATTTTTATCACTATTTCCTCACTGCTTGACTTATTATTTGAACTCAGTCCTGTTGATATCTACTGTTTTACAAACTCAGCTACTTTTACTCAGATTTGAAACTTAAATGATATTTCTGCCTCATGTTTTGGGCTGAGAACTACTGTTTTACTAATGCCCAAGGGGCTTGTGATGATTTTTGGACTAAGTGAGGCCGAGGGACATATGTGAGGATATGTTGAGTGATATGATATACCTCTATGCCACGAGGTGTCTTGAGTGATGTGAGGCCGAGTTATGTGAGGCCGAGTGCCGAGTGTTGTTGCCACGAGGTGGCTTGATATAGCGCTTGGGCCGTAAGGGGCCCCTCCGGAGTTTGCACACCTACAGTGAGCGCGGGTGCCCATCATGATCTGAGAGTGAGCCTGAGGGGCTGATACTATGCTGAGTGATTGAGAGTGAGCCCGAGGAGCTGATACTATGCTGAGTGACTGAGAGTGAGCCCGAGGGGCTGATACTATGCTGAGTGACTGAGAGTGAGCTGGAGGGGCTGATACTATGCTGAGTGACTGAGGGTGAGCCCGAGGGGCTGATACTATTCTGAGCAAGTTACACTATGCCCGAGGGGCGGATTTCTACTTGTTATTTAAATGTCAAATTACCTGTTTTACTTGGTTTTAAGGGATTCCTACAAGTTTCTCACTGTTTCACTGCCTTAAGTGATTTTTACTGCTTTAATATAGAATTACTTTGTGCCTTTACGTGTTTCATGCTTTCAGCCATTATTTACCTTTATTACTCACTGAGTTGGAGTACTCACTTTACTCCCTGCACCTTGTGTGCAGATGCAGGTATTTATACACCCGGTAGTGAGTTTTGGCTAATTGGTGGCAGAGTTATCGGAGTTTAGCAAGGTGGCTGCCAGCGTTTGCAGCACCGTTTTCTCTCCTTTTTTGCTCATCAGCCCTGTTTTTGTATATTTCAGACCTTGTAGCTGTATTTATACTCTAATAGATGCTCGTGACTTGTGACACCCCGGTTTGGGCTGTGTCGGGATGGTTTCCCTTTTGTTAATATCGTTGTTTCCGCAATTATGGCTATATTAATCATGTTTTAGACTTGTTTACGTTAATTAATTGTTAAAAGAGGTGTTTCATTTGTTTTGGATGGCCTTATCTTCACGAGAGGCATCATCACGACCGAGTTCGGGAATTTGGTCTTGACAAGTTGGTATCAGAGCCTAGGTTACATAGGTCTCACGAGTCATGAGCAGGTTTAGTAGAGTCTCAAGGATCGATACAGAGACGTCTGTATTTATCCTCGAGAGGCTACAGAACATTTAGGAAAAACTTCACATTCTTGAATTCTTATCGTGCGTCGTTGGTCCAACTTGAAAAGTAACTCTTGAAATTCCTTCCACGCATTCGCATGCGCTCATGAGCGCTCAGTATCAAATGTGCCGTGATGGCTTGTGATTCCCTGATCGAGGGGCGAGATGTGATCTCTGTGAGTTTGATGTTGTGCCAGTCTGGAGAACTTGAGGCTGGATCTTTGCCTATGGCTTGAGCACCGAGGTGCTGATTGTGTGAGCAAGTGTGTTGCACTTATATATTCAGTATTGTCCCTATTAATGGAAATGATGGCTGGATAACTGTGTGGTGAGTATGTTAGTACTGCGAGATGTATCTATACGACATGGAAGTAACGAGGAAGGCCGGCTGGAGGATAGAAGAATTATTAGGTGCTTGAATTCCATCTTGATTCGAAGTATAGCCCTGAGATATGGGTGCGTGAAGGATCTTTTCATGTTTTCCAGTTGAGAGTGAAGTAAATTTTATATTGTGGTACGAGTTCAGACTCAAGAAAACTAAGGAACTGTGTAATGTGTATGACGGTGGAAGGTATATTAAATGTTAGATTGAGGTGAAGCAGGTGGTTATCTCCTGCGGAGTGTTTTGAAGTGGTGTGATCCTTATGTGAATGTTAGAAGATCTCATGTGGAAGTGAAAAGTACGTGTTGAAATTTCAGGTCGCTTAAGAGAGTGGGCTTAACTGTTGCGGGGATGAATGCGAGATTTGCAGAAGATTTAAAGTACTAGATGATATGTGTTTTCACAAGCTTACAAAAGGATTTGAGCTTTATCTCACTATGGTATTGTGGCAGAGTATATCTGTTATGAGTTATCGAGTGTATTTTGATCTATGGGTCCGAGCCAAGTGGGGGAGTCTGCTGTGAGTAGTTGGTTGCATGGTTAGGCGCTATGTTGGATCCAGTTTGAGGCGTGCGGGCGAACAAGTTATGGCTTGCAAAATTGAGACCAAGGATGACTCGATTATAGGAAAAATTTTGACAAAGGTTATATTATGCTTCATAGAGTAAGAAAAATCACGGGATGTCTTAAGTTGTTATTTGTAAAGAATGCTCGGTGCATAGAGCAGGAAGTTACTTGGATGTGTTGGAATGAGGATTTCATTCTGCGGTGTCAGAGTGCTAATGAGGCACGGGTGGTTCTGTTCGTTTGATCAGGCTAATTGTAGTTTGAAGAGAGTGAGTGACTCTCGAGAATGGTTCTAATGTTTTCGAGGTTCTACATGTAACAATTGGGTATCTTAAAGTTGTATAGGGGTTAGAAACTGTGTTTTCATTGGAAGAGGTCAAGACTTGTGATATTTCTATATTGATTATAGGATTCTATGTATCAGTATCAGGAAAGCAAAGGTAACAGATTTAGATTCGCAGGAAGTTACTAAGAGTAAAGTTTTCTGGAATGTGGTGTTTCTGGGAGTAATTGAGTGAGTATTCAGTAGCTTATAGGTATTAGACAGTGTGGTCTTGTTCTTGGGTCTCGTTTGGTGAGCCTAGGTTGAGTAATTGTGGTGCTACAGCAAGAGAGAATATCAAGTTGAAAATGAATCAGAAGGAAATTTAGATAGACGGAATAGTTTGATAGTAGACCGAATCGGTATGGTAAGGATATGATTAATTCCTTGTGTGTGTTCGAGGTAATGAGTTCTTTCAAGTATTTTGCGGCGATGCTCTTAGGTTTTGATGGCTTGCTTAGCTTGATCGAGTTAGAAGGATTCAGTCCTGACATGTTTGACTTGTGCAAAGGGAACTCAGAGAGTTCTTGATGGTTTTTACCACGGTTTGGAGATGTATATTTTCTATGGGCATGCGGAGCATGGGATGTATAGTGATTCTTCTTTTAGATTAGGGCCAATGGAAAGTTCTTGACTAATTGAGTACGTAGATATGTGGCTCGGAAGGAAGATGAAGTTCTCATGTTATCCTGAGATGGTATGGTATATGCGGTAGATTATGGAGGATTGACAATTGCGTGTGGAAGGTTACGTTTCAGTTCTGAACGGAAAGTCATGAATCCTTAGGCAGCACGGGCAGTTTTAGATGATTAAGGAAGTGCTAGTGCTAATTGGGGTGATCTGACGAGGGTATATGTTTCAGAAAAGACAATAAGATTAAGTTGATGGTACTTCGGTAGTATTACGGCACTTTCTTGTTAGATCGACTGGTGATATTCAAGCTTGCTTGGTGGCACAGGGAAATTTTTGAGTATCTATCGTGGAATGATTGGGTATTTGAGGCGTAGCATGTATTCGGATGGCGAAATTGGGATCGGATATGGTGATTCATGGGCCGTGTGGATTTGGAGAAGGAAGTTCTCATATTCAGGCTATGTTGTGGCTATGGATCGTGTGTATCGGCACTGTTTAGCGACTATCGGGATTTGGAGGCTCGAGTGGATCTTTCTTTGTTGGTATGTTAGATGTTGGTTGTGATGTTGTAGTTCAGACTGGTTGTCTCAGTGTTGGGTTATTTTGGACTATTACGCTGTGGGCTATGCCAGAAATGCCACGGGTTGAGTGGCGAGGTGCGACGGATTATGTTCTAGTAGAGTGGTTTATATTTCAAGGACCCAGCGAACGGCTGGGAAGGATTGCCTTTTTTAATTTAGCCTTTGTGATGGATGTCAGTGCAGAGGATTCTACTACTGATTCAGTTTCGGTGTTGAGGGACTCTCCGGATGTGTTTCTTGTGGCCGGTCATGTCGCCAGGCAGGGTTGTTGATTTCGGTATTGATTTGGTGCCGGACACCGTATCGTATGGTTCCGGTAGGAGGTATAGTAGTGGAAGGAGCAACTTCAGGCTTCCTTGATAAGGTGTTCGTTGGCAGGCCAATGTGGATGCATGTTCTAGCTGAGTCGGCTTGGTTGGCCCCGAATTATATTGTTGAGGGATAGGTTGATTCGACCGTTATTGAGCTTACTAGTGATCTGGGAGATCTATGAGTTGCCTTTCTGTGTTGCGAGACGTTATGATTTGTTGGTTATGGGCACACATGGTGCGGTTCTATTGGGGTTCATATGGAAGTCGAGCGGTAAAAGTAATTGAGTGTTGCTCGGTGAACAGCGTATTGGTTATGTCCTATCAGGTTTATGTGGTATATGTTACTTGTTTCACCATGGGTGTAATGATCTGCTTTGGTTCCAAACATCAAATTGTGCGTGGTTGTCAATTTCGAGCATAGTGACTTGAGGTGTCTCATGTGGAGCAATGTTTGGATAGGATCGCACATTGCAGCTAAGCTATGTGGGATATGACCTTGCGGGTTAGATTCGTGTGTTCTATTCTATGATGTGAGACGGGTTTTCAGCCTTGTGTTGTGATGATATTGGTGAGCTTGAGGGGCAGCTCTTTCTTTAGAGTCATTTTCACGATTTAAGTATGTTCGGACCGTTGCTTATTGGTGCATGTATTATGCAAGTGGCTTAATCCTGTATTGATGTGTCATGTCACCAGAGTGGTGTGTTGGATTAGAGGAGATGGTTGGGATCATTAAAGAATACGAACGGATTCGATTTCAACATGTTGGAAGGATAAGATCGAGGTTCAGCTCGGAAATTTTCTATCGTATTTGTCAGGGGAGAAGTAACTTCATGAGTGGTTGACCTGAGAAATGGTCATGGTTTAGTGTGTATTTCATTTATCATTAGCAGTATATGAAAGTGTTGGAATGAGACTTTAGTTGATAAGAGGTTTTCTACCAGTATTCGGTTGTTGTGGGTAGCTGCTGTGAATAGAAGTTATCGCTACGAGTGTTTGAGTTAGGTGGTATATCATGGGATTGCTCCCGAGGTTGCAGGCATGGGTTATTACAGTTGGTTCGGGTCTATTCAGAGTATAGGTGTGAGGTTTGGATCGTATTGATGGTTTCAAAAATGGAAATGTGGTTCTATGGCTTATGGGGCAGACTGGATTGTGTAATTTCAGTTGCAATGTGTTATCGGACATATATGAGATAGGGTGAAGTGGGATCACCCCCAGGTATATGCATGGTGAGGTTATTCAGCGATTGGTTGGCTTTTATAACAACTCTGGGTACGTTCGAGGACGAACGTGTGTTTAAGTGGGGGAGGATGTAATGACCCGACCGGTCGTTTTGAGCTTTTGCACTTTGATCTCCAGTTCTCGGGCATGACTTGGCCCGTGTGATGTATTATGACTGATGTAAATCGTTGGCTTTGGTTTTCACAAAAATCGGTATGAATTTGAAAGAACAGTCTTAGTTGAAAACTTAAAATTTGAAGGATTTGACCTATTTGTATATGAGCTCAGATTGGAATTTTTATGATTTGGTTAGCTTTGTTGGGTGATTTATGACTTAGTAACGTGATCGGAATTGGTTTTAGAGGCCCGTCGTAGAATTAGGCTTGAATTGGCAAAGTTAGTATTTTGGCGAATTCCGGTTGATAGGTGAGATTTGGATCCGAGGATCAGAATGGAATTCCGAGAGTTGCAGTAGCTTTGTTATGTCATTTGTGATGTGTATGAAAATTTTCAGGTCATTCGGACGTGGTTTGGTTGGGTTTCTGATCGAAAGCGTATTTCGGAAGTTTTTAGAAAACTTATGCTTGAATTCGATGTGAATTGATGGATTTGCTGTTGTTTGAAGAGTTTTGATGATTGGAACAAGTTTGAATAAGGTATTGGGTCATGTTCGTGCTTTTGGTTGAGGCCTCGGGGAGCCTCAGGGTGATTTCGGGTGGTTATCGGAGAATTTGGAAATTTTTGCAGCTTCAGATTTGTTGTTTTTGTTATTTCTGCATCTGCGGGTTGTGGACCGCAGATGCGGCGCTGCATGTGCGGTTGATTAGTCGCAAAAGCAAAAATGCGCCTGCTGGGCAGAGACCGTAGAAGCGGTTAGGCGGGCCACATCTGCGATGTCGCAGATGCGGGGATTTGACCGCAGATGCGATTGTTGGCCAGTTGAGTGATTTCCGTAGATGCGGAAAAATGACCGCAGAAGCGGTACCGCAGGAGCGGTGGTAGGGTCACAGATGCGAAAACCCCTTGGCAGAATGTTTTGGTTATTTCATCCGCGATTTTAAGTTATTTTTCCTCCATAGCTGAACATTTTGAGAGCTTTTTGAAGGAAATCGAAGAGGGGTTCAAGGAGAAACGTTTGGAGGTAAGATTTTCGAACCTAAAACTCGAATTTATTGTGAAATCCACCTAGAAATTTATCGAAACTAAGCAAAAAATGGAAGAACTAGGGCTTGGGATTTTTGAAACTTTTAAATTGGGAATTGAAGGACCATTTGAGGTCGGATTTGAGAACTTTTGATATGTATGAACTCGTGGAAGGATAAGGAACCTGTTGATGTAAAAATTTCTGAGTTTCGAGAAGTGGGTCTGGGGCTCGGGTTTTGGTAATTTCTGGAATTGTGCCTGTTATTGATTGTTTTCGCTTGGGATTTGTTCCCTTAGCATATTGTGATGTATTCGTTCTGATTTTGGATAGATTCGACGCACGTGGAGGCCTATTTGAGGGACAAGGGCGTCGCGAGCTAGAGATTTCGCCAGTTCGAGGTGAGTAATGAGTGTAAATGATGTCCTGACGGTTTGAAACCCTGGATTGCACATAGTAGTGCTATATTGAGGCAAGATACGCACTGGATGATGAGCGTGGGGTCTCTTACTACTGGGGATTGTGACTTGGTCTATCCCGATTGATGATTTTGCCGCATATTTGACTGAAATTCATTTGTTATCATCATGATTTGGGTTGATTGCCATATTTGGGCTTCGTGCCAACTATTTGAACCCTTTGGGGATATTTATCACTGTTTCCTCACTGCTTGACATATTATTTGAACTCAGTCCTGTTGATATCTACTGTTTTACAAACTCAGCCACTTTTACTCAGATTTGAAACTTAAATGATATTTCAACCTCATGTTTTGGGCTGAGAACTACTGTTTTACTAATGCCCAAGGAGCTTGTGATGGTTTTTGGACTGAGTGATGCCGAGGGCCATATGTGAGGACATGCTGAGTGATATGAGATACTTTCTATGCCACGAGGTGGCTTGAGTGATGTGAGGCCGAGTGCCGAGTGATGTTGCCACGAAGTGGCTTGATATAGCGCTTGGGTCGTAAGGGGCCCCTCCGGAGTCTGCACACCCACAGTGAGCGCGGGTACCCATATGATTGAGAGTGAGCCCGAGGGGCTGATACTATGCTGAGTGATTGAGAGTGAGCTCAAGGGGCTGATATTATGCTGAGTGACTAAGAGTGAGCCCGAGGGGCTAATACTATGCTGAGTGACTAAGAGTGAGCCTGAGGGGCTGAAACTATGCTGAGTGACTGAGGGTGAGCCCGAGGGGCTGATACTATGCTGAGTGACTGAGAGTGAGCCCGAGGGGCTGATACTATTCTGAGTAAGTTACACTGTGCCCGAGGGGCGGATTTCTACTTGTTATTTAAATGTCAAATTACCTGTTTTACTTGGTTTTAAGGGATTCCTACTGATTTCTCACTGTTTCACTGCCTTAAATGATTTTTACTGCTTTAATATAGAATTACTTTGTGCCTTTACGTGTTTCATGCTTTCAGTCATTATTTACCTTTACTACTCACTGAGTTGGAGTACTCACTTTACTCCCTGCACCTTGTGTGCAGATGCAGGTATTTAACACCCGGTAGTGGGTTTTGGCTAATCGTTGGCAGAGTTATCGGAGTTTAGCAAGGTTGCTGCCAGCGTTCGCAGCACCGTTTTCTCTCCCTTTTTGCTCATCAGCCCTATTTTTGTATATTTCAGACCTTGTAGTTGTAGTTATACTCTAATAGATGCTCGTGACTTGTGACACCCCAGTTTGGGCTGTGTCGGGATAGTTTCCCTTTTGTTATTATCGTTGTTTCCGCAATTATGGCTATATTAATCATGTTTTATATTTGTTTACGTTAATTAATTGTTAAAAGAGGTGTTTCGTTTGTTTTGGATGGCCTTGTCTTCACGATATGCGTCATCACGACCGGGTTCGGGAATTGGGTCGTGACAGCTACCCTTACAACCTCTGTTAATTACTCAACCTAACAAACGAGTCAAATTGACCCAAAGTCCTTGAGCTACTGTCTGTGATCCAAACCAATTTCTGCGATCATATGGAAGGCAGAAAACAAAATCGATTACTTAAATGGATTCAACATACGACTAATTAATAACAACTACTATATGACTGATTAATATCAACAAACAAACATGAAATTAGTTAGGTTATTAAAACTAACGACCTAATTAAATGAACTAAGTCAGCAGACCAATAAAAATCTTAGAACAACTTTCACAAAAAGAAACAAAGGGGACAACGAGCAGAGAACAGTTTGAACTCAACAGATCGGTCGAGTTTTCAAAGGGAGTAAAAAAAATCTAACTAAAGAAAGGGAGAGGAAAAAGGAGATGAAATGGATTAAAAGAATGAAAACACTTACCATTTCAGAAATCAACAACCTGCTGTAGACCTTGATTTAACGAGACTGATGTTACACATTTGTTCTTTGTCAAGAACAACTGAGCAACATCAGTCTTCGTTGAATCTAATCTTCAAAACTTTGATAGACACAACATCATATGACCATGCATCCACTAGGTTTTGTTGAGGACAATCTTAGATTTTTAGGGCTCGACCTCGGATTTAAGATTCGAGAGATTCTGGAAATATTCGAGGGAAAACAATAATGGATTTGGTACGAGGGAGATATGGGGGTTAGGTGGTGTTGATTTGGGGTCGATTGGGTAAGTTAGGGTTTAAGGGTCTGACCTTCGATCCCATATTCGAAGAGTTCGACTGTGATTCGAAGGTAATGGGTAGAGGATTCGGAACGGGGAGATGAAGGAGAGTCGATGGTGTGAATTTGGGGTTGTTTGGTGGTTGCCCGCCGCCGTAGGCGATTTTCGATAGGCGGTCAACGGTGGTTTGAGGTGGCGATTTTGGCTGGTCTCTGAAGAGAGATCAGAGATGATGAGGGGGGTTCTGAGGGGGTAAGGGGTTTGAGGTTTTGAGTATATTAAATTGATGATTTAATTAGGGCCGTTGGATGGTTAGAATCCAACGGCTTTGATTAAATCGTTAATGGAAAACGGGGTCATTTTGTTTCACTAGGGGGAACCGATTTGGTTCTGGATCGGGTCGGGGTTTGGGAAATGGGCGAGAATCTGGACCGTTTGATCAAACTAATTCAATGGTCCAAATTAAAACGCCTGAAACGACATCGTTTGGATTAAGCTGGAGACGGACCGGTTATTGGGGTGGGTCTGGGCCGGTTTTGGTAAGGTTTTGGGGACAATTGTCAAGTTTTGCCCAAATACAACCTTTTCTATTTCAATTTATTTTCATTTCTTTTCCTTTCCCAATTTCTTTTAAATTAAACTAAAATAAAAACCTAAATTAATTCCTAATACAAATTGTCTAATTAATTTAAATAATTCTAAATTATGACTACCACAACTAAGTTAAGTACCAAATTAAAGGGAGAATTACCAAAAAATCAAAAATTAAAAAGCAACAATAAACTATTTTTTGTGCTTTTCCATTTTTGTAAAGCTACTTAATTAATTCTTAAAAATGCAAAGTTAAATCCTAAATGCAAAAAAAATGCAACATATTTTTTTATTTTTAAATAATTTAAATAAAATAAACATGCACAGACAAATGCAAACAATAACAGAAAATGCCACAAAAAATCCGCAAAATTGCGAACAATGGAAAAAATTGTTTTGTTTTTGAATTTATGGGAATAATTCATATAGGGCAAAACTCACGTGCTCACAGTGGCTTGAACAGTAGCCGCATTTGCGAACAATTGTTCGCATCTGCAAAGGCAGCAGGCCAAGCTTCACATTTGTGAAGCATTGGTCGCATTTGCGAACCTGTGATAGCAAATGCAATACCTGCAACTTTGTAAAACATAACTTAAACAGGATTCGAACTCATTTCTCAAATTTTCAAACCCTAAGCTCCCATAAGCGATTTTCTTCAGAGGAGTTCTTCCCCAAATCATAGGTAAACGATTTCTAACTCATTTCCTTAAATCTATTTCACCTTTTCACAAGATTTCATCACAATATCTAGGGATTTTCATGGGAAAATTGGGTGTTTTTGGTAGGATTTAGGAATTTTGAAATTTGGGGATTTAGACCTCAAATTGAGGTGGGATTCCAAAACTAATAACATATTTGGGCTCGTGGGTGAATGGGTAATCGGATTTTGGTCCGAACTTTGAGTTTTGACCAAGCGAGTCCGGTGTCGGTTTTTGACTTTTTGGGGAAAATGTTGAGAAATCTATAATTATGCATTGGAATTGGTTTCTTTAGCGTTTATTGATGTTATTAAGTTAATTATGGCTAGATACAAGTGAATTGGTGGTGGAATCGAGAGGTAAAGTGGCGATTGAGCTTTGAAATACTCGTTGTCTTGAGGTAAGTGTTTGGTCTAACCTTGACTTGAGGGATTAGGGATCCCCGACATATTTGCTATGTGAAATTTCATGTGTGTGGCGTATAGGTTTGGTGACGAGTACCTATGAGCCACCAAATTATCATTTTTAGCTTTCTCTCTTCCCCATTTTCTAATATACTATTTCTTGTGTTAATTGCTACTTGCTCATAATTGTTTCCATATCTAATTGTTTCATATTAACTGTTGTTTCCTCTATTGAAGTACAAATTGTTTCAGAGTTTCATTTTTATTACCTCGTTTGTTGAAGTTGGTTGTTGGAGCTTCATAGTATACTTTGGTTGGTCTCGCTAAATAGTTTTAACTATTATGTTTCGTAATGGCATAGACTTCCCGTTGTTATGATTTGAGATATAAATGTTGTGAAAGATTTAAGTTAAATTGCCAAACGCCCCTTCTTGTGTTGTGATTGGTACTGACATGTTGGGATCGGGTTGCACGCCGCAATTGGAGAAATAAGGGTGAAATGTGATTGTCTGGTGGGATCGGGTTGCACACCGTAACAAGGAGTAATAAGGTTGGACAGTTGGGATCGGGTTGCGCGCCGCAACAGGAGGAATAAGGGTGATATGTGTGTAGACATGTAATTTTTGACCCTCCCCAAGATTTTATACATTTTAGCATAAATATTTAATTTAGGTTTAGTATCGCTATTCTAAATACTTTATTTTTATCACAAAAAATAAAAATTATAAAAAAAAATATTTTCATCTTTAGGTTAAAGTCAATTAGTATATGAAACTAATGCAATAACTAGTGATTCCGTCACTATTCTCATCACTAGGGAGAAGACCATGAATAGTGATTCCGTCACTATTCATCGGCCATAACTCTTTCATCCGGCGAGGGAACACTACAAAATTGGTCTTTAAAGAACACCATTCTCATCACAAACAACCTCCCTTTGTTTTTTCACTGATTTCTATATCAAGAAGCTATAGACCTTAATTCTAGTTTTTCCAGTTACTGTAGCGTCGAGTTATTTCATTCAAACTGCTTCGTTATTCAACTTTGTAATGTGAATCTGTTATGCTCTAAGATGAAGTGTTGGTTTGTTAAAAAACTATATACTTGTATAACAATTCTACTGATTATCAGTTGAGTTCGAAAATTACTGTAGCACGACATCACTCTTGGTGAATTATCTGGCAGATTCTATTCATTAGAGTAGGGTTGTAAATCTTCTTGTTCGTTTTACAGTAGTATTAGAATCGTCCTTAGTGTTCTGGGTTGATTTAGGGAAGACTGTCACGCAGTGCTGCCATGGCCACTATGGCCAGTGGCCAGCCACCCTCTCACGTTGGGCCACCTCCACAACCACCCCCCAACATCACCCAGACTTCTAATGGCACAAAATTTATGGACTATGCAAATGCCGTAAAACCTACGAACAGCACTTCGACAATGCAAGAACGTGCAGCAGTAGTTGAGCCAATTCCTCCAAGACAAGCCCATATATTTCAAGGACAACCAACTGTACGATTTTCTGAAGTAGAAGTTAAACGCATGAATTTAATGGAAGGTTTGCAACAGGCTGTTGTTTGTAAATTTTCATACGGATGGCTAGATATCAATGAAATACGTCGCATTGTTCCTTTACAGTGTGGTATCAAAGCTGAATGCAACATTGGATATCTACGTGATAGGCACATTTTGATTCGTTTTTCATTATGGCAAGATTATGTAGACTTCTCGTCAAAAGGTGTGTATTATGTAAAGGATAAGCTTGGAGATGAATATCAACTAAGAACCTTGATTTATGATGCTAAATTTAAAGTTGACGAAGAGACTCCTAAGGTAATGGCATGGATCTCATTCCCTAATCTGCTGCCTACTTATTTTGTAAGAGAATGCTTGTTCTCCCTAGCTTCTGCAGTCGGTAAACCCCTCCATTTGGACTTGGCTACTATCAAGAAAACTAGACCTAGTTGTGCTCGCGTGAAAGTGTTGGTGGACCTGCTAGCAGACCTGCCTAAGAAGGTTCGATTAGACATTGTTAATGAGCCTACTGGAGATATTAGAACTGAGTGGGTGACTATCAAATATGACCATCTACCCAAGTATTGTAAGGAATGTAAGCTTCAGGGCCATGATGTGTTCGAATGCTGGAAAATTCATCCTGAACTAATGGCCAGCAGAAATGATGAAAAGAAGGTTTCAACTGATGCTGTAGTGCAGCCCAACAAGGATAACAAAACAAACAATGCTCCAATAATAGTTCTTACAAGTGGGAAGTTGTTGGCAATCAAGTTGCTCAATGGAAGGAGGTCAAAGATAGGAGAGTGCAAGCAAAAGAGAAGCAGGCAGCAGATTTAGCAAAAACTGGACAAGAAATCGTGGCTGTAAATAATCAAAAAGGAATCCCACAGCAAGTTCAGACAACAAACAAGTTTGCATGTTTAGAAGTGGAAAACTGTGAAAAACTTTGTACAAATCAGCTCATTGACAGTGCTGTCCAAAAAAATGCCTCCAAGTCCATAATTCATGTGACTGAAAATAATGCAGACCTCATTAATATTCATACAGTTGTGGAGAATGAGTCAGAAGAGCTGCAATTTGATTTTTCGACTAGACAAATGGTACAGAAGGTAACTTCACCTAGTACATCTAGGAGACCATTAGCTATGTCAGAACCAAATAAACTGAACCCTGCAGTACCTACTTTCAATCCTACACCAATAATAAATCATGCAGCAAATAGGGAATCAATAGCAGATTGTGTACAACAAGATTTGGGGAATGAGCAGCATTTTGACAATTACTCAACTGCCCAATGGGTGCAAGAAGCATTCAAAAATAATGTAGTTCAGGTCAATACTTCATGTCAAGACATTCCTTCACAGGACACCAAAGTTGAACAACAATTAGCAAACAATAAAGACAATGACTTAACTGAAGATACAGATTTTGTGAAATTCAGGACCAATGAAAAAGATAAATGGGCAGGAGGGAGATTATGGATCAACCAACAGGAAGTCTTAGCAGATGGGTAGATTCCAGATACAATGCATAGTGAAGAATAAATTGGATGAAATGAAGTGGAAGATGAGAATCAAAGTGTTAATTGTAATGCCAATGCAATCAATATTCGAAGCATAAGTGAATGCACAAATGCAGCAACAGAAAAGACAAAAGAGGGGAACATCAATATTATAGATCCAGGAGGGACTTTACATAATGATATTAGTAATGTCTTGAAAGAAGCTGAAAATGCAGACAAGAACCAAGAGAAAAATTCAGACAAGAACCAAGAGAAGACAGTGCAAGTCTATGCAAGAAGTGTTGTACCATTGAGCATAGTGAAGGATGTAGCAGGAAGTGTTGTTCCATCGAACAATACACAACTGTTGACCAATGAACATGAGGAAAAAGCTGTTGAACTTACCAATCAGGAAAAAGATGTTGACCTTACCAATCAGGCATATGATGTTGTGACATCAAAAAAAGCAATAGAAGCACATGACCAAGTTGGCCACGCAGAACTTAAAGGTAGAGACATGGATGAGGAATCCACTACACAAAATTTCCTTAATGTTGCCAAGCAGGGTGATCTGTCGCCAAGGCTTATTGATATAGTAAAATCTCCAACAAAAGGAAAAAAGAAACAGTCAAAACAGACTTCTACTGTCCCAGCCAGTGGAGTACAAACAAGGATAACACTGTCCAAACCCCAAAACATTTAATGGATGCAATTATATGGAATGTCAGGTCAGGTAATACAATGCAAGCATTTGAATGGCTGATTACAATGCACAAAAAACATCACTTTGAGTTCATAGGAATCCTTGAGCCTATGCAACAGTCTCACAAAATGGAGAGGTATAGAGTAAGAATTGGATTGGCACAGGCTGTGGTGAATGTATCAAACAAGATTTGGGCTTTTATTGATGAAATATTTGAGGTTACTATTCTGTATAACATGACTCAACAACTGACTTTGAGATTAACGCACACTGAAACACATGTTGAGCTCATCCTTACACTAGTTTATGCCAAATGTGATCGCATTGAAAGAATTGAACTATGGGATTCTTTGTATGCAATGGCATCAGATATGACAGTACCATGGCTAGTTGGAGGCGACTTTAATGTGATATGGGATGAGGAAGAGAAATTTGGAGGCTTACCAGTTTCTCTCATTGAAGTAGATGACTTTAGGCACTGCATCAATACCTGCAACTTGACAGATTTGGGATTTAAAGGAAGCATATTTACATGGTGGAATGGAAGATCAGAGGAAGACTGTATTTTTAAAAGATTGGACAGATGTTTTGGCAATCATGAATTGCAACAGACCTTTCCTGGATTGGAGGTAACTCACCTGTCCAAAATTGGGTCTGATCATTGCCCAATGCTGCTGAAATGGGATATAGAAACTCCTCCAATTAAGAAATCATTCAGATTTCTTAACTTCTGGACTAAGCATGAAACCTTCAAAGATGTAGTAAAGGAGAATTAGAATGCTGATTTTAGTGCTAACCATTTCTGCATTTTCAACTACAAGTTAAAGAAGCTTAAGAAAGCACTATCTACCTAGAGTAGAGCTACATATGGGGATATATTCCAAAAGATTGCAAGCCTGGAGGAGGTGGTCTTGGTTCATGAAAGACAATTTGAAGTCAATCCTACACAGATGAACAGATAAAGATTACAACAGGTACAAGCTGAAATGATTAAATATCTTGCATTATAAGAAGAATTCTGGAGACAAAAATCTGGCATGTTATGGTTCAAAGATAGCGATAGAAACACTAAATTCTTCCATGCTCAAGTTAATGGGAGAAGGAAGAGACTGAAATTATCAAGGATCCAGAATAGCCTTGGAACTGGATTGAAGAAAATCACTTAATAGCAGAAGAAGCACTAAAGTTCTATAAGGATCAATTTACAGAGAGTGAAGCTCCTAATGCTTTTGATATTCTAAATCATGTACCTTCAATGGTAGATAGTGATCAATATGAAAGACTGATGGCTTTGCCTTCCAATGAAGAAGTGAAGAGAGTAGTTATGGGGTTGAATGGGGACTCAGCAGGTGGACCGGATGGCTTCACTGGAGCCTTTTACCAAACATGCTGGCAAATCATTGAAGAAGATGTAGTAGGCATGGTCAATGCTTTTTTTTGCGGTCAGCAATTGCCAAAGAGTGTGACACACACAAACCTGGTTTTATTACCAAAGAAAAAAGAAGTTATGACCTTTGCAGACATGAGACCAATCAGTCTTAGCAACTTTGTTAACAAGATTTTCTCGAGGGTTATTCATGAAAGGTTGGTTGAATTTTTACCAAACTTAATCTCACAAGAACAGGCAGGTTTTGTGAAGGGAAGAAGTATAGTTGAGAATATACTGTTAACTCAAGAAATCATTACGGATATCAGGTTGAGAACAAAAGCAGGCCCAAATGTTGTGATTAAGCTCGACATGACAAAAGTTTACGATAGGCTATCATGGCTATTCCTTACCAAAATGCTAAGGAAGATGGGATTTCCTAAATCATTTATTGGATTGATCTTTAATTTGATTGGGAATAATTGGTACTCTATTCTTATAAATGGGCAGCCAAATGGTTTCTTCAAATCTTCGAGGGGAGTTAAGCAGGGTGACCCTTTGTCACCAACCCTATTCATTCTAGCAGCAGAAGCAATGTCTCGGGGATTGAATTCACTAAACACTAACCTGTATTTCTGTGGATTTGGAATGCCAAAATGGAGCCCAAAAATAAATCATCTCTCATAAGCTGATGATACAATCATTTTCTCCTCATCTGATGAAACTTCACTGAGACTTGTCATGGAGGTTTTGCAAGATTATGAATCATCGTCTGGTCAACTGGTGAACAAATCCAAATCTGCCATATACCTGCATCATTTAACGGATAATGAGGTGATTAACAAGGTTGAAAGGATTACAGGTATAGGAAGACAATGTTTCCCTATGACCTATCTTGGCTGCCCTATTTTTTATGCAAGAAGAAGGAGTGACTATTACCAGGGATTAATCACTAAGGTCATGGACAAAATGCAGTCGTGGAAAGGCAAACTCCTATCTGTAGGAGGCAGAGCTGTATTGATCGCAAATGTCATGCAGAGTATCCCAATTCATATGTTGTCAGCAGTTAATCCATCAATTTATGTGATCAATAAATTACATAGCATTTTTGCCAAATTCTTCTGGAGCAGCAATGTGGGAGGCAACTCTAGACATTGGTCATCGTGGACTAACCTTTGTATGCCTTATGAGGAGGGAGGCATAGGCTTCAGGTCCCTACATGATGTATCCAAGGCACTATTCTGTAAATTGTGGTGGAATTTCAGGACAAAGCCCAGTTTATGGAGTGCATTTATTAGTCAAAAGTACTGCAAGAAACTAAATCCAGTAATTGTACCTTGGAAGCGTGGATCCCACGTGTGGAGAAAAATGCTAGAATGTAGGGACTTGATTGAGCATCAAATCTACTGGACATCGAGAATGGGATCAGCTCAATTCTAGTTCGACAATTGGACTGAGCTGGGAGCCTTATATTTCCAAGTGCCTGCAGAGTTTGGTATCGATGAGGATATTCACAATGTCAATGATCTGGTTGAAAATGGTATGTGGAACTTGGAAAAGATATTTCAGACTCTACCTGAAGATCTGGTAAACCACATTGTGCAGAATATTAGACCACCAAACGAATGTGCAGAGTTAGATACACCATTCTGGATGCTTGAAATAAGAGGTCATTTTTCAGTGAAGTCTGCATGGGATTACCTACGAAGAAGAGAAAACCCAAGATTAGCTTACAAGATGATATGGGTCAAAGGCTTACCTTTCAATATATCCTTCTTTCTGTGGAAGGTGTGGAAAGCCAAGTTGTTACTTGATGATTTCTTGCGTAAAATAGGATACTTCATGCCATCTAAATGTTGGTGTTGTGTTGATCCTAAGGAGGAGTCGTTAATACATTTGTTCTTCACATCCAACGCAGCTAGGAGTGTTTGGAATTACTTCCTGAGGAGAGCAGGAATTGCATTACAAGGGTTGTCATTACAACAAGCAATTACAAAGTGTTGGACAGCACCAGTTGTACCTAAATTGAAGCCTATCATGCAAGCACTGCCAGTGTGTATTGTTTGGGAGCTATGGAAAAGGAGGAATTCACTGAAATATGGGGATGTTGTATCTATCAACAGGGTAATTTATCAAGTTTCATCCACAATTCAAGCTCTATTGAAAATAAGGAAACCAGGCATTTACGTACCTTATAAATGGCAAGACTTACTGCATACTTTAGAGAATTATGTTCCTAAGTTGAGGTGGGAAAAGGTGTTATGGGAGCATCCAAGTAATGGTTGGATCAAAGCCAATACAGATGGGGCATCAAGAGGGAATCCTGGCAGGAGTGCAATTGGGATAGTTCTCAGGGATGAATTTGGAGATATCAGATATGCAACAGGAAGAGAAATAAAGGAGGGATCTAATAATGAAGCAGAGGCGACAACATTAGTAGAGGCAATTAGAATGTGTAGAGCAATGAACTTCAGCAACATTTGGCTACAGACAGACTCATTGATGCTTAAAACATTATAGATGGACTGTGGAAACCACCTTGGAATATTGTGGATGTAGTAGAGGAAATCATCAGTCTCAAAGAGGGGTGTAATTTCAAAATATCCCATATATTTAGAGAGGGAAACAAACTAGCAGATCACCTTGCAAACTATGCTCTTGAAAGTGGTAACATCGAGAGTTTTAATTTCTGGGAACTTGATGTATCGAGCAGGAGGATGGTAAATGATGATAAGCTATAATGTCCAAAACTGAGAATAAGAGTTGCAAGAAACTAGAAAAAGAAAGGGAAGAAACAAAGGACAACATGGGGATATTCACTAACATTTCTTACCTTTTTGCAGGTACTAAATTTGTACTGTTGTACTTTGTTGTCAAGAAATCTCCAGTGGTGGTATTAATGCAATGCATTCATTCCAATGGAAGTAACTTGCAGCTGGGAAGTGATACAAACCATGCAAACGTCAACAAACAAGAAAAAATCTTTGTTACTTTGTCAAGAGAACTCAAAAGGATAGAAGAAATCTGGAGATTAAGAATTGGATTCAGATGTTTTAAGAGAAAGGGACAGCTGGGAGTTCACGTCATTTTAAGTCAAAGAATTAGAAATGTGCAGGATCAGCTTAACAATTTGAGCATGACATTGGTTTCACAACACCATATGCACCAGCATCACTCGAGAGAATCAAAAAGCAATGGTCACAGGTTTTTGCACTGCACGCTTGTCTTCATTGGCATCCTTGAGCGTAATCCAAGAAAGGTGGTCTATGTTGGAGGCTGCGAGCACAATGTCACATGGGAGAGGGCAGTCTGGAAAAAGGTCATAGGCATTATTGAGAGAGTCATTGCTAATTCAACAGCTAGGTGCACGTTTGGAACACTGAAAAGGAAGCTCGACAAATGCAATGGATAAATTGAAGAGAACAGTTACGATCAGTTGTTGCAGCAGCATGTATTTTTGCGAGCTTTTACTTGGTACGATGCAAAAGAGACAAGCCACGATAAAGTTTAAAAGCACACCTTTCACCGAGCACAACATCAATCGATCAAGGTATTAGATGGTCAACAAGCATGGGGGAACAAGCGTGACTTGGAGGAAATGCTAGGCACTAAACAAAGGCCAAGACAGTTTTTAAATTCTATAATCCACGACTGCACTTTGGGAAATGAAAGAATGGGCACTAAGTACAATGAAAGCTTTTGTATTGTTTAATGCACGCATATATCACACCCTCAAATCTCAAGAATTCTTTTAAGACTATCAAATGGGGTAACTTGAGGCATCTTAGATTATTAAATTGGTCAAAAGAAGGTGCCAAAGCATGGGTGTTTCATGGTCTCACGTGCTGGAGGGTCAACTGGACATTGAGCATTTTGGAAAATGAACGAATGGAGATTAAAATTGCACACTACACGACCCAATTTTCCTTGGGAATGCAACAGCTTTTGGGAGTAGGAAATAAGGGCCTTTTTTTATTCTAACAAAGTTTGCTTTTTTGCAAGGGCTATCTGGGAATATAAAAATGTTGGTATTGTAAAGTGGAGCTCACATTTCTTCAAGAAAATCTGGAAAACAAAAAATAACTGGAGCAAAAAAAATGTGCTCAAGTGGAAAAGTTACGGTCAAGTTTGTCTATTTTTTAATGAAATTTCAATTGGTGGTATTAATGCAGTGCATTCATTCCAATGGAAGGGATTTAAAAATAAGCAAATTAATTTCCACGAGGAACAGTAATCGTATAAAGCAAAACCCATACAGGCGTGTCTGCTACTGAAAAGGATGTTCAGCACTTTTGAAATTACTGTATTGATGGGGATATTTGAAAACATGGGACAAAAGCTAGTGCTTTCCTCTTGGAACATTAAAAAGCTAACATTGGGTGGAGGAGATTGTACATTTTTTAATACATAGATCATCTCCCAATCTTGGAATGCAAGACCAACGCATCTAATTGAAGAGGAAGGCATGCACATGGGGATTTTTAAAATAATACCACTGAAGGGAATTTTCAATAAAACAAAGTGTTGGAGCAGTGCTCTCTTCAATGCATGCTTCAATGTACAATTGCCTTTAAAAAAAGCAGTAGCATTTTTAAATAGAATTTGTGACTGGAACAATTCTATTTTAATACATGCACGCTTCATTGGAAGCTTGTGGTGGCTGAAACAACGGTCCAATGAAGCACATGATCGCATCAAAACGAATCGAAAGACCCATGTTTACGCATGACTATTGTTATGCATGAAAGGGGCTACTTTCGCAAAGCATGGAACTGGGAAGTAATTTGATACAAGAAGAGGCTACAAATATACAAACAATTAATTTCACGACGGAACAGGGACGCTATGAACTGGAGATACAACGTGGACATGGACTCAATTGGGCTAGTTTTTACAATTACAAAGTTTAGTAGGGATAATGTGATATCAATTTGAGTATACGCTCATTCTTGATATTAGGTTACATTACAATGCAAAGTTTATTTCCTTCATTGTAAGAAGACAATGAAAAATCTGTACTTTGATTTTTATTAATAAAAAACTAGCCTTAGGCGTTGGCCTAGCGGATTGCCAAAAAAAATTAGTATATTTATATTTATAGTATTATAATATTTTAAAATACAAAAATTTATTTCACTTTTAGTATTTAGTTTCATATTAGTTTATTTTAATTTAGAGTGATTTTTACATTTTATAAATACATTGTACTATTTGGTCTTCCTAAACTAGATTCAAACCCAAAAGACATGGTCCAACCCAATTCCCTAAATCCAAGCCCAATTACCCTTAGCCCATAGATTCAAGCCCAATACCCATAAAACTCTAACACTTTAAAAGGACCCTTCTTCTTCTTCACAACCTAGACCAAGATCCCCTCCCATAGAAAAAGCAAAAAAAAGAACGACATCCCTGACCTTCAAAGAAAAGAGGACGGCAGTCCTTTGAATTCGAAAAGCAAAAAAATGACAAAAAAGCGTCACTTCCTCAAGAAAGATCACTTCCATTACATCTTTGAAGTTGTTCTCTGAAGAAATCTCATTCATTTTATCAAAATGGCAAATTCCTCCAATTCTGTTTTTGCCCATGTTGTTCGTGCTCCTGAAGATCCATATTAGGATTCACGGTTGCTTATAACAAAGATACCAACCCAGTGAATTTCGAGGTTTCGAGTTCCGGCAAAAAGCTTGCACTTGAGTTTTTCGGTTCCGAATTGAGGTTCCGGTTCGTAATTTCGGCTTTTCAGTACAACGATTGTTGTTTTGTTTAGCCCGTGGTTTGCAATTTTCAGCTTTGTTCATCAATAAAAGATTCATTTCTCAATTTTTATTCTCATTTCATTTTGTTATGATAGCTTGGTGCGCGTGTTGGCTGATTTGTGATTCTACGTTGTTTGAGTAGCGTGTCTTAGTTTTCATTTCAATTGTTTTAATTAGTTTTTATTTCGATTGTAATGTATGTAGTCTTGGTTCTTGAATAAATGTTTTTAATTGGGTAGATGAAAAATTGGAGCTGTTTCTTTCTTGCCAAGGAATAAGAATAGGCCATAAGATGGGTCTTGAACCATAAGGAATCTGGCCAAGTAATAGATCATGTTAGCTAGCCTATTTGCTCCACAATAATATCTTGTCCATAAACTTGACATCACAACAATCTCAAAGATTAGGAAAATAACTCAAATGCGCTAGTTGCTTTAGGCGCGATTAATAATAAATATCGTGACTATGAGTACGACTCACGTGGCATGGTCACAATACGTAAATTCCAATATGGGTGTGAATTTTATGTGACTCGACCACAACTTCTAATAATAACTAAAATAAACATGTTGTAAATCGAGGGTGCATTTCATGTGACGCGATTCGCAAAATGTACAAAAACGACGAGTGCACGATATCGTGACTCGTTCAAATAAATTCCATAAATCTTAAAAAGTGGTTAAATTAATTAAAGGCGGTTATAAAGTTAAAAATGCACAATAGATTTAAAATGTGTAGTAAATCAGATAATAGGCCAATCATTAATAGTTTAATTGACCGTGCTAGAACGACGGAACCCGAAAATGCCTAATACCTTCTCCCGGGTTAATAGAATTCCTTATCTAGATTTTCTGGTTTGCAAACTTTTAAATAAAGTCAAAAAAAATCTCAATTTGAGATTTTAAATAAACTGGTGACTTGGGACACCATAATAAATATTCCAAGTGGCGACTCTGAAAATAAATAAAATAATCTCATTTCGATTAATGTCACTTAAATTGGAAAAAACTCCCTTATATCCCCTTTCGGATAAAAAAGAGGTGTGACAGCTCGGGCGACTCTGCTGGGGAAAAGAACCCAGAATCTCTTGTTCAAGGTTTAGAATTCGAGCTTAGAATAGTTGTTATGATTGACTTTTATTTGTTATCTGATTTTTACATGTTTGAGCCTAATGTGCTAAATGTTACTTTTTATCGCTTTGATTTTCCTTCAACTGTATATAAATTGTTACGAAACCTTTCTTCTCTCAGAGTTTTCTAAATCATCTGGGAAGTGTGCACTTCGTGTGACTTCTTTTCTGTTAGAGTCGTATCCCAATTTTAGAACGAGGTTCGGACAAGTTGTAAAGCCGGTGAAGCTTTGTATTCCCGGTACGCGCCCTCCCCTCCCCGCGGGCTCGAGCTGCCCGCTCGGGTAAGCCAGGTCTAGAACAATACATCTAGGTTTTAAACCTAGAATAACAAAGCCTCATGTCGGATCCCTAGTAAGAACGCTTTTTTGCATCACGTGCATTTGACTTTGGGGACTCAACACAGGGGTTGGGTCCGTCTAGGACAGGTATACCCAAATTAAAAGATCATTCTGATGCATCTTACGTGCTACTTGCGTATCGATCTGTTTCGTCTTGTATGTTGACTTGCTTCTAGAATAGGGAAAGAAAATACAAAAAAAAAAAGAAAAAAAAGAAATCAAACGGAAAAAAATCAAGAGTGAGAGGTAGGTATTTGAAATTTCTGAAACTCTCCTGAAATTCAAAAAAAAAAAGCCAATGTTTTCAAAAGTCATATTTTCCTGTTCCATCAAAAATGGACCGAACTATGCGGGTCTGATTCTCTTCGGATGTGAGATACGTAGGCAAACCTCATCGGTTCCGGCCCACCATTTTTTAAAAAATCCCAAAAAAAATTCCTTTACTTCCTTCTATAGAAAATCTTTCTTTTAAGATCCCAATTTTAAAAAATTCAAAAAATAAATTCTTTTAATTCCTTCTTTAGATGTCTTTCTTTAGAGCAAAAAAATTTAACCAAAAATATTTTCTTTCATTTTAGAAGTATTTCATTCGAAAAGAAAATCAAATCAAAATCCAAAAAATATATATATTTTCTACGTTATTTTTTAGAAGTCTTTTTTCCAAAAAATAAAAAAAATCAAAATAAAAAAAATATATTTTCTTTCTTCTTTAGAAGTCTTTCTTTTAAAATTTTGAAAACCAATCAAAAAAAAGATGAACCAAAATTAAAAATCCAAAAAATTTTACATTCTTCTTTCGTTGAAAAGAAAATTCAAGATTCAAAAATATTTCCTTTTTCTTTAGAAGCATTTCTTTCATAAATTCAAAATAAAAGTTCCAAAATCCAAAAATATGTTCTTTCTTCTTTAGAAATTTTTCTTTCGAAATTCTAAAAAAAACACACCAAAAAAATAAGTGCGAAATTTCAAAAAATCGAAATCAAAAAATATTTTCTTTCTTCTTTATAATTAGTCTTTCTTTCGGGAAAAAAAATTCAAAATCAAAAAAAAATAGAGAGTTAGTTTATTTATTTTATTCCTAATCTTTTCAAACTACGCAAGATCTGATACATGTTCCCACATGATACGTAGGCAACTCACATCAGGTTCGATCACCATTAAAAAAATGAAAAACAATGTAAAAATGAAGAAAAATGATGATAATAATAAGGACTGATTGAGTCCATTCTAACGTGTCTTTTGTTTTGAATTGTGAAGAAAGTTTAAAGTGGTCGGTTTATGGTAAGCTGACAACACAAAATCCAAAGGAAAAAATGATAACTGGCATTGAAGTTGTTGCGAGTGCTCAAGAGACTCAGGGTCAGAGGGTTCAACAAGATTATACTGTGGTTGAGGAAAATAGAGTACTGAAACAAAATATGACTGAAATGTGTCAAGCATTGGCCAATGGCCTAAGGACCGCCCTTACCTATTCCTGGTTTCCCGGAGTTCATACCCATCTCGACTACTACCACTCATGTCTCATTGTCTGATCAATTCCATCCACCTGGGTTCAGTCTTTATCCCAACTATGCGGCTGCAGTTGGAACTTCTGTTGTGCGCTTCCAAAGTGTTCCATTGACAACCAATCAGATAACCACTACTGTTATGCGTGTCTTCACCGTCCCACAGCCGACAATGGTGCAGAGGAAAACTAATGAGTCACAGTTTGCTACCCAGCAAGAACAATCCCACTCTCCTGAGTACCACTCGTACCTATTTGATCTTCCTGCAAAGATTGAGAACCCTGCCAGAAATATGGCACATGAAGAAATGACCCAAAGAGTGAAAAGCTTAGAACACCAGTTGAAAAATATGCAAGGGTTGACAGGTCAGAAGAGTATTGCCTTCAAGGATCTATGTATGTTCCCCGATGTCCACTTGCCACATGATTTGAAGACTCCCAAATTTGAAAAGTATGATGGACATGGAGACCCCATAGCCAACCTGAAAAGGTATTGCAATCAACTAAGAGGTGCGAGAGGAAATGAAGAATTGCTAATAGCTTATTTTGGGGAAAGCCTTACGGGAGTAGCCTTTGAATGGTTTATGGATCAAGACACGTCTCGCTAGTATGTCTGGGATGACATGGCCCAGGACTTTGTCAAACAGTTCCAATATAACATCAACATCGCCCCAGACCGCAATTATCTTTCAAACTTGAAGAAGAAACCAACTGAAAATTTCAGTGAATATGCCATTAAATGGAGAGAGCAAGCGGCCAGAGTTAAGCCACCCATGGATGACCACGAGTTAATCACTATCTTCCTTCAGGCTCAAGAGCCAGATTATTTTCAAAACATGATGTCTGTAGTGGGTAAATCCTTCTATGAAGCAATCAAAATGGGGGAAATGGTTGAGAATAGTCTTAAGACAGACAGAATTATAAGTCAAGCAGTTCTCAAAGCCGCAACTCAGGCTGTCCAGTTTGAATCTGATAATTCTAGTGACACGAATGAGAAGGACGAAGAAATCATGATGACATCAGGGTCAAGAAGAGGTCCTAGGAGAGCATCTCGAAGGTATGACCAACCTTGTCTGTTTTTCGATGATGCTCCTGAGCACTGCTATCCACCTCAGAACTCGCAACACTCTGTTGCTCCACCTCAGTATGTTGTCTAGCCACCAAAACACCCCAGAAGGTGAGCACGAGCATCACAAATTCTCTACCAGCCTCCACAAAATTTTCAAGTACCTTATAACCCACATCCAAGCCAGGGGTATAGAGGGGAACAAAGGTTGAAAGATAATTTTACACCAATAGGAGAGTCCTATGCAAGCTTGTTTGAGAAATTAAAGCATTATGACATGATTGCACCTATTCCTACAAATTATGTGGACCCACGTACAAGAAGCTTTGACCCTTCTAAAAGGTGTGAATACCATTCCAATGCCCAGGGGCCCAATGTTGAAAGTTGTCGAGATTTGAAAAGAGAAATAGAAAGGATGATCTAGGAAAACCTGATTATGATCCAAGACAGTGACACCCAGAATATCGCACAGAATCTTTTACCTACACATGATGATGCACACTTTGTGGGAATGATGCGTGTTGACAGGGAGTATAAGAATCCTCTCGGGAACTTGCTAACTGAAGTTAATGATTTTGAAATTGGAGAAGGCTCTGCTGATTATGATGAGCAAATTTGTGAATAAATGTCAAGCCTAGTAATTGAAAAGTCATTCCCTCCTCACTAGGAAGGAATCTTGGTATCTTGTTTTGATGTTTTTTCTATTATCTGGGTTATTTCAGGGTTGTGATCCAGATTTTATTTGTTTTATTGAGTCAAACCCTTCTGTCCCTCCATTTTGTTTGTGTGAGTCTTGTCTGTCTGTTTTGTTGCTATTTTCATTAGCCGGGTTATTTTAGGGTTGTAAATCGGATTTTAGGTTGTTTGTCTTATTTTTTTACTCAATAAAATACAGTTTGTCCTTTTGTGTTATTCCATGCTTAGTTCTTTTCCTGCTAGTTTTAATGACATGATATGCATGCGGAATTTTTGGCCAGATCTTAGAAAATTGATTTATGCTTGAATTGGACAACTGAGAAAAGATACTTTTGAGGATGAAAAAGAGTTGAAATACCTTGGAATTAAGCTCGACTAAAATTCAAGTGGAACTAGAATAGTCATACCCGTAGAGCTTAAGAATCTTTACCTTCAAAATCATTGGGAAGATCGGGTCGAGGAAGAATCAATTGAAGTTTGTTGGAAAGTGTCTTGTGACCACGACACACCCAGAAGACAGATATGTTCGTCAATGTTGTGATCGCGAAAAGATACTATGTTTGGCGTTCTCGAGGCTGAGAGACCTTTTTCTGCTATTCAAATACTTTATATCCTTCACTACCCATTTTGAGCCTGTGTTATTTTCTTTGACCACCCTATTTTGGAATCAAGTTTAGAGTCAAGAGTCAAAAAAAGGAAAAAAAACAAAAACGAAAAAAAAAAAAAAAAGAAAAGTCCATGTCCCAAGAGTACAAAATAGGGTAATTCTCAGAAAGTTCAAGTGAAAAAAAAAATGAAGAAGAAAATTACTATCAAAGGTACATGCCCCCAGAAAATAGAAGTTGGGGCAACTTGTTTTAAAAACAATAAAAAAATACAAAGAAAAAGAAAGAAAGATAAAAAAATAGTTAGGTCAGATGTTTGAACTACGTTAGACCTGATTCCTAAAAAAGGATACATAGGCAGCCTCACGGTTCGGTCCAACCAAATAAGAATTTAGAAGAAAAAGAAAAGGAAAAAATAGAAAAATTCAAAAATCCCGAGTATCTAAAACTAGGACAAAGATTTTATTTCACTTTGGAAAGAGTCGATTCCAGAGTTGTAAGTCCACGACCCCTCATTTTGAGTCTACTTTGATCCTTCATGTTGTCCTTTCTTTCCAATACTATCCAAAAACCTTACAAATAAAGACCCTCTGATCAGCCTTCAAGAATGCCAAGAGATGCATACAATGAGCAACAATTGTCACACGACTTAGAACACCGTCGAATTGCTCACAAAAAAAGGGAAAAAATAGAAAATTAAAAAAAAGAAAAAAAAAACAAAAAAAAAACAGAGAGAATCTTGCTAGTGAAAACCTTCACGGGCACGATAAGCCGACGGTAAATAGAGATAAATAAATGAGAGAGACGTGTAGGTGAAAATCCCTCGGGGCACCACTAGTCGAAAGTGAGTCATGAAGCTGATGCAAAAGATTGACACGAACAAGCCCGACTTCAAAGGTCATAAGAATGGTAAAAGGGAAGATTGGTTTAGTTTGATAGATCAGGCCGTTGAGTCCAAAATGCATGTCATGATCATTAAGGCTAGTTATGAAAAAAAAAAAGAAAAAAAAAACTCTTCCTTCTGTCCTTCCAACATGGGCATTTCTTGTTAATATTGTTTCTTTGTGTCATTGAGTCCTTCACTCTGAGTCACTCCTTGTCAAAACAAGCAAGAAGAGATTTCAAAACCTGCTACCAGCTTTTCAGTTGCATAAAGTAAATTTTACGAGCACACTCAGTTGTTATTGTCAATATACCTTGAGGATACATGCAAAGGCTTCCCCAAAAGACTCTTGTCAACCTACTTGGCACAAGCAAAGATAACTTGTGGTTCTCTCTGACAGACAAATTGCTCAAAAGCAGAAAGTCATTGAATATATCAGAAAAGGTCACCTGAGCAAAGATCTCAGTCGAGATAAGGCTGATTGAGCCACAAAACACCAATGGCATTGGGAGCAAAACAATCAGGATTGATAGAAGAAGTAAAGGTCCCTTGAAAGCAACAACAGAGTCTCCCAACAATGCAGTCAACTACCAATGTAGTCGGTCTTCTAAAAGAGAATGGACACAGAGCCAAATTGCCAAAGACGTCAAGGCCACAATCTGACCACCACCTTTTAAAACTAACAAAGTTTTCTTTGTTTGAAACAGGAACAAAGCAGTACAAGGAAAGTGGTACAAAAAAGAAAAAGAAAAGAAAAGAAGAGAAGAGAAGTGCCGACAAAGGGAAGTTTCTCAAATCTCTGCCTTTATTTGTCTTGCTATTGTGCATAAATGTTGCCATTACACTCATATTTTTCCTCCTCGGGTAAGAACCCTAGTTTGATGAACTTTCTCCAAGGATCAAAATCTTAGTCTGATGTATTTTCTCCTAAGATAGAAGACCTAGTCTGATGAACTTTCTCCTAGGATAGAAATCTTAGTCTGATTAATCTTTCTCAGGGGATACCAAAAAAAAGACCTAGTCTGATGAACTTTCTCCTAGGATCAAAATCTTAGTTTGATGAATCTTTCTCCTAAGATAGAAAACCTAGTCTGATGAATCTTTCTCCTAGGATAAACATCTTAATCTGATGAATCTTTCTCCTAAGCTAACCAAAGGAAAAAAAAGAGACCTAGTCTGATGAACTTTCTCCTAGGATTAAAATCATAGTCTGATGAATCTTTCTCCTAAGATAATAAATTAGAAAACCTAGTTTGATAAACTTTCTCCTAGGATAGATGTCTTAGTCTGATGAATTTTTCTCCTAAGATAGAAAACCTAGTCTGATGAACTTTCTCCTAGGATCAAAATCTTAGTCTGATGAATCTTTCTCCTAGGATAATAAATTAGAAAACCTAGTCTGATGAACTTTTTCCTAGGATAGATGTCTTAGTCTGATGAATTTTTCTCCTAAGATAGAAAACTTAGTCTGAAGAATTTTCTCCTAAGATCAAATCTTAGTCTGATGAATCTTTCTCCTAAGATAATAAATTAGAAAACCTGGTCTGATGAACTTTCTCCTAAAATAGATGTCTTAGTCTAACGAAGTTTTCTCCTAAGATATAAAAACCTAGTCTGATGAATTTTCTCCAAGGAAAATTAAAAAAAAAGGATGTCTCGATTTAAAAAAAAGATCTTTTGTTCATGCCTTTGAAAAAAGCGTTGGGGAAATTTGTCTAAAAATATTTTTTCTCAAAAAAAAATGAAAAATCCTTCTTAGTTCGTTTTAGCAAAGGGTACAAGATTCCCTAGCCTCCTTTTCCAACATAGGGTCATCACTCTCTAGTTGATGTAGGGTATCCATTCCCTAGTTTGTCACGACCCCGGTTCGCCCTCCGTGAACCATCGTGACAGCACTTAATCTCTACGACTAGGTAAGCCTAACAATGCGTTAAATAAACCAATTTGCGGGAGAAATAATTTAAACCCGAAGTAGTGAAATAAAATAGTATATTAAAGTGTTGCTTAGCATACACAATATCAACTCTCGAAAGCTAATAACATTTCCCAAAACCCGGAATCTCATGAACACAAGCCTTTGAATGTCTACAAGCCTTTAACTCTAGAATATCTATCAATGAAACAAAAGTACAGAAGGGCTAATACAAAAGGGAGAGTAGAAAGGGACTCTTCAGTCTGCAAACGCGGCAGATATACCTCAGAGTCTCTACAAGCGCCTTGCATCACGAGTGATAAGTCTGAGTGGAGGTACCTGGATCTGCACATGAAAAACATGCGCAGAAAGGGCATGAGTACACCATGGCGGTACACAGTAAGTGCCAAGCCTAACCTTGGTCAGGTAGTGACGAGGAAGGTCAAGTACCTACTGAGATTAAACAAATATAAGGTATGACAGCATAAGATAAAACAGTACAGTTGAAAGATAATAATAAGAATTAAATACAGGATAATAAGGAATACAATAACTGAAATAGAGGCAAACAATCACAAGGAATACCACTCTTCACAAAGATAATAACCGGGGATCTTTCAGTATCCCGAGTATCTCTTAGTACTCTCAATATATGCCAGGAATCTCTTGGTATCGTGAGGATCTCTCGGTATCCTCAATGTATGCTAGGGATCTCTTGGTATCTCGAGAATCTCTTGGTATCCCCAATATATGCTAGGGATCTCTTGGTATCCTCAATATATGTTAGGGATCTCTTGGTATCCCGAGGATCTCTCGGTATCCTCAATATATGCTAGGGATCTCTTGGTATCCCGAGGATCTCTTGGTATCCCGAGGATCTCTTGGTATCCTCAATATATGCTAGGGATCTCTTGGTATCCTCAATTCAGTTCAAATCAATTACGTACAGGAGATCGTCGTCCCGTAGTCCCAAAGTAAAGTACACAGCAATAACACAAAGAATACTCAATTAAACTCAACTTCACACCAAGGTAAAACAGGTAATTCTAACCTAGCATGCTTCACATAATTCAAATAAGGCAGTTTAAGCAAATAAAGCAGTTAAGTTAATTAAACATGCTTCTCTAAGCTAGTAGCAAGCTTAAATTTCAAGTAATGTAAGCAGGAAAGGAAAAAACACAATAAAGTTATTTTAGTGAAAACATGATTTTCAACAATTAGCACAAGTACGCACTTGTCACTGCACGTACAAGGCATTTCAATTATCGCAATACTAATCCTAAGAGGAATGTCCCCCACACAATGTTAGGCAAGCCACTTATGTTGAATCGGCTCAAAAGTCAACCGAAACCACATTCTTGCAACGAGTACTCGACTCCAAATGGCCCAAATCTATTTAATTAAATTGCATAATGTAAATAACACTTCAAGTAACTGATTCTACAAATAAATTCTAAGCTAATACGTGAAATTAAGTAAAATAACCAAAATGCCCCTCGAGACCACGTCTCGGAATTGGGTGAAATTTACATTTTCAGAATCCTCATACTCTCAAAAGTCTATACATAACAAGAACACAGAAATCGGAGTTCAATTGGCCCCTCAAATAGCCATATTAATGTCTCTTAATCTCAAAACCTAATTACCCATTTTTCCCAAATTATTCACCACTAATTAGGTCTGTAATCACATATAAACGAGTTATGAAGTCAAAAATGTTACCTCCAAGTGATTCCCCTTTGGTTTCCTCATAAAGTACCCTCAAAAGATTCAATCTCGTTCAAAAATGGTGGAAAAACGAAGAAGGGTAGCGGATGGGCTATTTAAATACTGCCCAGATATCCCTTCTTCACGAACGCGGAAGGCCCCTCGCGTTCGCGAAGCACAAATTTGCTTGGGTCCAGATTCCTTCATCACGAACGCGATACACAGGTCATGAACGCGATGCAAAGCCTCCTCCTCCTACTCGAACGCAGGAACACCATTGTGAATGCGTAGGTATGAAACCTCCCAGCTTCGCGAATGTGGAAGATCCATAAACCCTCTCCCATCCCCAGCTCCTCTTCGTGAACGCAAGACCCTACTCACGAACGAACGCGAAGAAGGAAACCAGAACTGTGTTGCTGCAATTTTTTGCAATTTCCACAAGTTCCAAAATGCCCCGTTGAGCATCCGAAACACACCCGAGGCCCCTGGGACCTCCACCAAACATGACAACCAATCCTAAAACATCATTCAAAATTGTTCCAATCTTTATAACGCTCAAAACAACATCAAAACACCAATTTAGCATCGGATTCAAGCCTAAGAACTTCAATACTCTCAAAATACGCTTTCGCACAAAAAGTCTATCAAACCTCGTCTGAATGACCTGAAATTTTGCACACACGTCACATTCAACACTACGGAGCTACTCCAACTTCCGGAATTCCATTCCGATGCTCGGATCAAAATCTCACTATCGAACCGAAAAATTCAAAAATTCAACTTTTGACACTTCAAGCCTAAATTAGCTACAAACCTCCAAAACACAATCTGAACCCGCTCCTAAACCCGAAATCACCCAACAGAGCTAACAGAACCATCAAAATTCTATTCCGAGGCTGTCTTTACACTGTTCTGCTACGGTCACATTTTTAGAACTTAAGCTCTCACTTAGGGACTAAGTGTCCCAAAACTCTCCGAAACTCCAAATAATTCCTCCCTGTAACGCACAGTAGCAGAAACAAACACGGGGAAAGCAGTTAATAGGGGATGGAAGCATAAATTCTTAAAACGACCAACCGGGTCGTTACATCCTCCCACACTTAAACATTTGTTCGTCCTCGAACGAGCATAGAGACATACCTGAAGTAGTGAAAAGATGAGGGTAATGGTTGCGCATATCCTGCTTGGTCTCCCAGGTCACCTGCTCGACCGGCTGACCTCACCAATGAACCCTCACTGATGCAATATTCTTTTACCTCAGCTTTCTAACCTGCCTGTCCAATATTGCCACTGGCTCCTCAACATAAGATAGATCCTTGTCTAGCTGGACTGAATTGAAATCCAACACGTGCGACGGATCCCCGTGATACCTCCGGAGCATAGAAACATGAAATACCAGATGAACTCCTATCAAGCTAGGAGGTAAGGAAAGCTTATAAGCAACCTCCCCAACACGCCTCAATATCTCAAAAGGGCCAATAAACCTCAGACTCAACTTCCCATTCTTCTCAAATCTCATAATGTCCTTCATAGGTGAAACCCGAAGAAGAACCCGCTCTCCAACCATATAGGAAACATCACGAACCTTCCGGTCTGCGTAGCTCTTCTTTCTAGACTGGGCTGTACAGAGTCTATCTTGAATCACCTTAACCTTCTACAAAGGATCCTGAACCAAGTATGTGCCCAATAATCTGGCCTCACCCGACTCAAACCAACCTAGCGGGGATCTATACCGCCTACCATATAAAGCCTCATATGGTGCCATCTGCATACTGGACTAATAGCTGTTGTTGTAGGCAAACTCTGCCAATGGCAAGAACTGACCCAAGACCCTCCAAACTCAATCACACAAGCACGGAGCATATCCTCAAGAATCTGAATAGTGCGCTCGGACTCTACGTCCGTCTGAGGGTGAAATGCTATACAAAACTCCACCCGAGTACCCAACTCATGCTAAACGGCCCTCTAGAACTGTTATATGAACTGAGTACCTCTATTTGAAATGATGGAAACTGAAATACCATGCAGACGAACAATCTCCCGGATATAAATCTCCACCAATCACTTTGAAGAATAGGTAGTACACACAGGGATGAAGTGTGCAGACTTGGTCAGTCGATCCACAATCACCCAAATGGAATCGAACTTCCTCAAAGTCCATGGGAGCCCAACTACTAAGTCCATAATGATCTGCTCCCACTTCCACTCCGGAATCTCTATTTGCTGAAACAACCTACCCAGTCTTTGGTTCTCATACTTCACCTGCTGACAATTGAGGCACCGAGCTACAAACCCAACTATATTTTTCTTCATCCGCCTTCACCAATAGTGCTGCCTCAAATCCTAGTACCTCTTCGCGACACCCGGATGGATGGAATACCGCGAACTGTGGGCCTCCTCTAGAATCAACTACCAAAGCCCATCAATATTGGGTACACAAATTTGACCCTATATCCTCAATACCCCATCATCACCAATAGTCGCATCTCTGGCATCACCATGCTGAACCTTGTCCTTGAGGACAAGCAAATGAGGTTCATCATACTAACGCTCCATGATATGTTCAAATAAGGAGGATTGAAAAATCACGCAAGCTAGAACCCGACTGGGCTCCGAAAGATCCAATCTCACAAACTGGCTAGCTAAGGCCTAAACATCCATCGCCATAGGCCTCTTCGATGCTGGTAAGTAAGCCAAACTCCCAAAACTCTCTGCCCGATGACTCAAAGCATCGGCCACCACATTGATATAAAATAGTGATAGCATAGTCCTTCAGCAACTCTAACCACCTCCTCTGGTGCAAATTTAGATCTTTTTGCTTGAACAGGTGCTGCAAGCTCCGATGATCAATATAAATCTCACAAGGAATACCGTACAAATAATGACGCCAGATCATCAGGGCGTGAACAATGGCAGCTAACTCGAGATCATGGACTGGATAATTCTTCTTGTGTACCTTCAACTTTCTAGACGTGTAGGCAATCACCCTACCGTCATGCATCAAAACCGCTCCAAGTCCAATCCTCGAGGCATCACAATAGAGAGTATAAGACCCCGAACCTGTAGGCAACAAAAAAACTGGGCCTGTAGTCAAAGCTGTCTTGAGCTTCTAAAAGCTCGCCTCACACTCTTCTATCCACTAAAACGGAGCACCCTTCTGGGTCAGTCTGGTCATAGGTGCTGTAACGAATGAAAACCCCTCAACAAATTGACGGTAATAACCCGCCAAGCTAAGAAAACTGTGAATCTCTGTCACTGAGGATGGTCTGGGCAAACTCTGCACTACTTCTACTTTCTTCGGATACACCTTTATCCCTTCACTAGAAACCACATGATCCAAGAATGCCACGAAATCCAACCAAAACTCACATTTCGAGAACTTAGCATATAACTTCTTTTCTCTCAAGGTCTGAAGCACTGTCCTCAAGTGCTACTCATGATCTTCCCGACTCTGGGAATACACCAGAATATCATCAATAAAGACAATGACGAATGACTCAAGATATGGCCAGACCACACTGTGCATCAATGCATAAAGGCTGCTAGGGCATTGGTCAGCCCAAATGACATAACAAGGAACTCGTAATGACTATACCGAGTCCTGAAAGTAGTCTTCGGGATATTTGGCTCCCGAATCTTCAACTGATAGTACCCTGAATGCAAGTCAATCTTGTAAAACACTCGTGCACCCTGTAACTGGTCAAACAAATCATCAATACGAGGTAAAAGATAACGGTTCTGCACTGTAACTTTGTTCAACTGGCGATAATAATGCACATACGCATAAAACCATCCTTCTTCTTCGCAAACAAGATAGGAGCACCCCAAGGTGATACATTGGGCCTATTAAAACCCTTATCAAGCAATTTTCTGTAATATATCCTTCAACTCAAGAGGAGCCATACGATACGGAGGAATAGAAATGGGCTGAGTGCCCGGCAACAGATCAATGCCAAAATCAATATATCTATCGGACGGCATGCCCGGAAGATCAGTTGGAAACATATCAGGAAAATCATGTACTACTAGGACTGAATCAACTGAAGGGGTATTAATACTGACATCTCTCACATAAGCTAGATATGCGTCACACCCCTTCTCAACCATTCGCTGAGACTTAAGGAAAGAAATAACTCTACTAGGAGTGTGATCTAAAGTATCCCTCTACTCAACACGCGGTACACCTGGCATAGACAGCATTACGGTTTTGGTGTGACAATCAAGAATAGCATAATGGGGCGACAACTAGTCCATGCCCAAGATAATATCAAAATCTACCATGTTGAGTAACAATAAATCGGCTCTAGTCTCAAAACCACTAAGAGCAACCAAACACGACCAATAAATGTAGTCCACAATAAGAGAATCTCCCATAGCAGTAGAAACATAAACAGGGGAACTCAAAGAATCTCGAGATACACCCAAATGCGGAGCAAAATAAGAAGACACATAATAATAAGTGGAGCCTAGATCGAATAGAATCGATGCATCTCTATGACAAACCAGGGCAATATCTGTGATGATATAATCGGAGGCAACAGCCTCGGTATGGGCAGGAAAGGCATAATATTGGGCTTGGCCTCCCCCTCTAGGGCAACCTATACCCCCCCTCCCTCGCGACCTCTACCTCTAGCTGGTTGAGCAGGTAAGGTAGCAACTGGAGCGTAATCATAGCCTGAAATTCTACGGGGCCCACTACGGTAGAGAAGTCTGTAGAGGTGCACTCCTCCCAAGTCTAGGGCAATCCGTCACCACATGGCATGTGTCACCACACTCAAAACAAGCTTTGGGTGGACGTGGCAGTGGGAACTATGTGGTACGGGTACTCCGAGACCCTTGAACACCTGAAACACTATGTGAAATCTAAGATGCAAACTGAACTGGCTAACCTACAAAACCTCTATCATGTCGTACTCTTCCTCCAAAATAAGGACCAGTGGGTCTCTCCAGTCTACGAGGTCTCCTCACTTCCCTATACTCTCTCTCTTGACCTCGTCTATACTCTCTCTCTTGGACCCACCTGTCCTCTACTCGACAAGAGGTCCTTACCACCCGCTGAACTAGGATAACAGGCTGTGTCGCTATGACACCTGGAACATGACCAATAAGAAATCGCTACTCTGGGGTGGGGGTGGTGGAAGTCTGGGTCCCTTCCCCGATCTGTGAAGTAGTTGGTACAACCTGAATCATCCCTGCCTGAACTAATGTACCAAACATGCTTAGGAACTGTGCTAATGTCTCCTAAAGTGCTAGAGTAGTAGTAGTAGTAGGCGAATCAGGTGCCTAGGCTCTAGCTGGAACTGCTGGTGGCTCCTCGGTGGAAGCTCGTGTGGGTGCTCTAGCTGCACTACGTGCGCCTCCTTGGCCTCTACCCCGGCCCCGACCTCTGATGGCTCTCGTAGGGGGTGCGGGTGTTTGATCATCTCTGGTAGTACGTGTCCTCACCATCTGTGAGAGAATCAAAGATAGAGGTTTAGGATTGTGATATCAATATCTCGCACGATAGGAAAATCAAATGAAGTGGAATTTCCCTAACGGTTACATAGCCTCTCGTAGATAATTACAGATGTCTCCGTACCGATCCGTGAGACTCTAATAAACTGGCTTATGATTCATGACTCCTATGAACCTAGAGCTCTGATACCAACTTGTCATGACCCCAGTTCACCCTCCATGAAGTATCGTGACGACACCTAGTCTCTACGACTAGGTAAGCTAACAATGCAGAAAATAAACAAATTTACGGAAGAAATAATTTAAACCCGAAGTAGTGAAATAAAATAGCATTTTAAAGTGTCGCTTGGCATACACAATATCAACTCTCAAAAGTAAATGACATTTCCCAAAACCTGGAATCTCATGAACAGAAGCCTTTGAATGTCTACAAGCCTCTAACTCCAGAATATCTAGCAATGAAACGAAAGTACAAAAGGGCTAATACAAAATAGAGAGTAGAAAGGAACTCTTCGGTTTGCGAACGCGATAGATATACCTCAAAGTCTCTACAAGTGCCTCGCCTCACGAGTGATAAGTATGAGTGGAGGTACCTGGATCTGCACATGAAAAACATGTGCAGAAAGGGCATGAGTACAACACAGCGGTACTCAGTCAGTGCCAAGCCTAACCTCGGTCGGGTAGTAACGAGGAAGGTTAGGGCCCTACTGAGATTAAACAAATATAAAGTATGACAACATTAGATAAAATAGTACAGTTCAAAGATAATAATAATAATAATAATAATTATATACAGGATAATAAGGAATACAACAATTAAAACAGAGGCAAACAATCACAAGGAATACCACTCTTCACAAAGATAATAACCGGGGATCTCTCAGTATCCCGAGGATCTCTTAGTACCCTCAATATATGCCAGGGATCACTTGGTATCCCATGGATCTCTCGGTATCCTCAATGTATGCTAGGGATCTTTTGGTATCCCGAGGATCTCTTGGTATCCTCAATATACGTGTGGGGGATCTCTCGGTATCCCGAGGATCTCTTGGTATACTCAATATATGCTAGGGATCTCTTGGTATCCCTAGGATCTCTTGATATCATCAAAATACGTATAGGGAATCTCTCGGTATCCCGCAGTTCAGTTCAAATCAATTACGTACAGGGGATCTCCCGGTATGCCATCCTGTAGTCCTAAAGTAAAGTACATAGCAATAACACAAAGAATACTCAATTAACTCAACTTCACACCAAAGTAAAACAGGTAATTCTAACCTAGCATGCTTCACATAATTCAAATAAGGCATTTTAAGAAAATAAAGCAGTCAAGTCAATTAAGCATGCTTCTCTAAGCTAGAAGCAGGCTTAAATTTCAAGTAATGTAAGCTGGAAAGGAAAAAACACAATTAAAGCTACTTTAGTGATAATAGGATTTTCAGCAATTAGCACAAGTACGCACTCGTCACCGCACATATAAGGCTTTTCAATTATCACAATATCAATCCTAACGGGAATGTCCCCCATATAAGGTTAGGCAAGCCACTTACCTCGAACCGGCTCAAAAGTCAACCCGAAACCACGTTCTTGCAACGAGTACTCGACTCTAAATAGCCCAAATCTATTCAATTCGATTGCATAATATAAATATCAATTCAGATGATTGATTCTACAAATAAATTCTAAGCTAATACGCGAAATTAAGTAAAATGACCAAAATGCCCCTCGTGCCCACATCTCGGAATCGGGTGAAATTTATATTTTCAGAATGCTCATACTCTCATGAGTCTATACATAACAAGAACGCTGAAATCGGAGTTCAATTGGCCCCTCAAATACCCATGTTAAGGTCTCTTAATCTCAAACTCTAATTACCCATTTTTCCCAAATTTTTCATCACTAATTAGGTCTTTAATCACATATAAACAAGTGATGAAGTCAAAATGTTACCTCCAAGTGATTACCCTTTGATTTCCTCAAAAATCACCCTCAAAAGCTTCAATCACGTTCAAAAATGGTGGAAAATGAAGAAGGGTCGCGGATGGGCTATTTAAATACTGCCCAGATATCCCTTCTTCGCGAACGTGGAAGGCCCCTCGCATTCACGAAGCACAAATTCGCTTGGGTCCAGATTCCTTCATCGCAAACGCCATACACAGGTCATGAACACGATGCAAAGCCTCCTCCTCCTACGCGAACGCTGGAACACCATCGCGAACGCGTAGGTATGAAACCTCCCAGCTTCGCGAACGTAGAAGATACTTCGCAAACGCGAAACATAAATCCTCCCCCATCCCCAGATCCTCTTCGCGAATGCGAGACCCTACTCACGAACGCAAAGAAGGAAACCTGAACTGGGCTGCTGCAATTTTCTGCAATTTCCACAAGTTCCAAAATGCCTTGTTGAGCATCAGAAACACACCCGAGGCTCCCGGGACCTCCACCAAACATGCCAACCAATCCTAAAATATCATTCAAACTTGTTCCAATCTTCGGAACGCTCAAAACAATATCAAGACACCAATTTAGCATCGGATTCAAGCCTAAGAACTTCAAAACTCTCAAAATACGCTTTCGGTCAAAAAGTCTATCAAACCTCGTCCGAATGACCTAAAATTTTGCGCACACGTCACATTCAACACTACAAATCTACTCAAACTTCCATAATTTCATTCTGACCCTCGGATCAAATCTCACTATCGAACCGGAAACTTCAAAAATTAAACTTTCGGCACTTCAAGCCTAAATTAGCTATGAACCTCCAAAACACAATCCGAACCCACTCCTAAACCCGAAATCACCCAACGGAGTTAACTGAACCATAAGAATTCTTTTCTGAGGCTGTCTTTACACTGTTCCGACTACAGTCACATTTCTAGAACTTAAGCTCTCATTTAGGGATTAAAATGTCCCAAAACTCCAAATAATTCCTCTCGGGAACTCACAGTAGCAGAAAAAAATATGGGGAAAGTAGTTAATATGGGATCGGGGCATAAATTCTTAAAACGACCGGCCGGGTCGTTATATAGTTGATGCCACCATAACCTAATGTCAACACAGGGTCACCCCTCCCTAGTTGATGCCAACATAGGGTCACCACTCCCTAGTTGATGGCAGCATAACCTGATGCCACCATAATCTGATGCCAACATAGGGTCACCACTCCCTAGTTGATGCCAACATATGGTCTCCACTCCCTAGTTGATGCCAGCATAACATTATGCCAACATAGGGTCACCACTCCCATGTTGATGCCAACATAGGGTCCTCACTCCCTAGTTGATGACTTTCCAACAATAGGGTCTCCAATCCTTAGTTGATTTCATTTTAGATACAAGGAGAAGTCTCCACTCCCTAATAACCTTTTATCAAGAATACACAATCCTGACTTTTATTGCTTTCAATAAAGAAGTAGTTTAGAATTTTGTTACAATAACTCACAAAATTTTCCTAGTGAAAACTAGGGCAGAAAAATTTTGTTTGTTTGTGTTGGTCTTTGAGCAGGTTTTATCTTGAGGCACAGGGTTCGAGACGACCAAAATAAGTAGTCTCAATCCAGAATAAAAGAAAAAAAGAAGAAAAAAAAGAAGTGAACTCAAAGTGCAAAAGTAGAGAAAAGTTGTGGAATGCTCAAGGCGTGATTGAAGTCACAAGCTTTGCATGTCCCACCTTGATCCGAGAAGTTGAAAAAGGAATGAACCAGCACCTGCAGCTAACAAGCGTCAAGATTCAGATCAGAGTCCGCATGAAGAACTAGCCAAGACTCAAGATCAAGTTTCAGAAGACTCATAGATAGAAATCTTGTAACTCGTAGCTGGTAGGCTTAGTTAGTCTTTTTAATTTTGATTTTGATGTAATAACGGGACCGCGGACTGGAACCTCAACGGAACGGAACCTCACTCGACTCTCGAACTCATCACTCCATCACTGTTCCTACTTCAGAACTACACGTGGCATGATTCCTTTATAGCCAAGGATATGTAGGCAGCTCAGATACCAGGGCTCGGTCACATTCTCCTTTCTCTTAGTTTTTGGTCTCTCTAAATAAGGGTCGAGTCAAAAAACTTATCTCGTCATTCTTTGTCTAAAAACTCTTCGTGTTTCCAGTCAAAGAGGGGCAGCTGTAGACATGTAATTTTTGACCCTTCCCAAGATTTTATACATTTTATCATAAATATTTAATTTAGGTTTAGTATCGCTATTCTAAATAGTTTTGACTCTGTTACTTTATTTTTATCACAAAAAATAAAAATTATAAAAAAAATATTTTTCATCTTTAGGTTAAAGTCAATTAGTATATTTATATTTATAGTATTATAATATTTGAAAATACAAAAAATTAGTTTCACTCGTAGTATTTAGTTTTATATTATTTTATTTTAACTTAGAGTGATTCTTACATTTTATAGATACATTAAACTATTTGGTCTTCCTAGCCTAGATTCAAACCCAAAAGATATGGTCCAACCCAATTCCCTAAATCCATAGAAAAAGCAAAAAAAGAACGACAACCTTGACCTTCAAAGAAAAGAGGACGTCAGTCCTTTGAATTCGAAAAGCAAAAAAAACAACCAAAAAAGCATCACTTCCTCAAGAAAGATCACTTCCATTACATCTTTGAAGTTGTTCTCTGAAAAAAATGACGCAATACCAATGAAGTATCCGTAAGTCAAAACACAGTGCGTCTTCTGAAATGTGTACCCTTGTCAGGCAATACCAAGTAGTAATAGCATTCATCTAGTCATCTGAAATTGTCCATGTTGTCTAAGAATTCATGACCTTCCCTTTAAAACTGAACCGTGACCTTGCACATGCAAATCTTAATCCCACACAACACACTGCATCTATCATTCCATCATATGAAAAGTATGATAATCTCATAAACAAATATGAGTCACCAACAAAATACATACCCGATCAGTTAGAAACCTTCCATTTGATCCCATCTAGGAGAAATCACAATACGCAACATGCTCCTCACATCGGTAGGAAATATCCATCTCAAACCGTGGTAGAAACCATCGAGAACTCTTCGAAATCCATTTACACATATCCAAGCCATCGGAACTGAATCTCTCTAACTCAACCAAGCTACGCAGGTTAGAAAACCCAAAAGTATTACCACAAACACCTGGAGAGACTCACCACATCATAAGTACCCAAAGAACCGACATATCCATTACCGTGCTGATTCAACCTACTACCAAGTTGTCCTATTTCTCCGAGTTCCTTCTGAATTACCCTCAAGTTGACATTTCTCCTTGCCAAAACACTATGATCCTTACCCAAATCTCACCATAAGAGGTCATAGCATAAAATCACACCTCCCTAAGGCCCATAAGCTGATGTTTCCCTCTTAATCACCCCAAAAGTACCACAACGTAGACACCACTCTGAAGAGACTTTCTGTGAATCTAAATACGTTTTTTCCACCTTCTTGATACTAAAATGTAGAATCCATAATGATATGGAAATATCGCGAGTCTAGACACCATCCAATGTAAATCTTAGATTCTAGCCATAAACAAATCCGAAAAATTATAAATTGCTACATATAAATCTTGAATTCATTAGAACCTTCTCGGGAGTCATCCACTCTGCTCAAATATTGCACCGCCTAAACGGGATGAACGACTTGTGCCCCATTAGCACAAAATTACCCAAAGAAGTAACCCCGCCTTAACGTAACCGAGCAAATTCCTACTCCATGTGAATAACAACTCAATCATTCCATTATTCCCATATACCCATAAAGTGTAATACGCTATGCATCCAGAAATTTCCTTACTTAAGTCATCCTCAAAACCAGCCTCTTAAAGTCATAACCGATCCACAAGTATGCCTCAGACCGAAACCAGTACAACACGTAACTATGCAATCAAATCGTTGGTAGCAAACTCTTCCACTTGGCTCAAAGCCACAGATAAAAACAATCGATAACTTACAATGCCCATACTTTATTACTGCCATAATACCGCAGTGAGATTCAACTAAACCCTTCATAAGCTCATGTAACACAAATCATATAATACCTCAAATCATCTCTAAGCTCGCATTCATCCTCTTGGCGGTCAGGTCAACTTCTCAATCAATCCAAACTCAAAATGCAACACCTATACCCACTGGTAGAAAAGAAAGCCTCCACACAAAATCATAGGGATCACACATCTGTAGATTACCCTGTAGGTGATAATCCACATGCTTAGCCTCAAACTGACATCTCTTTATACCTTTTACAGCCACAACTACTACGCAGTCACTTAATCTTCTTGAGTCTGAACTCATCAACAAGACATGAAATCTACTTCGTTCCACAAAATAAAATAACACGAAAGAATCTCTCAAAAACCTTCATAACTCAAGACTGTATGACACATCCACAAAAATCGAGCATCAAATAGTCCTTTTCACATCTCAAGCAAACTCTTCCCCTTACATTCAAACCATCTGAACACATCCCGCAGTCACATACTACTCATCATATACCCATCCAACCATTCACCGAGCCACCAGTCCCACTCATAGGGACACTACTGGACATAGAAGTCCAAAAGCACATGCTCATACAAGTGAAACTACCATGCCTAAGCTACGATCCAAACCGGACCTCAAGTCCTGTAGACTGACCCATCACCAAAACACAAAAAAACATATCTCGTACCCCATCCATGGAATCCACAAGTTGTCGATGTACAGCTGATATCGAGCGCTCACATGCGCATACGAGTGAGTAGAAGGAATTCAAAGAGATATGCTTCAAGCTAAATCAATGACACACGATAAGGAAATAACGATGAGAAGTTTATCCTAAATACCCTATAGCCTCTCGAAGATAGGTATGGATGTCATCATATCGATCCGTAAGACTCTACTAGATATTTGCTCATGACTCGCATAACCTATGAACCTAGAGCTCTGATACCAACTTGTCACGATCCAAAATCCAAATAGTCTTGATGGCACCTAACCCAACCCGCTAGGTAGGCCAACTTAATAATATTCCAATTTCAAATGAGATTTATTGAGAAAATAATAATGAAATAACTAAACTTTTATACAACAACCAAGAACTGGTAGTACAAATCATGAGCTTCTAAGATTTAGAGTTTACAAAGCTGGTATGAAATAAATACATCATCTGTTCGAAATATACATAAACAAATTTATAAATCTAAAGCTACCAAGAACAAGAGGCAATTATAACCATAGTGCAGGTACATCTTCAATGCCAGCTCCTACCATACACAGCAATATCAGCTCCAAAATCTAGTATGAGTACAACTGAGCATATGTATTCAATAAGTAACAGACATAACCTTAGGTTGAAAGCAATGAAGAGCTTGGACCACGGTCAGAGTCCAATATAAATAGCCAAGAACAACTTGTAACAATATAATAAAAGCAGCACAAGTAATAACTCAAAGATATGATGCTCAGCTTGTTCACAGTTACGAAAAAATAGGCATGTTTTTCAGGTATAATACTAAAACACAAATCTTTTACTAAAATCACCAAAATATGATTATATCAGAAAACTGTGATTTTTTCCAAACACATTCAATAATAGATAAGATGTTTCATTATCAGATAGCATGAGGAAAGTACACTTTATGCCTACATGTCAATGTGCATGTGAAGCCATGAATGTCACAATATCGTTTAGCATGAGGAAATGCATCTCTATGCCTACATGCCAAGTATGCATGTCAAATATAATGCATCACAGTGATGAACTCATGTATTCACAATCCCAGAGTACCCAATATCATTGTCTCACACTCAATCACTCGGCACTCGGCACTCAGTGTCTATGCTCGTTGACGGTATGTCAGACTCCAGAGGGGCGAATCTTGCCCAAGCCCTAATATAATCCAATATGGCCTGCTGTTGTGTGCAACCCGATCCCATCATGGATCAACAAAACCTACTACGGCGTGCTGCTTGATCCCGTAATGAATCAATAAAAGTTGTTGCGACGTGTAGCCCAATCCCATAAATATCACTCACAATCTGGCCCTCAGGCCCCAACTCAGTCATCAATCTCTCCAGCCTCTTGGGCTCACAAATCTCATGCCAATCAGCCTAAATAATGATGACATGATGTGACAACAAAGGATAACAAAGATTGAGATATGATATGCGAATGAATGACTATGACTAAGTATGTAACTACAATTTAAGCAAATAACTCAATAGCAGAGATGACCTTTGTGGGTCCCAACAGAATAAGCATATAGTCTAAACATGATTTCTAACATGATTCACGACTCAATTTCTCTAACACGTAGAAATTTCATGGATAGAAACAAGATTTGGTAACTACACAGTATCACAGAATCAACCGAGTCATAATTCACACGGATGCACGCCCACACGCCTATCACCTAGCATGTGCGTCATCTCAACACCGAACACATAACACGTATGTTCAGGGATTCATACCCTCAGCAGCAAGTTTAGAAGTGTTACTTACCTTGAACAAGCCGAATCCAATACCGAGCATGCCAAACAATACTTTAGAAACATCATCTCTCGTGTACCATCCTCCGAAAGACTCAAAACTAGCCAAAAGCAACTCAAGAAGATCAACTAATGACAAAGGAAACGAGCCCAATCGATAAAGGTCGAATCTTTAATCAAAATCCCAAAGTCAACAAAAGTCAATGTCGGGTTCGCCTTTGATTCCGAGTCCAAGCTTACCCAAGCGAAGATCAAACCAATACAAGCTCACACGAATGAAAACTAACTCAATCGGAGTCTGATAGCTTAACCAATTCGCCAAAATATCGGTCTTGGGTGTTTATAACCCAAGAGTCCAACCCACACTAGTTGAGTCTCATAACTCCCGAAATTCTCCTCTAAAACTTGCCAAATTCGAGTATGTTGTTCTCCTATATTAGGAGAACAAAACTCCAAAAGAAATCGAGAAATAAATTCCTCCAACCCTTTTTTAATCTTGAAAATTTAGGACATAACCCTAGGTCTTGATTTAAAGAATTAAATATGTTTCCAATTAAAATCATGGATTAAAGCTTAAACCAAGTGTATGAATCAAAAGGAAATGCTTAGGTTATTGTTTAGAACCTACCCCCAGGGAAGAAACTTGAAGAACATCCTTGAATTCTCCCAATCCCAAACTTTGAAGATGGGAAAAACTCCAACAACGTTAATAGCCAAAAATGTCCAATGGTTCTGCCTCGTTTCTTGTTCCAAACAATCCTGAAGCTCACTTTTGTTACCTCCAATGGTTTCCTCGTAAAATTTCGATCAAGTTAGGCTTTTGAATCACTCCATTTGACTTTATAATGAAGGAGATATGTTGGTTTCAATATTTGAAAGAAGTGTAGATTTTCTTTAATACGAATTCAGTGGAATTTCATAATTAATTTGAAAAATCTGGCAACCCAATTCTTAGTAAAATGGCCATAAATTCCTCATACGATGTTGAAACTTGATGATTTCAGTTGCTATGGTTCTAAAATTACGATACAGATACAATCGAATAGTCGAACACAAATCAAAGGTTGTTAGCTCAATATGGTAACTTTTATGCTTAAATCGATGTCGAAATAAAAAACAATCACCATACAACCCAAACTTATCCAATACTCATCGAAATTTAACCAAACTTTGTGGATATGTCCAAAATCATCTTACAAACTTACTGGAATAATTTAAACATGATTCCGAGTTTGTTTATCCAAAACTCAAACCTTGGTCAACACTTCCAACTTAAAGCTTAAAAAATGAGAACCATTCTTCCAAATAAATCTCGAACCGCTCAAAAATCGAGACCAACTATACACATAAGTGATAATACATAATATGAAGCTACTCAAAGGCTCAAACCACCGAATGGAAAGCTAAAGTTCAAAATGACTAGTCGGGTCGTTACATTAGTAGAGTTTCAAGACCTTCTATTTGGCTAAGGACTATGTTATAGCATCCAGCTCCCAGAATAGCCCCTATTGCATTTCGAATTTTGTCTCTTACACTCATTTGTCAGAGAACTACAAAGCCTATTTGGGAGTGTTTTCAGCAGCGCGATTGAACCAAAGCCCTCCAAGGAAGCCTGTCAGGAAAAGAATTGGGTTGAGGCAATATCACAAGAGATTAATGCACTCTAAGACAATGCCACATGGGAAGTTGTTGATCTGCATGTTGGCAATATGATCTAAATAGGTGTTTAAGATAAAATATAAAGAAAATGGGAAAATAGAGAGGTACAAGGCTAGAGTAGTGGCAAAAGGTTACACTCAACAGGAAAGTTTGGACTATCATAATACCTTCTCAACAGTGGCAAAAATGGTTATTGTAAGGACAATCATTAGCATGGCAACTTCTAGAGGATGGAATCTATTTCAAATGGATGTAAATAATACATTTCTGCAAGGAGATCTTTATGGGGAGGTTTATATGGATTTGCCTCAAGGTTTTTGGAAACAAGGGGAGCACAAGGTCCGTAAACTTCTTAAATCACTATATTGCCTCAAGCAGGCCTCAAGGCAATAGAATATTAAATTGACTGAGGTTTTGTTGGAGGCAGGTTACAATCAGAGTGCTCATGACAACTCCCTCTTTACTAAGAAGACAAATTCTCACATTGTCCTTATCCTAGCGTTTGCGGATGACTTGCTCATCACTGGGAGCAATGCAGAACTGATAGAAGAAGTCAAACAGACCCTTCAAAATTTCTTTAAGGTAAAAGATTTAGGAGAACTAAGATATTTCCTTGGCATTGAAGTTCTGAGATCAAAGGAAGGGATACCACTCACACAGAGGCAATATTCTCTCCAATTGATATCAGAAGTTAGACTTGCAGCAGCTAAATCAATCTCCACTCCTATTGACTTAAACCAGAAGTTGACTACTGTCGACTATGACAAGCATGTGGGGGTCAATGGAGATGAAGAATTGGAGGAAATTGGGAGCTATCAAAGACTCATCGGGAAGCTGCTTTACTTGACCATCACCAGACCAAACCTTAGTTTTGCAGTCTAGGTACTTAGTTAGTTCATGTAGCATCCCAAACAATCTCATCAAGATGCAACACTGCGTGTAGTTAGATATGTTAAAATAGCCCCAGGCCTTGGAATTTTGTTGAGCACATTGTCCCTCTAGACACATTGTCTGCTTATTGTGACTCAGACTGGGCCTCCTGTAAAAATACCAGGAGGTCAGTCACAGGATACATCATTAAACTAGGTGATTCCTTTCTCTCATGAAAATCCAATAAGCAACAAACTGTTAGTCGAAGCTCAGCAAAAGTTGAGTACAGAAGTCTAGTAGCAGCTCCTGCAGAAATCACATGGTTTTTGGGTTTCTATAGGAGCTACAAGTTCATGTGCCAGTACCTTTACACTGTGACAGCAAGGTTTCCCTGCAAATAGCTACCAATTCCATCTTCAATGAAAGAACCAATCATATCGAGATAGATTGACATTTTGTTCGAGAAAAAATCAAGAATGGCCAGTTGGCACCATAATACATTTCTACCACCTTGCAGTTGGTTGATCTGATGACCAAGGGCCTGGGTTCATCTCAACAACATTTCCTCTTATCCAAGCTTGGAGTGCTCAATGTGTTTCATCCTACAACTTGAAGGTAAGTATTGGTGTATAGACTAGCTTGTACACGCAATAGGTTGAGGGACTGATATGATAATTAAGTTCAACGTTAGCTAGAGGTGGTTAGGAGTAAAGTCTATAAAGGGACCACACTCACATGTATTGCACTCGGTTAATACAATTTCCAGATTCATCTTATTCACCTCCTCTCTGCACCTTCCATCTCTTCTCTTAGGTTACTTCTTCTGATCAATTGCATGTTAGATTAACTGGTGAATTCAACTGATTTTATCACTCAACCCCATAGGCAGGCTGGAACAGCTTCTTAGTGCTTGTATAATTCATCACATATTGTGAAAATTTTATTAAAAATGTACAACATGCGCGATCTACGCCATGTTCTTTTTTTCTTGTTCTATATGGAGTAGTATTTATTTAAAATCATGTATCCTTCATTTTCTCTAATGTAGTACTTCCAACAATAATAATAATATATCCAATGTGAGGTATGAAGAGGTGAGGTGTATGCAGATTTTATCCCTACCTTATGTGAGGTAGAGAAGTTATTTCCGATAGACCATCGGCTCAAGAAAAAGATTTTCAAAATAAGTTTAAAAAATGCAGAAGAAAAAAATAATATAAAACTACTAGAAATAAAGTATTGACAGTAAAATTAGTAAAGATACCCAAAATCAAAAAATAATAATAGTAATAAATTAAAGAATAAAATAAAATAGAATAATAATATTAATACTGATAAGGAAAAAAGGGAGTAGATACTCTAAACTAGAACCATGCTATTTCACAAAAAAAAAGAGAAAAATCGCTCGACTACTTACTAACTTTTACCTTAATCCTCGACCTCTATGCTCTACTATCTAGGGTCATGTCCTCAATGGCTGAAGATGTGTTATGGCATGTCTAATTACCTCTCCCAATTCTTCCTTGGTCTACCTCTACTTCTCCTTAGACCTATTACCATCAACATCTCGCACCTCCTCATTGGAGTATATGTGCTCCTCCTCTTCACATGCCCAAACCATATTAGTCTCGCTTCCCGCATCTTGTCCACCATAGAGGACACTCCCACCTTGTCTCGTATATCTTCGTTCCTAATCTTATCTCTCCTATTATTAATACACCCACATATAAGCATCTTATATTCGCTACTTTCATCTCTGAACGCGTGAATTCTTGAGTGGCCAACACTCTGCCTTATACAATAGAGTTGTTCTAACAACTACTCTATAGAATTTACCTTTAAGTCTTGGTGGCACATTATTATCATATACTCCCTCCGTTCCAATTTATGTGAATATATTTGACTGACACGAAGTTTAAGAAAAAATGAAGACTTTTAGAATTTGTGGTCCTAAACAAGTCAAAAAAAAAAAGAGTCCAGAGTATTTGTGTGGTTATAAAAGCTTCTCATTAAGGGTAGATTGGAAGTTTAAACTAAATTATTTTCAAATACAGAAAGGGGTCATTCTTTTTGGAACGGACCAAAACAAAAATAGGTTCACATAAACTGGAACGGAGGGAGTAACATACTATACGAGCCTCCATTTCATCGACCCGCTCCAGTACTATGTCTGACATCATTGTCTATCTTTCTATTTTCTTGGATTAGTGACTCAGGATACTTAAAGCTTCCTCTTTTGGGATGATTTGTGTATCAATCCTCACTTCCACATTTACCTTATGTAATGCGTCAATGAACTTGCTTCTATGTACGCTCTTTTAATCTTGTTCAACATAAAACCTTTAGACTATGGTATAGTATACTTCATTCCAAACTATATACGAATGAGTTTATATTTGTTTGTTGTGTTTGTAAGAAATGTTTTTAGAAGTAAATGTGAAGCACTATATAGATGAGGCAAATTTAAATACTCTAACAGGTGCCCTATGAAAAAAAATTACCCCCTTAAGCTATAAGAAAAAGACCAAAAAGGGAAACAAATGAGAAAAGGGGAAAAGGAAAATCAGTTCCAAAAATCCAAATAGTGAATAATCTTTGAAGAAGTTCAAGAGAAAGAAAGAACTACCTTTCATGGAATTACACGTACTCCGAATTTCCTCTGCATTTCCTTTCACTTCCATAACCAAACACAGCCGAATTCTCTCCAAATCCCACTGCCCTATTTCTCTCAATTTTTCTGATATTCCCCAATTTTCACTCAAAGTGGATTCCCAAAAGAGAAACGACGCAATTTTTGACGACGCAGCATACGAGGCGGAGCGTCACAGACTCGACGCCGAGGCGCGTAAAGCCATGGCTGAAACTTATGAAAGAGAGACCCAAGACCAAGAAGACCCGAAAGCTTGGAAATGGGTTATCCGAAAACGGATTTGGGACTTAATGGAAGCCCAAAATATAGCCCAATTCCCAAGGCCCGTTCATCATCGGATACCCAATTTTCTTGGAGCTTCAGTTGCTGCGAATAAGGTTCAAAGATAAGAAAACTGAAAAGGGATTTTAAATAAAATAATTAAGTGAGTTGTTTAGCTAATTTTATATTTTATTGTTTAATGTAAGTTGAGTGAATTGGAGGAGTTTAAAGGGGCCAAGTGTGTGAAGGTAAATCCAGATACACCACAAAAGCAAGTCAGGTTTCTCACACTTGATGGTGGGCTTTCATGAACTTATCTTCTTTTTTTAATGTTTGAAGTTTCTTTACTTTTTTTCTAATGAGATGATGGTTGAATATTTATCTTTTGATTCGTGAATATTTTGCAATAAATGAAGAATGAAAAAGAAAAAATTAGCATAGCAAGACTTTTGCATTGTTCTGTTTTACGACAGATAATGTAGAGTTATGAGCACTGGTTTTGGATAAATGCAGTTTGAATTGAAGATTATGATAGAAGTTAGTCAACGTAGTGTTTAAACAAATTATTTTATAAGGTCACGGATTCAAGACACGGAAACAGCCTCTTGCAGAAATGCAAGGTAAGGCTGCGTACCTTCCCGGCCCATGCGCATAGCCGGATCTTAATACACCGGGCTGCCCCTTTTTAATTAAAAAGCTCTTTCTCAGAATATGAGTAATCAAATTCAGTATGTTTGATCTAGTTAAATTTTTTAGACAATATTCTCAGGACACAAATAGACCCTTCTCCAGCTTTGTCCAAAATATAGGCGAAATAGAACTATAGAAGATCGTGAAATGAAATGCAGACCTTTTTTCTTGAGATAGTAGGAATTGTTGAATTTGACAAAATGTTTGTCCCACATCGGTGGGAAAACAAAAGTTGGGGGGATTTTCCCCCTATAAAAGAAGGCTTAATGTTTAGGATTTAAACACACCTCTCATTTGCCTTCTCATCTGTTTAAGGCATTTGTATCTTCTCTCTTTAGTATTATTTCACTTGTATTTTTGGAGTGGAATAAAATATTGGTTGTGTCCGAGGAGTATGCAAAATTAGCCGAACCTCGTAAATTCTGGTGTTCCCTTTATTGTTGCTTTGTTGTCTTATTTATTATTTGGTGGCTGTCATAAATTTTGGTATAGTAGTTGTGACTTATTCACACTCTATACATTTGGCTTCCGCAACAATTGGTATCAGAGCCAAGGTACTGTCTAAGTATGCTCTGTGGTTGCAGCATAGTCTGATCTTCCACATCAGAAAAGATTTATCTTGGTAACTGTGTCAAGGTTCTGTCTGAGTATGCTCTGTAGTTGCAGCTTAGTCTGATCTTCTACATCAGAAAGGAAATAATCTTGATTTGTGTCGTCAGCTATTAAATAATATTTGTGTCAAATATGGGAGATAATAAACAAGAAGAATCTACATCAAGTGTCAACAATACGTCATCATTGGCATCTTCGCTTATGACAAGAATTGTGTCAAATGCGAAATTTGCGGTAGAAATTTTTGACGGGTCCGGGCATTTTGGGATGTGGCAAGGCGAGGTTCTAGATGTCCTTTTTCAACAAGGGCTAGATCTTGCTATTGAAGAAAAGAGACCAGATGCTATTGGAGAAGAAGATTGGAGAATTATCAATCGTGTTGCTTGCGGTACCATTCGATCCTACCTTGCTAGAGAGCAGAAATATCCATACACAAAGGAAACTTCTGCAAGTAGATTATGGAAAGCACTAGAGGATAAATTTTTGAAGAAAAACAGTCAAAATAAATTGTACATGAAGAAGAGACTGTTTCACTTCACCTATGTTCCTGGTACCACGATGAATGAACATATCACCAGTTTCAATAAGTTGGTCACAGATTTGCAAAATATGGATACAACTTATGATGATGGTGACTTGGTCTTGATGTTGTTGGCGTCACTTCCTGATGAGTACGAGCACCTTGAAACTACTCTACTCCATGGAAATGACGAAGTTTCTCTCAGAGAAGTTTGTTCGGCTTTGTACAGCTATGAACAAAGAAAGCGAGAAAAACAGAAGGGCGGAGAAGGAGAAGCACTATTTGTGAGGGTCGTCCTCAAAATCAAACGAGGACAAAGAAGGGAAGATCCAAGTCAAGATCCAGACCCAGCAAAGATGAATGTGCTTTTTGTCGAGAAAAAGGGCACTGGAAGAAAGACTGTCCGAAGTTGAAGAATAAGGCCAAACATAACAATGGAAAGGCCATTATGGATTCAAATGTAGCTGATTGTGATGATTCAGACTTCTCATTAGTTACAACAGAGTCATCAACATCATCAGACATATGGTTGATGGACTCGGCTTGTAGCTATCATATGTGTCCCAACAGGGACTGGTTTGTGGAATTTCAAGAAGGAGAATATGGAGTCATCCACACAGCGGATAACAGCCCTCTTACCTCATATGGCATTGGTTCAATACGATTAAGGAACCATGATGGAATGATCAGAACATTAACAGATGTTCGATATGTACCGGATTTGAAGAAGAATCTCATCTCTGTGGGAGCCCTAGAATCAAAAGGGTTCAAAATCATTGCAGAAAATGGAGTGATGAGAGTATGCTCCGGTGCACTAGTGGTAATGAAGGCTAATCGGAAGAATAATAATATGTACCGCTATCGTGGCAGTACAGTTATTGGGACAGCGACAGTGACATCCAGTGACGACAAAGAGGCAGAAGCAACCAAGCTATGGCACATGCGCTTGGGACATGCTGGAGGAAAATCCTTGAAAACTCTATCAGATCAAGGATTGTTAAAAGGAGTAAAGGCTTGCAACTTGGAGTTTTGTGAGCATTGTGTCAAAGGGAAACAGACAAGGGTTAAATTTGGTACAGCGATCCATAATACTAAAGGCATTTTGGATTATGTACACTCTGATGTTTGGGGTCCTTCCAAAACACCTTCATTGGGTGGGAAGCACTATTTTGTAACCTTTGTTGATGATTTTTCCCGAAGAGTATGGGTGTATACAATGAAGAGCAAAGATGAAGTGTTGGAAATTTTTCTCAAATGGAAGACGATGGTGGAGAATCAGACAAGCAGGAGGATCAAGTGTATTCGCACAGACAATGGAGGTGAATACAAAAATGATCATTTCAATAAGGTATGTGAAAATGATGGCATCGTCCGACACTTCACTGTTAGACATACACCACAACAAAATGGAGTGGCAGAACGTATGAACCGGACCTTGCTGGAGAAGGTACGGTGTATGTTGTCCAATGCTGGCTTGGGCAAAGAATTTTGGGCTGAGGCAATTACATATGCATGCCACCTCATTAATCGCTTACCATCTGCTGCTATTAATGGCAAGACACCATTTGAAAAATGGTATGGAAAACCTGCTGTAGATTATAACTCTTTGCACGTGTTTGGCTCAACTGCATATTATCATGTGACGGAGTCAAAATTGGATCCAAGGGCAAAGAAGGCTATTTTTATGGGAATTACTTCTGGAGTCAAAGGATATCGCTTATGGTGTCCTATGACAAAGAAAGTAATATTCAGCAGAGATGTTACCTTTGATGAATCTGCTATGGTAAATAAGGTAACAGAAGACACCAAACAAAATAAAGGTGCTTCTAAGCAGGTGGAGTTTGAGGGAAAATTTATTTTTCCTACACAAGAAGCAGATGAGGAAACAAATGAAGATTACCCTCTGGAAGGAGAGCCAGTAGAGGAGATTCCAACTCAGGAACCTCAACAACAACTTGAATCAATAGCAACCAGCAGGCCAAAAAGAACAATAACGAAACCTGTTCGTCTCATAGAGACGGTTGCTTGTGCAACCTCAATTGTAGCTGATGATGTTCCTACTACTTATAAAGACGTTGTCCAAAGTTTAGAAGAAGATAAGTGGAGGATTGCCATGAATGATGAAATACAGTCCCTTCATCAGAATCATACATGGAGATTGGCCAATCTCCCGAAGGGAAAGAAAGCAATTGGGTGCAAATGGGTATTTGCAAAGAAGGAAGGATTTCCTAACCAAGTAGATGTTCGCTACAAAGCAAGATTGGTGGCCAAAGGATATGCTCAAAAGGAGGGAATTGATTACAATGAAGTGTTTTCTCCAGTTGTAAAACATTCCTCCATTAGAATTATGTTGGCTTTGGTAGCACAATTGGATTTGGAACTAGTTCAGATGGATGTAAAAACTGCGTTTTTACATGGAAACTTGGAGGAGGAAATCTACATGACTCAGCCAGAAGGATTCAAAGTTGCTGGAAAAGAAAATATGGTGTGCAAACTTGAAAAATCATTGTACGGATTGAAACAATCTTCTAGACAATGGTACAAGCGATTTGACGAGTTTATGTTGCGGCAAGGGTACAAGAGAAGCAAATACGATCATTGTGTGTATTTGCACAAGCTTAAAGATGGTTCCTTTGTATATCTTCTCCTATATGTTGATGATATGTTGATAGCTTCCAAGAATTTGGAAGAAATTGATAAGTTGAAGATTCAACTGAAGAAGGAGTTCGAGATGAAGGATTTGGGTAAGGCAAAGAAAATTCTTGGCATGGAGATAATTAGAGATAGACGTTCAAAGAAACTCTGTTTATCTCAAAAGGAATATTTGAAGAGAGTACTTCAACGTTTTGGCATAGATGACAAGACTAAGCCAGTTAATACTCCACTTGCTTCCCATTTTAAGCTAAGTACTACTATGTCGCCAATGGATGAAGCTGAACGAGAGTATATGTCAAAGGTACCATACGCAAATGCTGTTGGTAGCTTGATGTATGCAATGGTTTGCACAAGGCCTGACATTTCACAAGCTGTTGGAGTTATTAGCAGATATATGCACAATCCTGGGAAGGAGCATTGGCAAGCTGTGAAGTGGATTCTACGGTATATTCATAATACTGTAGATGTCGGGTTAGTTTTTGAGCAGGAAGACAATCAGTCTGTAGTTGGATATTGTGACTCAGATTTTGCGGGTGATCTGGACAAACGAAGATCAACTACTGGTTATGTGTTTACTTTTGCAAAGGCACCAGTTAGTTGGAAGTCTACTTTGCAGTCAACAATTGCTTTGTCTACAACAGAGGCAGAGTACATGGCTATTACAGAGGCTGTGAAAGAGGCAATTTGGCTTCAAGGATTGCTAAAGGAGCTTGGTGTTGAACAAAAAGGTATCACAATTTTTTGTGATAGTCAAAGTGCTATTCAATTAGCGAAGAACCAAGTTTATCATGCAAGGACGAAACACATTGATGTTCGGTATCATTTTGTACGAGAAATCATAGAAGAAGGTGGAGTCACAGTGAAGAAAATTCATACTACGGAGAATCCTGCTGATATGCTGACAAAGGTGGTGACTGCGATCAAGTTTCAACATTGTTTGGATTTGATCAACATTGTTGAACACTGAAGATTGAAGATGAAGACACAACCAAATTTGTTATTGAGAGAAAATTGAAGATGTGGAATTTTGCCAAGGTGGAGATTTGTTGAATTTGACAAAATGTTTGTCCCACATCGGTGGGAAAACAAAAGTTGGGGGGATTTTCCCCCTATAAAAGAAGGCTTAATGTTTAGGATTTAAACACACCTCTCATTTGCCTTCTCATCTGTTTAAGGCATTTGTATCTTCTCTCTTTAGTATTATTTCACTTGTATTTTTAGAGTGGAATAAAATATTGGTTGTGTCCGAGGAGTAGGCAAAATTAGCCGAACCTCGTAAATTCTGGTGTTCCCTTTATTGTTGCTTTGTTGTCTTATTTATTATTTGGTGGCTGTCATAAATTTTGGTATAGTAGTTGTGACTTATTCACACTCTATACATTTGGCTTCCGCAACAGGAATACCTTACTCTTTGATTAGACTAGGAACCTACTTTAGCTCTTACCCTGATTCATAAATTTTCAGTTGTAATGTTAGATTTTGTGCAGTTTAAAATAGTATGAAATTCCCTCTTTTGACTTATAATTTGACATTGATTCACTCATCGCTAAATCCTATTTTTCTGTAGGAGGGAAGAAGCTATTGACACCGCAGCCTCGCCTTAGGACAGGTTTTTTCTCTGTACTTGAATCTAGTATGTTATCTCCTGGTACCATTAAGGAGGCCTGCACCTCTGCTGGAGTTGCCAAATATGGACGACCAATTGGATTGGATGAGAAAATAAAGGTGGATTTGATTGTTATTGGTTCGGTTGCTGTTGACCCAAGGACCGGTGCAAGACTTGGCAAAGGAGAGGTCAGCATGTCTATCAATTTTTACCTGTCTACTTTTTCATACTGCAAGAAGCTAGGTCTGGGAATTGGGTTATGTGCACTAAGAAGAAGGGAATGAAAACCCCTTCCACTTAGCCATATCGTAAGAGAACATGAATAGACTGTTCCCGTCATATATGATGCAGCTAATTTTTGTATGATCTGGTACTTTTTCCTCATAGTACATTGTCTGATGTTAACTTCTCTGCTGAAAGTTCTGCTTTTACCTTCTATAGAATAATTAATATTGAATATTACTGTCTTTAGCTTCTATCTCATATACCCATTAGATGCACAGGAAGGCTCATATTACTATTGTAAATCATCTTCTCTCAATTCCATTATCTAAGAAGAGTTAACTGAAAGTTTTACAAGTAACTATAGTATACCGAGTCTCATTGCGTGTAGGGATTTGCTGAACTTGAATATGGCATGCTGAGGTACATGGGTGCCATTGATGACTCAACACCAGTTGTCACTTCTGGTACATCCCTTTCAAGATTCCCTTCTTCATCAAAGTTTAGCCTTTCGCACTCTTAAAATGCAAACGTTGCTTATTAGTTAATCCAAATCAAGCTTTTTATTTCCCCCCTATCATCGTGGATGATGAGAGAAATAAATTTGCTTGCTTGTCAAAATTATGAAAGTGTTGTTTCACCGAATGAAAGGGAGCCTTGGAGCAACTGTTAAATTGTCTCCGTGTGGCTTATGGGTCATGGGTTCGAGCCGTGGAATCAACCATTGATACTTGCATCAGGGTAGGCTGCCTACATCACACCCCTTTAGGGTGCGGCCCTTCCCCGAACCCTGCGTGAACACGGCATGTTCTGTGCACTGGGCTGCCCTTTTGGTTGTTTCAACAAATCTTGCATTTGCTAAACTGATGTTCATTCTCTTTGGATGGCTTCCTCAGTGCATGATGAACAGCTGGTAGATGACATTCCTGTTGACAAGCTATTGATCCATGATGTGCCGGTTGACATAATATGCACCCCAACTCAGGTCATATTTACAAACACATCCATCCCAAAGCCTCAAGGTTAGTGTACTCCGTATGTATAATTGCTATCATCAGTGCCAGAAATCTCTTCTTGTTTGTATGCATGTATCTTCATTCGTGCTTTTCTTCTTATTTTCCTTCAGGTTCTTGCTATTTTAAATGTTTTTATTTACCGCATATTTAGAGCTTTCCACTTTCTCCTTGTCAGTAACTTGCAAGGAGACCCAGCCTCGGCAAAAACATTTTATATGTATATGTATATGTATATGTATATGTATATGTATATGTATATGTATATGTATATGTATATGTATATGTATATGTATATGTATATGTATATGTATATTTGTCCATACATGTGCGGAATCCTTAAATATTTTTCGTGTGCCCCGAAGCACAGAAAGGCTTGCGGGAGAAATGGTTGTGTTGGCCGCGCTAGTTCCCTTCTCTGCTGAACGACTTGGGTTCGATACCCATTTTCAGCTTTTTCTCCTCTTTCTAATTTAGTTCTTGCTTTTTTTGTCTTCTTTCTATTTTAGTTCTTTCTTCTCCGTTTCTATTATAGTTCTTGCTTTTTCTTCTCCTCTCTATTTTAGTTCTTTGAATACAACATAATTTATGTACTTAATAGCAAATTGCTTTATTTCCTATATTAATCTTTTTCTTAATTCAATTGTAGTTTAGTACTAACATAGTAACATATAATAGTCAATTCAATTATTCCCTTCCCATAACATCCATTTCGCGAAGAAATCTCTTTCTGTTCCGTATTTTCTTTTTCTTTAGAACTTCTTTTTTTGTTTATATTTGGATGATAAATTTATTAAGTTTTCAAAAAGTTGTACACCGAATTTTATCGCTAGTGATTAGTACACAGTGATGCCCCCGTCGTGCTCAAATTCTGGGTCTTCCTCTGATCACTGTGGCTCTATAGTGATTGCAGTTGGCTAACCTTTCTTATGATCATGCAGGGATATATTGGGAGAAGCTCTCTCCTGAAAAGCTTAGTCAAATTCGAATACTCAGACAGCTGAAAAGTAAAATTGAACAAGAAACTGGACGAAAGTTTCCAACTGGCCCTTCTGAGAAACTGCCACCAACTGCCCAGCGGCGACGCTGATATATTTACCTTTCCTTCAAAATTGTGTTATGTAGCCTTGTGTAGTTTTCTTCTACTTAGTTTAGGTCCAAAGCATACAACAAACTGTAAAGTCATTTAATAGCTAATAGACATACGTTGCAATGGTGATGTAAAAGAAATTTTCTTGTAAAGACAAACTTTTATTTCCATAAACCAAAGGAATTGTTAACAAGTAAACCATCTTAGTATTACATGCATTGTTGGGGGGAAGACTACAGTTATCCTCAAGTTTGAGACGAGATTAGAGAACATCCCTTTAGTATCCCACTTATACATCTCTCACGTTTACATAATTGAACAGAAAATGCCTCTACATTGAGGGTGTGTTTGGTACGAAGGAAAATGTTTTTCAATTTTTCTATGTTTGGCTTAAATATTTTTGAAAAATATTTTTCTCATGAACTCATTTTCTTCTAATTGGAGGAAACTGTTTTCCCGCAACTCTTTTTCAACATTCCCACCCTACTTCCTATCCCCACCTCCACACCCCACCTACCCACCCCAACCACTCAACCCCCACCCATCTACCATGAAAACGTTGAGTATTTGGGAGGAGGGTGGAGAGAACAGGAAACATGGGACTTGGGGGAAGGGGTGAGGAGAGTAGCATAAATTATTTTCCTAAAAAATATTTTCTATTCTCTAACTAAACACTAGAAAATATTTTTCGGAAAATATTTTTCACTCACCAATCAAACAAAGGAGAATAAGTGATAAAATCACTCATTTTCCAAGAAAAATATTTTCCTTCGCACCAAACACACTTTGATTTTTTGGGGATCAGGTGCCAGTGTCTTCCTGTTTAATTAATTACGGAATTTTTACCTCCTATAGCAAAGGTTGATACCTTATTTATTTTAAATAAATATCATTTTAAAAAATTATATTCCATAGCTACCTTTTGATTTTTATAACCAAATATCTATTTATGGTCACCTCCTACCCTTAAGCCATAAAATATGATTTGTATTATTTTTCTCTCTCATTCTTTCAGATTTTTCTCCACTCTCTCTCTCAACGCCAGTTTTCTTCATGAATACAAACTCATGGATTCCCATTCCTCCGTCGATGGTAGTTCCTTGTGTTGAATTTGGCGATTTTGAGGACATCAAACATCTTTTGAGGGTTTTCCCTGTTTCATCAAATTCAAAGATAATATATCATCTTCAAGAAGCTGCACCGTTGCCAACAAAGGACGAAAACGCCTTTTTTTTTTTAATGTATTTAACTATATTCAATGTAATTAAATAATCTTTTTGAAGATTGCTATATTTTTGGGGTGTTTTTCAGTTGAGAATCTTTTTTATAACTAGAAATACAAAATTTGTGTGTTATAATTGAGTTTGTTGAGTTATATTAGGAGTCTATTATGTTAATTGATTCATTTTCCGTTTAAAAACAGTTGTAATCCCATGTTTCTCGCCGTAAATACAGTCGAATACAATAATCTGTCTAGCTGTAATCCTCTGTTTCACGCCTAGAAATGCTACTGTATTCATGAATATTGTAGTTTAAATACATCAAATACACTCTAAAAAGCCTGAAAACATAGCTATAGAAAGTAATATAGTAAATGGTAGCTACAACTAGCTAATAACCACTAAACAATAGTGATTTGTGAAAATTTCTCTTTAATTACTCTCTTTCTCATAAACACCAAACTATAGCAAAGTCTAGCTTTGCTGTCGTTGCAATAAAACGATAGCCCTTCTCTAATCCCTCCATCCATATCCATTCTCTTCAAACAATTTTTCTTTTGATCTCGATATTAACTTTCCAAATTAAGAGTTCAAGAAAATTAGAGAGAACTTTGAAAGCCATTTTCTATTCTTCCTTTGCATCAAATTTCAAAAGAAACTTTAAATTTAACAAAGGTTTTATGTAAATTTGCAAGTTAAGGAATATATGTCTCGTGGGTTAAGCAAAACATCAGAGGTAATTTATTAGTTCTCGTATCAACTTATCCCAATGACTATATATACCTTTGACATCCCTTTATTTTTTGGGCCTTGACTTTGCAAAACAAATGCGGTTTTTACGAGTAGCATAAAACAAATTCTTTTCTTTTCGCACAAAATAAAGAAAATATTTAAGTACGTCAGCATCAAAAGAAAAAAAGAATTTCAAATTGTATTTCAACAGTGTCAAAATTCAGCCATTTGATTTATCAGTGCATTATGTCATGACCCGCCACATCATCATGCCACGTAAGTGCCACTTGGCATATATTTTTGTCATATGGAAGGGTTACATAAGTTAGGGACAAGATCTTGGTGGAATATCCTAGAACTATGTAGAATTTCTTTAGAAAAGCTCCAGATATTTATGCATTTGTAGGAAGGTTCTAGAGAAATATAGAGGTTTCCTTAGGAAGACCCTAGAACCCTATAGAATTGTTAGGAAAGTCCTTATAAGAATCTAGATGTGTAGAATATTCTAGAGAAAGGATTTAGTTGTAAATATGGAATGACTTGTAGAACAATTATTATTTACGTACTAGCCCCTAGGTGATTAGTATAAATAGGGGGCATTTATTTGTAATTATCAACCAAGCAAATTTTTTATCTTGAGTATAGTAAGGCTGACTTGACATTAGCAAGAACGTGAGCGAGGTGAGGAAAGATGGCACGGATAAAGTTAGGGGAAAAAAGATGGAAAATTAGCGCTAGAGGAAGGGGTTGAACCTTCGACCTTGTGGTTAACAGCCACACGCTTGCTAATTAAATTAATTTATTGGAGGCATCAAATGAATTTGTTAATCTCAATGTAGTCACATGATAACGAGACAAACAACATTTCTGAGGAACATCCACAGTTCATATGTACTCTTCATTTAAATATCTAACTATTTAAAAAAGAGAATTCACGATATACTTAAGGCAATTTTTCCTCCTTCCTGTGACAGATTTAAAAGGACCTTTTGCTATGTCTCGTCCTTGTGCCAGAATATGAAGATTCTTGATTAAGAGAAATACAAAAAATTCTTTCTTTAGGTAAGGTCTGGGTACACGCTAATCTCCCCAGACCCCACTTAATTCCACTGGGTTGTTGTTGTCTTTCTTTAGGTGAAACATCAATTATAATTATAAATAAAAAATTTAAAAAAAAGGGGGGGGGGGGGGTGTTCTCCCCTTTAGCTAACATAAGAAACCCCACACTGAAAAATAAACACCGATTGCCTCTTTATAATACAAACACAAGAACTCATAAGTTACAGACTGTACAGACCAAGGTGAAATGTTAATTAATGTAAACCAGCTACAGCCAAACAATGCCTCCCTACCTATTTGTTTCCGACAAACAGATCTCCTCCTACTAATCCTAAAGAATAAACACACAACAAAGTCACCAATGTCGCTAATTGCTTCAGTTCAGATCTGCTGGACCATCAAAAGAACATAGAAGACCAACAGTATACATATGCGACTTCCCTAAAAAATTGAGATTATGGTAGCTTAGCGCAAACCATAAGCAAATGAGATGCTGATTTTGTTTACTTTAACATTCTGTTTAGAGGGATCCGGTCGCTCTGTCGTGTGATCCTTTCTATAGGAGAAATCACCTGCGGCATTGACATTCCCACAGAAACAATGATCTCTGCAAACCAAGGAAAAAGAGCATATTACAATGCAGGATTCTGTCAAGTGCAATAAAGAAAGAAAAAGAACTTCACCTTGACTCAAGGAAAAAACAAAACCGTAGTAAATACATGAGCATAGGTGTATGATGCTGTAAGTGAAGATTAATTGATATTTTTTTGCCAACAGGGATATTGCTGGATTAGAACCACACCAACAAAATGTTAACCAAGCTTGCATTCTTATATGGATAGTTATTTCTGGTGTACTGTTGTCACATCATTCGTGTGGTGAATGGATTGGTTTGGAGAATCTAAACACAACGAGAAGAACTTCAACCAAGGTAACTCTTGCTATACGGCCTGTAAAAAGAAAATGAAACTTAGGCTCAAGCAACCTCCAAAAGCTAGTTCATGAGGTGAAGATTGTCCAAGGCCATACAAGGAGACAACCTCATTCTATCAACCTACGTGGAACACTTAGCAGGGCAGAATGTTATCTGCAAGACAAGGCATCATTGACTGGTATCCTTCTGAATCTCAATTAAAAAACCCTCTTTATACTCCACACAGATAATTTTACCTCACAATATAGCAACCAACACATTTCAGCAAGTAAATTGAAATGGAAAGCAATACTAGTCATTGAGACACAATGTTTCCTACGTCCGACAAGGCTACCGAAGGAAAAAAATAGAGACGAGGCTTGACTGGACACAATTGGTCAATTTGATTGGTAAAATACAAAAATAGAGAAAAGGGTGATAAGACGCTGCTCAAAATGACCAAACATCTCCATTGACAACAAAGATAGAAATGATGCTAATGAAGCCAAGTAAAGCGGCATATCTGAACTGAAAAATGTAAATATTCATGATAACAATCACTTAAAAAAAGTGAAAGATGAATTAATTAATGAATAGCATGGCAGAGAAGTAGGATGAGACACACACCTATGCCTTCTCGCACAGACAAATTTGGCCTGATGATATCATTGGAATTAACCAGAAATACATCCCCTATATACAAATGATTTGTAGGGACAAAAATGCTGCACAACTCTTCATCCCCATCATCTCTCTGCAACAAATCAATAGCTAAGAACATCCTTTAGTGATCAGACTAACAAGAATAGCAGGGACACTAGCAAGAAGTAAATATTAAGGATTACAGAAATGGGACTAAGGTAGAGTATCTCCAAGATCAGTCCAAATTTAGTCTGCTTTGCTTTCTTTCTCCCCAAGAGATATGGAATGCTGGGGAAGGGAGTGGAAGAGTAGAAATTATAGTCAAAATTGTCTAAATTCAACATATATGATATATATATATATATATATATATATATATGCATCTACGTATTGCTCTTACAGGGTAAAGAAATGCACTTGAAATCACTTGGACAATGGCATTCATATGAATCTCTAGCTTAAGGTCCAAACTTTTGGTCACCCCATGGCAATTGAAATCAAATCAATGGGATAAGAGCTTCATCCTTGTAACTATTAGATGTAATGAGCTCCACTATGTTGGTATAAGGGATACAACGGGGAATGAACCTAATTAAAATACTTCCCCTCGACAGTGTTTATCATACTACTAATGTTGTTTGGCACGTCCGTAAATGAATTAAATGACATATACTTTCTCTTTCTTTGTCAAACTTGAAGGGGTTGAAAAAGATATATAAGCAGCCCCTCGCCTTCTTTTCTGTCTTTGAATTCATAAACATATGACGGAAAGATCGATACCCAGCTCCTCCCCTTCATCTTTTCATCCCAATTCAACACAATGAGCCGTAACAGACATAATGTTGCATGGATAACTTCAAGTCGAAATGTAATTTTGTTATAAGGTATACATCTTGTTCCCTTTTTTGTAGTGTAAACATTTAAATTGACAATGTTGAACAGTCAAATTCAGATGACACTAACAGCATTTAAAGAGAAGAATAAATTCTTTTATTAGAAAAACATGGAAGAGTATACATATAAAGCTAAAATACGAGTGTATGTAAAACTCAAAAGAATAGAACAAAGAGAAAAATGAAACAAGAAATGAAACAATAAGAAAAGAGAGACAAGAGAAGAAGCTATACATGCAATAGCAAAGTTTTCCCTGAACCCCAGACCACCTTACAATATTGTATTAACCACCCCATAAACCACTCAGCCATTTTCCCTTCCCCAGACCAAAACATAGAACGTGCAGGACCCACAATTTCCCTCGATATTGCCATCTCTATATAAAAAATATATGATATTACTTACATTAACTCTTTATAAAGCATATCAGGTATGTACTTCTACTACAAGTATTTTTTGATAAGGTAATTCTACTACATTCCAAGCTACAACTGGTTTTAGGCAAAATCTGAGGTTCAAAAAGTGTCAGAAATGGATGTAGAAGCCAAAAAGGGAAGTTTTTGTGCATCAGAGGACTAAAGTTGTACAAAAACAATAGGTTGGGTCTACTTAAGTGGAAAAAAAAAAGGGATACATTAAGGATAGTATGAAGGAAGTTATTTTGGTCAGTACAGGATATTATGATGGAACTACCTGGAGAACAACTGACGATGTTATGAAACCAATCGCATATTCACCAATTCGGGGATGGCGAATTATAGCAACTTCCTTGAAAGCATTAGTATTCTGGTCTGTATTAACAACAAGCCAAAGAAATCAAATAAGTCTTATAAACGCAGCAAGATACAGACAGATAAGAACTACAGTGATTCAGAAGAATTTCATCTACACTTATCACATGTATAACCAAACATGGGTATGTTAAGAACTTTGACACCCATCAAATCAAGCTGCATAAATTGTTGGGAAATAAAACCTCAACACGTCAAAAGTTCAAATAAAATCGATGAGCAATATGTCCCCAAGAACAGGCTTAGTGAATTGATTCTGTTGTTTTTTTGTAATGCATTAAACAATAGTGTGTCCTAATGTGATTTCCTTGTTATCACAAACATCAACATAAAATGAAACAATGAACAGGCATGTGCTTCGGATATAATATGCTTCTACCATTACTAGTTGAAGTAGATCACTTGGACCGGTTGATTGAAACAAGATACTATTCCATATACACTTTTATCTATGTCTTGGCCCTAAAAAGTAACAACACAATAACAACAACAACAACAACCAAGTGGAATCCCACAAGTGGGGCCTGAGGAGGGTAATGTTTAGATATACTATTTGCAGAGAATCATTTCCCCAATCTTCAGCCAATATGCAAAAGAGTCAATGAAACAGGAAACAGTACCATTCTTTCTATAAGCATTTTGTCCAAGGGAAGCATTATGTCATGGTGATTGAAAGGGGATTTCAAAGACATTTTATCAAAGCTATATCTCCGGTCGACATATCTATATCTCATTAAATATCTCATCATTAGGAAATTAAAAATTCGCAATCAAAAAGTAATTATTACCTGGTGAAATAGCAGAACTAATTTGCTTGGATGCAGAGTATATATGCTTAACGAAGGGCATTCTCTTTATAAACCATTCCCCTATCCAAAAAACTGTTGAACCCAGCCATGATGAAGCAAAAATACCGACAAAGAATATGAAGGTTATCGATGTCACAAATCCAAGGCCTGTAAGTACAAGAGAAGCACTTATCAATTTACCAGCCACACAGGCTTTTACTGAAGACACAGCTTGGATGTTGTTAATAATTTACCAGATATATCACTACCAACGCATCAATATAACTACAGCAAGTGAACAACGGGAAATAAAATCCTGTAATGCCAAAAGTGACGTACCAAATATATCAATACCAAGTCTTTCATATATGGGGCTGAAGAAACCATCAACAAATTGAATAAACCACCAAGTGATGAAAAATGTAACAGCCACAGGGAAGAGGACCACGCTGAGAAATGGCAATATCCACCAAATATTAGTATACAGATAAAGAAAGTAGGCACCAAAGTAGTAGAGATACTGATAGAAAGAAAGGGCGGGGGACGATGTGTGGTACTTCTCGGCCTGTCTCCAAGGGACAGGCCACTGAGAAAGCAGGAGTGTCCCACAAGCCAGCAAAAGTACATTTTGCTTTCATGAGTAGTTGATAAGGCAAAAGCAAAGTGTTGGGATTTTGATAAGCTCCTTACCATCCAGTCATGAACTTCTTTGACACCCAACTTTGAAGAACAGCATAGCAAGCCTGATCAAATAAATGCCAGAATTAGTCCAGTCAATATGAAGATTAGGAAATTGAGTTTTTGTACAGTGAAAGAAAATAGAAAGGAACAAGCATGGTATTTGTTTACAAAACCTTGGATGTTAGTGAATTAATATTTGAAGGTACATTGGAGTTCAAGCAAGAACTGTTACTTCTAGAATTCTACATCACAATTCTTCAACACTTCATTGTGATGCCAAACCAATTTCCTTGCTTTACATTCTTTCATTAATCACTTGCCAGATTTTTTATTTTTTTTTTAAAATCTCTCAGTAATTGTGTGCAATGTAGTCGTCAAACGAATTAGTTCAACTCTCTCTTGTTAAAAAAAAAAAAGAACTTGGGAGATCTATGACATCATTGCAGGATATAATGCTAGAGAATTTGTTGAGTTAGCTCTATCTAACTAGTTTTCTTTTCTTTGATAAGAAATTAGTTGATTAGAGCACCAACTTTTTTTTTTTTTTTAATAAGAGTAACTTTTCTTGATGACCAGCAAAAATATAATGCTGGGGAAAATTACAGCCAAAAAAGTGAGGCCATTACAAGTTGTGCTAGTGAGCTAAGGAAATCAATATGGCAGCACTAACATTTGACTTGAGTACCAAATTTTTTAGAGTCAAAAATTTGTTATCTTTGATTTTTCCAAGCAATATCCTGCTGTTGTACTTTGATTTACTAGCTCCCTGGACTCATTTGTTTAGTAATTTTATGAGGATGAACTTCCAATAACAATCAACTATGCCACAATCCCAAATCAACCCGAGTTAGCTATACGAACCCTCAATATCCATCTTTTTCTAGTCGGATCCATTTCATTCCAATACGAAATAATGTACCTTTCTATGGAAAATTAAGAGTTCTCTAGTTTCACACTAATCTCTACACGGATAAAAAGTTAAATTCCAACTAGTTGGTATTGCTTATATTGATCATTTGCTTTGCTTCCATTATACTCTGTCCTTAGCTAGATTTGTTTCATTCCATAAGATTTTAAACTTTCCTCAGTGTATTTAAGTGTACCTCGTCCACCAGGACTGGACTTTTGATATTCCCCCAAATTTAGAAAGTCATTCAACTGTTACATGCCCAGCAAAATAGCCCAATAATCAAATAACCAAATCAGATCCAAATTTTCACCATTTATGTATCTATAGCTTAGCTTTTAAAATGCATAAATTAATTCTCACTATTTCAACTTTCAGCTTAAAATCGTATAACAATTGCTTCTTTTGCCACTGCCTCTAAGTTAGAGAACTTCTGTCTAACACACTGGACACACAGCCACTCAAAGTTCAGAAACATAACCAAATGAAATGCTAATGTTAGTTTGATCTGGTAAAAAATAGAATAAACAACATGCTATAACTGGTGAAATTATAGTGTGAAAATTCTTTGAACATGTCAGTTTATAAGTAAATTAAATTTTTTGTTGTTGTGCCTGCGGGAGGGGGAGGGGGGGGGCGTAAACAAACCTTGCGAGTGGAGGAATTGGGGGAAGAAGGAGCGGATTTGACGGGATCTTCGGGATCTTCTTGGAGAGGCGAACTTGACGTTGACTCTTTCTTATCTTCCGCCATTTTCAGACTACGGAGAGATTTTTCTGAAATTATTGGGGTTTTGTTGGAAATTGATTGGTTTTACAGGGTGGTGTCGGACGATACAAAAAGAACTAAAAATTTATGAAAATCGCCATATTCTGATGAAATGATGTGAATTGCAAAGTTGCCTCTATAGTTTTCTTAATACAACTTTGCTCTCAAAAGTTTCTTGTTATTCACCTTATTTTTTCAGTTTGAAGTGCCTCCACACAAACAAAACAAAAAAAACGAAAAAAGAAAGAGAGATTGTTATAAATATATATTATATTATGGATGTTCATTTATTATTCCGTTGTAAATAAGCTTTCATATGGGACTTCGCCATAAATATGTTTATCTATTTGGTACTCTATTGGAAATAAGCCTCCTCAATAAGCTTATTATTTCAGTATTCCGTTATGGATAAATATTACCCCGGTAGAAGATTATATATATCTGGTACAGTAGCAGCTTACAAGCAACTAACAAGCAGTTTACACAGCAGCTTACACAGCAGCTTGCAGTAGCAGCTTACACAGCAGCTTGCAGTAGCACCTTACACAGCAGCTTCTATTCTTCTATAAATAGAGGAGATTTCAGTTCATTATGAACATCAGTTTGAAACATTGAATAATACATCAGTTTCTCTCTATACTCATCTTTACTTTATAGTCTTTATTTTATAACATGTTATCAACACGAGACTCTTTGAGCACTTACTTCAAATTTAATTTCTGTTTTAGTGTTCATCTCCGGTGTAAGGCGATGCTCTTACGTCCGTGGTTAGATCTTGTTCATTCCGAGCATCATAAGGCAAATTATATCCTTAAGGTGGTGAACAGTGCTTTGGTTTTGTTAATTTTCCAACTCTATGAAGAGATGAAATCCTTCTGATGTCGTTTCTCAAAGATAAGCCTTATTAATTTATAATTTTATTTGATTTCTTTCATGAACTTGAAGAATTATGATTATTATATGTGTCCATCACGTGCTAATGCTAAGCAACTAGTGATACATGACTTGCTGGTATATTGTGATTTGAAATACAAATTTGAAGGCTAAGAAGGCAATGGTATATTGAATCAACTTGCTATGTTACGTGCTCTGTATACGTATTAGCATATAACAACTATTTTTTTTTTATACTTGTTTTCATCATGTTGTCATCCCCATAAAATAAAATTTAAAAAATTACAAAGTGGATAACATTGTTAGTGTCACGATCCAATTCTATTATAGGCTGTGATGACGCCCAACATCATTGTTAGGCAAACCAACACTGATCAATCTAGTAATTTTTTATTTTTAAATAAATTAGTAAGTAGTGACTTTTCCTTGTTTGTTAAAAAGATCTAGAAGTTTGCAATTTTAATATAAATAAGTGGAAGCAACGAACACAAGTCAAAGTCATGTAAGCAAAACCAAAGTCATAAGCCTACTAGTGTGTGTGCCAAGACCTGGTATCACTAGTATATGGGCAGTCTATTAGAATATACAAAAGAATGTTAGCTACTGTCTGAAAAGGAATAGACAGAAAATGAAACATAAGAGAGACTGCACCTGCTGCAGAACGACTCAAAAGGGCAGCTCACCGGGAAAGTCTCGAGCTGGCGATCGAATCTACGCGCCGGACTGGTGGCAAGATGCATTTGCCTCAAATCCTGTACAATCAAGTACAGAGAGTGTAGCGTGAGTACATAAAAATATGTACCCAGTAAGTATCTAGTCTAACCTCGAAGAAGTAGTGACGAGGGGTCGACTCCAACACTTACTAGGGCCAACAATATAATAATATAAAATTCTAAATAAACAAAATATGTAGAGGTATCAATGGAACTCAGAACAGGAAATAGCCGAACAAATCTTTCAACATATTAAAGAACCCAAAACACTTCTTTCATTTAAAACAAATGATCTCTAAAAGATGAATTTATAAAAATTATAAAAGGAACTTCCAGTTCTACTATCACATTAAATTCCACCGAGGATGTTCGGCCCGATCCAACATAAATGTAAATTATGCACTACCGAGGGTCGAACGGAGCGAACCATAGATGCATCTATTAAACTACCGAGGCGAACGGCCCGCTCCCATGAGAGTAGTGGAAATAGTCACCCCGATCGCGGAATATACTTGCGACGCTGTTAAATATAAATATAACGTAATTTTTCTTAATTCTTTTCAAAATAACAATTTACTTGAAACCCTTGAAATCTTGAAATCCTCAACTTAGTTCCATTCAAAGCAAATCAACAAATATAATCAGATAACGGTATTCACAAAGTATGGTGTAAGCCTAAAACTACCCGGACATAATAGGAATAGTAGCTACGTACGGACTCTCGTCACTTCGTGCGTACGTAGCCCCCACAAATAACGACATATTAATTAAGTTCACCTATGAGGAGATTTCCCTCTTACAAGGTTAGAAAAGAGACGTACCTCACCTCAAAGCCTACTTTCCGGTCCAAGCTTATACCCAAACCCTTAATTTGGTGCAGAAGAATCCAAAACTATCCAAATAGTGTGAAAACTAATCAATATAGGCTTAAAAGTTCATATCCCAACTATTAAAGTAATTTCTCAACTCTAAATTCAAGATTCCCAAAATTCATCCTCGGGCCCACGTGCCCAGATTCCGAAATTTTTTGGAGGAAGTTGTTACCCATAACCTTAGGAACATAAGTATATGATTTTCACTAAGTTGCATAACTATTTCCCTGGTAATTCCATTTTTATCAAAACCCTAGGTTTTCCTCTAAACCCATGGTAGAAATTACTTACCTCCAAAAGCTAGGTGAAAATCCCTCTCAAGAAGCTCCAAAAATCGCCCAACAATGGAATGAAAATGAGTCAAAAATACCTAAGTCCCACATTAAATGAAGGCCACTGCCTCCAGCTTTTCCGCACCCGCGGTCAAAGGACCGCACCTACGCCATCGCTTCTACAGACAGAGTCCGCTTCTGTGGAAGTTCCTAGGCCGCTTCTACGGTCGTAGTACCGCTTCTGTGGGGGAGGGGCCGCACCTGCGGATCCTGGGCTGCCTCCCTTGGCCGCATCTGCGAGACTTAGCCCGCACCTGCGAGCTCGCACCTGCGGCTGACCAACCGCAAGTGCGGTTATGACAGATCTGGTGCACTCAGCTGTAGTTCCAAATTCTCAACTTGGTCTGAGCCTCATCTAATAGGCATTCGGGGCCCCCGGGCCCCCACCCAAACATATCAACAAGTTTGGAATCATAAAATGGACTCACTCAAACTCTCGGAACTCCCGAAACAACATTAAAACTAAGAATCACACCCTAAAACCAATTGAATCAAACTTAAGAACTTCAAGTTCTTCAATTTACTTCCAATGCACCGAAATATACTTATACTACTTAGAAGGACACCAAATTTTGCATGCAAGTGTTAAATGACATAACGGAACTATTCTTGGTCCTAGAATTCCGTTTGGACCTCGATATTACCAAAACCCGCTCCAAACCAAATTTTAAAGAACTTCTAAAACCTTCAAAACCAACTTTCGCTATTGGCGCTAAAATGTTCTCGGGTCATCCAAAACCTGATCTGAACATACGCCAAAGCCCGAAATCATTATATGGACCTACTGGAACCGTCAAATCTCAATTCCGAGGTCGTTTACTCAAAATGTTGACCAAAGTCAAACTTGGCCTTTTAGGCCAACCTTAAGGAACCAAGTGTTCCGATTTCAACCCGAATTCTTCCAAATCCCGAACTAATCATTCCTGTAAGTCATAAATCAATAAAAGCAAGTACAGGAAGTCTTATTTAGGGGAACGGGGTTCTAGAAAGTAAAAATACCGGTCCGGTCATTACATTCTCCACCTCTTAAACAAACGTTCATCCTCGAACAGGTTTAGATTCGTACCTGAAATGCTGAATAAGTGTGGATATCTGCTTCGCATGTCCTCCTCGGACTCCCAGGTCGCCTTCTTGACTGGTTGGCCCTTCCACTGAATCTTTACCGCAGAAATCCTCTTGGATTTCAACTGGCAATCTTGTCTAGCAACAATAGCAAATTGCTCCTCCTCATAACCCAAGCTCTCATCTAGCAGAATAATCTTTGTAAAAGTAGGGGCTTTGCCTGACCTTTTACTACAAGAGTTGAACATAGAAACCAAGTTTAGAAAGCGAAAAAGCTAACACCAAAAAATAGTTACATAATGGCTATAAAGTTGAAAATTCAAGGTGGTTCATATGTGAGGTTGCTTGCTTTTTTCTTCTTGACTCTAAATGAAGGAAGTTGCAATCTATCAGTATTTACCAAGCCTGTAACCTGCCCAGGTAGGCTATCAAAAGTGTTATATGTACAAAAATCTGACAGATTGTGGCTAAGGGATGCCAATTTGTCCGCAACATGATTTGCTTCTCAATAGCAGTGCAGAGTTCTAATATCATGAGTATTTACCAACAACTTTATCTCTTCTACTGTATCACTGATTCTTCAAGGTGTATCGCATTCTCCAATCACTGAGTTCTGAAGGATGACTGAGTCAGTTTCTCCTATGATCGAGTTGAAGCCATGGTTGATGCACCATTTAAAGCCATAGAGTAATGCACTAGCTTCTGCAGTGTTATTGGTGCCCTGTCCCAATGGCAATGAATATGCCATTATGAGACAACCATCACTCCCTCTCACTATACCTCCTCCTCCTCCACAGTTTTCATCTAAACAAGATCCATCACTATTCAGTTTCACAAAGAGAGGTTGTGGTTTGAGTCATTTCACCATAGTAAAGCAGTTCATCACCATATGGACTTCATACACTTTACATACATCTTCCCAATTGTTTCCAAAGTTGATCTTCTTTAAATGAGATTTGATAAGCTGAGTGATGTTCGAAAGTAATCATCTCTTTGGATATGTAAAATGATGGTTTTTCTATATCAAATCTAGAGTTGCACCTAGACCTCCATAGCTCCCAAATTATGATAGGAGGCATGATTTTTTGCATGTAGTTAGCCATGAGATTTTTTCCCTTCTGTTTCCAGCAATTGAGTATGAGAGTCCTCAAATTGCTATTTCTATACTCAATGCCTAATCTACCAATAACTAAATTCCACACTTGTTGTGCATATTAACCACTATAAAATAAATGATCTGTAGTTTCAGGTCTCTGAATGCCACTGAAACTAGTGAAGCAACTGCACCTAGAGTCGATGACAATCCCAAGGCTAAAAATTCTCTCATCAATGGCAGCCTTGTTGTGAACAACCCTCCATGTCATAAAGGACATTTTGAAAGGAACACATTTCTGCCAAATATTAGCGTCATAGCTAGAAACTCTCTTTCTTTGCCTTAACAGATTTCATGCACTTGATAAAGTAAATTTGCCATTGTTATTGCTAGTCCAGATTGTTGAATCCTCTTTTTGTTGGTTGATGAGAACCTGTAAAAGACAAAGAAGATAGGTAAGTTTTTATGTGGTCGGGGGTTGGTACTGAAGAACTGACCAATCCCATTGGCCATCCCTGAGTACTTCATTAATATTTATATTACTCAATATAGGATTATTATAAAGAGTTTCATAAAGAGGACCCTTGTCCATCAAGTTGTCAAACAAGAAGTTGATGTTGTCTTTTCCAATTTTCCAAAGTATGTTTTATTCCACTTTGTTTTTGATTGAACACATAACTTTTCAACTATAGGAATTTCCTTTAATCCAGTTTGTACAAACTGGATTGCTCCCATTACAGTACTTTGCTTTCATGAATTGAGTCCAAAAGGATTGGGTGATTCTGAATTTTCACCACTGCTTGGCATTGAAGGCTTTGTAAATATCTTCTAATTTCTTGAATCTTATTCCTCCTTCCTCGAAAAGAAAACACAAAGTTTTACATGCCACCCAATGGTGTTTCTCCCAATCTTTATGCCTTGATAAAAAAATCTAGTCAAATATATCTCTATCAGTTCAGAGGATCCTTTGGGAGGATGCGCTGAAGCAAGAGTATGAATTTTGAGAGCCTCGAGAACATGCTTGATGAGAACTTCCTTTCCACCTGTTGATAAGAACTTCAAATGCCATCCTTTGATTTTTTTAATGACCTTGCTCACCATATCTGAGGATGTGGCAAGAGTTTTCCTCCCAGTATATACAGGACAACCCTAGGTACTTCAGAGGGAAATTACCATGTCTCATACCAAGAATTTTTCCAACTCTAGTAATAGCGCTTATAGCAATCTTAGGTGTCATTGCCTAACAACTTTTGGCTTTGTTGATCATTTGACCACTAATCTTCTCATATGATTCTAAAGCCGCTAGCACTAGTTTCACAGTTTGCTTAATACCACTACAGAAAATAATTGTGTCATCAGCAAAGGAAAGATGAGATATCTATGGTCCATTTCGAACCATATAATACCCTCTATATCTGTTTTTGTTATGGAGTTCATTAAGAATTAGGGAAAGCAGCTCCGCACAGAGAATAAAAAGTGAGGGCGAAAGAGGATTTCCTTGTCTGAGTCCTCTTTCAGACATGCCTACTATCATTGACAATAAGAGAGTACCAATTGTTGGATATAAATATGTAGATCATGTCTATCCATACTTAAGCAAAATTGTTGTTTGAGCACGAAACATAAGAAAGGTCATGGCACTCTATCATAAGATTTAGCCATATCAAGCTTAATGACAAGATTTAGACCTTTTTTAGGCTTGAGAATGTTATTAACAATCTCTTTGTTCAGTAAGATATTCTTATTTATTGACCTTTCCTCGATAAAACCACTATGATTAAGAGAAATAATCCTGGGCAAAATGAGACTAAGTCTAGAATTTATGATCTTTGCAATGATCTTACCAGATACATTACAGAGATTGATTGGTCTGATGTCTGAGAAACTCTATGAAGAGTCTATTTTAGGAAGCATTATCATACAAGTATGGGAGAAACACCTAGGTAGAGTGGTACCATTAAATAATGCACACACTGCCTTATGTATATCATAAGAAATCACTTCCCATGCACTTTAATAGAATTTAGCACTTAAGCCATCAGGGTCTGGTGCACTGTCAAGATCAATAGAGAATATGCAGTCTTTAACCTCCCGGAGGGACGACATAGCTGTCAGAGCAGCATTTTCAGCTTCAGTAACCACCTTCTTCACTATATTTAGAATCTGAGAGTTTTCTACAATATTATCAGCTTGAAACATCTTTTGAAAGAACTGGACAGCTGCACTTACTACATCATTGGTGCCCTCTATCCATTCTCCTTCCTCATTTTTAATTTTGTGTATGGAGATTTTTCTTCTTCTATCATTAATGACTCCATGTAAGTAAGCTGTGTTGGCATCTCCTTCATCTAACCATTTGACCCTAACTTTTTGTCTTAGAACTTTCTCCTGAAGAATCAATAAACTAGCGAATTCAGCTTTAGTTCTAGCCAACATGGTCCTAATATCTTGAGTATTATTTGAAATAAATGTCTCTTCAAGTTCCTTAATAAGCTTTTTCAACTTCTTTGTTCTACATAAATATCACCAAAAGTAGCCTTTGACCATCTGCTCAGAGCACTGCATACTCTTTTAGTTTTCTGGTGGAGGATATAAAGGGGATTTACATGAACCTCTTCAATCCATGATTGTTGGATAAAATTTTAAGTATTTATCATGGTCCACCCATATATTCAAAAGTTTGAAATATTTAGTATGAGTAGGATCACAATTCATACATTTTATCAGCAAAGGGGCATGATTAGAGCATATCCTAGAGAGATGTGTAACTTTGGTCTCCCAAACAGATCACACCATTCAACGTTGTATTTTAATCTATCTAATCCCTTCCAAATGGTGTTAGGAGGGTCCCTATTGTCACTCCAAGTGAAAACAGTTCCATGAAAACCACCATCTTATAAATTGCAATCATTCAGACAGGAGAGGAAATCAATTCCTTCTTGAATTCTATAAAGTAAGCCACCCAACTTTTCCTCTGAGCTAATAGCTACATTGAAGTCACCAACCACTACCCAAGGGTCGTTAATGTTATCAAATGTGCTTCTAAGTTCATCCCATAGAATAGTTCTTTGGTTTCATGGCATACACAATAGTAATGTGAAATGAAATATCCCCATGAGTTTGAGAAATTTGAAGTAAAACTTGATGTTCTTTATCATCCAGGACATTGATCTTATTACCAGCAGACCAAAAGACCCATATCTTGTTGGAACAATTGTGAAAACATTCTTGGTATCCAAGCATCCTTTTATGATTTTCAATCTCTCTTGCTCTCACCAAGGGTTCTTGCAAGAAAAATAAAAGGAAGGTTGTACTGGGTTTTAATGGTTTTGAGCCTTTCTGCAACAACTTGGGACCCCATGCCCCTAATGTTCTTTGATAAACAACTAATCATTTGAAACATTTGAGTTTTGTCCCCCCTGAGCCTTTGAAATTTCTTATGGATTCCTACTATTAGGAGCCCAATTGATCTCACCTTGCTGATCACCAAGTCCTCTTGGAGAGAGATTGTTGAATTGAATAATTTTTTGGTGGACATGGGAGGTAATCACAGGATTGCATTCTACACTTTGATACCTCCCTGTCATATGATCATCATTGGATAAATTTTTTTTCTTATCTTCATATGGTATTTCCATAATCATATCATGGTCTTGGGGATCACTGATAGCATTTGCTTCCCCACCCAAGGCCATCTGGCTATTTTCTCTTGGAACAATGATTCTTGGTGGTTCATCTAGTAGTTGATATTGTTGCTCCCAAATGCACACGATAGTATGTGTGGTCGTACAAGTAATAAAATAATAAGTCAAGTGTCGAACCCATAGAGACTTGTACCAACTACCCGCTAAAATCACCAAGATTGTTATTCAGTCAAGCTAAACTCAAGTTCAAGAATGTGATTATACTAAGCTATAATTCTAAGTATTAACTAAATTATCAAGCAGTAAAATGATTGTTATGTATTCAATGGAGACAAATATTCCAGGGTTGTGATCGATTCACCAATCCTATTATGTTCTAGTTAACTCTCCCTCTCATACAATTCACTCATGGTTGCTAATTAATTGATAATTTCTCTCATAGCCTTTTCCCGAAGTACTACTCGCCTATTCAAAATAGATTAACGCCTATATTCCTATGATATTAATCTATTAAGAACGCATTAAGATTAATATATTTAATTAAGCACGGTGACTAGGTATATTCCTATCCTAACTACAAATCCGCCCCCCTAAGGGTTAAGATCATTCTCTCTTCAATTCTTCTCTAATCTAAACATGGCTTTCCCAAGCATAGCATAAATAGTAAATAGAACCTAACTGCTGGCCAGACAATTAAGCAATTAATCACAGAATTGAAGAAACAATCATATATTAGTAAATTGTAATCAAGTTTAAGTTAACGTTAAACAATAATATTCATGGCTAAATCACAACCCCAGAACAATAGATTTTTAGCCACTCATAATACTAGCAGACAATTTCATAAGTTATGAATAATTAAAAATACTAGAAAAAGATGAAGAAATTTGAGATGTTCTTGCTCCTTGATGTTTCTCGTGTCTATTCTCCTCAAAAGTGGCGTCCCTCTTGACAAATAAGTTTAGTCTTGCTTTTATACGTGTTGGGTAGGTCTAGAGCTGAAATAACCGTGTCCCGAGTAAATTTGGACAACTTTCACGTCATTTGCGCCCTGGCTAGCACTAGGCGCTCTCTACGGCCCTGCCAATTTTTGGTTACTGTTTTTAGCGCCACAGGTAGGGCTAGGTGCCACCTGTGGTGCTGAAATGTCCAACTTTCTTGATTTTGTCTGTTTTGGCTCTAATTTTGCACATTCCGCCCCCGATTGCTCATGGATCATTCCTACACATCAAATTAACATAAATCAACATATTTCACATCCTAAATCCCCGAAACAAAAGTAAGATATGAGGCGATATACATACAAATATATATACTTTAAGAAAACATCAACACCCCACACTTAGACTCTTGCTCGTCCTCGAGCAATGGGACTATCAAATAAACCCCCAACTACGTACAAGTCTCAATTATGGAGGAGCACTTTAACTTTTAACCACACACTATACCCTTAACTATGATCAATACCGGCACACAAGCATGAACATACAAAATTTTACATTCTTCCCGTTTAAGCATGCCTAAGTGTAATATTTCAATTCAATCAATTCCAACAACCTATTTGTCACCACCCAACCTCAAAAGCTGACTGGTAATCACTAAGCACCATCAACTCATGTACTCACCCAACAAGAAAGTTTACAACATCACCAATCATTCATGAGATCATGTGCCTTTACCAACAAACGAAAGAGTGAATATAGATTAGTCCACACATTCAAATATGCTTTTGAATATAGAGTAAGGACATCACACAATTGAACAAAATTCGCTCACTCTCAAAATGAATTCATATGCATCCTGTGGTTGTACCATAAGCTTGCCTGTAATGTATATCTCTACTAACCTAAGTTAGCCAAATCTAGGATCAATTAGGACTTTAAGGTTGTAATGTAGGCTAAGAGACGGATATGATATATTTAGAAATAGTGACTAACCCTCCTAAGCACTTTAATACACTACATTCACAATTCAAGCACATATTCTTCTCAACCAATTCATTTGCCCCAAACTATATGCAACATAGCCCTCTTTTCAATTAAGCACTTCTATATTTTCACTAGCACAAATCAATAAGAATCGGAGGTGTTTGTTTTTCTACATTATTTGAACTATCATATTTTTTTTCTCTTTTCTTGAAATTTTTCTTTTCCTTTCTCTTTTTTTTTCTTTTCTTCACACACTCCATATATTAAAGTTCATCGGCTAGTGACTTTTGATTTCAACTTTAGTGCACCAACGGGCCCTTCCATGGTTCCACTCAAAAGCTACTCCCCAATCTCTAACCTTACTTCTTTTAGCGACTAAGTGCCTTAGGAGGTAAAAGTTCAATCAATCTCAAACTAAGAATAAAATAGGGGTATGACTTTAATGTGGTTGCCAAAGAAAAGGTCTATAGGTTCAAAGGGGCTAGCAACGGAAAATATTTGTTTTCTTATGTGACAAGAACATCTATGATCAAGCAAGAAAATGCCTACGTCATCTCCTAGATTAGCACAACTTACAATTTTGCTTCAATTAACACACGGGGCAAGTTCTAGACTACATAGGATAGCACAGAAGATCACAAATCCTCACACACATGTTTCACATGACTCAATCACAACGGTTTTGTTCAACTCTTAAGTCAAGCAAGCACACATAATTGAGTAAATTAAGCAATATTACACTATGTGGCATACAAGTCAAACAACTGAGAAAAGGCGTCACAAAATAGGCTATTTACTTTACTTAGGCTTCACAATTCAAACCAAATACACGGAAAAACAGAATGTATGTCATAGCCTAATGTGTCATGTCAATGAGTATCTCGGAGAGATTCAGTTTCTTCCTAAACTACTCCTAAAAAAAGTACCCGGTTCGAGCTACATCCTTGAAAAAGAACCGGCGCCCAAAGAAAACCCAAGGGATACTACCTAACTATCCTAAAAAAATCTTTTAGTATTTTAAATTGGACTTTATCCCTCAAGAAAATTGTCCAAAAGATCCATCATCGGAAAAAATCCGAACTTTTTCTAAATTTTGTTTTCAATTACACTTCAAAAAGTAGTTTCCCCACCCCACACTTATATAATGCATAGTCCTCGATGCATGATCATAGAGAAAAATATTAAAATAAGGGTGAGAAATACTCCCTGAGGCCCTCTCAGGCCTAGCTCGGACATGATCCTTAATATTAAGGGTCGGGACGACCCCACACTTAAGCTCAAACATGTTACTTAGTTTCAACTTCGGGTACTCAGACTTTCCCTACTCTTCAAAACAAAAATAACATGAAACTTGACACTATATAAAAAATAAAAAATTAAAATACAGGTTGGGTTGCCTCACAACAAGCGCTTTATTTATAGTTGTGGCACGACTCCGCTACTCTGCTCAGGCTGGGCGCTTTCTCTTCTTCTTCTTCTTTCTCCCATGAAGTCTATCCTTTTTGCACACTCTCGGAAGGTCTCCTCTTTCATATCTGGCTCTTTTCGCAATCATCTTTACACACTCAGCTTCTAACACTACCTCCTCTAACTCAGTTGTTCCATCTGGATCACTACAATTCACATAAGAACTCTGCTCTATCCCCTTCGATTCTACCACAGTAATCATGCAGAAGTCCTCATAATGCTTAGGGAGCTTAAGTTTCTTGTACACATTAAAAGTGACTTCCTCGTCGTCAACTCTCATCTTCAACTTCCCTTCTCTCACATCAATAATCGCTCCAGTAGTAGCTAAGAATGGTTGCCCCAAAATAATGGGCACTTACCATCTGCCTTGTAATCAAGAACAATAAAATCAGCAAGAAGAATAAACTTCCCCACTCGAACTAACACATCCTCAATAATTTCTTCTGCCATAACTAGTGACCTATCCACTAACTGTAAAGTGATTGTAGTAGGTCTAAGCACCCACAATCCGAGTTGCTTGAACAAAAAGGATGGCATCAAATTTATACTAGCCCCTAAATCACACAGGGCTCTACCAACTTCTTATTTTCCAAGGGATAGAGGAATTGTGAAACTCCCGGGATCCTTCTACTTAGGAGAAAGTTTACTCTGAGCTCTAGCACTGCACTCTTTAGTAAGTGCAATTGTTTCTAACTCTGTATGTCTTCGCTTGTTTGCCACAATATCTCTTAGATACCTTGCATACTTAGGCACTTCTTGCAAAATTTCCACCAAAGGCAAATTCACACGCACTTGGCTCAAAATATCTAAGAATTTCTTGTACTTCGCACCATCTTTTTGCTTTTGCAGTCTTTGTAGAAACGGAGGTGGTGGCCTTGTCACAATTACTGGCTCTGATACTTTGTTCTCTTTCTCATTCTCCTCAACTGGCTTGGGAACCAATTCTCCTTTAGGACTAGCCGTATACTTCTTTTTCTTTGGAACTTCTTCTAATTCTCTTCCATTTCTCAAGGTAACCGCATTGACTTGAGCTTTAGTATTAGGCTCAGTATCACTAGGAAGAGCCCCAACTGGCCGAGTATTTTGGGTACTGGCAAGTTATCCTATTTGTCACTCTAAATTTCTCATCATTGCTGCTTGGGCCTGTTGGTCAGCCATTAATTTCTTTATCATCTCCTCAAGGTGACTCGTTGAGTTTGCATGTTGTTCAGCCCGAGGTGGTCTATATTGCTGTTGAGAAGCTTATGGCCTGTACTGATTCTGAGCACCTTGATTTCCACCCCAAGAAAAGTTTGGGTGGTTCCTCCAATTAGGATTGTAAGTGTCCCTATACTAATTTGATTGGCCTCGATTTGCATTACCCATAAAATATACAGACTCTGAATTTGCTAGACATAGATTGTTCATGTGACCTTCTCCACAGACTTCAGAAAATATCTAAACCTGTTGCACTGGCTGAGCTTGTTGCTTATTAATAACCAAGGTCATCTGATTGACTTAGTTGGTTAGTGTGGAAATCTATGTTGACAATGCAGAGATGACATCTAACTCGAGAACCCCTGCAAACTTTTGTACCGTGTGTCTGCCCATTTCTCCTTGCCAATACGGATTGCTTTTGGAGAATTTATTCAATAATGCATATATCTCATCAAAGCTTTTCTCCAACACTTGACCTCCAACTGCAACATCTACCACAATCTTTGTTTCAAGATGTAGACCTTCTATGAAAGTGTGAGCTAATACTTCTCTTGTCTGATTGTGATGAGGACAGACTCTGATTAGCCCCTTGAACCTCTCCCAATCTGAGTACAAAGACTTTCCCACTTTCTATTTGAAGGCAACTATCTCACTTCTGATCTTTGCAGTTTTGCCTGAAGGGAAGAACCATGTCAGGAATTTCCTTGCCAAATCATTCCATGATATAATAAAATTAGTTGGTTCTACCTTTAGCCATTGCTTTGCTTAGCCCAACAGTGATAATGGAAAAAATGTGAGCCTCACATAGTCTGGAGTAATTCCGTTAGTGATATAAGTTTCACTAATCTCCAAGAAGTTCAGGATATGTTGTTGTGGATCCTCGTGTGGAAGACCCATAAACTGCCTATTCGCATGAAACAGCTGGATCATGCTCTCTTTCAGCTCAAAATTCCTAGTGATCTTGGGCTTCACAATACTGGAGGTGACATTAGCAATGTTGGGCATTGCCACCTCCTAAACAGCCATATGTTCCTCCTCTGCCATGTTCACAGGAAATTGAACAAGTGCCTGAAGATTATTAGTATCCTTGGCTTCCCTTAACCTCCTATAAAATGTCCTCTCAGGTTCGGGGTCAAAGCCTTGAAGTCTGTCCTGGCTTCTGACCCTGTGCATTCAATCAAAGTCCCTGAGATCATAGAAACTATCAAGTAATGTTAGACTTGACGAAATAAACAAACTAAGCAAAAACTAGAAAGTAGTTAATATTCAAGTCCCTGGCAATGGCTCCAAAAACTTGTTGCTCCCAAATGCACACACAAGTATACGTAGTCGTACAAGTAATAAAATTATAAGTCAAGTATCAAACCCACAGAGACTTGTACCAACTACTCTCTAAAATCACCAAGATTGTTATTCAGTCAAGCTAAACTCAAGTTCAAGAATGTGATTATACTAAGCTATAATTCTAAGTATTAACTAAATTATCAAGCAGTAAAATGATTGTTATGTATTCAATAGAGACAAATATTCTAGGGTTGTAATCGATTCACCAATCCTATTATGTTCTAGTTAACTCTCCCTCTCATACAATTCACTCATAATTACTAATTAGTCGATAATTGCTCTCATAGCCTTCTTCCAAAGTAATACTCGCCTATTCAAAATAGATTAATGCCTATATTCCTATGAAATCAATCTATTAAGAATGCATTAAGATTACGATATTTAATTAAGCACGGTGACTAAGTATATTCCTATCCTAACCACAAATTCGCCCCCCTAAGAGTTAAGATCGTGCTGTCTTCAATTCCTCTCTAATCTAAACATGGCTTTCCCAAACATAGCATACATAGTAAATAAAACCTAACTGTTGGCCAGACAATTAAGCGATTAATCACAGAATTGAAGAAACAACCATATATTAATGAATTGTAATCAAGTTTAAGTTAAAGTTAAACAATAATATTCATGGCTAATCACAACCCGAGAACAATGGGTTTTTAGCCACTCATAATACTAGCAAACAATTTCATAAGTTTTGAATAATTGAAAATATTAGAAAAAGATGAAGAAATCTGAGATGTTCTTGCTCCCCGATGTTTCTCGTGTTTATTCTCCTCAAAAGTGGCGTCACCCCTTGAAAAATAAGTTTAATCTTGCTTTTATATGCGTTGGGTAGGTCTAGGGTCGAAATAACCGTGTCCTGGGTAAATTTGGACAACTTTCACATCACTGGCGCCCTAGCTAGCACTAGGCGTCCTCTACGGCGCTGCCAATTTTTGGTTACTGTTTTTGGCGCCGCAGGTAGGGCTAGGCGCCACCTGTGGCACTAAAATGTCCAACTTTCCTGCTTTTGTCCGTTTAGCTCTAATTTTGTACATTCCGCCCCCGATTGCTCCCGGATCATTCCTACACATAAAAATACATCAAATTAACATAAATCAACACATTTCACATCTAAATCCACGAAACAAAAGTAAGATATGAGGAGATATACATACAAATATATATACTTTAAGCAAACATCAGATATTCAAGCCCCCTTTCTCTTTCCTTCCAGCTAGCATATTTCTCAGCAAGTTTGGGGTCAAGGCCAAAGAGTGGTCTATACACCAAGCTATGCTTTTCCTGATCCATGTCACTTGTTAGAACAACATCACCTGGTATAGTCACTTTTTCTTTAAACTTTATCCCTTTCTTGTTCATCTTCTTTGTTTCTAGTTTCATATTCATTAGGGAAGTATTCACGATGTCCACAACTCAATCTCTGGGTAATCATCCTCCTTTATCTGATATGTCTTTTTACCAGCCTTGTTGATAGTAAGTAATTTTGACTTCTTCTTATTGTCTTCGTTACTGTTGTATTTGTCCCTTATTGTGTGTTTGGCCTGAGCTTGGGGGATCAAAGAAGCAGCAGCTGGGATCACTTCCATATTCATTTCACCTTCACTGTTGTTGTGGATGACAATCATAGTACTTTGTCCATGATTGATCATGTTGGCGATGTTAGTATCATTCGCCTTTTGAGTTGTCAAAACAACATGATTGTTGTTAGCATTTTTTCTATTCTTTCTTTTATTCACAGTATGCCAACCATCTTCAGCTCCTTTGTCAATATTGGTAGCATTGTTGTTGTTAGCTGGTCTGTTACCCATGGATTTTACAGCAGCGTTTGAATTGCCATTGGTTTGTCTAGCATTCTGAGGCCTGCCATGTTCTCTTCTTTGCTAATTTCTCCTATCTGCTCTTACATTTTCATTTTGATTAATATCATTCCTTTTGATTTGCTCATTAACCCCGCTGCCATTCTAATCTCTCAATTCTGGATGTAAAATACTACACATTCTGTCTGAATATCCTTGCCTCATATAGTGATTGTAAAATGTAGGTAGTGATTCATATTCAACTTTTTGAATAAAATCTTCTATATTGCCCCCATGGTTCCTGATCTCGGACAGTAATCTCATTTAAAATTGGCCTTGTAAGGTCAATGTCAATTCTAAGCTTTGCAGTAATGGGTCTTGTTTTGGTGGTTGCTGCCTTGTCTAAAACCAAAGAAAAACATATAGGATCAATTATACGACATATTGTATCCCATTCATAGAAGTGTTAGGGAGATCAGGAATTGTGATCCATACCGGAGCTCTGGTGGTATTAGATTCCGATTTAAATTTTGTGGTCCACTTGTCAAGACTCATCACAAAATCTCCACCCAAATTCACAAAACTTCTAGTAGCTATTGTATTGTGATCATCTAAGTTATCAAAATCAATAAACACATGTTTCATGTCATAAGCTCCAATGGTTATGCATCATTTCTCAAGAAACACTTTCGTGAATTCCTTCCTGAAAATGTCGATCGAGGGACGGATCTTAGAAAACTTATCGACTATAGTCCGTTTGCATTACTGCGCCAAGATATCATTTTCCTCCTTAGTGAAACTTACCACTGGTTTGCCGTTAATCAGCTCATAAGATATGGGAGAGAGTCGAATTCTTCTCCTTGGTTTTGGGGTTTTGATTCTCATGGCACCTGCATAAGAATTGTTGCCATGTATTTTGCTTTGAGAGCTAGCAGCTTTATTAGCAGTAGTACTTTCAAAATTTTCTGGGTTCAAAATGATTTGGGGGTTTTGATTTGAAAAGGAAAAAGGGGTCCAGCGATTTGGGGAATTTTGATTAGAAAAAGAAATTCCACTAATTTTTGTGGGTTAGGGTGTAAGGATTTTTGATTTGGGATAAGTGATATTGTCGGAATCTGGGTGGGGATTAAAGGTGGTGGGTCGGGGGGGACCATTGGGTCCATTGATCGAGTCCAAAACTTTTTTGATGTTTTTTTGGACAAAAAATACTTTTCTACTGCTTAAAAAAAGTTACATAAATGAGTAAAACGTAGTACTATAAATTAACCTTCTATATGGTCGAAATGACTCATAATCAACCTTTTATCTTAGGTTTGGGCCTGGCAACAGATCATGCCGCTGCAGCCACCTCTACCAGCACTTGCGCCTGGTGAGGCTTATCCGTTTCTCCCTCTAGCTTCTAGGTGGATTCTCCGGCGTGGGAACTACCGAGGGACCGATGCTTATCATAATCTCCCCCTTATCAGGGATGTGCTAGATATGCTGGTGGACGGACAGGTAGATATGTACCTACACTTACTTGTTTTAAATTGAGTTGTGTTGCACATACTCACTTTTATGTTATTATTTGGTAGTTCATCTGGACGCCATACAACGACGAGTTGGTAGCTCAACTGGCTTTTATTGCTCAATTGATCGAATGCTTTGGAGCACCTCCGTCCCTATGATCTTCTTCGATATGGTTGAGTATCATGGCACAGAGCATGTGCTTCGCCAATTTCACCGTCCCCAGCCTATACCGAGGGATCCTGGATGGGTGGCTATACACAATCAGCGGGATGACCGTGCCAGGATGGACGATATATATATGGGATGGCTAGAGCAGCAGGTCCTTATTTGGGAGGAGCACCGAGCTGATCGTATTCTGCCAGCACCTACATTTACCCAAGAGGCCACTATTCATATGTATGCGTCATGGTACCGCCGTCACACCCGACTGATTATCGGGAACCCCATTCATGTACTTGGCGAGCGCTACAGACCATACGCCGGGAGACACGAGGCACTGGTATGATTTTTGGCTTATTAATATCGTATAATTGTGATATAGCGTTATTTAATTAATATTTTAAATATTTCACAGGCTATTGGCCATCAACACCTCTACCAGTTGGGACAGGAGATACAGCAGCATACCGACATCCCTGCAGTCGTTGACTATGGCCGGCGGGTGGCACAGTTAGCTCGTCGGACCCTGTTTTAGGCGAGAGATACTGTAAGCACGTGATTTTTGCCCAATATGAGAATTACTCCCAAAAAATTAAAAAATAAAATGATTTTTCTTTGATGTGCAATTTTGTGATATTTTGTGATATTTTGAATAATTATTTGTATTTGTCTGTGCATGTTTATTTGCTAAATTAATAAAAAATACAAAAATATGTCGCATTTTGCATGTAGGATTTAATTCTACAATTGTTAGTGATTAAATTTGTTTTACAAAAATTAAAAATTACAAAAATAGGCATCGTTTGTATTTTTAGCATTTAATGTCCAAATATACAATTTTATGCTTAATCGTGCGTTAATTGTTATGGAGAGTTAATTTGCGCTTTTATAACTTAATTTAGTTCTTAATAATAGTTTAAGTATTTTTATAATTTAGTTTTAGAGAAATAAAAGAAGAAAAGAGAGCGAAAATATAAAGAAAGTCGGAATTGGGCCTCTTGTTCGATTTCAAGCCATAGGCCCAAAAAATGGTCCAATCTTCCCTACGACCCAGTCCATTTCGAACTGGGTCGACCCAGTCCATAACCCAACATCCTATTATCTTACAAACAACACAAAACAAAAAAAAAAAGAGAAAAAAACCCTAAAAAGACCTAACCAATCCCCCCCCCCTTTCTTCTCTTTCTTCTTTTCTTCTTTCTTCTCCAAACTCTAAAACACACATCCATGGCTGCCATGGCTAAGCTCCAGCAGCTTAATCTCCTTCGACACAAGCGCGCACACCACCAAGAAGCCCATCTTCTCCATGTCAAGCTCAAAAGGCTCGTCCATGGCTGCGTCTTCGTCGTCAACCCATCGCCATGTTTGTTGCTTTTTCTTGCTGCCTCTGCGTCGTCCATGGCTTCCTGAACTGCTGCTCCATTTTCTCCATAAGCTGCTGAACGCAGCAGCAGTAGACGACCAGCTGATCCTCCGCCGTAGTTGTTGTTGCTGCTGCTCGAAACTGCGCAAGGCTGCGGCTCCAACTCCTCGCCATTGTTGCTAGCTGCGAGCTTCTGCTTCATGCTGCCATGGTCGACGAGCTGCTCCTGTTCTGCCGCGTCAACTGCTGCCCGTGTCCAGCTGCGACGAGCAGCCATGGCTGTCCGCGACGCTGCCGCTGCTCCTCCTTCCTCCGCCGCTGCTTCTACTTCTTCTTCGTCTTCGTCGTCCTTCGTTCGAGCTTTGGTCGAGGCTCGGACATATTTGTTTACAATCAAAGTTCGTCGTTGATTCACCTCCGGTTAGTTGTTTTTGAGTTTTATTTTTGTCCATATTTTTGTTTGATATTTTCCGGATCCAAAATCGTTAAACGATTTAATCCTTGTTTTGTTCGTTGTTCATCATTGAAATAATTTTCTAGTGTGTTCATGTTGTTTGTTAAATTAATTTTCAGATTTCAAAATAGAAGTTTAATTAGTTGTTTTCATATTCATGTCATGTTTGTATTATTGTTTAAGTGAATATTTGTTAGTTTGATGTTTGTTAGATTCAAATTGAAATTTAATTAACTATTTCTTCAATTTGTTTCATGTGTTTATGTATTGTTAGAAATTGTTAGTATTGTTAAGTTCAAGTTTAAGTTCATAATTGTTTCTTCGTCGATCTTGTTATTTGTTTAAAGAATTTAGTTGTGTTAAAGGAATATATTGATTTAATCGTTTAATCCGTCATGTTTGTTGTGTTAAAATAGATTCATTCATGTTCATACTTTGTTTGGATGATCTTGAATCCGAATTTTGTATAGTTTGATTTCTTGTTTATCATTTGTGATTATTTCTTGAATTGGTCTCATAATCTTGTTTAAAGTTTAATATAAGAATTGTTTGTTGTAATGTTGTTAGAGTTGATTTTAAGTTCAATATTATTGAATTTAAGAATCTAAATATACTTGTTTGATTATTGTTGTTGTTTAAATCCGAAAAATAGGTTTGTTGTTGCTAAAAATATTGTTCAATCAAATTTTAGTTGTTCTTGGTTGTTCAATTTGTGTTCATGTGATTTGTTGTTGAAATATTGTTAAAATCATGTTCATGTGATATTGTTGTTATGATGTTCATCCGTGTTCATATTGTTGTTTGAACATTGTTAGAAATTGATCATATTGTCTATATTTTGGTTAAGTTTGATTAATTGATGTGTTATAGCTGATGGGTAGTTTGGTAAATTTGTAATACGTTCAGGGGTAGTTTGGTAATTTCAGTAAGGTCGGAAGGGGTAGTTTAGGAATTGTACATTTTATAATTGTTTATTTGAAGCATGGAGGACAAAATGAAATGGGGTGGGTTGTGATATGATTATTTAATATAAAGGGGGGACAAGATTTAATTTAAAGGGGAATCTTGCATTATTTTAAATGAAGCATGGGGGACAAAATGAAATGGGGTGGTGTGATATGTTTATTTAATGTAATGGGGATGGGTGGAAAGATAATGGGTTGGGTAGAGAAAAAGTATTGATTTTAATTAATTGAAAGATTTATGGGATGAGTTATATATGTGAAGTCTTGAAATCAAAAAAAATATACAGAGAGATAGAGAAAAAATACACAGATACGAGATAGAGAAACAAATCTGAAAATAAGAGAGAGAAAAGGGTTGAACATTTAAGAGAAAGAAAATTCCGAAAAATATTTAAGCTTTCAAAATAAAAAAAAAACTAAAAAAAATATTCTGCTTTCTTTTGTTGTTTGAAATCAGAATTAATTGTTGTTTCATCAAAGCTGGAAGATTTTGTTTTTTTTTGGATTACTACTCCACTGGTTTGTTACTGTTGCTGGGCTATTGTTGCTGTGTTGTACTGATTTTACTGCTGCTGCTGATTCTCATATTCATTTTCTTTTGCTTCCAATATCAGGTACACAACTGAAAAGCTGGTTATTGTAATCCGAAATATGAAGCATGAATACATATGAAGAATGAAAAGTTGAAGTTTTAATTTCGTTTTTTTTCTTTGTTTCTTTTGTTAATTGTATTTAAGCTATTTCATGAATTACTAAATAATAGCTGGAATAAGAAAATAATATCATAAGTTAGTCTGTAATAAATCAGTTCGGCAAAACAGGTTAATTCACTAGCTATGAAGGCTTCAAGATTGTAGGTTGATCATGAACAAGTAGCTAAATTTAGTTAAAATATGAATTTAAATTAAACATCGTAAATTAGGCATTAAGGCATGACTTGAGCTTAAGCAAGATTAGAAGAACGTTTAAGTCTAATAAACTTTCTAATAAGCTTTAGTAATTATGGTTAAATCTAGTTTCAAATGATTGTGAATAATTAATCTCAATAATATTTTTTTTTAAAAAAAATAAAAAATAATAACAATGCTGAGTTTTAATCTAGCTATATTTGTTTATTTTGAATATTAGTTGTTGAATTTTTATTTTATTTAAAATTTCGAAATTAAGAGTAAAATTCCTTTTTTTTATCAATATTTGTATTAACCAAGCAATTAGCATGTCATGTTTTCTTAAAATTATAAAAGCTAGTAATTAATTAGGATTTTTCTTTCTTTATTTTAGAGACTAATTTTTATAGAAAAAATGTAGTCGCTTTAAGATTTGTCCATTTAAAATAAATGAGATGAGCCTCGCTTAATGAAATGTATAGATTTCGGGGCCCTCAATAAATGTACAGTTAATTGCTTAGAATTAGGGAGGAGCCGTTTTAGCAAATTTCACGGCCCTACCCAAAATAATGACACGCTAGTCGCTCTAGGCGCGTATTTAATAATGTTATTTCCTGAAATACGGGTGTGCATTTATGTAACCCAAATCTAAATCTCAACGGAGTCGAAATGTGTCGATAACCATGGGTGCAATTGATTGCGACGTGATTTGAAATACGTTTTCACAATGTTGCAATTTTTCGTAAAATAATAACAATAAATAAAAAGAATAATAAAAGCGGCTAAGGGATAAAATTTGCACATAAGTTTATAATACGTATTATATTAGATAATCAAGCCGAATATAACAGTTAAGCGACCATGCTAGAACCACGGAACTCGGGAATGCCTAACACCTTCTCCCGGGTTAACAGAATTCCTTATCCGGATTTCTGGTGCGCAGACTGTAATACAGAGTCATTCTTTTCCTCGATTCGGGATTAAAATAGGTGACTTGGGGCACCCTAAATCTCCCAAGTGGCGACTCTGAAATAAAGAAATAAATCCCGTTTCGACTGTCCTTTAATTGGAAAAAAACTCCTTGTACCCTCGCGGGGGCGGAAAAAGGAGGTGTGACAGCTCTGACGACTCTGCTGGGGAATTTTCTATGAACCAGAACCACTGGTTCAGGGTTAGAAATTCGAGCTTAGATAAATTGTTATATTTGGCTTTATCTGATTTTTACATGTTTGAGCCTAATGTGCTAAATGCTGCTTTTACCGCTTTGATATTATTTGACTGTATATATAAACTGTGCCGAACCCTTCTCTCTTCACCTCCGGGGATGTGCTTACTGGTTGAGACTCCTTATTCTGTTAGTGTCATACCCTGAAATAAAAAAGAGGCTCGGACAAGTTACGAAGCCGGATGGCCTTTTGGTTCCCGGTAAGTTGCCCCCTCCTCGACTTGAGTTGTCCGCTCGGGTACACAGTCTAGAACATATACCCAGGTTATAAACCTAGTATAACGAAACCTCATGCCGGATCCCTAGTAGGAACGCTTATTCGCATCACATTACATTTGACTTAGGGGACTCAACACAGGGGTTGGGTCCGTCTAGGACTAGCAACCTGAAATGAAAAGACCATTCTGATGCATCCTACTTGCTCTGTACATATATTTGTTTCGAACCTGCATGTTGACCGGTTTCTGAATCTCGGGAATGTTGGAAAATTGAAGAAAGAAAAAAAAAGGGAAAAAGAATATATCATTTAGGGAGTTAATTGATTATTTTAGAAAAAATCAATGACCAATTACTGGCGAAACTCTGCCGAAATTTTGAAAAAAAAGGAACATATTTTATTTTGTTTTACTAAAAAAAAAAAAGAGTCTTTTATTATTTTATATTTTTCCAGAAAAATAGATTGTTTTATTGTTTGTTGAAAATGAAAAAAAAATCGTTATTTTGTCTTTTTCAAAAATAGAAAAGGAAAATAGATTGTCTTGCCAGGAAAAAAATAAAAATGAAAAAGAGTCATGTTTTAAAATAGTTCGGTTAATTTGCCCGAACTACGCGGGTTTGATTCTCACCGGATGTGAGATACGTAGGCAACCTTCATCGGGTCCAACCCCTTTTTTGCTAAAATAGTCAAAAACCAAAAAAATAAATAAAAAACGTGTCAAAATTTTTTATTTTGTCATAAATAAGTCTAGTGGTGTCCAACCTCCCCTTTTGCTAAAAAAAATATATAATAATAATAGCAAAATATATATGTCAAATTTCTAAGAAGTCGGGTGACGCTGTTTTATGAAGACACAGCCGAATGTTCCCGAAGGGGACGCCGGAAGGCTGACTTTGCATAAACAGCCACATTTGGGTCATATTTAAGATTTGGTCCAGTTGACCCACACAGCCTTAAAAATCTTCGTCCCCGAGACGTCGAAAGGCCGTGTTTGCAATAGTGAGTTTCCTAATTTGAAAAACGATAAAAAAAAAGAGTCATAAATAAGTCAGGTGATGTTGTTATGTCATAAATAACCAAATATTCCCAAACGGGACACCGGAGGGCTGACTTTGCATAAACAACCACCTTTGGTCGTATTTTGATTTTGACCCTCACATCCTTAAAATTTTTTCCCCTGAGGCGCAGGAAGGCCGTGTCACAATATCGGGTCTTTTATCTAAAAATATTAGAATTAAGAATTGAGTTCTTCATTTAAAATATAGGGTTAATTTTGAGTCGATAATATAGATAGTAGTTTTTGGAGTTAAATAAAAGTTTTCTTTTGCTTAAACGCTTTAATAAATGTGCAGGATGAGCACAACAATAAATGAGCCTTTTTCAATAATGACCAAAATCCCTTTTGAGCTGCAATTGTGGTGGAATGATTTGGGCAAAGAAGGGCAAGACGAAGTGAGAAAATATTTGAAAGACCTTCCGGATTTATTAGACATTCAGCCTCGGGGGGATATCATCAGGGCATTGGTCGCCCATTGGGATTCGGCACATAATGTGTTTCATTTTTCAGACTTTGAACTCACCCCAACAATAGAAGAAATAGCGGGGTACATTGGAAGTGACCAAGCTCCATTGAGATTCAAATACTTGATTGCTCCTAGAGCCATTACCATACATCGATTCCTGGATTCCTTGAAAGTACCCCGGACAGTTCATCACCTAGATTTTGCAAAGGGTTTCTGCAGTTTCCGCTTCGTGTATGATAGATATGGACATGTGGGCGGGTTCAATAATCCAGACTTTAAGCTTTGCAGCAGAAATAGCCGACAAAAATGGGAGAAACACAGGCGAGTGGCATTTATGGTAGCTTTTTTGGGTCTCGTAATATTCCCAAGGAAAGATGGTAATATTGATTTGAAAATAGCAGGCGTCGACAGTACTTTGCAAACCATGGGGAAAAGCACTTTAGCACCTATGATTGTGGCTGATATTTTCAGAGCTCTCACTGCGTGCAAAGCTGGGAGCAAATTTTTTGAGGGATGTAACTTATTGTTACAAATGTGGATGATTGAGCATTTGTGCCCGCACTCTCAGTTATTGAGTTATGGCTCGGCTGAGAAAACTTGTATAGGGGAATTTTGTACGAGAATCAAAGAGGTTGGTCTACCTGAAGGAGTCACAGCTTGGGCATTATTATTTCGGAACCTCGAGGCTAGCCAGATACAGTGGGTGCTTGGATGGTTGTCTGTCGAGGAAGTCATATATATGCCAGCAGCCCGACCGCATTTTTTGTTAATGGGACTCAAAAGCATACAACCTTATGCACCATATCGGGTTTTGAGGCAACTCGGTAGATATTAAGTAATACCGAGAGATGAAGATTTAAGTACCCAAGTGATCGAAATTAGTCCTGACGGTCGATTCCCCGAAGAAGAGGTTCGTCAAATTTGGAGTGAGTGTCAATATCTGATGGCAAACACTTGTGTGTCTGATAGGGTCAGAGGGGAAATTGCTCCAGGGTATCACGAATGGTTCAGAGGTGACATGGCATATGGAAGACCGGCTAAAAGACCTCATCTCGAAGATTTCGCCAAGTCATCCCAAGAGCAGTGAGATTGGTTAGCAAAGGAAGAAAGCTATCGAGTTGAGATTGGTAAATTAAAGCAACAAGTCGAGAGTCTGAAATTCGAGAGTAGTGTACAGGTTGCCGAGGTTCAAGGTGAAAAGAATAGACTAGCCAGAGAAAATGACGCTCTTAAAGCCCAAGTCCGACAGTTGAAGATAACCATCGATAAGCAACCGAGGAGCCGATCCGATGAACAATTGGTAAAAAGATTGGAAAGCGAAGTCAGAGAATGGCGGGATGAGCTAGGAAAAGCTGAAAATGTCATGGCAGAACTTAAAGCACAATGGGCGACAAGAACCGAAGAGCGTCGCCAATACTTGAATCAGTTGAAAAGGGAACATGAGAAAATTGTTGCCAATTTAAAGAGAAAAGTAGTTGCCCTTGAAGGTAGAACGGTTAGGCAGGCTAGAGACTTCGAAACTGAGAGCGGACATTGTTACAACTTGTTAGCCCAAATGGAGGCAGAAGTGCAACAGCTGCAAGACCATCACTTGCAAGACTCCCGAGCTTTAAAGACGTGCAACGATCAGATAAGACGCTTGCTCATAGAAAAGAAGCAAACAAAAGACAGGATTAGAGCCATTGCTCATGCTATTGTCAGGAGATGCCGGGTTTGTGAAGACATGACCCGTACTACTTTTATCTCAGCAGTGATGATCTATGTGAAGCGAACCATGAATGAGTTAGAGCAGCTTGAAAGGGATTTGGATCCTAGACCTGCGGCGAGGCCGAACGACGCCCCGCGGATACCTAAGTTTAAAGCACTAGAATATGCATAGTCCGTGTCTTTGAGTGTCTACCATTTCGAGTCAGTCTTTTGTACGTCCGTTATCTTTCTGGATTGAGTATGTTTGCAGCTTAGAGTTTTTGTTTGCTTTCAGATTGCGTTTGTTAGTTTCTTTCCAAAACAAAAGATGTCGAGTTTGTAAGAGTCTGTTTATTAATGAAAGTTGAGCATTTTATTTCCACCCTTATTTTTACATTTATCTGCACGAACTACGCTTGGTCTGATTCGTGCGGGGTCACGATACGTAGGCAATCTCTATAGGATTCGACCGTAATTAAAAAAAAAAAAAGAAAAAAAGAAGAATATATATTTGTCAGAGCAAAAATAAGCCGGGATGATGCATGCGGTCAGAGCAAAAGCATGTTAGAAATGATTAACTGCCTAGGAGCATTGCATCCCCCTAACGTGCAATTACAATATCTGTTAAGACTCTAACACTGACAAGTTTGTTGTTTTTCCAATATCAGTTAGTTGTTAGAGCGTACTGGCACCGTACCATTATCAAACAAGATCAAAAGGTCCTATACCAAAAAGCATGACTGGGTCAGACAACAGCGTTGAGTCAGAAAAAACGGCCAATCAGATGCTGAAGGAAGCCCTGGAGAAAATGGAAAAAATGAGGCTAGAAATGAATGAAATGCAGATAGCCTTAGCTAGAGCCCAGAAGGGGCAAGAACTACCCGTTACTCCTACCCTCCAACCAGTACACACGCCGGAATACCCCTCTCCCGGTCCTTCAACAAGTTTCCCAAGCCATCACTATTATCAGGGAAGAGAGGCTTATGATTCCCAAGCTCCACCTCCCACTCAAAACCCTCCTCCACCAAATGTTCCCGTCTTTGTGGCACCTCCCCCAGCTCCACTACATAGATCATCCAGTGAGCCGCTATTCCAAGCTCACGACACCCAATATTACCCTCCCGAACCCACTTTCAAAGCGCCTGAGCCATATACCTCCTCTCCCCATTTTGAAATCCCGGGAGAAGTTGAGAAACCGGTTAAGAATGCAGAACAAGAGGAGGTGATTCGTAAAGTCAAAAGCCTGGAGCAATCCTTCAGGAACATGCATGGTTTAGGAAACCAAGTTAGTGTCGCATACAAAGATTTGTGCCCTTTTCCTGATGTACAGTTGCCTGCGGGGTTTAAAATGCCGAAGTTTGACTTATATGAGGGGCACGGTGACCCAGTAGCCCATCTGCGTGGTTTTTGTAGCAAAATGAGAGGGGCTGGGGGAAAGATGAGTTGTTGATAGCATATTTCGAGCAAAGCCTGAGCGGGTCAGCGCTAGAATGGTACATGAGGCAAGACCCCGGCCGATGGTATACATGGGATGATTTGGCCTAGGCATTCATCGGCCATTTTCAATATAACCTCGAAATAGTCCCTGATCGTCTGTCATTGTTGAAACTAGAAAAGAAGCCTGGGGAAAGTTTTAAAGAGTTTGGTTTCCGCTGGAGGGAACAAGCTGCAAGGGTTGATCCTCCCATGCGGGAAAGTGAGATGGTAGATTACTTCTTGCAAACATTGGAACCTACCTATTTTGGTCATCTAGTGACATCTATCGGGAAGTCGTTTAATAAAGTGGTAAAGATGGGAGCCATGATTGAAGAAGGATTGAAATCTAACAAGATTTTGAGCTACTCGGCTTTGAAAGCAACCACCCAGGCCATCCAAAGCGGTACTGGTGGTGTGCTGGGAAAGAAGAAGAAAGAAGAAGTTGCTGCAGTTGAAGCTAATGTTTGGTCCAGGCACAATAACCGTCCACTCTACTACAACCAACCCAGACCCCATCACCCAAACTATCAATATACCTCATATGGTCCACCGCAACACTATTATCCACCACCAGAACCACAATTTTCTATTCACCACGCCCATACCTACACTCAACCCCCAGTGTACTCGCAATGGCGTACACCAAGTCCCCAAAATACACAGCCACACCCAAAAAACACCTATCCACCTCCCAGGGCTAACAGACCAGGAACCAGCTTCCGCCCAAACCAAGCTTTTAGAAATGAGAAGGCCCCAAACAAAAAAACATTTACCCCGCTGGGAGAATCTTACACTTCTCTTTTCCACAGATTGAAACAGTTGGGGATGTTGACCCCAGTTGAATCCAAAGCACCAAATCCTCTTCCCAGAAACCTGGACCACTCTGTTAGCTGCGAGTATTGCTCAGGGATGCCGGGGCACGATACTGAAAAATGTTGGAAGTTGAAAAACGCAATCCAAGAGCTCATTGATAATCGTCGTATTGAGGTACAGGCTCCAGAGGCCCCGAACATCAATCAAAATCCGTTACCAGCGCATTATGAGGCCAACATGATCGAACTGATACATAAGGGGGCAGAGCCTAAGAAACCTTCGCAGGTGGTTATGGTGATTCGTTCTACGGAAACCAAAGAAAAGACAGTGAGTGCAAGGCCAGTGGTTCAGTTAAAAGCAGTAGAAGACAAGCCAGTGCTAGTAATGGGAAAGGGACCGTTTGTGGCCGAGAAAAAGCAGGAGCCAGTCAAGATAGTGGTACCAAGGTCAGTATCCACGCCCGTGGTGGTTGTGAAGGGAGTCTATATAGAGCCGGTTGTCATAAAACCGGTAGTCCAGTTACCCATGGTTGATAGCAAAGCCGTACCCTGGAAATATGACAAAGTAGTGGTGACATACAAAGGAAAGGAAATTGAGGAAGAAAGTTGTGAAGCACAGGGACTGACCCGGTCAGGACGTTGTTTAGCCCCTGAAGAGTTGAGAAAAGCTAAGGGCGCAAAAGACAATCCAGTGCCAGTTAAAAAAGCTGTAACGGAAGAGGAAGCAGAAGAGTTTCTGAAAAAGATGAAAGGACAAGATTATTCCATTGTTGATCAACTGAGAAAAACACCGGCCCAAATCTCGTTGTTGTCATTATTAATTCACTCTGATGAGCATTGTCGAGCTTTAATGAAGATATTGAATGAGGCTCATGTGCCTGACAAAATCTCAGTAAACCATTTAGAGACAATTGCCAACAAGATCTTTGAAGTGAACAGGATAGCATTTTCTGATGATGAATTGCCTATGGAAGGCACAAAACACAACAAGGCTCTCTATTTGACGGTCAAATGTGAAGGTTCAATGGTTACTCGGGCACTAATCGATAACGGGTCGAGCGCTAATATTTGCACATTATCCACATTGAACAAGTTAAAGATTGATGAGGATAGAATCCGCAAAAATAGCATTTGTGTTCGAGGGTTCGATGGAGGGGGAACAAACACAGTAGGGGATATTGTACTCGAATTGAATATTGGCCCAGTCGAGTTCACGATGGAATTTCAGGTGTTGGATGCTGCAGTATCCTATAATCTTTTGTTGTGTCGACCGTGGATTCATGCGGCAAAAGCCGTGCCCTCCACACTGCACCAAATGATCAAATTCGAGTGGGACAGACAAGAAATTGTGTTACATGGGGAAGATCCCACATGCGCCGTGAATGATGCCATTGTACCCTTTATAGAGACCGAAGATGATAAGGGGCCATGGGTGTATCAGATCCTCGACACGGTTCCGGTGAGCAGGTTGCTTGAGGGTAAAAGCATGCCATGTCCCAGGGTGTCAGCTACGACCGTCATGGTAGTGTCAGAAATGTTGAATAACGGGTTCGTGCCCGGGAAGGGTTTGGGGGTTGAACTGCAGGGCATTACTCAACCTGTGTCTTTGCCCAAAAATTTGGACACCTTCGGGTTAGGGTTCAAACCAACAACGGCAGATGTCAGAAAGGCCCGTAAATTGAAGAAGAAAGCTTGGGTGCTCCCTAAACCAATTCCTCGATTGTCCAGGTCCTTCGTCAGGCCGAATATCAAGAAACAGTCATTGGCAAAGATATCGGGTTCGTTAGTTGAGGCGGATGGGAATTTGGATAAGGTGTTTGAGAAAGTATTTGCTGAAGTAAACATGGTTGAGGTCGGGGAAGGGTCAAGCAGAGCAGACATACAGTACATCGGACCACGTGCTAACATAAGCAATTGGGAAGCTACTCCTCTTCCAGTTCGGAGGGAGTCGTGGTAGTGGGTTTTGTTTTCCTTTTTGTCACCTGGATTATTCCAGGGTTTGTAATCCAGTTGTTATGTTCCGTCCGTTTGGATGAGTTAAAACCTTGTTGTCTTTACGTTTAATGAAATGCAATTTTCTTCGTCCCTAATTCTCTTTCCATTTTCATTTCTTTTCTTTGTACAGTTCTCTTTATGCTGATATCAATGACATGACATGCATGAGGAATCTTCGGCCCAGTTTTAAAAGCCAATCTAATTCAGAAGTAATAATACAAGAGAACGAGTGTGATGATGGGATGGATTGTAATAATGATGAAGCTTATGAGGAAATTAGTAAAGAATTAAGCCACTTTGAAGAAAAACCCAAACCTAACCTAAATGACACAGAAGCAGTTAATCTAGGGGACCAAGATAATGTACGGGAAACTAAAATAAGTGTTCATTTGGATCCACAACTCAAGGAGGAGATAATTAAAGTATTGCATGAGTACAAAGACGTTTTTGCATGGTCATATGATGATATGCCGGGTCTAAGCACCGATTTGGTGGTTCATAAATTGCCCACTGATCCAGCACTCCTCCCTGTCAAGCAGAAGTTGAGAAAGTTCAAAACAGACATAAGTGTGAAGATCAAAGAAGAGATCACCAAGCAATTTGAGGCAAGGGTCATTCAGGTTACACGGTACCCCACTTGGTTAGCCAATGTCGTGCCTGTGCCAAAGAAAGATGGCAAGACCAGGGTGTGCGTCGATTATCGAGACCTTAACAAAGCAAGCCCAAAAGATAATTTCCCACTGCCCAACATCCATATACTGATCGACAATTGTGCCAAACATGATATTGGCTCTTTTGTGGATTGTTATGCGGGCTATCATCAGATTCTAATGGATAAGGAAGATGCAGAAAAGACGGCATTCATCACGCCGTGGGGAACGTATTGTTATCGGGTCATGCCGTTTGGTTTGAAAAATGCTGGGGCAACTTATATGAGGGCCATGACAACTATCTTCCATGATATGATACATAAAGAAATTGAGGTATACGTGGATGATGTGATCGTTAAGTCTAGACAGCAATCTGACCATGTCAGAGATTTGAGAAAATTCTTTCAAAGGCTTCTCAGGTACAATCTTAAGCTCAATCCTGCGAAATGTGCTTTCGGGGTGCCATCTGGGAAGTTGTTGGGATTCATAGTTAGCCGGAGAGGTATTGAATTAGACCCGTCAAAGATCAAAGCTATTCAGGAATTGCCACCTCCAAGAAACAAAACCGAGGTGATGAGTTTGTTGGGAAGACTGAACTATATCAGCAGGTTCATTGCTCAGCTCACGGCAACATGTGAACCAATTTTCAAATTGTTAAAGAAAGATGCCGCGATCAAATGGACTGATGAATGCCAGGAGGCTTTTGATAAGATAAAGGGGTATTTGTCAAACCCACCCGTGTTGGTCCCACCAGAACCAGAGAGGCCTTTGATTCTGTATCTAACAGTTATGGACAGTTCATTCGGCTGTGTACTGGGGCAGCATGATGTTACGGGCAGAAAGGAGCAGGCTATCTACTATCTCAGTAAGAAGTTCACATCTTACGAGGTCAAGTATACTCATCTGGAAAGAACATGTTGTGCCCTAACTTGGGTGGCACAGAAATTGAAACATTACTTGTCATCTTACACCACTTACCTTATATCTCGCTTGGACCCGTTGAAGTATATTTTCCAGAAACCCATGCCCACAGGAAGGCTTGCAAAGTGGCAGATCTTACTTACAGAGTTCGACATTGTCTATGTGACACGGACTGCCATGAAAGCACAGGCATTAGCCAATCACTTGGCTGAGAACCCCGTTGATGAAGATTATGAGCCTTTGAAAACTTATTTCCCTGATGAAGAGACAATGCACATTGAAGAATTAGAACAAGCTGAGAAGTCGGGATGGAAACTTTTCTTTGATGGGGCTGCAAATATGAAGGGTGTGGGAATAGGAGCAGTACTTATTTCGGAAACAGGTCAGCATTACCTCGTTACAGCTCGGCTTCGTTTCTACTGTACAAACAACATGGCAGAATATGAGGCGTGTATATTGGGATTGAGATTAGCTGTGGATATGGGTGTACGGGAGGTCTTGGTCATGGGTGACTCGGACTTACTGGTACACCAGATTCAAGGGGAATGGGAAACACGGGACTTGAAGCTTATACCGTATCGACAATGTCTGCATGAGCTTTGCCAGCATTTTCAGGCCATAGAATTCAGACACATTCCAAGGATTCATAATGAGGTTGATGACGCTTTGGCTACTTTGGCGTCAATGTTGCACCATCCAGATAAGGCCTATGTTGATCCATTACAGATTCAAGTCCGTGATCAGCATGCTTACTGCAATGTGATAGAAGAGGAAATCGATGGAGAGCCATGGTTCCATGATATCAAAGAGTACATCAAAGCGGGAGTGTATCCAACGCAAGCCACCGGTGATCAGAAAAGAACAATTCGACGGTTGGCAAGTGGGTTTTTCCTTAGTGGAGGAGTACTGTACAAAAGAACGCCAGAGCTCGGTTTGTTGAGATGTATAGATGCACGGCAGGCCACAACTATCATGACTGAGGTGCATTCCGGAGTTTGTGGACCGCATATGAGTGGGTATGTTCTAGCAAAGAAGATTCTCCGAGCAGGTTATTATTGGCTCACGATGGAGCGAGATTGTATCAGTTTTGTGCGTAAGTGTCATCAATGCCAAATACATGGAGATTTGATTCATGCTCCACCATCAGAATTACATGCGATGTCTGCGCCATGGCCTTTTGTCGCATGGGGCATGGATGTTATTGGGCCAATTGATCCAGCAGCATCAAATGGGCACAGATTTATCTTGGTAGCTATAGATTATTTTACCAAATGGGTGGAAGTGAAGACATTCAAGTCTGTGACCAAGAAGGTTGTAGTTGACTTCGTGCATGCGAATATCATATGTCGGTTTGGGATCCCAAAGGTAATCATCACAGATAATGGGGCTAATCTTAATAGTCATTTGATGAAGGAGACATGTGAGCAGTTTAAGATTGCTCACAGGCACTCTACTCCATACCGTCCCAAGGCAAATGGTGCGGTTGAAGCGGCCAATAAGAACATAAAGAAAATACTCCGGAAGATGGTTGAAGGATCTAGACAATGGCACGAGAAATTGCCTTTTGCATTGTTAGGATATCGCACCACCATGCGTACCTCGGTAGGGGCGACTCCTTACTCATTGGTATATGGTACCGAGGCAGTAATACCCGTAGAAGTGGAAATCCCATCTCTGCGAATCATTGCAGAGGCTGAGATCGATGATGATGAATGGGTGAAAAGCCGTCTTGAGCAGTTGAGTTTGATCGATGAGAAAAGATTGGCATCAGTGTGTCATGGCCAACTGTACCAACGAAGAATGGCAAGAGCATACAACAAAAAGGTACGTCCAAGGAAATTTGAAGTCGGGCAATTAGTACTGAGGCGGATCTTGCCTCATTGGGCTGAGGCAAAAGGAAAATTTGCCCCAAACTAGCAGGGACCATTTGTGGTAACCAGAGTGTTGTCTAATGGAGCATTGTATTTGACAGATGTGGAAGGAAAATGTGTAGAAATGACCATCAATTCCGATGCAGTCAAGAGATATTATGTATGATTTCTTTATTTTCTGAATGTATCTGTTCATATTTGACATATCTTAAAGATTGAAATGATGAAGGCATTTTGTTCTGCTATCCAAACACTCATATCCCTTGTTATCCCCTTCGAGCCTTACTTATTTTTGATACACCTCTTTCGGAATCAGCAGCATTATCAGAGAACACAAGTGCCGAACATAAAGAAAAAAAAGAAAAAAAAGAAGAAAAAGAAAAGTGAAAAAAAGGAAAGAAGAGAAACATAACAACGTAGTCTCGCCAAGTGAACTACGTTTGACTTGATCCCAAAAGGGTACGTAGGCAGCCTTACTCCAAGGTTCAGTCATACCAAATAGAAATCCAAAAATCCCCAAGCAAGAAACTGGGGCAGAATTGGTGATTGTTATGAAAGTTGGATTCCGAAAGTTGTAATTTGAACCCATTGGAATTGTTTTGAGCCTTTTATACCTTTCTTTCTAACTCAATCCAAAAGCCTACATTACGGTCCAAAGAAAGACCTTATGATCAGTTTTGAGAAATGCCAAGATGAACAGGTAGGAATAACCCACGACAGGGGCAACACTCTGGTTCAAGCAAGAAGAACAAAAATAAATGAGAGAGTCTTATGGGTGAAAACCCTCACGGGCACCGTAAGGCGACGGGAGCTGAGAGAAAAATAAATGAGAGAGTCTTGTTGGTGAAAACCTTTACGGGCACCTCAAGGCGAAGGTGAGATAAGAAATGGAAAACTGAGAAAGGTATGTTGATAGAAACCGTTTCGCGGTACCGCAGGGAAACAAGGTTAAGGTCTAGATAAATCAAACAAGTGATGGAAGTTCTGGGCAATGAGGTACGACAATTGAGAGTTGTTTGTTTGGATAGATTGGGCTGATTAATCCAAAATGCATGTCTTGACCATTGGTACTAGTTGTCTCGTTCAGATAAGTTTCTTTTCTTTCTCTTTTCAAACAGTCATCTGGTTTTGGATTCTTCTTATCCTTAACTCAAAAATCATTTCATTTTTCTTTTGAGGGTTTTATATAGCTGAGATGTTTCAGTGCCAGTTTTGTTCAATGCAAGCAGAAAGGACTTCAAAGTTCACTACCAGCTTCTAGAATTGTAAAGCACAACGTGGTCAGAGCATGTCAAAAATAACTTGATGTCAAGTGGAATACAGGGAATTAACGAAAGTTTCATCGGTGAAATGATTGGGGAATGTCGTGGGAAAGGCGAAAGCTCAAACAAAAAGGTCAGAAAAGTGAAATAACAGCAGGGGTGTAAAACATTTAGGTCGCCAGAGGTTGGGAAATCTAAAAGTTGGTCAGAAAGTCAAGCGGTTAGGGTCAGTACGTGGAAATTAGTCAACACAAAGCAAGGCAGTGGAAGGATTTTTCAGCAAGAATGCCATCAACTAACCACCGTTTTAAACTGACAAAATTTTCTTTGATTGAGCAGGGGGAGAAAAGTTAGTTGTTGAAGAGGAATTCTCCAGGAGGGAAAAACAAGCACTAATTAGGATAAATGCAAGTTGTCAGGAGTCCGCCTGGAGAACAGAGACGTATTTTTCAAGTTTGACGTCAGGAGTCCGCCTGAAGAACGGAGACATACAGTTTAAATTTTAAAAGTCAGGAGTCCGCCTGGAGAATAGAGACATTCATTTCAAATTTAGCAATCAGGAGTCCTCCTGGAGAACAGAGACGTACTTTTCAAGTTTGACGTCAGGAGTCCGCCTGAAGAACGGAGACATACAGCTTAAATTTTAAAAGTCAGGAGTCCGCCTAGAGAACAGAGACATACTTTTAAAGTTTGATGTCAGGAGTCCGCCTGAAGAACGGAGACATACAGTTTAAATTTTAAAAGTCAGGAGTCCGCCTGGAGAATAGAGACATTCAATTTCAAATTTAGCAATCAGGAGTCCGCCTGGAGAACAGAGACATACTTTTCAAGTTTAACGTCAGGAGTCCGCCTGAAGAACGGAGACACACAGTTTAAATTTTAAAAATCAGGAGTTCGCCTGAAGAACAGAGACATACGGTTTAAATTTCAAAAATCAGGAGTCTGCCTGGAGAATAGAGACATTCAATTTCGAATTTAGCAATCAGGAGTCCGCCTGGAGAACAGAGACATACTTTTCAAGTCTGATGTCAGGAGTCCGCCCGAAGAACGGAGACACACAGTTCAAGTATTGGTTGAAGTCAGGAGCCCCCTGAATAACAGAATGGTGATTTATTGGTTGAAGTCAGGATCCCGCCTGAAGAGAGGAATGACGTTTATTTTTAAGGTTGTTGTCGAAGTTGGGAGCCCGCCCATAGAACAGAGGCATACATTTTAGTCTTTACATTTCAAGAGTTGAAGTTGGGAGCCCGCCCAGATAACAGAGGCATACATTCAGTCTTTTCATTTCAAGTGTTGAAGTTGGGAGCCCGCCCAGATAACAGAGGCATACATTCAGTCTTTTCATTTCAAGTGTTGAAGTTGGGAGCCCGCCCATAGAACAGATGCATACATTCAGTCTTTTCATTTCAAGTGTTGAAGTTGGGAGCCCGCCCAGATAACAGAGGCATACATTCAGTCTTTTCATTTCAAGTGTTGAAGTTGGGAGCCCGCCCATAGAACAGAGGCATACATTTCAGTCTTTACATTTCAAGAGTTGAAGTTGGGAGCCCTCCCAGATAACAGAGGCATACATTCAGTCTTTAATTTCAAGTATTGAAGTTGGGAGCCCGCCCATAGAACAAGAGGCATACATTTCAAGATCAAGTCAGAGGACAATAAAATAGAGGGTTACAATAGGAATCCCCAGCAGGAGACAATAAAATTCCCCGACACTGGGAAACAGAAGGTTGCAACAAGAGGTCACAGTACAAACTCAAGTATATGTGTCAAAGGAAGAAAAGCACCGGAAGGAATGCAAGCAGATAAGGAAGCAAGGCAACAAAAACAAATTGTACTCTAGCCTAGCTTCTTGTTTTCTTTTAAGCATGGTGTAAAAAGGAGATCGGTAAGCAGTGGTAATTGTGAGCACGTGATTTTTGTTTTTTCGCGACAGTCGCTCCAAAAGAATAAAAATTGGTCCTGCTGTACAATTTTTGGATTTTTTGTGCGGCACTTTGTTGATTTATTTGTGACTTTGGCCCATTTTTATTTATTTACTTTATTAAAACAAAATTAAAAAAAATGTGTACGTGTCATGCATAATCTGAACCGTAACATGGTTTAAATAGAAAGGCATAAACAGGCATCTTTGTCCGTGATTTTATTTTGTTTGATTTTACTTGTTTTGAAATATTTTAGTGTGTGTGCGAATAATTGTATTGAGTGTGTATTTAATTTTTGATTTTTTTTGTTTAGTTTTGTTTTTTAAAATAAATAAGGAAAAGAAATAAAAAATAATAAAAAAAAAAAGAAAAGAAAAGGTCCCTTTCTTCTTCCGGACTTGGGCCAATTTTAATAAAATTGGCCCAAACAAACAGCCCAAAACCCAGGCCTGCCCGGTCCAGACCATCTGATACCCAGGGCGTCCAAACGACGCCGTTTTGGTCCAGTGTGATCTGGGCCGTTGATCTCAGAGTGATCAACGGCCAAGATCAATTCCCCATAACCCACCAACAAACCCGACCCGTTTCCACCCGGACCAACCCAAACCCCCATTAGTTGAAACGACACCGTTTCCCCTAAACTCTTAGATCCAGACCGTAGATCTTGATTGATCTAACGGTCGAGATCCGCCCACCTACTAACTATATAAGTCTCTAATCGTACCCTACCCCCCCTATCCAATACCCCAGGCTCGTCGTCTTCACCCAAACCCACAAACCCTAGAGCCGCCCCTGTACTCTTCACCATGAAAAACCGGCGGCATGAACGCCGGTGACCTCGCCCTGAACACCATAGAACCCCCTCACCACCCTGAACATAGACCTGTTAACCGTTTAGTTCGAATCACCCTCTAGGTCCTCGAATCTTCATTTGAAGATTCGAGTCAAAACTCGATCTACACTGTTTAACCCCAGTTTCACACCAGACACTCCCCAGACCCCCCTCGTGACCAAACCATACTTGGTTTGGTCCGAATCTGACCAGGGAAGCATGAATCCCGGATATGAGTTTTGGAAATGTTGTAGTTCTTCGTCACTGGTTCATACCCGTTCGAGCCAAAGAAATTAAGGTCTAAGGGACCTTAATCGAAGTGTTTCTCATATGAGAAACACTTCGATTAAAGTCCGTTCAGCCTTTAAAAAGTCTGTCCAAGTCCGAGTCAAGGTTTTTGATTTTTCAAGATTTGAGGTGAGTCTTGCTTGCTTTCTTTATTTCTGTTTGGTCCATGTGAGTGATTAAACGTCTGTTCATGTTTTGTTTCAATTTGTGTCTTTGAATTTTTACCAACTTCTGTTTGTCCACTTTGCCTGAACCACTGTGTTTGTTTGAACCCCTCCTATTCTGATAAGACATGTGTATTGGTTGTATTCCAAATTTGTACTGACTAGTTGACTCCTCGAGTGCATTTCTGCTTAGTCAGTATAATTCGAACCATGTATCGATACTGTTTAAATGTCTGATTTTTGGCTACGATTGTGTATGTTAATGCTAATATAGTCGAGTCGACATGTGTCGTCAATTAGTTTCAACTATCCGAACAATAACAAATCAACTTACTTCTGCTAAGCATTTGTTGAATCAATTAAGAACCAGTTTTGTTTACTTATAACTGTTGATTTGGATCAGTAATGTAAAAAGGATGCTTGGTGTAAATGCTGAATTGGAGGGCATGTGCACTCGTGCACAGCATGTGCACTGGTGCACCTCATGTGCCTTGCGCACAGCCTATTTCCTGCATAAAAGGGCTTTTAATTTTAAAATGGTTTGACAGCATATGCTGTCAGATATATTCTACTGCCCATACTTGCTTTTAGTTAATAAAATGGAAAAGTTAAATCTGCTAGGGAATGTGAATGGGGTCTAATACTTAATTAGCTAAAGTTGGGATGGAAAATGGAAGGCACATGGGAGGGGTATTGGTGATAATCTATCAGGCTGTAAAAGGGGTAATATGAAGGCTTATAAAAGGGAGGACATACAGAGATAAAAGGGCAGATCTGAAGATAGAGGGAGAGGAAAAAATACAATGTGAGGAGTTTTGAAAGAGAAAGCTTGAAATACATACATTGTGAGGATAGAAAAGAAAAAGAAAGAGTTGGCAGGAATAGAAAGAGAGCAAGAAAGAGATAAAACAGATTAAGAAATCAGAAACTTGGTCTTGTTTGTCTGAAGTTCATCTATTGTCAATACGTTAGGCAGTGTTCCTTCTTCTAAATTTCAATCGAGATTATTGTTAGTGTTTTGTTGCATTTGGTATATTCCGGAATTGGATTGTCTGGAGTATTGTTGCCATCACACTGTGTGTTGTTTCATTTGGCTGTTTCTTCTTCAACTCTAGTTCCACCTCGCAACAGAATCCTTTCTGTTGGGCTGTTCTGATTGCTGCTGCTATCTTGCTCACTATTGCTGCTGCATTTCTGTCCTGCTGCTACTGTTAATTCTGCTTTTTGCTGTTGCTGATTCCCCCATCTTCTTCTTCTCCTTTGCATTTTCAGCATTTTCAGGTACACATTTCAAGTCCCATATTGATGTAATTGAAACAGTTTGAAAGCATGAAATGAAAAAGGTTGAAGAAGTTCAAGTATTTGTTGTAATATTCATAGTACATTAACAGGCCTGTGAAAATTGATCAGTTTATAATTCAACAGTTCGAAAGTATGTACTGATATTCGACTAAGTTTATCCTGTTGTATTTTAGCTCGGTAGTTTGTTTGTTAATATGGGCATGTATACTTCGACCTTATACAATACTGTTCCTGTTTCATTTAGTTTTGTTAGTTAAGATTAGTCCACATAAGTTTAGTTAAGTTCAACTCGAGAAGTGTTCGGATTAAGTGTTGTATTTCGTTAGCTCGTACATGATTCTTTGTCAAATTAAAACATTTTACTTTGCCAGTTATCCTTTAATCTAGCCCAAATAAGTTCAGTTAAGTTCAACAAGAAATCTTTTCGTATGTAATGTTCGGATTAAGTATTGCATTTCATCAATCTCATATGTAATCTTTTGTTCGACCAAAGCATTTTCGTAAGGCATGATGTTTTTTTTTTTTTTTTTTTACTTTATAAGTAATTAATCAGAAATTGATAGGAGTCCGATTTAGGCCAAAGCATATACTTCAATTAGCATACATTTTTCGTTCTTCTATCTCTGGAAACCAAAATAATAGAAATGTAGTCACTGTAAGATACTCTTCTAAAATAATGAGACGAGCCTCGCCAAATAAAAATACAAATTGCGGGGCCCTCAATAATTGACCATGATAAATATTTAGAGTTTGGGACGGACTGTTTAGTGAAATCCACTGCCTTCCCCAAAGATAATAACGTGTTTAGATTCTTTAGGCGCGACTTTAAGTAAATTATATTCTTAAAATCGGGTGCACATTGATGTGACCCAAATCCAAGTCTCAACGGAGTCAAAATGTGTTAACAACTACGGGTGCATTGATTGTGACGTGGTTCGAGATGCATTTTCACGACGTTGCAATTCTACAAAAATAAATGATAATAATAAAAGCGGTTTAAACTTAATAAAAGCACATAAGTCACAACATGTATTTAAATCAGATATTTAGCCATTATAACAATTTAAGCGACCGTGCTAGAACCACGGGATTCGAGGGTGCCTAACACCTTCCCTCGGGTCAACAGAATTCCTTACTTAGAATTTCTGGTTCGCAGACTTCAATTGGAAAAAGTTGAAAATTTCCTCGATTTGGGATTTAAGATAAACCGGTGACTTGGGACACCAAAAACCAAACCTTTCCCAAGTGGCGACTCTGAATTAAATAAATAATCCCATTTCGAATATTGTCACTTAAATTGGAAAAACTCCACCCGCGCATTTAACCCTTCGGGGCCGGGCGCACAAAAAGGAGGTGTGACAGCTCTGGCGACTCCGCTGGGGATTGTGAACCCAGAACCACTGGTTCAGGGTTCAAGAATTCGAGCTTAGAATAATTGTTATATTTGGCTTTATTATCTGATCTTTATTACATGTTTTTGCATAACGTGCTAAATGTTGTCTTTTACCGCTTTGATATTATCTGAACTGTATATAAATTGGGCCAAAACCCTTCTCTTCTTACCTCCGGGGAGAAGCTCGCTGGTCGAGACTCCTTATTCTGTTAGTGTCAATACCTGAAATAAGAAAGAGGTTGGACAAGTTACAAAGCCGGACGATCTCGCGGGTCCCCGGTACGTAGCCCCCTCCTCGACTCGAGTTGTCCGCTCGGGTACCCAGTCTAGAACAAATACCCAGGTTACGAACCTAGAATAACTTGACTTCATGCCGGATCCCTAGTAGGAACGCTTATTTGCATCATATCGCATTTGACTTAGGGGACTCAACATAGGGGTTGGGTCCGTCTAGGACAGGCAACCTGAAATGAAAAAGACCATCATGCTGCATTCCTATCTGTGTTGTGCATTTATTTGCTTCGGTTCCGCATGTCGACCGGTTCCTAAAAAAAGGGGGAAAATAGCCGCGTGGGGGAGATAATTACTTATTTTTGGAAAATAAAACCAATGTCCAAGTAGTGTCAAAACCTCGCCGGAATTTTTTCTAAAAAAAAAAGAATAAAAACAAAATTTGTCTTCTTAGTTTGAATTATTAAAAAAAAAAAATTTAAAATAAAAGTAAAAAAAAAAAAAAAATCGAAAATTCATAATTCAAAAAAAAAATGTGTTGTTTCTTTTTTAAAAAAATAAAAAAAATAAATAAAAAAAAAATAGTTTCTTTAATCTTTATCTCTTTTCAAAAAAAAAATGTAAAAAAATACGCATTCCTGATTTCTAGGTTTATTCGATTTTTTTTCCTATTTTACGATATGCCCGAACTACGCCGGTTTGATTCTCACCGGATGTGAGATACGTAGGCAACCCTCGTCGGGTTCAACCCCATTTTTCTAAATAGCCAAAAATCAATAAATAAATAAATAAATAAAAATGTGTCAAATTTTTAAAGAGTCGTAAAAAAATCGGGTGACGCTGTTTTGTCATAAATAGCCGAATGTTCCCGAAAGGGACGCCAGAAGGCTGACTTTGCATAAATAGCCACCTTTGGGTCTTGTTTAGCATTTTTATCCAGTAGACCCACACAGCCTTAAAATCTTCGCCCCCGAAATGTTTAAAGGCCGTGTTTAAAACTCGATCCCCTCTGTAAAAAAAAAAATTTTGAGTCAGTTCGTTTTGTTAAAATCACCTTAATAAATGTGCAGGATGAGCACGATGCGAAATGAACATTTTTCAATAATGACCAAAATCCCTGTCAAGTTACGGCTATGGTGGAATGATCTAGGTGTTGAAGGACAAAGTGAGGTTAAGAAATATCTGAAAGGTCTTGTGGGTTTATTGGAAATCCAGCCTCGGGGAGATATCATAAGAGCTTTGGTTACCTATTGGGACCCGACGCACAATGTTTTCCATTTCTCTGATTTTGAACTCACCCCGACTTTGGAAGAAATGGCCGGATACATCGGGAATACTGAACTTCTGTTGAGGGAAAAATACTTGGTCGCCCCGAGAGTCGTCACGGTACATCGGTTCCTGGATTCATTGAAAATACCTAGAACAGTCCACAACCCGGATCTAGCAGCCGGATTCTGTACTCCATGCTTCATATATGATAGGTACGGTCACGAGGGGGATTCAATAATCCAATCAACAAACTGTGCAGCAAAGGAGTTCGTCAGAAGTGGGACGAGCACAGACGGGTAGCGTTCATGATATTGTTCCTGGGCCTTCTGGTATTTCCAAGGAAAGATGGAAACATTGATTTAAAGATATCTGGGGTCGTCAGCACTTTACTCACGCAAAGTGACAGTACTCTCGCGCCAATGGTGGTATCCGACATCTTTCGAGCTCTCACAGCTTGTAAAGCTGGAGGAAATTTCTTCGAAGGTTGTAACTTGCTCCTACAGATATGGATGACCGAGCACCTCTGCCATCATTCCGAGATTTTTAGCCATGGTTCCTCGGAAAAGACATGCATAGAAGAATCTTACACGAGAACCAAAGAGATCAGTTGGCCCAAGGGAGTCCTGGCATGGACCTCGTTCTTTCAAGCTCTTACCGCCAACCAAATACAATGGACGTTGGGGTGGTTGCCTGTTGATGAGATCCTATATATGTCTGCGGCTAAAACTCATTTCTTATTGATGGGGCTTAAGAGCATTCAACCTTACGCACCCTGCCAAGTCTTGAGACAGTTCGGAAGATGTCAGACAGTACCTCATGAGGAAGATCTTAGCGCTCAAGCAGTTGAGATAAGTCCCAACGGACAGTTCCCAGAAGCAAAGATTCGCCAAATCTGGAATGAGGGTCAATATTTGAAATCAGATACTTGCGTACGGGATTGAGCCAAAGGAGAAACGGCGCCAGGTTACCTTGCGTGGTACAGAAGGGAACTTGAGCATGAAAGGCCAGCTAAGAGACCCCACATCCAGAATTTCACCGAATCATCGCAAAGACAGTGGGATTGGTTAGCGAAGGAAAGAGGCTATTGCGCCGAAATTAGCAGGTTAAAGCAACAAGTAGAAGGCTTGAAATATGAGCACAATGTGCAAACTGCTACCAATTTGGCAGAACGGAACAGATTAGTTCAGGAGAACGAAATGCTCAGGGCCCAGATCAAACAGATAAAGGTGGATGCGGATAAACATCCAAGGCGTCGATCAGACGAGCAGCTGATAAAAAGGCTAAAAGGTGAAATCAGGGAATGGCAAGATGGTTTGGAGAAATCTGAAAACATCATAACAGAGCTCAGGGCACAGTGGGATACAAGAGCAGATAAACATCGCCGATACCTGAATCAATTGGAAGGCGACCACGAGAAAACTGTTGCTAAAATAAAGAGAAAGATGGCTGCACTTGAGATCAAAGCAGTTAATCAGGCCAAGGATTTCCAAATTGAGAGCAGATACTGGTACGACTCAATAGCCCAGATGAAGTTGGAAGTACGGCGACTGAAGCATCAGCATGTACAAGATGCTCAAGTCTTCAAGATATGCAGCGATCAGATAAAACGCCTGCTCGTAGAGAAGAAGCAAACCAGAGATAGGATCAAGGCCATTGCCCATGCCATCACCAGACGATGCCTACGATGTGAGAACATGTCCAGCGTTACCGTCCTCTCGGCAGTAATGAGTTATGTCAAGCAGACTATGCATGAGCTGGAGCAACTTGAGAGGGATCTCACGCCTAGGACCGCGGTGAGGCCGAACGATGCCCCGCGGACACCAATTTTCAAAACCATAATGCATTCATAGGTCAAATCTGTATCTTAGCATCTTCTGCTTGTTTTTCCCATCAGGGTGATTTTAGTCTATTTTGAATCTAGGTTTATTTTCAAAGTTCGCTTTTTTCTTTTGCAAAATGTGGTTTGTAATAGAACATTTTTCAACAATAAAGAGGTTGTTTATTTTACGATCATTTGTGTTTTTCGAACTACGTAATGATCTGATTCACGTAGGCATCGTGATACGTAGGCAATCCTCATCGGATCCGGTCGCATTTCTTTTACTGCAAAATAAAAAAAAAAACATAAAAGAAAAACAAAAGAGAAAAAGAAAAAGAAAATAAAGAAAAAAAGAAAAACTAATAAAAAATGCCGGAATGACGCATGCTCTCGTAGCAAACATATAGTAATCCACTTAACTGTGTAGGTGCATCATGCCCAACGTGAGATTAACTATCTGTTACTTGCTACAAAATTAACCGTGCGTTTGTCATTGAGTATTTAAGGGTTTTTGAAAGGACGGTTGGTTTGGTGAAAGTCTGGCCTCGCACTCATATTTCACGAGGTCAAGGAGAAGTGTTCAACTACCTGTTGTTAGGGCCAGAAGCGGTACTCACACTTACTTCACCAGGTCAAAAGGAAGTGTGGAAATGTCCTCAGAAATTCCACTGCAAACGATCCCTGTTTCCGAGGAAAGCTCGATCTCACCCGTCCTCACACCTGAATCCGCAACTGCGGAGGAAAATAGAATCCTACGGCTCCGCATGCTGGAAATGCTGGACGATTAGAATAATGGGAAAGAGCCGCCAAGTGTCGTCCCCGGATTCCCTGAATTATTCTCCAGGTCAAGTGGAACGTCTAATGTCCCCATAAATTATCCTGCTACCCCATTTGGGTACCCGACCACCTCAGCCTTCTCCGCTGGATCGCCTTCTGAACCTCATCCCCGAATGTCGACCACTGATGCAAGCATGAACATCTTTACTGCATCGCCTTGCCCAGTTACGGCACAGCCTACCACGTACAATCCAAGCTTTGACTCATCCTCTTTTACATTCCAAGCCCCATCGTTCTCAATGGAACCAACTAGGTTCGCTACCAGTACTAATCCTCTACCGCCTCAGTGCGAGCTTGCACCCGGGCAGGATCAGAACCCCAGATTTGCAGAACAAAATGAGATTGCCAAGAGAATGAGAAGCCTTGAACAAAGTCTGAAGAATATGCAAGGATTGAGCGGACAAAAGAGCGTCTCTTACGCCGACCTGTGCATGTTTCCTCACGTGCACCTGCCAACGGGTTTCAAGACCCCCAAGTTTGAGAAATACGATGGGCACGGTGACCCCATTGCACACCTTAAGAAATACTGCAACCAATTGCGGGGAGCCGGCGGAAAAGAAGAACTGCTAATGGCATATTTTGGGGAAAGTCTAGTAGGGATAGCTTCGGAATGGTATATGGATCAGGAAATGTCCCGATGGCATATGTGGGATGATCTCGCCAGAGATTTTGTAAAACAATTCCAATATAACATCGACATTGCGCCAGACCGAAAATCTCTGTCGAATTTAAAGAAGAAACCTTCTGAAAGCTTTAGAGAGTATGCTATTAAGTGACGTGAGCAGGCGTTGAGAGTGAAGCCTCCCATGGATGAAGTGGAAATGGTCACTACCTTTCTCCAGGCTCAAGAGTCTGACTATTTCCAAAACATGATGTCAGCCATGGGTAAGCCATTCGCGGAAGCGATCAAGATTGGAGAGATGGTGGAAAATGGTTTGAAAACGGGTAGGATTCTGAGTCAAGAAGCCATAAGGGCAACTTCCCAGGCCATCCAAAGCGGATCTGGAGGAACGACAAGGGGGAAGAAGAAGGAAGAAACGACTATGGCAGCCTCCGAAGCAAGGGAGTATCGTCATCCCAGGCCCCATTTTCCGGAAAGAGCCCCACATCACTACTACCCCCACTCAAATTTGGCATATGCTCATCAACCTTATATGGTCATGAATGCCCAACCTTATAACCACCCACCACAACAAGCCAACCGAGGCCCAGCTCCACCTCCCAGAAATCAGCCTCCTTACCGCAACCACTATAACCCACAACCCCCGCAGAATAACTACCGCCCCCAGGAGCCACATCGACGGCGGACTTTCACGCCCATCGGTGAACAATACTCTACTTTGTTCCCTAAGCTAGTCCAGTTGGGTTTCTTGCAACCAATTCCCCAAACGAGGCAGAACCCAACATCGCCTTCTTACAAAGCCGGAGTCAGATGCGCCTATCATTCAGGGGCCGAGGGACATGATACAAATGACTGCTGGTCATTGAAAAGAGTGCTCGAAAATCTGATAGAGCAAGGGAAGATAGTGCTAAGGGACGAGGAGATCCCGAATGTAACTAACAATCCACTACCTGCTCACAATAATGGGCCGCTGATCGGAATGATTTATGAAGACAAAGAATTCGACCCTGCTCTGAAAGCCATAATTGCCATTGTCGACACAGGGAAAAGGCCCGAAATGGACCAGAAACCAGAAAAGGGGGAAGAGGCCAAAGCTATAAAGACAGTGCTTGAGAAGAAGGTGGAGAAGAAAGTGGTACCAGCAAAAGGGGGAGTTCTTTACATACCACGAGGTCAAGCTGAGAAGACGCAGAAGTCCGGGATCAAAAAGACAAAACCTATGTGCGTGCCAAAAGGGGCCTATGTGGTCCGGGGGACGATTCAACCACCTCGGCTGAATGAGCCAGTGGTTATCGGACGCGTGCCACAAAAGCCAATGACCAACCCGTCCACAGTGCCGTGGAATTATCAAAAGACTTTGGTAATGTACAAAGGTAAAGAGGTCATGGGAGAACTTCCAGAAAATACTTTCGTTGGAAGGTATTCAAATACCCAAGAACTGAACAACGCCACACAAAGGCGCTTCCCGCCAAAGAAGCCCGTAAGTGTTGAGGAAGCGGAATTGTTCTTCCAACAAATGAAAATGCCGGATTACGAAGTGATAGATCAGCTGCGCAAGTACCCTGAGCAAGTATCCATGCTGTCATTATTGATGAGGTCAACCGAGCATCAAAAGATCCTGTTGAAAACCCTGAATGAAGCATATGTACCAGTTGAAACCTCGTTGGAGCAACTAGAGCGGATGACAGAAAGATTCTTCGCCGTCAACCAAATCTCTTTCAGCAAGAATGATTTACCCCCGGAAGGAGCAGCACACAACAAGGCCTTGCATTTAACAGTTAAATGCGAGGACTACTATGTCAAGCGGGTAATGTTGGACGGGGGATCAGGTGTTGACATTTGCCCGCTCTCCACGCTACAAAGGATGGAAATCGGGACCGGAAGGATCCGACCCAACAATGTCTGCGTAAGAGCTTTCGACGGCATCAAAAGAGATACCATGGGAGAAATAGACCTGCTGTTGGTCATAGGACCAGTCGAATTTCGAGTAACCTTCCAGGTTATCGACATGGACACATCCTACAATTTTCTCCTTGGCAGACCTTGGATCCATGCAGCAGGAGCCGTTCCTTCCACTCTTCACCAGATGGTGAAGTTCGAGTACGAAGACCGAGAGATCGTGGTCCATGGGGAAGACGAGCATGCCATTTATCGGGATCCATCCATCCCGTACCTCGAACCGAGGGAGGGGAGCGAACATACAGTCTATCAAGCTTTCGAGATTGTACTGGCAGAGCAGCACGAAGAGGGAATACCCTGCCCCCAGCCTTTCCTGTCTAACGCCTCGTTTATGGTGGCCAAAGAGATGATCCGGCACGGATTTAGGCCAGGGAAGGGACTTGGACGAACCCTTCAGGGAATAATAGAACCCATTACTTTGCCAGTCATCAAGAAACCTTTTGGACTAGGTTTCAAACCTACTCCAGCAGACGAAGAGTGGGCAAAGAAAAGGAAAAATGAGGGTTGGAAGTTACCACAACCACTGCCGGATTTATATGCAACTTTCATCAGTCCGAGGTACATTGAAGAAGAAGATAATGAGGTCCTCATGGCGGAGGAAATTAAGGAGATATGTGGGGCAATGAGAGAGATGCTCTACGAGGTCCACATGGTTCAACCAGGTGAAGGCACAAGCACTGCTGAGATGTTGTACATGGGGCCGAGCACCCAACTTCAAAACTGGGAGGCCACGCCATTCCCGACTAGACGGAAGTCCGGGTAGACCTGTCCCGCCACCTTTCCTGTGTCACAAGTTATCTCCAGGACATAACTTGAACGTTTTCTTCTTTTCAATTGTTGCTTTGAATTCCTAGTTGTAAACATTGTTGTCTTCCAACTTTCCAAAGAAAATATAAAAAAAATCATCATTGCTTTCCTATTCTTTCTTTTGTTCTGATTTTTATCATTTTTCCTTTTATCTTTCCTTTTCAGTCCTAATAATGCGGCTTTAAATATGACATGTTTGCGGACTTCACGCCCGGATCACAATGAGTTATTTAACTGCGAATTAATGAACCCAGAACCAGAATATGATGCGGAAGAGGCTTTTAGGGAGATTAACCGAGAGTTGGAATATTTCGAGAATAAACCTAAGCCAAACCTGAATGACACTGAACCGGTAAATTTAGGAACCCCGGAAGAAATCCGGGAGACCAAGATAAGCATTCACACGGACAAGAAAACGCGAGAGGCGATAATTCAACTTCTTTTTGAATTCAAAGACGTGTTTGCTTGGTCATATGATGACATGCCGGGACTAGGTGTTGATCTAGTGGTTCATAAATTGCCGATTCATCCTGATTGTCCTCCAGTTCAACAAAAGCAACGAAAGTTCAAAACTGAGGTCAGTGACAAGATTAAGGAGGAGATCACCAAGCAACTGAAAACAAGAGTGATTCGGGTAGTCCAATATACAACATGGTTGGCGAATGTGGTTCCAGTACCAAAAAAGGACGGGAAAACTCGGGTATGTGTAGATTACCGAGATCTGAACAGAGCAAGTCCTAAAGATAATTTCTCGCTGCCCAACATCCACATCCTCGTTGATAATTGTGCCAAACATGAGATACAATCTTTTGTAGATTGTTATGCTGGGTATCATCAGGTACTGATGGATGAAGAGGACGCCGAGAAAACTGCCTTCACCACGCCTTGGGGCACCTACTATTACCGGGTCATGCCATTTGGTTTGAAGAATGCTGGGGCTACTTACATGAGGGCCATGACTGCCATTTTCCATGACATGATGCATCAGGAAATAGAGGTGTACGTGGATGACGTGATAGTCAAGTCCAGGACGCAGGATAATCACATCCAAGACTTGAGGAAATTCTTCGAGAGATTAAGGAAGTATGACTTGAAGCTAAACCCAGCCAAATGCGCTTTCGGAGTTCCGTCGGGCAAACTTTTGGGCTTCATCGTAAGCAGGAGAGGAATTGAGCTAGATCCAACTAAGATAAAATCCATCAGAGATCTACCTCCCCCGAGAACAAAGAAAGACGTGATGAGTCTGTTGGGCAGGTTGAATTACATCAGTCGGTTCATTGCCCAGCTGACAAGCACGTGCGAGCCCATATTCAAGCTTTTAAGGAAAGATGCGGCGATCAAATGGACAACTGAGTGTCAAGAAGCCTTTGATAAAGTCAAAGAATACCTTTCGAATCCCCCAGTCCTGGTCCCTCCAGAACCAGGGAGGCCACTTTTCTTGTATCTGACAGTCTTGGAGAACTCTTTCGGTTGCGTCCTCGGGCAACACGACGTAACCGGAAAGAAGGAGCAAGCAATCTACTACTTGAGCAAGAAATTCACCGGCTACGAGGCCAAATACACTCTGCTGGAAAGGACATGTTGCGCTCTCACATGGGTTTCTCAAAAGCTGAGACATTATCTCCAAGCCCACACTACATTCCTCATAAGCAGGTTGGATCCTTTGAAGTATATATTTCAGAAACCAATGCCTACTGGGAGACTGGCTAAATGGCAAATCTTGCTTACGGAATTCGACATAGTTTATGTCACTCGCACGGCCATGAAAGCCCAGGCGTTAGCTGATCATTTGGCCGAAAATCCGGTCGATGAGGAATACCAGCCATTGGATACTTACTTTCCAGATGAAGAGGTAAACACCGTAGAAGTGATCTCGGAGGAAGCTCATGTTTGGAAGATGTTCTTTGACGGAGCCGTGAACGCCAAGGGTGTAGGGATTGGGGCAATTTTGATCTCGCCTTCCGGTCAGCATTATCCCGCCACAGCTAGACTTCGTTTCTTTTGCACAAACAATACAGCTGAGTATGAAGCCTGCATTATGGGCATGCATATGGCAATCGATCAGGATGTCGAAAACTTACTGATTATGGGAGATTCTGACCTGATCATTCGGCAAGCTCAAGGCGAGTGGGAAACTCGGGATGTCAAACTTATCCCATACCGACAACATGTGGAGGACCTCAGCAAGCGCTTTACCTCAATAGAGTTCAGGTATATTCCGAGGTGTCACAATGAACTAGCAGATGCACTTGCTACTTTGGCTTCAATGCTACCCTACCCGGGCAACGCCCACATCGATCCTTTGGAGATCCAAATCAAGGAAAGACACGGTTACTGCAGTGTAATCGAGGCGGGATCAAATCCGCAGCCTTGGTACCACGACATCAAGAGGTTCCTGAAGACGCAAGAATACCCCGAGCACGCTACTGGAGATCAAAAGAGGACCATTAGGCGACATGCAAGTGGTTTCTTTTTAAGCGGTGAATTGTTATATAAGAGGACCCCGGACCTCAATCTTCTAAGATGTGTCGATATCGAGGAGGCGAGAAAGATCATGCACGAAGTGCACGCAGGTGTGTGCGGACCTCACATGAACGGGTATGTCTTAGCGAAGAAAATCCTTCGAGCAGGTTATTACTGGATGACCATGGAAAAGGATTGCTTTAGCTTCGTTCGGAAATGTCATCAGTGTCAGGTGCACGGTGATTTGATTCACGCACCTCCCACGGAACTGCATCCCATGTCTGCACCTTGGCCATTTGTCGCCTGGGGCATGGACGTCATTGGACCAATTGAACCAAAAGCCTCGAATGGACACAGGTTTATACTGGTTGCCATAGATTACTTCACAAAATGGGTAGAGGCTGTCACTCTCAAGTCGGTCACTAAGAAAGCTGTGGTGGATTTTGTACACTCAAATCTTATCTGTCGCTTCGGTATTCCTGCGACTATCATTACAGATAATGCAGCAAACTTGAACAGTCACTTGATGGGAGATGTGTGCGAGCAATTCAAGATAACACACAGGAATTCCACTCCTTATCGGCCAAAAGCCAATGGTGCTGTGGAAGCGGCAAACAAAAACATCAAGAAGATTTTGAGGAAAACGATCCAAAGTTCCCGACAGTGGCATGAGCAGTTACCTTTTGCATTATTGGGGTACCGCACTACGGTACGCACATCGGTGGGAGCGACTCCTTATCTTTTGGTTTATGGGACCGAGGCTGTAATACCGGCAGAAGTAGAAATTCCTTCGCTTCGAATCATTGTCGAAGCAGAAATCGAGGATAGCGAGTGGGTCAAGACTCGGTTAGAGCAATTGACATTGATTGATGAAAAGCGAATGGCCGCAGTTTGTCACGGACAGTTATACCAACGAAAGATGGCCCGTGCTTACAACAAGAAAGTCTGACCCCGTAATTTCGAAGTAGGTCAGTTGGTACTAAGGCGCATTCTGCCACATTATGAAGAAGCAAAAGGGAAGTTCGCTCCAAATTGGAAAGGCCCATACATCGTAAGGAAGATATTGCCGAGAGGAGCATTGTATTTAGGTGATATCGAGGGAAATGACCCCGACACAGCAGTAAATGCAGATGCAGTCAAGAGATACTACGTCTAAATCATACTCCAGTGGTCCTGACACGTTTGAAAATGGCGAAGGTTTTATTCCCCACTACTCCCCAAACACTACCCAATTCCCTCTACCAACTTTTGAGCCGCTTACAAAACCAAAAAAAAAAAAACAAAAACAAAACAAAACAAAACAAAACAAAATTTGATTGAGGCCTGAACTACGTTTGACTTGATTCCGAAAAGATACGTAGGCAGCCTCTCCCTGAGGTTCAGTCACACCAACAATAAAATCCCATTCACCCTGAAATTGAAACCGGGGCACGTCGAGCAGTTTAGAAGTTAGTATCATCTACCTCTCTTTACCAAGCACAAGCCTTCAAATCAATTACCGAATATGATGGGGAACCAATAAGCGTCACAAATGGAGACCAGCACACTCTGAATTGAGAGAGATAAAATGAGAGAGTCTCGGCGGTAAAAACCTTCGGGCACCACGAGGCGACGGGAGTAGAGAAACCAAAATGAGAGAGCTTGTTTAGTAAAAACTCGCAAAGAGTGCTATCAAGCGATGGCAGGAAGAGAAATGAGAGAGGTCAGCCAGCGAAAACCCGCAAAGGGCGCTGTTTGGCCGAAAAGGAATGACGCCACCCCAAGAAGGTCTCGGCAAAGTTCCACCGGTTTTGGAATCGCAGATCTGTTCTGGTTCAGGAAAACGCAAGTTCATGGAAGGTCGGACGTCCAGTCCAAAGAGCATGTCATGTCATTTAAAGCCAGCATTATCTTCCTCAGATAAGTCTTTCTCGTCCTGAAAAGGACACTCTATTTTCTGATTTGTTTTCTCCTTTCTTTGTTTCCTTCAATCCCTTTTGTGTTTTAATCCCAAGTCCAGGACACACCGGAAAGGACAGGTGGCATGGTTTGTTTGCACGGAATCCCTTCTCATGAAGGAAATCGCCTCATCTCGTTGGTATGATTGCCCAAGCATGATGAATCATGACGTTTGATGGCGTTTCAGAGTAAAAAGGAAAGAGAGAAATCTTGAAATCTTCCCCAGCAAGTCCGCCTTCGGACAAACCCCCACAGAGTCTCCCCCTGTACAAAACCCCACAGAGTTTCTCCTTCTGTACAATCTCCCACAAAGTCTTCCCAATATAAAAAAAAAAATCCCCAGCACATCCCCAGCGAGTCCTTTTGTAAATATTCCCCAACAAGCTTACTCCAACAAACCCTGGAAAACCCGTTTTGAAACAAAAATCCAGCATACCCCATTGTACAGAATTCGCACAAAGAATCCACTTTGTAAATATTCCCCCCACAGAGCTTCCTTTTGTACAAATCCCCACAGAACAACTCCAATAAAATCCCCGTTGAGAACCTTCAATCAAAACGGGACAAAAGAAAAAAGGGCCTTACGAGGCAAATCATCGCAGAATCTGGAAATACAAGCCTGAACAGCCTAGAAGGGTTTCGCCATTCGAATCAAATCAATGGCGGAACTTCACAACAGAAATAAAGACGCAAGAAAGCAACTGGGAACGATCAAGGTCACCAAACCGACCGTCATTTCCGAACTAACAAACGATTCTTTGTTTGAAAGGTTGAAACAGGTCTAATCCAAGACAACCGTGCAAGAAGCAGGTGTCGCCCAAAGAAGAAGGTACACGGGTACAGGAAGTACTTCGGCAATGATGAATTCACTCGAAAGGTAAGCTTCCACGAAACTCCCTTTTATCTTCTATTAAAACAAGAAAACTCAAAAAATAGATCGTGTAGTATTCTCGAGCCTTATCCCCAGCCAGTCAGCATTAGGGTTTTAAACCCTAAACTGAATTTTCCTTTTAGTCAGCATTAGGGTTTTAAACCCTAAACTGAACTTTTTCCTTTCAGCCAGCATTAGAGTTTTAAACTCTAAACTGAGCTTTTTCATGCAATCAGCATTAGGGTTTTAAACCCTAAACTGAATTTTCCCTTTAGTCAGCATTAGGGTTTTAAACCCTAAACTGAACTTTTTCCTTTCAGCCAGCATTAGGGTTTTAAACCCTAAACTGAGCTTTTTCCATGCAATCAGCATTAGGGTTTTAAACCCTAAACTGAATTTTTCCTTTCAGCCAGCATTAGGGTTTTAAACCCTAAACTGAGCTTTTTCCATGCAATCAGCATTAGGGTTTTAAACCCTAAACTGAATTTTTCCTTTCAGCCAGCATTAGGGTTTTAAACCCTAAACTGAGCTTTTGTCCATGCAATCAGCATTAGGGTTTTAAACCCTAAACTGAACTTTTTCCTTTTCAGCCAGCATTAGGGTTTTAAACCCTAAACTGAGCTTTTTCCATGCAATCAGCATTAGGGTTTTAAACCCTAAACTGAATTTTCCTTTTAGCCAGCATTAGGGTTTTAAACCCTAAACTGAGCTTTTTCCACGCAATCAGCATTAGGGTTTTAAACCTTAAACTGAATTTTCCTTTTAGCCAGCATTAGGGTTTTAAACCCTAAACTGAGCTTTTTCCATGCAGTCAGTATTAGGGTTTTAAACCCTAAACTGAATTTTCCTTTTAGCCAACATTAGGGTTTTAAACCCTAAACTGAACTTTTTCCATGCAGTCAGCATTAGGGTTTTAAACCCTAAATTGAACTTTTTCCTTTTCAGCCAGCATTAGGGTTTTAAACCCTAAACTGAGCTTTTTCCATGCAATCAGCATTAGGGTTTTAAACCCTAAACTGAATTTTCCTTTTAGCCAGCATTAGGGTTTTAAACTCTAAACTGAGCTTTTTTCATGCAATCAGCATTAGGGTTTTAAACCTTAAACTGAATTTTCCTTTCAGCCAGCATTAGAGTTTTAAACTCTAAACTGAGCTTTTTTCATGCAATCAGCATTAGGGTTTTAAACCCTAAACTGAATTTTCCTTTTAGTCAGCATTAGGGTTTTAAACCCTAAACTGAACTTTTTCCTTTCAGCCAGCATTAGAGTTTTAAACTCTAAACTGAGCTTTTTCATGCAATCAGCATTAGGGTTTTAAACCCTAAACTGAATTTTCCTTTTAGTCAGCATTAGGGTTTTAAACCCTAAACTGAACTTTTTCCTTTCAGCCAACATTAGAGTTTTAAACTCTAAACTGAGCTTTTCCATGCAATCAGCATTAGGGTTTTAAACCCTAAACTGAATTTTCCTTTTAGTTAGCATTAGGGTTTTAAACCCTAAACTGAACTTTCTCCTTTCAGCCAGCATTGGAGTTTTAAACTCTAAACTGAGCTTTTTCATGCAATCAGCATTAGGGTTTTAAACCCTAAACTGAATTTTTCTTTTAGTCAGCATTAGGGTTTTAAACCCTAAACTGAACTTTTTCCTTTCAGCCAGCATTAGAGTTTTAAACTCTAAACTGAGCTTTTTCATGCAATCAGCATTAGGGTTTTAAACCCTAAACTGAATTTTACTTTTAGTCAGCATTAGGGTTTTAAACCCTAAACTGAACTTTTTCCTTTCAGCCAGCATTAGAGTTTTAAACTCTAAACTGAGCTTTTCCATGCAATCAGCATTAGGGTTTTAAACCCTAAACTGAATTTTCCTTTTAGTCAGCATTAGGGTTTTAAACCCTAAACTGAACTTTCTCCTTTCAGCCAGCATTGGGGTTTTAAACCCTAAACTGAGCTTTTCTATGCAATCAGCATTAGGGTTTTAAACCCTAAATTGAATTTTCCTTTTAGTCAGCGTTAGGGTTTTAAACCCTGAACTGAACTTTTCCTTTCAGCCAGCATTAGGGTTTTAAACCCTAAACTGAGCTTTTTCATGCAATCAGCATTAGGGTTTTAAACCCTAAACTGAATTTTCCATTTAATCAGCATTAGGGTTTTAAACCCTAAACTAAACTTTTCCTTTAGTCAGCATTAGGGTTTTTAAACCCTAAACTGAATTCTTCCTTTGTTCGGCGTTAGGGTTTTAAACCCTGAACTGAACCTTTCCCAGCTAGTCGGTATTAGGACTCCAACCCTGAACTGAGCATGCATATCCTCTTTCATAAATTTTGTGAACTTCCTGGCGAATAATTAACGAAATTTTCCTAGTGAAACTGGGGCAGAAAATTTCGTTCGTTTGTTTTCTCCCGCAGGTCTGACCTCGAGCCACATGGATCGAAATAACCCCCGAGATGAGTCCCAGTTCGGAATCAAAGAAGAAAAAAAAAGAAAAAAAGAAAGTCCCGAGATATCAGAGTAAATGGAAGGCAAATTGATTCCAACGTTTGGTTGAGGCCCTAAACCCTGCCAGTTGCGCTTCACTCAGTATCCCAGAGATTTAAACAAGTCGCCGCAACTCGCGAGCATCAAGATTCAGATCGGAGTCTACAAGCAGAATCAGCTAAAGACCCAAGATCAAGTCATAAAAGAATCACAGATAGGAATCTTGTAACTAGCAGTTGACATGCATATAAGTAGTTAGTTCAGTTTCCAATTTTTGTTTGGTTGTAATAAGGCGGTCAGTGACGTAGCAGTGACTACAGCAGTAGCAGCAAGCATTGCAGTCCCATGGTAGTCCCAGCTACCAAAACTTCTCGAACTACATTGACCTGATTCCTGTTTAGCCCAGGATATGTAGGAAATCTTTGAAGCAAGATTCGGTCAGATCTTTCAAAAACATGCTTCATACGGAGTGGCCCATAGGCAAAAATTGCTCATACACGCTCACTTTATCTTTGCACGGAAACTCTAGGAGATCGGTAAGCAGTGGTAATTGTGAGCACGTGATTTTTGTTTTTTCGCGACAGTCGCTCCAAAAGAATAAAAATTGGTCCTGCTGTACAATTTTTGGATTTTTTGTGCGGCACTTTGTTGATTTATTTGTGACTTTGGCCCATTTTTATTTATTTACTTTATTAAAACAAAATTAAAAAAAAATGTGTACGTGTCATGCATAATCTGAACCGTAACATGGTTTAAATAGAAAGGCATAAACAGGCATCTTTGTCCGTGATTTTGTTTTGTTTGATTTTACTTGTTTTGAAATATTTTAGTGTGTGTGCGAATAATTGTATTGAGTGTGTATTTAATTTTGATTTTTTGTTTAGTTTTGTTTTTAAAATAAATAAGGAAAAGAAATAAAAAAAAGAAAGAAAAAGAAAAGAAAAGGTCTCTTTCTTCTTCCGGACTTGGGCCAATTTTAACAAAATTGGCCCAAACAAACAGCCCAAAACCCAGGCCTGCCCGGTCCAGACCACCTGATACCCAGGGCGTCCAAACGACGCCGTTTTGGTCCAGTGTGATCTGGGCCGTTGATCTCAGAGTGATCAACGGCCAAGATCAATTCCCCATAACCCACAAACAAACCCGACCCGTTTCCACCCGGACCAACCCAAACCCCCATTAGTTGAAACGACACCGTTTTCCCTAAACTCTTAGATCCAGACCGTAGATCTTGATTGATCTAACGGTCGAGATCCGCCCACCTACTAACTATATAAGTCTCTAATCGTACCCTACCCCCTATCCAATACCCCAGCCTCGTCGTCTTCACCCAAACCCACAAACCCTAGAGCCGCCCCTGTACTCTTCACCATGAAAAACCAGCGGCATGAACGCCGGTGACCTCGCCCTGAACACCATAGAACCCCCTCACCACCCTGAACATAGACCTGTTGACCGTTTAGTTCGAATCATCCTCTAGGTCCTCGAATCTTCATTTGAAGATTCGAGTCAAAACTCGATCTACACCGTTTAACCCCAGCTTCACACCAGACACTCCCCAGACCCCCCTCGTGACCAAACCATACTTGGTTTGGTCCGAATCTGACCAGGGAAGCATGAATCCCGGATCTGAGTTTTGGAAATGTTGTAGTTCTTCGTCACTGGTTCATACCCGTTCGAGCCAAAGAAATTAAGGTCTAAGGGACCTTAATCGAAGTGTTTCTCATCTGAGAAACACTTCGATTAAAGTCCGTTCAGCCTTAAGAAAGTCTGTCCAAGTCCGAGTCAAGGTTTTTGATTTTTCAAGATTTGAGGTGAGTCTTGCTTGCTTTCTTTATTTCTGTTTGGTCCATGTGAGTGATTAAACGTCTGTTCATGTTTTGTTTCAATTTGTGTCTTTGAATTTTTACCAACTTCTGTTTGTCCACTTTGCCTGAACCACTGTGTTTGTTTGAACCCCTCCTATTCTGATAAGACATGTGTATTGGTTGTATTCCAAATTTGTACTGACTAGTTGACTCCTCGAGTGCATTTCTGCTTAGTCAGTATAATTCGAACCATGTATCAATACTGTTTAAATGTCTGATTTTTGGCTACGATTGTGTATGTTAATGCTAATATAGTCGAGTCGACATGTGTCGTCAATTAGTTTCAACTATCCGAACAATAACAAATCAACTTACTTCTGCTAAGCATTTGTTGAATCAATTAAGAACCAGTTTTGTTTACTTATAACTGTTGATTTGGATCAGTAATGTAAAAAGGATGCTTGGTTTAAATGCTGAATTGGAGGGCATGTGCACTTAGCACAGCATGTGCATTGGTGCACCTCATGTGCCTTGTGCACAGCCTGTTTTCCTGCATAAAAGGGCTTTCAATTTTAAAATGGTTTGACAGCATATGCTGTCAGATATATTCTACTGCCCATACTTGCTTTTAGTTAATAAAATGGAAAAGTTAAATCTGCCAGGGAATGTGAATGGGGTCTAATACTTAATTAGCTAAAGTTGGGATGGAAAATGGAAGGCACATGGGAGGGGTATTGGTGATAATCTATCAGGCTGTAAAAGGGGTAATATGAAGGCTTATAAAATGGAGGACATACAGAGATAAAAGGGCAGATCTGAAGATAGAGGGAGAGGAAAAAATACACTGTGAGGAGTTTTGAAAGAGAAAGCTTGAAATACATACATTGTGAGGATAGAAAAGAAAAAGAAAGAGTTGGCAGGAATAGAAAGAGATAAAACAGATTAAGAAATCAGAAACTTGGTCTTGTTTGTCTGAAGTTCATCTATTGTCAATACGTTAGGCAGTGTTCCTTCTTCTAAATTTCAATCGAGATTATTGTTAGTGTTTTGTTGCATTTGGTATATTCCGGAATTGGATTGTCTGGAGTATTGTTGCCATCACACTGTGTGCTGTTTCATTTGGCTGTTTCTTCTTCAACTCTAGTTCCATCTCACAACAGAATCCTTTCTGTTGTGCTGTTCTGATTGCTGCTGCTATCTTGCTCACTATTGCTGCTGCATTTCTGTCCTGCTGCTACTGTTAATTCTGCTTTTTGCTGCTGCTGATTCCCCCATCTTCTTCTTCTTCTCCTTTGCATTTTCAGCATTTTCAGGTACACATTTCAAGTCCCATATTGATGTAATTGAAACAGTTTGAAAGCATGAAATGAAAAAGGTTGAAGAAGTTCAAGTATTTGTTGTAATATTCATAGTACATTAACAGGCCTGTGAAAATTGATCAGTTTATAATTCAACAGTTCGAAAGTATGTACTGATATTCGACTAAGTTTATCCTGTTGTATTTTAGCTCGGTAGTTTGTTTGTTAATATGGGCATGTATACTTCGACCTTATACAATACTGTTCCTGTTTCATTTAGTTTTGTTAGTTAAGATTAGTCCACGTAAGTTTAGTTAAGTTCAACTCGAGAAGTGTTCGGATTAAGTGTTGTATTTCGTTAGCTCGTACATGATTCTTTGTCAAATTAAAACATTTTACTTTGCCAGTTATCCTTTAATCTAGCCCAAATAAGTTCAGTTAAGTTCAACAAGAAATCTTTTCGTATGTAATGTTCGGATTAAGTATTGCATTTCATCAATCTCATATGTAATCTTTTGTTCGACCAAAGCATTTTCGTAAGGCATGATGTTTTTTTTTTACTTTATAAGTAATTAATCAGAAATTGATAGGAGTCCGATTTAGGCCAAAGCATATACTTCAATTAGCATACATTTTTCGTTCTTCTATCTCTGGAAACCAAAATAATAGAAATGTAGTCACTGTAAGATACCCTTCTAAAATAATGAGACGAGCCTCGCCAAATAAAAATACAGATTGCGGGGCCCTCAATAATTGACCATGATAAATATTTAGAGTTTGGGACGGACTGTTTAGTGAATTCCATTGCCTTCCCCAAAGATAATAACGTGTTTAGATTCTTTAGGCGCGACTTTAAGTAAATTATATTCTTAAAATCGGGTGCACATTGATGTGACCCAAATCCAAGTCTCAACGGAGTCAAAATGTGTTAACAACTACGGGTGCATTGATTGTGACGTGGTTCGAGATGCATTTTCACGACGTTGCAATTCTACAAAAATAAATGATAATAATAAAAGCGGTTTAAACTTAATAAAAGCACATAAGTCACAACATGTATTTAAATCAGATATTTAGCCATTATAACAATTTAAGCGACCGTGCTAGAACCACGGGATTCGAGGGTGCCTAACACCTTCCCTCGGGTCAACAGAATTCCTTACTTAGAATTTCTGGTTCGCAGACTTCAATTGGAAAAAGTCGAAAATTTCCTCGATTTGGGATTCAAGATAAACCGGTGACTTGGGACACCAAAAACCAAACCTTTCCCAAGTGGCGACTCTGAATTAAATAAATAATCCCATTTCGAATATTGTCACTTAAATTGGAAAAACTCCACCCGCGCATTTAATCCTTCGGGGCCGGGCGCGCAAAAAGGAGGTGTGACAGTAATAGCATACAACAACAGTAACAATGCAGTCCCACGGTAATCCCAGCTACCAAAATTTCCTGAACTACATTGACCTGATTCCTGTTTAGCCCAGGATATGTAGGAAACCTTTGAAGCAAAGGTTCGGTCAAATCTTTTTCAAAAAATGCTTCACACGGAGTACTCGGATGGGCAAAAATCGCTCGCTTTATCTTTGCACGAAAACCCTTCGTGTCTTCGGGCAAAGAGGGGCAGCTGTAAGCACGTGATTTTTGCCCAATATGAGAATTACTCCCAAAAAATTCAAAAATAAAATGATTTTTCTTTGATGTGCAATTTTGTGATATTTTGTGATATTTTGAATAATTATTTGTATTTGTCTGTGCATGTTTATTTGCTAAATTAATAAAAAATACAAAAATATGTCACATTTTGCATGTAGGATTTAATTCTACAATTATTAGTGATTAAATTTGTTTAACAAAAATTAAAAATTACAAAAATAGGCATCGTTTGTATTTTTAGCATTTAATGTCCAAATATACAATTTTATGCTTAATCGTGCGTTAATTGTTATGGAGAGTTAATTTGCGCTTTTATAACTTAATTTAGTTCTTAATAATAGTTTAAGTATTTTTATAATTTAGTTTTAGAGAAATAAAAGAAGAAAAGAGAGCGAAAATATAAAGAAAGTCGGAATTGGGCCTCTTCTTCGATTTCAAGCCATAGGCCCAAAAAATGGCCCAATCTTCCCTACGACCCAGTCCATTTCGAACTGGGTCGACCCAGTCCATAACCCAACATCCTATTATCTTACAAACAACACAAAACAAAAAAAAAGAGAAAAAAAACCCTAAAAAGACCTAACCAATCCGCCCCCCCCCCCCCTTTCTTCTCTTTCTTCTTTTCTTCTTTCTTCTCCAAACTCTAAAACACACATCCATGGCTGCCATGGCTAAGCTCCAGCAGCTTAATCTCCTTCGACACAAGCGCACACACCACCAAGAAGCCCATCTTCTCCATGTCAAGCTCAAAAAGCTCGTCCATGGCTGCGTCTTCGTCGTCAACCCATCGCCATGTTTGTTGCTTTTTCTTGCTGCCTCTGCGTCGTCCATGGCTTCCTGAACTGCTGCTCCATTTTCTCCATAAGCTGCTGAACGCAGCAGCAGTAGACGACCAGCTGCTCCTCCGCCGTAGTTGTTGTTGCTGCTGCTCGAAACTGCGCAAGGCTGCGGCTCCAGCTCCTCGCCATTGTTGCTAGCTGCGAGCTTCTGCTTCATGCTGCCATGGTCGACCAGCTGCTCCTGTTCTGCCGCGTCAACTGCTGCCCGTGTCCAGCTGTGACGAGCAGCCATGGCTGTCCGCGACGCTGCCGCTGCTCCTCCTTCCCCCGCCGCTGCTTCTACTTCTTCTTCGTCTTCGTCGTCCTTCGTTCGAGCTTTGGTCGAGGCTCGGACATATTTGTTTACAATCAAAGTTCGTCGTTGATTCACCTCCGGTTAGTTGTTTTTGAGTTTTATTTTTGTCCATATTTTTGTTTGATATTTTCCGGATCCAAAATCGTTAAACGATTTAATCCTTGTTTTGTTCGTTGTTCATCATTGAAATAATTTTCTAGTGTGTTCATGTTGTTTGTTAAATTAATTTTCAGATTTCAAAATAGAAGTTTAATTAGTTGTTTTCATATTCATGTCATGTTTGTATTATTGTTTAAGTGAATATTTGTTAGTTTGATGTTTGTTAGATTCAAATTGAAATTTAATTAACTATTTCTTCAATTTGTTTCATGTGTTTATGTATTGTTAGAAATTGTTAGTATTGTTAAGTTCAAGTTTAAGTTCATAATTGTTTCTTCGTCGATCTTGTTATTTGTTTAAAGAATTTAGTTGTGTTAAAGGAATATATTGATTTAATCGTTTAATCCGTCATGTTTGTTGTGTTAAAATAGATTCATTCATGTTCATACTTTGTTTGGATGATCTTGAATCCGAATTTTGTATAGTTTGATTTCTTGTTTATCATTTGTGATTATTTCTTGAATTGGTCTCATAATCTTGTTTAAAGTTTAATATAAGAATTGTTTGTTGTAATGTTGTTAGAGTTGATTTTAAGTTCAATATTATTGAATTTAAGAATCTAAATATACTTGTTTGATTGTTGTTGTTGTTTAAATCCGAAAAATAGGTTTGTTGTTGCTAAAAATATTGTTCAATCAAATTTTAGTTGTTCTTGGTTGTTCAATTTGTGTTCATGTGATTTGTTGTTGAAATGTTGTTAAAATCATGTTCATGTGATATTGTTGTTATGATGTTCATCCGTGTTCATATTGTTGTTTGAACATTGTTAGAAATTGATCATATTATCTATATTTTGGTTAAGTTTGATTAATTGATGTGTTATAGCTGATGGGTAGTTTGGTAAATTTGTAATACGTTCAGGGGTAGTTTGGTAATTTCAGTAAGGTCGGAAGGGGTAGTTTAGGAATTGTACATTTTGTAATTGTTTATTTGAAGCATGGGGACAAAATGAAATGGGGTGTGTTGTGATATGATTATTTAATATAAAGGGGGGACAAGATTTAATTTAAAGGGGAATCTTGCATTATTTTAAATGAAGCATGGGGGACAAAATGAAATGGGGTGGTGTGATATGTTTATTTAATGTAATGGGGATGAGTGGAAAGATAATGGGTTGGGTAGAGAAAAAGTATTGATTTTAATTAATTGAAAGGTTTATGGGATGAGTTATATATGTGAAGTCTTGAAATCAAAAAAAATATACAGAGAGATAGAGAAAAAATACACAGATACGAGAGAGAGAAACAAATCTGAAAATAAGAGAGAGAAAAGGGCTGAACATTTAAGAGATAGAAAATTCCGAAAAATATTTAAGCTTTCAAAATAAATAAAAAATAAAAAAAAATATTTTGCTTTCTTTTGTTGTTTGAAATCAGAATTAATTGTTGTTTCATCAAAGCTGGAAGATTTTGTTTTTTTTTTTGGATTACTACTCCACTGGTTTGTTACTGTTGCTGGGCTATTGTTGCTGTGTTGTACTAATTTTACTGCTGCTGCTGATTCTCATATTCATTTTCTTTTGCTTCCAATATCAGGTACACAACTGAAAAGCTGGTTATTGTAATCCGAAATATGAAGCATGAATACATATGAAGAATGAAAAGTTGAAGTTTTAATTTCGTTTTTTTTCTTTGTTTCTTTTGTTAATTGTATTTAAGCTATTTCATGAATTACTAAATAATAGCTGGAATAAGAAAATAATATCATAAGTTAGTCTGTAATAAATCAGTTCGGCAAAACAGGTTAATTCACTAGCTATGAAGGCTTCAAGATTGTAGGTTGATCATGAACAAGTAGCTAAATTTAGTTAAAACATGAATTTAAATTAAACATCGTAAATTAGGCATTAAGGCATGACTTGAGCTTAAGCAAGATTAGAAGAACGTTTAAGTCTAATAAACTTTCTAATAAGCTTTAGTAATTATGGTTAAATCTAGTTTCAAATGATTGTGAATAATTAATCTCAATAATATTTTTTTAAAAAAATAAAAAATAATAACAATGCTGAGTTTTAATCTAGCTATATTTGTTTATTTTGAATATTAGTTGTTGAATTTTTATTTTATTTAAAATTTCGAAATTAAGAGTAAAATTCCTTTTTTTCATCAATATTTGTATTAACCAAGCAATTAGCATGTCATGTTTTCTTAAAATTATAAAAGCTAGTAATTAATTAGGATTTTTCTTTCTTTATTTTAGAGACTAATTTTTATAGAAAAAATGTAGTCGCTTTAAGATTTGTCCATTTAAAATAAATGAGATGAGCCTCGCTTAATGAAATGTATAGATTTCGGGGCCCTCAATAAATGTACAGTTAATTGCTTAGAATTAGGGAGGAGCCGTTTTAGCAAATTTCACGGCCCTACCCAAAATAATGACACGCTAGTCGCTCTAGGCGCGTATTTAATAATGTTATTTCCTGAAATACGGGTGTGCATTTATGTAACCCAAATCTAAATCTCAACGGAGTCGAAATGTGTCGATAACCATGGGTGCAATTGATTGCGACGTGATTTGAAATACGTTTTCACAATGTTGCAATTTTTCGTAAAATAATAACAATAAATAAAAAGAATAATAAAAGCGGCTAAGGGATAAAATTTGCACATAAGTTTATAATACGTATTATATTAGATAATCAAGCTGAATATAACAGTTAAGCGACCGTGCTAGAACCACGGAACTCGGGAATGCCTAACACCTTCTCCCGGGTTAACAGAATTCCTTATCCGGATTTCTGGTGCGCACACTGTAATACAGAGTCATTCTTTTCCTCGATTCGGGATTAAAATAGGTGACTTGGGACACCCTAAATCTCCCAAGTGGCGACTCTGAAATAAAGAAATAAATCCCGTTTCGACTGTCCTTTAATTGGAAAAAAACTCCTTGTACCCTCGCGGGGGCGGAAAAAGGAGGTGTGACAGATACTGCGAGGTTAGACCACAAGGCTCAGTATGCGACGCCAGAAGACTATCATCGGGGTAGAGGTGTCCCACGAGGCAGGGGTAGGGCACAAAAGAGGGGTGCCCTACGAGGTAAGGGCGCCCCACGGGGTCGCGGGGGACAGCGAGGAGGTGGTCCCCAGCAAGGGGGCGTTGAGGCACCTGTCGACCCACCTGTTGAGGGACAGTATGAGGACTTTGGAGTTTTGGCGCTTGAAGATGATCAGCCGGGTTATATACCTCGGGAAGATGAGCCTTCCAGCAGCATACCTTCGTATAGCCTTCATCTATCTCTGCCAGCATCGCAGGTCACCCCGTCAGGAGCATTGTCGATCACGGGTACATTCGACGGGGATGTATACCAGTACTTTGCATACCCATCTACCGCAACTGAGGATCGGCCCACCCAGGACGTGGATGGCGGGCGCAGGTTGAGTTATGCCTCATCCCCGGCGGTTGATGCGGATCTACCACAGGCGCAGGTATGTTTGTATTACTTTAAAATTTCAATTTGTTTTCTTTTCCTTAATGAGCTGCCATTAATTAATTTTTAAGGTTTTTATGAAGGCTTCGTCCCAGCCCATCTTTGAGGCCACTACATGCTTTGATGAGGACACCACAGATGCATATATTCAGGAGGCTGACGAGACCACGGTGGGAATATATTTTTTGAATTAACACGTACAATACAAATATACTTTGTCACCTGCTAAGTTTAGTACTTGTTTTGTAGGTTGCTGACGGCCCGACGGCCTATTCTTCCGATCCTGCCAGATGTGGTGTCGATGCTGCTGCACATCCTCACATAAAGAGGCGGCTTGATGATGATGATCCAGATAGTGTACCCGGGCGACAGGGGATACGACTCAGGCCATCAGCAGCACTGAAGCACACAGGGTGCGGGACTCACTGATTTACTTAGGTTTTTAGTTTGTGTAAATAGTGCATTATGTAAATAATGATAACAATTATCTTTTAACAATATTTTTATTTTAATTGCGTTTGAACAGCAGTTTTACTTAAACAGTACACAAGAAACACAAACATTGCAAACGTAACACAAAAACAAACAGTAGAACTAAAACCATCACTGCACAAAAGATAACTAAAACCAATTTTTTTCACATGGTTTTCATCTTTTTCAGAATGACAAGACAACTCCATAAAATGCAGTACTATACCACGCTTTATGTATTAATTTTTTCTGCAATAAACCAGCTTTTTTGACATGGTTTTCATCTTTTTCAAAATGACAAGACAACTCCATAAAACGCAGTACTATACCACGCTTTATGTATTAAATTTTTCTGCAATAAACCAGCTTTTTTCACATGGTTTTCATCTTTTTCAGAACGATAAGACAACTCCATAAAATGCAGTACTATACCACGCTTTATGTATTAAATTTTTCTGCAATAAACCAGTTTTTTTCACATGGTTTTCATCTTTTTCAGAACGACAAGACAACTCCATAAAATGCAGTACTATACCACGCTTTATGTATTTTGTCTCGCCTATAAATAACGGCATCATTGTAGTTATTTTGTGTGCTCAAAAATTAGTAAAAGCAAATATTTCATTAAAAGTAAGGTTTTTTTTTACTAAAAGCAAATATTTCATTAAATGGCTCAACCTCTTCGTCCACCAAAGTGCAACTGTGGAAAAGAATGCTCGATGCAAAATTGTTGGGACGGTGGTGAAGTTGGACGCCGCTACTGGTGCTGTATGAACTAGTTATACAAGGTTCCCGGTGAACCTATTTGTGATTTTGAGGAATGGGTTGATGAACCATGTAACCAGGAATGCTACAGAGAACAACTGCAGTTTCTTCATAATATGTGTTTATTCCAACAGGAAACACAAAGAGAAAGCGATAGAATTATTGTAAAAATAAGGGCGAAACTGAAGGAGGTGGGAGAAGAAAAATGGAAAGCACAATGGAATTGTGAAACACAAAAGGAACGAAAAGAAAAATATAAACGGAAAGTTGCGGAGGTGAAGGCGAAACTGAAAGAGGTAGAAGAAGAAAAAGAACGAATGGAAGAACGATTTAAGTGGTTGGAGCGGAGAATAAATGGCAACCGGGACTAAACATTGGCATGTATGTGTTTAGTGTATTTTTCATATTTCATGTATTTTTATTATGTTGGCCTGTTATGTTTGTGTTTGTGTTGTAGTAATATTTTATTTACATTTTCCTACAATTAAACAGCTTTTTCTTCACTCATTCCAAATTGTGGAACATAATTTTATTTGATATATATTGCAACATACGCAAGTACAAACACGTATTACAAAAAACAATACCAAAATAAAAGACTAGGGGTATCCTTGATAGTTGGGTACATTCGACGAACTTGCACCAGGAGCCGGATTACCACTGCCACGCATACCACCTGAAGGACATTTACGACGGTCGTGTCCTGTTTGCCAACATATGCCACATTTATGCGCATAAACGGGGTCACCAACATCCATTTGGTTCCGTATACGCGTTCTCTTTTACACTTGCAGCTTGCGCAAATAGTCCTTGTTACATACCATCTTAAAAGGTTCCGGCGGCCAATAATGCTCAGCACCTAATGGTTGCAACTTCCCACTATACGTGTCTACGTATGCAGCAACACTATATTGCCTATCAATATAGTTTGTTGCCCCATATCCAACTTGTTGAAAGCACTTCAACGCATGTGCGCACGACATGTGGTAGATGGTCCATTTCCCACATGAACATAACCTTCTATTTTCATTCACCGTCTGTAGATTATTCCCACGGTATCCGCGGATAGCGGTCTTAACTTCAAAAACACCCCGTTCATGATCGTACTGAATAAATGAATGCCACTGTGCTCGCCTCCTGGACCTTTCAAATCTTCTCATGGGTATTGGCATAAATTGAACACCCCTGTCCATCAATGCTGATGCAACTGCATGCCTTTCAACAAACCTCTCCGCACTCTGTTTGAATGTCATGCGGACCATGGCAGTGACAGGAAATCCACGGGCAGACTTCAACAAGCCGTTGAATGACTCTGACACGTTTGTAGTGAGGGCTCCCTATCGTCTTCCGCCATCAGCATGCAATGTCCACATGTGAAGCTCATGCCCTATCAACAAAGTATAGGCTTGTGGTTCTAATTGCCGGATCGCTTCCATGCGCCTCGTGAATTTGCACTGCTGGTACTCAGTTGCAACCATCCACATTAAGTCATGCAATGCCTTGTCAGGATATTTCTCCTGGAAATTGGCCTTCAGGTGACGCACACAGTAACGGTGGTATGCATATGGTTTCTGCCATTCAGGCAAGTGATGTACAGAACTTAAAATACCACCATGCCGATATGATATTAGACAAAGACCTGAACGATGTTTGACAACGTGCTGCTTCAAGTGGTTCAAAAAAAGCGTCCATGTCTCTTCACTTTCGTTGGCACATATGGAAAAAGCTAGTGGCACGTCTATGGGCAACTGTGTGAGGTTAGGAGCTTCATGAATCTCGTTTTCACTGCACAAAAATAACAAAATGATAATATACCCAACTAGATAAATACTTTAGATATAGCTATATCACTTTACTTACAAGTCGTATTGTCTTGACGTTTCATGATGGATATTTGCTTGTTGGTGATGACTCCCGGATGGACCACCGTGGTCCAATACTCCAGAACTACACATATTCCAACTAGGGGCGGGGTCATAACTTGTAAAATTCGTATCCGGACGGTACCCCCTATGAAAAATATGAGTGTTAATACAATTCCAATTAAAACATAAAATAAACATCGCAAAGCACCCACAGAATTGAAGTTTACCATTCATCTTGTTGATTATATAAAGTCGAAAAATTATTTTGCGGCTGCTCATTCGCTGGTGGTGACAAATTTAAATCAAGGCAAGCTCTTTCATCAGCAATTTGTCCGGCAAAAATTGCTCCAGAATAACCACCCGATAACTGGGGGTTATCCCTACTATGCACGCCCTCATTATTGGGAACGTCTTCCACCTTGACGTACATTTCCAATAATTTTATTACAATAAATTCCTTGTATTCATCCGGAATCCGCAAAAATCTCTAAGAGTTTCATCATCCTCGATGTTAAACTCAAAATAATAAGCAAACCCCTGCGGAGTCACTGAATACGGAAATCTACCGGTTATTTTAAGGTTAACCGAACGCCACCTCTCATTCATTTTTTTACGTAACAGTAATACCAATTTATCGTACTCCATAGTAAGCGGCAATTTAACATGACATTGTGGAGGTGAGTTATACCTCACAGAGTTATTCTCCAACACAACCTCACTCCCCAATATAGTGAAACCCTTATTTTTGCCACTTCAGACATTGTAAAAAAATGATTGATGAGAAGAAGAGAGAAGTATGAACGTAAGTTTGACGATTGAATGAATTTTCATAAAATTGAAATGCCTTTAAATAAGGCAAGTCCGAATGTAAAACGCAGTACAATACTACGTTTTATGTATTGAATTATTGTTATGTCAGTTCATTATTGGTGGGCCAAAAACCAGAGTAAAACGCAGTATAATAATACGTTTAAGTAAAACGCAGTATTATACTGCGAATTACAAAAAAAATAAAAAATTAAAGTAAAATGCAGTATGGTACTGCGAATTACAAAAAAAAAATTTAAAGTAAAACGCAGTATAATACTGCGTTTTACTTTAACGGACTAATTTCCGTTAAAGTAGTTCGCAGTATAGTACTGCGTTTTACTCATTTATGTAACTTTTTTTTAAGCAGTAGAAAAGTATTTTTTGTCCAAAAAAACATCAAAAAAGTTTTGGACTCTCCATTGATCGAAGGAGGCCGTGGATAGAACAGTAACCCAAATTTGGGGTTCAGGTGAGAGAAGAGAGGTTTGTCAATGTTACCGTTAGAGAGAGAGAGAGAGAGAGAGAGCAGATGACTAGTCTAGAGTATGTATATCCATATATACCTGTGTGTGAGATACATGCGTAATACATGTGGCACAGAAGAATTTTTTGGACTCGATTTTAACTACGAAATTTGATACCAAATCAGTCTAAATCACCCCAATCTTCCTCGAAATTTGTATATTGATTCATTTATATGTTTTCAACGAATTTCAATCATACCTATTGAAAAATGTCCTTTTTGCTTAGATTTTTGGAATCTTATATATATATATATATATATATATATATATATATATATATATATATTGTATTTTAGCACACTTTATTTGCTACTCTATCCATAAAATTTCCTTTTTTTCTTGCATCTAATGTTGGTAATCACGCTTAACAATATGAAAGGAAATCTTTGCGTGTGATTCTTGGAGAAAAAGAACCTTATTTAATTGGATTTTTAATTTCTATATGTGCATGGCTAGTTTTGGTAAGTATGTAATTAATGGATAGAGGTTGGTAAGTTGAGACTTATTTGGAAATTTGTATAAGATTCACTATGATTAATAGTCAGTTTGGCCAAACTTCTAAAATCAACTTATTTTGAGAAGTGCTTTTCAAAAAAGTACTTTTGATGAGAAGCAGTTTGTGTTTGGCTAATGAATTTGAAAATCACTTTTTAGCAGCAATTAATGTTTGACCAAACTTTTAAAAAGTGCTTCTAAGTGTATTTTTCTTAAAGGTATTTTTCAAAAAAGTTCTTTTGACGAGAAACTACTTTTTCTGCTTCTCAAAAGCTGCTTCTGCTTGTACTCAAAAGTATTTTTTTTTCTTCCAAAAGCTTGATCAAACACCTCAAATTTGAAAAAAAAACACTTAAAAAAAAAGTATTTTGGCATGTGATAAGCTTGGCCAAACAGGCTATAAGTATAGAATATTTTTAGACTTTTTATTGTCTGTGGAGTCTAAACTTTATTTATTTAACTTAGGGATGAGTAAAGAGAGGACCAACATCATAGTGTATATAATGTAATAATTATTGATAATTCAAAAAGGATCTTTATACAAATAGTTAGCTGAATTTATTATTTACTTATTAGCTGATACATATGGATTATACACTAAATATATACGATTATACATATATTATATATCAGCTGGCTATTTTTAGTTTAAGCGGTTAAGTGTGCGACTATTTAGGTTAATTCTTATTTATAATTTGTCTTTTTTTATTTTTTATAATGATGATATTTGAGCCCACTTTCATGCAATCTCGATTATTTTATTTAGTATTTATTACCTCCCCGTGGTACTATACTACTACGTAACTATACATCTGTATTAACCAAAAGTTAGGCATATGAAAAGAAATAATCTAAACAATTTAATTTATATCTACTGATATTTGAGTCCTGATTTCAAAAAAATTCATGCTTCATTGACTCTTATGATGAACCCTTGGCCTTGATGTTGAAGATTTTTTTTTTTTGGCCAAAGAAAGCCTTTTATTGATAAACATAAACTAAACTATTACAGTAGTAGGCACTGAATGAAAAGTTGCAGTCCCTTGTAGGTCTAGATTAAAACACAGTAAAGTAAACATGGGAGGATTTACAAAATGTGCTACATCTTGAGTATGCTAATATGCCATATCTTTTCCATAAGTAGCTAAAGCATATGCCACACTGTTATCCTCTCGAAAAATATGGGAGACCTCTGGCTGTCGAAGATCACGGAGCATCAATCTGAGTGAGTAACAAGATGCGAGTATTTGAGGTTTCCAGTAGAGAGGGGATGAATTAATACATGAGAATCAGTTCACCTTAAGCAGTTGGAAATTGTTTTGGACAGCTATGTGCAGTTGATGTAGTGGAGTTAATAGCCCAGCTTGCAAAACATTAGTGAGGTAGAGATGCTTGGAGTAGCCGTGAATCCAGTTACCTAGAATCACGAAACACTCCGCTCGTACCTCCACCACCGAGCCTGTTTCTCAAATGTACCATGTACCATCGATATTAAGTTTATAGTAGCCAACATGGGGTAATGTCCAATATATATATATAGGAATATGGTAGTCAAACATGTAAGTGATGTCACATTAATAATAATGTTTCGAATAGAAATACTTAGACTTGTGTTATTAAAAACATTGTGATTACGAGTTAGCCAGATGTGCTAAAGGACAATGGGAGAGAGTGTGGATAAGGGAACAATTAGATTTTGAAGATGTCTCTTAGTAGGAGTTTATCTTTCAAAAGTTATAATGAATGTGTTATATTAATTCTTCGTCTTAGAATAACAAATACAAGTAATGAATTGATTGTTTCACTATTTCATACTCCTTTATTTTTAATATATCTAATGTACCTTTTATTAATTTTAGTGTATACTTAGGTGACCTTAGTAAGTTACATGCTTCGGTCATTATACCACAAATTAACCAATATCATTTTAATGTATATTAATACATCGAAATTTAAGGTGATATATATATATATATATATATATATATATATATATATATATATATATATGTGTGTGTGTGTGTGTGTAAATGTATTTTTTAACAGTTATCCACCCACCACTGAAGCTAACGTGTTCGTAGTGGCCATGATTATAAGTCTATAACCCACCTTGGTTAAGCAATCGTAACCTATTTCTAGAGTAAAGTAAAGCTATTTTCGATAGTAGCACACTGACAAGTAATGCAAGAATCTTCTTGGGCTGTGACAGTTGAACACATGATCTGTTACCAAAGTAACTAGCTCAGCTGTATGGCCATAAAGGAGAAAAGGGGCGCCAAATTCACAATCATCCTCGAAACACAACGGCGAAGTTATTGTTTCTTATATGCTTTTCATTATTTAATTTATTTTGCTACTTGTATCATTCACAGGCGAATACACTGTATCATTATTTTCGATTCAAATTATAAATATGTTTGTGATAAAAATTTAAGAATCATATACCTCTAATTATGTAAGTTAATAGAGCAAATAATTATTACACTTATCAATACGATTTAATTGACTGTAAAATAACCATTTTGTTCAGGTGCCAATACACAACAGCAAAATTTGTCTCATATTGGCCGGGGGGGGGGGGGATGGTTTGTGAGGGGCACAACACAAATGGCCTTTTTTGAGGCCATACGGCTGCACTCTTTGTTTGCTTCTCTTACTCCTCCACAACATCAATTAGGCTTTGATAGGTCCATTAGATTTAACTCAAATAGTCGCCTAACCAAGCACTTAAATTTAAAATAGCAAGCAGATATATAATATATGTATAACATGTATAGAATCGTATATAATCATTATTGTTAATTTGTTGAATCTACACTCAATGATCTTAGATTGATAACATGCAATCGAATTTGGGAAGAGTTATGAAGGATCTAGAAGAAGGACATGAGGAGAAGACAAATGCATTTTTGCTTATGTTGAAGAAGAAGAAGCAGTATAACTGTTTTTGGAGGGACACTGTTTATTTAACAGAAAACACGTGCCCCTTTCCACTTTCTAACACTATGACCCTAAACTTCCTTTCTTTATATTTAGGTCCATCTATTAGCTTTCTAACTAACTAACAACTAACTGTAATCAGTGTTCCTGATACTCCCCCTCAAACTGGAGGATGGAAAGCATCGAACATTTCCAGTTTGGACATCAACATTTGATGATGAGCTACTCCAAGACTCTTTGTCATCATGTCTGCTACCTGTTCTCTTGTAGAGATGTAATGGGTAGATATTAATCCACTTTTGATCTTTTCTCTCACGAAATGGCAACCAATCTCAATGTGTTTTGTCCGTTCATGGTAAATTAGATTTGCAGCTATTTGTAAAGCTGCTTTACTATCACAAAAAACCTTTACTGGCATCTGCAAAGATACATAAAATTCCTTCAGCAATCCAACTAGCCATACCAATTATGCACTAACTGTTGCCATGCTTCTGTACTCAGCTTCTGCTGAACTTCTACTGACTGTTTGTTGTTTCTTGGACTTCCAGGAAATCAATGATTCACCTAGCTTAATAACATAGCATGTCACCAATCTTCTGGTGTTTGGGCAAGATGCCCAGTCTGAATCACAATAGGCTGTGATCTCTTCCAATGTCCCTTGTTACATGAATTGACTTAGGACCTGCACTGCAAAGCATATATCCGGCCTTGTTATGGTCAAATAAACCAGCTTCCCAATCAACTTCTGATAGCTTCCTATATATGTCAGCTCTTCATCTCCTTTGAGTCCTACATGCTTATCATAGTTAATGGTTGTAAGTTTTTGATTTTGTTCAAAAGGTGAACTTGCAGGCTTTGCCCCACTAAGTCCTAAATCTGATATGAGCTCTAGTGCATACTTTCTCTGATTCAATAATATGCCTTTGTGTGACCTCATGATTTTAATCCCCCAAAAATACCTCAGTTCTGCTAAGTCTTTGAGTTTGAAGGACTTATGTAGGGTCCTTTTAACTTTATTTATCATCTCACTGCTGCTATCAGTGATCATCAAGTCATCAACATATATCAAAATGATCACCAAGTATGTTCCTAACTTCTTTGTGAACAAGGAATGATCATAGGCACTTTGCATATATTCTGCCTCAGTCAGAGCATTGGTTAGCTTGATATTCCATTGCCTTGATGCCTGCTTGAGTCCATAAAGAGACTTAAGTAGCTTGCAAACCTGAGACTCCCCCTGCTTATGGAATCCTTGTGGCAAAGTCATGTAGACTTCTTCATAAAGATCACCCTACAGAAATGCGTTGTTTACATCCATTTGGAATAACTTCCAACCTTTAGAGGTTGCAAAGCTAATCACAGTCCTTACAATGACCATCTTTGCAACAGGAGAAAAGGTCTCATGGTAGTCAAGACCTTCCTGTTGGGTATAGCCTTTAGCAAATAAGCGTGCCTTAAACCTATCAACTTCCTCATTGGCCTTGTATTTGATTTTGTACGCCCAATTTGAACCAATTGTTTTCTTTCCTGGTGGCAAGTCTACAATTTTTCCAAGTGTTGTTAGCCTCAAGTTCTTGAATTTCTTCTTGCATAGCTTGAATCCATCTCCCATCTGTAGAGGCTTCATAGAATGTCTTAGGCTTCATAGAATGTCTTAGGTTCTGTGAGAGTAGAGAAATTGGAGGGGTAGGCTTGATAGTGTTCTAGCACATGTGTGTAGTTGATATAGCTTGAAATTGGATAGGCAATATGTCCTGATGGTTTCAGATCAGTGACATAATCTTTGAGCCAAATTGCTGGTTTTGTGCCCCTGGTGGATTTCCTAAAAATGAGAGCTTCTGCATTGATAGCAGGTTCAACTGACTGTGATTGTTGAGTGGTACCTTGTTATTCCTACAAATCTGCTTCAATTTCCTGCATAGTGGCCAGAGGTTCAGCTTCAATCTCTTCAGATGCATTTGGAGTAGGTGCATCAACTCCTGCTGGCTCAACCAAAACTGCATCTGATAGTTCAATAGCAAGGATTCCTTCTTTCTCTATGTTTCCATTGCCTGAGTCTTCTTATGAGTCAAGAGGGACACCATCACCATATGATCCTGGAGTATTAGTGTTCATATCTGTTGGTGCAAGAATAAACAAGTCCTCCTAGCAAACTTCCTCACCCTGGAAAGGAAAAACATCTTCTCTAAAAGTTACATCCCTGCTGACAAAGAAAGTGTTAGATTCTTAGTTAAAAAGGTTGTATCCTTTTTGTGTCTCTGAGTACCCTATCATTACTGCTCTTCTGGATATAGCAACAAATTTATCACCTCTAGGAAGGGTACTTGCATAGTATAAACAACCAAACACTCTCAAATGATCTATGCTTGGTTGTTTGCCATATAACAGTTCATAGGGAGATCTTTTGTTCAAAACCTGTGTCGGTATCTTGTTGATGAGATACACTGTTGTTTTAATACATTCTCCCCATAATATGATTGGCACATTACTCTGTAGCTTGAGTGCTCTAGCCACATCAAGGATATATCTATATTTTCTTTCCACCACTCCATTCTGCTGTGGAGTGTGTGGATAACTTCTTTGATGAATAATCCCAAGTGAATTAAACAAGTCACTACACTGACTATTGAAAAATTCCGTACCATTATTTGTTCTCAATGTCTTAACCATAACACTAAACTGATTTTTTACTAAAGAAAGAAAGTCTTTCAGCACAACAAAAACTTTACATTTGGACTTTAACAAACAAGTCCAAGTATATCTACTATAGTCATCAACCAGAGTAACAAAATATTATTTTCCATCATAAGTTCCTACCTTGTAAGGACCCCATACATTAGCATGCACAAATTGAAACACACAGTTTGAACTACTGTTACTTATGGGAAAACTTAGTCTGCTTTGTTTAGCTAAAGGGCAAATTTGACATTCCTTTTGCATCTCCAGCCTCACTTTATTCTTTAAATCTGGCAAATACTGTTCCTTCTGCATGTCCTAGCATTTGATGCCACAGTGTGGTTGTTACTCCTTCTCTGTGAAATGAACCAGCAACAACTACATCTCCTCTACTAAGTATGTAAAGTCCACTATCTTCTCTACCAATCCCCAGTACCCTGCCACTGTATAGTCCCTGAAATACACAAAAATCAGGAAAAAACATGCAGAGCAACATAGGTCCTTAGTTAACTTGGATACTGAGAGTAAGTTGAACTTAAATTTGGCACATATAACATATTCTTGATTTTCTGACTCCCTAAGATTGTAGCATCTCCAGCATGTGTGATTTTAGATCTATCTCTTGTAGGTGTTTGTACTCCAAAACTATTTTGTCCTTCTAAAGGTCTAATAAAATCCAATACACTCTTGAAAAATGTTATATGGTGTGATGCACCTGAGTCTATTATCCAATCATATATACAAACATTGGATACATTAGACATCAATGACATAATACCTGCCATGTTTGAAGATCCAGTCAACTCAGATGGCCCTGCACTCCTCTCTTTTGATGAAGTTTTCTCCAGCAGGCTTATCAACTGTTTGTATTGTTCTGCTGTGAGATAGTTCCCCTGTGGTTGATATTTGGCTTCAGCACCTTCATCTGTGTTATCATTGTTAGCAAAAGGTTTATATGTACCTAGTTGTCCCTTCTTCTTGCTCTTGAAATCCAGAAGATAGCCTATTATTTTGTAACAATTTTACTTCAAATGGCTTTTATAACCACGATGCTCGCAGAACAGCCCTGGCTTCTTGCCTTTGAACATCTGACCTGTAGACATGTAATTTTTGACCCTCCTCAAAATTTTACACTTTTTTAGCACTTAGATATTTTTTTTAGTTCTAATATTGTTACTTTGCCTATTTTTGACCTTTTAGCTCTATTTTCTCTTAAAATGAAAAATACAAAAATATTTTCCCTCATTTTAGGTAATAGGTATTTTATCTAGTTGCTTTTAGTTTATCTTACCTTCCATGAAATTGAAAAATACGAATATAGTTTCAATATTTTTTTTTTTCAAAAGATAAAAAGAAAAGTTACAAAAATATTTTTTTTACTTAGTTTATTGTAATTTTTAAGTTGTAGGACTTTAGCAAATACGGAGTAGGATTAAGATTTCTTCATCCTCTTTCTATTTTTATTATAGATAACTAGTATTTTTGTCTAGCTATTTATATCTAAAAGAAAGTAAAAAAAAAAGAGAGAAGAACGAAAGCAAAAGAAAAAATATATACTTTCAGAAGTTAAGCAATTAAGGGTTACTAACTTTTGGTTTTCGAATTAAATCAACTTGATAGCATAGAAAATTTAGCTTTATAGTATTTACGTTGTTGGTTTGGTTATTTAATAGGTAGGAATTTTAGTTTAATTTGAATTTACACCAAAAAGAAAAAAGAAAATTCACACAAAATCTTAGTTTGATTCCTCCCCATCTTTTTGCTTCAACAAACTCACGTGACAAGAGCATAAGACAATTTACACACCTGAGAGTTGGAGAGAATGCACACGACATTTTTAACTATTGGGGAACACAGGGTTTTTGCTAGAAAATTCTTTCATCCTCTCCAAGCACAATTTCTAGGGTTCATTTTCTCACTATATTTATATGTACACTCCTCATTCAGAGAGGGGGGACAAATATTAGAGAAGAGGGTCACAGACAGAGAAAAGAGAGTGGATGACAGATCTGAAGGAGAGACCCCCAGCCCCCACCCTTTTATCCTTCTGCCGCCGTCCCTCACTACCAAAAACTCGCCGAAAAAAAACCTTCAGCCGCTGCTCGTCTTCTTCACCCTCGCAAAACCAACCAACAACTCCGTCCAAACCCGCCTGCCGCCATAACTCTACCTTGAAGAAGCAGCCGCCCCACTCATTTTGAAAATCTCTTATCTCCCTTAGCCTCCATCTCCGGTCAAGCTTCACCACGAGACTGCCATGGCTTCCATCCATTGAAACGGTCATAAATGGACAGTGAGAAACAACCTAGAAATAGTCATAAACCACCGTTGCTCAGACCCCAAAAATCAGCCACGCCTTACTATTAATACCAAGAGGCCAAACTCATTTTTTACTACCATTTCGGGTCAAGAATTCAGCGAGCTCAAAGCTTCAGATCTCCAAATATGAACCGAGTTTCAGTTTTTGCCTGAGGAGCTCGAGATGTCCGTTGAGGTCTCGTTGAATCTCCGGTAGTTCGTTCATTTTGTCGCTGTCTGTGTTTGTTCGAGTTTGAATTTTCGTCATTGGTATTCCATCTGTCAGTGCGTTCGATCAGAAGTTAATTATAAGGAGTTTAATGTCGAGGTTCGTCCGTTACTCTCTCGCACTTTATTTTACTCCTTGTTTTCATGCCACTGTTTATTTTGCTCGACTGATAATGTTGGGATTTGATCTTTCTTTTTCAAGTTAGTGGATGACCAAGCATAAAAAACTCTTTGTTGATTTGGCTGATCTTCATGTTAGTTATTGAGTTAGTGGGACATGGGTGTAGGATTTAAAGGTTAAAACGGGAGGTTTGGAATTCTATAAACAAATTGATTAAGGCTGATAACTAGAAATAAAAAATGTCTTCGACTTAGGATGACTTTGTTGTCTCCATATTTGTTTTTTTTTCATTTTTGTTATTTAATTAGGATATTCGGTTGAGGTGTTTGTTTTCTTTGTTTGCTTTGTTTATTTGCTTTGTTTGTCTTATTTAATTGTTTTGTTGGTTATTTGTTTATCGCTTTTCTTAATGTGTTACTGCTTTATAAACTGTCATCATTTGCATAACCATGGGTCTTCTTTCTGCAACAAGTCTCGGAGTACACGTCGCATGCGTGAACTCTTTGTTGAGTCATCCTTAATTTAGGAGGGGGGCTGGCGGACGTATGGAGTGGGTGAAAAGCTTGAGTAACCACCATTGACCATACTATTTAACCAAAAAATAGAATTTCAGTCAAAGTTAGAATTTATAAGAACGCGGGTTACTGATAATCAAAAGAATATATAGAAGAAAGTAATTTAGAGTAACCAGAGTGTAATCAGGAGAAAAACAAGTGAATCAAAGTATATTTTGATTGTGTCTTGTGTTTACAAGTGACCAGATACCTCCCTTTTATAGGTATCTTGAAGATATGCGCTTCCTCCAAATCATAATGAGGCTATTATGAATAATTAAAGACATTGAATGCTACGTTACACAATCATTGTAATCAATACAAATTCTCTAACATATCCAGTATTTAATGCCTGTCGAATTTCGTATCTGCGCTCTTTATTATGGTCAGATCCGTTCCTTTTGATAAATGATTTAAATAGGTACGGGCGTTGAATCCTTCAAATGTCCTCCCGTGCCTCTTCCTTTGCCTTTGCTCGTTTCTACTACTGCCCGTGCCTCTTGACTAATTATAATTCTTTGACTAGTTGACCAGTCCACATGTCTCAACATGTCACTTGCATATATAAATGCAATTTTTCCCAATACAGATAGTCTCCCCACTTTCCATTTATTCATCAATTGAATATTTGGGAAGTGGATTTCATTATAACGAGAATTTTTGTCACCATTAATGCTATGACAAAATTGACGCTTCAATTGTCACTTCCATTTAATATTTCGTACACGTATCAATTTTCCATTGGCTCTGCAATTTTTGCAGCCTTTTTCAAGGTTTTTACGGTTCCACTATTAACGAAGTGCCAGTTATCATAATTATGGTCTTTCCACCTCCGCACGTTTACCTTTGGCGGTTGCTTATCGGTATAAATATAATTTTTTCCCTTTGTCTTTTATCACATAAATCTTATTGAACACTTATTTCTCCAAATCTCTGTTGACTTCTTCCTTAGATCATTCCTCTTCGATATGTCTTCTCCAAGCCCTAACCCTGAGAGAGTTTCCATTACTGACTCCTTCCCTAATGCCCCTGTTAGGCACAGAAGGGGAGGTAGACTTCGTAGTTTAGGATCTACTCGAGGTGGTTCATCTATGCCTTCTTCTGGTTCTGGTCCTTCCTCTAGAACCAGAGGTTCCCTTTCTCACAAATCTTCTTCTAGGGGTAAAGATCATTCAGAACCTTTACGCGAAACTTTAGTAAATGATATAGTCCCTTCAGAATTGTCTTTTTACCATGATAAGGAATCTCTTAGAAACCAGGTTTCCGCATTAGATCGTGTCAATGCTTACCCTACTCAAATTACAGAGGTTTTGACTCATGTGGTTCGTAAGGACTATTATTGGAGTAATGATTTTCCCATTATTATCCCTAATACGAATCAGAGAATTACTTCCTATTTAACTGTGTTCTCTTTTGTTTACACTTACCCTTTTACTTTAGGGTTTAGACCAGCAATCGACCCAGTCATTTTTGAATTTTGCCGTTTCTTCAATGTCTGCTTGGGTCAAATTGGCCCAATCATATGGAGGGTTGTTGCCTGTTTAAGGCATTTAGCCATTAAAGCTGAATCTCCTTTTACTTTCCCTCACTTGATTCATCTTTACTCACCTAGGCTTTTTCGTAATGGTGTTTTTACACTAGTATCCAGGAGTAAGAGGGTTTTGGTGAGCCCTGAAGATGACAAGGATCGTGGCTGGTATGCCCGATTTGTTGCTACCCCCACTGTTGGTTTAGTGGGTGAAGATAATGTTCCTTTCCCTGAGAAGTGGAATTTTGCACGTAGGTCTTTTATTCCTCTCGTACCTTCTTCTTTCAAGTTTATCAACTTTTCTAATTTTACCCCCCCCCCCTTGTTTTTTTCAGCAACCATGAGAGTTGTGGGGGATGTTCCCAATTTCCGTGGTTGGGTAGATAAATTGCTGAAGATCACGCCAATGGACGGTAGATCTTGGAAAACACTTTCTAACCGCTTTGGTGGGAAGGTAAAGACTCATGGTAAGAGTTCACATTTTGTTCTTTTCGTGCTTATATTCTCCTTTATTGTTTTAACTTTTATCCTTCTTTTTGTTAGGATTTGCTATTCGAGGGGTTACTGCTGAAGCAGTTGCAGCCTCTCGTGTCTCTTCGGGGACTCGTACTCCTTCGGGAACCCGTATCTCTTTAGAGAGAGCCCGAGAAATAGTCTTGGGTTCCTCTTCTGCGAAAAGGAAGGCTGCTGAAGAGGAAAATTCTGAAGAAGAGAAAATGAGAGTTCTTTGGTAACGAGGCCACGAGTTAGGATACACATCGTTTCCGATGACGAAGCTGAAGTCTCGGTTTCTTTTACCGAACCTCTTAAAACCCCAATAATAATTCCTAATAATGACGTCACTCCCCACGATACTCGTGAGTCTATCGGCCAACTTTTCGTCAGTGGATTTGGTCGTGAAGATGTCGGGCCTATTTTAGACGAAGTGCATTTATCGTCTTTTTCATTACCCGTGCCTGTGATTCCTTCTTTACCGGCCCCAGCTATTTCCGTTCCTTCTTCTACTGCTCTTACCTCTTCTCTGGCTCCTCCTTTGGCTATTCCCCCTCCTATAGTTCATCATACTGAAACGAGCTCTTCAAGTAGAAGTGCCGCTATGAGGTGGGTAACTATTGAAATTCGTGCTGAGAACAGCCTTTTGAGAAAGTCAGGTCATGCGGATGTATGGCTGGAGCCTCTTATTGGCCCAATCGAAAAAGCAAAGCTGGAGAGCCACAGTTCCTTGACTTTAATGAATAATATCGTGCATGCCACTCTGAAGGTATTTTCCTTCTCTCCCTTTTTACTTTGCAAAATTTTTCATCTTTGAGATTTTTATTTCTTCTCTTTTGTTTTAGGCTAATCTCATCGGCACAGAGTTGATGAAAAGAATTGCCCCTTTGGAGAAGATAGCACGCGACTCTCAATTGGAAACAACCAATTGGAAAGGGCAATTTGAGAGTGCTCAGCTTGATATAGAGAGCTTACAAGAGAGCAAGAATTCCTTAGAGCAGCGAGTACGGGCTTTAACTTCAGAATTGGCGGTTGCAAAAGCTTCTTCACACCAAGCAGAGAAAGACAAAGAGCGTCTCGAGTCCTCCTTCTCAGAGCAGCTATCTAAAGCTAGTGAAGAGATCAAAGAATTAAAGGCTCTTTTAAACCAAAAGGAAGTTTATGCTGGGGAGCTTGTGCAAAATTTGACTCAAGCACAAGAAGACCTTATAATCTCTGCTGATAAGGTGCATGCTTTAGAATGCTCCCACGCCTCTCTTCAAGCTTCCCACAGCTCCGCCTTGGCTGAAAATGAAGAGCTAAAAAATGAGATCGCTGCTTGGGAAAAGGATTATGAGATCCTTGAAGAAAAATCTGCTGTTGAGGCAAGTTGGGCTTTTTTGAATTCCCGTCGTGATACCCTACTTGAATCCGGCCAAGAAAACTTCGACCTGGAGTCGGAGTTAGCTAAAATCAACGAAACCATTGAAAAGGCTCAACAAAATCAGGACTTCCCTTCTCCCGTGGATGAAGTTCCCGTGGCTGAAGCTCTCATGAATGTTGAAGCTGATACGGGTATCATGACTATTTCAAACCTGATTGAGCCCATTGCTGCAAGCCAAGTTGAAACCGCGCCTGCTGATGCACCTGCCCAAATTGAGCCTGCTCATATTGATGTCCTGCCTCAATACCACAAACTTCTCAATGACAAGTTTTAATCATTCAAATGATTTTGTTTTTGTTTTGATTTTGGAAGATTGTAATCAAACCCTTAACTTCATTTGAGGGTTGATTTTAGAAACGTCAGTCTCCAAGTCTTTTAATGGGGCAATCTAAACAATTTCGTAGTTTTATGACTAAGTTCGAACTTAGTCTTAGATTTTTTTTACATATTAAGAAGTTTTTTATCTTAAACTTCTGCTTGCTTTATTCTCGCCTTTATTTTTAAGGACTTACAGAATAATTTGCATTTTTGTTTTCCGAAAAATGCTTTTGTTAACCTCATGATTAATTTAAACATGAGTTTTATAAAAGAGGGCCCTTTTATATTCCAATACTTAATGAAGAAGACGTCTCAACTTCATAATGGTATTATCACACGACAAAAGAAATAGGAATACACATGTTTCTCTGAAATAACTTTGACAAGTTTTTATTTTTGAACCTTGTCTAGTTCCGAATAAAACTTTACATGTATTTGAATTATATATATAACTTTCTCGTAATTATTTTTCTTGTAACAGATTTAAAAGAAGAATAATAGACACGGGGTTTTTCCTTATAACCCGTTTTAGTACATGGCCTTTACCCTAACTATAGTGAGGTTTTTCTTTGGCCTTAGCTCGTGGCTTTATGACTTTTACTCTGCACTTGACTCTTTCAGGATTGATTTTTCCTTAATCTTCTTTGCCTTCTTTATACACATGTCCGTGTATATTATGTAGTCCCCCAAGTGTTTGAGTGTTGAAGTATGAAGCCTAGAGCACTTGATAGTTTCTCTCATTTGGTCCTTTTCCTGAAAAGGAAAAACATACGGGACTCGGAGGGACGATTATAGATGAAGACTGCATAACCCGTTTGCATTTCTATCAGAATAATTGTAATCCTATGCCAGGAATTTTAGGTTACTCCATGTGCCTTACAGGTCATGACTCATCATTTAGTACGGGTTAGCGTTTTGCCTATCATCTAAAATCGTTAGTAAAATTTTAACAATTCAAAAATGAGATTTAAAATGGTTATACCTGACCGTGGATTTTCCTTAGAAATAGTATCTCTTTAAATGAACAGCATTCCAATGCGAAGGTAGTATCTTGCCATCTATTGTCTCCAGTTCATGTGCTCTTTTTCATGCAACATCACGCACTCTGTAGGGTCCTTCCCATGTTGGACTTAATTTTCCTGTGTTAGCTACCTTTGTAGACTGAAAAACCTTTTTAAGCATGAAGTCCCTAATTTTGAAAAACCTGAGGCGTGCTTTTCTATTGTAGTATCGTTTTATGACTTGCTTTTGTGCTGCCATTCTTATTAAAGCAGCTTCTCTCCGCCCCTCGAGTAAATTTAGGTTGACCCACATCTCCTCGTCATTAGATTCTTGTGTCGCCTGTGTGAACCGTGTACTTGGTTCCCCTATCTCAACTGAAATTAAAGCCTCAACTCCATAAACCAATGAGAACGGTGTTTCACATGTACTTGTTTTTGCAGTTGTGCGATATGCCCATAAAACTCCAGGTAACACTTCAGGACAGTTTCCTTTTGATTCCTCTAGTCGTTTCTTTAAACTGCTGCTAATGACTTTGTTCGTTGATTCTGCCTGTCCATTACCTACCGGATGATAGGGTGTTGATGTAATCCTTTTAATTTGCCAGCTTTGAAAAAATTCCGTGATTTGAGCTCCAATAAACTGAGGACCATTATCACATACGATCTCCTTTGGTACGCCGAATCGACATATGATATTCCGCCAAATAAAGTCTCTGACTTCCTTTTCTTGCACCTGTTCTTTTGCTTGCGGTAATGGACCTACGATATCCATTCCCCATTTTATAAATGGCCATGGCGCAATGACCGGATGTAATAATTCCGCAGGTCTATGCATATTGTTACCGTACCTCTGGCATTTATCACATTTGGCCACGAAACTTTCTGCCTCCTCTTCCATTTTAGGCCAGTAATAACCTACCCTAATTAAGGTTCTTACTAGTGATCTTCCACCTGCGTGATTCCCGCAATGACCCTCGTGTATTTCTCTCATTACATACTCTGTTTGTGAAGGTCCAAGGCATCTTGCTAAGGGCCCACCAAACATTTTACGATATAGATTGCCTTGTTTTAAGCAGTACCGAGCGGTCTGCCTTCAAAGCGCATAAGCCTTTTTCTTGTCATTAGGGACGGTTCCATACTGTAAAAAAGCAACAAATTTGTTCCTCCAATCCCAGGTTAAGTTATTAAAATTTACCTCATTCTCATCAGGATCAAGAACTGAATGAAATAAATGTATCACTGAGGCATTTGCATCGTTTGCCACGTCGGCCGCAGATGCAAGATTTGCTAGGGCGTCTGCTTCCAGATTTTCGTCCCTAGGTATTTGTCTAATCTTCCAATCTTGAAATTGTTTTATCAATTCCCGTACCTTTTCTAAGTACTGCTGCATCCTTGCTTCCCTGGCTATATAAGTCCCCAGCATTTGATTAACTACGAGTTATGAATCACTCTTGCTTATAATCTGATTTATGCCAAGTTCCTGTGCTAGTTCTAAACCTGCAATCATAGCCTCATATTCTGCCTCATTATTAGTTATGGAATGACATTTAGTAGCTTGCCGAATGGTTTCACCCGTAGGTGGTACCAATACTACCCCCAAACCTGCTCCTCTCACGTTAGATGAGCCATCAGTGAATAAAGTCCAAGTTCTTGGGTTAGCTCCATTGAACACCTGTAACTCCTTTTCTGCTTCTAACTGTATTCCCTGACTAAAATCAGCCACGAAATCAGCTAATACTTGTGATTTTATAGCAGTTCTAGGTTGGTATGCAATTTCGTATTCATTTAACTCTATTGCCCACTTAGCTAACCTACCTGATAACTCATGCTTATGTAATATGTTACGTAAAGGGTAGGTAGTTACCACAATGATAGAATGACACTGAAAGTAAGGTCTTAACTTTCTAGATGCCATGATTAACGCAAGTGCAAGTTTTTCTAACTAAGGATACCTCGTCTCTGCATCTAACAAAGATTTACTTACGTAATAGATAGGTGATTGTTTACCTTGCTCTTCTCGGACCAAAACAACACTTACCGCCACCTCCGAAACAGCAAGGTAGAGGAGTAGCTTTTCCCCAGCCTTTGGTTTTGCCAACAAAGGTGGATTTGATAAGTACGTTTTCAAATTCCTGAGTGCTTGTTGACATTCCTCATTCCATTCAAAATGATCCTGCTTCTTAAGAGCTTAGAAGAATTTAAAACACTTCTCTGATGATTTAGAGATGAATCTTCCCAAGGCCACAATTCTCCCTGTTAATCTTTGAACTTCTTTCTTATTTGAAAGTATGTCAGGGATTTCCTCAATGGCTTTAATCTGTGCAGGATTTACTTCAATTCCACGGTTAGAAACAAGAAAACCCAAAAACTTGCCAGATGCAACGCCAAATGCACATTTTTCGGGATTTAACTTCATATTAAATTTGCGCAAAATTGAAAATGTGTCAGATAAATGTGATATGTGATTTTTTGAATACTGAGTTTTAACAAGCATATCATCTATATATACCTCCATTGTCTTTCCTAAATATTCCTGAAATATTTTGGTAACTAACCTCTGATACGTTGCACCTGCATTCTTTAGACCAAACGGGATTACTTTATAACAATAAGTCCCCCTGTCTGTTATGAATGAAGTTTTTTCTTCATCTGCCAGATCCATTTTAATCTGATTATAACCTGAATATGCATCTAAAAAACTTAACAATTCGTGACCTGCAGTTGCATCAATCAATTAATCTATGTGTGGTAGTGGAAAAGAATTTTTAGGGCAAGCTTTGTTAAGATCTGTATAATCTACACAAACCCGCCACTTACCATTTTTCTTTGGAACCACAACAGTATTGGCTAACCAGTTAGGATATTTTACCTCTTGAATGGAACCAATTTTTAGCAAATTTTGGACTTCTTCTTGAATCACCTGATTCTTGAAAGTTCCCTGCTTTCTTTTCTTTTGCTTCATAGGAGGATATGACAGATCTTCATTTAGTTTATGAGTCATCACCTCCGGTGGTATTCCTGTCATGTCGGAGTGGGACCAAGCAAAGCATTCCATGTTAGTTTTCAAAAATTCAATTAACTTACCTTTCATTCCTTGGTCAAGATTAGCTCCGACATAGACTTTTTTATCAGGCATTGAGCGAATAACACGACAGGTTCTAATTCCTCTATCGTTGTTTTGATATCTTCATTCTCTTCTGGTTCTTGAATGGTATCAGGCCTTGAGTCTACATCTGTTCGTGCTTGTTCAGTTGAGGTTTGTGTTGTGATGTCCTCAACTGCCTTCTGTGATTGTTATTTGCCTCCACTTCTCGTGCTTGTATCTGCAACAAAGTTAATAGCCCCGGACATATGTTGATCTCCACGAATTTGACAAATTCCCCATGGCGATGGAAATTTGATAACTTGATTCAAGGTTGAAGGAACAACATCCATTTCATGGATCCATGGTCTCTCCAGAATCATGTTGTAAGCCATCTCCATGTCTACTACCAGGAACTTTGTATCTTTGACGACCCCTTCAGCAAAAGTGGTGAGTGTTACCTCTCCTTTTGTGACGACACTGGAATTATCAAATCCAGATATAGTATGCGCCTTTGGTATTACTCTATCTTTAGCTTGCATCTCACATAGCACTCTTAGCAGAATAATGTTCACGGAACTACCTGGATCAATCAAAACTCGTTTTACATTAGTATCATGCACAATTAAAGATATTACCAGTGCATCGTTATGAGGGATTAATATGCCATCTGTATCTGCATCATTGAATGTAATAATGCCTTCTTCTAGAACATGCTGCACCCGTTTCCCTTGGGTAATAGTTATTTTGGAAGTTTTGTTAGCTGCAGTATATGACATACCATTGATGTCTTCACCCCCACTTATAATGTTAACAGTTCTTTTGGGAGAAGGTGGTTTTGGAGGCTCCTACCTGTTCTTCATGTAAGATTGCTTGCCTTTCTCGCTGAACAACTCAGTAAGATATCCTTGTTTTAATAAATTATCAACTTCACTTTGTAAAAATATGCAATCTGTTGTTTTATGCCCGTGATCATTATGGAACTCGCACCAATGGTCAGGGTTGCGCCTTTTTGGATTCGATCTCATTTCCTTTGGCCATCGAACCTTATCTCCCATATTTTTCAAAACAGCTACGAGCACGGAGGTGCTGACGTTGAAGTTGTAACACCCGAATCTCGCTTTTAAATTTCAATCATTATACCATGACTCATAGTTGTTTCGCTCGTTCCTAAATATTGATGAAGAACCTGATTCTATGTTCCTTGATTTGTGATCATGCCTTTGATTATCCTGTTTTGACCGCGAGTCTTTCCCCGCAAGTCCCATATAGGGCTTGTACCTATTTTTACCGGATCTTTTTTCGTTCTCTGCACATCTTAAACGTATACTTTCTTCTTTTTGAGATCAGGGAACAATATCTTCCTCAATCCTCAACTTCGTGTTATACATGTTATAAACATCATTCCACGTTGTAGCTGGGAATTCTCGAAGGCTTTCCTTGAGTCTCCTCGTAGCTTCCGAGCTTTTTCCATTCAAATTACTTGTGAAAGCTATAGCTACCCAGTTATCAGGTACACGCGGCAATGTCATTCTTTCGCGTTGAAATCTGTCCACAAATTCTCTAAGCAATTCTGAATCTCCTTGCTTAATTTTGAAAATATCCTCCATTCGTTTTTCCACTTTTTGGGCTCCCTAGTGTGCTTTGATGAAAGAATCTGCAAGCTCAGCAAAAGAGTTTATAGAATTTTCAGGTAAAAGGGAATACCATGTTAGTGCTCCTTTGGTGAGTGTTTCACCAAATTTCTTGACTAATACCGATTCGATCTCCTGCTTAGTTAAATCATTGCCTTTTACGCCCATTGTGAATGCAGTCACGTGGTCTCGTGGGTCTGTTGTTCCATCATACTTTGGAATATCAGGCATTTTGAACTTTTTTAGAATTGGGAGTGGGGCAGCACTTGGCTTCCAGGGTTGTTGCGAATATCTGTCCATGTCTACCCCTTTGATTATGGGCGGCTCCCCGGGTATCTGCTCTATGCGTTCACTTTGCTCCTTGAGCTGTCTCTGCAAGGTTAGTACTAAATTTTGTAAATCGGAATTAATTACATTACCTGGTTCTCTCTCCTGCGGTTTACTGGGAGTTCCACCGCTACCCGAGTTAACAAGCCCGGAACGAGGTTTTTCTATAGTGTTATTATTTGGAGAAGGTGTGGGTGTTGCAACAGGTAACTGGTTAACAAGCGCCTCAACAACTTTGTTGACCTGAGCAGTAATTAATTTCTCCAAAGCTTCATCAACAGCTTCAACATTTTCAAATTGAGCATACTCGTTTATTTGAGATCCATCAGGAGTACCCTCACGAGATTGTCGTGGAGAGTCCTGCGGAGTTGGAACTTGAATGTTAATATTCTGTGGGCCTCCCTGACTTTGTTGGTTCTCTTGGTTTTTTGGGGTGTTGTTATTGTTATTCGACATAATTGATGTACCAAGGAAGGTCAAGTGAAAAAAATAGATTATCAGATTCCCGGTAATGGAACCAATTTGTTTAACCAAAAAATAGAATTTCAATCAAAGTTAGAATTTAGAAGAATGCGGGTTACTGATAATCAAAAAAAAATATGTAGAAGAAAGTAATTTAGAGTAACCAGAGTGTAATCAGGAGAAAAACAAGTGAATCAAAATATATTCCGATTGTGTCTTGTGTTTACAAGTGACCAGATACCTCCCTTTTATAGGTATCTTGAAGATATGCGTTTCCTCCAAATCATAATGTGGCTATTATGAATAATTAAATACATTGAATGCTACGTTACACAATCATTGTAATTAATACAAATTCTCTAACGTATCCAGTAATTAATGCCTGTCGAATTCTTATCTACGCTCTTTATTATGGTCAAATCTGTTCCTTTTGATAAATGATTTAAATAGGTACGGGCGCTGAATTCTTCAAATGTCCTCCTGTGCCTCTTCCTTTGCCTTTGCTCATTTTTACTAATTATAATTCTTTGACTATTTGACCAGTCCACATGTCTCAACATGTCACTTGCATATATAAATGCAATTTTTCCCAATACGCATAAGCTCCCCCGAATTGCTTTTTTAGTGAACCCCAAACTTAGGTCAGCCATTAGGTCATTTTTATTTGCAACATGTCATTTAGACATAGCAGGGCTCGGTCCCAGGTACCGTGTCCCTTTGTAGGAAGCCTATCCAAATTTTGTCAAAATGGGCCCGTGGCCCAAAAAGGCATTCAATCATCCCTATGTGATACATGTTGCATCTTTGAGGGTAAAAAGGTCATTTAGCGGACCGATGCTTGGGAAAGAAGGGTAAAAGACGAAGCAAGTAGGGCCCAGTTATATTTTTTTCACTACTTTTTCAAAAACAAAATCAAAAAAATGAAGATGAAAAATCCAAAAAGATTTTGCACTTTCCCCTCATTTTCCAAAAAAGAAAAATAAAATAAAAAATAAAATCCAAAAAGATTTTACATTTTCCATCATTTTTCAAAAAGACAAAAAAAGTATATTTTTTCTAAATTAGTGTCAATTTTTTAAGCTTTCTCCCATATCCAATCTCCCGAACTACGCGAACCTGATTCTCGTCTTTCGGGGCGGGATACGAAGGCAACCCATATAGGGTCCGTTCTTCCTAGTGTCTTAGGTTTTTGGCTTTGCGGGGTCTTAGCCAAATCTTGCATGTCTAGCCACTTTTGGCCACACCGGCCATTCTTGCAAAATGGGATCATTTTCGTAAAGTGGTTCAATTACCTATGTCTTAGGATCTTAAGCCCACAACTATGAGTCATATTAATTTAAGGCACGTCCTTATTGAGTTTGCATCTTTAGTCACTTCTGGCCATATCGATTGTTTTTGCAAAATGGGTCATTTATGCAAATTGATTTTGGGCCATGATTATTGGGAGTTGAATCCATTTAAGCCTTAGTGTGAGGTATTTCCATGTCTTTGAGGTCACCTTTGTTGAGATTGCACTAATAGCCATCCTTGGCCACATAGGTTAATTTTGCAAAAGTAGCCCAATCATGTCTTGCGTGTGTCCAATAGGAGGTGTTGTAGTGTCGCATAGTGTCTTGAGTCACTGATCTATTTGGTCTTATTTTTCTCATTCAGGTGTGGATCCATGCACCAGGACATGAGCATGACAAATACCCCACGACCATTCTAGTCAAGACCATTGCATACACGAGCTACTTGAGGAAATGTTTTATTTTTTAGTCTATTTTATGTTGTCTTTTAATTATTAGTCTTGTACAGTAGTATCGAGTCTGTCACTCTAGTTAAGATTTTCGAGTCTTTTGTTATAGTACTTCCTGTTTTGTATTTGAAAAAAAATTATAAATGAAAAATTCAAAAAGATTTTTGTTTCTTAGTTTATTTTATCCATTACTTTTCCAGAACTACGCTAGATCTGATTCATGAGGGACATGATACATAGGCAACCTACATAGGGTTCGATCGAGTCATCATTTAAAAATAAAACAAAAAAAAAACAGAAAAAGAAAAAGAGAAAAAGAGAATGAAGTGGTGGGATGTGAAAATGAGAGGAAACTGCCGGATGCAAGAAAAAAGCGATAATTAGAAAGAAAAGAGAGGAAGGAAAATGAGCAAGCCATAAAGTGCTAGAAAAGAAAGAAAAGAGAAGATTGAAATGAACAAAATTGGGATGATGTCAAATGACCTTGTGACCCTCGAAGTCATTCTAGAACCGTTAATTGTTGCTAGGGCCATTGCACGCAATGTGATATTTCTATCTGATAAATGTCCTAACACTAAAATGTTGGCTTTGTTTTGCTCCTCTTTGTTTCTTTCATTGTTATCATAATAGAGGGTGGTTAGTTTGTGGCACTTTGGCAGTTCATCCACACAATACAAGGTCAAAGAGCAAGGTAACCATGGCTATCAAATATTTGGACACAGGAGTTGTTGACCCATAGAGGGAGTTTGTGGAGTCAGAGTCTGAATTGAAAGAGGAGGTCCAAAGGTTGAAATAGCAGATGGCAGAAATGTATCAGTCTTGGATCAGAGGGCATCCTCCACCTTCATTCCCCACTAACTACACTGAAAACCCTGCAACTATCCCACCACTATCACAAGCCCAGATTCCCACTACCGCTGATCTTCTCCCTCAACATGCACCAGGCTTCACCCCTTACCCCAACTACCGTGGCACTTCCTCCCAAACGTTCCATGCTCCACCAGCCAAAACAACTGCTCCTATTTTTGTACCCCCTCCACAAGCTACCCTCCACCGATCCTCTAGTGAGCCCGCATTCCAAGCTCCAGATGTCCAACACTATGCTCCAGAATCAATTTTCAAGGTCTCGGGTCCATACTCTTACGCTCCTCATTTTGAGCCTCCCGGTGAGACTGCAAAGCCTGCTAAGATAGTGGAGCAAGATGAGATATCCAGAAAGTTGAAAGGGTCTAAAATGCCAAAGCTTAATTTATATGATGGGCGTGGAGATCCAGTAGCCCATCTGAGGGGTTATTGCAGTGAAATGAGAAGTGTTTGCGGGGAAAATGAAGTATTGATGGTGTATTTCAGTCTAAGTCTGACTAGGGCAGCTCTGGAGTGGTACACCCGCCAAGACGCTAAGTGGCATGTGTGGGGTGACATGGCTCAAGATTTTGTTCGGCACTATCAGTACAATATAGATATTATCCCAGACCGCTCCTCCCTATCTCAGATGGAAAAAGAAACCCAAGGAAGGCTTTACGGAGTTTTGGTTCATATGGAACGAACAAGTTGTTGGGATCAGTCCTCCGATTGATAGAAAAGATGTTGTCGAGCCCAGCCAACGACAGGATCCAGTGGGAATTTCTGCTAAATGCTTTCAACCTCAATACGGACCCCATGAATATCCTCATACTCCAAATAATCCTCCCCAATGCTACTTTCCTCCACAAAATCCCCAAAGTCATACCTCACCTCCCCAGTACTCTATCCACAATGCACCGCTATATGCTCCATACCCACGAAACCCACAACGGCTTGCACCACCTCCACAAATGTCTTACCCACCTCTACAAGCATATTAACCTCCAACCTGAAAGAGGTTCTAACCAAGGCTAGAGTACAAAATGAGAAGGCAGCAGCAAAGAGAAAAGTCTTTCACTCCTATTGGAGAATCATATGCTAGTCTATTCCAACGGCTGAGGCAATTGGACATGTTAAAGCCGATTCAGATAAAAATTCTGAAACACTTTCCAAAGAGTTTTGATTTTTCTCAAAGGTGCGCATATTGCTCTAATGCCTCGGGGCACGACATAAAAAAGTGTCGGAATCTGAAAAGGGCAGTCCAGAAGCTTATTGTGCAGGTGACATTACCGTGCAAAATCCAAATGCAACATATACTAGCCAAAGTCCATCGCCTGTTCATAATGAAACGCATATGATGGACATGATTTGCGTGAAAAAGGAATATGAGAACTCTTTAGAATCCCTTGGAGGATGACTTACCGCAAAGTTTTTAGCACTATCAATTTCGGTTCCAGAGGTTGATCTTAAGGACGAGTTGGCAAAAGGGACCCAAAAGCTATTTGTTAAGTTCAACGTGATGGAAATTGGTGAAGGTCCTAGTAATTTTGATGTGCAACCTAGTGGCTAAGATTTATATCTTGGTAATTGGAAAGATACTCCTTTCTTGGCTAGCCAGGGAGGAGTTTTAGTGGTTTATTTTGTTGTCATTTTTGTTTTTGGGTCATTTCAGGGTTGTAATCTGGACATTGTCTTGTGGCTCAAACCCTTCTGCTTTTTATTTTTCCTAGTTTGTTTAGTGGTAGTAACTCATCTAGCGTTATCTAGGATTGTTCCAGGGTTGTAACCCATGTCTATTTTGCTTACTTTGTTCGAACCCTTTTCACCATCTATCTAATGCAATCTCCTATTTTCTATTAGTTCTAGTCAGTTTTTAGGTCACTTTTCCTTTTATAGTTCTTTTTATGCTGACTCTAGTGACATGACATGCACATATAATTCTCAGTCTGGTCTTCAAAGTTAGTTTAATCATGAAGCAGTACACCGTTTTGAACATGATAAAAAGAGGCATTTGAGGAAACAAATAATGATTCACACATTCTGAGATAATATGAAGCTTGAATTGTGTGAAGCTAAGGCAGTAAGTCTGGGAAATCAAGAGGTCGATAAGAGCATACAACAAGAAGATGTCTCTCAAGCAGTTTGAGGTAAATCAGTCGGTGCTGAAAATGCATTCTTCCACATCAAGATAAAGTTGAGTCAAGTCTGCTTCGAACTGGCCAGGGTCATTCATTGAGACAAAGGTATTTCCCATTGGGACTTTTTGTTTGTGTTGATGCCATCAATAGATACTATGTTTGATTTCTTTATTTATCTTCAATTACATGTTTGTACTTGGCATTTTTAAAGTTTGGTATGGCGAAGACATTTTATTCTGCTACCTAAACACTTTTATCTTTTGCTACCCCTTTTGATCCTTAAATTATTTTCTTTCGTACCCTTCTTTTGGAATAAAAAATAGAGTTAGAAACTAGAAAAGAAAAAGAAAAAGGAAAAAAAGAAAAAAAAGGGAAGGAGAAAAAGAAGAAAATAAAAAGAAAAGAGAAAAAGAAGAAAAAGGAGAAAAAGAAAAAGAAAATCCAACTTCGTGTTTGAACTACGTTCGACCTGATTCTTGTCACCACAAGATACGTAGGCAGCATTAAGGTTCGGTCACACCAAATAAAGTATTGCATAATCCCCCGAAGTCAAGAGTTAGGCACTTTGTCTTAGAAATCCCAAGAAATAAAAATTCTCCAAACTCCAAGAAACTGGGGCAGAGGTTTTAATTTTGACAAAAGATCTGATTCCAAAAGTTGTAATTTTGAACCCTTTCATCTTAAATTATTTTGAGCCTTCATGCCACCATTTCTTTCCAACCGTGTCCAAAAGCCTACATTACGGTCCAAAGAAAGACCTTCCGGCCAATCTTTGAGGATGTCAAATCAAGTGCGTGGCAAAAGTATGATCTTCCTATATCACGGGTAATACCTTTGTTCTTAACACAAAGAGAGAAAATAATAAAATGAGAGAGTCTTATCGGTGAAAACCCTTATGGGCACCGTAAGGCAACAATGAGTTGAGAAAAGAATAAAATGAGAGAGGCTTGATGGTGAAAACCTTCAGGGCACTACAAGTCGACTGAGCATTGTGGATCAGATGGGACAATTAAAGCGCTGAAGCCCAGTTTCATAGAGAAGAGGTACAACAAGAGTTGAATATTAGACTTGCTTGAGAGATTAGGCCACTTAATCCAAAGGTGCACGTCATGGTCATTAGAGTTGGTATCCACATCTGATAAGTTTCTACTTTGTATTTTTCTTGTTAGGTATCATCTCTTTCCCTTGTCCCTTATTTTGTTCCTCTTGTTTTGCTTGAGTCCCTTCTTGAGTCTGTTTGGTCAGAACAAGTGAGAAATGACTTCAAAATTTGCTATCAACTTTCCAATTGCACAAAACGAATTTGGCTAGCACATCAAAGTGGCATAAATCAGGGAAAAATGGAATGTGTATTGAGTTGGTAACAATCAACATGCTTTGGGATTCATATGAAATGCAAGGGTTCGGTAAATGTCAATTCATGAGCAAAATACTACAGATAGAGGATATTGGGATCGAATGGAGCGGAGGTATTTTTTGTGATAAGGGTTGAAAGAAAATGGGTAGTCGATAACAGGCAAGGTCTTCCAAGTTGAAATCAAAGTTATCTTGGTAAGTGCAGAAGCAGCCGCCTTCAAGGTCAAGGCCACAAACTAATTAACCACCGTGTTTTAAACTCACAAGTTTTCTTTGTCTGAAACAGGATGAAGGCTATGTTCATAACAAAGCTTGAAGTTTTTAGGTGTAATGCCCCAATTCTGCTTGTGCAAAGGATATTGAGAAGATCACACATCACCCCTAGGAGAAGCACTTCCTAGTCTGGGCCTTTCAAGTTATATTTTGTTTTAGGAGACACACTTCCTAGTTTTGGGTCATTTAAGTTTATTCCTAGGAGACGTACTTCCTAGTTTTAGTCATTGAAGTTTCACCCCTAGGAGATGGGTTATATTTTTGTTTCGGAGACACACTTCCTAAATTGAGAGTTTACCTCTAGGAGACGCACTTCCTAGTTGGAGTCATTTAAGTTCATCCCTAGGAGATGCACTTCCTAGTTTGAGTCATTAAAGTTTCACCTCTAGGAGACGCACTTCCTAGTCTGGGTTTTTCAAGTTATATTCTGGTTTTAGGAGACACACTTCCTAAATTGAGATTTTACCCTAGGAGATGCACTTCCTAGCTTTGGTCATTTAAGTTCATTCCTAGGAGACGCATTTCTTAGTTTAGTTATTGAAGTTCCACCCCTAGGAGACGCACTTCCTAGTATGGGTCTTTCAGGATATACCTTTAGGAGACACACTTCCTAAATTGAGAATTCATTCCTAGGAGACACACTTTCTAGTTTTAGTCATTGAAGTTTCACCCCTAGGAGACGCACTTCCTAGTCTGGATCTTTCGAGGTTATATTTTGTTTTAGGAGATGCACTTCCTAAATTGAGATTTTACCCATAGGATACACACTTCCTAATATGGGTCTTGGAGGTTATATTTTTGTTTTAGGAGACACACTTCCTAAATTGAGAGTTTACCTCTAGGAGACGCACTTCCTAGTTAGAGTCATTTAAGTTCATCCCCTAGGAGACGCACTTCCTAGTTTGAGTCATTTAAGTTCACCCCTAGGAGACGCACTTCCTAGTCTGGGTCTTTCATGATATACTTTTAGGAGACGCACTTCTTAAATTGAGATTTCACCCCTAGGAGACGCACTTCCTAATTTGGATCATTCGGGTTTTACTCTTAGCAGAAGCACTTGCTAGTCAAACATTCTTGGTTTTACTCACAGGAGATGCTCATTCTAGTCGAGTCTTGAGTTTACTCTCATCATTACATTGATAACATAAGTGGTTTACAGTTTTGCTAACAACTCACAAATCTTCCTAGTGCAAATTGGGGCAGAAAATTTTGTTTGTTTTGTTGTTTTGATTGCAGGCACCCGCCTGGAGAAAAAGAGAATTCATTTCGGAATCACTTCAAGCTTCAAGTCAGTAGCAGGCGCCCACCTGGAGAACGAGGGAAGTCATTTCAGAATTCAATTCAAGTTAGAAGTAGCAGAAGCTCGCGATAAAAATGCGAGTCATTAGTCTGGGATGGCCAATAGAAGTAGTCTCGATCCAGAATGAAAAAAAGAAAAAAGAAAAAGAAAAAGAAAAAAAAAAGAGGAAGTGAATCCAAAATGCAAAAGTAGAGACAAAATGTGGATTGCTCAAGACATGACTGAAGTTACGCGCACTACATGTCCGGTCTTGATCCGATAAAGTCGTGGAAGAATGAATTAGCACCTGCAACTAGCTAGCATCAAGGTTAAAATCAAAAGTCTACATGAAGAACCATTCAAGACTCAAGATCAAGATTCAGTAGACTTATAGATAGGAATCTTGTAACTCATAACTGATAGGCTTGCTTAGTTCTTTTAGATTTTGATTTGATGTAATGGCAGGAACCGCGGACCGGAACCTCAATGGCACCTCAATCGGTTCTCCACCTCAGTATACTCCATCACTTCATTCACTTCTAAACTACACGTGCCCTGATTCCTTTATTGCCAAGGATATGTAGGCAGCTCAGATACCAGGGCTCGGTCACATTCTCTTCTTTTCTCTTAGTTTTTGGTCTCTCTAAATAAGGGTCGGGTCAAAAAATCTATCTTGTCGTTCTTTGTCTGAAAACTCTTCGTATTTCCAGTCAAAGAGGGGCAGCTGTAGACATGTAATTTTTGACCCTCCCTGAAATTTTACAACTTTTTAGCGCTTAGATATTTTTTTAGTTCTAATATTGTTACTTTGCCTATTTTTGACCTTTTAGCTCTATTTTCTCTTAAAATGAAAAATACAAAAATATTTTTCCTCATTTTAGCTAATAGGTATTTTATCTAGTTGCTTTTAGTTTATCTTACCTTCCATGAAATTGAAAAATACGAATATAGTTTCAATACTTTTGTTTTCAAAAGATAAAAAGAAAAGTTACAAAAATATATTTTTTTTACTTAGTTTATTGTGATTTTTAAGTTGTAGGACTTTAGCAAATACGGAGTAGGATTAAGATTTCTTCATCCTCTTTCTATTATTATTATAGATAACTAGTATTTTTGTCTAGCTATTTATATCTAAAAGAAAGTCAAAATAAGAAGAAGAGAAGAACGAAAGAAAATGAAAAATATATACTTTCAGAAGTTAAGCAATTAAGGGTTATTAACTTTTGTTTTTCGAATTAAATCAACTTGATAGCATAGACAATTTAGCTTTATCGTATTTACGTTGTTGGTTTGGTTATTTAATAGGTAGGAATTTTATTTTAATTTTAATTTACACCAAAATAAAAAGAAAAATTCAAACAAAATCTTAGTTGGATTCCTTCCCATCTTTTGCTTCAACAAACTCACGTGACAAAGGCATAAGACAATTCACACACCTGAGAGTTGGAGAGAATGCACACGACATTTTTAACTATTGGGGACCATATGGTTTTTGCTAGAAAATTCTTTATTCCTCTCCAAGTACAATTTCTAAGGTTCATTTTCTTACTCTATTTATATGTACACTCCTCATTGAGAGAGGGAGGACAAATATTAGAGAAGAGGGTCACAGATAGAGAAAAGAGAGTGGAGGACAGATCTGAAGGAGAGACCCCGAGCCCCCACGACTTTATCCTTCTGCCGCCGTCCCTCACCACCAAAAACTCTCCGGAAAAAAAACCTTCAGCCGCTGCTCGTCTTCTTAACCCTCGCAAAACCAACCAACAACTCTATTCAAACCCGCCTGCCGCTGTAACTCCACCTTGAAGAAGCAGATGCCCCACTCATTTTGAAAATCTCTCATCTCCCTTAGCCTCCATCTCCGGTCAAGCTTCACCACGAGACTGCTATGGCTTCTATCCGTTGAAATGGTCAGAAATGGACAGTGAGAAACAGCCCAGAAACAGCCGTAAACCACCGTTGCTCAAACCCCAAAAATCAGCCGCGCCTTACTATTAACACCAAGAGGCCAAACTCATTTTTTACTACCATTTTGAGTCAAGAATTTAGCGAGCTCAAAGCTTCAGATCTCCAAATATGTATCGAGTTTCAGTTTCTGCCTGAGGAGCTCGAGATGTCCGTTAAGGTCTCGCTGAATCTCCGGTAGTTCGTTCATTTTGTCGCTGTCTGTGTTTGTTCGAGTTTGAATTTTCGAAATTGGTATTCCATCTGTAAGTGCGTTCAATCGGAAGTTAATTATAAGGAGTTTATTGTCGAGGTCCGTCCGTTACTCTCTCGCACTTTATTTTACTGCTTGTTTTCATGCCACTGTTTATTTTGCTCATCTGATAATCCTGGGATTTGAGTAGTTGGTTTTCTTTTTCAAGTTAGTAGATGACCAAGTATAAAAATCTCTTTGTTGATTTGTCTGATCTTCATGTTAGTTGTTGAGTTAATGGGCCATGGGTGTAGGATTTAAAGGTTAAAACGGGGGGTTTGGGATTCTATAGACAAATTGATTAAGGCTAATAACTAGAAATAAAAAATGTCTTCGGCTTAGGATGATTTTGTTGTCTCCATATTTTTTTTTCATTTTTGTTATTTAATTAAGAATCCGCTAGTAGCATGATTAGGCCGACCACACCTGGGTAGGCAAACAAACCTTTAGGATTTTGTTTGAATTTTCGAAGTAAGAGGTCGCCCCCTTTATTTTATTATGGTTTCATCAGGGGAATGCCCCGAAGAGTTTGTATATATATTTTATTCCGAGGAATGCCCCGTAGTATTCTGTAATTGGAGGCCGAAAGCAGAACTCGTAGTACTTTTATTCTTGTTTTATATTTATTTTTTATTTTATTAGGTGGGGACGACCTCGAGCCTCTTTTGATTGTTTATTTTCTTTTTGTGTGTTTTTACCTCAATTTGAATATCTTAAAAAGCCAACTTGATCATGTACGCAACTGTACTAGTTACGGAACTTGGAAAATGCCTCACACCTTGTCCCCGAGTCAAATAAATCCCTTACCCGAATCTCTGGTGCGAACTTGATTTTGGAGTCCTAAGTCTTTAAAAAGGAAACATCATTTCTAAAAAACGGTGACCTGACACACTAAAATCAAATGACAAGTGGCGACTCTGAGTTAATCCTTTTGAGCACTATCTTTTGTCACTTTCAAAATTGAAAAACCCTTTCGAGCTTTGCGAAATATTTTTATTTATAATAAGAGGGTTAAGTAAGGTTTGTAAAAAAGGGGTTTGACATGAACCCTTCCTGCTAACATGGTTAGTGGTTCCTTATTTATTTCCACAACACCTAGTGTTCTCTGACTTTCTTCCTGTACAGCTACTGCATATGCTTGATTAACTGACAATACTGGCCTTTTCTCCAGTATATTGCTCCTTACTTGACTGTAACTCTCATTTAGTCCCATGAGAAACTGTAGCAATCTTTGCCTCACTAGATGTTCCACATAAGGCCTCGATTCTTCACAGTTACAAGAAGGTAATGGGGCCAAAATGTCTAACTCATCCCACAGATCTTTCATTTTTGAGAAGTATGAAGTAACTGACTCAGTTCCTTGTAGGCTTGCAATCTCAGTCCAAAATTGATAGATTCGAGTCAAATTATCCTTGTCAAACCTCTCTTTGAACTCATCACATACTTTCTTCGCACTTGAAGTATACATGATGCTAGGTACCGACTCACTTGCTACAGTGCTACTAAACCAGGAAACCACAACAGCATTACATCTCTCCCATTGTGTTTCCAATTCTCCTTTGTACGATTTCTTTACACATGTACCGTCCATAAACCATAGCTTGTTCTTCACTAACAGTGCAACCCTCATTGCCCTGCTCCATAGGGCATAGTTTTTCGGCCCTGTGAGCTTCAATGAGATCAGTGCTATGTCAGGTCCATCTGAATCTCGAAAAAACAGTGGGTGATTGTAAGGTAGTTGTGCAATTTCATCTTTCGCCATAGCTGAACTTCAAAAAATTCTGCAATTTCTCAAAATTCTGCAACTTCAATCACTTCGATCTACGCAATTATAACAATCTAGGCTCTGATACCATGTTAATTTGTTGAATCTACACTCAATGATCTTAGATTGACAACATGCAATCGAATTTGGGAAGAGTTATGAAGGATCTAGAAGAAGGAAATGAGGAGAAGACAAATGCATTTTTGCTTCTGTTGAAGAAGAAGAAGCAGTACAACTAATTTTTGGAGAGGCACTGTTTATTTAACAGAAAACACGTGCCCCTTTCCACTTTCTAACACTATGACCCTAAACTTCCTTTCTTTACATTTAGGTTCATCTATTAGCTTTCTAACTAACTAACAACTAACTTTAATTAGTGTTCCTGATAATTATATAATCTATGTATACTGACTAGGCAAAGTAAACAATAAATTCAATCGGCTATTTATGTAAAGATCCCTGGCCAATTAGAATTCACTTACAATCACCTAATGAATTGACTATCTAGCTCAGGTCTAGGAGATTAGTTGATTTAATAGGTGTGTTAACAATCTTGTTTCCTTGTGTACAAGAATTAATAGTATTTTGATTTCTAATAATCCTTTGTACTAATTATATGAACGTTTGAAAGTGTCACGATCCTAAACCCGGACTCCGTCGTGATGGCGCCTCTTGTGAAGACAAGGCCAGCCGACACTTCTTATTTTTCCAATTATTAACAATTTAGTATTTAGAAACAGTCTAAACATGAATAGATAATTCAGAGTAGTAGATAATATCATAAATACACGGAAAAACAACCCAACACATCCCTAACCGGGGTGTCACTAGTCATGAGCATCTATAAAACCTTATACAAGTCTGAAAGGTCTACATCTAGTACAAAAGTCTGATATGAGATAGAAATGATAAAGAGGGAGAAACACAGGTCTGTGGACGTCAAACAGCTACCTCGTGAACTCAGAATGTCCGCCGGGAGCCTCAACTCGCACTGGCAGGATCAGCAATGTCTGAATCTGCACACAAGGGTGCAGGGAGTAAAGTGAGTACTCCAACTCAGTGAGTAACAAATGTTAATAAAGACTGAAAGTAAGAAATCACGAAAAACACAAAGCATTCTATGAAGCAGTAAAACCAAGTAAAATCAGTAAATCAATGAAAGATAGGTAAAATTCTTTATCTCAAATGTAGTTTCATGAAAATCCTTTTCAATGATTAAGCAGGTAATTGACAGTCAATTAAGAAAAATAACCACATAAAGGTTCGCCCCTCGGGCACAGTATCAACAAACCCGCCCCTCATGCAACATTTCAGAACAGTACCAGCCCCTCGGGCATTCACATAGAACAATACTAGCCCCTCGGGCTCAATCTCACATCAAAATGGGTACCCGCACTCACTGGGGGTGTGCAGACTCCTGGAGGGGCCCCTTACGGCCCAAGCGCAATAACAAGCCATCTTGTGGCATCAAACTAGGACCTCGGCCTCATATCAATAAAGCTACCTTGTGGCGTACATATCTCAGGCCCTCGGCCTCAAATCAGTATCACTGTTTCCTCACAACATAGGCCCTCGGCCTTACTCAGTAAAAAATCCTCACAAGCCACTCGGGCAGTAGTGAAACATGTTTCTCAGCCCAAAAATATCGTTTAAAAGATCATGTAATTGTTTAAAATAGAGTAAACATGGCTGAGTACGAAAACAGTGAAATATAACATGACTGAGTTAAAGTATAATGTCAAAATAGTGAGGAAATATCAATCAAAATCCCCAAAGGGCTCAAATAGTTGGCACAAGGCCCAAATATGGCATTCAGCCCAAATAATGATGAAAATAAGTAGATTTCAGTTAAATACGCGGTAAAATCATCAGTTGAGATGGACCAAGTCACAATCCCCAATAGTGCACGACCCCACACTCGTTATCAAGCGTGTGACTCACCTCAATATAGCACTACGATGTGCAATCCGGGGTTTCAAACCCTCGGAACATCATTTACAATCATTACTCACCTCGAACCGGCTAAATTTCTAGCTTGCGACGCCTTTGCCCCTCAAATAGGCCTCCACACACGTCAAATCTAACCAAAATCAGAACAAGGACGTCAAAATATGCTAAGGGAATGAAGCCCAAGCGAAAATAATCAATAAATGGCACAAATCCCAAAATTTCCAAAACCCGACCCCCGGGCCCATATCTCGAAATTCAATAATTTTCACATCAACGGATTCCTTATCTCCCCACGAGTTCATACATATCAAAAACATCAAAATCCATCCACAAATGACCCTTCAAATCCCAAATATTTGGTCTCAAATTTCAAGCCCTAGCTCTTCAATTTTAGGCTTAGATTCAATGATTTTTTTCTAGGTGGAATTCACATAATAATTGAGTTTTTAGTCCAAAATACTTACCTCCAAACGTTTCCCCTTGAATCCCTCTTCAATCTCCTTCAAAAATCTCCAAAAACAATCAATTATGAAGGAACGCGGTCAAACCCTCGCGTTCGCGAAGCACAAATTTACTTTGACCAACTTTCCTCTTTCGCGAACGCGACAAGGCCATCGCGAATGCGATGGTTCCTCATACTTACTCTTCGTGAACGCACCCCCTCTCTCGTGAACGCAAACAACTCGACCTCAGACCCAGCTGACCAAAAGACTCAACGCTAACGAGACTCCCTTCTCGCGAACGCGATGCACGAGCATCCAACCCTTCGCGAACGCGGAGCCTCCCTCGTGAACGCGAAGGCTAAAATTCCACTGACTCTTCGCGAACGCGATGGTCCACTTGCGAACGCGAAGAGTAAAAACCTACAACAGCGGAACCTGCAATTTCTACAACTCCAAACTTCACGAAATGGTCCGATTGACCACCCGAAGCTCACACGAGGCCCCCGAGACCTCCAGCAAAGGCACCAACATATCCAAAAACCTTATTCAAACTTGTTCCAATCATCAAAATAGCTCAAACAACATCAAATCACCCAAAACACATCAGATTCAAGCCAAACTTTCTAAAATCTTCAGAATTCCGCTTTTGATCAACAACCCAACCAAACCACGTCCGAATGACCAGAAAATTTGCACACACATCCCAAATGACCCAACGAAACTACTGCAACTCTCAGAATTCCATTCTGACCCTTATATCAAAATCTTGCCTACCAACCGGAAATTGCCAAAATATCAACTTTGCCAATTCAAGCCTAAATCTACTACGAACCTCCAAAATTTATTTCGATCGCGCTCCTAAGTCACAAATCACCTTCCGAAGCTAACCGAATCATTAGAACTCACATCTGAGCCCTCTAACACATAAGTCAACATTCGGTTGACTTTTCCAACTTAAACTTCCTTAAAAGAGACTAAGTGTCTCAAACCTTAACGAATTCCTTCCGGATTCGATCCGACCAACCTGATATCACATAACACGGATAAACAAAGTATCAAGAAGTAGAAATAGGGAAAGCGAAGCGGTAACTCTAGATCGCTAAATTTAATTGGAGTTGTCTATAGCCCTAGATATTGAGAAATGATCAGAGGCTAAATTTCTGGTGAGGAAGTTGGTGTTATACCTTGCAATATATGCCTAACATTATAACTTATATTATTCGTTAATTAGGCTAGCATGAGGTTACAATTACTTGAACATGAATATGTTAGGTTAGTTTTAACAAGTGAGTCAAATCAATGTCTTCATACGATTGTATTTATTCAGTCAAGATCTGTATTTCTTGTGTCTGTGAGGTAAGTGTTGGTCAGAGCAAATGAGAGCTTTTAATAAGCATTTCATTTTAGGTGCTTTTACTGTTAATACGGAGAGTGTTTTCTTTGACTGATAACTGATAAAGATCATGTTTTTATACATTGGACTTGACCAAAACTTCTACTATGCTACTGAATTAAGGGGCATATGAGGCTGTTATTAATTATTCACAAACTTATTGATGGCTATGTGATGACCCAAAAGGTCATCACTTGCTTTAAATTAAATTCTGTGTATACGAGGCCTTGAAAACCTCATTTATCATCACCTCAATTTGTGTGCGCAGTCCGGGCGCATAGCCAGAAAGCTTAAATATAAAAATCTGTGAAAACTGATAAATTTTTACTGTAAAATAAATTAATTTGACTTCGGTCAACGTTTTAGGTAAACGGACCTGGACCTAGATTTAACGATCCCGGAGGGAAAATATGGGACTTGGGCATATGCCCGGAATCGAATTCCGAGGTCCCAAGCCCGAGAAATGAATTTTTAAAGAAAATTATTTTGTGAAATTTTTAAAGAAATTTGAAATGAAATTTGCTTAGAACATGATGGTATCGGTCCCGTATTTTGGTTCTGTTTCTCGGTACATGTCTTATATATGATTTAAGACGTTTCTATGGAATTTGGTAAAAAACAGATGTCATTTGACGTGATTCGGACCTAAATTGCTAAATTTGATACTTGATGAAGTTTGAGAAAATTTCTTTGATTTTGAGGTTTAATTCGTTGTTGTTGAGGTTATTTTGGCGATTTGATCGCACGGATAAGTTCGTATGATGTTGTTGAGTTAGTAAGTGTGTTTGGTTAGGAGCCCCGAGGTCTCGGGTATGTTTCGGATGCGTTTCGGGAAGTTTTGGACTTAAGAAAAATTGCAGAAACAGCTGATCTGGTGTTCTGATACGTTCCTCTTCGCGTTCGCGGGAGAACCCACGCGAACGCGATGCATTAAATTTTGTCGAAGGAAATTCCTTCTACGCGAACGCATAGCTCAGGTCACGAACGCGAGACAGTGGGGGGCTATACCTTCGCAAACGCGGTCCTGGCCACGCGAACGCGAAGGCAAAGTGGGCCTGTGCAGGGGTGGGGCATTTACATTACACGAACACGACCCCTTGGACGCGAACGCAAGGGCTCGAGGAGATTACTCTCCGCGAATGCGAGCCCGTATACGCGAACGCGAAGGCTTATCCAGCTTGACCCATCGCGAATGCGAAGGGCATTTTCGCCCAGTGATTTTAAAAGACCAAAAATAGAACACTTTCGGGGTTTTATAAAAATTTCACAAACCTCTTCTTCTCCAAAGCTCTTAGGCTATTTTTGAAGCTTTTCTTCACCATAACTCTTGGGTAAGTAATCTTTAACTTGTTTTCTTCCATTTTTATCAACACCATTAGATTTCTAGGCCTAAATCATGTGAATAAGAGTAGAAAATTAGGATTTGGGTAGAGTTAGGTTTTTTTATTTTTCATGATTTAGACCTCGTTTGGGGGTCGAATTTGAAAATAAATTATATATTCGGGATCGTGGGTGAATGGGTGATCGGATTTTGGTTCGAACCTCGTATTTTGACCAAGTGGGCCCAGGGTCGATTGTTTTGGTTTTTGGGAAGAATGATTGGAAAGCTATTGTTAGGCATTGGATTCGAAATGTTTATCATTTATTGATGTTATGAAGTCATTTATGTATAGATACAATTGGGTTGGAGCCGAATTCGAGAGGAAAGGCGGTAATTGAGGATTGAGTTAGCCGTGGAAGTTTGAGGTAAATGTTCGGTCTAACCTTAGCTTGAGGGATTAAGAGTTGAGTCCTATTTGCTATTTGCTTCTTGTTGGATACGACGTATAGGCATGGTGACGAGTATCTATACGTTGGTGTCGAGCATGACCGTGAGTCTTAAATTGATACTTGTTGTATTCTTGAATGTTACTATGGTTGAAATTGTGAGTAAATCTTTGATATTGAGCAAATACTTAGTTTGTTTATCGTGGAATCTACTTATGATTGAGAAATGGTGAAAATTGAGATGAGTAGGAGTTGAGTTAAGATTGGTTATAGCTGATTCTCCCTTGCCGGGATAGTGTAGTCTATTGTTGATCCCTTGCCGGGACGGTTAATTATGATTATTGTTGACTGTATATTTGGAACGGGTTGCGAGCCGCAACATTATAATATATATATGGATCGGGTTGCACGCGCACAATAGATATTATATTGGATTGGGTTTCACACCACAACAGTTATATATGTGGATCGGGTTGCACGCCGCAATAGATATTATATTGATCGGGTTGCACGCCGCAACAGATATTATATTGGATCGGGTTGCACGCCGCAACAGTTATATCTGTGGATCGGGTTGCATGCCGCAACATATATTATATTGGATCGGGTTGCATGCCGCAACAGATATTATATTGGATCGGGTTGCACGCTGCAATAGTTATATATGTGAATCAGGTTGCACACCGCAATAATGTTAAATGATAAGGGATAGGGTTGCGCGCCGCAACAGTATTGTTATTGTATTATTGTAGACATCGAGTGTTCTTTCATACTTTATTAAGTTTCTGTTAGAATTGATATGTTTCCCCCTCCCTTTTAAATTGTTATATCCTGTTTATATTTCCGTTGTATATTATATAGCTGCACAGGTTTATCTGGAATCTGTTCCTACCCTCGTCACTACCTCGCCGGGGTTAGGCCAGACACTTACCAGCACATGGGGTCGGTTGTGCTGATGCTACACTCTGCACTTACGTGCAGATATAAGAGCAGCACTTGGTCAGCAGCATTAGGGGAGCCAGCTTCAGTCCACCGAGATACCAAGGTAGCTTGCAGGGGTCCGCACTCCCGGCATCTCCTCTATCTTTTATATGTTCTGCTATCTCTTGTATTCGAGGCAAACAATGTTTTCTTTCTTTCAGATAGTTGTGTGTAGTGATTTTAGTAGTCCGTGGATGTTGTGACACCAGTTTCTGGGTAGAGGCATATGTGGATTTTCGTATTATTTTAGGTTTTACATTTATTTAAGTCTTCTGCTTAATCTCATATTCCACTGTATTTAAATAATTATCACTTGTTAATGTAATTTGTAAGAAAATTTAAATAAAAGAGTTATGGATTCCTAATTTCATGGCTTGCCTAGCTTCTACTAGTATGCGCTATCACGACTCCCGAGGGTGGGGAAATCCAGGTCGTGACAAGTTGGTATCAGTGCTCTAGGTTACATAGGTCTCACAATTCACGGACAAGCTCAGTAGAGTTTGAGGGATCGGTACAGACACGTCTGTATTTATCCCCCAGAGGCTATAGAGTTAGGAAAAAACTTCACATTTGTTCTTTCTTGTCGTGCGGCTTTGTTTCTCAAATGCTAATTGAATTTCTACTTTGTTCTTTCGCAGATGGCGAGAACACACGCTTCCTCATCTACCGCTCAGTAGCACGAGCCCCCAGCAGCATCTCCCATGAGGGGCAGAGGCTGAGGCCGTGCCAGAGGCCGAGGTAGGGGCAGAGCTCAGCCCCGAGCAGCAACACCAGTGGCGGAGCCTCAGGTTGATTTTGATGAGGGGGTTCCAGCCACAGCAGTTTCGGTAGGCCCAGCTCAGGTTCTAGAGGGGTTCATTGCTACCCTAGTTCTTCAGGATGCTCTGGTCCGATTAGTGGGCCTCATGGAGAATGTCACCCGAGTAGGCTTGCTTCCTGTAGCACCAGCCGTCTCTCAGGCTGGAAGAGGGGCTCAAACTCCTACTACTCACACTCTGGAGCAGGTAGCTCCCCAGATTCAGACTTTAGTGGTTCAGCCAGTTGGAGTAGTTCAGCCGGGTGTGGTAGCTCAGACCGGTGAGGGAGCAGTTATGTCTGCCGATGCTTTGTGGAGACTAGATAGGTTCACCAAGCTCTTCACTTCTACTTTCAACGGTGCATCTATTGAGGATCCCTAGGATTATCTAGACAGTTGCGACAAGGTTCTCAGGAACATGGGTATTGTTGAGACCAATGGGGTCGATTTTGTTACATTTCGCTTGTCTGGATTCGCCAAGACTTGGTGGAGGGATTATTGCTTAGCTAGACCAGCCGGATCGCCAACCTTGACTTAGGAGCAGTTCACACAGCTATTTCTGGAGAAGTTTCTCCCTATTACTCAGAGAGAGGCCTATCAAAGGCAGTTTGAGTGCCTCCAGTAGGGTTCCATGATGGTTACCCAGTATGAGACTAGGTTCATCGACTTAGCTCTCCATGCTCTTATCATACTTCCTACCGAGAGAAAGAGGGTGATGAGGTTTATTGACGGTCTTATTCAGCCGATTCGCCTTCAGATGGCTAGGGAGGCTGGAAGTGAGATTACTTCTCAGGAGGCGGCCAATGTGGCCCGTAGAGTTGAGATGGTCCTATCACAGGAAGGTGGTCATGGGTCGGACAAGAGGCCCCGTCATTCAGGTAGATTTAGTGGTGCCTCGTCTAGAGGTAGATTTTTATATGGTAGAGGCCATCCTCCTAGGCCCTTTCAGTCAGCCCTTCAGGTTTCTCACGGTGCTTCAGGTAGCCATGGTCCCCAGATGCAGTATTCTGATCAGCAACCCTATAGTGCACCATCAGCTCCTATCAGTGCACTACCACTTCAAAGTTTTCGGGGTGGTCATTCAGGTCGCCAGGGTTAGTCTCAGTTTCCTCAGCCATAACATTCAGGTGGATGTTATGAGTGTAGTGAGTATGGTCATATCCGGAGGGCTTTTCCGAGGTTGGTGGGTACTCAGTTGCAACAGCAGGGTTCCCGTGCTATGATTCAGGCACCAGATGTTCCACAGACCGCCCTGCCAGCTAGGGGCGGGGGTAGAAGTGCTAAAGGTGGAGGTAGAGGATTTAGAGGTAGATCTCAGACCACCAGAGGTGGAGGCCAGCCAGCTGCAGGCCGTCCCAAAGAGGTAGTTCAGAGTGGTGGGGCCCAGCCCCAATGTTATGCTCTTCCAGCCAGGCCCGAGGCTGAGGCTTCAGATGTGGTGACCACAAGTACTATTCTGGTTTGTGATAGAGATGCTTCAGTGTTATTTGATCCAAGGTCTACATACTCGTATGTTTTATCTTATTTTGCACCGTATCTGGTCATGCCTAGTGATTCATTGAGTGTTCCTATTTATGTGTCTACACCGGTGGGTGATTCTATTGTGGTTGATCGAGTCCATCGTTCTTGTATCGTGGTGATTGGAGGTCTTGAGACTCGTATAGATTTGTTGCTTCTAGACATGGTTGACTTCGATGTTATATTGGGGATGGACTGGTTATCACCTTACCACGCTATCTTGGACTGTCATGCCAAGACTGTGACCTTAGATTTATCGGATATGCCTCATTTAGAGTGGAGAAGGACTCCTAGTCATTCTACCCGCCGTGTTGTCTCGTATGTGAAGGCTCGACGTATGGTCGAGAAGGGGTGTTTGGCCTATTTGGCGTATGTTCGCGATTCTAGTGCTGAGGTTCCCTTTATTGATTCTGTGCATGTTGTTCGTGAGTTTCCTAAGGTATTCCCTTCAGACCTGTCGGGGATGCCACCCGACAGGGATATTAACTTATGCATTGATTTGGCTCCGGGCACTCAGCCCATTTCTATCCCGCCGTATCGTATGGCCCCGCCGGAGTTGAAAGAGTTGAAGGAGCAGTTGCAAGACTTGCTTGAGAAAGGTTTCATTAGACCCAGTGTGTCACCTTGGGGTGCGCCGTTGTTGTTTGTTAAGAAGAAGGATGGACCGATGATAATGTGTATTGGTTATCGGCAGTTGAACAGGGTTACAATCAATAATAAGTATCCATTGCCGAGGATTGATGATTTATTCGATCAACTTCAGGATGCCAAGGTATTTTCAAAGATTGACTTGAGATCTGGCTACCATCAGTTGAGGATTAGGGCATCTGATGTCCCTAAGACAGCTTTCCGCACTCGGTACGGCATTATAAGTTCTTGGTCATATCATTTAGGTTGACCAATGTCCCAACAATTTTTATGGATTTGATGAACCGAGTGTTCAGGCCTTATTTGGAATCGTTCGTGATAGTCTTCATTGACGATATTTTGATATATTCCCGCAGCTAGGAGGAGCACGAGCAGCATCTCAGAGTGGTTCTTCAGACTCTGAAGGATAGTCAGTTATATGCTAAGTTCTCGAAGAGTGAGTTCTGGTTGAGTTCAGTTGCATTCCTGGATCATGTTGTATCAGTAGAGGGTATTCAGGTTAATCCAAAGAAGATTGAGGCAATTAAGAACTGGCCTAGACCAACATTAGCTACAGAGATTCGGAGTTTCTTGGGATTGGCAGGCTACTATCGTCGGTTCGTGGAGGGGTTCTCATCTATCGCAGCCCCGATGACCAGGTTGACTCAGAAGGGTGCCCAGTTCAGATGGTCGGACGAGTGTGAGGCGAGCTTTCAGAAGCTCAAGACAGCTCTGACTATGGCACTGGTGTTGGTTTTTGCCCACAGGTTCAGGGCCTTATACAGTTTATTGTGATGCATCTCGTATTGGGCTTGGTGCAGTGTTGATGCAGGATGGAAAGGTCATTGCCTATGCTTCGCGGCAGTTGAGGATTCATGAGAAGAACTATCCGGTTCATGATTTGGAGTTGGCATCCATTGTTCATGCATTGAAAATTTAGAGGCACTATCTGTATGGCATGGCATGTGAGGTGTTCACGGATCATAAGAGTCTTCAGTATTTTTTCAAGCAAAAGGAGTTGAATTTGAGGCAGAGAAGGTGGTTGGAGTTGTTGATAGATTATGATATCACTATCTTATATCATCCGGAGAAGGCTAATATGGTGGCCGATGCTTTGAGTAGGAAGTCAGCCAGTATGGGCAGTCTTACTTATATTCCGATCGGTGAGAGACCGCTTGCTTTGGATGTTCAGGGTTTGGCCAATCGGTTTTTGAGGTTGGTTATCTCTCAGCCTAGTCGTGTATTAGCTTGAACGGTCGCTCGTTCTTTTTTATTGGAGTATATCCATGATCGGCAGTATGATGATCCCCATTTGTGTGTCCTTAGAGACACAGTGCAGCGTGGAGGTGCCAAGCAGGTTACCTTAGATGATGATGGAGTTTTGAGATTGCAGGGTCGAGTTTGTTTTCCTAATGTGGATGGGCTTCGAGAGTTGATATTTGAGGAGACCCATAGCTCTCGGTACTCTATTCATCCGGGCGCCGCGAAGATGTATTAGGATTTTCGGCAGCATTATTGGTGGCGTAAAATGAAGAATGATATTGTTGCATATGTGGCTCGATGTTTAAATTGTCAGCAGGTTAAGTATGAACATCAGAAACCTGGTGGTTTATTTCAGGGGATTGAACTTCCCGAGTGGAAGTGGGAGCAGATCACTATGGACTTTGTTGTTGGACTCCTGCAGACTCAGAGGAAGTTCGACGCAGTCTGGGTCATTGTTGATAGGCTGACCAAGTCAGCGCATTTCATTCCTATGGCAGTCTCCTATTCATTCGAGAGGTTAGCTGAGATCTATATCTGTGAGATTGTTCGTCTTCATGGTATGCCTGTATCTATCATTTCGGACCGAGGTACGCAGTTTACCTCACATTTCTGGAGAGCAGTTCAGCGAGAGTTGGGCACCCAGGTTGAGTTGAGTACAACATTTCATCCTCAGACGGACGGGCAGTCCGAGCAGACTATTCAGATTTTGGAGGATATGCTCCAAGTTTGTGTCATTGACTTTGGAGGCTCATGGGATCAGTTTTTGCCTTTAGCAGAGTTTGTGTACAACAACAGCTACCAGTCGAGTATCCAGATGGCTCCTTACGAGGCTTTATATGATAGGCGGTGTCAGTCTCCGGTTGGATGGTTTGAGCCGGGAGAGGCTTGGTTGTTGGGTATAGATCTAGTTTAGGAGGCCTTGGACGAGGTCGGGATTATTCAGGATAGGCTTCGTACAGCTCAATCCAGGCAAAAGAGTTATGCAGACAGCAAGGTTCATGATTTGGCAATCATGGTTGGTGAGCGGGTATTTCTCCGAGTGTCGCCTATGAAGGGCATGATGAGATTTGGGAAAAAGGGCAAGCTTAGCCCTAGGTTTATTGGTTCGTTTGAGATTCTTGATCGAGTCGGAGAGGTGGCTTATAGACTTGCATTGCCGCCGAGCTTATCAGTCGTGCATCCAGTATTTCATGTGTCCATGCTTCGAAAGCATCATGGCGATCCATCCCACGTGTTAGATTTCAGCACTGTCCTGTTGGAGAAGGACTTGTCTTATGAGGAGGAGCCGGTAGCTATTCTAGATCGGCAGGTTCGTCAGTTGAAGTCGAAGAGTTTTCCTTCTGTTCGTGTTTAGTGGAGAGGTCAGCCTCCTGAGGCATCGACTTGGGAGTTCGAGTCTGATATGTGGAGCCGTTATCCTCATCTTTTCCCCGACTCGGGTACTTCCTTCTTCTATCCGTTCGAGGACGAATGGTTATTTTAGAAGTGGAGAATGTGATGACGTCATCACTTGCTTTAAATTAAATTCCGTGTATCCGAGGCCTTGAAAACCTCATTTATCATCACCTCGATTTGCGTGCGCGGTCCGGGCCCCAGAAAGCTTAAATATGAAAATATGTGAAAAATAATAAATTTTGACTGTAAAATGAATTAATTTCACTTCAGTCAATGTTTTGGGTAAACGGACCTGGACCCGTGATTTGACGGTCCCGGAGGGTCCGTAGGAAAATATGGGACTTGGGCATATACCCGGAATCGAATTCCGGGGTCCCAAACCCGAGAAATGAATTTTTAAAGAAAATTGTTTTCTGAAATTTTTAAAGAAATTTGAAATGAAATTTGCTTAGAACATGATGGTATCGGGCCTGTATTTTGGTTGCGGCGCCAAGTATATGTCTTATATATGATTTAAGACATTTTTGTGGAATTTGGTGAAACACGGATGCCATTTGACGTGATTTAGACCTAAATTGCTAAATTTGATACTTGATGAAATTTGAGAAAAATTCTATGATTTTGAGGTTTAATTCGTTGTTATTGAGATTATTTTGGCGATTTGATCGCACGGATAAGTTCGTATGATGTTGTTGAGTTAGTACATGTGTTTGGTTAGATCCCCGAGGGCTCGAGTGTGTTTTAGATGTATTTCGGGAAGTTTTGGACTTAAGAAAAATCGCAGAAACAGCTGATCTGGTGTATGCGAACGCGAAGGCTTATCCAGCCTGACCCACCGTGAATACGAAGGGTCTGTCGCGAACGCGAAGGTCATTTTCGCCCAGTGATTTTTAAAAGACCAAAAACAGAACACTTTCGGGATTTTATAAAAATTTCACAAACCTCTTCTTCTCCAAAGCTCTTAGGCGATTTTTGAAGCTTTTCTTCATCATAACCTCTTGGGTAAGTAATCTTTAACTTGTTTTCTTCCATTTTTATCAACACCCATTAGATTTCTAGGCCTAAATTATGTGAATAAGGGTAGAAAATTAGGGATTTGGGTAGAGTTAGGGCTTTTTGATTATTAATGATTTAGACCTCGTTTTGGGGTCAGATTTGAAAATAAATTATATATTCGGGCTCGTGGGTGAATGGGTAATCTGATTTTGGTTCGAACCTCGTATTTTGACCAAGCGGGCCCGGGGTCGATTTTTGGATTTTTTGGAAGAATGATTGGAAAGCTATAGTTAGGCATTGGATTCGAATTGTTTAGCATTTATTGATGTTATGAAGTTATTTATGTATAGATACAATTGGTTTGGAGCCGAATTCGAGAGGAAAGGCGGTAATTGAGGATTGATTTGGCCGTGGAAGTTTGAGGTAAGTGTTCGGTCTAACCTTAGCTTGAGGGAATAAGAGTTGAGTCCTATTTGCTATTTGCTTCTTGTTAGGTACGACGTATAGGCATGGTGACGAGTATCTATACGTTGGTGTCGAGCATGACCGTGAGTCTTAAATTGATACTTGTTGTATTCTTAAATGTTACTATGGTTGAAATAGTGAGTAAATCCTTGATATTGAGCAAAGACTTAGTTTGTTTATCGTGGAATCTACTTATGATTGAGAAATGGTGAAAATTGAGATGAGTAGGAGTTGAGTTAAGATTGGTTATAGCTGATTCTCCCTTACCGGGACGTATATACTTGTACTGTTGAGTTCCCTTGCCGGGATAGTGTAGTCTATTGTTGATCCCTTGCCGGGACGGTTAATTATGATTATTGTTGACTGTATATTTGGAACGGTTTGCGCGCCACAACATTATAATATATCTATGGATCAGGTTGCACGCCGATAGATATTATATTGGATCGGGTTGCACGCCACAACAGTTATATATGTGGATCGGGTTACACGCCGCAACAAATATAAAATGATAAGGGATCGGGTTGCGTGCCGCAACAGTATTGTTATTGTATTGTTGTAGACATCGAGTGTTCTTTCATACTTTATTAAGTTTCTATTAAAATTGATATGTTTCCCCTCCCTTTTAAACTGTTATATCCTGTTTATATTTTTGTTGTATATTATATAACTGCACAGGTTTATCTGAAGTCTGGTCCTACCCTCGTCACTACCTCGCCGGGGTTAGGCCAGACACTTACCAGCACATGGGGTTGGTTGTGCTGATGCTACACTCTGCACTTACGTGCAGATACAGGAGCAGCACTCTGTCAGCAACATTAAGGGAGCCAGCTTCAGTCCATCGAGATACCGAGGAAGCTTGCAGGCGTCCGCAGGCCCAGCGTCTCCTCTATCTTTTATTATGTTCTGCTATCTCTTGTATTCGAGACAGACAGTATTTTCTTTCTTTCAAACAGTTGTGTGTAGTGATTTTAGTAGTCCGTGGACGTTGTGACACCAATTTCTAGGTAGAGGCATATGTGGATTTTCGTATTATTTTAGGTTTTATATTTATTTCAGTCTTCCACTTAATCTCATATTCCGCTGTATTTAAATAATTATCACTTGTTAATGTAATTTGTAAGAATATTTAAACAAAAGAGTTAAGGATTCCTAATTTCGTGGCTTGCCTAGCTTCTACGAGTAGGCACCATCACGACTCTCGAGAGTGGGGAAATTCGGGTCGTAACAAGCTATTTAATCTGTCAAATATGACGAGTGTTATTTCAGTTATTCTATACCTGAATATTGTGTCCTTGATCCCATTTAGAGAATTCAACCTATCAATAGTATGGGTTTTGTGCTATGATAATATATTGATTCACATCAAGTTTATTACTAGTAGGGGTGGCAAAATGGGTTAAAAGAAAATAGTTAACCACTCATATTATCCACTAAAAATGGGTTGGATAATGAACATTTTAAAAATGGGTCAAATATGGATAAGAACCATATTATCCATTTAGAAAATGGATAATCAATGAGTAACCAATGGATAACCAATGAGTCTAACTTTTACATTTGTAAAACCTCAAGTTGGGGATTCCTCAAATTACGGAGACTAAGAATTCTCCCAAAAGTGATCATATGCAAGACTTCATGGATAATATGGTTACCTATATTATCCGCCGGTTAACCCATTTTTTATCCGTATTAAATACGGGTCGGGTCGAATAATTGATCCATTTTTTTATTACCCATTTTCGACCCGAACTATATCTGACCCGACCTGTCTGTTTGCCACTCCTATTACTTAGCATACTGGACAGATCCAACTCTTAAGCAGTAAAAACTATTTAGGTAGTATATATTTCCCAAATTGAATTTATGGAAAAGGGCCTAAAATGCCCCTTTACTATATGAAATAGGACATGCTAGCCTTCCATTAAAAGTTGGTCTCTATTCTGTCGTTGCCGTCAACAAATGGGCTCGTATATGCCCTCCATCACTAACAGAAGACTCATAAAGCCACGTGGAATATATGTGAGGGCTAGTTAGACCTAGTTTGAATTGTACAGGGGCATATATGAACCAGTTATTGTTTACCGTGAAAATGGTAATAACAATTAAATTTGATTATGAGGTTCTAAAAATACGTGATCTATTTTTATGCTAGTTGTTGAGCAATGGATGCTGGGTAAAAGGTTAGAAATCAAGATTACAGCTTAGGAACGCTATGACAATCGAACCAAACAGTTGAGATCGGGGCCTCGAGCCGTCGATTATAATGCCTCGAGGTCGAGTTGGGTAACTGGCTTAGATCGATCGAGGGAGGGCTAACACTTTATGAGAGCTATGGGGATGGCTTTTTATGATCAATGATAGGCAATAAATGATGAACAATAAATAGAACACAATAAATATAAGCAATAAATGAAGTAATGAGATCAAGAGAATATGTTAGAGAGCAGAGAGAATGTTCTTGTGTATTTAGTATTGAGCAACAGATGATTACAAAATGACAAGGATCCCCTTTATATATGAGGGAAAATCTTAACATAGTACAAATATATTTATTACAAAGATATGGACATGGAACAACTAGTTGATGTCATGATTCGGGCCTGAACTTAGCTCACTAGACTTTGTCAGCTCTAGTTATGCGCCTTGGGAACTCCCCACTTTTTCATCATAGCCATTGGTCTGCACTGCTCTGAGGTCAAGCGTCGATTTCCCTTAAGGATGAACTTCAACCATAGTCTCGAACCTGTGAAATATGCTTACGAGGCATCACAACGACGGAAAATTAGACCCTCTGGTTTTACTGTATACAGATAGTCCCCGTGTTTCTTAGAGTGAAAGTGATAAGAAATGACCTTGAATTCCTGCCCCTATGGTACTTCCGTAATGACGGTGCAAAAAGATGACGTACACACAGCCCTTGAAAGCCTTCGTATTGATTACAACGGTTGGCTGTTCCTTGGCCTCTTTCAACGCGCGTGTGGGTCCTCTATAAATACTTCTCTTCTCGTTATTTATAACTCACTGCACCACCACGCCCCCAAAAAGGTTCCTTCTACCTTCATTTTTGCTTTTTCTTGGAAATGCAATTTCCCTTTCACATTTGAAATCTTTTAGGGATGGCGAAAACTTCAGCCTCTACTTCTCAGGATAACATGACCTCCTCCTCTTCGCTTCTATCTAAAGGCAAAACGGCAGTGCCTCCTCGTGTTGAGGAGTGTGTTCCAAGATTTTTTGCAATGGCTTCCGATTTAAAGGTTGAGAGACCTTCTTCGAAGACGGGGCATCGTGAGCCTGTGTCTCAGTATATTAGCTCAATAACAAACGTCAAAAGGGTGAGGATTGATTGCCGCTTGGGGGATGCGGTGCTTGTGTAGATCCCTTCTCGGGAGGAGGATATAACGACACACAAAGCCAATTTTCTCAGTGTGTATACTTACCCATTTACCCTTAGGTCGGTGGGAACATCCTTGCCTCTGATAGACCCCGTGATTCTTGACTTCTGCCAACGGTATCAAGTGACCCTCGGCCAAATTCACCCTTCGTTTTGGCGCATTGTCTACATGATCAGGTACTACGTGAACATGATTGAGGAGATTCCCTTCACCCTCAATCACCTGATTAGGATGTACATCCCCCGTCTCTTCCATGGGGGTGTGATTAAGCTCCACTGCCGAGCTTTGAGGGCTCTTTTTGCTTGCATCGAAGAAGTTGGGAACAGAGGGTGGATGAGCCGCTTTGTCCGAGTTAGGACTTCAAACCTAATCCCGATGGAAAGGATGTCGTTCCCCAAAAGGTGGAACATGGAACGTAAGTAGATACATTATCTAGCACTTAATTTTTTCTGCTAATGTAGCCATGGCAATATACCCTGGTGCGGTCACGGACCTCTCGAGATGGGTCGGCCGGATGGACTCGGTTTGCCCATACGCTGAGCGAGCGTGGCGTGATCTGTCCCAAGCTCGATGGGAAGCCAAGGACCATGGTGAGTCTTTACTCCTGCCGCAGTCGTACTTTTTAATCTGAATTGCTGCTGATAGCGTCCTTACTCCCTATGCATAGTGTAGGTCTGGGGGAGGTCCCTTGATGAAGGGAACATCGTTTGGTGAAGAGGGTACCTCGGGACCTGATGAAGGGAGGAAAGACAAAGGGAACCGTCGAATGAACCTTCGGAATCTAAGAAGACCAAGGTGGAGGAAACTAAGGCCGACCCGGCAGCCCTAAATCCAGAAGCAACGGGAAGTCCCCGAGTTGAAGGCGATGGGGAAAATAATTTCTTGATAGCGCCCCAGGGAGGGGAAAACTTGATAGACCCTCATGCCGTAGAGATGGTGGCTCCCGAGTTGGAGCTTAATGTCATCGCGGTCTAACTTCAGGCTGGAGAGGCCATTGAGGAAGTATCGGGTGATGTCCCCGAGCCGGCCGATGGCCAAAATATCCCTCGATCTGCGACGCATTCGGTAGGTGGTTTGGAGGACCCAATTCCGAAGCCCTGCAGGGACAAGAGATGAACCCGATTGACCATGTTGGTGTTGCTGTCGCCAGTGATTCCACTCAGGGAACAACCTTACCTCCTAAGAAAATACAAGATGCCCCGAATGAAGAACCTTCCGATGTGGGGTGCATATCCGAGACAGAGATGTGATTGAAAGGCCTTTAGTCGATCCCAAGGGAATTTTCGAGCTCGATTCTTTACTCGTCTTCAGCGAGATGAGCAAGCTTTGTGAGCAGGTAGTTTTTGTAAATCTTGCCTGTTGTTCTGATCGTTTGTCTTTCTAACTTGTCTTTTTCATGGCTTCAGGACATGGCGCTTTATAATCAGACTTTCACCCAGTTTCAGGCTGAGGTGACTCGTCATGAGCGTGCGAAAGCTCATCTTGGTGAACATGTTACCTAGTTTTCGTTTGTTATTATCTGAATGTTTGTCAGATCCCAGAGTTTTAACATTTTGGATCTGATTTGTGCAGTTTGAGAAGAAAGGTGCCCGAGCTCCGAGCCAGAGACTCCGAAGTCCTCGAACTCAAATGGCACGTGCGAGAGATAACCTCTGAAAGGGATATGCTCCAGGAAAAGATGGCCTTAGTCGGGCATCAGTTTCATGATGCGAGGGGGGATAGTGACAAATGTAGAGGTCTCCATTCTGAGTTAGTTGCTGCACTATCCGGGATCAAAACCGACGCTGAGGCGCTCATATATTGCACAAAGAGGATGTCGTTGTAATAAACGCTTAAGCCAGGAGAGTGCCTGAGGAGGCCGAACTGAAATTGACTCGAGCCATAGAGCATGCTCGGTTAGAATCTCGGAGGCAGACTCTCGAGGACATACACACGGGGGGTATCATTTTGTCTGTCGAGCTTGAGAGGGTGAAGACCTTAGGGAAGAAAGTTGCTGCCCTGTTTGCTTCTGGAGGTGTGCCGGGTAGTGGCTTAGAAGATGATGAGAATGAAGGCGGAATCACTAGAGGGGAAGAGGCCGTTGAAGGTCCTGGGAATGTAACCGGAACCATTAGGGCACAACCTCCGGCGGAGCCGTCAAAGATGTAGGCTCGATGATAGATTAGGGTTCTGTTTGGCTCCTTCCTTGTAAGAGTTTTTTAAAAGCCTTGTAAACGTACCTCTGCGAGCAATATGTATAAAAGGCTTTTCATTTTTTATCACTTCTTTTCTCCTTTGCCTTGTGTGATGTTTTTGATAATCGATTCGAGATCTTAGACCTTGGGTTAGACCCTCGGGTTTTTGCTATTACTGAGCAACTCGTAACAGTCAAAAGTCAGTCCCCGAGTGTTCTCGGGTTAGACCTGACTTTTATATGTTGGGTCGCTATGTCCTTCGATTTTAGCGCTGGCGACAGTGGCTCTTACGTGTTTGGTCGATGCGACCTTCGATTTTAGTGCTGGCGACAGTGGCTCTTACGCTTTTGGTCGGTGCGACCTTCGGTTTTAGCGCTGGCGACAGTGGCTCTTACGCGTTTGGTTGGTGCGACCTTCGATTTTAGTGCTGGAGACAGTGACTCTTACGCTTTTGCTCTTAGGAATATTTAGTTAATTGTTTTGGGTTCAGTCTTCGAATCGGGTTTCGACTCGAGCTTATTTGACCCTCAAGTTTTTGAATTTTAAAGCTGGCCCTTAGGCTCTTATGCGTGGGGTCGGTACAACCTCTTGTGTGGGCTGGAGATAATGGCTCTTACACTTTGGGTCGATGCGACCTTTTATATGAGCTGGCGTCAGTGACTCTTCCGCTTTGGATCGATGCGACTTCTAATATAGGCTTTATTTTTCCCTCGTTAAGGAGTTTTGAAATTGTGTTTGCCTGACTCTTCGATAGTTTGATACAAACCTCGATTATGAGTCATTTATATGGCGATGATCGAGCACCTCGGGAGGTTTGGCTCGGCGGCTGAGTATCTCGAAGCCTGTATTTAGGAGCTGACATGGTCGAAGCTCTTTTGTCTATGTTGAGGGTAGCCTGTTTAACCGGTTGTTTTCGAAGTATACTTGAAGCAATTGAAGGCCTGTGATTTTATAGCGACGGTGGGGCGTCTCTGAATCGCGTTAGTTTGGCTGATACAACCTTATGACAAGTGAATCAAATCAATATCTTCATACCAATTGTATTTATTCAATCCAAGATCTGTATTTCTTGTGTCTGGGAGGGAAGTGTTGGTCAGAGGCTCAGAGCAAATGAGAGCTTTTTATCATCATTTCATATTAGGCTCTTTTAGCTTTATAATTGGAAATATGCAATAGAATATTGTGTCCTTGATCCCATTTTGAGAATTCAACCTATCAAGAGTATGGGTTTTGTGCTATGACAATATATTGATTCACATCAAGTTTATTACTCCCTCCATTCCAATTTATGTGAACCTGTTTGATTGAGCACGGAGTTTAAGAACAAAATGAAGACTTTTGGAATTTGTGGTCCTAAACAAGTCCAAATGGGGTCCAAAGTATTTGTGTGGTTATAAAAGCTTCTCATTAAGGGTAGAGTTGTAAGTTTAAGCTAAATTGTTACCAATTTAAAAAGGGTTCATTCTTTTTGAAACAGACCAAAAAAGAAATATGTTCACATAAACTGGAACAGGGGGAGTACTTAGCATACTGGACAGATCCAACTTAAGCAGTAAAAACTATTTAGGTAGTATATATTTCCCAAATTGAATTTAAGGTTAAAAAGTTTCACTTCCATCACAATGAGAAACAAAAATTTGCACCTTCGTTGTCAATTTCACTGCTAAATTGTGTGGACGTGGATTTCTGCAATGTCCCTATCTCATGTGCTAGTGGAGCAGTTTTCTAAGAATACTCGATTACTATTTCCTCCGATCCAATTTAATTCACCTTTTAATACTAATTAACAATAAAAATGACTATTATATATTAACCTTAATTTATTTATTAAAAATATAACAAATACTTTCAAACTTTTTATTTCAAGGACAACTTTAAAGAAAAAAAATTAATTTCTTCTTGATATCAAGAAAAATCAAATATTGTGACCATAAGAAAAACAAAAAAATCAATTAAAATGAACCCGGGAAAATAGCTAGTTTATCATTCCTTGTTATCTTCAGTTGATTTAGATTTGACTTGGAAAGGTCCTTTGTTCTCTGGACGCATTACCACTATTTTCTTATCACTCCTTTCGAATATTGGATATTTCTGTTCTAGAGGAGCCATTGGATATGATAAAAATGTACTAGCACTTAGAGGCGTACATAGGTCGGGTTGGTTCGGATTTTACAATTATCAAACTAAACCAAATCAATTGTGTCGGGTTATTAAATCTAAAGACCAAACCAAACCAATAAAATTCGGGTTTTTTACTCTCGGGTTTTCGGGTTATTCGGGTTTTTTTCGAACTTTTTTCCGGTAAAATCTTCGTAGAACAAAATATATAAATTGTGCTCAAAGTATTTCTTTAGTCCTAGTAAGATACAACTATATAAAGTATTTTTCAAGAAAATAATACAAAATATGAGATATGTCATAGCATTATCCTAAAATATTCAACAATAAAGATAATAAAATTATGTAATATAAATATTGCTAGTTAAAAAAGCCATAATAAAAATAAACATAATCTAAAAGTACTAAATCATGCTAAAATAAGTAGACTAACAAGGGAGTATTAATTACATGACTAAACGCCAAAGAAAAAATAAAAATAGATTATGCATTTTTATCTAAATTATTGCAAAACAAAAAATAGATATTCAATACATTCTCGTTCATAGTATCGAATTGAATATCTTTTGTTAGCATTAATATTGATTTTATTTTGGTTTGGGCTTTTGTTAGCACTATTTAATTTATTAATATTGATGGCAGTAAAACTTATTGGAACATTCAAAAGTTCTAAGTCTAACCTTGAAATAATATCTCAAAAGATAAAATTATGAAATCTTTTAAGAAATATTTATAAATTACATCACAATAAGTATATTTATATATTAAATATATCTAAAATTTCTATATATGTAATGTCGGGTTGGTTTGGTTTCGGTTTGACTTCTTTAGTTAAAATCAAACCAAACCATAGTCGGGTTTTTTTTTCCGATTTGACTCGGATTATCGGATTAGTGCGGTTTATCGGTTTCCTTTGTACACCCCTACTAGCCGTGATGGTGAAGTTACTTTATATAGTGAAAGAATAATTAAACCTTCAGACTCTTTAATTGGAAAGTAGAGAAGGAAGATTCAGATGAACTCGAATTTACACTTTTTGGAACCTAGTATGATGTCGAGATTTCATTTCACATCACCAAATTCATTGAATCAATCCAGTTTTAAAAAAGAAAAGTTGCTCTCTTATAAAATTTTGAAAAGACTAAAATGCTTGGCCGAATTATCTCCAACGTCATTTTCATTGATTTTGTCTTTTTCTATAGTCCCTGAGTAGAGTTTGAGTGACAAATTTTCATCATATTGCCAAGGAAAATAAAGAACCATGAACTAGTCGCTACTTTAGATTGATTCACTCTGTCTCATGTGATTCAAGTGCTGATAACTTTAATACTCCTTAATATTGCTTTAGTTTGAATACTTTTGATTTGATATTTTACATTTAATTATTTTGATTGATCTTTTAAAATTAACCTAACAGTAGGTGCAGCTAAAAGGAAAGAACAATGAACTAAATTTAACGTTTTCTTAATTTGCTTAAATTAAGCAGAAACAAGATGATTATTGAACCTCTTGTCAATTCAGCCTAAAACATCTTGTGACGTCTAGTCTTCGGAATTTTATTTAAGAAACATTGTATAGTATTTTGGAGAAAAAAGAACTTTTATCATAGTTGGAGAAACGTTCCTACCTCTTTCTGTTTTGGATAACACTTAAATAACCCTTCAACTTCTCCCGTTTTCAAAACTGCATATTTCTGGTGTCCTATTACCCCTTAAATAAGGTGAATTATACATAATACTTGGAAAATGCATAAATACCCCCTCCCCCTCCCCGACCTATGACCGAAATTTCAACTACACATTTTTTCTTTTTGGAATCCTATTACCGCCATGAACTATTTTAAAATGAAATTATTACCTCCATAAATGCTAACGTGGCAAAGTGAGTGCATTTCACTCTCTTAAAAAGAGTGAACAACAAAAGCAAATATTAAATTTTTATTTTTAATATATGTCTTTTATTAAATATATAAAGCTTTTTAGTTTTCTTTTCTTTTTCGTTTCTATCTCTTTTTTATTAAATTTTTTTTTTAATAATTTCATTTTAAAATCGTTCAACAGGTAATAGGACCCCGTAAAGAAAAAGTATGTAAGTGAGATTTCGGTCATATGTTGGGGGAGGGGGGCTACTTATGCATTTTTCCTAATACTTAAAGTGGATAATCTTGAATTTTTGTCCTCGCTTGCTTCATAGACAGAACTTCAAGATTAATAAGTATTGTCTCTCGCTTAAAAGATTATCCCAAAAAGTATAATATTTCTGTAATTTTTTTTGCCTTAAAAATACTTTTTCGTTAAAAATAATTTTTTCTACTTTAAATCATTGCCGACGCAGCTTTTGTCAATGATGGGCAAATTCAGAATAGGATTTCAAGAGATAGCTTTTATCAATTTTGTCACAATTGATAAGAAGTAACATGTAAGCTTGTTATTTCACTAGCTAGTACCAGTGGCGGAGCCAGAATTTTCATCAAGGAGTGTCAAAATATAAATAATTAAATAAATCGAAAAGTCAAGGTGAGTCAACATATTGTAAATATACATAAAATAAAAAAAATTAGCTAGCAATATAGTGTAATTTTCCGGCGAATGAGTGTCACTTGACACCCCTTGGTTCAATGTGGCTCCGCCACTTGCCAAGCTTGTTAGTCATGTGCAATTTGATAGAAGAGTTTAATTTACAAGGGTGCTCATGTTAACATGTTATTTGGCATAGGTTAGAGACGATCTAATATGGAACTCTCAAGAGCAGTTAACGCTAGTGCAAGTTTTTCTTTTAATTTCTATTATTCGAATGTTGCTTTGAATCATATAGTGTTTCAGAAATGATAAGCTTGTTTATAATGATGCAAACTTGACTTACACTGTTTTCTTGCGGTGAAATATGAATTTTATCTTAGCGTTCTCCATAAATTCATACCGCATATTTGCGATCCCAAGAAATAACTTTCTGGATCATATTATGTGCTACCAATTGAATGTTCGGTTTGTATGAATGATGCTCCTATCTTGAGTGCAGTAAGAGCTATGTTCTTGTATTATAAATTATTGGGAGTTTTCACCATTTTCTTGGAATGGTACTAGGTATTGGAAATTTGGAAGCTGGGATATAATCGGATTCGAATTGTTGAAACCATTTCTCCCAAATAAGTTGATCTAGATTTGACATGAAAAGGGCCTTTATTTGGCCATATTTCCACTACTTTCTTGTCATTCCTTTTGACATCCCGCACGGGATGACCATTGGCAGAGGCGGACCCAAGATTTGAAGGTCAGGGTGCACTTTTAGATTTAACTAAAATCTGCTTTGTATCTAGAGTGTTCACTACTAATATATCACTATTTTCTAACGTAATATACATGCATGTATACAAGGAACTTTTGCCAAACTTTATGGCTGACGGTGATCCCGTTCGATATGGCATAGGTTCGCCTCTGGCCATTGGATGTAATAAGGTGATAAAATCTTTATTCGGAAGGTATGATATTTCCTCCTCTTTCTTATTTGTGATCTGATTATTATGCTCAATGTACCGTCTTCTCCATATTACTATATTTTTAGAGTGATTAATTTTACATAAGTAATTGCTGAACTCAATCACTTGACCTATCGTCCTCACTAAATAGTAGAATTGAATATTCTCTCTGTAGCCAAAATAGCGCAACACACACACATAATATTACACTTCCCATCCGCCCCAAATGGAGCTCCCATGCAGAAAATAAGATTTAAAAATAAGATTTCTAAAGGATGAAATGTAAATACAGAATGTGCTGATTGTGATAGAAAGAAAGTGCGAGCACGCAGAAAGTAGTAATTGTTATGAATAGTTTGTACATTGGATGCTATATTGGATGCTATAATGGATGCTATATTGGATACCCATGTTGTGAATAACTTAAAGATTAAATCTCCTACTTTATGTCCATGATCTTTACTTTTTATGCCTATAAAAGGCCATGTAATTGCAATGGAAAGATACACCAAAGTGAAAGAAGAAAACACTTCTCCCTTCTTTCTATCTCTTCTTATTTACATTTTACTGCATTGCTTTTATTTTATAACACGTTATCAGCACGAAGCTCTAATTTTATTCTTAACTCCTGCTAAGTTGAGCCATATTTTATTAAGAATATGAAAATTCCCCAGTCTTTAATTGGACTCAAGATTAATAAAGATGATATATGTATTCTGGATAGTGCTACAACACACACTATTTTAAAAGATAAGAGATATTTCTCTTATTTGGTAATGAAAGAAGCGAATGTTAATACAATATCCGGTAGTACAAGATTAATTGAAGGTTCTGGAAGAGCCAATTTATTACTATCAGGAGGAACAAATTTGGCTATTGATGAAGCACTATATTGTAGTAAATCTCAAAGAAACTTATTAAGTTTCAAAGATATTCGCCAAAATGGCTATCATATTGAGACTACAAATGATGAAAAGATTGAATATCTTTATATTATTACAATAATGCCCGGTAAGAAATATGTGCTTGAAATGTTACTTGCTCTTTCCTCCGACTTACACTACACAAGTATTAGCAGGATTGAAACACATGTCGTAGTAAACGAGAAGTTTACTAATTAAGATAATTTTATTATTTGGCATGACCGGTTGGGCCATCCTGGTTCTAATATGATGCGTAAAATAATTGAGAATTCACATGGACATGCAATGAAGAATCAGAAGATTCTTCAATTTAAGGAATTCTCTTGTGCTGCATGTTCTCAAGGAAAATTAATTATTAGACCATCAACTATTAAAGTTAGGATGGAATCCCCTGCATTTCTGGAACGTATACAGGGTGATATATGTGGGCCCATTCACCCTCCATGTGGACCATTCAAATATTATATGGTTTTGGTAGATGCATCTACAAGATGGTCACATGTGTGCTTACTATCAACTCGCAATATGGCATTTGCGAGATTGTTGGCTCAAATAATAAAGCTAAGAGCACAATTTCTAGATTATGCAATTAAGACAATTCGTCTTGATAATGTTGGTGAGTTTACATCAAGCCTTTAATGATTATTGTATTTCAACTGGGATAACAATTGAGCATCCGGTTGCTCATGTTCATACACAAAATGGTCTAGCAGAATCATTGATAAAACGCCTCCAATTAATTGCTAGACCAATGCTTATGAGAACAAAACTTCCCATTTCAGTATGGGGTCATGCTATTTTGCACGCAGCAGCACTTGTGCGGATAAGGCCCACAAGTTATCATAAAGTCTCCCCATTGAAATTGGCTTTTGGTCAGGAGCCAAATATTTCCTATCTTAGGATCTTTGGTTGTGCGATATATGTTCCTATTGCTCCACCACAACGCACAAAGATGGGTCCTCAAAGAAGGTTGGGGATATATGTTGGATATGAATCTCCTTCTATTATAAAATATCTAGAGCCGATGACTGGAGATTTATTTACGGCAAGATTTTCTGATTTTCATTTTGATGAATCAGTATATCCAACATTAGGGGGAGAAAATAAGCAGGTGAAAAAGAAGATAGATTGGAATGCATTATCACTGTCTCATTTAGATCCTCGAACAAATCAATGTGAACAAGAGGTTCAAAAGATTATTCATTTACAAAATATTGCAAATCAATTGCCAGATGCATTCACTGACCTACCAAGGGTGACTAAGTCACATATTCCAACTGTTAATGCTCCAATTCGAGTTGATATCTCGGCAGGACAATTAATTAAAGCAAATGAGTCTAAGCCATTCTTGAAACGTGGTATACCAATCGGTTCTAAAGATAAAAATCCTCGAAGAAGAAACGGAGCAAGTGATCAAAGTGAACATAACACAGAGGTAGTGGCTCAAGAAGAGCCCCAAGACGTAACAAATGATAAGACCTTAGGAGAGGTCCAGGTACCTGAAAATAATGAGAATGAAGAGATATCAATAAGTTACATCTTAACCGGGAAAAGATGGAACCGAAATAATATTGTTATCGATAACATTTTTGCTTATAATGTTGCTATTGAAATAATGCAACAAGATGAGGATCTTGAACCAAAATCTGTCAATGAATGTAGACAGAGAAATGATTGGCCAAAATGGAAAGACGTTATCCAGGCAGAGTTAACTTCAGTTGGAAAACGTGAAGTCTCTGGACCCATAGTTCGAACACCTGAAGGCATAAAGCCAGTAGGGTATAAATGGGTTTTTGTGCGAAAATGAAATGATAAAAATGAAGTCGTTAGATATAAAGCGCGACTTATGGCACAAGGGTTTTCCCAAAGGCCTGGAATTGATTATATGGAGTCATATTCGCATGTAGTGGATGCTATCACCTTCAGGTATCTCATAAATATGGCAGTGCAAGAAAAACTTGATATGCATTTAATGGATGTCATTACAGCCTATTTGTATGGATCATTAGACAATGAATATTTTATGAAAGTACCTGAGGGATTTAAAGTACCAGAAGCATATAAAAGGTTTCAAGAAACTTGTTCAATAAAGCTTTAGAAATCTTTATACGGATTGAAACAATCAGGTCGTATGTGGTACAATCGCCTGAGTGAATACCTGTTGAAAGAAGGGTACAAGAATGATCCAATTTGTCCATGTGTCTTTATAAAAAGGTCTGGATCTGAATTTGTTATAATCGTCGTGTATGTTGATGATTTAAATATTATTGGAACTCCTGGGGAGCTTCCAAAAACAGTAGACTGTTTGAAGAAAGAATTTGAAATGAAAGATCTTGGAAAGACAAAATTTTGTCTTTGTCTACAAATTGAGTATATGAAAGATGGAATATTTGTCCATCAATCAACATACACCGAAAAGATTTTAAAGCGATTCTATATGGATAAAGCACATCCATTGAGTACCCCGATGGTTGTGAGATCACTTGATATAAAGAAAGATCCATTCCGACCTCATGAAAATGATGAAGAGCTTTTTGGTGCCGAAGTACCATATCTTAGTACAATTGGGGCATTAATATATCTTGCCAATAATTTCCGACCAGATATAGCTTTCTTAGTAAGCTTATTGGCAAGATTTAGTTCTTCGCCAACACAAAAACACTGGAATGGTATTAAACATATATTCAGATACCTCCAAGGGACCATTGATATGAGTTTATTTTATTCAAATAAATCCAAGTCATCATTGATTGGTTATGCAGATGCAGGATATTTTCCTGATCCACACAAAGGTCGATCTCAGACAGGCTATTTATTTACAAGTGGAGGTACAGCCATATCATGGCGTTCAACAAAACAAACTATGGTTGCTACTTCTTCAAATCATGAAGAGATAATAGCCATTCATGAAGCAAGTCGAGAATGCGTTTGGTTGAGATCTATAACTCAACACATTCAGCAAACATGTTGTCTTTCTTCGAAAGAGAATATTCCAAAAATATTGTATGAAGACAATGCTGCATGCATAGCTCAATTGAAAGGAGGATATATCAAAGGAGATAGAACAAAACACATTTCACCAAATTCTTTTTCACTCATGATCTTCAGAAGAATGGTGAAATAGATGTACAATAAGTTCGTTCAAGTGATAATTTGGCTGATTTGTTCATTAAGGCATTACCAACCTCAATATTTGAAAAGCTGATATATAAGATTGGAATGCATCATCTTCGACACATTAAGTGATTTTTCATTAGGGGGAGCAACTACACGCTGCACTCTTTTCCTTAACCAATGTTTTATCCCACTGGGTTTTCCTGGTAAGGTTTTTAATGAGGCAGCAAGCAATGCATATTCTAAATAACTATGTACATCCCAATATTTTTTTGTAAGTTCTTAATGAGGCACATTATCTTACATGGACATCCAAGGGGGAGTGTTATGAATAGTTTATACATTGGGTGCTACATTTGATGCCAATATTGTGAATAACTTAAAGATTAAATCTCCTACTTTATGTCCATCATCTTTACTTTTTATGCCTATAAAAGGCCATGTAATTACAATGGAAAGATACACCAAAGTGAAAGAAGAAAATACTTATCCCTTCTTTCTATCTCTTCTTATTTACATTTGACTGCATTGCTTTTATTTTATAACAGTAATATTAGTTTAGCTGGTAGTTAGATGTGCAGACCCACCACTTATAAATCTTTCCTAGTGTTTCATCGGTCACCATCACCAACTTAAGTTCTTCAACTCTATACTCTATGAGTCTATGCGAAAGCAAAACAAAACTTTGTAAGGAAAATGAGTAGATAATATTGACTAAGAACAAAAAGGAAATAAGATTACAACTTATCAAAAATACTGTATCGTGGCAAGTCACTGCCTTGAAAGCGATTTCGTCCCGACTGGGTACAAATCGTTAAGACCGGTCACTCCCCAAGGTTCCACAGCACCTCCAAACACGTGCACCCCTGGCTGGAAGTTTAGAATTTGCACAAAATAATTGCCCGGAAAGAAGAGAAGATGAAGGTATTTTATGTGTTGGATAATTCACAAAGAAGACTAGGAAGAAAGTAATGATTAGCTAGATGAATTCTTGGTTAAGAATTGAGTGAATATGATGGCTAATGATCATCATATTTATCGCATGAAAATGAGTTTAGTTTCATGACAAGTGTCGCCTTTCATGCAAGATGACAACACATGACTTACTTGTCAACTTTCTTTCATGAAAGATGACAACACATGTCTTGCAAAATGACACTTGGCTTAGCAAGGCTATTTGTCAAATAAATTTTTTAAATCAATACCACATGTAAAAACTCTTGCCATATACCAATTATCTAAGAGTATTTGACCATTTGGAAGTATGTAGGATACTAGTAAAATAAAAAGACCCATGACTATTGGTTGTAAATGAATTTTCAAAAAGAAATCTTTGACTTTGCATTATAAATAGTACCGACAATCCCCCACTAATGCAAAGACAAAAATAGAATAATTCTGGGCAAAAGAAGGAACATGTACTTAAGTGTCAATATCTTTCGATTTGAATTGACATGTAGTGAAATGAGGCAACAACTAACATCTACAAAGTGAAGTACTCTTGAACTGAATGGACATTAGTTGAGACCCCCACAACATGTAATATATCCTTAAATTTATGCAAACTCTGCGATACAAACAAAGTGCTTTTATGGTCATGCACATACCTTGGGTCTCATGAGTGCTCTAGAAAGACATCCCAAGTCTTTCATAAAAGGCGACCGCACCTTTACACTCACGTAGGTGCTTCCATCAAGTCTATCTACACATAGACTACCTTAAGGCTATGGAATTATTAAGAGCAAAATAAGCCCAACCTTATAAAGCACTACCACATGCCATAGGGATAGGAAATGTAGTGCATATTGAGGTCTCATATGGCTTCGTTTGACCACAAACGGGTATCCACCATACTTCCTCAATCCATGGGCTTTAGCCCCATCCCCCTCGACATTTCAGGGATAACTCTCTTTGCCAAACCCTTGGTTAAAGGATCTGCCAAATTTCTTTCGGATCTTAGATATTCCAAAGAAATAACACCATGTTTCAACAACTGTTTTACCGCACTATGTCTAATGCGGATATGTCTTCTTTTTCCATTGTACACACCATTTTTAGCAATTCCAATTGCCGCCTGTGAGTCACATGGTAGAGAAACTGGTGAAGCTTGTCTTCCCCACAAAGGCACGTCTGCCAATAAGTTTCTCAATCACTCGGCTTCTTGCCCTGCCAACTCAAGGGCAATGAATTCAGACTCCATAGTAGATCGTACTATACAAGTCTGTTTTGAAGACATCCATGAAATAGCACATGCACTCAAAGTAAACACGTAACCATTGGTGGAGCTAATTTCATCATTGTCAGTAACCCAGTTTACATCACAAAATCCTTCTAAAACAGCAAGAAATTTATTAAAATGTAAACATCAATCCATAGTACCTCTCAAATACCTTAGCAAACGATGAAGAGCATTCCAGTGTTCACTATTAGGGTTGTGAGTATATCTACTCAATCTAATAACATCATAAGCAATATCAGGTCGTGTATAATTCATGAGAAATATTAAACTACCAATTAGCATACTCAGTTTGAGAAATACTAGATTCCTTATTCCTTTTCAAGTGTATGCTAGGATCATAAGGAGTTCTCACAGGTGCTATATCAAAACAATTAAACCTTTTCAATATTTTCTCAATATAATGAGACTGAGACAATGAAAAACCATTAGAAGTCCTTTTGATTTTAACCCCTAAAATCACATTTGCTTCTCCAAGATCTTTCATTTCAAATTTAGAAGACAAAAAATTCTTAGTCTCATTAGCGACATTCACATTAGGGCCAAAGATTAACATGTCATCCACATACAAACATATAATAACACAATCTGATCCTATCATCTTAGAATAAATACAAGTATCAGATGCATTAACAACAAAATCATTATCCACTAATGTGCTATTAAACTTTTCGTACCATTGCTTAGGTGCCTACTTTAGACCATACAAAGACTTTCTCAATTTGCATACTTTATTCTCCTGTCCGTGGATCATAAATCCCTCAGATTGAGACATATAGATCTCTTCCTCTAAATCACTATTTAGCAAATCCGTTTTAACATCCATTTGATGTATTACTAAATTATGAATAGCGACTACAGCAATAAGAGTTCTAATAGTCTCTATCTTAGTCACAAGAGAATAAGTGTCAAAGTAATCAATGTCTTTCTTTTGATTAAAACCCCTAACAACAAGTCTAGCCTTATATTTCTCAATTGTACCGACAGGTCTCAATTTCTTCTTAAATATCCACTTGCTACTTATGGATTGACAACCTTTAGGCAAATTAGTTAAGTCCCAAGTGTGATTAGAAACTATAGATTCTAATTCACTTTTAATGGCCATTTTCAAAAAACTAGCATCTATTGACCTCATTGCTTCACTGTATGTCTTAGAGACTTCTTCTATTAAATAGATTGACACTAATTCATCACTCAAAACATCAAGATCAATATTTTCAGTCAAGAAAGTAGTAATAAAGTTAGGACCAAAGCTAGCTTCAATTCTACGCATCTTACTTCTTCTAAGTTTATTTTCATGCTCACTAGTAGTAACACTAGAAGAAGGCACAATATGAGAATTAACAGGCATAAATGTAGAAGCATTATTAGTCACATCACTAGGCACATTATTTTTCAATGGAAAAACATGCTCAAAAAATTCTGCATCTCTAGATTCACAAATAGAACTATCATTCAAAGGCATAAATCTATATGCAGCACTATTTTGAGCATAACCAACGAAAATAACATTAAAAGTCTTGGGTCCAATAGTTACTTGTTTAAAATCAGGTAGACCAACCTTAGCCAAACACCCCCACACTTTCAGAATTTTCAAGTTAGGGGCAAACCCTTTCCATAACTCATACGGGATTTTATCTAACTTCTTATGAGGAACTTTATTGAGAACATAACATGCAGATAAAACAGCTTCCCCCCCCCCCCACATATTAACAGATAAACCTGAACTCAAAAGCATAAAATTCATCATTTCCTTAAGGGTTCTATTTTTCCGTTCGGCTACACCATTTTGTTGAAGAGTATAGGGAGCACTAACCTCATGTATGATACCATTTTTCTCATAAAAAGCTTCTAGAGTATTAGCACTATATTCACCACCCTGTCAGACCTAAGCCTCTTGATTTTTCTGTCTAATTGATTCTCGACTTCTGCCTTGTATTTTAAAAACATACTTTCAGCCTCATCTTTTGACTTAAGAAGATATACCTTAGTGTATCTAGAAAGTCATCTACAAAGGTGATATAGTATTTCTTTCTACCCTTACTAACAATATTCTTAAAATCTACCAAATCTGAATGTACTAGTTCAAGCAATTCTGTTTTTCTACTAGTTATATTCTTAAAAGGCTTTTTGGTATGTTTTGCTTCTACACAAACATGACACTTAGAAAAATTATCAAGATTAACTGCAGGAATTAATTCCATTTTTCTAAGTCTTTTAATAGAAGCAATATTAACATGCCCTAGTCTACCATGCCATAAATCAATAGACTCAGCAATATAAGAAGAATTGAAAGTACTAGCATTATTAGTAATCTCTTGAGCGATGTTCAGTACAAATAAACCCCCACTAAGGCAACCCTTCCCAACAAAGTCTCCTCCTACGGGAAATAATAACTTTATCAGATTCAAAAATAAATTTAAGACCTGCTTTGTTAAGAAGCGCACCAGAGACTAAGTTTCTACGAAGGGAGGGTACATACAGAACATTGTTCAAGGTTAAGGTTTTTCCAGAAGTTAACATAAGGAGAATTTTTCCTTTACCCATAACTCCAACTGTAGTGGAGTTACCCATGTAGACACATTCACCAACAGCAGATTCCTCAAAGTAGTGAAACAGCTCCTTGTTGGCGCAAAGGCGCCTTGAAGCGCCTGTGTCCACTATCCAGTCGGTTATGTTAGCCACCATGTTCGCCTCAACAACCACAACAACAATGACATCACCACCCTCAGTAAGGTTAGCTTGGACTAGAGTTTTTCCTCCATTCTTTGAGCTTTGTCCTTGTCTCTAGTTGCACTGAAAAGCCTTGTGACCAATTTTGCCGCAGACATAGCAAGGTCCTTTCGACTTTTGAATATGGCCCTCCGGCTTATTGAAGTAATTCTGTTTCTTCACATGTCTTTTCTTCTGTTTTCCTTTAAACATGTCTTTCACAAAAGTACTAGAAGATTCCACAAGGTTAGCTTTGGAAGAATTAAGAGAGAGAGATTTCATCTTATCCTTAAGCCGTTCAGACTCCTCATCTTTGAGACGGTTTGCTTCCTCAGTCCTCATGTGGCTGATCAGTTCTTGAAGAGTTAAGTTTTTCTTCTTGTGTTTCAGTTGATTCCTGTAATCACTCCAGGAAGGTGGAAACCTTTCAAGCAGAACATTAGCCTGAAGAACCTCACACATCTCCATGACCTCGTTCAAAACATCAACAGCCAAGTTCTCATACTCGTGAACCTGTTCCATGATTGGCTTATCATCAACCATCTGAAACTTGATCCACTTTCTAACGACATACTTCTTTTTTCCCGCATCATCAACACCATATTTCTTCTCCAAACTGTCCCATATGATTTTAGCAGATTTAAAATTTATAAATAAATCAAAGAGAGGGTTAGTCATATGGTTAAGCAGATGCCCTCTTACTGTTTTATTATCCTTTTCAAATTTCTTCTTAGCAGCATTATCAACAACAACAGTATTAGCAGTATTAGAACTGTTAGCAACAATATCAGCAGGAGGATCGTTAAACAAAATATAATCAACTTCTAATTGTTCAAAGAAAACTAAAAGTTTCTGGAACCAGCGCTTATAATTATTTCCATCTAAAGGCTCAAACTTTGAGAGATCAGGAAGTGTTTTCTTCAAAGTGGTAGCCATTAGTCAATATTATATGCGAAATCGCTTTCAAATTGTAAGGAAAATGAGTAGATAATATTGACTAAGAACAAAAAGGAAAGAAGACTACAACTTATCAAAAATACCGTGTCATGGCAAGCCACTGCCTTGAAAGAAATTTCGGCCCGATTGGATGCAAATCGTTAAGATCGGTCGCTCCCCAAGGTTCTACAGCACCTCCAAACACGTGCACTCGTGACTGAAAGTTTAGAATTTGCACAAAACAGTTGCCAGGAAAGAAGAGAAGATGAAGGTATTTTATGTGCTGGATAATTCACAAAGAAGACTAGGAAGAAAGTAATGATTATCTAGATGAATTCTTGGTTAAGAATTGAGTGAATATGATGGCTAATGATCATCCTATTTATAGCATGAAAATGAGTTTAGTTTCATGACAAGTGTCTTGCTTACTTGTCAATTTCCTTTCATGCAAGATGACGCATGACTTACTTGTCAATTTTCTTTCATGCAAGATGACAACACATGTCATGCAAGATGACAACTTGGCTTAGCAAGACCATTTGTCAAACAAATTTTTTAAATCAATACCACATGTAAAAACTCTTGCTATGTACCAATTATTTAAGAGTATTGCCACTTAGAAGTATGTAGGATACTAGTAAAATAAAAAGACCCATGGCTATTGGTTGTAAATGGATTTTCAAAAAGAAATCTTTGACTTTGCATTATAAATAATACCAACAAATTGTACGAAGATTAATATAGTGTAAGAATGATTATTCTTCATTTTCCTTTTTAAACATCGTGATTGTAAAGAAATGAATGAAAGATTTAGATAAAGTTAATTCTCTACACGGCTACACTTTTTATGGCATCTAATTACATCATGTAAACATATATTTATCTTTGAAAATATTTTAGTTTTAAATTTTTTATTTTATCGTTAATGAGAGCATTTATGGCAAAAGCTATCTAAAAGTGTTTTCTTTATGACGGGCCAATTTTAGCATAGCCCAAGTCACCCGATCTAAAAATTGAGCTGATTTGGGCTAAATATGCAACCCAAATTGACTCGTAAGAAAATGGGAGAAATTCAAAAATAGCTAAATTTACAAGTGGTCGTTCAAAAATAGTCCAGTTTCAAAAGTAATTGAAATTTAACCACTTTTTATGTAAAGATAGATCTGAACGAAAACATTGTTCAAAATCCGGAAAAATACTCCAGCATAATTTACTGGACCAGTCTAATATACTGGAGTTCCAGTATAATATTCCGGTCCAGCATAATATACTGGAGTTTGGAGCATCGGTGTTCCACTCTCCAGTATATTTTACTGGAGCCAGCAAAGTATACCGGTCCAACATAATATGCTGGAAGTTCATACGCAGGTGCACTGAGCTCCAGCATATTATGCTGGACTGGTCTCTGTTGCAGCAAAATAGTGGCTATTTTCATTGACTTGGTAAATGCTGACTATTTTTAAATGACCAGTCCGAAAACTGACTAGACCGTGCTCTTTTAACTAAGAAAACTTGCCATTCTTTTTAAAACTGCCTTTTGTTTGTTTGATATGCTAGATAAAGACATAACAAAGAAAAAATTTATTAACTTTGTTTGATAACTAAGCAAATTATAAGAAAACTCAGAAATAAATTAAAACTTGGTCAAAATGTTTGGATTGAGTATGGGTCATCACTTCACTGTTTAACATATCTTTATCAAACCCTTATTAGCGCAAATAATATTTGAAGAAGGAAAGGGGGATCATTAGCCCTCAAATCTATTGATTCATCCCATTTTAATCCGCCCAATTCTATCTGACTCGCATATTTGACACTCCTGTATCAAACTCATTCCCCTTAATGGGGGCTTCCTATTTCATTATTGTCACTCATCCGATTTGCTTCCAATTTTTCAGGCTAGCAGCTATTTCAATTCGAAAATATACAAGGTCAAGCTATTTATTACGTATTTCTTATTATGCACAAACTGCTTCATTCCATAACAAGACAATTATGCAAAACGCTGGAACCGTCAAGGTTTTGTGCCATAATTACTGGAAATAATGTGTAATATGTGTGTGAAATGTGAATTGGAACACACTAAGGTATCGAACTGTAATCAATTAGATTTTTTGGACCCACCTCTAAAAAATTTCTTGGAGTTTAATCGGTCACCATCGCCTATTCACAAGTTATTATTTAACTTTAAAACACTAAATAAAAGTGACAGCAGAATAAAAGTGTACGAGGATTAGTAGGAAACTGAACTTTTTATGTGAACAAACATCGCCTCTTTAATTGGAAAGAAAAGAATAATTGGCATGCGCACGATCTAAATATTTCATTTCGCATCATTGAATTCATTGAATCAATCCACGATTGGGGAAAAAAAAAATTTGCTTTCTAGATGTTGGGGTTTTATCTAATTAAAATAAACAGGTGTGAATGGGAAAAAGATTTAAAGGGAAACAAAAAATTTGAAATGTTACTTTTACTAAGGCACTTTGTCCCTCATCGGAAAATAGAAAGAAAATTCTTGCACTTATATAGAGGAGCACATTTTCTAACTCTTAAAAGAGACAGAAGAAGTGCTGCTTCACGGTTTTCTTTGCACAAAAGTTTAATAAATTCGTGAACCGCCGAAAATCTAAAAACTCTTTCCTCTCTTTTTGCATTGATTTTCAAGCAAATCCCACATTTGAGTTTGCCGAAGTTCTGTAATTTGTAGTGTCGCTATCACATTATAGTTATTTCATTCTACCCTTAGAGAAATTAATCCGAAACTTTGGGCACTGTGAAAGGATTAAATTCTTTAAGGGTACACAAGAAACTTGTGGACTCGAAATTTTCTATTTTTTATTTATTAAACTAATGCTTTATTTACTTATCTATTTTTCTGGTTTGAATACAGAATAACTAACACTAGATTATGGGAGTCTGAATCATCAACTGTTTTCTCAGATTATTGCTACTTTAGGTTAATCAAAATTTTGATTTCTAAAGATAGTGAAAACAACTTTAATCGAAATTTATGCTTACAATTTTGAAAATTAGATGGGATAAGTTTATTTTACTTGAATATCAACCTAATAGTAGGTCCATCTAAAGGAGGATTTGAAGTTACCTCATATTGATCAGAAAAAGAATGGTAAGAATTGGACCCTTTGTCCTATCACATAAGATGAAAAAGAAAAACTATTAGTACAAGCACTTTTTTTTGGTCGGAAAGAAAGACTTATTTGGAATATTAAAACCTTACATTAGTACTATTCAAACTACAAAGGATTTTTTCTACGGAAAAGGACCAAAACTGCCCCTCACCTATTTGCTTAAGTTTAAAAAATACCATCCGTCCACCAATTTTGTAAAAATTGTGGTCACCGTTAAAAATATGGCCCATTCATGCCCCTAACGTCAACTTTTCGGCACACTCATACCCTAAAAACTAACGGCCCTATTTTAATTAAGAAAAAACTTTATTATTTATTATGTGTTAATTTCCTATTGGCTTAAATTAAAACCTCACCCCATATCCACTTATTAGCCTACTCCGTCTCAGATTTTCACCCTTCAATACCCACAGATCTCCCTCTCCGTCTCAGATTTTTCGGCCATAGTTTAATTTTTAAATTAACATTTTTTGTTAAATCAATTTTTTGAGTGAAATCGGGTATACTTTGAAATTAAATTAATAATTATAAGATTTTATGGTTTAATAAGTTATCTTTCTGCCAACGTTATATTTGTTGTGCCACCATGTAGCTTTTAAGAGTTAATTGAAATCATATGATTAGCTTCACAGTTCATCGGTATTGATTTGGTTGGGAAAGTGTAGGCGATGATTAAGCTGGGGAAGATGAACAAGGAAAGGGACCAAAAAAGAAAAACATGAAATTTTAACTAATGAAACCTAAATAACGATTGGATCTTGAGTTGGGTATGGAATCGAGTGGTTGAGGGACAAAAAGGAGTTTAATGGGTTGGAACGACTAAGATGGATCATTGTTGGGTTATATATAGATAAGATATGTGTTAGAATTAGATTTTTAATTTTGACCAATACGCAATTGCCACGTCATATATAATAAAATAATTTTTTTGTTTCAGCAAATGTCCGTCTTACGAAATAAGGGCATGAATGAGCCAAATTTTTAACGGCAAGGGTAATTTTTACAAAATAGGTGGACGGAGGGTATTTTTAAACTTAAGTGAATACGTTAGGGCCAGTTTTGGCCCTCTTCCGTTTTTTCTATAGATAAGATCGAATATAGATTAGTTATCTTGTTTCACCATTACATTAATTTTGTTAATGAATTGCCTTGGAACCCCCTCCCCCCCGCTACCCCCCTCTCTCCATCTTTTTATTTTTACCGTAGCACAATTTTCTTCATTATTTTGGCCTTGTTTTGTTGAATTTAAGAAGTACGGAAATAATAGCAAGGTTCTTCAAAAGCACAAAATCTTCTAAAATCATCATTAACACATTCTTCCCATGTCATGATTCTTTTTTAACTTTGTATTTGTGTGAAACATGTTACTTTTTACTTTAGTCACTTCCAAGCCAACCAGTTAAGCTTTAGAACATGTAAATCAAAAACGGCATTATTATTAGTTATAACATCACTAATTAAATCAATTTTTGGGGCTTCAATTATTGATACATGTCTAAGTTCTTTACTTTGTTCGGCTCATTAATTAGCGGCTTCTAGAAGGTATACAATTATTGTTTCTTTCATGCTCGGTATTAAGGCCTCAATTTATGCTGATTCGCACTATATACAACCATTAATGAGGGAAATACTCCTTACCACGATATTTTTCATCTCCGGGAGTCAAATTCAAAACATCTAAGTAAAGAGGAGGGATCCTAGCTATACCGCCAAAAATAAAATATGGTTAATTAAGGTCTAAAGTTGTACACCTAAGTCAAATCTTCATAATGCATTTTAACCTCTCACTTACTTGTAAACTATTTATGACAATTTTTAACTTGTCCCCATGATGTAATTTTCGATAAGCTTCATGTCTGCTCATAAGAATTTGATTCGAGAAAAATCTTTCGGCTAGAAAAAGCATATTTTTGGCGAAGCATTCATCAACTCACTCCAGTTTTTTCCGTAATTATATTGAAGAAGCTAAGAGGATATTATAAACTTTTGAAGAGGCTTTTTATAAAAGCTTTATGAAGCAACATATAATGGATTGGTTTTATATATACTTGCTTTGTCTTATTATTTTTATAACTTGTTTTTCCCTTTTCCCCAGCCGAAAACATGATTTTAACACAATATATGTAAAGTATTATTTTAGTTTCCATTAAGATGATATCGTTTGTTTTTGGTTGATTCAGGAGTCATTACCAATAGGTTAGGCCCAAATCCCAATTCAATAAATTATGCCACTTTAATGTGTTTCATAATCTTATTCTAGACTTTTTAATTATTTAAGCATTTAAGCATATATATATATATGAAAGTGTATTTTATTACATGATCATGAAGCAAAATAGTAACCATATACTTTTTATCTAGTGTATATGAAATATATGAAAGTGTATTTTATTGTTCTTGTGAGAAATTATTCTTGCAAAAATAATTTAGGGATTTCTTAATCAGTTTGGAAGTATATAGTACTCCTAGTATATATATATATATATATATATATATATATATATTTGTTGTTGTTATGGTAACTCTGGAGGTGCTATCTTTTGATTCTCTCATGTTCATTATTCCCCTCTACCCACCGTAGACTTTCCTATCAGAAAAAAAAAGTTAATTAGAAAGAAGATCCCTTTAAATAGGCAAAGGTAGTAATTACATGATGTTGGCTGAGTTGTCCACTTAACCTATTTTATAAATGACATTCTCTACTTGCCAATAATGTGAAAAAAGATTAAGAAGAAAGAAAAACATGATATTGGTAGCTTACATTTAATTTTCACAATGAATCTTTTTTTTGTTTTTGTTTTGGTTTAACCATTCATAGTGTAGTGACAAATGCCAATTAAAGAAAAATATATTTTTTACCAGAAATTTCTCTATTCGCGAGTCCGAGACCTCTAAATAAGGGTAGATATATATCTCTATTATATAGTTTTGTGGTATTTGCACCATGAATCACCATTACGTTATCGTACAATATAATACTGCTGTATAATTAATGACAAGTACGTCCACATGCTTTAACTAGTTTGTTCTTCTTTGAGATGACGCAAAGTGGAACTTATCGAGTAAATAATTTGAAATATAATGACAAATTTCGAAGAATACGTTCTCATTGTTCAAAGATAAGGCCAATACTCTTTGGTCTGTCAGCATCACTATTCAGTAGTCATTACCGGACACAGCTTATTAGTTGTAAATTGTAAAAACAACATTTCATCTTAATTTTTCCGCAAAGACTTACTTGGGATTATTTTGTTAAGATTAGTCCGGTACTACAATAATTATCTCTAACTTTTACTGCTCAATAATAAATTCATCGCCTTTAAAGCCAAAAAAAAAAAATCATGATAGTTCAATTCAATTTGTTTGATGGAGACTACCTCTATTAAACTTTACTAAAAGATAATTTATTTTGTAAGAGGAAATTTTTACATATTAACATACCTATCAGAAATTCAAGTACTATTAAAAAATACAACAAGTTACCACATTTTACATAATTACATTTCAAATGACATGAAACTACACTAGACATAATTACTTTTTACGTTTTGTTTTTTATTTCATGATCATGAAGCAAAATAGTAACCATATACTTTTTATCTAATATTTCAAAATAAATACTGGAACCGTATACTTTTTATGCAATTCATCCCTTTTGAGGCGCATATAACTTCCAAGAAAATCATATATATAAATATCTATAAGACACTAGAAGAAACTACAGCCAATAAAGGTTATTGGTTGTTAACTAACACTATGGAAGTTGAGAAATTCAACATTTTTTTGGTTAAAAAGCTCCCTTCTAGAGTTATTCCTTAGAAGTTAGATCCATGTGTACCACGAAGAGACTTGGTTTTTATGGAATTAATTGTCAAATGACTCCAGCGACTTATTCACTATATGGGCCAACTTGAGATACGAGTCACGTTGAGCTGCGCCGAACTAGAATTTAATTTAATAGAATTATAGAAGTACGTTAATTTTTTTTTTTCCGAAAGAAATAATTGTCGAGAAGAATTATAGCTTAATGATTAATTCACTAAGCATCTATACTAGTACTACTACTTAAAGACATTGCAGTTAAATAGTGGCAAAAACATAATCATTTATAGCGCGTTTTGGTAACTTATTTGTAGAGTGGTTAAGTAATTATGAGATGGTCTCAATATCGTATTTTTGAATATTTCAAGTCATATAAATAATCATGATGAAACTGGTTGCAGGAAAGGAGCAACTAAAGATCATTATTCTTTACTCCTTATAGTATGAAGAATCTTATGCTCGTCTCCATTTCACACTACTTTCTGGAAAGCTGTAAGGTTCGTAACTGTGGCATAGATTGCAATTTGCTTCAAACAAAAAAATAGTAGGAAAGAATTTGTATGTACTTACTGTTTATATTAATTTATATCGCATAATTTAGACTAACAAGAAAAGTATTTGTATGCCCGGACGTCTCATTGTATTCAGGTAATTCTTCTTCCCATTGTAAATCTGTAACATCATTCTCCTAAAAAAGAAAATTCGGAAAAGAAAGATAGTCTGTTTGGCCAAACCTCTTTCTAAGATGTCAAAAGTTCTTTTTTTAAAAATAATTCTAATTTTTAAGAGAGTTGAAGTATTTGGCAAAGTTTTTATTAAGACTGGTGAAACCGAGCAGAACTCGAAGAAGATTGAGACTAGCGCTTGACTAGTCGGACACGTTGCAAAGAGAAAAATCGAGATACTTCTTATTTTCTTTTTGTCAAAGCTTAATACAAAATATCTGAATGTAACTATTTATATTGGGGGAAAATTAGAAAATACAAAACAAAAAATGATTCGGCCGGATTGACTAATAAATACGATTGGGCCAACATCTAACTATCTATTAATAGGCCCAAGTAACTAGAGATCAGGTAACTTCAATACCCCCTCCCCCTCCCCCCCAAACCCCAAGTGGGAGGGTGATAGTACTCCCAACTTGCCAAGCAATAATCTGTGATGTCCACGTGTCAAACACTTAGTAAAAATATCAGCAGGTTGAGAAGATTTAGAAACATAATGTAGGGATACAAGGTCATGGTTCGACTGAAATGACAATCAACCTCTATATATTTCTCGCGCTCATGAAAAATAGGATTTATTGCAGTGTGAAGCATAGTCAAATTAACACAATATACAGGAATTGAAGTTGACAGATGTAACCCCAAGTCTACCAACAAACACACCAACCATGCAAGTTCAGCCACTAATTTACTCATGGCTCAATATTCAGCCTCAGTAGAAGACAAGGATACCACAACCTTTCTTGATAATTAAATCCCTCCTAATGAGATACAGAAATTAGAAACTGATCGGCGAAAGTCAGGGCAACATGCTCAATCGTTGTCACAACAAGCTTGAACCGAGAAGTCAGAGGAATTGTTGAGAAAAACTCCAATATCAGGTGTACCTTCAGATACCTTAAAATATGCAAACGGACTCACGTGTTGTATAACAAAACATAAATCCAATCTAATATGAGTGAGAAAATTTAATTTTTCAACCAAACTTATATAGGATTCCGGCTTGGGCAGTAGTTCTTCAACATCAGACTTTAGTTTGGCACATAGCTCAAGCGGAGAAGTTACAGCAGAAGAAGAAAAACAACCATATTCAGTGATTAACTCATAAATAAACTTCTTCTGATGAAGAAGTACCTAAGATGTAGCATATAAGAATTCAACACCCAAAAGAATATTTAAGTAACCCTAAGTTTGTGATTTTAAATTGGTCATGCAAGAACATCTTTAGTGTAGTAATTTCTTGAGAATCGTCCCTAGTAAGAATAATATTGTCTACATAGACAATAAGAAATACAGTAGTTGAATCCTCTTAATGAACATGGAGTACTTGATCTCATCCAAGTCACACCTTTATTTAAGGTTATGAAACGGTCGATACGATAATAATACCCAATAAGGAGTTGGGGTCGATTTTTCATAGGGAGCTATGAATGAGATTTAAGGGTATATATTATAGTGTATGAGATTGAATTGTCTCAAATTGCTCTTCCACAAACTTGGATTGTTTCTAGGTCTAATTTAAACTAAGATTACAAACTAAGAATTGAAACTATGAAATCATTTTTTTGTTGTTGAGGTCTAGGGCTATGACCTTCACCTAGGTGTTTTTTTAACGGGTTGTAAACTTTGAAGCTTGTTTTATTAGTTAAGATGTATTATAGCTATCAACACTTGAGTACCCACTCAATATCTCTAGGTCAGAAAGTGATTTTGCCCAATTTGATTTTCTCAAGTGTAAATGGGTATTAAACAAAACAGTTGATACAAAGCTCAAGTCGGGTTTTACTATCTCTAGGTTCAACCCTTTAATTGGGACTATCAATCTCTTGATTACACAATTTCTTGTTAGTCAAGCTTTCCTAGACTAAGTCTCTCTTTCTTAAGTAGAGACCAAGTCAAATAGGCATGAACTAATGTTTGCAACCATTAATTCTACAATTAAAAGCAAGAACACGTCTAAATAATAAATACCTAACCATAAACAAGCAATAAATCAAACACCCATTAAGATTACACTCTAGGGTTGGGTCACAACCCTAATGAAAATCTAGCTACTCGTGCTTAAGATAAAAGAAATAGAAGAAGAAATGATAATTAAACTTATATTAATAATTAAAATGATGAAATCAATATTCAAAAAGCTCAAAATAACAAAAACTACTGAAGAGAGTAAAGAAAACCGTCTACTGTAGTTGTTGATGTCAAAATTTAACCTAAGAAAGTGAAACTCTTCTATTTATACAATGCTGAAATTTTCGGACAAAAATGCCCTTTTGGAGGTTCTGTAGTCGCACAATTCCATGTGCGGTCCGCACTTTTCTTCAGCCTGACAGGATTGGAAACTTGTGGCCGCATTATTAAAATGTGGCCGCACTTCTCTCTTTCTGCGGTCTGCACATTGCTCTTCTGCGGATCGCACAAATGTGACTGCGACCGCGTAGCTTTTCTTTTGCGGCCACACAATAATTGTGCTTCTGTTGAACTTGGGAGGCAGGTTCTCTGAACTTTTGCTCTTGCCCAATTTCTGCGGCCGCACATGTCATGTGCGGACCCGCACTTTGCACATGTCTTTGCTATGAGTTTCTTCACAATCTGTGGCCGCAGATGATAATATGCGGTCCACACTTTGAGCTTATGTGTCTATTTTTGTCCTTGAGTTTAGATCATTCCTTTTTGAGTTGGATTTTATCTTGGCTTAGTTTCCAATATTTCTGCAATTAAGCATATTTCATAAGTTTTTGGGAACACAATTAAACGCTTTTGGACTAAAATGAAAGCTAAAAAATGCTAATAAGTAGTTAAAATTCCCACTTATCAACTCTCCCAAAACTTAAGCTTTTGCTTGTCCTCAAGCAAATAAGGTAATTTCCACCTCCACAAGTTAAGAGCTATTCCAGCTAATCAAAGATGCATCAATCACACATCAATTGGGACCAACAGTTACCCACAACACTTATAAATTATCAACAAGGCAACGAGTTAAAAATTTAAGCACCTATAGTTTTAATGCGACACTTGAACATCAAGAGTTGACTTTATTCATCAAGGAAGCTCGCTCTTTCATGTAGGTCATTGTGGATCCCAAACTCCTCCTCCTCTACTCTCCTTTAGCATATCTCGCTTAAGAATGTAGCACTCAATTCAAAGATTTGTGAAAGATTCGCTCATCTCTCTCAAAAGAATGTCGCAAGTATGACTCTAAGTACCATAGGTTTGCCCCTCATGTAGATCACCACTAATGTAAGCTTACTCGGCTTGAAATCACGTAGGGCCTTTTCGTAATGTAATGAAGGCTTTTGGACTAAGGTTGGATATGTTATGATAGAACGGGTTCATCTTTCCTTAAGCACTCCATTTTCTCTTATCGACTCATGTTTTGCCAACTCTTTGAGGCATTTCCTTTTCCTTAGGGGAACTAGAGAGACTTAACATCACTCTTTCTTGATCATGATATTCATTTTCTCCTTTTTTGCTTTCTCCATGCTTTGCATCATTACTTTTCTTTGAATCCCTTCAACTTTTCAACTTATTCACTTTCCTTTTGCATTTTTCTTTTTGTTCTTTCTTTCTTTTTCTTGCTTTTCCTTCTCTTCATTTATTTTCTCTTTTTTTACCTAAATACCTTTTTCAAATTCCCCGTCTCTTCCCCGAACTTATAATTTTAAGCAAGTATTTCACAAGAGTATTAAGGAAAGCTCGGGTGCCAAGAGAGGATCACAACAAAAAGGGTAAAGACTTGTAACATGATTATCAAATGCGAAAGGTTTTGGGATCAAATGGGTTGACTAGGGATAACAACATTGGTGTGCCATGGAAAATTTCAAGCGGGTTTAGGAGAGCCTACAATCACTTCTCAAGCCAAGCAAAACTTAAAATTTTGCCTCGAAACACATTCGAGGCAAGTTTTAGACCATTTGCACGGGTACTTTGACTTGCAACAAAAATATCTCACCTCTCACACAACTGGATTGTTAAAGAGGATAGAGTCAAGGGACCACAACGACCATATTCAAAATTGAAAATCACTATGGTTTGACTAAGCCACTCGATGATTGCTTAAGTTAACACAAGAGTTAGAAGGTCACTAACTAGAGCTGTTTCTTTCCAAAAAACTTGTTTTTAATTATAAGCACCTAGTTAAGTGTGTTGGTACCAAATGAAGCATGTTTGACTCTTCGAGCCTGACTCAATTAGGTCTTTTTATTCATTATTACTACCATTCTTACCTAAACACTAGAAGCTGACTCAATCCCTTAAGAAGGTTGTCACGCCATCCAACGTTGGGCAGAGTCAGCTAGTTCACACAAAAACTACCTTTGAAAAGAACCGTGATATTAAGAAAACCAAAGGCTTATTGTCCACTCAAACATAAAAATAAGCTACTAGATTAAACAAGAAGCTACTAATTTAAACATTGACTAATAAGAAAATAAAATAAAGACACTATAAAACAAACTACTAAAGCATAATGAATATACATAATAAGAGAGGAAAAGAGAGAATATATACATCAATGAAGAGAGAGGGGAGAGAATATATACACGATAAAGAGAAAGAAGGGAAAAAAATTGTCAGTTGTTACAAACCAAATGTCTAGAAATCATCCAAATAGCAAATAAACTCCACCCCCCAGAATAAGAATAAGCATTGTTCCCAATGCTTACAAAAATAGAAATAAAGAGGGATAAGAGTGATGAGGACTCCCTATGTAGCCTTGGACATCTCCATGTCATAGCAGTGTCACCGTCCTCAGTCTCCTCTAACTGGATCTCATCATCCTCAGCTCTGGGAGTAACTGGGTGGGTGAAGATTTGGCGCACCGCCTAAGCAGTGTCGACAGCCAGGTCTGGCTCCTCAGACTGGCCAGTTGGTTCCACTGAAGCTGATGGTGCTCCTGGATCTACTTGGTGCTGCTGGATCTGTTTCCATCAGCATATCAAATGGAAGATCACCAGCTGCTGCTATCCTGGTCACCTCTCTCCTCAGTGTGCCAACTGATTTCTTGGATGCCTGGGTTTTCTTCATATTCTTTATCTGCTTCCCAAGCTCCTCAATCACTGCTCCATATGCTACCAATGTGTTCATGATGGTGGTCTAGTTCTCCAAAATCTTCTTGATTGTATCCTCCACTATCAGAGGAATCTAGGGTGTCAGAGTGGATGGCTGTGCTGCAAAAGCACTCGATATGTCAGACAGCTTTGTAGTGGCTATTTGCATCCAGTTGTTGAGGCTCGCCAGAGTCTGGGAGACTCGCAACATAGATAGTGGATGAGTGGGCATATGTACTAGCATCAAAGCCAAGGTGGAAAGCACTAATGCTGAAGGATTTAAAGAAGGAGGTGGAGGCATAACTGCTGCATTGACAGAAGGTACTGTTACAGTGGAAGGCATATCTGCTGACTCTGCTCCTACCACTTAAGGCTCATCAGACTGGCCTACGCTAGTAATCGGCTGACCCTTTTTCTTCGGGTTCCTCGGGTCCATCAGAGAACACCAAGAGAAAGGCTTCTTTGGACGAACATTTATGTCAAAATCCGTCGGCTCCAACACTGCATCCGTAAGGTACTCAGTGATAGTGTTGGGATACGGGTAGGAGGTGTCACCTTGCCTGGCGACCACAGACATGTTGGCCGACTTCACAACACCCACATTGATTGGGTACCCGACCATGATAGTGGCGACTTGCACTGCTCGCTGAATAGGAAGATTTGTTTAATTATGGCACGGGTCTCGTCTGCTGCATACAAAAGTTTGTCATCCCTTTGCCTCGAAGTTCAGGGTGTTCCTGTGAATAGGAACCACTATTGTGATCCATGGTGGTGGTGGCCCTGGGGCTGCAAGAATCTCAGCTACCCATGGGCGAGCTGCATCCCATAGTACTGCACCGGTTTAACATCCTCTATTCCCAAGCAGGTGTTCAAGGTGTTTTGGTCAAATCTCACCTTCAGGTTCCTAACTTTTGTTACCTTGGTCCCTTTCTTTATATGCGCCACATTGGCGTAAAATTTCCGGACCAGGTACTCCTTGGCATCTACCACACTTTGAGTGAACCACGTCGTCCCCTTTTGCTCCCGGAATTGTCTCAACACCGTCGAGTTGTAGTTGTCAAGGTCTTTCAAGAACTACTGAAGCTCAAAATGCACCGGCCACCACTCTCGGAAGCTAGTGAAGGCAGCTAGACTGACGAATCTATCTTCCTAAATCTCTTTCTTCTTCGGCCTCTCAAGGCAGGCAACTCTCCTATCACCCTTTCGACTATTATCTAGGATATCATCCACATCGATTGTAGTAGTTGGTGCATCGGGGGCAGGTGTAGATGAGGGCTCTGAAGCTTGGCTCTCGCTTTTCGAACCCTCGGAAGTGCTCTTAGAGGTAAAAGGCTCATCTCGGAATTGAAATCTCCACTGAAGCTACTGAGACTGTGATTGAATAGTAGTCTGCTCTTATACTAAGTCACCTTCAGATGCTTTCCTAGATGGTACATAAGAGCTTGATTCAGCTAGCTCTGCATCTCTACCCCAGCCGACTGTCGCCTTTTTGGATATAACTCTTTGAAGGGCGAGGGGTAAGGTACTCTTGCCTCGACCTCGGGAAGGTTCACCCCTCCCCTTTGATGTATCACTACGACCACATGATCTAACCATTTTCTACAACAAACAACAATAGGAGTCAGTTCTAGTTCAAGTGCAAATAAACAGAAAGTTAAAGAACAAAACATGTTGCAGGGTGGGGAAGTGCGATCCGCACAATTGCAAGTGCGGTCGTAGGTTAGGTTGTGTGGACCGCACAATTTGAAAGTGCAATCTCAGAGATGAAACTACGGTCTGCATGGTTTTGAGTGCGACCACAGAATTGAAGTGCAGTCCATACACTTCTGAGTGCTGTCACAGAATGGATACTTTAAAATGACTACTCTCTCAAGACAAAGATATGCCTGATCTGTGGCCGCACATACTTTTCCGCGGCCACGATGAAATTTTTGCGGTCCGCACAACTTTGCCTCACAAACTGCCCTAAATTATACTTCTACGGACCGTACAATTCCTTATGTGGCCACACATTTCAAAATAAAATCGGGCAGAGTCCTTTAGGTTGTTGATTTAAGCACAAATTAGATATGGTAGTAGCAATTAAACATGATAATTCAAATACCCACTCACCAAAAAAAGCAAGTAGGAGTTAACCTAACACAATTTAAACCTACATGGATATGAAATCGACAAATGGTCTAAAATAACTAACAAATTATAAACTAAACTAAGAAAATTGAAGAATCTTATAAGTGATTTGAACATACCAGTGGTGATGAATTGCTAAGGAATGACTGCAGATGCGTATTTAGGTGGTAGATAATTGAATCAAATATGTGCAAAATTTTAGCCCTTTTTGATTGCTTAGAGAACGAAAAGTTTGAACAATAGCCTTAGGGTTACTATTTATACTTAATGAGTCTGGCTAAGGAATCAAGAGACGAGTGCGGCCGCAGAATTCCTTCTACAATCTGCACTCTATTACCTGGTGTTCCAATTCCTTTTGATAATTTGTGGTCCGCAGATTTAGCTGTGCGGTCGCATATTGTGGTGCCGACCGCAGATTTCATGGTGAGGCCGCACTTTGGCTGTTTCTATGACAAACAAACTTCATAGAGTTTGCATTTTCTGATCTCAAGTTGTGTGGTCCGCACAAGAATTGTGCGGCCGCAGTTGTCTTGTGCTGTAGCGTTCAAACTTTTTGCGATCCGCACTTTTTCCATACCAAGCCAATTTTTCTGAGCACATTTCCTGTAAAGCACACTCATTCTTGCAACACACTTCAAATCCAGTTAGCACAAAATAAGACCTATCTAAAGAAAAAGAATAGAAATAGAAAAAGAAACACGGGTTGCCTCCCATGAAGCGCTTGATTTAATGTCGTGACACGACGCAAATTACCATCACTTGAAATGAATTACCACCACGACATGGCCATCACCAACTTTTCCCAAATAATGCTATATCCGTTGACCATTGACTCTAAACACCTCATCATTTTTAATTTTCAAGTCCAATGCGCTAAATGGTGTCACACCCACTACCTCAAACGGGCCACTCCATTTAGACTTTAACTTTCCAGGAAACATCCGCAACCGAAAATTAAACAACAACACAAGATCACCCTGTTTAAACTCTTTGTTCCAAATATACTTGTCATGAATATATTTCATTTTCTCTTTATATAAGGATGAATTTATGTATGCATGGTACCGAAACTTATCCAACTCATTCAAATGTGCCACCCTTAAGTTGGCGGTGACATTCCACTCAAGATTCAACTTATTTAAGGCCCACATGGCTTTATGTTCAAGTTCCACAGGAAGATGACAAGCTTTTCTGAACACCAATCGGTACGGAGACATTTCGCTAGGCGTTTTGTAAGCCGTCCTATAGGCCCATAAAGCATCATTAAGTTTCTTGGACCAATCCATCTTGTTAGCATTCACTGTATTGGACAAAATACTCTTTATCTCCCGATTGGAGACTTCCACTTGACTGCTTGCTTGTGGATGATAGGGAGTGGTGACTTTTTGAGTGACACCATACTTGGTGAGTAAAGTATCGAAAGCTTTGTTGCAAAAATGCAACCCCCATCGCTTATGATAGCCCGCAAAGTACCAAACCTTGTGAAATATTCTTCTTCAAAAATGTTACCACACTTCTCGATTCATGGTTGGGTAGAGCAACGACCTCAATCCATTTGGATGCATAATCAACTGCGACCAATATGTAGGTGTTTCCACAAGAACTCACAAAAGGACCTATGAAGTCAATACCCCACACATCGAAAATATCAATCTCCAAAATGGTAGTGAGGGGCATTTCATTTTTCTTTGAGATTCCACCGGCCTTTTGATATTCATCACAATGCTTGACTAGATCACTAACGTCCTTGTAAAGAGTGGGCCAATAGAAACCGCAACTTAGCACTTTGGCCGCCGTTCTTGCTCCACCATGGTGACCACTATATGGCGAAGAATGACAAGCCCCAAGAATTTCACATGGTTCCTCCTCTGGTACGCATCTTCTAATCACTCCACCTGTACAAATTCAGAAAAGGTATGTTCATCCCAATAGGAGTCTTGACAATCCAGCTTGAGCTTCTTCCTTTGGTTTGAAGAGAACTCATTCGAGATGATACGACTTACAAGAAAATTTGCTAGATCCACGAACCATGGAACCTCTTTCATTGAAATAGCCAAGAGTTTCTCATTGAGAAAGGAGGCATTGATTTCAAGGCCATCATGCGGCCTCCTCTCCTCCTCCAAATGAGACAAGTGGTCCGCGACTTGGTTTTCACTTCCATCTCGATCTTGGATGTCTATATCAAACTCTTGCAAAAAAAGCACCCATCTCATCAACTGGGATTTGGAATCTTTTTTGCTCATAAGATAATGAAGTGCCGCATGATATGTATGGACAATCACTTTTTCACCCATCAAGTACGGGCGAAACTTCTCAATAGCAAACACAATGGCACAAATATCTTTCTCCGTAACAGTGTAGTTGACTTGGGCACTATTCATGGTTTTACTTTCATAATAGACCGAATGAAAACTCTTGTTGATGCATTGCCCCAAAATAGATACTACTTCTACATCACTTGCATCACACATGAGCTCAAAAGGAACACTGCAATTTGGAGCGGTGATAATGGAGTAGTAGTCAACTTGAACTTTAGCAATTCAAAGGTTCTCATGCAATCATCATTGAAGTGGAACTTAGCATCTTTCTTCAAAAGTTTGCACAATGGGTTCACCAATTTAGAGAAATCCTTGATGAAACGCCGATAAAATCCCGCATGGCCTAAGAAACTCTGCACGCCTTTCATCGATATTGGAGGTGAAAGTTTAGAAATTACCTTAATCTTTGCCTTGTTGACTTCAATGCCATTCTTTGAGATCTTATGGCCAAAGACAATGCCTTCCTCGACCATGAAATGATATTTCTCCTAATTGAGTACCAAGTTTGTTTCTTCACATCTTGCCAACACTTTAACCATGTCGGTGATGATCGCCATCATACACCTTTGAAAAGTCATCGGTGCATTCCACGACCCAAATGACATCCGCGAGAAGGCGAAAGTACCATAAGGACATGTAAAAGTAGTTTTCTCTTGATCCTCCGGAGCAATAAGAATTTAGTTGTAGCCGGAATACCCATCAAGGAAATAATAGAAAGCACGACCAGCCAATCTATCAAGCATTTGATCTAGGAAGGGAAGCAGAAAATGGTCCTTCGTTGTGACTTTGTTGAGCTTACGATAGTCCATACACACTCTCCACCCGACCACCGTTCTTGTAGGAATCAACTCGTTCTTATTATTGCACCATCATGCCACCTTTTTTGGGACATATCGAATCGGAGAAGTCCACGAGCTATCCAAAATGGGGTAGACAACCCCGACATCCAACCACTTGATGATTTCCTTTTTGACAACCTCTTGCATGTCTTCATTGAGTCTCCTTTGATGTTCAATAGATGGTTTGGCACCTTCCTCAAAGTTATACAAAAGGCGGGGATTATCCCCCGAATATCCACCAATGTCCATCCAATAGCCTTCTTCCTCTTTTGTAGCACCGCCAATGTAGAGTCTACCTGCACATTAGTCAAACAAGAGGAAAGAATAACCGCTAAAGTAGAAGAAGGGCCAAGAAATTCATACCGAAGATGTGGAGGCAATGGCTTCAACTCAAAGATGGGAGGCTCCTCAATTGAAGGCTTTGTTAGAGGAATTGTCCAATTTTCAAGATCCAAGGACAATTTGCGGGGCTCATAAGTATACGATCCCATTCCTTGCAAAGAGTTCACACATTCCACGAAGCCCTCCATCTCTTCATCATCAAAGTTGAGCATGACGGCCTCTAATGTATCATCAACATTCATCACATCACTTGTTTCATCCACAATCACATCGGTCACCAAGTCCACGAAAGAGCACACCTCATTGCTATGTATCGTGAGCCCGCTCTGTATCATGTTAAAACTGGTGATATCAAGAAGAAATCGGAGAAGATTGAGATTAGGGCTTGACTAGTCGGGCATGTTGCAGAGAGAAAAATTGAGATAATTTTCTTTTTGTCAATACTGAATACAAAATATCTGAACGTAACTATTATAGTGGGGCGAAATTGGAAAATACAAAACAAAGAAAAAATAATTGGGTCATATTGATAATAAATACATATAGACCAACATCTAACTGTCTATTAACATGCCCAAGTAACTAGAGATCAGATAACTCCAACAGCTTTTAGGGAAAACATAAGAATTTTTGAGTAGTAGAAATTATTTTTCCAAAGTTGAAAAAGTAATTATTTCAGAAAGCACATTTGAAACCTTGAAAAAAAATACAAATTGCTACTCTTATATTGATAAAAGGGCTTTCAAATTGATTAACCAAATAAAATTTGTTACTCTTCAAAATTACTTTTTTGAAAAGTACTTGTAAAAAAAATATTTTTCAAAATAAGCACATTTTGAAAGTTAGAATCAAATAGGCTAAAGAGATGGAGTAATATCACTAGAGCGAGCTTGTGAGCGAACCAAATGATGTAGGTGCACAAGAATACTTTGCTCCACAAGCATTTTCTCCGATATAAGAAGTGTATAAGAAACAGGTGAACCTAACAGGACTTCGTTGACATACCAACTTAAATAATGAGGTTATTTGCATAATTTCACGTGAAACACTTGTTTTGTATGGTCCATGTTAAAATTACTTCGTTGCCTTTTTAGTGTACATACATTCTTACCCTTTGAAGGCCCATGTGCAGCATTGATTATGTGTCACGACCAAAATTTCAACCTCGAGGTCGTGACACTTTCTGGGCAAATCGACGTGAAATAAGTAATTAATCAATTTTAATAATTAAAAATAAATAATGATATTCAAGGAGAAATAAATGCTGAATTTAACACAATGCTAACATAAACCACGCGATAATAACTACTCCCAAAAATTTAGAGTCACGAGTACACGAGTAACTAGAAGTCTACAAACATAGTCTGAAATAAATACAACTGTCGAAAGAGATAAACAATAAAAGTGGGAAATGAAAGAGGACTTCAAGGTCTGCAAACGCTAGCAGGATCTACCTCGAGTTTCCGTATGAAAGTGATCCAAGATGACGCACCTCAAGCACCACTGGGACCAATATCAGTATCTGCACAATAATTACAGAAGTGTAGTATGAGTACAACCGATCCAATGTACTCCGTAAGTATCGAGCCTAACCTCGACGAGGTAGTGATGAGGCTATGTCAACACACCTACGTAAATAAACTTGTACAAGTGTATATAAAGCGGCAAAATAATAGAAGAATGCTAAAATACTAACTGGGAGGGGACATGCGAAAGGAAAAAATATCATAAAATCGGCAAGTATGAAATTATGAAATAACACCTTCTGAATTAAGCAATAATATAACTAGGTAAATCACCAAAACCGTAAATCAAATAAAATAATGATATGAAAATGGTACGGCATTACCCTTCGTCCATTTACTCTTGTGCTCACCATGTAATAGCATGAATATAATGGCACAACATCACCCTTTGTGCTTTTACTCTCAAACCTCACAATATATGATAATGAATGCAAATTAGGCACGACAACACCCTTCGTGCTTTTCTCTCTTCCTCACCAAGCAATAATATGAACCCGAATAATAAAATAAAGGCAGAGAATAACTTCACTTCAAATATGGTGCCATAATATCAAAATTCAACTTCCAAAATATTCAATATCTTTAAAATAAACAATAATTACAAAATGATTAATTAAAAGAAGTAATAATCTAACATAAGCATGGATAACATAATTAACGAAACAATATAACACAAAGAAATTATTTTCACCCGCATGCTTTAACCCAATGACAACGCATAGGTAGTCGTCATCTCACATATATATTGTCCCACACATAAAACACGTAGCAAATAGACCAACAAATCCTAATCCCTCAAGTCAAGATTAACCACAACACTTACCTCACTCCGCAACCAAAATCAATGCTCAACCGTGACTTTTTCTCTAAAATTAGTCTCCAAACCAATCAAATCTAACCAGATATATTTCAAATAATTCAAAATAAGCTTTAGAAACTACCCATTAATGAAAGAAGTTCAGTTTTAATCATTTTGGAAAAGTCAACAAAAAATTAACCCAGGGCCAGCTTGGTCAAAACCCGAGGTTCGTACCAAAACCAGATTGCCCATTTATCCCCGAGCCCGATTATGTGATTTACTTCAAATCCGACCTTAATCTAAGGTCTAAATTTCGATTTTACAAAAATCTCCAATTCTACCCAAATTCCTAATGTCTACCATGGATGATGTTGAATTCTCATGAAAAGTAATGGATAATTGAAAGAAAATGGATTAGATTCACTTAGGAATGAATTGGGGAAGATAAGTATCTTAGAAAATTACCTCTAGAGTGTTTAGGGTAGAGAAATGGTGTAAAATGAGCTAAGTCCCGATTTTCTCCTCTTTTATCCAGTTGCAGATGTCGCAATTGTGAAGTCATGTCACAAATACGAGACAAGGGTCGCAAATGCGAACCCTATCAAGGACGTCCAGAAGTTGCAAATGCGGCGTTTAGATCGCAACTGCGAACACTCCACCATCACAAATGTGGCCGGAAACTTCGCAATTGCGAAGCAGACTCAACTGGCATGTGATCGCAAATGCGACCACTTCATTCGCAAAAGCGAACAACCCCATTTCGCAAAAGTGAACAAAATTCTCGCAAACGCAAGATTCACCCAATCTAGCCCATGCTCGCAAATGCGAACAATTCTTCGCAAAAGCGAGGCTCGCCATTGCCAGCCAGACCTCGCAAATGCAAGATCTGCAATCAAGCACCAGAACTGCTATTGCACCAGCAATCTTCACACTAACCAAACTCATCCTAAATTCATTTGAAACTCTCCTCGGCTCCAAACCATATATGCGCACAAATGTAATAATATCATACAAATTCACTCGCGTGATCAAAATACCAAAATAATACCTAGAACTAGGAATCAGACATTAAAATGCATGAAATTTTCAAAGAAATTCAATAACTTTCAAATTCACTACCGAGCGTCCGAATCCTATCAAATCAACTCCGTCTTGCACCAACTTTTGCAGACAAGTTTTAAATAGTAAAATGAACCTATACCAAGTGCCAAAACTGAAATCCAAACTCGGTAGCCATAAAGTCAACCTACGGTCAAACTTCATAAATTTTTAAACCTTTAAATTACTAGTTTTCAACAAAGCACGTCAAATCAAGTTAGGGACTTCCGAATTTATATTCGGGCATACACCCAAATCCAAAATTACGATACAGGCCCACCAGGATCGTCAAAATACCGATCCGAGGTCCTTTATACGAAATGTTGACCGTAGTCATCTCAAATAATTTTTAAATCTAAACTTTATGTTTTCTTCAATTTTTCACATAAAAGCATTTCGGAAAAAGACACGAACTGTGCACACAAATCGAGAAAAACTAAATAAAGCTAATCGACGTCTGGAAATATGAAAAGAAGGGCTAGAACTCAAAATGACCTATCGGATCATCACATTATAGTGGCCCACTGAATTTTTTATTCGACATCTGCTCTTCTTTTAGACATTATGCTACTGACTTTGATGATGTCATTGTCGTGTATACAATAACAACAACAACAACAACAACCCAGTATAGTTCCACTAGTGGGGTCTGAGGAGGGTAGTGTATACGCAGACCATACCCCTACCCTGGGATAGAGAGGCTGTTTCTAATAGACCCTCGACATCTTTCCCTCCAAGAACTCCCCACCTTGCTTTTGGGGTTACTCGAACTCACAACCTATTGGTTGGAAGTGGATGGTACTTACCACTAGAGCAACCCACCTTGTCATGTATAAGTACAATATTTAATTAATATATGAAATTTATTAACTTTTCAGTTTAAACACGGCTTATTAATGAATAAATTAATGTTTTAATGCAAAATAATTCAAATAAAAATCAAGTAAACTTGAATAAAAATAATTTGGTCCTACCTCTTTGTATGCCTAAAAAATTTGAAACTAAATTAAGTCACAACTTCTAATTAAAGGACAAAATCTTAACACTACCAAAATAATGATTGGATAAATTTTGTTACTAAGGCACAAAGTTATGCAGCATAATTTTTTCCAATAGTGACCTCCTTGGCATCACCGTGCTGAACTGTGCCCTTAAGGCCAAGTAGATGGGGGTCATCATACTGACGCTCCCTCATACGACCATAAAGAGAAGACTGAGAAATCACACAAGCCAAAACTCGACTCGGCTCAGAAACATCCAATCTAAGAAATTGGTTGGCCAAGGACTAAACATTCAATGCTAATGGTCTCTGCTGCTGCTGGTGGTAGATATGCTAAGCTGCCTAAACTCTCCTCCCTGCGACTAAAGCCATCAACCACCACAATGGCCTTCCCGGGATGGTATAAAATAGTGATATCATAGACCTTAAGTATCACTAACCGCCTCCACTGACGCAAGTTAAGATCCTTTTGTTTGACCAGATGCTGCAGACTCCGATGGTCGGTGTAGATCTCACAAGGGACACCATACAAATAGTGCCGCCAAATCTTCAAAGCATGAACAATACCTGCTAACTCAAGGTTGTGGACATGATATTTCTTCTCATGCACCTTCATCTGTCTAGACGCATAGGCAATCACCCTACCATCCTGCATTAATACCGCGCCGAGACCAATATGCGATGCATCACAATGTAAAGTATAAGACCCCGAACCTGTAGGCAATACCAATATTGGGGTTGTAGTCAAAGCAGTCTTGGGCTTTTGAAAGCTCTCCTCACACTCCTCTGTCCATATGAACGGAGCACCATTCTGGGTCAACCTGGTCATATGTTCTGCAATAGATGAGAAACCCTCTACAAATCGATGGTAATACCTTGCCAAACCAAAAAAACTCCGGATCACCGTAGCTGAGGATGGTCTGGTCTAACTCTGTGCTGCTTCAATCTTCTTCGGATCTAACTTGATCCCCTCACTCGACACTACATGACCCAAAAATGCCACTGAATCTAGCCAAAACTCACACTTTGAAATTTAGCATATAATTTCTTTTCTCTCAGGGTTTGGAGCACAGTCCTCATGTGCTGCTCATAATCCTCCCGACTCCGGGAGTGTATCAGAATGTCATCGATAAACACAATGACGAATGAGTCAAGATAGGGCTGGAATACACTATGCATCAAATGCATGAATGTTGTTGGGGCGTTGGTCAGCCTAAATGACATCACAAGGAACTCGTAGTGACCATACTGAATCCTGAAAGAGATCTTGGGGATATCTGGATCCCGAATCTTCAACTGGTGATAGCCCGAACGCAAGTCATTCTTGAAAAACACTCTGGCACCCTGTAACTGATCCATCAATACGAGGCAATGGATACCTGTTCTTCACTGTAACCTTGTTCAATTGACGATAGTCAATACACATGCACATGGAACCATCATTCTTCTTCAAAAATAGGACTGGAGCACTACAAGGCGAGACACTGGGCCGAAAGAAGCCCTTATCAATCTACTCCTGTAGCTGCTCCTTTAACTCCTTCAACTTAGGCGGAGCCATATGATATAGACGAATAGAGATGGGCTGAGTGCCCAGTAACAAATAAATACCAAAGTCAATATCCTTGTCGGGTGGCATGCCCGGAAGAACTGCTAGATATACATTTGGATAATCCATCACTACCGAAACTGACTCCATGGTAGGAGTATCAACAATGACATCTCTCACATTAACTAGATATGTGTCACATCCCTTATCAACCATTCGTTAAGCCTTTAGAAATGAAATAACTCTGCTAGGAGTATAATTTAAGGTACCTCTCCACTCTAACCGTGGTAATCCTTGCATAGCCAACGTCACGGTCTTGGTGTGACAATAAATAATAGCATAATAGGGCAACAACCAGTCCATGCCCAAAATAATATCAAAGTCTACCATACTGAACAATAATAAATAGGCTCTGGTCTCAAAACCACTAAGAACAATAAAACACGACCGATACACATGGTCAACAACAATAGAATCTCCCATAGGTGTAGACACATAGACAGGAGAACTCAAAGAATCACGGGCTACCCCCAAATACGGAGCAAAATAAGATGACACATAAGAATAAGTGGAGCCTGGATCAAATAAGACTAATGCATCTCTATGACAGACCGGAACAATACCTGTAATGATAAAGTCGTATGCAACTGCCTCCCTCCGATCTGGAAGAGCATAATATCTATCCTGGCCTCCCCCTCTAGGGCAGCCTCTACCTTCCCGACCTCTACCTCGAGCTGGCTAAGCAGGTGGAGTGGTAGCTGGTGCTGTAACCATAACCTGAGGACCCGGTGGAGCATGCGGTGCCTAAGTAATCTGTGGAGGTGAACCCCTCCTGAGTCTGGGAAAATCCCTCACCATATGACGAGTTTCACCACACTCAAAATAAGCTCTCAGAGGAAGTGGCTGTTGTGGCTGGCTCGGGCCTGATCAGTGGACTAACCGATGAAAGCACCCTGTGTACGAGGTGAACGAGACAATGCGGTGCGTAATAGGGAGCCTAGGGCCTAGGAGTGGCCGGATTACCGCTGGCGGTTGGAAGTGCTAAATGAACATTGCGACTTGCATAACCTCTACCCTGATGAGCTACTATTGGGGAATGAGTACCGCTGTATGTGCCAGACTCTCGAGACCTCTTGGATTCTCTCTCCTCTCTCTCCCAAGTTAGCATACCCTCCAATCTCCTAGTAATCCCCACTACCTGCTGATATGTGATGTCCATATCCAACTTTTGGTCCATACTAAATCTGATACTGGGGTTGATCCCCTCGATAAATCGGTAGATCCACTCTCTAATAGTAGCAACCAAGGTTGGTGCATGCCTAGCCAAATCACTAAACCAAACCGCGTACTCCGACACGGTCATAGAACCCTGGCGCTACTTCTTAAACGCTACGTGCCATGCATATCTAAGACTCTAGGGAACATACTCCCTCAAGAACATATCTGAGAATTGAGTCCAAGTGAGTGAAGGTGCCTCAGCCGGACTACCCAACTCATATGCTCGCTACTGGTAGGCCGCTCCCCTAAGTTGGAATACTATGAAAGCAACCCCACTAGACTCCGCAATACATATAGTATGAAGGATATGGTGGCACTCCTGAAGAAAACCCTGGGAATCCTTTAATGCCAAGCAATTGAAAGTAGGAGGGTGGTACTTCTTACCTCTCGAGCCTGAGCTGCCCTCTCAAAAGCTGCTGCCTTAACCTCGGACTGAACTGGGGCTACATGCTGTACTAGTATGACCTCTGGAACCTGGTCGACCTAAACCCGATGCTCCAGGATACGGGCGGCGGGAGTCTGTGCTCCTCCCCCAGCCTGAGATATGGCAGGAGCAAGTGGAATCAACCTTGCCTGAGCTAAAGTGCCGAACATGCTCAGAAACAAGACAAGGGTATCTTGAAGAGCTGGTGCAGTAACAGGCGTCTCCGATGCCTATGCTCAGATTGGAGATACTAGTGGCTCTTCTATAGTAGCTCGTGTTGGTGCTCTGGCCACACCACATACACATCCTTGGCCTATACCTAGCCCCGACCTATCGCAGCTCTAGCAGGGGGCACATGTGTCTGATCATCTGATCTAGCTATACGTGTCCTCACCATCTATAAGACAATAGAAAGGTCGAAGTTTAGAATCCTGAAGTCAACAATTTCGCACCACAAGGAATCAAAGAAGTGAAATTTTCGTAACAGTTCCATAGCCTCCTGAAGAGAAGTACAAACTTCTCCGTACCGACCCGCGAGACGCTACTAAACCTGCTTGCGACTCATAACACCCATGAACCTAGAGCTCTGATACCAACTTGTCACGACCCAAGTTTCCCTCCGTAGGACATCATGGCGACACCTAGCCTGTAAGACTAGGTAAGCCTAACAATTGCGAAAAAAGAACTGAAATAACGACTAAAATCTCATTATCAACAGATAAATATATAACTAAAAATTGTCGCTCGGCATGTACAAGTAACATTTCAACTTAGAGAAGAACAACTCCCAAAACCTGATAGTTATACGCCATAAGCTCTAAGGAAGTACTAAATATCTCTATACCTCAGAGTCTAAGAGAATAAAGAAAAATAATATGATAAGGATAGAGGGGGACTCCGAGTTCTGCGAACGCTGACAGATATACCTTGAAGTCTCCAAGTAGCAGCATGCGCTCTACTATCAAGGCTGATAAGATGTACTTGGGTCCGCACAAAAACATGTGCAGAAGTGTAGTATGAGTACACCACAACGGTACCCAATAAGTGTCAAGCCTATCCTCGGTAGAGTAGTGACGAGTTCAGGTCGGGGCCTTACTGGAATATAAGTAATAAGGCAGAAGGCGATATAATAAGAATAATGGCAGGTTAATGAAACACCAAGAATGTACGGAAAAGTAACAAACGGGACAATGGGAAGACAACTACAACACGTAAGGACGCAAATGTCTTACAAGTTAAAGAACAATAACAACAACAATCAATACAGCAAATAGAGGAAAAATAGTAACTGCACGGTAGAAACCTCGTTCCACAATATTAACACGCACGACAAAAACCTTGTGCCATAACAACACTCCGCACGGAGCAATCTCGATGCTGGACTAAAAACTATTATTATAAGCAAACTCGGCCAAAGTCAAGAATCGATCCCACTTCCCTCCAAAGCCAGTCATACATGCTCTTAGCATATCCTCCAAAAAATCTGAAGTGTCTGCTTTGACTATCCGTTGGTCTACAGATGAAAGGCTGTGCTGAGCTCTACCCGGGTGCCCAACTCACTCTGTATTGCTCTCCAAAAATGCTAAGTGAACTTAGGGCCTCTATCTAAAATAATAGAAGCAGGCACACCATGCAACCAAAAAATCTCCTAAATGTAAATCTAGGCCAATCTCTCTGATGAGTACGTAGTCACAACTAGAATAAAATGTACCGACTTGGTTAGCCTATCAACAATGACCCAAACGTTATCAAACTTCCTCAACGTCTGCGGAAACCCAACTATAAAGTCCATAGTGATCAGCTCCCATTTACACTCTAGTATAACCATCTGCTAGAGTAGGTCACCTGGCCTCTGGTGCTAATACTTAGCCTACTGGAAATTTAGACACCTCGTTACATACTCAACTATGTCCTTCTTCATCCGCTGCCACTAGTAATGCTGCCTGAGGCCGTGATACATCTTTGTAGAACCTGGATGAGTAGGATATCGAGAACTGTTTGCCTCCTCTAAAATCTTCTCCCTCAAGCCATCAACATTAGGAACACATAGACAATCCTGGAGTCGCAGAATACCATCCTCGCCAGTAGTAACCTCCTTCACACCACCCTGTAATACTGTCTCTCTAAGAACCAAAAGGTGCGGATCATCGTAGTGAAGAGCCTTAATCCGCTCAAATAATAAAGACTGAGCCACAACATATGCAAAAACTCGACTGGGCTTTGATATATCCAACTACACAAGTTGGTTAGCTAAGGACTGAATGCCCAAAGCTAATGGCCTCTTCTCTACTGAAATAAATTCCAAACTACCCATACTCTTGTCCTTTATGCTCAAGGAATCTACAACCATATTTGCCTCTCCTAGATGGTAAGGAACGGTAATATCATAGTTCTTGAGTAACTTAAGCCACCTGCGCTGCCTCGAATTAAGATCCCTTTGCTTAAACAAATGCTGCAAGCTACGATTATTAGTGTAAACTTCACAGGACACCTCGTAAAGATAATGCCTCCAGATCTTATGAGCATAAACTATCGCGACCAACTCCAAATCATGTATGGGGTACCATGGGGCTTCATCTAACGTGCAGCATATGCAATAAGTCACTGTGCCTTCATTAACACACAACCCAGCTAAAGCGTGAAGCATCGCAGTACACAGTATACATCCCTGAACCAGAAGGCAACACTAACACTGGTACTGTAGTCAATGTTTTCTTGAGCTTCTGAAAGCTCGCTTCACAATCATTGGACCATTGGAATGGAACACACTTCTTGGTTAATCTAGTCAAAGATGCTGCAATAAATGAGAAGCCCTCCACAAATCGACGATAATAACCTACTAACCCCAAGAAACTCTTGATCTCGATCGCTGTGGTAGGACGAGGCCAACTCTGGACTACCTCGATCTTCCTGTGATCCACCTTAATACCCTTACCTGATACAACATGCCCCAAAAATGACATAGAATCTATCCAGAACTCGTACTTGGAGAACTTAATATATAGCTTCTGTTCCTGCAAGGTCGAAGCACAACTCTCAAATGCTGCTCGTGCTCCTCCATACTACGCGAGTAGACCAATATGTCATCAATGAAGACAATGATAAATGAGTCAAGATATGTCCTGAACACTTGGTTCATCAAATCCATAAATGCCGCCAGGGCATCGGTCAAGCCGAAAGACATCACTAGAAACTCATAGTGGTCATACCTAGTCCGGAAAGCCGTATTAGGAACTTTTGAAGCATGAATCTTCAACTGATGATACCCAGATCTCAAGTCAATATTAGAGAACACCCTGGCACCATGAAACTAGTCAAACAAATCAATAATATGCGGCAGCAAGTACTTGTTCTTAATGGTAACTTTATTCAACTGACTGTAATCAATGCACTTTCGCATATTCCCATACTTCTTTTTCACAAATAACATCAGTGAAACCCTAGACGATATACTCAGTCTGACGAACCCCTTTGCTAGCAACTACTCAAGTTGTTCCTTCAACTCCTTCAACTCTTTCGGAGCCATGCAGTATGGTGGAATAGAGATAGGCTAGGTACCTGGCACAAAATCAATACTAAAATTGATCTCACGATCTGGTGGCATGCTGAGTAGATCAAAAGGAAACACATCAGAGAACTCTCACACCACGGTCACTAAATTAATCATAGAAGTCTCTGCATCAATATCCCGAACATAAGCTAGATAAGCCAAACCACCCTTCTCGACCATGTGTCGAGCCTTCAAGAAAGAGATAACCCAACTAGATGCACTAATAGATGAAACCCTCTACTCCAATCTAGGCAACTCTGGCATCGCCAAGGTAATAGTCTTGGCATAGAAATCAAGAATGGCATGATACGGAAATAACTACTCTATGCCCAAGATGACCTCAAACTCGGTTGTGTCGAGCAACAGAAAATCCGCTCTGGTTTCATAACCACATAAATTCACAATATAGGACTGGTAAACCCGAACCACAAAAGTAGAATCTCCCACTAGCGTGGACACATATACAAGAGAAACCAAGGACTCACAAGAGACTTACAGATAATGAGTAAATAGAGAAGAAACATATGAATATGTAAACCTTGGATCAAATAGTACTAAAGCATCCATACTGCAAATATAAATAATACCTATGATCATAGATCATGACATCTGAGGCTACTGCACCTTGTCTGGCTAGAAATGCATAAAACCTATGTTGAGCACCACCTAACTGGCCTCCACCTCTAGGGAGACCCCTACCCACTTGCCATCCGCCTCTAGCATGCTGGACAGCTTGTGTGACAACTGGTGTAGTAATCGTGCGTTGATGGACCTGTTGGCTCTGTTGCACCACCTTGCCTCAACACCTTGGGCATGATCTCCTCATGTGACCAAGCTCCCTGCACTCATAGCAACCTCTCGGTGTGGAAGATGACTGACCCTAAGGACCTAAGTATCCGCTGGAAGAACTCTGAATAGCTGGTGGGCAGTAGGAGCTCTCTGGAACGGTACCAAAGTAGGGCCCCACTGGTGCACCCCGAGAAGGCGGTGGTGCTGAATAAGTAGGTCTGCTAGACTGACCCCTTACGAACTGCCCTCTACCCCCAGGGCACCACTAAATCCTATGGAATGTCGAGACCTCTTATCCCGTGTTGTATACAATCGACCTTGGTTGCAGATACCCTTAATTCGCTAAGATATCTCCATAACTTGCTCATAAGGAGTCCCTGTCTCCACCTCTCGGGCAACAGTAACCTGAATACCATAATGCAAACCTGCAATAAACCTCTGAACTCTCTCTATATTGGTGAGTAGTATCATAAGTGCATGGTGGGACAACTTAGAGAATCTTGCCTTAAAATCGGTCGTAGACATCTGACCCTGTGGCTCTTCCCTCCAAGGGGGTGGAATATATCTCTCCAAAAAGAGATGTATGAACTGATCCCAAGTGAAGGGAGGCAAACCCGCTGGTTTGCTAAGAAGATAGGACCGCCACCACCTACGGGCATTGCCCTCCAATTGAAATGTAGTGAAGTCCATCCCGTTAGACTTTTATACTCTTATGTTGTGTAGCTTGTTTGTACAACGGTCAATAAAATCTTGAGGATCCTCATGTCGCTCACCACCAAAAGAAGGACAACGTAGTATGGTCCATCTATCCAACAACTTATGCAGCTCGACGATCGCATCTAGTCTGGGCTCCAGTACAACCGCTGCAGCTGGCTGAGCTCCACCCACAGGTAATGCACCTGGGATTTGATATATGACAGCAGCGTGCCCTGGAGCCTGAGCAGTAGAAGATTGTGCTTCCCTCCCACCTAAGATGTGGCTGGGTCCGCTAGAAATAAACCAACCTGCATCATAGAATCCATGAACTGCAACATACGACCCATTACCTCCTGAAATCCCGCTGCGAATGTGAAATCTCCTAGGGCCGGCTCAGATGCAGGCACCCAAACCTACTCCTTAATGACAAGATATTCCACTGGATCCACTGGTGGTACGGCGAGAGAAACTCTAGGATGCCGTCGTCCTCTAGGAGGAGCTGGAGTTCTCCCTCGGCCTCTAGCAACAGGGGGAGCAACTTCTCTACCACCGGGTACATCTACCGCATGCGTTCTCACCATATGTCAGAGAATAAGAGAAAGATACTTAGCATAACATCAATTTAATGATAGGAAATGAAGAAAAAGAAGTTTCCTAACACCATATAGCCTCTCAAAGATAAGTAGAGACGTCTCTGCACCAATTCGCAGTACTCTATTAGGACTGCTCATGACTTGTGAAACCTATGTGAACCTAGATCTCTGATACCAATATGTCAAGACCCAATCCCCACTATAGTCCATGATGGCGCTCAAGGTCGCCGCAAGGCAAGACAACAATGAACTATCCATGTAATTGTTCATTTTAGTATTTTGAAGTCATTGAATTTTATTTAATAAAAGAATGATTAATAGGGGATTGTAATAATGTAAAGCATGAAACAGAAGAAAGAGTAAAGTAGTGAATTTAATAATAAAAAACCATGAAATGTCTACTAGAATCTCACAAAACCCGGTGTCACAAGTGCACGAGCAACTAGTAGAATATACAAAACTCTCTAAAAACTATTGTCTAAAATGAAATAGACAAAAATGATAAAAACATAACAAGAGAAGACTGCGAGTGCTGTAGAATGGAATATGAGAAGAATCTCACCACTAAGTCTCCGTGTAACGCAAATGCGCGCCCAGATGAACTCCGGATGCCCCTGCCTCAGAACTTGCACAATATGTGTAGAAATATAGCATGAGTACGTAAACAACGTATACCTAGTAAGTATCTAGTCAAACCTCAAAAAGTAGTGACGAGGGGTCGACATCGACACTTACTAGTGGAAAATATACCTATTGCACAAGAATATTTTATAGGCATGAGATACAACATCAATAATAGAATAAGATGTAATAATTAAACGATCCTTTAACAAATTAACAATTTAAAAGTTCCCAAATATCACATGCTAGTCTTAACAAGTAAGGACTCAGCATGTATTTATAAATCCTCAAGTCACGAAAGACATATCAAGTATAGTCGGACTCCGAGTGACAACACGCACGAGTTCGGTCGAGGTCGTACGACCCGATCCATAATAATCGTGTACATACACTACCGAGGTCGTACGGCTTGATCCATGAATGCATCCCATAATATATATAAATATGGTCTAGGAGTTCGGCCCGATCTACAGGAATAGGGAAACTATTCGGATTATGAATTTTGTATTTACAACTCCAAGGTAAGCCCATAAAAGAATAAAAATGCCCATCAATAATTAAACATTCTACCAAATCTCTAAGTAGTGAAGCTCGATTTAACATAATCTTTAACCAAGTTTTTACTCATTAATACAAGCAATTAAACTAGTAAGTTGAGTTCAAATAGTGTAAGTAATAGCATAATAAAGGCCTATGTCTACTCGGACATAACATGAATTTTAGCTACGTACGGACTCTCGTCACTTCGTGTGTATGTAGCACCCAATATTACTAAGAAATAACAAATTTAAATACCTATGGGATTACCTCGTTCCCAAGTCTACTTTCCTATCCACAAATCACTCTAAAAGCCTTAAGTTGGTGCTGAACAATCCGAAACTAGCCAAAGATTGTACAAACTAATCAATAATTGCTTAAGTTTATAATTTAACTATTAGACTGCTTACCCAACCCAATTTGAAGATTCCTAAAATTCACCCCTGAGTTCACGTGCCCTAATTCTGAATTTTTTTGTAAATAATTGTTACCCATAACCTCACGAACACAAATATATAATTTTTTCTAAATTCCATAACCATTTTCATTGTCTAACCCCATTTTATCAAAAACCTAGGTTTTTCAATAAACTACAAAAATTTCTACAATTTTCAGGTTAAGGTCTACCCACAATCTAGGTATTAAATTCACGTTGTGTAGAATACACTTACCTCAAGGTTCTATGTGAAATTCTCTCTCTAAAAAACTTCAAAATCGGCCAACAAATGAGAAAAATGAAAAAAGGCCAAAATCCTGAGTTTTATGAAGTCACTGCCCAGACTCGCCTTCTTCGCGATCACGGACAAGCCCTCGCGATCGCTATGGCAAAACTCACGAACCCGAGAAAAGTTTTCTTTGCTATCGCGAGAAGACACTTGTGAACGTGATGCACTAAGCCGCCCTCTCATCGTGAATGCATGCCCCCACTCATGAACGCGAAAGGCAACTAAGTTGCCCAGGCCCAGGCCCAGGTCTTCTACGTGAACGTGACGAGTCAACCACAAACGTGAAGGCCGCTGGTCCCAAGCCTCCACGAATGCGACCCCTACTTTGCGAATGCAAAGAACAACATCCCCCAGTCACTAAATCCTTCATTGCAAACACGAGTGTCTTTCCGCATTCACAAATAAGGAAACCAGAGCAGCACACCAGCAGTTTTGAACATAGCTCCGGGCGGTCCGTAACGCACCCAAACCTCCTGAACCCTGCCCAAATGTACCACAAGTCCATAACCACAATACGGACTTGTGTGAACTCTCGAAACACATACAACAATGGTAAAACTAAGAATCACACCCCAGAACAAAATTGAATCAACTTATGAACTTCAAGCTTCTCAGCTAGCTCCGAACACGCCGAATCCTACTTAGACTACTCGGAATGACACCAAATTTTGCGTGTAAGTCATAAACCACTATACAGACCTTTTCCCAGGCTCGAAATCCCAAACAGACCTTGATAACACCAAAGTCTACTCCAAACTAAATTTAAAGAAATTGAAAATCTTCAAGGAACCAACTTCCAACATCAAGCACCGAAATGCTCCCGGATCACCCGAAACCCGATCCGAACACATGCCCAAGTCCAAAATCATTATACAAACCTATCAAATCCTAATTCCAAGGTAATTTACTCAAAATGTTGAATCAAGTCAAACTTGGCCATCATAGGCCACTATTAAGGAACTAAGTATTCCGATTTCAATCCAATCTCTTCCAAACCTAAACCAACCATCCCCACAAGTCATAAAATAATGAAAGCACATATGGGAATCATTAATTAGGGGAACAGGAATTTAGAAGGCAAAATGACCGTCGGGTCGTTACAAGTATAATATCAACAAAAGAGATAACTAGTAACAATGACTTCAAATAATGGAAATTAAAAATGAACGAGATAACACGTACAATACTTCAAGAAATGATAATTAACAATGAAGAGATGATATGTATCAAATAAAGGCATCAAGTTCAACTAAGACATGAGAGTAATTTATTAAGTTAGATGTGGAACAAGCGTTAAACAAGTCAATTAAGGCATGTAAGTATAGACTAACACAAGTAAGAATGTATTGATTATGATAATTTAGAACATGATATGACATCTCAATTAAAGCATGGAAATAGTCTAAGTAGCCTAAATCGATCAAAGATGAGGTACAACCCGTGTATCCACTCGTCACCTTGCGTACATGGCTTTAACATAGTACAAAATGAGTCAATCAATACCAGCCCTAAGGGGTAGTTCTTTCACACAAAGTAGGCAAGACACTTACCTCAACTAGGCTAATTCAACGCTTAGAAGTAGCGTTTCCCTTAATATTTGTCTCCACACGGCTCAAATCTAACCAAAATCGACTTAATATCATCAAACAATGCTAAGAAAATCAATTACAATAGATAAAACTAAGATCTTTACACTTTCCCCAAAAAGTCAACAAAGGTCAACTTGGGGCTGGCCCGATCAAAAACCCAAGTCCAATGGTAGACTTCGTCTATCCATGACACCACGAGTTCATATATATGATTAGTTTCAAAATTCGAGTCCAAATCGACTCTCAAACTCAATTTCTTATTTTTCAAAAACTTGACAAATTTTCACAAATATTCACTTTGATTCACATGATTTTGATGTTATAATCTAAGATATGTTGATGGAATATGATTAGAAATAGATTAGAATAACTTACCCAAAGTTTGTAGATGAACATCCCCTCTCTAAATCGTCTCTTACCGAGTCTAGGGTTCTATAATAAGAGAATGCTTTCAAAAATCCCATCTCCCAGCCCTTTAACCAATTGTAGATGTCGCATTTACAATACAGGGTTCGCAAATGCGAACCCTGACAGCCTCATGCATCCTTGCAATTGCGAGAAAAGGCATCACAATTGCGAACTGGCCATCATTGCAAAATTGAACAATTTTTCACAATTGTGAACCAAACAAAATCCTGCTGCCTTTGCAAGGGGAAGTTGCATTTGCGACATCTGCCCCTCTATTATCACCTTCGCATTTGCAAAGTTGGTGCTTGCAATTGCGACAACAAAGTACCAACACACCAACAATTCATTTTAAGTTTAAAACCATTCCGATACATGTCCAGAAATCATCTGAGCCCTCAGAGATCTAAATCAAACATCCACACAAGTGTAAAACATCATATGAACTCAATCACGCATTCAAAACCCAAAAATAATATCTAGAACTACGAATCGAACATCAAAACACATGAATTTCAAAGTAAAGTTCAAGAATCCCTAGAATTACAACTAAACATCTGAATACTATGAAATCAACTCCAAATGATACCAAATTTTGCAGACAAGTTTTAAATAGCATAACAGACCTATTCCAAGCCCTAAAATCAAATTCTAATCTCGATAGCTAAAATTCGACCTACGGTCAAACTTTCAACTTCACATTGCAAATTTTGGCAAAACAACACTAATCAACCTACGGTCTTTCGAATTCAATTTCGGGCTTACTCCCAAGTCCAAAATCACGATATAAAACTATCTGAGTCATCAAAACACAGTTTCAGAGTAGATTTCACAAAGTCAAGGTTTGGTCAACATTTCTAATTTAAACTTTTAAGTTAAGAATCAAAGGGTCCAAATCAACCCGAAACCTTCCCGGAACAAAACTAACCAACCCCGCAAGTAATAAGACAATAAACACACATGTGTGAAGCATAAAAAGGGGTAACAAGGCACAATTACACAAAATGATCGATCGGGTCGTTACCTTTTTCCTCTCTTAAAACAAATGTTCGTCCTCAAACCTGCATAAGGTCATACCTGAAGTGGTGAATAGATGAGGATAATGTCTCCACATGTCGTGCTCGGTATCCCAGGTCACCTCCTTGACCGGATGACCCATTCATTGAACCTTTAATAAAGCAATGTTCTTTGATCTTAACTTCCGGACCTGTCTGTCCAAGATAGCCACAAGCTCTGCAATATAAGTCAAATCCTCATCCAATTGAACTATGCTGAAGTCTAAAACATGAGACGGGTCACCATAATACTTCTAAAGCATATAAACATGGAATACCGGATGAACCGCAGATAAATTAGGTGGCAATGCAAGCTTGTAGGTCACCTCACCAATCCTCTCAAGGATCTAAAAAGGTCTGATGTAACTAGGGCTCAACTTTCCCTTCTTCTCGAACCTTATTACACCCTTCATGGGTGAAACCTAGAGCAAGACTCTCTCTCCAACCATGAATTCAACATTACGAACCTTCTAATTTGCATAACTCTTCTATCTAAATTGGGCTGTATGAAGCCGATCCTAGATCATCTTGTCCTTCTCCAAAGCATCTCGAACCAAATCTGTGCCTAATAAATTAGCCTCTCCCAGCTCAAACTACCCAACTGGAGAATGACACTGTCTCCCATATAAGGCCTCACAAAGAGCCATCTAAATACTCGATTAGTAGTTATTGTTGTAGGCAAACTCCACAAGCGCCAAGAATTGATCCCAATAACCCCAGAAAGTATAACAATGGTATGAAGCATATCTTCCAATATCTGAATGGTGCGCTCGGACTATCCATCCGTCTGAGGGTGAAATGTTCTACTCAACTTAACCCGCATGCCTAACTTACATTGTACTGGTATACCATGACGTCGGGAAATCTAGCAGATATAAATCTAAGTCAGCTGCTCTAAAGAACAGGTAGTCACTACCAAAATGAAATGTGCCGACTTGGTCAACCTATCCACAATCACCCATAGCATGTCAAATTTCCTCTGAGTTCGTGGGAGCCCTACAACAAAATCCATAGTAACCCGCTCCCATTTCCACTTTGGAATCTCTAGCCTCTGAAGCAAAACAGCTAGCCGTTGATGCTTATACTTCACCTGATGACAATTTAGGCATCGAGCTACATACTCCACTATGTCCTTCTTCATCCTTCTCCACCAATAGTGTTGTCTCAAGTCCTGATACATATTAGTGGCACCTGGATGAATGGAGTACCGCAAACTGTGATCCTCCTGAAGAATCAACTCATGAAACCATTCAAATTGGGCACACATAACTTTCCCTACATCCAAAACACATTGTTATCCCTAATAGTGACCTCCTTGGCATCGCTATGCTGAACTGTGTCCTCAAGGACAAGAAAATAGGGGTCATCATACAAACGCTCTCTTATACGATCATATAGAGAATATAGAGAAACCACGCAAGCAAGAATTCGGGTAGGTTCTGAAACATCCAATCTAACAAACTGGTTGGCAAAGGCCTAAACATCTAATGATAATGGCCTCCCCGCTGCCGGTAGATGTGATAAACTACCCAAGCTCTCCGTCTTTCGATTCAAGTTATCGGCCACCACATTGGACTTACTACGATGATATTGAATGGTGATATCATAGTCCTTAAGCAAATCTAACCATCTCCACTGTCGCAAGTTAAGATCCTTCTATTTAAACAAATGTTGTAGACTCCGGTGGTCGGTATAGACCTCATAAGGGACACCGTACAAATAGTGCAACCAAATCTTCAAGGCATGAAAAATAGCTACTAAATCAAGGTCGTGGACATGATAGTTCTTCTCATGCACCTTCAGTTTTCTAGACGCATAGGCAATCACCCTAACGTCTGGCATCAACATCGCGCCGAAGCTAACACGATCACAATACATAGTGTAAAATCCCGAACCTTAGGCAATACCAATACTGGGGATGTAGTCAAAGCAGTCTTGAGCTTTTGAAAGCTCTCCTTACACTCCTTGTTCCACCTGAACGGAGCACTCTTCTAGGTCAATATGGTCATAGGTGCAGTAATAGATGAGAAACCCTCTACAAATCGATGGTAACATGTTAATGAACTTGTTGTCCATTAAGTCTGGAATTACTGATGAACTTTCGTGAAATCAGTTTTTAAGTCTGGAATTACTAATGAACTTACTATGTAATCGGTTGTTAAGTCTTGAGATACTAATGCATTTACTTGAACTTGTTGGCTATTATGGAATTACTGGAGCTCCCTGGACCTCACGGATAGTGAAAGCTTAATACACCGGACTGCCTTTTTATATATGAACTTGTGGGCCATTCAGTCCGGATTTCTGAGATATTCACTCTCTTAAATATTGTATCATGCATAAACATTTATATAAGATCAGATATGAGTATAATTTAAGTATGTGGAAATCTTCTGTGCTGGGATTATGTTATGAGTATATGTTAGTCAAGTGGAGATTGTCCGCGCAGAGGATTGGTTGATAGTTGATGTTTTATACGTCAATGCCACACAAGAAGGGGTGATTTGTGCGGTGTCCAATTTTCACATGCACATATTATAGAAGGACCTGGTTCTTCTATGTGTTCCTCAGCCTACTATTGCGGAAATAATAAATGTGCAAAGTAAAGAATATAAGTATATTTATGTGGAAAACACCCGGCTCAAAAGGTGAAAAAACTACGACCTACTATTCAGTAAAATTTTTCCCAACACTTCACTAAATCATTGAGCCAAAACAACATTTACAAAAACTCTTTGTAAACCTAAGGATTACCTCTAATCCCATTGTAGCAACCAGTCTCTAACTGTTGCGACAACTTCAAGTTAACTCTAACTTGAATACTCAGAGTACCTAATACAATTGCTCCTAGATAAAGTTGAAAGATACAATTTGAAAACACTACTACAATTGAACTAGAGTAAAAGATAGACACTTGGAACTAGTTCTTCTAATTGGTTCATGTAGCTTCAGGTTCGCACACTTGAATCACACAAGAATTGCTTGCAAAATGCCTTGCTCTTTTGCTCTCAACTCACTTTTACCTTCAGCTGTTTTGCGTGCCTGTAAAGTGAGAACATCCTGTAATATATAGAGTTAGTAGAATAGGAAATAACTAGAGTTTCAATGCTATACTCTTCCTTGGTGGAAGAGTTGTAGTTAACCTCAACTTCTAATTCCTTCCTTATCTTGGATAGTATTCTCTTTGAGTAAGGAGTCCTTATCCTTATATATTATGTAACCTTTTCGATCAAGAGATACCAGATATAACAAGTTAAGCATATCTCCCTCACGTGCATATCTTATGCTTGAATCTGCCTGAGTCCGTATATACTGTGGATAGACCTGGTTCATGCTTGAGTTCCTTTGTCAACCTTCAAAACCAACTTTAATATGGCCAACAGTAATGTGTTAAGATCATTTGTATTGGAATATGGAGTGCTGAGTATATAGACCTCACGAGTCCCCCATGAGTCATGACTTCCAAAGATTACTGCAGAGATTCGTGTATAAACAAATTTTGGATAGGATTTGTCTTGAGGCACATCATTGCCTTGCTGGATCATACTTTTCCTTATTTTATTATCAGCATCATTTCTCCTTCTTGGATAATTGAGTTTAATTTCCCTACCTGATTTTCTGACCATCTGGTTAACTGCTATTTGACTTACTTGGTAATTGATTAATCTCTACTCAGTTAAATAGGTTCTTCTACATCCTTCCCTAATCAAACTAACCCTTCAGCAGCTTTTGCAGACCCACTTCCCCCTATTTCTCTCACACTATCTTCTTCTCCAGCAGATCCCTCACTCCAAACTACCATAACACTTGATTCATTAGTTAAACCAATAGGAGGAGGTGAAGATTCAGCCACTCCTTTTCCTATTCCCCTCACAGCACTTCGAGCACCATCTCTCTCCTTTTCTTTTCTGTTTTTATTATTACCATCCACCTTTCTAGAATCAGCAATTTCAACACCTGCCATAGTTCCTACTAGAACAAATCTAGTCTCCAAATTCGTAGCAACCTTAGAAATTAGTTTCAGGAGTAACTTTAGGGCCAAGCGTTACCTGCTCTATCTCAGAACAAACAGTTTCTTTGTCCTCAATTGTAGAACTAAATGACTCATTAGATTTCTGGAGTTCTTCTTCCCTACTTGCTTTCAATTTTTTTATTTATTTTCTTGATTTGCTCTCCACCAGTGACAACCTTGTGAGCCATCATTTTTACCCTTCCTTTCTTAGATATGGGAGTAGTTGATGATGTATTAGATGGTATAGGTGAGGTTTCCTTGGGTGGTGATGAGGGATTCTCATAGGTGTTAGCCATTTCTGTGCTTGGTTGTAAGAAAAAAAGAGTTTGAGTGTTTTTGGAAGATGAGAGTAGATGGAGAGTATTTTGATGGCTTGAAAACTTTGAAGTGAAGAAACACTAGGCCTAATCAATTTAAGAAGGGGTGTTTAATTGGGTACTAACAGCCTTTCAGAAGTATAATCAAACTGAATTTCTGTTTGAAAAGACGTTGAAGAGTATCCCTAGAATCTAGGCACTTAATACGGCCTTGGATTCCTTTTCAACAAAACTGGTTCATTTTGTAACAGATAAGTCCAAAGGGATTTGGGATTTAATGGGACTCATCTCTTAATCATGATCCAAATATAATTATTTCAAACTATGCAGAGTGGAGAATACGTACCAAATAATCTTGATGAATCAGGTTCTTCACTGAAAAATCTCTTGTGTAAATCTAAATTTTACAAGAAAATGGATATAATAGCATTAGAGATTAATGAGTCATATTACCATACGTCACAAGAGTATACTTATGAAAGTATGAGACTGAGCAAAATCTAATCTAATTATGTACAAAAATTCACAATTTTCTAACCAATTTTTGAATTAGAACTAGTTCCTTTTAGGTGATCTTTATCATTCCCTAATTCTAACTTGTTCCTTTCAAAGTGATATCTACTTAGAGCTTTTGTGAAGATGTCAGCTATTTGCTTGTCAGTAGCACAAAATTCTGAAGTGATCAAACCTTTCTCATAGTTGTCTCTTAAAAAGTGATGCCTAACATGTATGTGCTTAATTCTCTTATGATGATCCGGGTTCTTGGTCATACTAATTGCACTAGAGTTATCACAGAATATAGGGATACAACCACCATTAATTCCAAAATCCATTAATTGCTATTTGATCCACAACAATTGAGCACAACATGAGGCAACAACAACATACTCAGCTTCAGCGGTAGATAAGGCCACAAAACTTTGCTTGTTGGTAGCCCAAGACATAAGACATGAGCCAAGAAAGTGTGTCGTACCTGAGGTACTCTTTTTATCAACAAGTAAACATACATAATAAGCATATCCCACTAAGTTTAAATTACTACCTTTTGGATACCATAGATAAATGTCAGTGGTGCCTTTCAAGTATCTCAAGATTCTCTTAACAACAGTCAAGTGAAACTCCTTTGGATTTGCCTGAAATCGAGCACAAAGGCTTACACTGAAAACAATGTCAGGTCTGCTGACAGTAAGATATAACAAAGAACCAATCATTCCCCTATACAACTTCTGATCAACAGATGAACCAAATTCAGCTATATCCAATTTTAGGGTTGTTGCTATAGAAGTGTCAATTTCTTTTGAATCTTCCATTTTAAATCTTTTAAGAAACTCTTTCACATACTTTTGATGATAGATCATAGTTTCAGTTGAGTTTTATTTAATTTGTAAGCCTAAAAAGAAATTAAGCTCACCCATCATACTCATTTTTAATTCACTCCCCATTTGTTTAGAAAATTCTTCACTTAACTTCTTAGTGGTTGCTCCAAAGATTATATCATAAACATATATCTGAACTACCAAGAGATCTTTACCTTTTTCTTTCAAGAATAAAGTATTGTCAATTTTACCTCTCTTGTAGTAATGCTCAAGCAAGAATTTTGATAGTCTTTCTTACCATTTTCTTGGAGCCAGCTTGAGCCTATAAAGTGCCCTTGTCAAGCTTGTACATATGATCAGGAAATTCCTTGGTTTCAAAGCCCAGAGGTTGCTTGACAAACACTTCTTCCTTTAGATAGCCATTGAGGAAGTCAATCTTGACATCCATATGATGGAGAGTAAATTCCATGTGAGCAGCAAAGACTATAAAAAGTCTAATTGCTTCCAATCTTGCAACTGGAACAAAAGTCTCATCATAGTCTATGTCCTCCTATTTACTATATCCTTGAATCACCAATCTTGCCTTGTTCCTTGTAACTGTTCCATCTTCATCAAGTTTGTTTCTAATGACCCATTTAGTGCCAAATATTGATTTGTCCTTCGATCTTGGTACCAGATGCCAAAATTCACTTCTCTCAAATTGGTTGACTTCATCCTGCATTGCATTTACCCATTCTGCATCCTGCAAAGCCTCATCAATATTTTTAGGTTCAATAAGAGAAAGATAAGCATCAAAGGCACAAAGATTCTTCAAAGAAGATCCGGTTTTGATTCCAGAGGTTGGATCAGTAATTATGTTCTCAATGTGATAACAATTTTGGTACTTATAAGGTTTCACAACCAGATGTTTTCCCCTAGATGTTCCTTCAATGTTTTGTTGCCAAGGAACATGTTCATGGATAGGTTCCCTCAAGATTTGAGGATCAGTTATTCTTTGTTCATTTTCCCCTGTCAGGTTACCCTGGGTAGAAGAACATGTTCCATCACATGTTACTTCCTCTGGTGTAGCTTTAGTCTGGGCTGTGGTTTCATTTGAGCTTCTTACCAGCCTAATTGCTTTATCTTCATGTTCATGCCTCTCAGAAAGAATGTTAGTTTCATCAAAAACCAAATGTACACTTTATTCTACACACGTTGTTCTTTTGATATAGATCTTATAAGCTTTACTATATGAAGAATATCCCAAGAATACTCCCTCATCACTTCTGGGATCAAACTTACTAAGGAGTCTTTACCATTATTGTGCACAAAACACTTGCATCCAAATGCTCTAAGATGGGATATATTTGGCTTTCTCCCTTTAAGTAACTCATAGGGAGTCTTCTCAACAAGAGGTCTAGTCCTGCACCTACTTATGATGTAACATATAGTGTTCACAGCTTCTGCCCAGAAACTATGAGGCAGTTTACTAGAAAGAACCACCGTCCTAGACATTTCTTCCAATGTCCTATTCTTTCTTTCAACTACTCCATTTTATTTCTAGACATTTCTTCCAATGTCCTATTCTTTATTTCAACTACTCCATTTTGTTGTGGAGTCCCAGGAGCAGAAAAATTGTGATCTATGCCATGTTCATCATAAAATTCAACAAATTTAGCAATTTTAAATTTAGTACCATGATCAGACCTAATTGATGCAAGTTGGTTACCTAGTTGTTTTTGAGTTTTTCTAACAGAAAAAGTGAACATGTCAAATGCTTCATATTTAGATGTTAGAAACAGTGTCCAAGCAAACCTAGAGTAATCATCAACAAGCACCATAATATATCTCTTACCACCTCTGCTCAAAGTTCTCATTGGTCCACAAAGATCCATATGGACCAGTTCCATCGTTCTGGTGGTACTTACCATTTTCTTGCTTTTGAAAGAAGATCTTACCTGCTTCCCCCTTGCACAAACCTCACAGATTTAATCTTCCTTGACTTAATGTTAGGCAGTCCTATTACCAAGTCCTTGGAGACTAGTTTGTTGAGTTGACTTAGACTGGCATGTCCAAGTCTTTTGTGCCAAAGGAGCGAATCATTATCCAACACACTTAAACAAGTAAGTTCATTATCTGAGAGTGTGGATAGATCAACAATATATATATATATATATATATATATATTGTTCACTCTTTTTCCGTAGAAAACTATCTTGTCAGTGATAAGGTTAATCACAAAGCATGTTGTAGAGGTGAATGCAACCATGTTACATCTATCACACAATTATGATACACTTATTAATGTACTTCAATCCATCAATCAGATAGACACTCTCAATAGAGTGAGAATCAGTCTTACCTACCTTGCCAACTCCAATGATATCACCTTTCTTCCCATTTTCGAAAGAGACGTTACCTCCTTTAAGTTCCTCAAGTGAAAGGAACGGCTTCTTTCTTCATGTCATATGCTTTGAGCAGCCATTATCCATATACCATATTTGGCTTCTCTCATTCACTTGGACCTACAAAAGGAAATAAAAGGTTATTCTTAGGAACCCAACTAGTTTGGGTCCCTTTCTATAGGCAAACAGATGAATCAAATTCTTTTTAGCCTAACTTGGTAGCCTATTTTCCCCTTGAACAAATTCTTTGTTCTTTTGACTTGTCTTTTATTTTGCAGTGCATTCACTTTTGTAGTGACTAGTTCTACCACAATGTGTGCAAATTTGTTCTCAGGAAGTGTGAGGTACTTGCTTTTGGGATCCCACTTGGGTGTAGGGTTCCTGAAGCCAAATCCTCTCTTGTTGCTTCTATGGTGTTCATGTAGCCATGAAAGTTCATCGGTGGACCTGTTCCATTTACAGGTTCTGTCTAGCTCATGCTTGATCTTGCTTAGATCCCCCTTTAGGGTTCTTATCTGTTCATCTCTTTTATACAACTCATCTTTCATTTTTCCTACATTTTCTTCTAAAGTAAGTTGTGTGTGACCTGCTATCTTTTTACCTGTTCCTAATTTCAATTTTATATTTTTTGATCTAAGTTCTAGGACAGTTATGTCAAGTTCATGAACCTGGTTCTTCAACACACCATTTTCACTTTCAGTTTCACTAGTCCTATGTTCTAGGTTTTTGTACTTACCTTTAAAACTACACACTCTTTTGATAGTTATTCTTTTTCATTGTTTACATCCTCATATTCATCAATTAGCTCTATTAGAAACTTAGATAACCTTTCCTTAGACAAAAATTTAATCTTGTCTATGAGTTGAGAAACATTTACCTCAGCTTCTTCATCAGATTCTCCAATAGCCATAAGTGCTCGTTCATCATCATCATCATCATCATCATCATCATCATCATCATCATCATCATCATCATCATCATCTGAGTTTTCATCTGAGTTATCTCCCCAATCAGCGACCTTAGCCTTTGTTGATCCTTTGTTGCTTTTCTTGGGTTGAACTTGTTCCTTCATTCAACTCTTTTCTTTTTCCACTCAATTTCCCATAGAGGACAGTTCTTGATGTGGTTATCAGTCTTTCCACACTTGTAGCAGTCATAATTGGTTTATTTCTCAGAAGCTTTTGATTTGTTGTAGCTACCACTTCTTGAAGAATCCTTTCCTCTTCTTAGGTACTTGTTGAAATCTTTGGTCATCATGGTCATTTCATCATCTTCCTGATCAGAACATTCAGTTATTCTGAGAGCCAAACTCCTTTTCTTCTTAGGTACATCCATCTTTATGGTCTGTCTCCTAAGTTCATAGGTAGTACGATTCCTAATCAGTTCATCCAGTGGGAGAGTGGCAATATTCTTTGATTCTTGGATTGGAGTGATTTCGCTCTCCCATGTGATAGGTAAAACTATAGTCAATATCTTTTCAACCCTTTCTTCTTCAGGAATAATCCTTCTAAGAGATTTCAATTTATTTGTCAGTATAGGGAACCTTGTGTACATCTCTTGAATAGTTTTTCCTTCCTTCATAGCAAAACTCTCATATTTAGAGTACAACATAGTTCCTCTAGATCTCTTCACTTGTGGTGTTCCTTCATGAGCCACTTGCAGTGTGTCCCATATTTGCTTAGTAGTGGTACAACCTTGGATTCTGCTGTACTCATCTGAACAAAGTCCACAAACAAGCCATTTCTTGGCTTTAACATTCTTCTCCCACTTTCTCAAGTCTTCAACGGTGCAACTCTTGTCTTTGGAACATCTACTCCATCAGCATTTTTCTTCAAGGTAGCCAATGGACCATCGGCGACAATGTCCCATAGTTCGTTGTCCTCTCCTATAATGTGATCTCTCATCCTGTTTTTCTACCAAGAGTAGTACTAGCCATTAAAGAGTGGTGGCCTAGAAGTGGATTGCCCTGCCCAGTTTTCAGGTGGTGCACTCATGTTGATCTTCTCATAAGGTGTAAGCCTCTTTAAGAATAACCTGCTCTGATACCAATTGATGTTTTATACTTCAATGACACACAAGAAGGGGGTAATTTGTATGGTGTCCAATTTTCGCGTGCACAGATTATAGAAGGACCTGGTTCTTCTATGTGTTCCTTAACCTACTATTACATAAATCATAAATGTGGAAAGTAAAGAACACAAGTATTTTTACGTGAAAAACACCCAGATCAAAAGGTGAAAAAACCACGAATTACTTCTCAGTAGGATTTTCCTCAACACTTTACTAAATTACTAAGCGAAAACAACATTTATAAAAACTCTTTGTAAACCTAAGGATTACCTCCAATCCCGTTGTGGAAACCAACCTTTAAATGTTGCGACAACTTCAAGTTAACTCTAACTTGAATACTCAGATTACCTAATAAAATTGCTTCTAGATAAAGGTGAAAGATACAATTTGAAAACCCTACTACAATTGAACTAGAGAAAAAGATAGACATTTGGAAATGGTTCTTCTATATGGTTCATGTTGCTTCTGGTTCGCACACTTGAATCACACAAGAATTGCTTGCAAAATGGCTTGCTATTTTGCTCTCAACTCACGTTTAACTTCAGCTTTTGTGTGTGCCTGTAAAGTGAGAACATCCTGTAATATATAGAGTTAGTACAATAGGAAATGACTAGAGTTCTAATGCTATACTCTTCCTCGGTGGAAAAGTTGTAGTTAACCTAAACTTCTAACTCCTTCCTTATCTTGGATAATAGTTTTTGGGTATCTAGGCATGGTTTATGCCATGATCAGTATATGTGTTCTTGGATTTCTCATTTTCTTTGAGTAAAGAGTCCTTCTCCTTATCAATTGTGCAATCTTTCCAATCAGGAGATGTGAGATATAACAAGTTAAGCTTATCTCCCTCACGTGCATCCTTTATGCTTGAATTTGCCCGTGTCTGTGTACACTGTAGATGGACCTGATTCATGCTTAAGTTCCTTTCTCAATCTTCAAAACCAACTTCACTTGGGCCAACAATAGTGTGTTGAGATCATTCGTATTGGCATATGGAGTGGTGAGTATATAGACCTCGCGAGTCCCCCGTGAGTCACGACTCCCAAAGATTACTGCAGAGATTCATGTATAAACAAATTTTGGTTAGGATTTGTCTTGAGGCACATCATTGCCTTGCAGTATCATACTTTTCCTTATTAGATTATCTGCATCATTGCTCCTACTTGGCTAGAGTTTAATTTCCCTACCTGATTTTCTGACCATCTGGTTAACTGCTATTTGACTTACTTGGTAACTGATTAATCTCTACTCTGTTAAATGATCAGTCCAAGTTAGGAAAACTTGTAAGAATAAAGAAGTTTTTCTTAGTAATTTCTGTTTAACCAAAAATCTGAGTCTTTGGTCAAAGCTAAAAAGAAATTCGGGTTACTGATAATCAGGAGACAAAAATAAAATACTTTTGAGAACGATGGTAAAAAAGCAAATAGATGTGTATTTCAATAAATTCTCAATAGTATTCCGTGTCCTTACAAATGATGATACTTCTTCCTTTTATAGATAATTCTAGGTAAAGGAATGAAGCCTCAGCTTTAATGATATAATCATGAGTAATAAATGACATTAAATAAGCCGTTATGCAATCATTCCTATTAAATACCAATTTTGTAACGTATCAAGTATTTAATAATGAATTTGGACTCCTTTCTGTCATCAGATCTTTGCCTTCAATGCCTTCTAATCCGTTGGCTGTAAATAATTTAAAGTGGTACAAGACTCGTATCTATACGTCGTCTCGTGCCTATTTAAATTCTTCTTCCCGTGGCTGTCTCCATCCGTGCCTCTTTAGTCAATTGCTGCGCTTTGACCATTTAACTAATCCACGTGTCATGCCACATCATCTTTAATATAAACTCAGTTTTTTCCCAATACAGATAGTCCCCCCCACTTTCCATTTTTTTTATCAATTAAATAATTGGGAAGTGGATCTTCATGTAAAAGGAATTTTTGCCACAATTAATGCTTATGACAGTATTGACGTCTCAGCAGTCTTTTCCATTTAATGTTCTGCCCATGTGTCATTTTCTAATTGATTCCGCTATCCATACCCTTTTTCGAGACTTCTTCATTCTCACTATTTACGAAGTGATAGCTGCCTTTATTATAGGTTTTTCATCATTACACTTCTAAAGTTGACGGTTCCCATTTTACACATAACTTTGTCTTCCTTTGTCTTCTTCACAAATCTTAAGCACATACTTCCTTCTTAACAATGTCTTCTTCAAACCCTAACCGTAAAAAAGTTCCAATTCTAGATCAATTCCCCAACGCCCCTGTTAGACAAAGAAGAGACGGAGGAGGTATGCTTCGAACAGGGTTAGAATCTACGCGAGGCGGCTCCTCTGGTTCTTCTTCAAGGAGTTCTATCCCAAAAGCCCCTTCTTCTAAAAGTAGGGAAATTATTGATTCTTCTCAAGAACCCTCAGTTGATGATATAGTTCCCAGCGATTTGTCTTTTGAAAGTGACAAAACGTTCCTTCAAAAAAAATTAAAAATTTAGAAAGAGCCGATACTTACCCAACAATAGTAACCGAGCTTACAATCCCCACCATAAGAAGAGATTGTAACTGGAAGGATAGTCTCCGAATGTCAATTCCTTCCCCAAATCAAAGAATTTCCTCTTTTAGAAGTGGGTATTCTTCTGTTTACACTTACCCCTTCACTTTAGGTTTTAATCCTCCGATTGACCCAGTTATTCTCGATTTTTGTCGTTTCTTTACAATTTGTTTGGCCCAAATCGGTCCATTGGTGTGGAGAACAGTGGCTTGTTTGAGATATTTATCCTCCAAGGCCAATGTCAATTTCACCTTTTCTCGCATCATTCATCTATATCATCCTAACTTAATACGCCATGGGTTTTTTACCTTAACTGCAAGAAGCAAAAAAGTTTTGGTAAATCCTGAGGATGACAAAGATCGTGGATGGTATATCCGTTACGTTGCTGTCCGTACAGTGGACTTGATTGGCGAAACAAATATTCCCTTTCCTGAGAAGTGGAATTTTGAACGTAGGTTTCCTTTTATTTACCGTACCTACTTTTGAAAATTTCAAAAGAAAGTTGTTTTTAACCTCGTCCCTTCTTGGTTTTTTGTAGCAACCATGGGAGATGTGGAACCTATTCCCAACTTTCGTGGTTGGGTAGACTCACTTTTGAAGATTGCTTCTAGGGAGCAGAGAACATGGAAATCAATTTCTTCCTTACATGGGTGGAAGGTCAAAACACATGGTATCCCCCTTTTTATATGAATTTTTTTTTACATGTTAAGCACTTTTTCCTCAACTTTAATCATGTATATCCATCCTTTAATCAGGATTTGGCATTAGAGGAATGACGGCTGAAGTAGCTATGGCCATTTGCATGTCTACGAATGCTGCTCTTGATTTGGATAAGGCTCGAGCCTTGCTGCCTAAAAGGAAAGCTACAAAGGAAAGTTCTGAAGAAGAAGAGGAGGGTACCTCCCTACTTACCAGGCCAAAGGTCAGGAGACGAATAATCATTGATGATGAAATTGAAAACACTTCTGCTCGAACCTCCACCACCGAGCCTGTTTTGATTCAATCTGACGAGGACGCCGAACCAAGAGATAATAATGAGTCAATTCAGCATCTTTTTGATAGTGGTTTCGGGAGAGGCGAGCTCGACCCTATTTTTGATGAAGCTCCTCTTTCCTCATTTGTTCCTATTTCCTCCATTCCTCTGCCAACCGTAAGTATTTCTTTACCAGTTTTGACGACTTCCATTCTTTTGCCAGTTTCTACCGCTCCTATATCCGTTCCCTTGGTTGTTTCTACCGCACCTGCTTCCGCTCCTGTGTTGGTTTTTACATCTTTTCCTTCCATTCCTTCCACTGCTCCTCTCCCCTCTGTCCATCATACAGAGGCAGGTTCTAGCAGTGGAAATATGACTATGAGAAGTGTTACTTTGGAGGTTCCTGCCAATCATAGCCTCTTGAGGAAGACCGGCAGAGCCGATGTTTGGCTCGAACCTCTAATTGGAGATATCGAGAAGAAGAAGATGGAGAGCCATAGCTGCTTAACTCTGATGAATGACGTAGTTCATTTTACTTTGAAGGTATTTTTACCAACAAGTTTTTTTTAATTATCTTCAATCTCTCATTTCTATGACTTATCGCTGTAGGCTAACCTTATTGGCAAGGAATTAATGGGAAGAATTTCCCTACTGGAAAGAAAAGCTCGTGAGTCTGAAAAGACTGTCCACGAGGCCGAAGAAATAGCTAGGGGAGCCCAGCTTGAAGCAACCAATTGGAAGGAGCAGTTCGAGAATGCTCAAGGGACCATAGAGGAGTTGCAAGAAGATAAAAATCTCCTGGAGCAGCAAAACCGCGGTTTAACTTCTGAACTGGCAACTGTCAAAGCCTCTTCAAGCCAATTGAAAAGAGACAAAGAGCTTTTGGAATGCTCTTTGTCAGAACAATTATCCAGGGCTAGTGAAGAAGTTAGGGAGTTGAAGGCACTTTTGGCTAGGAAGGAAGAATATGCAGGAGAGTTAGTGCAAAGCTTGACTCAAGCTCAGGCTGACTTACAGACTTCTTCTGACGAGATTCATGCCTTGAAGAGTTCTCATGCTTCTCTTGAAGCTTCCCTTGATTCCCATTTATCTGAATATCAAATCTTAAAAAACGATCTTGCTATGTGGGAAAAGGAATATGGACTTCTAGAGGAAAATTTTAACATAGAAGTGAGTTGGGCTTTCCTGAAATCTCGTCGTGATGCTTTGACGGAAGCTGCTCAAGAAGGTTTTGACTTGCAGTCTGAACTGGCCAAAGTCGTAGATACCATCGAGAAAAGCCAACAGTCTACTGATACTCCTTCTCCTGCACTTGAAGTTCCTGGAACAGAAGAACTTTTAAATGAAGAAGTGAATACTGCAGCAATTGGGATTACAATTCCTGCTTCAGCTGAAAATGTTGCAATTCCAGCTTCAGAGGGTGAAACTTCTATGACTCAGTCTGTGGAAGTTGAAGCTTCCATGACTCTTGTTTCCCTCATTGATCCTAACATTTCAAGCTCTGCTGAAACCGTTCCTGTTGCTGCTTCTTCAGAAGTTGCCACCGTGCCTGTGGCTGAAAGTGAAATTAATATTGCAACTTCTGATGTGCTAACCCCTTCAATTGGATGATGGTTTTATCCCTTAGTTTTTAAGGGATTTTTTGGTGAAAGTCCCCAGTTATCATAATGGGGCACTTGTATAAACTTTTATTGACTAAGTTTCTACTTAGTCTTTTTAATTATATTAAGAAGTTTTGTTAGTACTTCAATGTGTTCTATTCTTGCCTTTTCCTTACTTATTTAGGACTTATAGAATAGTTTAGCATTTTTATCCTTTGAAAATGTTTTATGATTCTTCTCATGACTTATTAACATGAGGTTTATAAAAGAGGGCCCTTTTATTTTATCGACACTTATTGAAGAAGACGTCTCAACTTCATAATGGTGTTATAATACGATGAAAGAAATAGGAATACACACGTTTTGTATGAAACAACTTTGGCAAGTTTTTTTTATAAACTTTTATCAAGTGTTTGACTGTTACATGTATTACAATACATCTAAACTTTCTCGTAACTGTTTTTCTTGTAACAGATTTGTGAATAACATAAAATAAACAAGGTTTTTCTTCATAACCTGTTTCAGTACATAGTCATGACCCTATCTTTACATATTAAGAAGGGTTTTGAGAGGTGACTTTGTTTATGAGTTTGAGAGATGACTCTGTTGTTCTCATGAATGCTGAAGACTTCATAATTTTTTCTCAACACTTGACTTCTATCGTTCGATATTCGTATCTGCGTATCTGCATTTCTACACGTATCTGTGTACAATATTGTAGTCCCCCAAGTGTTTGAGCGGTGAAGTATGAAGCCTCGAGCACTTGTTTATTTCTTTTACTTTGGCCCTTTTCCTGAAACAGAAAGATATACGGGACTCGACGGTGCGATTATAGATGAAGACTGCCTAACTCGTGTGTATTTCCATCAGATTAATTGTAACCCTGGGCTAGGAATTTAAGAATACTCCATTTTGCCTTGCAGGTTGTGACTCATCATTTGGCACGAGTTAGGATATTTTGCCTAGCATCTAAAATCGTTAGTAAAATACTAATAAACCAAGAGAGAAATTTTAACACGATGATACCTGACCGTAGGTACTTTCTCAAAAGTAGTATCTTTTTAAGTGGACAACATTCCAATGTGAGGGTAAAACTTTACCATCCATTGTTTCCAACTGGTATGCTCCTTTTCCCGCAATGCCACGGACTTTGTATGGCCCTTCCCATGTTGGACTTAGCTTTCCTGAGTTAGCAGCTTTTGCAGATTGGAACACCTTTTTAAGCACGAAGTCCCCAATTTTGAAAAATCTGAGTCGTGCTTTCCTATTGTAATATCGTTCTATTACTTGCTTTTGTGCTGCCATCCTTATCAAAGCAGATTCTCTTCTTCCTTCAAGTAAATCTAGGCTAACCCGCATCTCTTCATTATTAGATTCCTCTGTTGCCTGATCGTATCGTGTGCTTGGCTCACCTATTTCAACTGGAATTAAGGCTTCCGTACCATAAACCATTGAAAATGGTGTTTCTCCAGTGCCTGTTTTGGTCATTGTACGATAAGCCCATAGTACTCCAGGTAACACCTCAGTCCAATTACCTTTTGAATCTTGTAACCTCTTTTTCAAGTTATAGATAATAACTTTGTTAGTTGATTCTGCTTGTCCATTCCCCACTGGATGATATGGCGTAGACGTTATTCTTTTGATTTGCCAACTTCGAAGAAATTCTGTAACTTGAGCTCCAATGAATTGTGGTCCATTGTCACACACGATCTCCTTTGGTACTCCAAAGCGGCATATTATATTTCGCCATATGAAGTCTTTAACTTCTTTTTCTCGTACCTGTTTAAATGCCCCTGCTTCTACCCATTTAGTGAAATAATCTATAAGTACAAGTAGAAATTTTACCTGACCTTTTGCTTGTGGAAGTGGACCTACGATATCCATTCCCCATTTCATAAAGGGCCATAGGGCTAAAACAGGATGTAGTAACTCAGCTGGTCTGTGCATATTATTGCCGTACCTTTGACATTTATCACATTTGGACAAGAAACTGGTTGCCTCTTCTTCCATCTTAGGCCAATAATATCCTGTGCGAATTAATGTTCTTACCAGTGACTGTCCTCCTGCGTGATTCCCACAATGTCCTTCATGTACTTCTCTCATGACATATTCGGTTTGAGAAGGTCCGAGACACCTTGCTAGTGGTCCGCCGAACATCTTTCGATAAAGATTTCCTTGATATAAACAATATCGTGCAGCTTTTTTGCGAAGCGCGTAAGCCTTTCCTTTGTCATTAGGCACAGTTCCGTGCTGTAAAAAGGCAACAATTTCATTTCTCCAATCCCATGTTAGATGATTAAAATTTACCTTGTTTTTATCAGATTCAAGAACGGAATGAAATAGATTTATGACTGAAGCATCTGTATTGTTTGCCACGTCTGCTGCGGATGCAAGGTTTGCTAAAGCATCTGCCTCTACATTCTCATCTCTTGGGATCTGCACTACTTTCCAAGTTTGGAATTTCTTTATTAATTCCCGTACCTTTGCGAGGTATTCTTGCATTCGTGACTCTCTGGCTGTATAAGTCCCCAGCATCTGATTAACCACGAGTTGAGAATCACTCTTGATTATAATCTGTGTTATGCCGAGTTCTCGTGCCAATTGTAAACCTGCAATTACAGCCTCATACTCTGCTTCATTGTTAGTTATAGAATGACATTTTATAGCCTGTATAATGGTCTCACCCGCAGGTGGTAAGAGGACTATTCCTAGGCCTGCACCTTTTACATTAGATGAACCGTCAGTGTATAAAACCCAAGTCCCCGGGTTCACACCATTAAAAACTAGTAATTCTTTTTCTGCTTCTAAATGCATCCCCTGGCTAAAATCAGCCACGAAATCAGCTTGAGACTTTATAGCAGTCCTGGGTTGATAAATAACTTCATACTCACTTAGTTCTATAGCCCATTTTGCTAATCTACCTGAAAGTTCGTGTTTATGCAAAATATTTCGAAGCAGAAAAGCAGTAACTACAACAATGGGATGACATTGAAAATAAGGTCTTAACTTTCTAGATGCCATGATCAAAGCTAATGCTAATTTTTTAGCTGTGGGTATCGTGTCTCAGCTTCCAATAAGGACTTACTTACATAATAAATATGAGATTGTTTACCTTGGTCCTCGCGGACTAAAACAACACTTACTGCGACTTCAGATACGACCAGATAAATGAGAAGTTTTTCCCCCACCTTCGGTTTTGCCAACAACGGTGGTTTTGACAAATAAGCTTTCAAATTTCTAAGGGCTTGTTGACAATCTTCATTCCATTCAAAATGATCTTGCTTTTTAAGTGCAGAGAAAAACTTAAAACACCTTTCTGAGGATTTGGAAATAAATCTCCCCAAAGCTGCAATTCTTCCCGTTAATCTTTGTACTTCCTTTTTATTAGTAAGGATATCCGAGATTTCTTCTATTGCTTTGATCTGAGAAGGATTCACTTTAATACCACGATTAGAAACAAGAAAACCCAAAAACTTACCTGATGCAACTCCAAATGCATATTTTTCTGGGTTGAGTTTCATATTAAATTTTCGCAAAATTTCAAAAGTAACAGATGGATGAGAAATATGATCATGAGATTGCTGGGTTTTGACGAGCATATCGTCTATATATACCTCCATTGTTTTCCCTAAATGTTCTTGGAACATTTTGGTGACCAACCTTTGATAGGTTGCCCCAGCATTTTTGAGGCCAAAGGGCATTACTTTATAACAGTAAGTCCCCCTGTCTGTGATGAAAGAAGTTTTTTCTTCATCACCAGGATCCATTTTAATTTGATTATATCCTGAGTATGCATCTAAAAAACTTAAAAGTTTATGACCTGCGGTTGCATCAATTAGTTGGTCTATATGCGGTAAGGGAAAGGAATCTTTTGGACAGGCTTTATTTAAATTGGTATAATCTACACAAACACGCCACTTACCATTTTTCTTGGGTACAACCACCGTGTTAGCTAACCAAGTAGGATATTTTACCTCACGGATTGATCCGATTTTTAATAATTTTTTGGACTTCATCCTGAATCACCTGGTTTTTGAAAGCACCTTGTTTCCGTTTCTTTTGCTTTATTGGTGTGAAAAAAGGGTCCTCATTGAGTTTGTGAGTTATCACATTTGGTGGTATCCCTGTCATATCAGCGTGGGACCAAGCAAAGCAGTCTAAGTTAGCTTTTAAAAATTCGATTATCATACCTCGCATGTTCGTGCTTAAATTGGCCCCGACATAAACCTTCCGTTCAGGCCATTGATCAAATAACATCACTGCCTCAAGCTCTTCAATTGTCGTTTTGATGCTTTCATTTTCTTCAGGTTCTTGAATTGTGTCAGGTCTTGAATCCAAATCTATCTTTTCCTGTTCAGTTGAAGTTTGATCTTTTTTACCTTCAACTGTTTCCTGTAATTGCTACTTTTCTTTATTTTCGGCGCTCGTACTTGTTACAGCGTTGACACTTTTAGCCATCTGCTGATCCCCACGAATTTGGCAAATTCCCCATGGTGATGGGAATTTAATAACCTGATGTAGAGTTGATGGGACAACGTCCATATCGTGTATCCATGGTCTCCCCATGATCATATTGTAGGCCATTTCCATATCAACTACCTGAAATTTAGTTTCCTTCACAACACCCATAGCAAAAGTTGTTAGAAATACCTCACCTTTTGTTACTACACTTGAATTGTCGAAGCCTGACAAGGTGTGCGCCTTGGGTATCATTCTGTCTTCAGCTTGCATTTCTCGTAGTACCCTTAGTAATATAATATTTACAGAACTCCCTGGATCAATCAAAACTCGTTTTACATTAGTATCATGTACAAGTAAAGATATTACCAGTGCGTCATTATGTGGAGTTGTCACTCCTTCGGTATCTGTGTCATCGAACGAAATACTTTCATTTTCAAGGACCTGCCGTACCCGTTTCCCGTGTGTAATCGTTACCTTAGAAACCTTGTTGGAGGCTGTGTAAGTTACGCCGTGAATATCTTCTCCCCAGCTTATGACATTCACTATCCTCTTGGGTGAAGGAGGTTGTGGTGGCTCTTGTCTGTTTTTCATATAAGCTTGTTTTCCTTTCTCACTAAATAACTCAGTGAGGTATCCTTGCTTCAATAAATGATCCACTTCACTCTCCAGGAATCTACATTCTGAAGTTTTGTGCCCGTGATCGTTGTGAAATTCGCACCACTGATCCGGATTGCGTCTACTTGGATTTGACCGCATCTCTTTTGGCCACCGTACCTTGTCTCCCATGCTTCTTAAAACAGCTACGAGCTTGGAGGTAGAGACATTAAAATTATATCCACCGCATCGTGCCTTTAAACTTCTGTCATCATCTCGTGATTCTTGTCTGTTCCGATCATTCCTGAACTTTGAAGAAGAGCCAGAATCCCGGTTCCTTGATTTTTGATCATATTGCTGGCTATCTTGTTTCGACCGTGGGTCCTTTCCTGCGGGTCCCATATATGGATCGTACCTGTTTTTACCTGATCTTTTTTCAGTTTCTGACCTTCGGGTACCGCCCCTTTCTTCATGATGAAGCTTAGGTACGGTATCTTCTTCGATTCGCAGCTTCGTGCTATACCTGTTGTAAACATCATTCCATGTGGTTGCAGGAAATTCTCGAAGACTTTCTTTGAGTCGTCTCGTGGCTTCAGAACTTTTGTCATTTAAATTACTTGCAAAAGCTATAGCAGCCCAATTGTCAGGCACACGAGGTAGAGTCATTCTTTCACGCTGGAATCTATCAACGAAGTTTCTAAGCAACTCTGAATCCCCTTGTTTGATTTTGAAAATATCTTCCATCCTTTTCTCAACCTTTTGTGCTCCCGAATGTGCTTTAATAAAAGAATCTGCAAGCTCAGCAAAAGAATTAATAGAATTTTCAGATAAAAGAGAATACCAGGTTAATGCACCCTTGGTGAGTGTTTCTCCAAATTTCTTGACCAATACTGATTCAATTTCTTTTTTGGTCAAGTCGTTGCCTTTTACGCCGGTTGTAAATGTAGTCACGTGGTCACGTGGGTCTGTAGTACCATCATATTTCGGGATGTCAGGCATTTTGAACTTTTTCGGAATTGGAAGGGGAGCAGCACTAGGCTTCCATGGTTGTTGTGAGTATTTGTCCATGTCTACCCCTTTTATTACAGGCGGAACTCCATGGATTTGTTCAATACACTCATTTTGTTCCTTAAGCTGTTTCTGCAAGGTTAGTACTAAATTTTGCAAATACGAATTATTTAAATTACCTGGTCCCCCTTCTTGTGGTTCACTGGGGGTTGCTCCGTTTCCAGAATTATCAAGAGCAGAACGGGGGTTCTCCAATGTATTATTATTAGGAGTTGGTGTAGGTGGCGCAACAGGCAATCGACTAACAAGTGTCTGAAGAGCTTTGCCGACCTGTGCATCAATTAGCTTTTGCAAAGCTTCAGTTGTAACTCCTTCAAAATGTTCAGATTGCTCTTGTTGATCAACACGGGATTCAGTAACAGGAGTGCCTTCACGAGATTGACGTGGTGAATTTAGAGGAGAGGGAACCACGTTATCTTGATTTTGATGTATTTGATTCTCATGGTTTCCCAATGTGTTATTACTATTGTTGTCGGCGTTGTTGTTTGACATGGTGACGACAATAGATAAGATATAGCTTAAAAGGAAAGATTATCAGATTCTCGGTAACAGAACCAATTTGTTTAACCAAAAATCTGAGTCTTTGGTCAAAGCTAAAAAGAAATTCGGGTTACTGATAATCAGGAGACAAAAATAAAATACTTTTGAGAACGATGGTAAAAAAGTAAATAGATGTGTATTTCAATGAATTCTCAATAGTATTGCGTGTCCTTACAAATGATGATACTTCTTCCTTTTATAGATAATTCTAGGTAAAGGAATGAAGCCTCAGCTTTAATGATATAATCATGAGTAATAAATGACATTAAATAAGCCGTTATGCAATCATTCCTATTAAATACCAATTTTGTAACGTATCAAGTATTTAATAATGAATTTGGACTCCTTTCTGTCATCAGATCTTTGCCTTCAATGCCTTCTAATCCGTTGGCTGTAAATAATTTAAAGTGGTACGAGACTCGTATCTATACGTCGTCTCGTGCTTATTTAAATTCTTCTTCTCGTGGTTGTCTCCATCCATGCTTCTTTAGTCAATTGCTACGCTTTGACCATTTAACTAATCCACGTGTCATGCCACATCATCTTTAATATAAACTCAGTTTTTTTCCAATACAATTTCGTCACTGCTTCTTTCGTTGTTGGTGTATGAGATATGCTAAGTACATTTGCTTCCCGTACTCATACTATAAATGCTGCACTCTTTGCGGTGCAGATTCTATTATTAATACGAGTGGGTCCTAGGGAGTGGTCTGAGTCCGAGGTTGTTGATTCGGGAGATCTAGTTGGGAGCTGCCTGGTTGATCTGCAGCGCCAGCCCCTTTCTACCTTTATTCATTTCTGTCTCTTTTACACTTCAGATAGTGTATTATTCTAAGTACCTCGTGTATACATGACACCAGTCTTGAGTGGTATTGGATTGTTTCTGCATGTTGATCATCATATAGATTTGATTGTGAATCTTTCGTGTTTCCACTTTACTTTTTGCTTATTTAACTTAAAATGAATCAGTTGTTAATCTTTTTGGCTTACCTATTAAAAAGCATGTGTTACGGTTTTAGATTTTTGGTCGTGACAACTTACCGTAACTTAGTTGCATAGTTAATGAAGTCTAAGGCAGTTTGACATTCAAAGAGGCACCTTATAATTAGCACATGCATACAGTCCATTGTTTATATATACACCAATGACTTAGCTTTTTTCCTTATTTTTTTCTTCTATTACTCGTGCCAATTAAATGTAAACATTACTAAAAGTAAGAATTACCCTATTTTGAAAGAGAAGCTACAAAGCGAAAGAAAACCGCCTAGGGAAACATTGGAAAATTTAGGAAAAGTCAATTCCAAGAAAAGAGTGGACAAAGAAAAGGAAAATTTTGATAAATGAAATAAGGAAATAATAACACACGGGGAGAGAGTTCTTCTTGTTTCTTATAATTTATATTTATTTATTGTTGGTATCTTTGTTTTAGAGCAAACTCAAATACAAAAATATATGAAACATTTTAAAAATATCTAAACAGAAGATACTTTTAAGGCTTTTCTCAAATAGTTGGCACTATAGAATAAGATTTGAATTAACAATAAAAAACAGCCACTAGAAACGAAAAAAAATAAAATAAAGTATCATATGATACATTATTTGCCTCTCTTACCATATATCATTATTTCCTTATTTCATGACAATCATTCCTTTTTTTTTTTGTTCTTATTCCTTACACTTAACTTTTCCTAAATTATATTTCCAAGTGTCTTCCAAGCTTGCTGTTTTTTAATCCGTACATATTTTCCTTGTCTAAAATATGGTATATTTTTTGAATATTTTTAATTGGTACGATTAAAATAGAAAAGAAAAATATAAGGAAAGAATTGAAGCACTGACATCTATATAAACAATAGAGTATATGCATGCAAGGAATTAAGTGCTCTCTTTTCACATAATGTAAGTTAATTTCCTGTCACTTTGGTGTTGCTCTTCTGTGTTCTTTATTTTCTGTTTATACAAAGAGTTTCATAGTAGTTCATGCACAAAATCAATATGCTTTGACATAGGAAAAGTAAAGAAATTGTCGACGTATTTGAGATGCGACAAATTCTCTTGTTTACCATCGCTAGTGTCTTGATTTAGTTTATAATTAATTTATTTGATTACGTTACATATTGCAGTACGTGTTCAAGTTTGACATATATATCAAAAGCAAGAATGGACAACAACGAGAGGAACTTGGCGTTGAAAAATGAGGTGGAAGTGGTGAGAGAATACATACAACGGGGAACAAACTACATTAAAAATCTCGAGGTGCAAGAAAATCTCGGATATGATACAAGGAGAGAGAGATTTGATGTCACAAATCATATCAATTCACTGAAGGACAAAGAGGCTAAGCTCGAAGATAAATTGAAGAAAAATGGTGTTAGCTACTACAATTTTTTTTAATTTCTAGTAAGTCATAGATTTTAGGGATTTAGGACTTCCCCAAATTTATTTCTAGTAAGCCATAGATTTTAGGGATTTAATTTCTAGTAAGTCATAGATTTTTATTCGGGTCTCTCATGTTGGTTTTTACATTATTCAGATGTTAAAATAAAGGGAAGTGTTCTTTACTTTACTTTTGGAGATCGCATTGATTAAGAATAATAGTATGCAAATTATTTAGCCAAACTAAGAAGCATCGAATTTTTTTTTGTCAAAGCCTATATATATATAAAGTTTTTTTTTTTTCATAACATAATATTATCCATTATGACTGTTGAAATAGTCTTACCTTGTCTATATTAATTCTACCTAATTAGTCTAATGGAGCAATTCATCCTAAAGGATGTTACTAATAAAAATAGTTTGATGAATTCTTCCAGCTACATTAACTAATTTTGACAGAATACAAATAGACAAGATAAATAAATAGACTAATTCAAAAGTCATAAACGTTAATACACGGATCTAAAAAAAAAAATCGAATGCTTCTTTGAAATATTTGCCACAATATTTTCATATAATGCAAAATTTTAATGCATGACGTTAGAATTAAAAGGTTGACAATTTATGTGTCATGACCTCAATTTCCCTCCTTAAGATTTCGTGATGGCACCTAGTATCAAAGACTAGGTAACCCTAATATTTAATAATAACTTGACAAAAATAACTAGCAGAAATACTAACGCAAGGCTGATGAACTCATAAAATCTTCCGAAATAGAATCTCAACAACACACTTCCCAAAACCGGTGAAACTGAGTCATAAGCTCTACAGAGTAAACTAGAATATCTTACTAGAAATTACGCCTATGGAAACCCTTCCAAAACCGTAGCAATAGATATACTAACCGTCCCTGTAGGGCTAATGGGGCGGATTAGGGCGCGTTCTAGGATTCAGCGTTACAATAGGTCAACTGGAACGGTTTGTTGTAACATATTCAAAACCGTCCCCAAATAGGAATATTGTAAGGGTTATGGAACTGCTACCATTGTGTCACGCCCCACACCTGATGAGGCGTGGCCGCCACCCGGTGCCATACTCGGCCCAAGCGTATCACTCTATAATTGTGAACTCTGGAAGGGTAACCCTCAACTTAGGCCGATGAGGCCATATTCCGAATTATCTGAAAATAACGTCTACAACCAGCAATACTAAACTAAACATCTACATAGGGCTGGCAAAACCACAATACTAACATAAAAAAAAAATGTACAGGACTCGTCTACAATCCTCTAGAGATAACTGAATTGTATCATGGTTGGGACAGGGCCATGACTTACCCATCAAACCTGTATATATAAAATGGACTCTAAGGTATAGACCTGGTAACTACGAGGAAGTGGAGCTTACCAACCAAGCTGATGTTTGACTTTGTCTACTGGGAAGGTCTATCCAGCTGTCTTTCAGGACCTGCAAGCATGAAATGCAGTGTTCCCAGCAAAAGGGACGTCAGTACAAAATAATGTACCGAGTATGTAAGGCAACAGAATAACTGAAAGACGAAACTGAACAGATAATATAATAACTGAAAGTACCTGGGAGTCAAATATAATTTGAAGATATGCTTACCTGCTGATACTGACTCGTCTCTCTCAATATAGTAAGTAAAATAGTTGTTCGGCTATATAAGGCTCGACATGTGTAACTGCTCTGCCGTAGTAGGCTCTCTCATAGGCGCTCAACCATACTAGGCTCTGTATCTCGGCCATTTTAGGCTCACTCATAGGCGCTCGGCGACAACAAGCTCGGTATATAACTCACCATCTGATCGGAGGTTGCCCATTAGGGGCCTGCCCATGGATTATAGCTCGATGGTGGTAAAAATATTATAATATTGTACATATATAGACTCTCTGCTCTCTTGGCTGAAAGAAGACAAAACTAAACTGAATATGAAGTCCCGATAAAGGAGAATATTGTAACTTAGGAGACTAGGATAATGTACATAAATTCAGGAATATGAACTTCTCTTTATGTCTCGTTATTAAACACATGTAGTTACTGGATCATGCCAAAATGAAAGAAAGGTTTAGCCCTAACAAACCTTAAGTCGTCAATGCAACTCAATAACAAGCTTATGACAACTAGCGCGCCAACCCTATAACAAAGAAATATGTGTACAACTTAGATGGCACTAGTATATCACATATCTCAAATGATAACTCGATTCTAAAATAAAATAGGCAGCATTTCCTTTGATTTTTCTACTCCCTCAAGCCTACTATAGGTGATATACAACCACAATACAATCAGCAACTCAAAACCAACCTAATTACAATTTGGGACCTTCAATGCAATAAAACCACAAATATACCATAACACACCCAATCAACAAGTTATCAATTAGCCTGAAACTACAACGATGAGCGACCGACCTACTACCCTACCGTATGTGGTGTTTATCCATACCCTTTTATCCTTTCAAACTCCATAAATCAGCAGCACAATAGGCCGACATGAGTGGACTACAAAACTGTCATGACCCAAATTGATGGGCCGCAACGGGCACCCGATACCTTACTCAATTGAGTACCTACGTAACATATCTTTCATATCATTCTATCATAGGTAAATGAGCCAAAGAGGCTGTCTTGATATAAGTACAATAAAACATGGGGAAATACTCGTCATTAGACGATCCAACATGTAATCCAAACTTACACATATAACTAATGGGCCTATAATGCCGGCATGATCCTATATATACTCAAAACATAGGCCGACAAGGCCTAAGTATCTGTATACATGATATCTGTCTACAAGCCTCTAAGAATACGTAATATCATAAAGGTCGGTACAGAGTCCCGTCATACCAAACAATACACATCTAAATCATACTAACCAAACAAGAAACTCCGAAGAATGGAGCGCACAAACATCTTCCACTGTGCTGATATCCTACTTGGAGGGCTTTCGACCTGTATATCGGGACCTGCGGGTATGAATGCAGTATCTCCAAGCAAAGGGGACGTCAGTACGAATAATGTACTTAACCTGTAAGTCCGGATAACTTTGTAAATCATGAAATAATTATAGTGTCATGCATATGTGTATGAATGTCATGTCGTGCATAGATACATGTTTTATAACATCATCAGGCCTCTGAGGGCATCCCATGATATTATCTCGGCCACTATGGGAAAAATCATCAACATATACCAACTAATCAGGTGTTGGTGCGTATATAACGACATAACCATTCCCCATATCCCATATACATATATATACATATATACATGTATATAACACCGTCTGAGTCATGGGTAAATGCACATATAAATGAATGCAATGCATAAGAAGTACGTTACTAAAATCTTTCGGAATGTCATAAGACCATTAAGCCTCCGATTAATATAATGAAATAAACTTTATCAACTTACGTATTTTCTGATGCCCATGAACATATAATAAAATAATAAGACTTATGGGGAATCAAGAATATAAGCATCTCTAGCATTTCTACGAATAGAGTCATTTATGGAAGTTGTGCATTTGCTCTTTTCGTTTGTATCGTATGGATCATGCGAAAAGGAAAGAAGAGATAGTCTTAACATACCTGGACCGATTCTCTTGACAATTCCTCTAACACACGCATTTTTCGAGGAATACATAACAGCGGATCGAAGTAGAAAACAATCCATATGATATTCTTGAGAAGGATTGCACCGTACTCCTTTAGAATCGAGAAACTTTCATCGCCAAGGAGCTGGTAATTTCCGTAAGAAATTTGCTGAAACTTTGCTAGATCTAACATCTGCTTTCCAAGTCTTAATTGAGAATAGGTGATATGATTATATGAGGTCAAATGAACTTATCTTAAGTCTTTGCTGATTTTGAATTCAATTAAGCCAAAAGTTGGCCAAGTTTCTTACACGTAAGAATTTTGCTTTAGATGCCACCTTTCAACCAAAAATGGTTAGTCACTTAATTTGAGTGGGGGGCTGCCACGTCACCACTTAGTCCTTATCAATATATATCCCTAATTAATTAGGTAATGTCCTGTTATTGGTAATTAACCAATTACCCGTATAATTAAGGATAGTCTCAAATTACTTAAAATTCTAACTATTTTTAATACACTTTATACATCCTAATATCATGGTCAGATGATACCTTGTATAGTACTAGTCCATAAATATCAGGCATTATTGCTCGGCCCGTATTTTATTTCATCATGCCCAACTTGGACGAAAATTCATTTTTCCTGACTTCCTTCCCCTCTCACCTTTACGAATTTACTCATCACTTGTTTGAAATAGCAAAATCCTTAAAATCTCCAAATAATCTTTACCTTGGACTGATGTCAAATTACCTTACGACAAATTCGACGTACAATACTACTGGGTATAACATCATCGTAATTTAATACAGCGAAGTATAACATCATTGCAATGTAATACTGAAGGAAGAAATATCGACGTAATATTGCGGGACGTAATATCATTCCCCCCTTTGGAACATTTGTCCTCGAATGTTGATTGATGCTTTTATCATTTTTGAAGAAATACTCGTCATAGAACGATCCAACATGTACTCCAAACTTACACATAAGACGTATGGGCCTATAAGGCCGACATAATCCTTTATATACTCAAAACATAGGCCAACAAGTCCATACAAGTATTCGTATACATGATATCTGTCTACAAACCTCTAAGAATACGTAATATCATAAAAGTCGGGACAGAGTCCCGCCATACCAAACAATACACATCTAAATTATACTAAGCAAACAAGCAACTCCAAAGAAAATGGTGCGCACCAACATCTTCCGCTGAGCTGATAACTTTCTTGGAGGCTCTCGACCTGTCTATCGGGATCTGCGGGCATGAAACTCAGCGTCTCCAGGCAAAAGGGACGTCAGTACGAATAATGTATCGAGTATGTAAGGCACCGAAATAAGTACATAATAGACATAGAAGAAATATAGAGTAAATGACTTAACATGTAAATTCGAATAACTCTGTAAATCATGAAATAATTATATTGTCATGCATATGCGTATGAATGTCATGTCGTGCATAGGTACATGTTTCATAACATCATTAGGCCTCTGAGGCATTGTATTGGGAAAAATTGAGTTTATATATTAAAGTGGTGTAAAGATGACGTGTCATGACATATAGACTGGTCAAAGAGTTATAACTGCCAAAGCGGCACGAGTTGCAACAGATACGAGCAGAGGCAAAGGAAGAGGCACGAGCGGTTATCCAAAAGACTTAGCGCTCGTACTTATTTAAGTCTAAGAATCAAGAGGAATGAATCTGGCACTACATGGGAGTACAAATATAATATTTAATGAGCCTTAAATACTAAAAACGTTAAAGAATCTGTATTAAATACAATGATTATGTAACGTAGCATTTAATGTCTTTAATTGTCTATAATGGCCTTATTATGACAAAGGCAAAACGCATATCTCCAAAATAGCTATAAAAGGGAGAGAACGGATCAATTGTAGGGACACAAAATATTATCTGAATATACCGATTTACTTGCTTTTCTTCTGATTATCTTATTGCTAGCCAAATTACTTTCTTTCATATATTCTTTTGATTATCAGTAACCCGAGTTCTTCTAAATTAAAGCTTTGACCGAAATCCCATTTTTTGGTTAAACAAATTGGTTCCGTTACCGGGAATATGATAATCTATCCTCTTTTAGCTTAACTTTCCTTGTTGCATCAACCATGTTGAACAACATTGACAACATTCAAGGAAACTAACAACTTCAGGGAAATCCACAGGGTAATCAAACCCGGTCCCTTCTCCATGAGTCTCTCCTCGGCGGTCTCGTGAAGGCTCTCCTGATGGATCTCATACAAATGGAAACACTCAATTTGAAAATGTTGAAGCTATCGATGAAGCTTTGCAGAAACTAATTGTTGCACAGGTCAATAAAGCTCTTGAGGCTTTTGCTAGTCAGTTACCTGCTGCACCACCCACACCCACTCCAAATAACATCACTTTAGAGAACCCTCGTTCCGGGCTTGTTAATTCAGGTAGCGGTGGAACCCCCAGCGAATCACAGGAGGGAGAACCAGGTAACTTAGTCAATTCTGATTTACAAAATTTAGTACTAACATTGCAGAAACAGCTCATGGAGCAAAGTGACCGCATAAAGCAAATACCCGGGGTGCCGCCCGTAATCAAAGGGATAGATATGGATAAATATTCCCAACAACCCTGAAAGCCAAATGCTGCTCCCCTCCCAATTCCAAAGAAATTCAAAATGCCTGATATTCCAAAATACGATGGAACAACAGACCCACGAGACCACGTGATTGCATTCACAACAGGCGTAAAAGGCAACGACTTGACCAAACAGGAGATTGAATCAGTATTAGTCAAATAATTTGGTGAAACACTCACCAAAGGTGCATTAACATGATATTCTCTTTTACCCAAAAATTCTATAAATTGTTTTGCTGAGCTTGCAGATTCTTTCATCAAAGCACACTCGAGAGCTAAAAAAGTCGAAAAAAGAATGGAAGATATTTTCAAGATCAATTAAGGGGACTCAGAATTGCTTAGGGAGTTCATGGATAGATTCCAACGTGAAAGAATGACATTACCACGTGTACCTGATAATTGGGCAGCTATAGCTTTCACAAGTAATTTGAATGAAAAGAGCTCAAAAGCTATGAGGCGACTCAAGGAAAGTTTTCGTGAATTCCCAGCTACAACATGGAATGACATTTACAACATGTATAGCACGAAGCTAAGGATAGAAGAAGATACTGTTCCACGATTCCAAAAAGAGGAAAAAGTAAGTTCGAGATGGGCGAAAACCGAAAAAAGGTCTGGTAAAAATAGGTACGAGCCATACGTAGGACCTGCGGGAAAAGATTCACGATCAAAACAGGACAATCAAAGGTATGATCACAGATCAAGGAATAGAGAGTCAGGCACTTCATCAAGATTTTGGAATGATCGAAACACCCATGAGTCATGAGATGATGATAGAAATTTAAAGGCGAGATTTGGCGGTTACAATTTTAATGTGAGCACTTCCGAGCTCGTAGCTGTTTTGAGAAGCAAGGGTGACAAGGTACGGTGGACAAAAAAGATGAGATCGAATCCAAACAAGCACAATCTTGATCATTGGTGTGAGTTTCATAATGATCACGGGCATAAAACATCAGACTGTAGTTTTTTACAAAGTGAAGTTGATCATTTATTAAAACAAGGGTATCTCACCGAGTTATTCAGTGAGAAAGGTAAGCAAGCTTACATGAAGATTAGGCAGGAACCCCTAAACCACCTTCTCCCAAAAGGACCGTCAACGTTATAAGCGGGGGTGAAGACATCAATGGCATAACGTACACTGCAGCTAATAAAAATTCCAAAGTCACAATTACCCAAGGGAAACGGGTGCGACATATATTAGAGGAAGACAACATTACATTTGATGATGCTGATGCAGATGACGTATTATCTCCTCATAACGATTCCTTGGTAATATCTTTAATTGTACATGATACTAATGTGAAACGAGTTTTGATTGATCCAGGTAGTTCCGTGAATATTATTTTGCTAAGAGTATTACGTGAGATGCAAGAAGAGGATAAATTAATACCAAAGGCGCATACTTTATCCGGATTTGACAATTCTAGTGTTGTGACGAAAGGAGAGGTAACACTCACCACATTTGCAGAAGGAGTTGTCAAAGATACAAAGTTTCAAGTAGTAGATGTGAAGATAGCTTACAATATGATCCTTGGGAGACCATGGATCCATGAAATGGATGCCGTTCTTCAACCTTGCATCAAGTTATTAAATTTCCATCACCATGGGGAATATGTCAAATCCGCGGGGATCAACATACATCAGGAGTATCAAATCTGTAGTAGATTCAAGTATGAAAAAAGAAAAAGAAAAATAGCAATCACAAAAGACAGTTGAGGGCATTACAACACAAACCTCAACTGAACAAGGGCGAACAAATTTGGATTCAAGGCCTGATACCATTCAAGAACCAGAAGAAAACAAAAATATCAAAACAACAATTGAAGAACTGGAGGCTGTGATGTTATTTACACAATGGCCTGATAAGAAAGTCTACGTAGGGGCCAATCTAAGCCAAGGCATGAGAGGTAAGTTAATTGAATTTTTGAAAACTAACGTGGACTGTTTTGCTTGGTCCTACTCTGACATGACAGGAATACCACCGGAGGTAATGACTCACAAATTGAATGAAGACCCAATGTACCCTCCTGTCAAACAAAAGAAAAGAAATCAAGGAACTTTCAAGAATCAGGTAATTCAAGAAGAGGGTCAAAAATTGCTAAAGATTGGATCCATCCGCGAGGTAAAGTAATTATTGGTTAGCCAATACTATTGTAGTTCCAAAGAAGGATGGTAAGTGGCGAGTTTGTGTGGATTACACAGACCTTAATAAAGCTTGTCCTAAAGATTCTTTTTCACTACCACATATAGATCAGCTAATTGATGCTACTGCAAGACATGAACTATTAAGTTTTTTAGATGCATATTCAGGGTACAATTAGATCAAAATGGATCCGGTAGATGAGGAAAAAACTTCATTCATAATAGATGGGGGGACTTACTGTTATAAAGTAATGCCCTTTGGTCTCAAAAATGCTGGTGCAACATATCAAAGGTTGGTTACTAAAATGTTTCAAGAACATCTGGGAAAAACCATGGAGGTTTATATAGACGATATGCTCATTAAAACTCAGCATTCGAGAGATCATATATCACACTTGTCTGATACATTTCAAATTTTGCGCAAATTTAATATGAAATTAAATCCGGAGAAATGTGCATTTGGTGTCGCGTCAGGTAAGTTTTTGGGTTTTCTTGTTTCTAACCGTGGTATTGAAGTGAATCCCGCATAGATTAAGGCCATTGAAGAAATTCCTGATATGCTTTCAAGCAAAAAAGAAGTGCAGAGGTTGACAGGAAGAATTGCAGCCTTGGGAAGATTCATTTTTAAATCATCAGAAAAGTGCTTTAAATTCTTTTCAGCTCTTAAAAAGCAAGATCACTTTGAATGGAATGAGGAATGTCAGCAGACACTCAAAAATTTGAAGACATACTTATCAAATCCACCATTGCTCGCAAAATCAAAGGCTGGGGAAAGACTGCTCATCTACCTTGCTGTTTCAGAAGTAGCGGTAAGTGCTATTTTATCCGTGAGGACCAAGGTAAACAATCTCCGATCTATTATATTAGCAAATCTTTATTAGATACGGAGACACGGTACCCTCAATTGGAAAATCTTGCACTTGCATTAATCATGGCATCTAAAAAATTAAGGCCTTATTTTCAATGTCATCCTATTGCTGTAGTAACTGCTTATCCATTACGCAATATATTACATAAGCATGAATTGTCAGGTATGTTAGCTAAATGGGCTATAGAATTAAGTGAATATGATATCACCTACCAACCTAGAACTGCTATAAAATCTCAAGTGTTAGCTGATTTCGTGGCTGATTTTAGCCAAGGGATGCAATTAGAAGCAGAAAAAGAGTTGTAGGTGTTCAACGGAGCTAACCCAGGAACTTGGACCTTGTTTACTGATGGTTCATCTAACGTAAATGATGCTGGTTTAGGGATTGTTTTGGTACCACCTACGGGTGAAACCATTCGACACGACATAAAATGTCATTCTATAACTAAAAATGAGGCAGAGTATGAAGCTGTAATTGCAAGTTTAGAACTGGCACGAGAACTTGGCATAAATCAGATTAAAATCAAAAGCGATTCACAGCTCGTAGTTAATTAAATGCTGGGGACTTATATGGCCAGGGAAGCAAGGATAGCAATACTTAGAGAAGGTATGGGATTTGATAAAGCAATTTCAAACCTGGAAAGTAACACAAATACCAAGGGATGAAAATGTTGAAGCCGACACCCTAGCTAATCTTGCATCTGCGGCAGACGTGGCAAGCAATGAAAATGCTTCAGTTATTCATTTGTTTCATTCAGTTCTCGACCTCGATAAGAATGAGGTAAATTTTAATAACTTAACTTGGGATTGGAGGAACGAGATTGTTGCTTTTTTGCAGTATGGTACCATCCCTGAAGATAAGAAAAAAGCTCATGCGCTTCGAAAAAAGGCTGCTCGGTATTTCTTAAAGCAAGACAATCTTTACCGAAAAATGTTCGGTGGTCCCTTAGCAAGATGCCTCGGACCTTCTCAGACAGAATACGTAATGGGAGAAATACACGAGGGGCATTGTGGGAATCACGCTGGAGGAAGGTCATTGGTAAGAACCTTAATTAGGGCATGTTATTATTTGCCCAAAATGGAAGAAGAAGTGGAAAGTTTCATGGCTAAATGTGATAAATGCCAAAGATACGGTAATAATATGCATAGGCCCGCGGAGTTATTACATCCGGTCATTGCACTGTGGCCATTTATGAAATGGGGGATGGATATCGTGGGACCACTACCGCAAGCAAAAGGACAGGTAAAGTTTTTGCTCGTACTCACTGATTATTTTACTAAATGGGTAGAGGCAGGAGCATTTAGACATGTGCGAGAAAAGGAAGTTACAGATTTCATTTGGCAGAATATCATATGCCGATTCGGTGTGCCAAAGGAGATCGTGTGTGATAATGGTCCTTAGTTTATAGGCACTCAAATCACAGAATTCTTTCAAAGTTGGCAGATTAAAAGGATTATATCTACACCTTATCATCCGATGGGTAATGGGCAAGCTGAGTCAACAAACAAAGTCATTATCAACAATTTAAAGAAGCGTTTAAAGGAATCCAAAGGTAATTGGCCAGAAGTGTTACCTGGTGTTTTATGGGCATATCGCACAACAGCAAAAACAAGTACAAGAGAAACACCATTTTCATTGGTTTATGGAGCTGAAGATTTAATTTTAGTTGAGATAGGAGAGCCGAGTACACGATTCACACAGGCGACAGAAGAATCTAATGACGAGGAAATGCGTGTAAATCTTGATTTACTTTAAGTAAGAAGAGAAGCTGCACTAATAAGAATGACAACATAGAAGCAGGTCATAGAACGATACTACAACCGAAAAGCACGCCTCAGATTCTTCAAAATTGGGGACTTCGTGCTCAAAAAGGGTTTTCAATCTACGAAGGCAGCTAACTCGGGGAAATTAAGTCCAACATGGGAAGGATCCTATATAATTCATGATATTGCAGGTAAAGGTGCATACGAGCTAGAAACTATGGATGACAAGATACTACCATCACATTGGAATGTTGTTCATCTGAAGAGATATTATTTCTGAAGAATACCCACGGTCAGGTATTCATATTTTAAAATTTAATTTTTGAATTGTTAAAATTTTACTAACGATTTTAGATAATAGGCAAAATACTAACTCGTACTAAATGATGAGTCACGGCCTGCAAAGCACGTGGAATAAATTAAACTTTGTGGCCTAGGGTTACAATTATTCTTATAGAAATTCAAACGGGTTAAGCAGTCTTCATCTATAATCGTACCTCCGAGTCCCATATGTTTTTCCTTTATAGGGAAAGGACCAAATGAGAGGAATAATCAAGTGCTCGAGGATTCATACTTCAACGCTCAAACACTTAGGGGACTACATAATATACACGGGCATGTGTATAAGGAAGGCAAAGAAGATCAAGCCCTAAAAAGTTCACTCATTGAATGAGTCAAGTGCAGAGCAAAGTCACGAGCTAAGGCCAAAGAAAAACCTTACCATAGTTAGGGTAAAGGCTATGTACTGAAACGGGTTATTGATAAAAACCTCATTTTTATTACCTTAACATAGTTAGGGTAAAGGTTATGTACTGAAACGGGTTATAGATAAAAACCTCGTGTTTATTTTTCTTTTTTAAATCTGTTACGAGAAAAATAGTTACGAGAAAGTTATAGATGTAATTCAAATATGTGTAAAGTGTTATTCAAAACTAGACAAAGTTCAAATTAAAACTTGTCAAAGTTATTTCAAAGAAACATGTGTATTCCTATTTCTTTTATCGTATGTTACCACCATTATGATGTTGAGACGTCTTCTTCATTAAGTGTCGAATATAAAAGGGCCCTCTTTTATAAAATTCATGATTAATGTAAATATTCATGAAGTTAATAGAATCATTTTTAAAGAACAAAAATGCAAATTATTCTATAAGTCCTTAGAAATAAAGGCAAGAATAAATTAAACGGAAGTGCAAGATAGTAACGAGAAAACTTCTTAATATTAAAAAGCTTAAGACTAAGTACGAACTTAGTCATAAACTACGAATTGTTTATACAAATTGTCCCATGAAAGGTCCGGGGACTTGAATTTCCAAAATAAACCCTCAAATGAGACCAAGGGTTTTACCACAATTTTCCCAAAAAACAAAACAATACAAAGAAATTCAAATGACTTAAACTTATCACTAAGAATATGTAGGAACTAAAGTAGGTGCATCAACAGCAGCGGGCTCAACTTGGTTTACAGCAGCAGGCTCAACTGGGATTGAAGGAGTTGGGATACCCGTATCAACTTCAACATTCACGGAAGCTTCGACCACGGGAGAAGGAAAATCTTGAGTTTGCTGAGCCTTCTCAATAGTTTCATTGATTTTAGCTAACTCAAATTCCAAGTTAAAAGTCTCTTGGCTAACTTCAACTAGGGTATCACGACGAGAATTCAAAAATGCCCAACTCATTTCAATGGCAGATTTATACTCAAGGATTTCATAATCCCTTTCCCTGTCAACAATTTAATTCTTTAATTTCTCATTTTTAGCCAAGGCAGAAGTGTATGAAGCTTGAAGAGAAGTATGGGAACTTTCCAAGGCACAAACCTTATTAGAAGAAGATCGGAGGTCTTCTTGTGCTTGAGTCAAATTGTACACGAGCTCTCCAGCATAAGCCTCTTTCTCACCCAAGAGAACCTTCAACTCTCTAATCTCTTCACTTGCCTTGGACAGCTGCTCGGAGAAAGAGGTTTCAAGACGAGCCATTTCTTTATCCGCTTGACTTAAGGAAGCCTTTTCAACTACCAACTCTAAAGTCAAGGCTTGTACCTGCTGCTCCAAGGTACTCTTACTTTCTTCTAAGTACTACACATCAATCTAAAGGCTTTCATACTGTTCCTTCCAATTGCACGCCTCTAATTGAGAATCACGCACTAAATGCTCTGAGAGGGCAAACCTTTTCATCATCTCCGTGCCGATAAGATTGGCCTATAAAAAAAAGATAAGGAAGGGAAATGAGAATCTCAAAGATAGAAAAATTTTAAAGCACAACAAAGGAAAAAAGAGAAGAGGAATACCTTTAAAGAAGTGTGCACAATATCATTCATCAAAGTCAAGGAGCTATGTCTCTCTAGCTTGGCTCTTTCAATTGGTCTAATTAAAGGCTTTAGCCATACATCCGCTTGACCCGATTTCCTTAAGAGATTGCCCTCAGTGGGGACTTCAATAATCACTTGCCTCATAGCACCACTACTACTTGAGGAGCCAACTTCAGCACAGTGAATGATTGGGCGAGGAATTGTTGACGGAGGAACAGTAGAAGTAAGAACAGTAGAAGTAGTAAAGACAGTCTGGGGAGGAACGGAAACAGCCGAGATCGGCAAAGAAGGAGTCACAGACACAGGTGTAGAAAAAGAAGCCAGAGGTGCTTCATCCAAAACTGGGCCTAAGACTTCACCACCAAACCTGCTGATAAAAAGCTGCTCAATGGAGTCATGAGCAGTAGCGGGAGCAACATCATCATCAGAAATCACTATCGGGGCCTCAACTGACTCGGTAATGGGAATAGAACGGCGGGGGGATGCTTTTTCTTCATCATCTGAAATGATGCGTCTTCGAGCCCGTGGCCTTGTTATCAAGGAGTCCTCGTCTTCCTCTTCTTCAGAATCTTGTTCATCAACGGCTTTTCTCTTCGATGAAGAACTCAAGATTATTTCTTGGTCCCTTTCCAAAGAGATACGAGAAGCCGCGACCGCCTCGGCAGTAACTCCTCGAATAGCAAATCTTGATAGAAAGAAGGATTGAAATTAGTTTAGAGAAATAAAAAATATATGTAAGATAAAATAAAATAAAAGCTCATACCATGAGTTTTTACTTTCCAACCAAATTGTTGGGAAAGGGTCTTCCAAGATCTACCATCCATTGGAGTAATCTTCAATAGCTTGTCTACCCAATCACGAAAATTGGGAACATCTTCCACAACTCCCATGGTTGCTGCAAAAAAAAGCAAAATTAGAAGAAAAATCAACAAACTTGAAGAAAAAGGTACGAGAAAGTCAGAAGACTCTTGTGCAAAATTCCACTTCTCAGGGAAGGGAACGTTCTCATCACCCACTAAACCAACAGTGGGGGCAGCAACAAACCTGGCATACCGACCACGGTCTTTGTCATCTTCAGGGCTCACCAAAACTCTTTTGCTCCTGGCTACTAGTGTAAAAACACCAATGTGAAAGAGTCTAGGGGAGTAAAGGTGGAACATATGTGGGAAAGTAAAAGGCACACTGGTTGTGTTGGTCAAATGCCTCAAAAGGCAATAGCCCTCCATATTATTGGGCCGATTTGACCCAAGCAAACATCAAAGAAACGACAGAACTCAAGGATAACAGGGTCAATAGCTGGTTCAAATCTTTAAGTGAAAGGGTATGTATAAACAAAGGAAAATCCGGTTAAGTAGGAAGTAATTCTTTGATTCAGATTGGAAATGATAATAGGAAAATCATGACTCCAATGGCAGTCTCTACGAACTATAGAAATCAAACCTTCAGTAATTTAAGTGGGATAGATATCAGCACGATCTAAAGAAGATACTTGGTTTCTAAGAGACTCTCTGTCATGATAAAAAGATAGTTCCGCAGGAACTATCTCTTCTACTGAAGGCTCACGAAGAGGTTCAGAAGGTTCTTTATCCCTAGAAGAAGATCTTTATGAAAGAAAACCTGTAGTTCTAGAAGAAGGGCCAGAACTAGGTGAAGGAATAGAAGAACCACGTGCATACCCTAAACTACGGAGCCTACCTCCTCTTCTGCTCCCACTGGGGGCATTAGGGAAGGTATCAACTAATTGGAATGCTTCTAGGGTTAGGGTTTGATGAAGACATGATTATATGATGAAGAAGCAAATAGAGATTTGAGAAAATTGGATGCTCAGAAAACTTTATGTGTTAAAGACCAAGAAGGAAGTTATATTTATACTGATAAGCAACCGCCAAAGGAAAAGGTGAAATGATGGAAGGACCATAATAATGATAACTGACGCTTCGTGAATAGTGAAGCCGTGAAAAAGCCTTAAAAGTGTTGCAAAATTGCAGAACTAATGAAAAGGTGAGGTGACACGTGTGAAGAGCATTAAATGGAAGTGACAATTGAATCATCGATTTTGTCATAGTATTAATGGTGACAAAAATCATCATTTTAATGAAATCCACTTCCCAAATATTCAATCGATGAATAAATGGCAAGTGGGGGGACTAACTGAATTGGGAAAAATTGAGTTTACATATTAAAGTGGTGTAAAGATGAAGTGTCATGACACATAGACTAGTCAAAGAGTTACAACTGGCAAAAAGGCACGAGTTGCAACAGATACGAGCAGAGGCAAAGGAAGAGGCCTGAGCGGTTATCTAAAAGACTCAGCGCTCATACTTATTTAAGTCCAAGAATCAAGGGGAATGAATCTGACACTATATGGGAGTACATATACAGTATTTAATGAGCCTTAAGTACTAAAAATGTTAGATAATCTGTATTAAATGCAATGATTATGTAACATAGAATTTAATGTCTTTAATTATCCATAATGGCCTTATTATGACAAAGGCAAAACACATATCTCCAAAATAGATATAAAAGGGTAAGAACAGATCAATTGTAGGGACACAAAATATTATCTGAATATACCAATTTACTTGTTTTTCTTCTGATTATCTTATTGCTAGCCAAATTACTTTCTTTCATATATTCTTTTGATTATCAGTAACCCGAGTTCTTCTAAATTAAAGCTTTGACCGAAATCCTATTTTTTGGTTAAACACGCATCCTATCATATCATCTCGGTCACTGTGGGCAAAATCATCAACGTATACCAACTGATCAGGTGGTGGTGGGTATATAACGCCATAACCATTCCCCATATCCCATATACATATATATATACATATATATGCGTAGATAATGCCATATAAGTCATGGGTAAATGCACATGTAAATGAATGCAATGCATGAGAAGTACTTTAATAAAATCTTTTGGAATGTCATAAGACCATTATACCTTTGATTAATATCATGAAATAAACTTTATCAACTTACTATTTTTTGAGGCCCATGAACATATGATAAAATAATAAGACTTATAAGGAATAAAAAATATAAGCATCTCTACCATTTCTACTAATATAGTCATTTTTGGAAGTTGTGCATTTTTTCGTTTTGTTTGTATTGTATGGATCATGCCAACAGGAAAGAAGGGATAGCCTTAACATACCTGGACCGATTCTATTGACAATTCCTCTAACACACGTCTTTTGCGAGGAATACATAATAGCGGATCGAAGTAGGAAAAAATTCATATGATATTCTTGAGAAGGATTGCATCGTACTCCTTTAGAACCGCGAAACTTTCATTGCCAAGGAGCCGGTAATTTCCGCAAGAAATTTGCTGAAACTTTGCTAGTTGTAGCATCTGCTTTCCAAGTTTTAATTGGGAATAGGTGATATGATTATATGAGGCCAAATGAACTTATTTTAAGTCTTTGCTGATTTTGAATTCAATTAAGCCAAAAGTTGACCAAGTTTCTTACACATAAGAATCTTGCTTTAGATGCCACCTTTCAACTAAAAATGGTTAGTCACTTAATTTGGAGGGGGGAGGGGGGCTGCCACGTCACCACTTAGTCCTTATCAATATATATACCTAATTAATTAGGTAATGTCCTATTACTCAATAATTAATCAATTACCCATATAATTAAGGATTGTCTCAAATTACTTAACATTTTACTTATTTTTAATACACTTTATACATCCTACTATCATGGTCATATGATACCTTGTACAGTACTAGTCCATAAATATTGGGCATTATTGCTTGGCCTGTATTTTATTTAATCATGCCTAACTTAGACAAAAGTTCATTTTCCCTGACTTGCTTCCCATCTCACCTTTAGGAATTTACTCATCACTTGTTTGAAATAGCAAAATCCTTAAAATCTCCAAATAATCTTTACCTTGGACTGAGTTCAATTACCTTACGACAAATTCAACGTACAATACTACTGGATGTAACATCATCGTAATTTAATACTGTGAAGCGTAACATCATTACTATGTAATACTTCAAGAAGAAATATTGACGTAATATTGTGGGGCGTAATAAAAACAGTCTTCTAAAAGCGGAGTAAATCGAACTCACAGCTTCCGATCACCCTCTCGTGAGTTCTAGCAATTAGGAAACTGATTTATCAACCTTCCTTGATATTTAAATATTTAAATACAAAAATTAAACATTTTCTTAACTATGAAGTACTTTCCAAAACTCAAACTACACAGGAAAGGAGAGGTGATATAGCGATACTTACGTTGCGGGAATTGTTGTAATGCTATTGCTTCTTGATTTCATACCCGGGTTGCTAATCCTCTTTGAAACCCTTGAAGAGAGCTTAAGTGTAAGTTTAGAGGTTTTATTCTGGTCGTGGTACATGGAGAAGTGAAGAAAGATACGACATAAGGACTACTCCCTCCATTTCAATTTATGTGAACCTAAGAATGACCCCTTTCCTTATTTGGAAACAATTTACCTTTACACAATGATTTATAGCCACACAAAATATATGTGCCTCATTTTATACCACAAAATTTAAAGTCTTCTCTCTTTTCTTAAATTCCGTGCCCAGTCAAATGAGTTTACATAAATTGAAACGGAGGAAATATATATATATATATATATATATATATATATATATATATATATATCCATCTTTGAAAAGTCAAAGAGGTGGTAGCTTGGCACCCTAGCATTGGCCCATCTTCCGATGCTTATATCTTTTTATCCGGATATCATATGAACGAACGGCTAAGAGAGTTGGAAACTACATTCCAAGACCTTAAATTTGGTATATAATATGACCCAAAACGACCTCATATAACACATGAAATGTATTTCTCAAAACGTTTCAGTGACACACCTACTTATCATCTATGCAGTCTGCGCAGTCTCGAAAAATTGCACATATCTCTCTACTCCGATGTCATAATGATGAACAGTTTAATGCGTTTGAGACTAGACTCGTAGATATTCAATTTGATATGTGGATAAATCGCAATTCCAAGTATATTGGGATAAAAGCTCCACTATATTTGGCCTAATTTTCAGCACATTTATGAATGAAACTTGTGATGACCTTTGCCAACTTTTGTTCCACAACTCGCTTGACTTAAGAACGTAACACACGACTATCATAAGCCTAAAATAACTCATAAAATAACCTCCTTAACATGTTAAAAACCCTAGTCTCATCCCAAAGTACATGTTATAACGTTCCAAACTTATCGTTTTTTTACGAAACTTATTTTCTTCAATTCGTTTAGCTTCTAAGCCTTCCAACCCTCGTTGTACTTGGTATTCATGATCTTAAATATTTGTAACCTCCAAGATAACATGATTAACTACATTATGTACTTTCAAAGACGATTTCATTTCTGAGCTTACATCAATAGATTAACGATGTACTCTCACGTACGAAAACATGGGGTGAAACACATTGTTCCATCTATGGGAATAGTTTTCTGTTCTGTTGGGACGGTTATAAACCGTTGTGGTACGATTATACCAGATATATTTAACTCTGTTACAATAGTTTTCATGATATATTACAACGATCTTGTGATATATTGGTACAATTATTAGAATCCTATTGCAACAGATAATGCAACATATTGTGACGGTTATAAGGACTGCTGTTATTATTTTCTAGGTCTATTGGAACGGTTATATTCTCTAGTGCAACAACTTATATAAACCATAACTTATATAAACCACGAAATAAAATTAAAATATCTAACTAGCAGTATCTATAAACAAAAATAGAATATGAATACATTGTTTGATCAATAATTCAAAAGTCAAAATAGATGAGTTTGCATATAAAAAGTTCTAAACTAAAATATCCTTCAACGTGATAATAGAAAGTCTAACAAAGATCAACAACACTCAAGTAAGGTCTTCGTCATTGCTTTCATCTGCAATCACTGCACCTGCAAAAGACAATCAGAAATAATTAAATAAATTTTTTTAAGATAAATGAGTGACAAAGTAATTGAATGACCAATTTGATAACTCGAAAATTTCTAACTCTCTGAATTCTTAAAATTTTCGGTGGAGTTTATTTTGTAAATACGACTATCCCAAATATTTTAACCTGCTCAAAATTTTCAACCTGCTCAAAATTAAATGACCAATTTGATTACTCAAATAATTTCTAATTCTCTAAATTCATAAAATTTTCGGTAGAGTTTCCTATTATATCCCAAAATTTGCAACCTGCTCAAAACATCATTATGTTATACACAAGCATAATTTTGAACTCTCTAGTCTGTTACAAAGAGATAACTTCAAAGGAATATAAACATTTAAGAAGAAAACAAGTTAATGAGGATTTAGATACAACAATAACATGAGTTTCTCTTGTAACTAAGATATCAAAAAATTTAACTTGTCACTATTGTACTTCAAAAGTTTCTTGTAACTAAGATAACAAAACGTTTTTTGTATTAGAAATAAATACATACATGAAACAAGAATGAGAGTCATAGTTACCCAATGAGCCATCAATTCCAAATTTTAATTCATAATTTCAGCAACTTTCTCAATGTCTTGGAGATAAAAATTAGAAAAGACAACACCAGTGATAAGATTAAAGAAATTTGTTCTATATATTTGTTTTAAGAATTCTCAGAGATAATAAAAATTCATAGAAAACTGCCTCCCCTATTCCTTTCTACAGCTTCTTCTCACTAGGCAGTTGAATAAATGCATTAGGAAAAATGAAAACATATAGCTATTTCTGTGCCCACCTACCTGAAGTAACCAAATTAAACTTCCTATTTTCTGAATCAGCCCATACAGATGTAAGAAGATGTATTAACCCTAACTGTCCTGAAAGAAATCAGATCTATAGAGCTTCAACTACCAGTGATTCCAGCTAAATTTGTAGAGCATGAAAACCTCCGTTTCCCATCATATTGTATGTAACTAATATCTAGAGACAGCAAAATGTTACACCAAATAATTTTTCTTTTTCTTTTTCCTGATGAAGTGTCAAGCAAATAATTTGTAGTCATCAAGTCAAGCGACACCTATAATATGACATAGGGACTCATTTTTTCGATAAAGAAACGGGAAGAGAACGCCTACCAATTGAAACCTAATGGAAAACTATCAGAATCTCAAATGGGCTGCACTGCTGTAACGATCAGAAATTCCCACCTTCGGGACCGTGATGGCGCCTAATATTTTACTTGCTAGGCAAGCCAACATTAGAATAATTTATCCGTTTTTCATCAGTTTAAATTAAATAATGATAAAGAACTGAAATAACTGCAATAATTCAAAGTAAAGTGCGGAAGCTAAAACAACCAAAACATCTGATACAACCCTAGACCCGATATCACAAGTGCACGAGCTACTAGAATAGTACAAACAAGGGTTTGAAATAAACATAAAGCTGTCTGGAGGAAAATACACAGCTAAATTAAAGGGAAGGGGACTCCAATAGTTGTACCTCAAGTCTCCACAAGCTAGCAAATCCGAGCACACTAATAACCGCCTCTAGGACCGACTCCAAAATCTGCACAAGAAGTGCAGAGTATAGTATGAGAACAACCGACCCCAATTACTCTGTAAGTGTCGAGCCTAACCTCGACGAAGTAGTGACGAGACTAAGGTAGGTGACTTACATTACAACATGCATCCAGTATATAATAAAGCAGGACAAGGAAATACAGAACAAAAAAAGACAGTAAAGTGAAAAATAGCTAAATCCTCAAAGGAAACCAGTACTGATCAGAATTACCAATCCTTAGAGTTCCGTACGAAAAATACCGAGAGCCAACACAGTACAGAGAAATAGAAGCACATAGGTTGTTGCGGCGCGCAACAAGATCCCACCGTATAGCACAATCCTCCCTTATTCCACCATAATAATATCACAATCATAATCAATAAATATATGTTGCGGTACACAATCCGATTCCACCATATAACAAAATTAGTATTATAATTCACCATTATTTCACCGTATCAATCTATCCTTATTTCACCTATTGCAGTGTGCAACCTGATCTCACCATATCAGTACAAATTCACCCTTATTCCACCATATCAATCCACCCTTATTTTATCTGTTGCGTTGTGCAACCCGATCCCACCATATCAGTACAAGTATTCGCTGAGTGCAGTTAAATGCATAATTCAAATAACAAGAACCTCTACGATTGATAAATGTCAAGCTTAATCGGAAAGGAAACCTCATACAAACTCGAAAATTCACATATGTAATATTACACGGCAAGACCAGTCTAGTAATGACAACTAGAAGGCACAAGTAATTCAATTAAGGCAAATAGCAACGGGTCATGAAAGCATGAAAAGATCTAACATGTTTAACAGGAGAAACAATGATTAACACGTAGCAAATAAAATATGGAAGACATTTAGAACATAGAACAGTCAAGGCAGGGAGGAGCTAATTAAAGAAAAGCAGAAAATCCGGGAAACAAGTAATTCGGCAACGTATAAGCACTCGTCACATTGCATATACGTCACAACACATGAAATTCACATAGCACTTACCTCAGTCCGCAGTCAACTCAAAGTTCTACCGGGCCTTTCCCCTTGAATCCGCCTCCAAACCACCCGTATGTAAGCACAATTGACTCAATAATATCAAATATTGCAAAAGAAATCAATTAAAATGCATAAATTTAGAATTTCCAAACATTCTCCCAAAAGTCAAAAATCGACCTCGGGCCCGCTTGGTCAAAGCCCAAAATTCAGACCAAAACCCGATTACCCATTCACCCCCGAGCCCGGTTATGTAATTTGTTTCGAAATCCGACCTCAATTTGAGGTCTAAATTTCAATTTTTCAAAAATCCTAATTCTACCCAAACTCTCAATTTCTACAAAGAAAATCCTAGATTTTAGGTGGAAATTATCATGACCCAAACCGATGGGCCGCGACGAAAACCTGGTATCTTACTCAACCGAGTATCAACATAACATATTTTTCTTATTACATCATCATATACACATGAAATACGAGCCTAATAGGCCAACATGATCCTTTATAAACTCAAAACATAGGCCGACAAGGCCGTACAATTTTTTATGTACACGACATATGTCTACATGCCTCTAAGAATACATAAATGTCATAAAGGTCGGGATAGAGTCCCGCCATACCAAAAAATACACATCTAAATCATACTAACCAAACGAGCAACTCCGAAGCAAATGAAGCACACCAACATCTTCCGCTAAGCTGATAGCCTACTTGGAGGGCTCTCGACCTGTCACTCGGGACCTGCGGGCATGAAACGCAGCGTCCCTAGGCAAAAGGAACGTCAGTACAAATAATGTACCGAGTATGTAAGGCACATAAATAAATACATAAGAGACATGGAAGACATATAGAGTACATGACTCAAGTAAGTCTGAATAACTTTGCAAATCATAAATTACTTTTAGCGTCATGAATATGCGTATGAATATCATGTCGTGCATAGGTACATGTTTCATAATATCATCAGCCTCTGAGGGTATCCCATCATATCATATCGGCCACTGTGGGCAAAATCTTCATCGTATACTAGCTGATCAGGTGGTGGTGCATATATAACGCCATAATCATTCCCATATCCCATTTACATATATATATATATGCGTGTATATAACACTGTCTGAGTCATATTTCAATCACTGTGGGCAACATCATCATCATATACCAGCTAATCAGGTGGTGGTGCGTATATAACGCCGTAATTTTTATCCCGTATCTCATATAAATATAATATACATATATACGTGTATATAACGCTATCTGGTCATGGGTCAGTGCACATGAATGCAATGCAAGAAAAGTACGTTAATAAAATCTTTCGAAGCTTCATAAGACCATTTTGCCTTTGAGTAATATCATAAAGTAAACTCTTTTCAACTTTTGTATTTTTTTCTGAGACTCATGAACATATGATAAAATATTATGACACACGGAAATTCAAGAACATAGATATCTCTAATACTTCTATGTATAGAGTCATTCATGGAATTTGTACATTTGCACGTTTCATTCGTATCGTATGGATTATACCAAAAGAAAGAAGGGATAGCCTTAACATACCTGGAGTAGGGGAAAAGCCGTGTCATGTCCTTGGAAAAGATTGCAAAGAATTCTCATTGTAATGAAGTATTAAGAATCAGAACTTTGCTTGAATTTGATAATAGCAACGTTCTATTCTCTTTTGTTTGAAATTAAGAATGGCAAAAGTTTGTTCTGTTAAAGAAACTTTGTTTGAAAATTACTTCCTAAATTCTCATTGTAGTAAAATGACTAATATTATTATGATATACCAATATAAGTATGAAGTGTCCTTTCACTTTGCTACTTGGTTGCCACCTATTAAATGACTAAAGACTCATTTGTTTTAAATTGTGGCCGACTGCCACGTTTTCTTGAGGGTAAAATTTATAAATTTTTATCCATTTATTAGTTAACTGGGTAATGTCCTGTTACCCGATAATTAATCAATTACCCGCAAAATTGAGAAATATTCCAACTTACTTGAAATATTACTCACTTTTCACATACCTTATACGCCTTACTATTTTGGTCATGTGGTACCTTGAATTGTACCAGTCCATAAATACCGAGTATTTTAGCCTGAGCCGTATTTTATCCCAAACTACCAAATTTCAACGAAATTCATTTTCTTCGACTTGTTTTCCCTCTCACCTTCACGAATTTATTCATCACTTACAATCCTTATGATCTCCAAATAATCATTTCCTTGGACTGATGTCAATTACTTTATGACAAATTCAACGTAAAATACTGCAGGGTGCAACATAGTCGTAACTTATTACTGCGAAGTGTAACCACGTAAAATACTGTAGAATGCAATATCGTCATAACTTATTACTGAGAAGCGTAACATCACCGTAATGTAATACTGTCGGGTACAACACTGTCGTAACTTAATACTGCAGGATGTAACATCAATCGTAATATATTACTGCAGAGGGTAACACCATCGTAATATACGGGGCGTAACATTATTCCCCCCTTTGGAACATTCGTCCTGTAATGCTGACTGATGCACTTATCATTTTCATAACTTATATCTTCCGAATACTTTAGAACTTCCCTTGCCATCTAGGTGAATAAGTCCAAAGTCCAGGGCATTCCTCCCTTAGGCCTCCTTCTCACACCACAACTTATAGTCGGAATCCTTCCAATCTCGTAATTGTTGCTACCTTTCATCATGCAGCCTGTACGATTTTGACCTTGTAAGTGTGTCTAATCTCTAAGCTTCATATGTAGAGCTTGATAAGATGTCCCTTTGGGCATCTATGAGTATACTAAAGTTCTTCGCTCGGTACTTTGTTGAATTCACGAATATTGCTATATCTTATCGCATAGGTCCGTTTAGCCATCCGTATGAATTTACTGCCATAATACTTACTTTAATTTATTGTTGCTGAGGTTTGCTACCAAATCCCAGCTTACTCTCATTGCTTATTCCATATGTATAAATTTAAGTCCTTTAATGCTTCCTCATTACTGCTTATCTTTAGAATGACGACCTAATCTCATCTCATACTTTGTGACTTTTGTCCATCCATTGTTGATTCACCTTAATATTGATCTACAATATACAACTGATAACTTGAAACTTCTTACGTAATACTTTCCCCCTAGGGCTTACGTTACCTCAAGGAATATTCGAAGTGATTCCCATAATCGTATTTCATAGTGTCTCAATGTGATTCACCTTATGGGGGTATCCTAATTTCGTACCGCCAGCGAAATCTTTTCTCCTTCTCTTTTTTTTCTTTTTCAAATCATTCTTCAAACGAAGGCCCATATGTCATCCTTTATCTGTCATAATTATATCCTCATTTTATTACCAGGTCAGCATTTAATTCCTTCTAAATGCTATTAATCTTAGACTCCTTTGAGTTCATTAAGGCTATAGTGAGCTTTTTATAACATAGAGAATCCATTAGCTCCCTTGTTTTCATGGGCCTAATCCTGAGGACTATTCCATTCTCGTCACCTTCTCACTCGCCTTCTCTCGTTCTTACATCATGTCATAAAACTTTGTCGCTTTACTATACTTTAGCTTGCGACCTATACATATCTATTTATACTACTCGTAATCTTCCTTGAACTTGGTTGAATTTACTTGTGTTATTTTAGAACATCAAGCGAGACATCAAATCATCTCTAAGTCTTCTTTACTTTCTTAACTAGACCTCTCGATACCTAGAAATCACTGACGATGCCGCTATCATTCCTGGATATTGAATCCTCGCGCTTCTAGCTTTCTATCCCAAGTATGGAATATCCTCAACCTTCTGCTTTTGCGTATCTCGTACATTGCTCATCTTTACCTTACTTTCCTTAAAGCCTTACATCACATCTTCAATCTCTTTCGTACCTCTAATTTTAAGGGAGATCCTGCAATGTTATTGATCACGATGTTTCTATTTTTCTGGGTCCAATAATCAAACTCCTGATTTACTTGGGTGATGTAACTCTTTAGTTTCCTCCTTCTTTTGATCGGCCTTTAAGTCGGCTTAAGCTATCTTCTGATCTGTGGTTCATAGTATTAGTTATCTTGTTTCGCCTTTCATGGGCGCTAAGGAACATGCATGATACAATCCTTTAATAATTTAATCTTTCGTTTATGACCTGGGCTCAATTCTTTCTTTTAACGTATACCAGCATCTTCTACGATTGTATATGCTACATGTATAAAACTCTGAACTCTTAAGTGCGTGTCACGACCCTAAACCCGAATCCGGTCGTGATGGCGCCTCTCATGAAGATAAGGCTAGCCGACACTTCCCAATTTCCAATTTTTTAAATAGATAAGCATCAAGAATTGTCTAAATATGATAAAATAATCCAAAATGACAGATGATAACATAAATATGTGGAAGAACACCCATACACAGCCCTAACCGGGGTGTCACTACTCATGAGCATCGATAAGTCATAATACAAGTCTGCTAAATCTATAAGCTAGTACAGATGTCTGAAAAGAGATAGAGATGATAAAGGAGTAGAGACACGGGGCTGCAGACACTAACAGCTACCTCGTGAACTCCGAATATCCGCCTGAAGCTGGAGGTATCAGCACTCGTGAGCGAAACCAGCTACGCCTGAATCTGCACACAGGGTGCATGGAGTAAAGTGAGTACTCCAACTCAGTGAGTAACAAATGTAAATAACGACTGAAAGTAAGAAAATACGTAAAGCACAAGGCATTCTATAATGAAGCAATAAAACGATTTAAGAGTAGTAAACCAGTGAAAAATTAAGTAACAATCCTTTTTCAACAAGTAAACAGGTAATTGACATGCAGTTAAGGTAAAGTAAACAAATAGAAGTTCGCCCCTCCAGCACAGTATCAACAAATCCACCCCTCAGGAAACATCTCAGAACAATACCAGCCCCTCGGGCTCAATCTCACATCACAATGGGTACCCACGCTCACTGGGGGTATGCAGACTCTTGGAGGGGCCCCTTACGGCCCAAGCGCAATATCAAGCCATCTCGTGGCATCATCACTAGCCTCTCGGCCTCATATCAATCAAGCCACTTTGTGGCGTACATATCTCAGGCCCTCAGCCTCAAATCAATATCAGTGTTTCCTCACAATATAGGCCCTCGACCTTACTCAGTCAAAAATCCTCACAAGCCCCTCAGACAATAGTAAAAAAGTGTTTCTCAGCTCAAATATCATTTAAAATACCACATAAGTCTTAGAACTGAGTAAACATGGCTGAGTATGAAAAACAATGGAAAATAACATGACTGAGTTCAAGTGTAAAGTCAAAACAGTGAGGAAATATCAATAAAAAGCCCTGAAGGGTTCAAATAGTTGACACAAGGCCCAAATATGGCATTCAGCCCAAATAATAATGATAACAAATAGATCTCAGTCAAATATGCGATAAAATCATCAATCGGGATGGACCAAGTCACAATCCCCAAAAGTGCATGACCCCACGCTCGTCATCAAGCGTGTGCCTCCTCAATATAGCACTACGATGTGCAATCCGGGGTTTCAAACCCTCAAAACTTCATTTACAATCATTACTCACCTCGAACCGGTCAAATCTCTAGCTCACGACGCCTTTTGCCCTCGAATCGGCCTCCACTCGCTTTGAATCTATCGAAAATCAGAATGAGGATGTCAAAATATGCTAAGGGAACGAAGCCCAAGCGAAAACAATCAATAAAGGGCACAAATCCCGAAATTACCAAAACCCAGCCCCAAGCCCACGTCTCGCAATTCAATAATTTTTACACCAATAGATTTCTTATCTCCCCACCAGTTCATATATATCAAAAGTTCAGAAATCCTACCTCAAATGGTTCATCATATCCTCAATCATAGGTCTCCAATACTAAACCCCAGGTTTCCCCAAATTTCGCCTTAATTTCCATAATTTCTAGCTCTAATCCATGGAATAGTAGCATAGGAATGAGCTTTAAGTGCAAATTCCTTACCTCAATGAAGTTTCCTTGAAATCCTTCTTTGAAATCGCCCAAAAAACGCCTAAGCCGAAGTCAAAAATGGTGAAATAACTCAAATTCGCGAAATGAAATAATTTATATGTTCTGACCAGTTGTTACGCATCTGTGGCACAATAGCCTCTTCTGCGGTACCACATATGCAGGTCTTTCCTCCGCTTTTATAGATATCACTTAATAGGCCAAATCCGCATTTGCGACCACATTTCCGCATCTGCGACATAGCAGATGCGATCACCTTACCGCTTCTTCGGTCTCAGCTCACCTGACCATTTTTTGCTTCTTTAACCAACTCTTCACTTATGCGGCACCGCACCTGCGATCCCCAATCCGCAGGTGCGAAAAAATCAGAAGCAGTAAATTCAGCTGCTGCAACAAAATTTCAACTTCTCCGTTAACCATCCGAAATCACCCCGAGGCCCCCGGGACCTCAACCGAAAGCACAAACATAACCCAATACCTTATTTAAACTTGTTCCAATCACCAAAACACATCAAACAACATTAAATTACCCAAAACACATCGGATTCAAGCCAAACTTTCTAAAATCTTCCGAATTCCGCTTTTGATAAAAAATCCAACCAAACCACGTCCAAATGACCTGAAATTTTTCACACACATCCCAAATGACATAATGAAGCTACTGAAACTCTTGGAATTCCATTCCGACCCCTATATCAAAATCTCGCCTACCAACCGGAAATCGCCAAAATATCAACTTCGCCAATTCAAGCCTAAATCTACTAAAAACCTCCGAAACTCATTCCGATCACCCTTCTAAGTCATAAATCCCCTCCCGAAGCTAACCAAACCATCGGAACTCACATCTGAGCTATCTAACACATAAGTCAACATCCACTTGACTTTTCCAACTTAAGCTTCCTCAAAAGAGACTAAGTGTTTCAAACCTTACCAAATTCATTCTGAATTCGATCCGACTAACCCGATACCACATAACACGGATAAACAAAGGGTAAGTAAGCAGAAATAGGGAAAACGGAGTGGTAACTCATGAGATGACTGGCTGGGTCATCACATCCTCCCCAACTTAAGGAAACGTTCGTCCGCGAACGAATCAAGAAACATACCTGAAGCCTCAAACAAGTGAGGATATCTATTCCGCATCTCCCGCTCAGTCTCCCAGGTGGCCTCCTACGGGCTGACCTCTCCACTGTACTTTCACTGAAGCTATATCCTTTGACCTCAACTTCCGAACTTGACGAGCCAAAATAACTACTGGCTCCACATCATAGGTCAAATCATCATCTAACTAAACCGTGCTAAAATCCAGAACATGATATGGATCCCCAATATACTTCCGGAGCATAGAAACATGAAATAATGGATGCACACTCAACAAGATGGGTGGCAAAGCAAGCTCATAAGCCACCTCCCAATCCTACGAAGCACCTCAAAAGGTCCAATAAACCGCGGACCTTCATGGGCGAAACCTTCAACATGACCTTCATGCCAACCATGTAGAACACATCTCGAACATTCCTGTCCACATAACTCTTTTTTCTCGACTGTGCTGTACGAAGCCTCTCCTAAATCACCTTTACCATTTGTAAAGCATCATGTACCAAGTTGGTCCCCAATAGCCTAGCCTCACCGGGCTCGAACCAACCAACTGGAGATCTACATTGTCTCCCTTACAAAGCCTCATATAGAGCCATCTGAATACTCGACTGGTAGCTATTGTTATAAGCAAACTCTACATGCGGCAGAAAACGATCACATGACCCTCCGAAAGCAATGACACAAGCATGCAATATGTCCTCTAATATCTGAATAGTGCACTCGGACTGCTCATCCATCTGAGGGTGAAAATTTATGCTCAACTCGACCTGAGTACCCAACTCTCGCTGCACAGACCTCCAAAACTACGAAGTAAACTGAGTGCCCATATCTGAAATGATGGAAACTAGGACACCATGCAACCGAACAATCTCCCGGATATAGATCTCTGCCGACCGCTCTGAAGAATAGGTAGTACACGCAAGAATGAAGTGCGCAGACTTGGTCAGCCGATCCACAATCACCCAAATAACATCGAACTTCCTCAAAGTCCATGGAAGTCCAACTACAAAGTCCATAGTGATCCTCTCCCACTTCCACTCGGGAATATCCATCTGCTGAAGCAAGCCACCCGGTCTCTGATGCTCATATTTCACCTGCTGACAATTGAGACACCTAGCTACAAATCCTACAATATCATTCTTTATTCTTCTCCACCAATAGTGCTACCTCAAATCCTGGTACATCTTTGCGGTGCCCGGATGAATGGAATACCGCGAGCTATGGGCCTCCTCCAGAATCAACTCCCGAAGTCCATCTACATTGGGCACACAAATACGGCCCTACATCCTCAACACCCCATCATCACCAATGGTCACATCTCTGGCATCATCATGCCGAACTCTGTCCCTAAGGACTAGCAAATGCGGATCATCATACTAGCGTTCTCTGATGCGATCATATAAGGAAGACCGAGAAACCACATAAGACAATACCCGGCTGGGCTCCGAAATATCTAACCTCACGAACTGATTGGCCAAGGCCTGAACATCAACTACAAGAGGTCTCTCCCCAACTGGAATATATGGCAAACTCCCCATGCTTACTGCCTTTCGGCTCAGAGCATCGGCCACCGCATTGGCCTTTCCCGGATGGTACAATATAGTGATATCATAATCCTTAAGCAACTCCAACCATCTCCGCTGCCTCAAATTAAGATCCTTTAGCTTGAACAAATGCTGGAGACTATGATGATCAGTGAACACCTCACAAGATACGCCATACAAGTAATGCCTCCAAATCTTCAACGCATGAACTATGGCAGCCAACTCCAAATCATAAACGGGGTAGTTCTTCTCATGGGGCTTCAACTGATAAGAAGCATAAGTAATAACTCTACCCTCCTGCATCAATACACAACCAATCCCAATTCTCGAAGCATCACAATACACAGTATATGAACCTGAAGCTGATGGCAAAACCAACACTAGATCTATGGTCAAAGCTGTCTTGAGCTTCTGAAAGCTCTCCTCACACTCGTCCGACCAAATGAAGCACCCTTTTGAGTAAACTTGGTCAAGGGCGATGCGATAGATGAGAATCCCTGAACAAAATAGCGATAATAGCCTGCCAAACCAAGAAAGCTCCGAATCTCGGTGGCTGAGGACGGTCTGGGCCAACTCTAAACTACCTCTATCTTCTTCAAATCAACCTGAATACCCTCGCTAGACACCACGTGCCCCAAGAAAGCCACTGAACTGAGCCAAAACTCACACTTGGAGAATTTTGCATAAAGCTTGTCCCCCCTCAATCTCTGCAACACAACTCTCAAATGCTCCACGTGCTCCTCCTGACTATGCGAGTACACCAGAATATCATCAATGAAGACAATCACGAACGAATCAAGAAAAGGCCAGAACACGCTGCTCATCAAAAGCATGAACTCTGCTGGGCATTGGTCATCCCAAAAGACATCACCAAGAACTCATGATGACCACATCGGGTCCTGAAAGTCATCTTAAGAATATCCAAATCTCTTATCTTCAACTGGTGATAACCTGAACGGAGATCAATCTTGGAGAATACACTCGCTCCCTAAAGCTGGTCGAATAAATCATCAATACGAGTCAAATGATACTTGTTCTTAATTTTGACCTTGTTCAACTGCCTATAATCAATGCACATTCTCATAGTACCATCCTTCTTCTTCACAAACATAACAGGTGCACCCCAAGGTGACACATTAGGCCTAATAAACCCCTTATCAAGTAGTTCCTGAAGTTGCTCCTTTAATTCCTTCAACTCCGCTGGTGCCATACGATACGGCGGAATAGAAATGGGTTGAGTGCCCGACACCAGGTCAATACCAAAATCAATGTCCCTGTCCGGTGACATGCCGGATAGGTTTGCAGGAAACACATTGGGAATATCCCTCACAACTGGAACATAATCAATACTGGGAGTCTCAACACCGACATCCTTCACAAAGTCTAGATACGAAAGACAACCCTTCCCAACCATACACTGGGCTTTAAAGAATGAGACCAATCTACTAGGAACATAATTAGTCACATCTCGCCACTCGATCTGTGGCGGTGTAGCCAACATAACTGTCTTAGCATGACAGTCCAGAATAGCACGACACAAAGATAGCCAATCCATGCCCAAAATGATATTGAAATCCTCCATGCTCAATAATAATAGATCCACTCGGGTCTCCAAACCCCCAAAAGTCACCACACATGACCGGTACACACAGTCTACAACAATAGTATCACCCACCAGGGTATATACATGAACAGGTAAAGCAAGAAACTCTCGGGGCGTACCCAAATAACGAGAAAAATACCTGGACACATAAGAAAAGGTGTAACCAGGATCAAATAATACAGAGGCATTTCTATGGCAGACTGAAACAATACCTGTAATGATAGCATCTGAAGCAATAGCATCGGATCTACCTGGAAGTGCATAGAAACGGCCTGATCGCCCCCTGATTGACCTCCCCCTCTGGGCGACCCCTGGCTGACTAACCTCCACCCTTAGCTGCCTGGGCGGGTGGAGATGAAGCAACTGGCGCTGAAGCTGATGATCGACCCCTCTGCTGGGATGAACTAGCAAAACGACAAGGACACTGCCTCCACATGTGACCCATCTCTCCACACTCAAAACATATCCCAGGTGCTGGAGAAGGGGATTGAAGGGAACCCCTCGCACCGGAGTGACTAGCAGATGCGCTCGGCATAGAAGAGCCCTAGACTGATGGAGCACGGGATGAAATCTGAGCTGGAAGGGCACTAAGTGATGACTGGCCCTGCTAGGAACTGTGATAACCATGATCCGATGATTTCCCACGATAACCTGGGCGAGTAGGATGAGCATGCCTGAGTGGACAGCCTCGACCATACTGAAACTGAACCCTCGAAGGAGCACCACTATAACTTCCAGATCCTCGAGGCCTCTTGGCCTCCCTCTCCTCTCGCTCCTGGCGATGAACAGACTCAATCTCATGGGCAATATCCATAACCTCCTCGAAAGTAGCACCAGTCACCCTCTCCCTGGTCTTGAGAATACAAAGCTGATAAGTAAGAGCATCAACAAACCTCTTAATCCGCACTCTATCTGTCGGGACCAACCACCAAATGGCATAACGAACTAACTCGAAGAACCTCAACTCATATTGTGACACGGTCATCTCCTCCTGACACAACCACTCAAACTACCTACGCAACTCCTCTCTGCGAGAATGCAGCACATACTTCTCCAGAAAGAGAACGGAGAACTACTGCTAGGAAAGTGGTGCTGCACCAATAGGCATACGCCTCTCAAAATCCTCCCACCAAGTGAAAGCAGCTCCTGAATACTGATAAGTGGTGAAAGCAACCCTGTTGGTCTCCAGAATACCTAGTGTACGAAGCATCCTCTGACACTTGTCCAAAAAGCCCTGGGCATCCTCGCCCTCTACACCACTGAAGGTCGGAGGCTGAAGCCTACCAAATCTCTCCAACCTACGTTGCTCATCCTCCGGCATGGCAGGAACTACATAGTCCTGAGCAGCTGCAATTGGCTGGGCTGGATGCGCCCCCGGTGTCTGAAGTCCCTGCACTACCTACACAGGCGTGCGAGCGGCAGGAGTCTGATTGCCTTCCCCAGCCTGAGAAGTAGATCTGGCTGTAGTGGCCGAAACCGCCTGAGCTAGGCTTGTGCAAACTGATAAGATCTGAGCCAAGGCCTCTTGAAGACCCGAAATCATGATGGGCACGACTGGTACCTGAGCTGATGCTGCTGGAGCATCCATAGCTTGGGCCTGGTCCCTGAACTGGGGCAGCTGGTGGATCTACAGGTGCTGCCTTCGCTGCTCTGCCTCTACCACAACCACGACCGCATCCTCGGCCTTTGGTGGCCACAACTGGTGGCACTGGTGGTCATCCACCCTGTCCGGTAGCGCGTGTCCTCACCATCTGTTAGAGAATAGAATAACAGAAGTTTAGCACTCAGATCAACAAGTTCGCACGACAAGAATTTTCAAGAGTATAAAGTTATTCCTAAAGGTTTTGCAACCTCTCGAGGATAAATACAGACGTCTCCATACCGATCCGCGAGACTCTACTAAACCTGCTCCTGACTCATGAGACCTATGTAACCTAGGCTCTGATACCAATTTGTCACAACCCTAAACTTGAACCCGGTCATGATGGCGCCTTTCGTGAAGACAAGGCAAGCCGAAACTTCCCATTTTCCAATTTGTTTAACAGTTAAGCATCAAGAACATTTAAAATAAGTCCAAAATGACAGATGATAACATAAATACACAGAAGAACACCCATACACAGCCCTAACCGGGGTGTCACTAGTCATGAGCATCTATAAGTCATAATACAAGTCTGCTAAGTCTATAAGCTAGTACAGATGTCTGAAAAGAGATAGAGATGATAAAGGAGTAGAGTCACGGGGCTGCAGACGCCAACAACTACCTTGTGAGCTCCAAATGTCCGCCTGAAGCTAGAGGGATCAACACTTGGGAGCGGAACCAGCTATGCCTGAATCTGCACACAGGGTCCAGGGAGTAAAGTGAGTACTCCAACTAAGTAAGTAACAAATGTAAATAATGACTGAAAGTAAGAAAACACATAAGGCACAAGGCATTCTATAATGAAGCAGTACCGGTGAAAAATTAAGTAACAATCCTTTTTCAACAAGTAAGCAGGTAATTGACAGACAATTAAGGTAAAGTAAACAAATAGAAGTTCTCCCCTCAGGCACAATATCAACAAATCCTCCCCTCGGGCTCAATCTAACATCACAATGGGTACCCGCGCTCACTGGGGGTGTGCAAATCCCAGGAGGGGCCCCTTACGTCCCAAGTGCAATATCAAGCAATCTCATGGCATCATCACTAGGCTCTCGGCCTCATATCAATTAAGCCACCTTGTGGCATACACATCTCAAGCCCTCAACCTCAAATCAATATCAGTGTTTCCTCACAACATAGGCCCTCAACCTTATTCTGTCAAAAAATCCTCACAAGCCCCTAGGACAATAGTAAAACAGTGTTTCTCATCCCAAACATTATTTAAAATACCACTTAAGTCTTAAAACTAAGTAAACATGGCTGAGTATGAAAAACAGTGGAAAGTAACATGACTGAGTTCAAGTGTAAAGTCCCGAAGGGTTCAAATAGATGGCACAAGGCCCAATATGTCATTCAGCCCAAATAATAATGATAACAAATAGATCTGTGTCAAATATGCGGTAAAATCATCAATCGAGATGGACCAAGTCACAATCCCCAAAAGTTCACGACCCCATGCTCGTCATCAAGCGTGTACCTCCTCAATATAGCACTACGATGTGCAATCCGGGGCTCAAACCCTCAGAACATCATTTACAATCATTACTCACCTCAAACCGATCAAATCTCTAGCTCGCGACACCTTTGCCCCTCGAATCGCCTCCACTCGCGTTGAATCTATCCAAAATCAAAACGAGGACATCAAAATATGCTAAGGGAACGAAGCCCAAGCGAAAACAATCAATAAAGGGCACAAATTCCCAAATTACCAAAACCGGCCCCCGGGCCCATATCTCAGAAGTCAATAATTTTTGCACTAATAGATTGCTTATCTCCCCACGAGTTCATACATATCAAAAGTTCAGAAATCCGACCTCAAATGGTCCATCAAATCCTCAATCATAGGTCTCCAATACTAAAACCTAAGTTTCCCCAAATTTCGCCCTTAATTTCCATAATTTCTAGCTCTAATCCATGGAATAATAACATAAGAACAAGTTTTAAGTCCAAATTGCTTACCTCAATGAAGTTGCCTTGAAATCCCTCTTTCAAATTGCCCAAAAAGCTCCCAAGCCGAAGTCAAAAATGGTGAAATAACTCAAATTCACAAAATGAAATAACTTATATGTTCTGCCCAGTTGTTCCACATCTGCGGCACAATAGTCGCTTCTGCGGTACCACATATGCGGTCTTTCATCCGCTTCTATGAATATCACTTAATGGGCTAAATCCACATCTGCGACCACATTTCCGCATCTGCGATGCCGCTTCTACGGTCTCAGCTCACCTGACCATTTTTCGCTTCTGCGACCAACTCTTCGCTTATGTGGCGCCGCACCTGCGGTACCCAATCCATAGGTGCGAAAATACCAGAAGCAGTAAATTCAGCTGTTGCAACAAAATTCCAACTTCTCCATTAACCATCCAAAATTACCCCGAGGCCCTCGGGACCTCAACTGAAAGCACAAATATAACCCAGTACCTTATTTAAACTTGTTCTAATCACCAAAACACCTCAAACAACATTAAATTACCCAAAACACATCGGATTTAAGCCAAACTTTCTAAAATCTTCTGAATTCCGCTTTTGATCAAAAACCCAAACAAACCACGTTCAAATGACTTGAAATTTTGCACACACATCCCAAATGACATAACAAAGCTACGACCCCTATATCAAAATCTCGCCTACCAACCGGAAATTGCCAAAATATCAACTTCCCCAATTCAAGCCTAAATCTACTACGAACCTCCGAAACTCATTCCGATCATGCTCTTAAGTCATAAATCCCCTCCCAAAGCTAACCGAACCATCAAAACTCACATCCGAGCCCTCTAACACATAAGTCAACATCCGGTTGACTTTTCCAACTTAAGCTTCCTCAAAAGAGACTAAGTGTCTCAAACCTTACCAAATTCATTCCGGATTCGATCCGACTAACCCGATACCACATAACATGGATAAACAAAGCGTAAAGAAGCAGAAATAAGGAAAACAGAGCGGTAACTCATGAGACGACTGGACGGGTCGTCACAGTGCGTTCATAATGTAACCAACTCTGGATCATTGATCGAATAATTTCTTCCGTTCCATTTTAGCTTTCTTTCAACGTAAGCTATTAATTTTCCTGGTCCTTCTGCCCCCCTTTTTCATCCATACTTAGCTCATCTTAGTGCCCATACATGCCAGAGCTTTTGTTCAACTCATATGATCTCGAATATTACTTTTAATTTTTACTTCCCGTTCATTAACCACGGTAGGTGCCACTTTCCTTTGGAGAACTTACAATGTTGTTGTGAGACTGTTGTTACAAGACCATTTCCTCTTTAGGTCACTGTGTTTAGGTTGAAGCCTTCTTCTTTATTTCCTTGTCTAGTCTTTTCAGTTTAGTACTTAGGGAAGACCCTCTGACTCTTGTAAAACTGCGAGCTTATTACATCGTATTCCCGATATAATTTTTTGATGTTCATGCTCACTTGTAATTATCCTTACTTACTTACCCCCATGCCCTTGTGCTCGTCTGGTTGCTTCTGAACTTAAATTTTGAATGTTACCCAGTGGCATTCTCCTTTATTTCCATAATACTCATACGGTAACTTTAACTATCCCAAACCCTATCTGAATATTTCTCAAGGATCACGATATCATTATCTGCAAGACTGGATTCACTATGTTGAGGTTCACTATGTTTATCTTGCACGATCTGTTTATTTGTCTATACCTTCTTGTCTAGCCATAACTAGGCTCTTCCTATATCAACTGCTAACTACTCGTTCCTCCATTCTCCTATCAATATTTTGCATTATCTTTCTTGGAGCTATTTCCCTTGCCTTAACTTACATCTCGCACTGGCTCCTTATTTATCAATAAAATCTCGAGCAGGAACCCTTACTTCCTTTCCTTGACATCATGTTTGCATAATGTTCTGGAATTGCAGCATACTTCTAGGATTTGGATAAGTGGAATCTTATCCCTTTCTCGGTCTTATCGCATTTTTCCTTTATTATTCCATAGTTACTACAACCACTTAATTCCGACTTAATGCCACATCACTCTATATTCCCCACTTTAGGGGAAGTACAAAGATTTAGCTCTATGACGATCTACATATAGATGTTTTATCTCTTTGGCATCTTTTCACATCATCGATGGCTCATACCTGCCTTGCGGTAATCCTTCTGCACTAAGGATAACACAATTCGTTACTCACGACGGTGACACTTAGTGTAACTGGCACACTTAGTCCTTTAAGCTTAACTTTACTTACATTGTTTGCTTTAAGAAAGCGTCTTCCTGCATGACCTTTAAGGGTTATTCTTCTGTCATCCATTCTTTTATTGCCAGAACGCAATCTGAGATTCTCATGATGCCGACTATTATCAAATCACTAGTCCCCAATTCATATTTAGTTTATCTTGTTCACCAATCCATAATGTTTCTATTACTCTGGGGTCTAACATTTCCTCTTGGTAATCATGCTAGAGTTGCAAATTTATTTCTTGAAATGAGGACATGATTATATGGCCTATACTCTTTTGTTATCCATGTATCACATCTTACTCATAATGCTTTATTAACTCTTTTCTTATATCCCCCTAACATTTATGCCTATCACTTTATTCTAAAAACTTGAACAAGACATTCTTTTGCTCTTAGCTTCCCTTTTCTCTATCCAATGGCTCTTCAAGTTGCTTAACATTCTCACTTGATTAGGGACGCGAGCCACACTAAGGTAATATTTATCCCTTCAAGGCTTATAGTGCATGTCTTTGTAGTACTCACATTTGGCTGCACTATTTCAGAGTGCACCATCTGGTATCTCATAAGGAGATCTATTAGCATATTTGCAATATCCTTCGAAAATGTCAACTGACGCAAATAATTCATCCATCATTTCTTCTTATACTACTTCTATTAATCCCCATAGGGCATATCTGGAATGGGTGCGACCAATTATATATACCTCTGTTACTATTGAATATAACTCAAAAAGCTTATGTTCCTCTGCCTCAATTATAAACGCCATTAGCCTTCATTAATTGAGTGTCTCATACCCTTCTTCATCTTGCTTCTTTTGCTTATTGAAACCTGTATTTATCTTCTTAATATCTCATTGTCTTTTACCATAAAGATGGATAGACATTATTGCCTTAAGGCTTCTTATCAGGAAGCTTACACCTTTCTGTACGCCTATGATCTGCTAAAGACCTCACATTTACTTATCATAGGCATTATACAAAAATCCAGTTCCTCTGACTCAGCTCTTCCACAACTATCTCTCTTTCCAATCCTTCTTTCCGGATGTAGGTATCGTATTATTACGAATAATAAAAAAAAGAATTTCGGAATTTGAATTCTTATAAGTGAGCTCTACCATACAATCTTGAGTAAGAAGAAAGAGTGACTATCCTAAATGCCCTGTAGCCTCCTACTTATAAGTGTGGTGCATGACACACCCATAAACAAGACTCTACTAGACACGACTTATAGACATCCCTAGGAAAGAAAAGGATTCATATGAAGTGTCACGACCCAAACCGATGGGCCGGGACGGGTACCCGGTACCTTACTCAACCGAGTACCAACATAATGTGTCTTTATTAATACATCATCATATACACATGAATACGGGCCTAATAGGCCAACATGATCCTTTATAAACTCAAAACATAGGCCGACAAGGTCGTACAATCTTTTATGTACACGACATATGTCTACAAGCCTCTAAGAATACATAAATATCATAAAGGTCGGGACAGAGTCCCGCCATACCAAACAATACACGTCTAAATCATACTAACCAAGAGAGCAACTCCGAAGCAAATGGAGCGCACCAACATCTTCCGCTGAGCTGATAGCCTACTTAGAGGGCTCTCGACCTGTCTATGGGGACCTGCGGGCATGAAACTCAGCGTCCCCAGGCAAAAGGAATGTCAGTACGAATAATATACCGAGTATGTAAGGCACATAAATAAATATATAAGAGACATGGAAGACATATAGAGTACATGACTCAACCTGTAAGTCTGAATAACTTTGTAAATCATAAATTACTTTTAGCATCATGCATATGCGTATGAATGTCATGTCGTGCATAGGTACATGTTTCATAACATCATCAGCCTCTGAGGGCATCCCATCATATCATATCGGCCACTGTAGGTAAAATCATCATCGCATACTAGCTGATCAGGTGGTGGTGCGTATATAATGTCATAACCATTCCCATATCCCATTTACATATATATACGCATATATAACGCTGTCTGAGTCATATTTCAACCACTGTGGGCAACATCATCATCATATACCAGCTAATCAGGTGGTGGTGCGTATATAACGCCGTAACCTTTTCCCATATCCTATATAAATATAATATACATATATACGTGTATATAACACCATCTGGTCATGGGTCAATGCACATGAATGCAATGCAAGAAAAGTACGTTAATAAAATCTTTTAGAGCTTCATAAGACCATTTTGCCTTTGAGTAATATCATAAAGTAAACTCTTTTCAACTTTTGTATTTTTTTCTGAGACCCATGAACATATGATAAAATATTACGACACACAGAAATTCAAGAACATAGATATCTCTAATACTTCTATGAATAGAGTCATTCATGGAATTTGTGCATTTGCACGTTTCATTCGTATCGTATGGATTATGCCAAAAGAAAGAAGTGATAGCCTTAACATACCTGGAGTAGAGGAAAATCCGTGTAATGTCCTTGGAAAAGATTGCAAAGAATTCTCGTTGTAATGAAGTATTAAGAATCAGAACTTTGCTTGAATTTGATAATAGCAATGTTCTGTTCTCTTATGTTTGAAATTGAGAATGGCAAAAGTTTGTTCTGTTAAAGAAACTTTGTTTGAAAATCACTTCCTAAATTCTCATTGTAGTAAAATGACTAATATTATGATGATATACCAATATAAGTATGAAGTGTCCTTCCACTTTGCTAATTGGTTGCCACCTATTAAATGACTAAGGACTCATTTGTTTTAAATTGTGGCCGACTGCCACGTTTTCTTGAGGGTGGAATTTATAAATTTTTATTCATTTATTAGTTAACTGGGTAATGTGTTGTTACCCGATAATTAATCAATTACTCGCAAAATTGAGAATTATTCCCACTTACTTAAAATATTACTCACTTTTCACATACCTTAGACGCCTTACTATAATGGTCATGTGGTACCTTGAATTGTACTAGTCCATAAATACCGAGTATTTTAGCTTGAGCCGTATTTTATCCCAAAATACCAAAAATCAACGAAATTCATTTTCTTCGACTTGCTTCCCCTCTCACTTTCACGAATTTATTCATCACTTACAATCCTTATAATCTCCGAATAATCTTTTTCTTGGACTGATGTCAATTACCTTATGACAAATTCAACGTAAAATACTGCAGGGTGCAACATAGTCGTAACTTATTAATGCGAAGTGTAAAATCCCCGTAATGCAATACTGCCAGGTATAACACTGTCGTAACTTATGACTGCAAAGTGTAACATCACCGTAATGCAATACTGCTGGGTACAACACTATCGTAACTTAATACTGCAGGACGTACAATCAATCATAATATATTACTGCAGAGCATAACATCGACGTAATAGTGCGGGGTGTAACATTAATGTAATGGGTAATTGAAAGAAAGTAGGTTAGAATCACTTACCAACAAATTGGGGAAGAAAAACTCTTGGGAAATCGCCTCTAGGGTTTTCTAGTTTTGAAATTTTGAAAGAATGGATGAAATCCCATTTTGGGACAGTTTTAATCATTGGTGTCAGGTATTCATCGCGTTCGTGTGACACCTGACGCATTTCCGAGGAGCAAAGCCTTAATGGATTATGCGATCGCGGGAGACCCCATGTGTTCGTGAAGGTTTATCTCGCCTAACCTTCGTGTTCGCAAGACTAGACTTGCATTCTCATAGAATCACCCCAAATTCCCAGCCCCCACCTCTCTAAACTACGCATTCGCGTGTGACTGCTTACGTTCGCGTAGAGCAGGCCCCCCCAGTGCTCCGCGTTCTCCACCAAGGTCTCGCATTTGCATAGAAGAAAATCCCACGCAACCTAGCTCACTCTTCGCGATCATGAGAGTACCTTTGCGATCGCGAAGAAGGAAACTAGATGACAGCTGAAGCTAAGAACAAAACCAGATTTTCTAAGTACAAACCATGTGAAGCCTATCCGAAACTCACCCCAGCCCTCAGGGCTCCTAACCAACTATGCACACAAGTGCAAAAACCTCATACGAACTCGCTCGCACGATCAAAATACCAAAATAACGCCTAGAACTACGAACCGGACACCAAATCAAATGAAAATTTCAAAAAACTTAAGAACTTCTATTTTAACAACCGAACGTTCGAATCACGTCAAACCAACTCTATTTCTCACCAAATTTGACACACAAGTCATAAATATAGTAATGGAACTATACCGAATTCTGTAATCAAAACATGGACCCTATATTGACAAAGTCAAACATCAATTAATTCTTTAAAATCATCAAAACTTCAAACTTTTAATTTTTGACAAAAAGCGATAACTAGAGCTAGGGACCTCCGAATTCGATTCTGGGCATACGCCCAGGTCTCAAATTACGATACGGAGTCACGGAATTGTCAAAATACAGATTCAGTCTGCTTGCTCAAAACGTTGACCAAAGTCAACTCAATTGGATTTTTAAGTCAAAATTTCATATTATATTCGTTTTTAACATAAAAGCCTTCCGAAAAACACTCGGACTGTGCACACAAATCAAGGAAAGCTTAAAGAAGATATTAGAGGCTTGGAAACACAGAATTAAGGTTTAAAACTCTAGATAAATTCCCAACTCACATTGTACTGCCCTCCAGAAGTGCGAGGTGAACTGCGTACCTTAATCAGATATGATAGACACGAGCATACAGTGAAAACGAACGATCTCGCAGATGTAAATCTCAGCCAACTGCCTTGAAGAATACGTAACTACCACAGGAATGAAATTCGTTGACTTGGTTAGCTTGTCCACAATAACCCATACTGCATCGAACTTCTTCTAAGTCTGTGGGAGTCCAACAACAAAATCCATAGTGATATGCTCCCACTTCCACTCAGGAATCTCTATATTCTGAAGAAAACCACTTGGTCTCTGATCCTCATACTTTACTTGCTGATAATTTAAACACCAAACTACATACGCAACTATATCCTTTTTCATCCTCCTCTACCAATAATGCTGCTGCAAGTCCTAATACATCTTGATGGCACCCGGATGAATAGAATACCAGGAACTGTGAGCCTCCTCAAGAATCAACTCACGAAGTCCATCTATATTAGGCACACAAATATAACCCTACATCCTCAAAACTCCGTCATCTCTATCGGTGACATGCTTGGCACCATCGTGCCGCATTGTGTCCCTAAGGACAAACAAATGAGTGACTGTAAAAGCTAGAACATGATTGGGATCTGAAACATCCAACGTCACGAACAGATTGGCTAAATCCTGAACATTTTATGCAAGCGGTCTCTAACTGAATAGAATGTACACAAGACTGCCCATACTAGCTGATTTCCTACTCAAGGCATCGGCCACCATATTGGCCTTCCCGGGATGATACAAGATGGTTATCATAGTCTTTCAATAGCTCCAACCACCTCTTCTGCCTCAAATTGAGATCCTTTTGTTTGAAAAAAATACTGCAAGCTCCGATGATCCGTGAATACCTCGCACAACACACCAATTCCAAGTCATGAATAGGGTAATTTTTCTCATGAAACTTCAACTGTCGTGATGCATATGCAATTACCCTGCCATCCTGCATCAATACCATACCAAGTGCAATACAAGATACATCATAATATACCGTGTAAGATCTTGAACTAGTGGGCAATACCAACACTAGCGCCATAGTCAAAGCAGTCTTGAGCTTCTGAAAGCTCGCCTCACACTCGTCTGACCATATGATCGGGGCACCCTTCTAGGTTAACCTGGTCAATGGGGCTGCTATAGATGAAAACCCTCCACGAGCCGATGGTAATATCCCACCGAACCCAAGAAACTCCGGATCTCCATAGTTGAAGTGGGTCTAAGCCAGTTTTGAATTGCCTCAATCTTCTTAGGATCCACTTTTATGCCCTCCGCCAATACTATGTGCCTTAAGAAAGTGACCGAGTCCAACCAAAACTCACACTTTGAAAACTTGGCATATAGCTGGCTATCTCTCAAAGACTGAAGTACAATCTGAAGATGCTACTCATGCTCCTCTCGACTGCAGGAGTAGATCAAGATATCATCAATAAACACAATCACAAATGAGTCCAAATAGGGTTTGAACACCTGGTTCATCAAATATATGTAAGCTGTTGGGGCATTTGTCACATCAAATGACATTACTAGAAACTCATAATGCCCATATCGAGTCTGAAAAGCTGTCTTAGGGACATCAGATGCCCTAATCCTCAGCTGATGGTAGCCAGACGTCAAATCAATCTTTGAAAACACCTTGTCACCCTGAAGTTGATAAAATAAATCATCAATCCATGAAAATGGATACTTGCTCTTGATGGTGACTTTGTTCAACTGTTGGTAATCTATGCACATCCTCATCACCCCATCTTTCATCTTCACAAACAACACAGGCGCACCCTAGGGCAAGACACTAGATCTAACAAAGCTCTTATCAAATAAATCTGACAAATGCTCCTTCAGTTCTTTCAACTTTGGCAGGGCCATACGGTATGGAGGAACAAAAATGGGCTGAGTGCCCGGAGCCAAATCAATACAGAAGTCAATATCTCTGTCCGACAGATCTACATGAAACACCTCTAGAAACTCACGAACAACTGGTACTGAATCCATGGAAGAAACCTCCACACAAGAATCACGTACATAAGCTAAATAAGCTAGACACCCATTCTTGACCATATACCACGCCTTCATATAAGAGATAGTCCTGCTGGTAGAATGGTCAGAGTTTCCCCTCTACTCTAATCGAGGCAACCCTGGCAAGGCTAAGGTCACCGTATTGGAATGACAATCCAATATAGCATGATAAGGTGACAACCAATCTATACCTAAGAGGACATCAAAATCTACCATATCAAGAAGTGGGAGATCTATGCTAGTCTCAAGACCCCCAATAATAACCACAAACGAATGATAGACACAATATATAATAATAGAATCTCCCACAGGTGTGGACACACACACAAGAGCACTCAAAGAATCACAAGGCACAACCACATATGAAGCAAAATAAGGTGACACGTAGGAATAAGTAAAGCATGGATCAAATAGAACTGAAGCATCTCTATGGAAAATTGGAATAATACCTATTATAACAGCGTCAGATGATTCAGCCTCAGGCCTGGATGGGAAAGCATAACATCAGGTCTAGGCCCCACCACTCTGAACTACATCTCTAAGACGGCCCCTAGTAGGATGGCCTCCACCTCTAGCAGCCTAACCTCCATATCTAGCGGCCTGACCTCCACCTCTAATAAACTGACCTCCACCTCTAGCTGCATGACCTCTGCCTCTAGCTTGTTGAGCGGGCGGTGGTACAACTAGTTTCGGAATCATGTCATGAGAACTCAGTTGTGGTGTACTGCCCAATAATCTCGGACAGGTCTTCCTGATATGCCCAAAACCACCACATTCAAAACATCCTTCCTGGTATCATGGCTACTGAAACTTAGACTGACCCGAATAGGACGAATAACCACAATGATAACTCTGAATCGGAGGCACACTAATAGAAGCTAATGGTGCATTGTAGGCTGGCTGTCCAGGATAAGGCACATAAGGACCATGACCTCCTGAAGCACTGTGGGATGTCTGAAGTGCTGACTGAAATGTCTAGGGAGAATGGCCCCTACAAAAAGTTCCCTTGCCTCCAGATAAGTCACCACTAAAACCACCAGAATGATGAGGTCTTTTATCAGACCCCTTCCCTCTCCCCTGTGCAAGAACTATCTCAATCTACCTAGCAATATTAGTAGCCGTCTGAAAGGAAATCTCACCCCCGGTCTCCTTGGCCATCTGTAGCCTGATATAATGAATGAGTTTATCAATAAACCTCCTTGCCCTCTCTCTCTTAGTAGGAAGCAGAAGAAGCGCATGACGGGCAAGGTCCAAAAAATGGGTCTCATACTGCATGACTGACATACTGCCCTACTACAAACACTCAAACTGCCTTCGGTAATCCTCCCTCAGTATGATAGGATAGAACTTCTCAATAAATAGCTGAGAGAACAATTCCTAAGTAAGAGCAGAAGACCTAGCTGGTCTGGTAGATACATAATCCATCCACCACTACCTAGTGGAATCCATCATCTCAAACATAACAAAATCGACCCCATTGGTGTCAACTATACCCATGTTCTATAGCACCTCATGGCAATGATCAAGATAATCATGTGGGCTCTCAGAAGGTGTGCCACTGAAGTGAACTGGGAAGATTTTGGTAAACTTGTCCAATCTCAATAAGCCCTCAAAAGACATGGCAGGCCTATCACCGGCCTATGCTACAACAATTGGCTAAACTACCCTAACTGGAGGGGCTGCTCGTGTCTACTACTGGGAAGCCATCTGCTCCGAAGTGTAAGTAGTGGGAGTCTGTGCTCCTCCCCCAGCCTAAGATACGCCTGGTTCCATGGGAAATGTACCGTCCTAGGACATACTCTCTATAAGGCCTACCAAACGGACTAGTTCATTCTGAAGAACTGGGATGGCGATGAACCCCTCCGGGACCTGAGCTAGTCTAACAGTTACAGTCTGAGCTAGAACCTTCTTATCAAAATCTACTTGAGGCTCCACTGCTGGTGCTGGTGCTGCTGCTCGAGCTCTAGGCTGAGATCTACCCCTACCTCAGCCTCTCGCATAACCTCAGCCTCGATCTCTGCCGCTCGTAGGAGCTGCTGATGGGGGCTCTGGCTGCTGTCCAGCTGAAGATACGGTACATGTTCTTGCCATCTATGAGAGATCAAGGATAGAAGGGATCAATCATTAATGGTAGAATAAAATCGCACGACAGAGAAGAATAGAAGTGAACTTGTTCCTAACTCCATAACCCCTAAAATATAAGTACAAACGTCTCTGTACTGATCCTCCAGACTCTACTAAGCTTGCTCGTGACTCGTGAGACCTATGCAACCTAGTTCTTTGATACCAACTTGTCACGACCTAGAATTCCCACCTTCGGGTCTGTGATGGCACTTAATATTTCACTTGCTAGGCAAGCCAATGTTAGAATAATTTATCCATTTTTCCTCAGTTTAAATTAAATAATGAGAAAGACTGAAATAACTACTATAATCCAAAGTAAATTGCGGAAGCTAAAATAGACAAAACACTTCATATAATCCTTGACCCAGTATCACACGTGCACGAGCTACTAGAATAGTACAAACAAGGGTCTGAAATAAACATAAAGTTGTATGAAGGATAATACACAGCTAAATAAAAGTGAAGGGGACTCCAGGAACCGTGGACACTATCAGGTGTACCTTAAGTCTCCATAAGCTGGCCAATCCGAGCACGCTAATAATCATTGATGGGACCAACTCCAAAACCTGCACAAGAAGTGCAGAGTGTAGTATGAGTACAACCGACCCCATGTACTCTGTAAGTGTCGAGCCTAACATTGATAAAGTAGTGATGAGGCTAAGGTAGGTCACTTACACTACAACCTGTACTCAATATATAATAAAGCAGGATACAGAACAAAATAATATAGTAAAGTGAAGAAGATAGCTAAATCCTCAAAGGAAACAAGTACCGATCAGAATTACCAATCCTTAGATTTCCATAAAAATACCGAGAGCTAACACAGTACAGAGAAATAGAAGCACATAGTTGTTGCGGCGCACCCCGATCCCACTGTGCAACACAATCCTCCTTTATTCCACTGTAATAGTAGCACAATCATAATCAATAAATATATATTACGGCATGTAACCCGGTCCCACCATATAACAAAATCACTATCATAATTCACCCTTATTTCACCGTATCAATCCACATTTATTTCACATGTTGTAGCGTGCAACCTGATCCTACCATATCAGTTCAAATTCACCCTTATTTCACCATATTCTTATTTCAACTGTTGCAGCGTGCAACCCGATCCCACCATATCAGTACAAGTATTTGCTGAGTGCATTAAATTCATAAGTCAAATCACAAGAGCCTCTACGATTGATGAATGTAAAGCTGAATCAGAAAGGAAACCTCATACAAACTTGGAAATTCACATATGTAATATTACACGGAAAGACCAGTACAGTAATAACAATTGGAAGGTGCAAGTAATTCAATTAAGGCAAATAGCAACGAGTCATGAAAGCATGAAAAGGTCTAACATGTTTAACATGAGAGACAATGATTAACTCGTAGCAAATAAAGCATAGAAGGCATTTTTAACATATAACAGTCAAGGCATGGAAGGAGATAATTAAATAAATGGGGAAAATAAGGGAAACAAGTAATTCAGTGGTGTATAAGAACTCATCACCTTGCATATACGCCGCAACACGTGAAATTCACATAGCACATAGTCCAAGGGTTTCTAATTCCCTCATATCAAGGTTAAACTCAACACTTACCTCACTCCGCAATCAACGTAAAGCTCTACCGGGGCCTTTCCCTTAGAATCTGCCTCCAAACTACCCGTATCAAACCATAATTGACTCTGTATATGTTGCATGTATAAAACTCTAAACCCTTAAGTGCATTCATAGTGAAACCAACTCTGGATCATTGATGGAATAATTTCTTTCTTTCCGTCTTAGCTTTCTTTCAACATAAGCTGTTACTTTTCCTGCTCTTTCCGCCCCCTTGTTGCGTCCATACTTAGCTTATCTTAGTGCCCACACATGCAAGAGTTTTTGTTACTTTTAATTTTACTTCCCGTTCATTAGCCATGGTAGGTTCCACTTTCCTTTGGAGTGCTTAAAATGTTGTTAGTGAGACTGTTATTACATGACCATTTCCTCTTTAGGTCGTTGTGCTTAGGTTGAAGCCTTCTTTCTTATTTCCTCAGCTAGTCTTTTTGTTGTAGTACTTAGGGAGAACCCTTGACTCTCGTAAAGCTCTAAGCTTATTACGGACCTTTTGATGTCCTTCATTGCCCATAATCATCCGTATTTGCTTACCTCTGTGCCCTTGTGCTTGTAGGATTGCTTCGGAACTGATATTTTGACTGACTTCCCAGTGGTACGTTCTTTTATCCCCGTAACACTCATACGGTACCTTTAACTACCCCGACTCCTATTTGAATATATCTCAAGTATTATAATGACATTATTGCAAGGCTGAATTCTCCAAGTTGGGGTTTACTATATTTATCTTGCATGATTTGCTAATTTCTCTATAACTTCTTATCTAGACATTACTAGGGTCTTATTGAATCGACTACTAACTACTCGTTGGCCCATTCTTATATCAATATTCCGCATAATCTTTCTTGGGTTATTTCATTGTCTTAACTTACCTTACAAACTGGGTCCTTATCTATCAATGTTTACCGTGAAAATGGTAACAACAATTAAATTTCTAAATGGGATTCTAAAAATACGTTATCTATTCTCGAGCTAGTTGTTAGAGCAGATGGTGCTAAGAATGTGGAGTTTAATGATGAAATGCAAGCTAAAAATGGGGCGATGCCAAACCTGAAGACTTACGGCCCGGGTTTGTTTTACCAAAGGGATACAGGCTAAAATAAGGAGTTGAACGAGCCGAGGAACCTGCTACCCGGGCATAGGATCGGTCGATGGGGGCCTCGGGGCCGATGTCCGGATCGATAGGCCAACCTTATCAGGTTAAGCTGTGTGCCTTGGGAACTCCCCCTCGCCTGCTTTAGCCCGCTATATTTGTCGGAATGCGATACCCTTCGGACCGATATCCGTCAAACCTCGAGGATGAGTCTCGACCTTTACTTTGAGCTTCGAGGGGCATGACCACGAGACGGCCCTCTGATGGAGAAATCGGGCCCCCGGATTTGCCGTATATAGATAGTCTCCACGTTTCTTAGAGTGCAGGCGACTAGGAACGATAAGAAACGGTTTTGAACTCCTGCTTCCTCCGGTGCCCCTGCGAATGGATACGAGGTGCTGAGGCGCACTATGTGCACCGTCCCTATAGATTTCAGCATTGACTGCGGCGGTTGGCCTCCTTCAACGTACCCATGGTGTATAAATACTCACCTATTCCTTTCTAGATTCCATCTTGTGTTAAAAAAACCCTTAGTGAGGTCTGTTTTCTTTCATTCTTGCTCTTTTTCAGAGATGCAACCCCCCCTTTTCTTTTTCCCTCAGATTTTTTCATGGATGACGAATATTTCCACTTCTCCTTTCCAAGAGGTTGCGGGCTCATCATCTTCGTTTTTCTCTCAAGGCAAAGTGGTCGCTCCCCCCCCCCCCTATGCTGAGGAGAGCATTCCGGGACCCTTTGTGATGACCTCCGATTTGAGGGTCGAGAGACCCTCCTCGAAATCAGGGCATCGCAAGCTTGTAAATTGGTATATTAGCTCTATAATGGATATTGAAAGAGTAAAGGCCAACTATTGCTGGGAAGATACCGTTCTCGTCGAGATTCCTGCTCGGGATGAATATATAACAGCCCATAAGGACGACTTTCTGAGTGTGTACACCTACCCATTCTCTTTGGGGTCGGTGGGGCCATCCTCGCCCCTGATCGACCCTGTAATTCTCGACTTCTGCCGGAGTTACCAAATAACTCTAGGCCAAGTTCACCCTTCGTTCTAGCATGTGGTTTATATGATCAGGCACCATTCGAGCATGATAGAGGGAATTCCCTTCACCCTGAACCATTTGATCTAGATATTTAGTCCTCGTCTCCTTCGCGGGGGCTTAGTCAAGCTTTGTTGTCGAGCCTCGAGATCCCTTTTTGCTCCCACCGAGGAGTTTGAGGATGATGGATGGTTAAGCCGATTCGTTTGAGTGAGGACATCTGACCTAATTCGAGCGGAAAAGATGTCGTTTCTTGAGAAGTGAAATGTTGGGCGTAAGTAAACGTGGTGCCCTTGCCATTTCTTGGTAATTTTTTCCTTATACGTCTGAATCTGCCTTTCTTGTCTTTTTAGTCATAGCGATCTACCCTGGTGCGGTGTCGGATCTTCCGGGTTGGGTCGGTCGTTTGCACTTGATCTGCCCGTACACCGATCGAGCGTGGAGGGATTTATCCTGAGCTCGGTGAAGGCCATGGTAAGTCTTGAGCCTTGATGTATCCGTGTATTTTGATGTAGCTTGCTGTTAGTAGCTTTCTCCATCCCATGTACTTAACCTATGCATCTACGCAGGTTTGGGAGAAATCTCACCGATGAGGGAGGTGTAGTCCGTTGGAGGGGACACTCTGATGCTTGACGAGGACAAGAAAAGGTAGGAGAGCCTTTCGGTTGAGCCATCGGAGCCCAAGAGGGTCAGAGTGGAGGATTCCAAGGTTGACCCATCTGCTCTAGCGTCCGAGGCAACGGGAAATCCTCGTGCTAAAGGTGAGGGAGATAGCATCTTCTCGGCACCCTTCGAAGAGAGTTTGGGGTCGATTGACCCTTAGGCCATAAGGATAGATGCTTCCGGACAAGAGTCTAATGTTGACGCGATTTAGCTTTGTGGAGGTGAGGCAATGAATGGAGTATCGAGCACTACCCTTGAATTGGTAGGTGGCCGGAGTCCTCCTCGAACCGGGATACCCTTGGCAGGTAGTTTGGAGGGACCTCAATATAGGATCCGAGACGAACAGAGGACAGATATTTAGGCTGACCTCGTTAGCCCGTTGGATATTGTTGATTCTCCAAAGGGGGAGATCTTTCCATCTTCTGGAATGCAAGACGAGTCTCGCAAGGAGCCTTTCGTGGCTGGAGCACTAATCAAATGGGGAGACACACTCGGGAAGCCGACGATCATTCTTGAAGATAGTTCCATGATCAATGCCTCATCTATTTTTGGCGAGATGGGTAGGCTTTGTGAGTGGGTAACTTCATTTAGCCTTGTCTACTTCTTCGGGCTACTCCGTCGTCTATCTTTTTAACTTTTTATGTGGTTTCAGGCCGAATCACTTTATAACCAAGCTCTCACCTAGTATCAGGATGAGTTGAGCCGTCGTGAATGTGAGAAAACCTATTTCACCAAACCGATTATTCATCCCCTGTTTTTACTATCATTTAATCCCTTGTGAAATTCTATCGCTTTTAACTCCTTGGGCCTCAATTTGTGTAGTTTGAGAAGGAGAACGCCCTGCTAAGAGGGGAGCTTCGGGCTAGAGATGCTGAAATCTCCGAGCTTAGTCGACATGTGAGTGAGGTGTCTTCCGAAAGGGACAGCCTCAGGGGGAGATTTACCTTGATTGAGCGTCAGCTTCAGGACGCGAAGGAAGATAGCGACAAGTATAAGATCCTTCATTCCAAGCTGGTGGCTGCATTATTTCAAATCAAAGTTGGGGCTGAGGCGCTTGTATCTTCGCATGGGGGAGGAGCGTTCAACGAAAATTCTTGCATTGAGAGGGGGTTCAAGGGGACTGGCCCAACTTTACCTCGAGTCGCGGATCGTGCTTGGCCGGGTTCCCGAAGGCTAACCATTAAAGGCGCATTGGAAGGCAGCTCGAACGGGGTTAAAATGGGGGTGGATACCCGGAGAGGGTGGACGCCATCGTGAAGGGGCCATCGGGGGATTCATAATCGGCTAGATGCAACCTTTGAGGCCGTCGGTTCGGTAATAGATCAGGATCTATTGTTTTTTCCTGTTGATCTCCCTGTTTGTATATAGTACTTTTGTTTTGGCATATGTATGAGGAGAATTTTGTGGCTCTCTTTCCCTTACTCCCTTTCATCTCTGAATTCAATGAGGATTGGCAAAAAACCCTTAGACCCGCAATATAGCCCTGTGGCCCATTTAGGTTGGCTCGAGAATTGTCGTGCGGCTGGTCGATGCGGCCTCTGACGTGAACTGCCGTGAGGGGTCTTATGCTTTTGCCCAGTCGTCTTATGTTGGGTTTTGGGTCCGGGTTTGTCCCGAGCCTTATTGATTTCCGCTCTCTCGTGACTGCGTGGTCGGGTGATGACGGTTCTTATCCTTTTCCCTTGGGCATTTGTATTTGGCTTGTTTTAGGTTTAGTCTCCCAGTCACGTTACGACTCGAGCTTTAATCAACCCTCAAGTTTTTTTGTGCCTGTGTGGGTGGACGATGATGGTTTTTTATTTCTTGCCCTCGGGCGTTTGTTGTTCTAACTATTTTGGGTCTAGTCTCTGAGTCGTGTTGCGACTTGAGCTTTAATTAACCCTCAAGTTTTTTTGGTTTTCAAACTGGAGATAGTTGCTCTTGTGTTGTTTGGTCATTGAGGCCTTTTAATATGAATCCCTGAGGCTTGTATAGTTAACTATTTTGGATTCGGTCTCCGAATCGGGTTACGACTTGAGCTCATTTTAATCCTCAAGTTGTCATTTTTCAAGTTGGCGACAATGGCTCTTACGCCGTTTTGGTCGTTGAGACCTTTTAGTGTGTGGCCCGAAGGCTCGTTTTAGCTGGCGACAATGGCTCTTACGCTTTTTGCTGTGGGCTTTTTGTAGGCTTTGTTTTCCGCTCGTTAAGGTCTTTTGAAATAATTTTGCCTGACCTGTCGTCGGTTTCGGAAGAACCTCAATTTCAAGTCGTTATCGGTGATGTTTGATCACCTCGGAAGGTTCATAGCTCGTAGGCTGAGTAGATCGAAGCCTTGTGATTTGGAGCTGACATGGTTGAAGCTCATTTTTGCCTATTGAGGGAAGCCTGTTTTAACCGGTTCTTTCCAAAGTATATTCGAAGTAGTGGCCTGCGATTTTGTTTAGTGATGGTCGGGATTCCCCGAGTCTTGTTAATTTGGTTGTATCAGTCGTTCTGATAGTAGTCATATGTGTTTGGCCAGAGCCATTTTTTGATCCCGAGTAATAGTTTAGGCGTCTACATCGAGGGTATGCCCTTTCGGGATTTTCATGCCTGTTGAGGTCTTACAGTTTTATCATGTCTGTTGAGGTCTTACAGTTTTATTATGCCTGTTGAGGTCTTACAGTTTGTGTTACTTTGTAGAATAGATCTGGTTACACCGAGTCTGCCCGCTCGGGGTCTTAAAGTTTGTGTTGCTTTGTAGAATAGATCTTGTTACACCGAGTCTGCCCGCTCGGGGTCTTACTGTTTTGGGTTTTCCAGTGCATGGCGATTGGAGATAGTCTCCAAGTTATTAAGTTTGCTTGGGTTCGAAGGCCGCTATTCATGAGCTCGGAGTAGCCTTGCTGGGGTTTCATGAGCCCGGAGTTTCAACCCTGGTCGTGTGGGAGCCGAATTGTTGATGCTAAGTCTCCGAGTATTTTGGGACGCATTCGGTGGAGAGGCCTTCGCTGCGAGCATGTTGAAATCCCCCTTTTCTGGAGTACGTGATGCCAAAAGATATTCTATATTGCTTGGCGTAAATACATGCTGCTTTGTTTTTGTGAGCTCGACCCATGCGGGCGTGGCTCTTCGAACCGCTCGACCCAGTGTGTTGTCTCCTATCGGGGCCTTATTCGTCATTTTCTCGGGGCGAGGCTGATTGCAAAGGGAGTCCTATAGGCTCTTTGAATCCTTCTTGGGGAGCGCGTGGATGTCACCTCGTTAAAAACCTTGCCGGCAAAAACCCGTTTCGGTATAAAAAAAACCTTGTCGAAGGAAAAAAGTGCATCGTTTGCTCGAGAATAGTTGTGGGGCTTCATAAGCGGACGCCCTAGCAGTAATACCGTTTAAGCATCGATACATTCTAGTTACTCGGAAGTTGCTCGCCCTCCATGGTGCCAAGCTTATAGGACCCATTGCCAACTATCCCAAGAACACAATACGGCCTTTCCCAATTCTAGCCCAGCTTTCCCTTCATTATAGTTTCTGGTGTTGAGAGTAACCTTCCTTAGGACCAAGTCTCTGATTCCAAAGTATCGGAGATTAATTCTTCTATTGTAGTATCTTTTGATTTTCTAATTCTGGGAAGCCATTCGAACAAGCGAGGCTTCCCGTCTTTCGTCGAGCAGCTCGAGGGTCGTTGCCATAGCTTCGTTGTTCGATCCCTCGTTAGTGTTCCGGAATATGGCACATGGTTCCCCGACCTCCACTAGTATCAGTGCTTCGGCTCCATATACTAGAGAGAAGGGTGTCTCCCCGGTGCTCGATTTTGGAGTTGTCTGATATGCCCAAAACACCTCGGGCAGCATTTTTCTCCATTTTCCCTTGGCGCTTTCCAACTTCTTTTTCAAGTTTTGAATTATGGTTTTATTTGTAGATTCGGATTGGCTGTTTGCACATGGGTGGTATGGCGTCGACGGGATTCTCTTGATTTTGTTGTCTTCTAGGAACTATGTTACCTTGCTCCCGATGAATTGCCTCCCGATGTTGCACGTTATTTCGGACGGGATCCCGAACCGGCATATGATGTGTTCCCATATAAAATTGATGACTTCCTTCTCTCTTATTTTCTCGAAGGCTTGCACTTCCACCCATTTTGAGAAATAATCAGTCATAAATAAAATGAATCTGGCCTTACCTGGCGCCGCCGGCAAAGGGTCGGCGATGTCCATCCCCCACTTCATGAATGGCCATGGTGATAAAATGGAATGCAGTTGTTCCCCGGGCCGGTGGTTCATGGGAGTGAACCTCTGACACTTGTCACATTTTTGGATGAATTCCCTGGGGGTTTTTCCCATGTTGTCCCAATAGTAGCCCGCTCTGACCACCTTTCGAACTAAGGAATCTCCCCCGGAGTGATTTCCGCAGGTGCCCTCATGGATCTCTTAGAGCACATAATCCGTGTCGCTCGGTCCCAAGCATATCACTAGGGGGCCATCGAAAGTTCTCCTATAGAGAGACCCATTTTCGTTGAGTGAAAACGGGGCCGCTTTGGTTCGCAAGGCTCTCGATTCTTTTGGATCTGTGGGTAGCTTCCCGTCCTTCAGATAAATGATGTATTTGTTTCTCCAATCCCATGTTAGGATGGTGGAGTTAATTTCCACGTGACCTTTCTCGACCATGATTTGAACAGTTGGACGACGGTTCCGGGGAGCAGGTCTTCTTCTCCAGCGAAAGATCCCAGGTTCGCAAGAACATCGGCCTCGCTATTTTGCTCTCGAGGTACATGGACTAAGGTCCATTCTTTGAAGCGACGTAATGCGATTTGGATTTTGACCAAATACCTTTGCATCCTGTCTTCTCGGGCTTCGTAGCTTCCGTTCACTTGGCTTACCACGAGGAGTAAGTCGCATTTTGCCTCGACAGTCTCGGCTCCCAAGCTTTTGGCCAACTCTAAACCTGCAATCATAGCCTCATACTCAGCATCGTTGTTAGTTAGGTTTGTGGTTTTTATGGATTGCCTAATTATGCCGCCGACAGGCGGCTTTAGGACTATACCGAGTTCGGATCCACTTATCTTTGTGGAACCATCTGTGAATAGGGTCCATACCTCGGAGGATGTGCCTAATTTTTATAAAAGTTCCTTCTCTACCTCGAGCACGAGGGTTGGCGAGAAATCAGCCATGAAATCCGCCAGGATTTGGGACTTGATGGCCGTCCGAGGTTGATACTCGATGTCATACCCTCCGAGTTCAATGGCCCACTTGGACAATTATCCCGATAACTCGGGTTTATGCAGTACACTCTGGAGGGGATAAGTTGACAGGACGCAGATACGGTGGCACTAAAAGTAAGGCTTCAGCTTGTGCGAGGCGCTTATTAGTGCGAGAGCCAATTTTTCCAGATGGGGGTACCGGGTTTCGGCGTCCCCCAAGGTTCGACTCACATAATAAACAGGAAATTACGTACATTGCTCTTCTCGGACTAGTATGCCGCTTACCGCTATTTCTGGCACAGCCAGGTATACGTATAGCTTCTCATCCTCCTTTGGTATGTGTAGCAAAGGCAGGGTAGACAGGTACCGTTTCAGTTCTTCCAGGGCGTGTTGGCATTCTGGAGTCCATTCGAAGTTATTCTTTCTTTTGAGTAGGGCAAAGAAATGGTGGCTTTTGTCTGATGATCTCGATATGGATCTACCCAGGGCCGTGATCTGCTCTGTCAGCCGTTGAACAGCCTTTACGTTGTTCAATACCGTGATCTCCTCGATGGCCTTTATTTTGTCGGGATTGATTTCGATCCCCCTATTTGAGACCATGAAGCCTAGGAATTTGCCCGAGCCTACTCCAAAGGCGCACTTCTTAGGATTGAGCTTCATGTTATAGCTTCTGAGGATGTCGAAAGTTTCCTGAAAATGGGTCATATGGTCCTCTGCACGTAGGGATTTTACTAGCATATCATCAATATATACCTCTATTGATTTACCTACTTGGTGCTCGAACATTTTATTAATTAGGTGTTGGTATGTTGCTCCTGCATTTTTAGCCCGAAGGGCATTACGTTATAGCAATATGTACCATATTTCGTGATGAATGAGGTCTTTTCCCTATCCTCGAGATTCATCTGGATTTGATTGTACCCCGAGTAGGCATCGGGGAAAGTGAGGGTCTCGTGGACGGCCGTGCATCGATCAGGAGATCGATGTTAGGTAATGGGAAGGAATCTTTGGGGCACGCTTTGTTCACATCTTTATAGTCTACGCACATCCTTAGCTTGTTCCCCTTTTTGGCACTACCACACAGTAGCTAGGCATTCGGCATACTTTACCTCCCTAATGGATCCGATTTTAAGAAGTTTCGCTACTTCCTCTTTGATGAAGGCATGTTTTGCCTCGGACTGGGGCCTTCTCTTTTGCTTCACGGGTTTGAATTTAGGTCAACGCTTAGTTTGTGGGAGGTTATTTCCGGTGGGATACCTGTCATATCTAAGTGGGACCAGGCGAAACAGTTGATATTGTTACTAAGGAATTGAATAAACCCTGTCCTGAGTTCGGGGGTCAGCCCCGTTCCTAGGTATACCTTGCGATCCGGTAGGTGTTTAATTAAAATGGTCTGCTCTAGCTCTTTGACTGTTGACTTGGTCCCATCCGATTCCTCAGGGGCGATGAAGGTTCGGGGGGCGAAGAAGTCTTTCTCATCGTCTTCAAGGGTCTGCATGCTTCCCTCCTCGTCCGAGGCCGGGCATATAGGGGTTGGCATCTCGTGTTGGACCACAAACATTTCCCTTACTACCCGTTGTTCTTCATGTATGGTCGTGATGACATCCCTTATGGGAAATCTTATCACCTGGTGCAAGGTCGAGGGCACTGCCTTTATGTTGTGTATCCAAGGCCTGACAAGTAAGACGTTGTATCTCATGTCACTGTTGATGACCTGAAACTCGGTGTTCTGGGTTGTGCCAGACGTGTTGATTGGGAGGGTGATCTCTCCCTTCGTTTCTTCTCCGATCACGTTGAATTCATGGAGGACTCGAGGGATGGGAACAACTTGATTGAGTAGCCCCAGCTGTTTCACAACTTCTGACATGATTATGTTGACCGAGTTGCCTGGATTCACAAGCACACGCTTTATCCTGGTGTTGGTTGAGAGAAACGTGATTACTAGCGAGTCATTGTGAGGTTCCATCATAGCCTCGAGATCCTCTTCGCTATATATGAGGGTTTCTTTGGGTAAGCGTTCTCGGGCCGGTCCCTCTTCAGTAGCGGATGTTCTCGTTCATTTGGACACCGGTCCTCGGGGAACATTGGTTCCCCCAATAATCATGTGGACACCGGTCTCTAGCTCAGTTGTGCCCTTTTCTCTATCGCCTTTAGGGTTTCGGCTTCCTATTTCACTAGTCGAGCCAGGCGCTCCGTCCTGAAAGCGCAGATCTTGGGCAAGAAAAAGTGCAAAAGATAACTTGCATTTTTGAAATGAAACCAGCAAGAAAATAATCACTATTATTGTTAGCCCCACGGTGGGTGCCACACTGCTTACCGTGAAAATGGTAACAATAATTAAATTTGTAAATGGGATTCTAAAAATACGTGATCTATTCGCGAGCTAGTTGTTAGAGCAGATGGTGCTAAGAATGTGGAGTTTAATGATGAAATGCAAGCTAAAAACGGGGCGATAACCAAACCTGAAGGCTTACTGACCAGGTTTATTTTACTAAAGAGATACAGTCTAAAACAAGGAGTTGAACGAGCCGAGGAACCTGCTGCCCGGGCATAGGATCAGTCGATGGGGGCCTCGGGGCCGATGTCCGGATTGAGCTCGAGGTATCGGGGACAGTCAGGAATAGGATAATGGTTAAGATATGATCAAAGAAGGCTCTTTATATCCAATACCAAGCGATAAAATGAAGAACAAGTAGGAAAGCGATAAATATTAAAGTGGCCTCAGGCCAGTGAGAACGAGCAGATTAGAAAGAAAAGAGAGAGAGAGAGAGAGAGAGAGAAAGAGAGAGATATAGATATTATTGATCTTATAGAGAAATGGAGCAACAACATCCGGGGTTACAAAGCAATGGGGATCCCCTTTATATAGGAGGGGAATCCGCTATAATACAAAATGTATTAGCCGCAAAGGTATGGAGATGGGATGGCCAGACGTGACGTCTTGAAAATAGGCCCCGGATAGGCCAACCTTGTCAGGTTAAGCTGCATGCCTTGGGATCTCCCCTTCGCTTGTTGTAGCCCGTTGTATTTGTCAGAATGCGATACCCTTCGGACTGATATCCGTCGAACCTCGAGGATGAGTCTCGACCTTTGCTTCGAGCTTCGAGGGGCATGACCGCGATACGGCCCTATGATGGAGGAAATTGGGCCCCCGGATTTTCCGTATACAATCAATAACATCCCCAGCAGGAACCCTTACTTCCTTTTTTCTTGACGTCGTGCTTACATAACGTTCTGGAATCATAGCATATCTGTAGCATTCGGATAAGTGCAATCTCATCCCTTTCTCATTTTTATCGTATTCTTCCTTTATCATTCCATATTCCCCCTTTAGGGGAGTACTAAGACTTGGAGCTATCACGACCTGCCTATAGATGTTTGTCCTTTTCATCTTTGGCGTCCTTTCATATTATCAATGACCCTTACTTGCCTTGCGGTAATCTTTCTGTACCAAGGATAATAAAATTCCACACTCACTATGGTGACACTTAGTGTAACTGACACATACAGTCCCTTAAGCTTAACTTTGCTCATATTGCTTGCTTTAGGGAGGTGTCTCCCTGAATGACCATTCTCTAAATTCATCATGGATCTTCTTCTGTTGTCCATTATATTATTGCCGGAATGTAATTTGAAATTCTCATAATGCTGACTATTATCAAATCACTCAGTTCCTAATTCATGTTTAGTTTATCTTGTTCAACAGTCCATACTGATTACTATTTCTCTAGGTCTAACTTTTTCTTCTGTTAATCACGTTAGAGTCGCGAACTTATTTCTCGAAATGAGGATGTGACTGTGTGGCCTATACTCTTTTTTGTCTTAAGGCCCATCACCTTTCGTCTCTTTCTTCATTTGACAATTGGTTCTATAACACTCTACCGTTGTCATCCATGTATCACATCTCACTCATAATTCTTATTTATCTATCTTCTCATTACTCTGCTAATATTTCTGCCTATCCCTTTCTTGTGTAAATTTGAACACGACATTATTTCGCTTTTAGCTCTCCTTGTTTCATTTATCGGCTCTTCGGGTTGCTCAACGTCCTCATTTTACTGGGGACGAGAGTCACACTAAGGTAATATTTATCCCTTCCAGGCTTTCAGTGCCTATCTTCTAAATTTTTTTGATCATGCAAGTATTCATATCTAATTGTAATATTCTAGAGTTCACCATCTGGGTGTCTCACAAGGAGATCTATTAGCACATTTGCAATATCCTTCAACAATGTCAACTAACGCAAACAATTCATCCACCATTTTCGGTCACTTTAACCCCAGCTGCATCGTGATATTATGTCCTTATCTTAAACCATATTTGTTAGCTCCCACAGAGCATAACATAGATCGGTGCCAATTATACATACCTCTGTTACTGTTGAAGGTAACTCAAAATGCTTATATCTCTCTTCCTGAAAGGTAAATAAGGATAATCTTTATTAACTGGGTACCTCGCACCCTTCTTCACCTTGCTTCTTTTACTTACTGAAACTTGTGTCTAACTTCCGATTTGTTATTCCTTTTTACCGTAAGAGTGGATATGTATTCTTTCTTAAAGCTCCTTATCAAGAACCTTACACCTTTTAGTACACACATGATCTGCTGAAGACCTCACATTTTCTTATCATAAGCAAGATGCAAAATCGAGTTCCTCTATCTCAACACTTCCACAGCTATATTTCTTATCGACCGTCTTTCTGAATGTAGGAATCTTCTTATTACGAATACAATAGAAGTTCGGAATTTGAACTCTTATAATTGAGTTCTACCATACGATCTACAGTAAGAAGAAAGAGTGACAGTCCTAAATTCCCTGTAGCCTCCTGATAAGTAGGGATTCTAGTCTATTGTATGCTCTTTTTTGCTTGAGTTTTGGATTAAAAGTGTGTACAAGTATTCCCAAAAGCTAACTTATTGTGCTTGTTTGCAGTGTTTGGTCAAAAAAGAAAGTCAAAACCATCTCAAAAAAGAGTGAAACCTGCACAAGTCAAAGATGAGTCAACTGAGCACTGATAGTGGAAAATCAACCGCGGACTCGAAGGGTCAACAGCTGAGGCGGTCTTGATCTCATGGTCCGCGATGGCAAGGTTCAGAGAGCTGCATTTTTGGGATTGCAAGTTACCGCTGCCCGCAGTGCTTTTGTGCGGCAGCGGTGTCTCTGCCGCGATAACGGTCTTTTTATCGCGGTTAGCGGAGGAGAGATTCAGAGAACTCATTCTGGAGCTAAAAGTTGAAGATCGCGGTCCGCGCTTGATTTTACGTGGCCGCAGTAGTCCAAGCACTGCAACGGTCCATTTTTCGCTGTTAGCGGTACCTCCGTAGGGGCATTTTTGTCCGAAAAATTTAGCCGTGTATAAATACTTCTTTTTCAGATTTTTATGTCATCTTTTGTTTGGATGAGCATGTGGACCGCCTTCTTTTGCCTTTTTGAGTAATTTTAGAGCTTGTTTAACAATTAATCTTAGACTTTTATCTTGTAATTAATTTTTATGCTTCTATTTCATCTCAATCTATGATTTCTTCTTTAATTATAAGTAGTTAAACCCATTAGCTAGAGTTGTGGCTCAACCCTAGTATGGGTATTTAATGGGTCTTTTATTTTAGGGCTGAAATATTTATGAGTGATTGATATTTGGCCTGATTTATGCTTTAAATATTAAATTGATGGTTGCAAATACTGATTTGTGCCTTTTTGACTTAGGGTCTTTTTGAGAAAGAGAGACTAATTCTAGAAAATTCATGCCAACAAGGAATTGGGGTGTTGTAGATCCCATTTGATACCCACATAGGTGCAAGTCACTTCCCTAGTGCCTTTAGACCTATTAAGAAAACCCAACAAAAACATCATAGTTAGCTTATTTCCCTGCATCATTAGTATTAAACTAGAGTATTAAACAAACAAAGAATGATTGGAAGTGCAAACAATAACATCGCACATTGCTAGGTTAGATAGGAACCCAACTCCAAACATATCTTAGCTCCTTGTGGATTCGATCCCGACTTTTTCAGGTAAAAGCTGCATCGATTGCTCTTGCCACTCTATAGTGGTGTGGGGTTGGAACCAATCACTTTTTGGGGCCGTTGCCAGGGAGCTAAACAGTTTTGGCTATCTATATGTCTAGTTTTTCTTTCCTTCTATGGAACTAACTTATGTGTGTCATAAATTCAGGTACAAAATGGCAAACAATGATCCTCTTGGAAATGTTCTGTGGGGGAGAAGGTAGATGATAATGGTGAGGATGAGGTGCCTCTAGTACCTCAAGGTCAAAGACGAGGCCTCCAGGCCAATGACAATGTTCCATACCATCCCCTGCCTCCTCCAAGAGTCGCTCCTTGGGTGCTTCCAGACGAAGGATATGCTAGTACAATTGTCCCACCCCGGATCCGGGCGGGCAATTTCCCAATTACAAATGTGATGTTGACTTTATTGGATCAACAAGGGTATTTCATAGGTGTTCCCCATCAGAATGCATATAAACACCTTAAAGGCTTTGTGGATACCTGTTGGGGAAGCAAGCAAACAAATGTGTCAGAAGATGCATTGCGGTTGAGATTGTTCCCTTTCTTACTTTGAGGGAATGCTTTGGACTGGCTCGAAAGACTTCACAACCATTCCATTACTATGTGGGATGAGTTGGCAGACAAGTTTATAGCTAAGTTTTTCTCGCCAAGGCATATGGCTACTTTGAAAGATGAGATTTTGGCCTTCAAACAGGAACCTACTGAACCATTTTATGAGATCTGGGAGAGATATCGAACAATGGTGAAAAAATGTCTGAACAATGACATGACCGAAGAAATGATTCAGCAGACATTCTACCGTGGCATTAACATGACCAATCAGTGTGCAGTGAACCATCTAGAAGGGGGAAATTTTATGAACACACCTTATGCTGAGGCGTGTGCGATATTGGATGAGATGGAAGATACTTCCTCAGCTTGGTAAAGTCGAGCCAATGTGCCACAGGATGACCCCACTGTCATCCACTTGCACAAAGAGCTCCATGATCATAGCCAGGCAATAGCAAAGTTAACTACAATAATGAACCAGTTGGTAAAAGTTCAATTGCAACAAGTTCAAGCTCCTAGACAAGTAAATGTTATGGAAGGTGTCAACATATTGGTCAACAAGAGGCGACAAAGAGGTCAACAAGGCAAGGTATTCTGAATCAATATGATCAAGGTAGTGGTGGTTTCAATCAAGATAGTGGCTATGATGAGCAAAGTGAAGAAGTGCAGTACATGAACAATTACCAAGGACAAAGAGGCAATACTCCTAACCAACAACAACAGTGGAGATCCCAAGGAAATTGGGGGAATCAAAACCAATAAGGAAATAGCAAATGGGGTAACAACAATCAGAATTGGGGCAACCAGAATAACCAAGGTAGCTGGAGTGGCAACAACAACAATTGGGTAGGAAACAACAACCAAGGGGGTTGGAATAATGGGAATCGGGGGCAAGGCTTTCAAAGGCCTCCGATGTATGAACAACCAAACAACCCACCTCCATTTTCGTCCCAAGGTCCTAGCTCATCAAAAAATAAGATGGGAAGGATCGAGAGATGTTTGACCGAATGATGAAGAAGAACGTCGACTTTGATGCCTAGTTGGCATCCCACAATACATCAATCCAAAATTTGGAGGTTCAACTCCGCCAGATTTCGCAATCTTTGAAAACTTGCCCTAAGGGGGCTCTACCTAGTGATACGGTAGTAAACCCGAAGGGTGGGAACAATACCGGGCATGCAATGGCAGTGATTACAAGAAGTGGTCGAGTTGGTGATGTGGATACCTCCAAGCAAAAGGAAGTTGTGAGTGATGAGGTTGAAGTACAAGAGGATGATGTTCCTATAGTTGATGAGCAAGTGAGTGAAGAAAATTTAAATGCGGAAGTGAGAACTGATATTCATGATTACAAGAAGTGGTCGAGGTGGTGATGTGGATACCTCCAAGCAAAAGGAAGTTGTGAGTGATGAGGTTGAAGTACAAGAGGATGATGTTCCTATAGTTGATGAGCAAGTGAGTGAAGAAAATTTAAATGCGGAAGTGAGAACTGATATTCATGATAATGAGGTGGAGACTCAAGATGACATGAACCCATCTAGGAAACACGTATTAGACATACCGGAAATGGTAGTGCCCAAGGCTAAGGCTCCTTTGCCAAGGCCTCCTCCACCCTACCCTCAAAGGCTTGCAAAGCAAAAGAATGAAAACCAATTTAAGAAGTTTATTGAGATGATGAAGGCTTGTCAATCAATGCTCCTTTGGTGGAAGCTCTTGAGCAAATGTCGGGTTATGCCAAGTTCATAAAAGACTTGGTGACTAAAAAGTGATTTATGGACTGTGAGACCATTAAAATGACTCATCAAATAAGTGTGATTGTGCACTCGATGGCTCCAAAGCTTGAAGATCCCGGCGCTTTCATCATTCCATGTACCATTGGGAGTGCGGACATTGCAAAGTCATTGTGTGATTTGGGAGCACGTATCAATTTGATGCCTTACTCCGTGTTCAAAACTTTGGGTATTAGTCAACCGAGAGCTACTTCAATGAGGTTGCAAATGGCGGATAGAATAATGAAGACCTCGCTTGGTATTATTAATGTTGTTTTTATTTGGGTGGACAAGTTCATCTTTCCTGCTAACTTTGTAATTTTGGACTGCGAGGTCGATTATGAGGTGTCGATAATATTGGGAAGGCCTTTCCTTGCAACTGGGAAGGCATCGGTTGATGTGGAAGCTGGGGAGCTTACCTTCTAGGTGGGTGATGAAAAAGTGGTCTTTCATGTGTGCAAATCAATGAAGCAGCTGAATAGTACTGAAGTGTGCTCTTTTGTGGATCTTGTCACGGAGGTGATAGTTGATGATATTAGTGCAATGATCAATGTAGAGGATCCTCTAGAAGCGGTGTGTCAATGCTTTGCATGGAATGGGCTCTTACTTTTATGAGCCTCGAAAGCTCTCTTTGGATCTTGAGAATAGAAAGACTCCACCAACAAAGCCCTCAATTGAGGAACCTTCCATTTTGGAGTTGAAGCCTTTGCCATCACATCTCAGGTATGAATTCTTAGGTCCTAGTTCAACTTTACCTGCTATTCTTTCATCTTGTCTTACTAACGTGTAGGTAGATGAAACACTGGAGGTGCTCCAAAGAAGAAAAAAGGAAATTGGATGGACTCAAGCTAATATTCGAGGGATAAGCCCCGCCTTTTGCATGCACAAGATTATACTTGAAGATGATATCAAGCCCTCCGTGGAACATCAAAGGAGGTTGAACGAGGTTATGCAAGAGGTTGTCAAAAAGGAGGTGATCAAATGGTTAGATGCAGGGGTTGTGTACCCCATCTCGGATAGTTCTTGGACTTCACCGGTGCAATGTGTGCCAAAAAAGGGTGGTATGACTGTGGTTACCAATGAGCAAAATAAGTTGATTCCCACCAGGACTGTCACCAGATGAAGGGTGCACATGGACTACTGCAAGCTGAATAAAGTGGCCCGCAAGGATCACTTTCCATTACCCTTTCTTGACCAGATGCTAGATAGACTTGTTGGGCGGCTTCTACTGTTTCTTGGATGGGAACTCAGGTTACAACTAGATTTTGATTGCTCCGAAAGATTAGGAGAAAACTACCTTCACGTGTCTATATGGTACCTTTGCATTTTCTAGGATGCCATTTGGAAGTGTTCATGGATGATTTTAGTGTTGCAGGTGACTCTTTTGATGAATGTTTGAAGAATCTTGACAAGGTGTTCGCCCGGTGTAAAGAGACCAATCTTGTGCTTAACTGGGAAAAATGTCACTTTATGGTTGAGGAGGGCATTGTCCTCGGCTATAAGATCTCAAAGCACGGTATAGAGGTGGACAAGGCTAAAATTGAAGTGATCTCAAAGCTTCCTCCTCCTACTTCAATCAAGGGTATTAGGAGTTTTCTTGGGCATGCGGGGTTCTTCCGAAGATTCATCAAAGACTTTTCTAAGATAGTGAATCCTTTGTGCAAGTTATTGGAAAATGATGTCAAGTTCGTGTTTAATGAGGAATATATGAAAGCTTTTGAACTTCTCAAGGACAAACACTCCTATTATTACTGCACCCAGTTGGAGCTTACCTTTGAGCTCATGTGTGACGCAAGAGATGTTGCGGTAGGAGCGGTCTTGGGTCAAAAAGTAAACAAATGTTTCACCCGGTGTACTATGCAAGCAAAACAATGAATGTTGCTCAAGTGAATTACACGGTAACGGAAAAAGATTTGCTAGCAATTGTGTTTGCAATGGAGAAGTTTAGGCCTTATCTCATTGGTGCCAAGGTGATAGTTCATACTGACCATGCAACACTTCGCTACTTGATGACAAAGAAGGATTCTAAGGCTTTGTTGATGAGATGGGTTCTATTGCTTCAAGAGTTTGACCTTGAGATTGTTGATCGGAAAGGGAGTGAAAACCAAGTGGCGGACCACTTGTCTTGCTTGGAGGAGGAGGGGAGGCCCCATGATGGCCTCAAAATTAATGATTCATTCCCTGATGAACAACTCCTCTTCATATATGTAAATAACATGACTTGGTTCGCGGATGTTGCCAACTTTCTTATGATCGATATTGTTTCGTGTGAGCTCTCTTCTAACCAAAGGAAGAAGCTTAAATGGGATAGCTTGGACTACTACTGGGATGAGCCCTACTTGATCAAAATCTGTAATGATGGTGTGATCCGGAAGTTCCGGAAGAGGAGAAAATGAGTATTCTGGATGCTTGTCATTCCTCTCCATACACTGTTCATCATGGTGGGGCGAGGATAGCTTCAAAGGTGCTTAGCTGTGGTTTTTATTGGCCTACATTGTACAAGTATGCCGGTGAGCTTGTGAAGAGATGTGATGAGTGTCAAAGAGCAGGTGGAATTTCAAAGAAGGATGAGATGCCTCTCACCACTATTCTTGAGGTTGACATATTTGATGTGTGGGGCATTGACTTCATGGGTCCATTTGTAAGGCCCGGAGTGTTGTGGCTTTTCTTAAGAATAGTATCTTTACTCGGTTTGGCACTACTAGAGCAATCATCAGTGATGGAGGGTCTCATTTTTGCAATAAGGCATTTGACACTTTGCTTGCAAAGTATGGTGTCAATCACAAGGTTTCTACCCCTTACCATCCTGAAGCGAGTGGACAAGTTGAGGTCTCCAACAGGGAGATCAAGAGCATATTGTCAAAGACGGTTAATACAAATAGGATTGATTGGTCAAGAAAACTAGATGTTGCTTTGTGGGCTTATAGAACTGCTTACAAGATTCTGATTGGTATGTCTCCGTATAAGTTGGAGTATGGGAAAATTTTCCATCTCCCGGTTGAGTTAGAGCACAAGGCCATGTATGCCTTGAGAAAGTTGAATCTTGAATGGGATGTTGCAGCAAATCTCCAGGTGGAGCAACTCAATGAGCTTGAAGAGTTCCGGTTTCATGCCTATTCTAGCTCGTCCTTGTATAAGGACAAGATAAAGTACTTACATGACAAGTATGCCCATATCAAGGAATTCAAAGTGGGTGACTTGGTTCTTTTATCCAACTCCCGGTTACGACTGTTTCCGAGAAAGGTTAAGTCAAAATAGAGTGGACCTTTTGAGGTGGTGCTTGTGACTCTGTTTGGTGCACTTGATTTGAAAAACAAAAATGGTGAGATCTTCAGAGTTAATGGGCACATAGTGAAGCATTATCTTGTCAAATTTGATGATAGCCACGTGGTGGCAATGATCCATCTCAAGTGATTGATGGTAACCTGTGTCGTGCCGCGACATTAAATCTGGCGCTTCTTGGGAGGCAACCCATGTTTTTTTCTTCTTTTTTGATTTTATTCTTAGTATAGGATTTATTTTTGAACTAACTGGTTGTGAGATGTGTGTAGTAATATTTGATGCAGTGCATGACTAAATAGGAAAAATGTTGCAACTCTCTGAAGTTGGACCACTGACAGCGCTTCTTTTTCCGCTGTCAGCGGTGGCCTTATCGCTGAGGCAAGATTTGATGGCGCTCAACGGTGATAAAAAGTACAAAATGGAGGTTCTCTGAAGTTTCAATCGCAGCCGCCGTGCATTTTTCGTGGTCAGCGGTGGCTTAATATTGCCGCAGTACATTTTTCGCTCTCAGCGGTGGTCTTAGTAATGCATCCCTTCAGTTCTTCACAAGCGCGGATCGCGGTGATTTACCGTGGCTGCGCTAGGTAAGTGTAGTGGGTACCTTGGGTGTTTTCTAGAAATAGGACCTCAGGGAGCCTTTTACCCTTTTCGCTCATTTGACCCTCACACTAGAATTTTCATTGTTCATCCACGCCACAATCTCCAGAAACACAAGAACTAGACTTCATTTTTCACCACTCATCTCACATCTGGTAATTCCATTCATTCCTTTGTCTTTAATTTTGTAATTATTTACTTTTAATTGATAGTTCTTACTTCTTATTCTTCCTTTTTCTTTTAATTTTGACTTAGGGTTCCATAGTATTAACTAGATTAGGCTTAAAATAGTTAGAATTGGTTACTGAATACCTATTGAGATTGATAATGTTGATGTTATTGCTAAAATGCAAGCAAATTAGGAGCCCTAGGTTTGCTGAGACCTAGTTTGACTTCTGCGACTGCGGTTGATTTACCGCAGTCCACGGCCATATGTTTTATCTGAGATTTTAAGTCATGATAATTGCGATCAGCGGTGGAAACTTCCGCTGACAGCAGTACCTCTCCACGGTCGCGATGTGTTTTCCATGGTCCGCAGTGCTCAAGATCAGAGAGGTCTAAATAAGGGTCTGCGAACGCGGTCGATTTTTTGCAGATAGCGGTGCAACTACCATGGCCGCACTTAACTTATCGCACTCAGCGGTGTAATAGAATCAGAGGGTGGGTAGTCTGATCCCCACACCTCTGCGGCCGCGATGGATTTTCCCTGGTCTGCAGTGCAGCCTCCGCGGCCGCGGTCTGCTGTTTTGTTCAAGCACTGCCAATTGTTCTACTAGTTTTCTGCACTACTTCTTCTAGTATTCGTACTAACAAGTTTCAACTGATTATACTTGCAGACAATGATTAAATCTAGAGGAGGCGATAAAAACAAAAAGGGAAAGCGGAGTCCTCCAGGGGTAGGGGACGAGGACAGATTAAATTGACCTCAGCAGTTCGGACATCAATTAGGGAAATGAGGAAGAACATCAGAGCTGCAGATAGAGTTGCTTCCCATTCAGAGGGGAGTGAGTATTTTCCTTCCCAGGTGGCCTCAGAGACTGATTCAATGCCTATTCATGTACCAGACTTCCCTGGAAGATTTCGTTTGACATATGAGCCTACACCCCCACTCTACCCTAATTCTCCTGCTGCCTCTACTACTGAGTCGTCTGATGGCTCAGTAGAGGGTAGTGAGTATTCATCTTCAAACTCACCTATTGCTTCGTCACCTGGATAGGATCCCGTAGATGATGAGGTATCGGATGATGAGAGAGGGGTGAGACCCAAACCGGGGGTGTGGAAAGGACAAGAAACCCTAAAGTGTGGCAAAGAAGGTTTGTCAGTGAGCTGGCATATCACAAGTTCAGGGAGTGGTGGCCTCAAAAGTCACTTATTCATGAGCGCCAGTTCATAGAGTAGGATCTTCTGCCTCACAACCCTAACGTGAAGCAGCACTTGAATAAACGAGTGGGATGGGATTACTTCACTAGTAAGGTGTCGGATGCTAATGAGCACCTAGTCAAGGAATTCTACACCAATGCCTCCCCATCAAAAGGGACTCAAAAGTGACTAAGGCGCGGAACTTGAAGGTTAAGTTTGATGGGAAGACGATCAATGACTACTTGGGTTTTAATGATGAAGATGAGACATTGTACTTAGAGAAGAGGCAATGGGTGAGGCATCCCGCTCGTGGTTGGCATCATACTTGGCTCTCCCAGATACTACTCCAACATGGTTGACAACAGGGGTTCCTATCTTGAGGAACACCCTGAACTTTGAGGCAAAGGCTTGGGAGAGCTTTGTATGCAGCAGACTAGACCCTACTACTCACGAAAACACCTTGCCGGTCTCCCGGGCGATTATAGTGGCGGCTATTATTGCGGGGTTCCCAATCAATATCATGACTAGGGTGATCACCAGAGTGGTGAATGAGGGTTATAGATCTTACCCCTTCCCGAACTTCCTCACCATGTACTTGGAAGATCAGGAGGTGGAGAAAAGAAATTTTTATGTCAAGGTAAAGCCCAAGATGCCCTTTTCATGGTACAACCTTATGGGTCCAGATAACCCCAAAGCGAAAGTATCCAAGGGCAAATCTACTACTTTTACATGGCTAGTCTAAAGAGCCAGTAGTGGTAGTCGCTACTCCACAGCATCCCACTGCCATACCAGATCCTGCCACTGGACCATCTACTTCCATGCCTTAAAAAATTCAATCCTCCTAAGCATACCCATTGACTGCTCACAGGTTGGTCCAAGAACTCTCCAGTATCAACAACTGGATGCAGGCATCAACTTCTAAGTTGTTTGTGCTATCCAGTTCGGTGGTAGCCCAATCAGTTTCCCCACAGCCTCAGGTGCCAGCTTCGGTAGAGGAGTCTCTCAAGGAACTTATGGACAACTAGAAGAAGCTCCTGGAGAACCAAAAGCTTATAATGGATGCTCTAGTAGTTTAATAAAAATCACTTAAGGAGCTGAGCAAGCAGACAAAGAAGCTGAAAAAGACTCGGGCCTCAAAGGAGTTTGTGAAGGAATTGAGGGGGGGTGGAGAGGATGAAGGCAGTAGACCACTTGCCATGGGAGCTACAATTACATGACCAGCCTCCAGCAGCTCAGACAGAGCAGGTTCAGGAGCAGGAGATTGAGAGAGAGCCGAAGAGGAGGAGAGTGATGCCCCCGGTTGATGATGTAGAGATTGAGTTGTAGGAGATTGAGAGAGTTGCTTCTGGCTAGCCATAGGCCCCCGAGACAAGACCCGATCCAGAAAGAGGACCCATAGAGAGTTTGCTTTACTCTATACCCTTTTGTTTGAGCTTATTTTTGGTTAGTTAGCATTGAGGACAATGCTAGCTTTCATTTGAAGGGGTGGCCCTACTTTGATGATTCGGTAGTTGGTCTGTAATGATGATACTATTTTCTTTATTTATTCTTATTTTTCATTTTTGGTATGCATATGACTTTACCATTTATTTCACTTTTTGTTATTTTTTTATCTTGGTCTGTATATAAAATTACTCTCTCATGTATATATTCATTCCCTCTCATGTGTATTCATCTAAACCCCCTATTGTACATATTTAGTTTACTTTCCGCATTTTACTTCATAGCTTCTTTTGCAATTTCCCTTAATAGTATAGCTTCTTATTTCATCTAATAGCTTCTATTTCAGTTCGTAGCTTCTTATTTTACAAGTTTCAATGATCAATAAGTCTTTGGTTTTCTTAATGCCTCAGTTCTTTCCAAAGGTAGAGTTTGTGTGAACCGGGTGGCTCTTCCTGATGATGGATGGCATGACAACCTTCTTAAGGGTTTGAGTCTATTTTTCTTTTCGTTTTTGTATAAATAGTAGTTAGTGAGCAATGGTGCCTCAGGCAAAGCTTCACTTGGGTCTAACACATTTACCTTTGACCTTATGGTTAAAAACAAATTGGTGTGTATAGGATGGTGAGCGTTGTGACCTTGAGACTATTGTGTTGACTAAACAATCATCGAGTGGTTTCTCGGAACCATTTGTATTGCTCAAATCTTAGCTAAGATTGTTGTGGGCCCGCGACTCTATTTCTTTAGCAATCTTATAGCTTGTGTGGTAAGGTATTGATTTGCAAGTCCAAGTCTCGTGCCAATTAGTCTAGAAGTGATTATAGGCTCTTTTTGATCCTAATTGAAACTTGAAAACATCCATAGCCTACCAATGATGATATCCTTAGTCAACCCCGTTGAGCCATAGCCCTTATTCTTTCAAAATACCATCATACAAGCCTTTTTCCGTTCTAAATGGTCCTCTCTTGGCACCAGATCTTTCCTTAGTACAAGTCAAAAGCATAAGTTTAGGGAGAGAGACGAGGAATGCAAAAGTGATAAAAGGTACAAAACGAAGAAAAGGAAAGGCAAAAAGAAGAGGAAGGAAAAGCCAAAAAATCAAAAAGAAAGTGAACAATGTAGAAGAAATGAAGGGATTCAAAAAAGCAAAAGATAAAAGGCATGGAAAGATTAGAAAGGAGAAAAAGGATTGAAATGAACAAGAAAGAGTGATAGTGTATCTCTCTAGACCCTAAGAAAGAAGTAAATGACTCAAAGAGTCAAGAAACTGTGTGCCAAAATGAAGAAAATGAAGTGCTTGAGTGAAGATGGAACCTTCTTAGACTAACATATCCTACCCTGAACTAAAAGACTTCATTACATCCCCACAAAAACCCTATATGATCTTGAGTTGGGTGATCTTACATTAGTGGTGACTCACATAAGGGGCAAGCTTATGGTACTTAGAGCCGGACTTGTGACCTTCCTTCGAGAGAGATGAGTGTGTTTTTCACAATCCTCATTCAGAGTGCTACAATCTAAAATGAGGTTTGCTTATGGAGAGTTGAGGAGTATGAGTTTGGGTTCCACAACGACCAATGTAACAGAAAGAGTTTCCATGATAAGTTGAATCAACTCTTGATGTTTTTGTGTCGCACTATAGCCATGGTGCTAAAAAGGGTTGTGTGTTGTTAATAATTCATTTGAGTTGATGGTAATTATTAGTCCCAATTGATTCTTGATGAGGTTACTATAGGACAGCTGAATTTCCTTTCTTTTATCTTGAGGAGGTGGGAATTACTTTGTTTGCTTGACGACAAGCAAAAGCTTAAGTTTGGGGGTGTTGATACCTAGGGATTCTAGTTTATTTTATGCTCTTTTTTGCTTGAGTTTTGGATTAAAGATGTGTACAAGTAGTCCCAAAAGCTAACTTATTGTGCTTGTTTGCAGTGTTTGGTCAAAAAGAGATAAGAAAGTCAAAACCAACTCAAAAAGGAGTGAAACCTGCACAAGTCAAAGTTAAGTCAACTGAGCGCTGACAGCGGAAAATCAACCGCGGACGCGGTGGGTCCAAAAATAAGGCAGTCTTGATCTCGCGGTCCGCGGTGGTAAGGTTCAGAGAGCTGCATTTTTGGGGTTGCAAGTAACCACTGACCGATGTATTTTTGTGTGGCAGCGGTGTCTCTACCGCGACAGCGGTACTTTTATCGCGGCCAGCGGAGGAGAGATTCAGAGAACTTATTCTGGAGCTAAAAGTTGAAGATTGTGGTCCGCGCTTGATTTTACACAGCCGCAGTAGTCCAAGCGCTGCAGCGGTCCATTTTCTGCTGTCAGCGGTACCTCTGTAGGGCCATTTTTGTTCGAAAAATAAAGCTATGTATATATACTTCTTTTTCAGATTTTTAGGTCATATTTTGTTTGGATTAGCACGTGAACCGCCTTCTTTTGATTTTTGAGTAATTTTAGAGCTTGTTTAATAATTAATCTTATACTTTTATCTTATAATTAATTTTTATGGTTTCTATTTCATCTCAATATATGATTTCTTCTTTAATTATGAGTAGCTAAACTCATTAGCTAGGGTTGTGGCTCAACCCTAGTATGGTTAATTAATGGGTCTTCTATTTAAGGCTTAAATATTTATGGGTGATTGATATTTGGCCTCATTTATGTTTTAAATGTTAAATTGGTGGTTGCAAACACTCATTTGTGCCTTTTTTACTTAGGCTCTTCTTGAGAAAGAGAGACTAAGTCTAGGAAATTCATGCCAACAAGGAATCAGGGTGCATTCAAGAGATTGATAGCCCCGGTTGAAGGGTTAAACCTAGAGATAGTAATACCCAACTTGAGCCAATTTTGCTTGCATTGTTTGAACACCCAATTGGGCATGAGAAAGCCAATTAGGGCAAAGTCACTCAAACTACCGAGATGCATAGAGTGAGTAGTTACGTGCAATGGCTATATCATGATCCCAACTATAACAAATCTGCCCTAAGCTATAGATCTCGTTAGATACCCACCTAGGTGCAAGTCACTTCCCTAGTGCCTTTAGACCTATTAAGGAAACCCTACAAAAACATCATAGTTAGCTTATTTCCCAGCATCATTAGTTTTAAACTAGAGTATTGAATAAACAAAGAATGATTGGAAGTGCAAACAATAACATCGCACATTGCTCGGTTAGATTGGAACCCAACTCCAAACATATTTTAGCTCCCTATGGATTCGATCCCGACCTTTTCGGGTAAAAGCTGCATCGACTGATCTTGCCACTCTATAGTGGTGTAGGATTGGAACCGATCACCTCCTGCTTATAAGTGTGGTGCACGACACGCCCATAAACAAGACTCTACTAGACACGGCTTGTAGATTCCCTAGGATAGAACTGCTCTGATACCACTTTTGTCACGACCCAAACCGATGGGCCGCGACGGGCACCCGGTACCTTACTCAACCGAGTACCAACATAATGTATCTTTTCATGTCATACTATCATGGATAACTAAGCCGGAAGGCTGCCATGAGATAAGTAGAATACAACATGTGAAACCAACTTATACATAAGACATACAGGCCTATAAGGCCAAAATAACCACTCGTACACTAAACATAGGCCGACAAGGCCGTATAAACTTTTACGTATATGATATTTGTCTACAAGCCTCTAATAATACACATATAAATCATACTAACCAAACAAGCAACTACGAAGCAAATGGAGCGCACCAACATCTTTTGCTGAGTTGATAGCCTACTTGGAGGTCTCTCGACCTGTCTATCGGGACCTGTGGGCATGAAACGCAGCGTCCCCAGGCAAAAGGAAAGTCAGTATAAATAATGTACCGAGTATGTAAGGAATGAAAATCAGTAAATAATAGACATAAGAGAGACATGGAGTAAAAGACTCGACATCTACGTTTGCATAGCTCTGTAAATTATTTCATTTTTATAATGTCATGCATATGCGTATAAATGCCATACCATGCATGGGTAAATGCGTTCATAATATCGTCAAGCCTCTGAGGGTATCCCATCATATCATCTCGGCCACTGTGGGCAAATCATCAAGGTATACCAACTGATCAGGTGGTGGTGCATATATAAGGCCATAACCTTTTCCCATATCCCATATACATATATACACGTATATAACGCCATCTGGTCATGGGTGAATGTACATGAATGCAATGTATGAGAAATATATCAATAAAATTTGTTGGAGTGTCATAAGACCAGTATGCCTTTGAATAATATCATGAAGTAAACTTTATCAACTTACGTATTTTTTTGAGACCCATGAACAGATGATAGAATAATATAACACACGGAGAATCAAGAACATAAGCATCTCTAGTATTTCTATAAATAGAGTCATTTATGGAAGTTGTGCATTTGCACATTTTGTTTGCATCGTATGGATCATGCCAAAAGAAAGAAGAGATAGTCTTAACATACCTAAGTCGATTCTCTTGACAATTCCTCTAAAATCCGCTAATTGCGAAAAAATACGGAACAAGTTGTATGAAAAGTTCAAAGTAATCACGTAGCCTATACAAAAAAAATCTTGGCCGAAACCTTTCCTTAAAAATTTTGCAACAATATTGCTATTTGGAAATAACATTGCTATGTTTTCTTTTGGATTAGAAAGTGATTTGAATGGCAATATTTCAAAGTACTTGGCTGAAACTTTCTTGTGAGTTTGATAGTAACGTTCTCAAGAGATTAGTATTAGGAAGTGAATCCTAGACTAGAAATGGTATTTTAAATTTTTAGGTGGGCCCCACTTTGAAAACTTTGCCACCAAGATTCATACAATTTGGCCACCTTGCATTATGATTTATAAGTCACCAATTTATATTGATGAGCTGCCATGTTTTGAGAGGTAATTGTTATCCAAATATTTGGATTAATTATCCACTAATCACTTGATTAAATTATTAATCTTTCATTAACTAATAATTACCCAATTATTCATATAATTATGAATTATCTCAAACTACTTAAAATACTACTCACTTTTAACACACCTTATACACCTTACTATCATGGTCATGTGGTACCTTGTATGGTGCTAGTCCATAAATACTGGATATTTTAACCTAGGCCGTATTTTATCCCAAAATATCATACTTCGACGAAATTCATTTTTTTCGATTTGCTTATCCTCTCACCTTCACGAATTTACTCATCACTTGTTTCAAAATAGCATAATCCTTATAATCTCCAAATAATCTTTTCCTTGGACTAATGTCAATTACCTTATGACAAATTCAACGTACAATACTACAGGGCGCAACATCGCCGTAATTTAATATTGTGAAGCGTAACATCATCGTATTGTAATACTGCAAGGCGTAACATCATCGTAATATAATACTGCAAGACGTAACATCATCATAATATAATACTGCGGGACGTAATATCGACGTAATATTGTCGGGCGTAACAGAAAGTAGGTTAGAATCACTTACCAATAAATTGGGGAAGAAAAACTCTTGGAAAAATTGCCTCTGGGGTTTTCTAGTTTTGAAATTTTGAAAGAATGGACGAAATCCCGTTTTTGGGACTGTTTTAATCACTAGCATCAGGTATTCATCGCATTCGCGTGAAACCCGATGCATTCGCGAAGAGCAAAGCCTTAATGGCTTACCGCGGGAGACTCTACGCATTCGCGAAGGTTTAGCCTGCCTAACCTTCACGTCCGCGAGACTAGACTCGCGTTCGCATAGAGTCACCCCAAATTCCCAGCCCCCACCTCACTAAAATACGCGTTCAAGTGTGACTAGTCGGGTTCACATAGAGCAGTCCCTCCAGTGCTCGGCGTTTGCGACCATGGTCTCGCATTCGCGTAGAAGAAAATCCCACCCAGCCTAACTCACTCTTTGTGATCGCGAGAGTACCTTCTCAATCGCGAAGAAGGAAACCATATGATAGCTGAAGCTAAGAAGAAAACTAGATTTTCTAAGTACAAACCACCTGAAGCCTATTCGAAACTCACCCGAGCCTATACGAACTCGCTTGCATGATCAAAACACCAAAATAATGCCTAGAACTAGGAATCGGACACCAAATCAAATGAAATTTTGAAGAAAACTTAAGAACTTCTTTTTTACAACCAAACGTACAAATCACTTCAAACCAACTCTGTTTCTCACCAAATTTGACAGACAAGTCATAAATATAGTAATGGACCTAACCAGGATCTAGAACCAAAATACGGACCTGATATCAACAAAGTCGAACATCGGTCAATTCTTTAAAATCATTAAACCATTAAACTTTTAATTTTTGACAAAAAGTGATAACTCGAGCTAAAGACCTTCAAATTAAACTCTGGGCATACGCCCAGGTCCTAAATCATGATACAGACATATTGGGACCGTTAAAATACATATCCGGGTCCATTTGCTCAAAACGTTGGCTGAAGCCAACTCAATTGGATTTTTAAGAAAAAAAATTAATATTTTACCAATTTTTAACATAAAAGCATTTCGGAAAAATATCCGGACTGTGCACGCAAATCAAGAAAGGCTTAAAGAAGCTATTGGAGACTTCAAAATACATAATTAAGGTTTAAAACTCTAGATGACCTATTGGGTCATCACAACTGCTATAGAATTTTGCACACATAAAACCTATTGCATTGAAAAAATCTTATTGTCATCTCCTAAAATATGGTGCAAGCAAACATTAGACTTGAAACTAAGAGAAACAGAAATCTTGAAAATCAGGAACAGTTCTTGTAGTGTATCATATAGCACGCTCCACTATGAAGCTGAAATAACTTAGCACACTCCAATATGAAACTGACATAACTTAACAATATGAACTGATTTCCAATAATCATAGGAAAAATAAGCAATGAAAAGTAGGGTTTTTTTGTGAGTTAATACCTGGAATGAGCTGGCCTTCTTCGTTGCTACCAGTAGATGGATGATGGATTGGTTGCAAAGTTATTTGTTGCGCAGAGGAAGCTTCTCCTATTGAATTATCACTCAATGACACTAGAATAATATTATCATCAATATTAATTCCTGAATGTCAAAGTCGTGCAAGGATATTTGCAACAACTTCTTGACGGATAGTTGCCTTTTGTTCAATAATTTTTTCCCACCTTCTTTCTATCTTCTCCTCTATTTTTTGTAGAGAATTTGTAGCATTTGAAGAGGGTACAAAACATCCTACTTTCCCTTTCAAAGAAGTTATTGTAACCCCCCCCCCCCCCGTCCATATAACCTCAGACGTCCCGGATGTTCAAGTCCCATGACAGATGCAAATGCCTATGCGGACTCATTGTCATTTACCTTTTGTTGTGCATCAATTTCCTCCATTTCAGCCTACAAAGCAAATTCAAAAAAAGATAATTCAAGTAAATAAAAATTAAACTAATATAATAAATAATTAATCTCGAAATAACATCAATTAAAGATAGCTCACACAATTTTACTAGTTGTATCTTCATCCGAGCACTTGTATGATCGCGCAGCTTTCCTTTTTCTTGTAGCTACAAAAACTTCCTTTGATGATAAAGGATCCGAAGTTTCCTTCCTTTTCCTAGTTACATGAAAGTGAGTTAGCCTTTATGGTGATCTATCATTAACTAAACAAGAGCCAAAATTGAGAAAGTATTTGCCATGAGTTACTAGTTATATACCAACTTAGAGCGAACTAAAGCAAAGCTTCTTTCCAGTAGTGTGAGAATTCTTCAACTTTCTTCGGTTCTCAATATTGGTTTTGGACATTCTCTGCAGGAAGAAAGAAGCACCAAATAATAGTTTATAAGTAGAGCTTGAGAAGTGTATAGTAAACACAATAGAAGCAAAATGAAAGAACAAATGTAAGAACTCTTTCCAAAGCAACATTTCTGTAAAATGTAAGAACTCACGGTAAGAAGCTACATTGTATAAAGTGTAAGAACTCACGATAACTCTTTACACCAATAAAATGTAAGAACTTATAGTAAACACTCTAACACCTTGTAAACCTTGTAATGGCCATGGCCATTACGTTACTACGTTACAATAGTAGTGTAGAGAAAGAAGAAGAAAAATAGCAATGGACAAGAAGAATTAGGGGAAACATCTCCAGGAAAGAAGAAGAAGAAGAAGAAGAAGAAGAAGAAGAAGAAGAAGAAGAAGAAGAAGAAGAAGAAGAAGAAGAAGAAGAAGAAGAAGAAGAAGAAGAAGAAGAAGAAGAAGAAGAAGAAGAAGTAGTAGTAGTAGTAGTAGTAGTAGAAAGAAAGAAAGAAAGAAAGAAAGAAAGAAAGAAATATACATACCTGTAGTTTTTCAGAGTTCCAATATTTAAGGCGTTCCTTAAACTGAGAAGTTAGAACATCTTCAGGGATATGGAGCATTTGAGATTCATCATTGCCATAAGCGACAAAGTGATCTTTTTTCAATCTATTCTTGTAATTTCTCTAGGCAGCTTGGACTGTTTCCAAAGTCCATTTCTTTCCAGCTTCAGGAATATCATATTTATCCTACAATTGGTGTCACATTTGTTAATGCAGAAATATGAAAGATTTTCAACCAAAAATTAAAAACTTTAAACCTTGGTATATTCCCATATATCCTCTTTTGTATCCATCTTCCTCCAATCCAAAATATCAAGAGGACATAGAGTCGCATTCCTTGCCAATGTGCTGAGGAAGCTTCCAAACTCTAGCACAACTGCTTCAGTAGGAGCAACAGGTTGATTGCAGTTGTTAAGTAAAATCAGTTCACGCTCCTGCCGTCCATGTACATTTTTCATCTTTGCTTTACCTCCTTTTCTTGTTTGAACAGAAGGTCCTATAGCTATACGAGCCAAAGAAAATCACCAAATTGCTATTGTTGATACATTATTTATAACTGAAATAGGATGTAAACTTTTTTCGATAAAATATATTGTTCTTACCTTATTCTTCACATTATTCATCTGCTATAGGAGTTGGAGAATCCAATTAAACTTGTTCCTGAACTTGTTCATTTACTAATTGTGTTGCATGAGTAGTTGATCTAGTTTGTACCTGTGTTATTACTCCTGGATATTGCGGCAGTAGCAGATTCTCTTCACTTATATTCGGACGCTCTTTGTTTGATTGTCTAGCAGGAATAGTATATTTTTGGCTAAACAAACTCTTTATTTAGTTTTCCAAAGATGCCATAGTTCTAGGTTTTTATGTCGTGTCTGTCTTTTTTTTTTGGATTTTGAAGGTCTTTCTTGACTCTATTGGGACAATTAAAACCATTCTAAAATGTTATCTATTGTAACAGTTGCATAACCGTTCCAATAGGACCATTTTCTAGTAGTGTCTACTACATCACTGTCTGAACGAAAATACAACAGGAAGTAAAGATAAAGGAAAGTGACTCCAAGGCATACGAATTCGAAGCAGGTATACCTTGAAGTCTCTGGAGAACAACTAACACTCGATCACTAACGTCCGGCATGACGAAAAAAGATGTAAAGAAGCGTAGTATGGGTACATCACAACGGTACCTAGTAAGTATCAAGCCTAACCTTGGTAGAGTAGCGACGAGCCCAGATCAAGACACTTACTAGAATATAAATAAACAGTATGTAAACATAATAACGATAAATAATGGAAGGCGGACAAATAACTTATACGAAACAAGTTAATAGCATGAACTAATACAGGAATTGTAAGCATGGAGATAACATAAAGGAATTAATTAAAGAGAACCTCAATGATTATATACAGACAATAACTGATAGAACAAGGAAGAACAAAACAACAAGAAATGTTCCCACCAAAAACTCTTTGCAACATGAGATAACATCAAGAATCACAACGTGGTACCGCCTTGTATACAATAAGAATCACAAACGAGGTACCGCCTCGTATATATCAAGAATTACAACCGAGGTACCGCCTCGTATTCACACTTCTCAATTTCAATCACAATCATTTCCTTATACCGCCACGTGAGTCTTACATTTAAATTATTTTGAAAACATTTTTTCCGAAATAGATACATGCACTTTAGCCCACCTTATGACACCATGTGGCTTCACGTAATTCCCTTACAAACAACATGCACATAAGTACCACCTTATGCTACCGCATGCACATTAACTCCAATTCTTTTACCGCATCATGCGCATCAATATCACATCACAATAACAACTCACACCACATGTGCCCTCACAACCTGCCAATAATCAACAACATCAATGTTTTTGCAACAATAGTCCATGGCTCAACCACAATGTATACAAGAATATCAACAATAACAATGATTGTAAATTTTTCAACAATAAAGATGTCTCAACAAGTAACACTTCGCCTCAATGTGATAACAGCTTTCATAACTTCAACACCAATAACTCAACAATGAGAAAGACAATATGTAACCATGATACTACTAAGAATAACTCACAGTAGAAGAGATAACATATATCGATGACTTCAAATAAGGATAATCAACAATGAAAGAGATAACATGTAACAACAACTTCACATAATGATAATCAATAATGAAAGAGATAACATAGAACAATAACTTTAAATAATGATAAATCAACAATGAAAGAGATTGGATGTAACAATGAGAAAGGAAACAAGTTCAACTAAAGCATAAGCACAAAATATCAAGTAATCCTTCCATTCCAGTTTATTTGAACCTATTTCCTTTTTGGTTCGTTCCAAAAAGAATGACACATTTCTAAATTTGGAAATAATTTATCTTAAACTTCCAATTCTACCCTTAATGAGAAGCTTTTATAACCACACAAATACTCTTGACCCCTTTTTGACTTGTTTAAGACCACAAATTTCAAATGTCTTCATTTTTTCTTAAAATTAGTGCCCAATCAAACAGGTTCACATAAGTTAGAACGGAGGGAGTAAGATGTGAACAAGTGTTAACAAAGTCATTTAAGGTATGTAAGGATAGAATAACTCAATTAAGAAATGATTGACTATGAGAATTTAGAACATAATATAGAAATTCAATTAAAGCGTTGAAAGAGTCTAAGTAGCCTAAACCAATCATATACCACATATAACCCGTGTACCCACTCTCCACCTCATGTACACGGCAAATGACACAATCAATCCTGAATCCTAACGGGTAGTTCTCCAGCAAAAACTTAGGCAAGATACTTACCTCAAGTAGGCCAATCAACCCTCGAAAATAGCATTTCCCCAATAATTCGCCTTTACACGGCTCAAATCTAACCAAAATTGACTTAATATCATCAAACAAGGCAAGAAAATCAATTATAATAGATAAAGCTATGAACTTTACACTTTTCCCAAAATATCAACCCGGAGCCCATCCAGTCAATACCCGGGTCCAAGGGTTGATTCTGATTACCCAAAATCCCACTAGTCCATATATATGATTAGTTTCAAAATTCGAGTCCAAATCGACTCTCAAAACTCAAATTATTATTTTTCAAAATCTCGACAAGGTGGCGTAAATTTTCACTTTGATTCACATGATTTTGATGTTAAAATTTAAGATATATTGATGGAATATAGTTGGATATAGATTAGAATCAATTACTTAAAGTTTGTAGATGAAAATCCACTCTCTATATCGCCTCATATCGAGTCTAGGGTTCTTAAATGAGAGAATATGAGATGAAATCCTGACTTCAGCCCTTTTGATCAGCTGTTGATGTCACAATTGCGAAGTATTCCTCACAAATGCGTCCACTATCATTCCTATGAGGAGGTCGCAATTGTGACTCTAGCTTCATATTTGCGAAGCCTATCTCCAATGCAAATACAACTATTTTGTCGCAAATGCGAACTACCCCTCTACCTGAGCTACTTAGCAATTAAGAGCCATGTATCGCAATTGCGAGCCAGGTATCGCAATTGTGATACCTGAGGCCCCCCTACTGAGTTCGTAATTATGAACCTGGTGTTTGCAAATGCGACACCAGAGGCACCAGATTTTTTCATTTTTAGTTCAAAACATTCTGAAACATGTCTAAAACTCATCCGAGCCCTCGGGGCTCCAAAACAAACATCCACAAAAGTCTAAAAATATCATACGAACTCGCTCGCGCGATCAAAACACAAAAATAACATCAAAAACTACAAATCGATCACTAAAACACATAAGTTTCAAAGTGAAGTTCAAGAATCTCTAGAATTACAACTAAACATCTGAATCCTACCTATTCTACTCCAAATGATACTAAGTTTTGCAGAAAAGTTCTAAATAGCATAAAGGACCTATTCCAAGTCCTAAAATCAAATTTCAAACTCGATAGCTAAAATTCAACCTACAGACTTCCAAAATCAATCCAAATCATACACCCAAGTGCAAAATCACGATACGAAGCTATCGGAGCCATCAAAATACCGTTCCGAGGTCGTTTTCACAAAAGTCAAAGTTTGGTCAATATTTCTAACTTAAGATTCTAAAACAAGAACCAAAGGGTCCAAAACAACCCGAAAGCTTTCCAAAATGGAACTAATCAACTCTATAAGTCATAAAATCATAAACACACATGTGTGAAACATAAAAAGGGTAACGAGGTGTAATTACACAAAATGACCGGTCGGGTCGTTACATTCTCCCCCTCTTAAAACAAATTTTTTTCCTCGAACGTGCATAAGGACATACCTGAAGTGATGAATAGATGAGGATAATGACTCTGCATGATGTGCTCAGTCTCACAGGTCCCCTCCTCGACCAGATGGGCCGTCCGTTGGACCTTCACTGAAGCAATGTTTTTTTATCTCAACTTTCGAACCTGTCTGCCCATGATAGCCACCAACTTCTCAATATAGTTCAAATCCGTGTCCAACTGGATTGAGCTAAAGTCTAAAACATGAGATGGATTACCGTGATACTTTCGTAGAATAGAAACATGGAACACCGAATGAACCGTAGATAAACTAGGTAGCAATACAAGCTTGTAGGCCACCTTACCAATCCTCTCAAGGACATCAAAAGGTCAGATATACCTAGAGCTCAACTTTTCCTTCTTCCAAATCTTCTTTTGGAGAAAGACTCGATCTACGACCGTGAATACAATCCGCATAGCTGTTCTATCTAGATTGGGTTGTACGAAGCCGATCCTGGATCAACTTGACTTTCTCCACGACATCTCGAATCAAATCTATGCCAAATAACGTAGCCTCTCCCGGTTCAAACTAAGCAATTGGAGAGAAACACTGTCTCCCATATAGGGCCTCATAAGGAGCCATATTAATACTTGATTAGTAGTTGTTGTTCTAGGCAAAACTCCGCAAGCGGAAAGAAATGATCCCAAGAACCCCCGAAATCCATAACACAGGCATGAAGCATATCCTCTAATATCTGAATGGTGCGCTTGGACTGTCCGTCTGTTTGGGGGCGGAATGCTGTACTCAACTCAACCCGTGTGCCTAACTCACGCTGTACGGCCTTCCAGAAATGCGATATGAACTGCGTATCCCAGTTAGAGATAATGGATACCGGCACGCCATAAAGTCGGACAATCTCACGGATATAGATATGAGCCAGCAGCTCTGAAGAATAGGTAGGCACAACTAGAATGAACCCATACCGCGCCAAATTTCTTCTGAGTTTGTGGGAGCCCAACAATGAAGTCTCTGGTAACATGCTCCCATTTCCACTCGAGAATCTCAAGTCTCTGAAGTAAACCTCCTGGCCTCTGATGCTCACACTTCACCTGGTGACAATTTAGGCACCGAGATACATACTCCACTATGTCTGTCTTTATTCTCTTCCACCAATAGTGCTACCTCAAATCCTGATACATCTTAGTGGCACCTGAATGAATGGAGTACCGCGAGTTGTGAGCCTCCTCAAGAATCAACTAACGCAACCCATCCACATTGGGAACAATTAACCGGCCCTGATTCCGTAACATACCATCATCTCCTATAGAAACCTCATCGGCATCGTCGTGTTGTACTGTGTCCTTAAGGACAAGAAAATAAGGGTCATCATACTGACGTTCTCAGATGTGATCATATAGAGAATACCGAGAAACCAACAAGAAACAACTTTATTGGGCTCCGAAACATCCAATATAACAAACTGGTTTGCCAAGGCTAGAACATCCATGGCTAGTGGTCTTTCTATTGCCGGTAGATATGCTAAACTGCCCAAGCTCTCCGCATTTCGACTCAAGGCATCGGCCACCACATTGGCCTTCCTGGGATGACATAGAATAGTGATATAATAGTCTTTAAGCAACTATAACCATCTCCGCTGCCGCAAGTTAAGATCTTTCTATTTGAACAGATGTTGTAGACGTCGGTGGCCGGTAAAGACCTCATAAGGAACACCGTACAAATAGGGCCGCCAAATCTTCAAGGCATGAACAATAGCTGCCACTTCCAAGTCATGGACCGGATAATTCTTCTCATGGGCCTTCAGTTGTTGAGACGCGTAGGCAATCACCCAAGCATTTTGCATTAACACCGAGCCAAGGCCAACATGTGATGCATCACAATACACAGTATAAGACCCCGAACCTGTAGGCAACACCAATACTGGGGTTATAGTCAAAGCAGTCTTGAGTTTTTGAAAGCTGGCCTCACATTCCTCGGACCATCTAAAAGGAGCACCCTTCTAGGTCAATCTGGTCATAGGTGCAGCAATAGATGAGAAACCCTCTACAAATCGGCGGTAATACCCTGCTAAACCAAGAAAACTCCAGATCTCCATAGCTGAAGACGGTTTGGGCCAACTCTGCACTGCTTCAATCTTCTTCAAATCTACCTTGATCCCCTCAATCGACACTACATGATTCAAAAATGCCACCGAATCAAGCCAGAATTCACACTTTGAGAATTTTGCATACAACTTCTTCTCTAAAGGTTTGGAGCACGATATTCAAGTGTTGCTCATGATCTTCACGACAACAGGAGTACACCAGGATGTTGTCAGTAAACACAATGATGAAAGAATCAAGATATGGATGGAAAACACTGTTCATTAGGTGCATAAATATTATGGGGTGCTGGTTAGCCCAAATGATATCACCAGGAACTCGTAGTGACCATACCGAGTTCTAAAGGTAGTCTTCATATAACCTAACCGCAAATCAATCTTTGAGAACACTTTGGCACCCTTGTAACTGATCAAATAAGTCAACAATGCATGGAAATGGATACATGTTCTTCATTGTAACCTTGTTCAACTGTCGATAATCATTACACATGCACATAAAGCCATTCTTTTTCTTCACAAACAAGACCGGAGCACCCCAAGGCGGCAAAATAGGCCGAATGAAGCCCTTATCAAGTAACTTCTACAACTGCTCCTTTAACTCTTTCGACTCTACTGGGGCCATCCGATATGGTGGAATAGAAATGGGTTGAGTGCCTGGCAACAAGTCACTGCCAAAATCGATATCCCTATCGGGCGGCATACCCAGAAGATCCATTGGAAATACATATGGAAAAATCTCTCACTACTTGAACTAACTCAACGGTAGGAGTATCAGAACTGATATCTCTCACAAAGGATAGATAAGCATCAAATCCCTTCTAAATCATCCCTTGAGCCTTTAGAAATGACAGAACCCTACTGGGAACATAAACAAATACACCCCTCCACTCTAATCGTGGCAAACCTTGCATACCCAATGTCGCAGTCTTAGCGTGACAATCCAGAATAGCATGGGCGACAACCAATCCATGCCCAAGATAACATCAAAGTCTACCATACCAAGTAACAATAAATCAACTCTGGTCCCAAAATCACTAAACACGACCGATACACATAGTCCACAATCACAGAATCTCCCACCGGCATGGACACATAAACAGGAGAAATCAATTAATCAAAGATATATACAAATACGGATCAAAGTAAGATGACACATATAAATAAGTGGATCCCAGATCAAATAAGTTTGATGCATCTCTATCACAAACCGGAACCATACCTGTAATGACTGAGTCTAAAGTAACTACCTCTGTCCTACCCAAAACAATATAGAATCGGGCCCGACCTGCCCCTCCAAAGCGACCTCTACCCGTCTGTCCCTTACCCCTATCTAGATGTGCGGGTGGAGCGGCAAGTGGATCAACAATCATGGCTTGAGAAGCCTGTGGACCTGACTAAATTCGTGGAGCCTAAGTAATCTATAGAGGTGCACCCCTCCTGAGTCTGGGGCAGTCTCGAACCATACAGCAGGTAATAGCACACTCAAAGCAAGATCTCAATAGGTGTGGCTGCTGGGACTAGCTCGGGCCTGGTCGGCTGAACTGACCACTAAAGGCACTTCGTGCCGGAGGTGCACTAGAAAGTGGCTGAGCAAAGTGTGCAACCTAAGACTATGGAACGACCGAACCACCACTAGAAGCTATGAGTGCTGAGCGAACTGGACGTATCGCATAGCCTCTACCATGACAGGCTGTATCTGCAGCGTGGCCACCACTAAATCCTCCAGTACCTCGAGGCCTCTTGGGCTCCCTGTCAACTCTCTCACAGCCACACATACCCTCCAACCTCCGTGCAATCTATACCACATACTGATACAGGGTATATGTCTCCAACTCTCGAGCCATGTTGAATGTAATACCATAGTTGAGCCCCTCTATAAACCGATAGACTTGCTATCTAACTGTAGAAACCAAGGCAGGTGGATGTCTGGACAAATCACTAAAGAGGACAGCATACTCTGTCATGGTCATAGTACCCTGGCACAGCTGCTCAAACTCCGCGCGCCATGCATCCCTAAGGGTTAGGGGAACAAACTCCCTCAAGAATAACTTTGAAAACCGAGTCCAGGTAAGTGAAGATGCATCGGCTGGGCTACCCTCTTCGTACACTCACCACCACTGATATGCCGCTTCGGACAGCTGGAAGGTAGTGAAATCAAGTCTCTACAATACCCATGATGCGGAGAATACAGTGGGACTCCTTAAGAAAATCAAGTGCATCCTCTGAATCCAAACCACTGAAAGTAGGAACGTGATAATCTTGAACCTCACAAGTCTAAGCTTCTCCTTATCAAATGTTGCTGCCTTAACCACGAGCTAAACCAGAATAACAGGTTGTACGGGTATAACCTCTAGGACCTGATCAACATGGACCCGCTGGCCTAGGTACGGGTCGCGGTAGTCTAAGCTCTTCCCCCATCCGGAGATGTGGCTGGTGCAAGTGGAATCAACCTCGCTTGAGCTACGGTACCGTAGATGCTCAAGAACTATGGGAGGATCTCCTGAAGTGTTCGAGTGGAAATAGGTGCCTCAGGTGCGTGTTCCCCTAACTGGATCTACTGGTGGCTCCTCTTTCGCAACTCGGGCAAGTGCTCTGGCTGCACCACGTGCCCTGCATCGGCCTCTGCCCTGCCCCAGCCTTTTGCATCTATAGCAGGAAGTGTAGGTGTCTGATTGTCGGACCTGACAGTACGTGTTCTCACCTTCTGTGAGAGAATAGAAAGTCAAAGATTCAATTCTTGAAGTCAACCAATTCGCACGATAAGGAATGAAAGAAGTGAAATTTTCCTACATTCCCATAGCCTATCGAAGATAAGTAATGACGTCCAAACCCACTACTAAAAAGTAAATGGACACGGTCGCATGCAATATAATTTACCCAACTATGAGTCGGGGTCGAATCCCACAGAGAATAATATGTAGGCGATTAGGCATGTAAGATAATTATTACTTATTATGCTAAGCCAAACACTTACAATGGTTTTTGAAAATATTTATAACTAAATGAGAAAATGTAAACTAACCTAGAAAGCAAATAAAATGATCAATGGCTACAAGTATGGATGCATTGAGAATTACACTCAAGTAACGATCCAATGTATTTCACGATTTTACAAATATGTACGAGATTATGTTAATTAATCTCGGGTAATAATTCGATATTAACTTCTTTCGAAGACTAACAAGACTTCCTAATGAATTATCCCTAAAATAATTAACAGATTAAGCACACCCTTACAAGTAGTTCAATCCTATCCCTAGGTAGAATCTATAAAGTGAGGGTTAAAGCCTCAAGTTCTTGTTAATTATTCTTTTCCAACCCCAAATTATCTTTTCCAATATTAATTCGAAGTAAATGGGTGAGTCCTAGGGTTAGCTAATCCTTTTGGAAACATTAAAGAACAAAAATAATTAAAGAAGCAATAACTCACTTCAATATAACTAAAAATCGTTCAATACATAAGCACAACAAGATATTTAATCCACACTTAAACTGTGAATACTTTCATAAACAAGATTCAAGTGTTGGAAAAAATACTATACACTTAGATATACAATACAAAGCAAGGAAATGAAGAAATAAACATAAATGGGTAAGAAATTCTCAACCAAAAGCTTCAAATCTTCAAGACCCAAGTGTGTGTGCAAGAACCTTAGCTTTCAAACTTGTCTTCTCTAGTCCAAAGACTGAAAAATAAGCTAAAGATAATTTACAAATGAGCAAGGTCGTGTATTAAATGGACTGGGGGTCAAAAATATGAAATTTCATAACTGCCCAATTTTTCTGCCAATTTCTTCTTCGCGTTCACGATTATACTTTTTCGTTCGCGTAGGTTTGATTTCTGCAGCTTTGCGTTCGCGATATGTCTTTCGCGTTCACAAAGGTTTGGCTCCTGATTCTGCTCGCAAGCTATCCTTCGTGTTCACGAATGTTTGGCTTCATGTTGCTTTGCATTCGCATTAAACCTTCGCGTTCCTGAAGGGTAATTCACTGGGTAAATTTCTTTTCTTCATTTTAGCTTCTTTTTTACTCGTTTTCACTTGGTTTCTTTACCATCACTTCTAAATCACATAAATTCTGTAAAATAGAAGTTAATAACATTAAACACATGATTTTATCAACTAAACATAGCAAAAATCTAAGATTAAAGATGAGATAAGTTGGTAAAATACCCGCTTATCAATAAGTACAGATGTCTCTGCACCGATCCGCAAGATTCTACTAAACCTACTTATGACTCATAACACTTATGAACCTAGAGCTATGATACCAACTTGTCACAACCTCAAGTTCCCTTCGTAAGATGTCGTGATGACACCAAGTCTCTACAATCAGGTAAGCCTAACATTTTGATAACAATTGAACAGATATAATGAACAAAATACTAAAAATCAGTCTGAACAACTCATATAAATTTTCGAAAAATAGAATCTCTAAAATACACTCCTCAAGAATGGTGGAACAGAGTCATAAACTCTAGAGAGTAAGCTAAAGTGTCTAGTACATCATTGTCTGAAAGAAAACATACCAGTAAATAAGAATAAGGGAAGGTGACTCTGAGGCATGCGGACGTGGAACGGGTATACCTTGAAGTCTCCAAAGCATCAAGTCAAATAAACTCTAGCATCCGGCACGGGCAGACGTAAAATGGTGTAGAAGCGTAGTATGAGTACACTGCAATAGTATACAGTAAGTATCGAGCCTAACCTCGGTAGAGTAGTGACGAGGCCAGGTCAAGACACCTACTGGATATAAATAAACAGAATAAAATCATAAGAACGAATAATAATGAAAAGTGGAGAAAATGGCTTATATGAAACAAGATAATAGCATGAACTAATACTGAAAATTAAACATGAAAATAACATAAAATAAGCAGCTATAGAGAACCCAAATAATTATATACGGACAACTACTGCTAAAAAGGGAAGAACAAAACAACAAGAAACGTTCCCGCCAAAACTACCTACAAAATGAGATAAACAACAAGAATCTAAATAGGTACTGCCTCGTGTACATTAAGAATCACCACCGAGGTACCGCCTCGTGTATATATAACAAGAATCACAACTGGGGTACTACCTCATATTCACAATTCACAATCTCAATCACAATCTTTCCTTATACCTCCGCGTGAGCCTTACATTTGAAATAAATTTTGAAAACAGTTTTTTCGAAATAGCTACACGCACTTTAGCCCACCTTATATCGCCATGTGGATTCACGTAGTTCCCCTACAAGCAACACGCGCATAATCCCCACCATATATTGCCGCATGCGTGTCAATATAATATCACAATGAAAACTCTCACTACAAGTGTTCATATATAACAACTTGCCAACAATCAACAACATCAATGTTTCAACAATAATAGCCCACGGCTCCACCACAACGTGTACAAGACTATCAACAATAAAGAATGTAAAATTCTCAACAAGAAAGGTATCTTAAAAATTTTCAACTTCGCTTCAGAATGATGCGGTTTCCACAACTCCAGCACCAATAACTCAACAATAAGAAAGATAGCATGTAACTACGAACCAAATATAAATAACTCACAATGGAAGGAATAAAATGACTTCAAATGAGCATAATAGCAACGACAGAGATGACTAGTAACAATGACTTCAAATAATGGAAATGAACAGTGAAAGAGATAACACGTACAATGACTTCAAGAAATGATAATCAACAACGAAATAGATGATATGTATCAAATAAAGGCAACAAGTTCAACTAAAGCATGAGAGCAATTTATCAAGTAAGATGTAGAACAAGTGTTAAACAAGTCAATTAAGGCATGTAAGGATAGACTAACACAAGTAGGAATTGATTGATTATGAGAATTTAGAATATGATATGGCATCTCAATTAAAGTATAAAAATAGTCTAAGTATCCTAAACTGGTCAAATATCACGTACAACTTGTGTACCCACTCGTCACCTTGCGTACACGTCTTTTACATAGCATAAAATGAGTCAATCAATACCAATCCTAAGGGGTAGTTCCCCCACACAAAAGTTAGGCAAGACATTTACCTCAAGTAGGCCAATTCAACATTCGAAAATAACTTTTCCCTTAAAATTTGCCTCCAGACGGCTCAATTCTAACCAAAATCAACTTAATATCATCAAACAACGCTAGAAAAATCAATAACAATAGATAAAGCTAAGATCCATACCGTTATCCCAAAAAGTCAATCAAAGTCAACCCGAGGCCTTCCTGGTCAAAAAATTGGGTCCAATGGTAGATTTCGCCTACCCATGACCCCACGAGTTCATATATGTGATTAGTTTCAAAATCCGAGTCCAAATCGATTCTCAAAACTCAATTTCTTATTTTTTTCAAAAACTTGACAAAGTTTCACAAATTTTCATTTTGATTCACTTGATTTTGATGTTATAATCTAAGATATGTTGATGGAATATGATTAGAAATAGATTAGAATCACTTGCCCAAAGTTTGTAGATGAACGTCTCCTCGAGTCTAGGGTTCTAAAATGAGAGAATGCTTTCAAATATTCTAACTCTCATCCCTTTAACCAGCTGCAGATGCCGCATTTACAACACAAGGTTCATATTTGCGAACCCTGACAGCCTCATGCATCCTTGCAATTGCGAGAAAGGGTATCGCAATTGCAAACTGGCCATTATCCCAAAAGCGAACAATTGTTCACAATTGCGAACCAAGCAAAATCATGATGCCTTCGCAAATGCGAAGGGAAGGTCGCATTTGTGACATCTGACCCCCTACCTTCGCAATTGCGAAGCTGGTGCTCACAATTGCGGTAACAGAGCACCAGCACACCAGCAGTTCATTTTAAGTTCAAAATCATACCAACACATGTTCAGAACTCATCCGAGCCCTTGGGGATCCAAACCAAATATCCACACAAGTCTAAAAATATTATACGAACTCGATCATGTGATCAAAACTCAAAAATAACATCTAGAACTATGAATCGAATACAAAAATGTATGAATTTCAAAGTAAAATTCTAGAATCTCTAGAATTACAACTAAATGTTCGAATCCTATCAAATCAACTCCAAATTATGCCAACTTTTGCTGACAAGTTTTAGATAGCATAACAGACAAATTCCAAGTCCCAAAATTAAATTCCAAACTCGATAGTTAAAAGTCGACCTACGGTCAAACCTTTCAACTTCCAATTGCCAAATTTTGGCAAAACAACACTAATCAACCTATGGACTTCCGAATTCAATTCCGAGCATACGCCTAAGTCCAAAATCATGATACGATGCTATCGAAGTCATCAAAATATAGTTATGGGGTCATTTTCACAAAAGTCAAGGTTTGGCCAATATTTTCTAATTTAAACTTCTAAGTTAAGAATCAAAGGGTCCAAATCAACCCGAAAGCTTCCCGGAACGAAACTAACCGACCCTGCAAGTCACAAAATCATAAACACGCATGTGTGAAGTATAAAAAGGGATAACAGTGCGCAATTATACAAAACGACTGATCGGGTCGTTCCACTTACCCAACGATTATAGATGAAAATCTCTCTTCAAAATTGCTTCCTACCGAGTATAAGATTTAAAGATGTGAAAATGAGACTAAAATCTCGTCCCTTAGCTCTTATGTCCAATCGCAATTGCGACCTGGGGTTAAAAAATACGAGGAAACTATCGCAAAAGCGAAACCCCTCCTATCCATGTTGTCATCGCAAATGCGATGAATAGTTCGCAAATGTGAACATGGGACACCTAACAAATGCGACCCTCAAGATCGCAAATGCGAACAAGCTACCCCCAATCGCAAATGCGAACACCGTGTTCGCAAATGCGAACCTAGCAGACCCCTAGCCAAATCTCGCAATTGTGATCAATATATCGCAAATGCGAGACCTGAAGCTCTTGCAAACACCAGCAATGCTAAAATCATTCCAAACACTCTGATATGTGTGCAAAACTCACCCGTGCCCAAGGGGCTCCAAACTAAATACCAACACAAGTCTAAAATATATAATGTGAACTTGATCGCGTGATAAAATCATCAAAATAACATCTGAAACCACGACTCGGACCTCCAAAATACATGAAATCAACATAAAGCTCAAGAACTTCTGAAAAACACAATTGCGCATCTAATTCCCATCAAATCAACTCGTAATAACGCCAAACTTTACGGACAAGTCCCAAATAACAAAACAGCCCTATTTCAAGTCCCGAGACAGAAATCCAAATACGATAGCTGCGAAGTCAACCTACAGTCAAACTTATCAAAATTCGAAGCCTTTAAATTGCAAATTTTCGGCATAACAACACAAATCAACCTACGGACTTCCGAATTTGATTTCAGACATACACCCAAGTCCAAATTCGCGATAGAAACCTATTGGAGCCATTAAAACGTCGTTTCGGGGTTGTTTCCATAAAAGTCAAATCTCAGTCAACATTTTCAACTTAAATCTCTAAAGTAAGAATCACCCATCTAAATACATTCCAAAGCATCCGAAAATCAAATCCGATCATGCATGCAAGCCATAATACACAATACGAAACCACTCAAGACCTCGAACCACTGAACGAATCTTAGAGCTCAAAACGATCAGTCGGTTCGTTACAAGAGTATAGTCAAACTGTAATATTTTCCATATGAAAAAGGTGTACTCTTTTCATTATCATGAAACAAACAGGTCAACAACTTTAAGGTAAGTGTATCATATGATACTTTCTCTTTAAACTTTAAAAAATAATTATTTTTGACAAATTATTTTCAAATTTTGAAACTATCCTTGTTTCTTGATAAATCTTACGTATTTTTATTCATCACTCATATTTGCACTGGTAAAAAAAGGGAACTCAAAGATTACAATTTTTTATGTTTTAAAAATGAAATTTAAATATGCTACTAATAGAAAAAGCGAAAATTTCTCTATACTTTCAGTTTCAGTGTATGATTTTTTGAAGAAAAAAACTTTTTGGTTTCCTCACCAAAAAAATGGAATATAAATGAAAATATACAAAACATAGATTGACAAAAAGAACAAGTACATAATTAGGATATCTACTTTTACATGAAGACTGGACGATTTAGTCATATTTATGTCTAATTATCGAATATCAATTCTAGCTGCAAGTAAATTTATTATCTTGATACACTTCTGCAAAAAGATTGCGAGGTTCCTTGCATATGGGATAAAAATCAATTTTTCTATAGATGGGCTAAAAATATGAGAACTTAGACTAATTCACTCCCGAATTTCATCATGAACATTTTACTATATTTTATTTTAATTTTATTTGTTAATAGAATATGCAGTAAATTATTTTCTGAATGAATCAATCCTTAACAAATACCGTATGTTAGGATGTGATAATGTTGTAAAGTTGTAGGACTCTAGACATGCATAACAATCTAGTATAGTTGTACACGTTTTGTATATATTTGTTGTTATCTCTATTGTAACTTGCTAATATAAATACAAAGCCAGGCAGCAGCCAACGTTAAGCTTCGGCATTATCAAGCTCTTCTCTACTATTAGTCTTTATGTCTCAAGACTTTTATTTTCATCATGATATCAGAGCAAGGCGACACCACGGCTTCCTCCTCCATGAAAACGACCTTTGTTTCTTCTCTTGGTTTACCAGTTCCACCTCCAACTATTTCAAACATCAAAGGTTTTGTTCCAATAGAGTTAACTTATGTTAACTATCTCACATGGAAGAAAGTTCTTTCAACTGTATTCAAAAGTCATAATCTTCTTTTTCTTATTGATGGATCTATTCCATGTCCTGAATCAACTCATGAGGAATATCAACTATGGGTTCAATGTGATACAATTGCATTAAGCTAGATTAATGCAACATTATCACCCTCGGTACTTGATACCTTATTAAACTATGCATATGAGACTTCTAAAGAGGCGTGGGATACTTTAACCTCATTGTACTTGGATCAAGTATCTTCCTCTGCTATTCATCTTAAGTCAAAATTTCAAAATTTCAGGAAAGGATCTCTTTCCATGGAAGATTATCTTCAACAATTACATTAAATTGTCTGCTGTTTGTGTGCAATCGGAAGACCTGTCACAGACGGAGATCTAGTCACTCAAGCTCTACAAGGGATGCCTCCCTCTTATCGCACTTTCGTTTCCGGATTAAATACCATAGGAACTCTTCCATCCTTTATCTCTTTGCGTCCTCTCCTACTCACAGAAGAGGCTCACATTAATGCAAATCCAACTGAAGATCATAGTGCACAAATTGTCTTACTTGCATCTACTAAAGATCAATTTACTTCACACGCTTCTACTAAAAAGGTGGCTCATTTGGACGAGGTCGAGGAAAGAACTCTAAAGGAAATCATAGCAAGGGCAGAGGATTCTCCAATCACTCTAACCAATAATCATTTTCTCCAAATTGGTCTGGCTATCAACTTCATTCTCATCTTCCTCCTTCCTTTGCTAGTGGTATTTTGGGACGACCACCTTTTACTCTGACAAGCCAGTGTCAAATCTATTTTCGCTTCAACCATACTGCCTTGGAGTGTAGAAATCGATTCAACCACTCTTTTGCTGCAAATAATATTCCCAAATCCTTTGTTGTAATGAACGTGGAAGAGGTGCAACCTAAAATTTGGTATCCAGATTCTGGCGTATCCGTGCACATGACGAATGACCCTTCAGTTCTTTCCTCGTCTACCCCATATACTGGATCTTCTAAGGTTATGGTTGGTAATAGTCATCTTCTTCCTATCTCTTCTATTGGATCTTCTATTCTGCCTACTATTTCAAAACCTCTTCGTTTAAAAAATGTTTTATATGTTCCATTACTTGCCAAAAATCTTTTGTCTATACAACATTTGTGTCGGGATAATGATTGTCTCATGGAATTTACGGACTCTGGTTTTTTTGTAAAGGACATGAAGACCAACATGATGTTGCTCCACTGTGACAATATTGGCACTCTTTATCCACTCTCTGTTGCTTCAACCATTGTTTCGAACGTCGGCCTATTTGCTTCAGTTTTACATGCTTCTCTTTGGCACCAACGCTTGGGACATCCTGGCAGCCCATCTCTTGCTTCTTTAGTCAATAGGAAATTAATTAGTTGTTCCTCCTCTGTTGGCAACAATAAATGTAATGTTTGCTATTTGGGCAAACAAATAAAACTTCTTTCCCGTTGTCTAATAATAAGTCTAGTGCTCCATTTTATTTAGTACACTCTGATGTATGGCAAGCACCTCCGGCCTCACATTCTAGGTATCGATATCATGTTTTATTCCTTGACGATTGTACAAATTTTCTTGGATTTATTTATTGCGTGAAAAATCTGAGGTCTTTGACAAATTTAAGGAATTTTATACCACGATTAAGAATATCTTTGGTGCATCCATTTCTTTCTTTCAATCTGATGGTGGCAAAGAATTTGACAACCTTGCTTTTCGATTCTTTTTAAAGCAGCATGGAATTGTTCATTGTATTTCTTATCCCTACACTTCTGCTCAAAATGGAAGAGCTGAAAGAAAACATCGGCACATTGCTAATGTCCTACGTTGCCTTCTTTTTCAAGCCAACATGCCCTTCAATTTTGGGCAGATGCATGTTTATATGCCACTTTTCTTATTAACATTACTCCTTTACCAGTTTTACGTTTCCTTTCTCCTTATGAATTACTATTTGGTCGGTTCCTAACTATTCATCCGTTCGAACTTTTGGGAGTCTTTGTTATCCATATGTTGCACACAATAAATCTAAGTTTCATCCAAGATCCATACCTTCTTTGTTTCTAGGGACTTCTGATAGGCGTAAGGGATTTAAATGTCTTGATCCTGTTGATAATAGAGTTTAATCTCTAGGCATGTACATTTGTTGAAGATGTTTTTCCTTATCCTACAATGTTCCCTACTTCACCGAAGAATTCTCCTTCCAAAATCCAAGAGTCTCCTAGTGAATCTCTACTTCCTTCCTTGACTAAAACTCTCTCCACTCCAGACAATCATGTTTCCTTGAGTCCGAAACCATCTCAAATGTCGTGTATCTCGGCATTATCTTCACCAGCTTCAAGCTGTTTGTTTGATAAAAGTCTAACCTCATCTTCAAGCAATATTCCAGGTGATGCTCTAACTCATTTAATCCGAACCAACTTATCTCCACATGCTTTACATTTATCCCCCACATTGGCTACTGAAACTCCAAGTATTGTTCCTCAAAATTCTCATATTCTGTCATCAAAATCTAATACATTCTCTTGATTTCTTGATTTATCCGATAATATTTCAACACATTCTTCACCCTTACAGCCATCCCAAATTAATACATCTACGCATCCTCATGTTCATCCCATGGTCACCCGCGCGATGACGGGCAAACTTAAACCTCGTATCCTTCCATCTTTATCTGCTTCTACCTCTTCCTCCTTCTTATCTGAACCCACCTCATACAATCAAGCTGCCAAGGATCCTCAGTGGCTTAAGGCTATGAGTGAAGAATTTGATGCACTTATTTAGAATAACACATGGTCCTTAGTTCCACCTCCTTCTAATGCCTAATATTATTGGTAGCAAGTGGGTTTTCCATATAAAGTATGGTTCAGATGGCTCTATGGATCGTTATAAAGCATGTCTAGTCGCTCAAGGCTATTCTCAACATCCGGGGTTGATTTTTCTGAAACATTTGCTCCTGTAGTCAAGTTAAGTACTGTGTGATTGGTTCTTGCTTTAGCTCTTCAACGTATGGATTATGCACCAACTGGACATGTCAAACGCTTTTCTACATGGAGAATTAAAGAGACTGTATATATATGTGTCAACCTAATGGGTTTGAGAACACCGATTACCCACATCATGTTTGAAAACTTCGGCGCGCTTTATATGGCCTTAAACAGTCACCAAGAACTTGGTTTCATCGCCTTACCTCTTTCTTGGCAGATCTTGTATTCAAGCAATCACAGTCAGATAATAGTATGTTTGTTCTCTATTTGGGGTCCGAGTCGCTTGTTCTTCTTATATAGGTGGATGACATAGCCATTTTTGGTTCCCCTCAACAGTTAATTGATTCTTTCATCTCAGCCATGCAACATGAATTCTCTATGAAAGACTTGGGTCCTTTAAGTTATTTTCTCGGCATCAAGCTAGTTAAGAATTCCTATGGTCTGTTCTTATCCCAGCATCGCTATGTTAATGATATTCTTCATCGATTTGGATTGGATAAATCCGAACCAGTTCTAACTCCTCTACAAAGCAAGCTTGATTGGCACTCTTCTACTTCGGGTCTCCTAAGTGATCCATCAAGTTATTGTCAAATGGTAGGATCTCTCCAGTAATCATCATTTACTCGGCCTGATATTCAATTTGCTGTTAATCTTGCTTCTCAGTTTCTTCATAATCCTAGGGAGGTTCATATGCAAGCTGTCAAAAGAATATTTCGATACATCGGAAGTACTGCTGATTGGGGCTTGCAACTTACCAGAAATATCTCTCTCTTTTAAAGTGTATTCTGATTCTGATTGGGCTGGTTGCTTTACGACACGTCGATCAACTACTGGTTTTTGTATTTTTCTTGGCGATAATCTTATTTCTTGGTTAGCTAAGAAGCAACCTACAGTGGCTCGCTCTAGCACCGAGGTAGAATATCTAGCTCTTGCTGTTGCAATTACTGAAGTTACTTGGCTTCAGTATCTCTACGTGATCTTCATGTTCCTCTTTGCTCACCAGTGATGGCTAAATGTGATAATATTGGAGCTATTCATCTTGCGCACAACCCGGTTTTCCACTTTCGATCTAAGCATGTAGCACTGGATTATCACTTTGTTCGTGAAAAGGTCAACCTAGGAGACTTGCTTGTTTCTCATGTTTCCACTTCTCATCACCTTGCTGACTTGTTTACCAAAGTTCTGCCATCTGCTAGGTTCCACGATCTCCTAACCAAGCTTTGTGTTCGTTCCTTCCCTTCAGCTTGAGGGAGGGTATTAGGATGTGATAATGTTGTAAAGTTGTAGGATTCTAGATATGCATAACAACCTAGTATAGTTGTACACGTTTTGTATATACTTGTTGTTATCTCTATTGTAACTTGCTAATATAAATACAAAGCCAGGCAGCAGCCAACGTTAAGTTTCGGCATTGTCAAACTCTTCTCTACTATTAGTCTTTATCTCTCAATATTTCTCTTTCATCACCGTACAATATCAAAAATACTAAGATAGCATATACAGGTACAAAAAGAGGCAGAATCATTCTTAGTTTTAACATTTGAAGTTAAACTTCACACACACATACATATATAAACATATACACGTTGGGCCCGTGCACCGCACGAGCACATCTTACATAGTCCTTTTTATAGGTATGTTAACGTTTTATGTATTCATAAATTTTCTCTACAAGCCATGGCATCAGGTTTGAAAGCAATCTAATAGCCTGTTTGGCTAAGCTTCTTTTTGGCCAAAAGTATTTTTTTTTTTTTTTTGTCAAAAGCACTTTTGGCCAAAAATTGAGGTGTTTGGCCAAGCTTTTGGAAGGATAAAAGTGTTTTTTGAGAAGAAGCAAAAACAATTTTAGAGAAGCAGAAAAAAGTAGCTTCTCTCCAAAACCACTTTTTTGAAAAGCACTTTTGAGAAAAATACACTTAGAAGCAGTTTTTTAAAGCATGGTCAAACACTAATTGCTACTCAGAAGTGCTTTTCAAACTAATTAGCCAAACACAAACTACTTCTCGTCAAAAGTATTTTCAAGAAAAATATTTTTTTTAAAAAACACTTCTCAAAATAAGCTTATTTTTGCAGCTTGGTCAAACGGACTATAAGTGAGGCTATGATACTTTGTTTGAAGAGGAGATTTTACAAGGTCTAAGTCATAATCGGCTCGAACTGCAGTCATTTAATATAGAGAAAACGAAAAAAAAATTCCTTTTGTCTGTCAAAATTCCAAAGAGTACAAGTCTCCAAAATGGATGAATTAAATTGACCAAAATAGTCAAAGAATCTTAATACTACTTTATTCCAATTTTCTTAACAATTTAAGAATTTAGGGGTTGTTCAACTTTATCCCTATTTTTTTAGCATTTCCTAATGCTATGGATTGGCTTGCCACCACATGTTCCTTTTGGCCCTCTTTTTAAAGTTAAAAGTCTTGGTTTTTGCTTTTTATGGGATTGAATCTGATTTTGTTTCTGGCATTTAGTGCAGACACATCTAATTACAAGTAAAATACCTGTTACCACTTTCTTAAGCAATTGTTTTTTAAAATTATTTTTTAATCGTTTTTAACAAGGAACTTACAACTAATCGTCAAAAAGTTTGTTTTATATGTTTCACTATTTCGTGACAACCTCCTAAAAAATAATGGAATGAACTATATTCAAAAGATTGCTAAGAATTTAATGTCTACATGAGGACCACTGACCACAACGCAAGTTAATTTAATTAAAAGGTGTAAAACTATAACATGACTAATTAAATTTGTTTTTTTCTATCTTTTATACGTGTACGCGAGAACTAAAATCCAACTTATCATTTATTATAATTACTTAGATTTCGAACACGTGCACGTATATCCTATGCTAATTAGTACAAATTAAATATTTTAAAAATATTATAATAAGTGCGAGATGACTTCCACTGAAATTGAAGAAAAAAATGCAAGCAAACAAAGTTTCCAGTGGAAAACCGTTTCACCGGAAATTAAGAGAGCACCATTTCATCAATAAAAACCGTGACTCATGATTAAATAAAGGATTTGTAGTGTGAGAAATTTTTCACTACACGAAGAAATTCAGTTTATACAATAACAAATCAAAAAAATAATAAAAAAATTAATGAACTGCACCAATAATATGCTCCACCTTTTATTATTTTATATGCCAAGATATGATACATATTTCACAATCAATTCGTTATAAAAGTTTGCTACTAATCTAACTTCTGTCGTGTTAGACAAGTGGTTAGAAAAAGCAGAAGAAAAAGTTATAGAAATTAACAAACTCAAAAGAAAAGTAACATGGACCAAAAAAGTTCACCTGATCTAAAAGGACATTCCAAATGTTGAGATAAATTGTACTCCTATTCATTTTGAGAAGCAAACAAAAAAAAAATACAAAAACCACAAACAAATTCTCAAGTGTGAGTCGTGGAAAATAAAAATAACATGAGAAAACAAATATAAATTATATATTTAATCAACCTGTCATGAACTTAGACCCAATCACAAACCCCAAAGACCTCACCATAATTGCCCTACAACACAACAAAAACCAAAATTTAACATTAATCATAATTAAGTTAAAAATGAGACAAAGAAGCTTTTGTGAAACAAGAGAATTAGCTGAAGGTATGTATTTTCATTTACAGAATTAACTGCATATATATACAGATGCTAAGAATCAATCTAAGCCTAATTTTAAGCTTCCATAATAGTGATCCACATTATGTGGGATTTGATTTACAATTAATAAGGAAAGTGAATATACTACATTAACACAATATATTTCTTAACACTCCCCCTCAAGTTGGAGAGTGAATATCATGAAGTCCCAACTTGTTGCGTAGTGTCACAAATCGATCCTTTCCCAAGGCCTTTGTACATCTGCCAACTGGAAGTGTGTTTGTACATATGATGGACTAATCATTCCAGCTTGCAGTTTTTCGCGAACTATGTGACAATCTATTTCAATATGTTTAGTGCATTCATGGAAGACGGGATTCGCTGCAATATGTAAAGCAGCTTGATTGTCACAGAATAGTTGTGTAGGAGCTGCTTGTGGGACTTTTAGATCTTACAGAATGTAACGTAACCAAGTAAGCTCCAAGCATGTATTAGTCATTGCTCGATACTCTGCTTCGGCGGACGATCTTGAAACATTTGATTGTTCCTTGGATTTCCATGAGATAAGGGAATTACCAAGAAAAATGCAATATCCTGTAACTAATCTTCTTGTGGCACGACAACCTCCCCAATCTGAATCACAAAAGGCCTTTAAAGTGAGATTATTGCAGGAAGAGAATAATAAACCTTGTCTTGGCGTACCCTTGATGTATTTGAGGATCCGTATAGCAGCATCCCAGTGAGGCTTTCGAGGCTCATGCATGTATTGACTTAATGTACGAACAGAGTACACTATGTCAGGTCTCGTAACAGTAAGATATATCAATCTGCCAACTAATCTTCTATACTTGGTTGGATCATTCAACAATTCTCCATCAGTGGGAGTAAGTTTGAGATTTTGTTCCATTGGAAACTTGTCTGGGCGTGCTCCCAGTAGACCAGAATCTTGTAAAATATCTAATGCATATTTTCTTTGAGACATGAAAATACCTTTATGTGATCGAGAAAATTCAATACCCAGAAAATATTTCAAATTTCCAAGATCTTTGATGCGGAACCGTTTGAGAAGAAAGCTTTTAAGACGCTCGATTTCATGAAGATCATTTCCTGTGAGAAGTATATCATCAACATAGACCAGGATTGCAGTAAATGAAGTACCTTGAGACTTGAAGAAAAGAGAATAATCGGCTTTTGATTGTTCATAACCAGCCTTTTGAATAGTTTCTGAAAATGTAAGAAACCAATTTCTTGATGCATGTTTAAGACCATATAGAGATTTATGTAGCCGACATACAACATTCTCCCCCTATCGGCGAAGACCGGGTGGAGGTTCCATATACACTTCTTCATTCAAGTCACCATGAAGGAAAGCATTTTGGACATCTAATTGGTAAACAAACCAATTGCGCCTGGCAGCAACAGTAAGAAGGCAACAGAGTGTAGTAAGTTTAGCTGTTAGAGAAAAGGTTTCCTAATAATCAATACCCTCTACTTGAGTGTACCCTTTAGCTACAAGACGAGCCTTATATCGATTAGTTGTACCATCTGATTTGTACTTGATTTGTAGACCCATTTACATCCGATGGCTTTATGGCCAGCAGGAATAGGTACCAAACTCCATGTATTGTTTTGTTGGAGTGCTTCTAATTCTGTATTCATGGCTTGTTTCCAGTGAGGATCAATAACGGTTGTTCATAAGTGGTAGGCTCGGTATGACATGTAATGTTAGCTAAAAAGGTACAATGTGCAGATGACATACGAGAGTATGAAATAAAATGAGAAAGAGGATAACGAGTACCTGATTCAGAACTTGGTGTTGAGTTGGAATGATTGGCTTGTGATGACAGTATGTAGTCTTTATGCCATGTTGGAGGTTGCTTAACATGGAGGGATTGTCTTGTCGGAGCTATAGAAGGATTTATAGAGTTGAAAACATGTGTTGTCAACCTGGTTAAGGGACTAAGTACACTGTCAGGTGCACTAGTAGGTTCAGCCAGAGGTGAAGTTGCAGAAGCTGTAGGTTGGTCATGTGAATTATCTGATGCTTCAGTGAGTTCGGGTGGATTCAATGGTTCAGGAGATATAGTAGAATTATCTGTATCAAAACACTCGACATGTTGAGGTTGGTGAGATGAAATGTTAGTGGAAGATGATGGTATATGCTGTAAATTTTCTATGAGGTCTGAAGAAAAACTATGCATTGTAGAATCAAGATTTGATAATATTGAGAACGGAAAAGTGGTTTCTAAAAATTTAACATCTCGGCTCACAAAACAAAAATTGTCCAAATCATAAAGTTTGTAACATTTTTGACCTGTAGGATACCCAACAAAAATACAATGTTTGGCACGAGAATCAAATTTATGAGTGGGATGAACAACTGTAGCGTAACAGAGATAACAAAAAACTTTCAAATGATCCAGTGATGGTGTATGATTATACAATAATTCAAAAGGTGATTTGGAAGATAATAATGGCGAAGGAAGTCTAGTGATAAGATAGACCGCGGTCAACACGCATTCACCCGAAAAGGTGAGAGGTAAGTGAGATTGAAAATGCAATGCTCTCGCAACAACTAAGATATGACGATGTTTACGTTCAACTACTCCATTTTGTTGAGGAGTTGAAACGCAAGTTCGTTGATATTCGATACCTTGCGACTGGAAAAGGTTTTTCATGCATAAAATTTCTCCGCCGTTATCTACTCTTATGGTTTTGACTGAGGCATCAAATTGAGTATGAGCAAATGCAATAAAAGATTTTACTAGATCTTGGGTATAAGACTTTTTTTTCATAAAAAATACCTAAGTGCACCTTGTAAAATCATCCACAATAGTAAGAAAGAAACGTGCCCCTGAATATGTAGGCACCCTATGTGGACCCCAAATATCATAATGTAAAAGATCAAATGGATTATGAGTTGATATTGAACGATAAAAATGGAAGTCTAGTTTGTTTGGCCATAGGACAAACAGTACAATTATTCTCAAAAGATTCATTATGAGAAGGCAATGATGGAGAAACTAATTTAAAACGAGATGGTGACGGATGGCCAAGGCGCATGTGCCATAAATTTGAGGGTTGAGAAACTTGATGAGAGGCGGGCATCTTTTGCAAGGGAGACATGTAATAGAGGCCTCCATGTTGTTTACCCAAGCCAATCATCTTCCCCGTAGCCAAGTCATGTAAAGTACAGAAAGTGAAAAACAACATGGCACAACAATTCAAAGCATTAGTGACTTTGCTTGCAGTCATCAAATTTAAGCGAAAAGAGGAAACGCATAAAACATCATTTAAGGTGATCTCTGAGTTGAAAGGTATAGTGCCTGTGCAAGTGATAGAAGCTGAGGATCCAGTGGGTAAGTTAACAATTGGTATTGACGGGGATTCTTTTTTGGTAAAAAGTGTGGAATTAGAAGCTATATAATCAGTAGCTCCACTATCCAAAATCCATGGTTTAGTAAACATGGAATTAATTGAAACATTTGGAAAAAGAGAAGAACTTGTCGCATTTGCATAAGCATCGGCATTTCCAATAGCATTATTTTGTGTCATCATAGATAAAGCACGAGCGATTTGTTGAATTTGACTTGTAGAAAGTCCATGTGAAGAACTGTTATTCTCTTGAGTATGAATACCATGTGAAGTTTGGGAAGAATCCATAGCATTAGCAGATGGAAAGGTATTGTGCAAATTATCTTGGCCCCTACGTGAGGGTTGCTGGCCATTTTGGTTGTTTGATTTGTTTGAAGCCCAAGTGCCATTTTTAAACTTACATCTATCTTCTGTATGTCCCTTTTTGTCACAATAATTGCAATGAAATTTAAGAGTTCTGCAATTTTCAATTGTATGTCCCTCTCTGTTGCAGTGTTCACAATACTTATTTTTTAGCTTGTTTGAAAAATTGATTGGATGACTTTGAACTGTAGCAGCAGTGGAAAAAATTTCAATTGATTCCGACGACATACCTCGCTGTGTTTCTTCTTGCATAACAAGAGAGTAGGCTTGACGTACATTCGGTAATGGAGACATCATGAGAACATTTGAACGGACAACATTGTAAGTGTCATTGAGGCCCATGAGAAATTGCATTACGCGATCTTCTTCCATCCGTTCACCATGTGCTTTCATCTGGTTGCAAGTGGGGATAGATCAATGCATGTCTAATTTATCCCAAAGACCTTTGAGTTTTGTAAAATATGCAAAGACCGACATTGTACATTGTGAAAGAGATGTCAATGACTTTTGGATCTGATAGATAGCTGGTGCATTCTTTTGCGAGAATTGATCTCTAAAATCCTCCCATACTTGATAAGCGGTCTTAGCATGAATGACTCATTTGGCTAGATCGGACTCTACTGAATGTGTAAGCCATGATAGAACCATGTTGTTACATTGATTCCATTGCGCATATTCTGTTGGTTGTTCCGTCTCTAGAGGTGGTTTGATAGTTCCGCTGATAAAGCCAATTTTGTTCTTGGCTGTGAGGGCATGTATCATGGATTTACTCTATGATGGATAGTTGGTGCCGTTCAGTTTCACTGGGACGAGCATATGATTGGGATGATCTGAAGGGTGAACAAAATATGGATTAGATTGGTCCAAACCAAGGCTTTGCTGGATGGTTTTTGAAGTATCAGATTGGTAGATTGGTGTTTCGTCTTTGTCGTTCACCATTTTCTTGAGAAAATGGTGGCTGCTCTGATACCAAGTTAAAAATGAGACAAAGAAGCTTTTGTAAAACAAGAGATTAGCTGAAGGTATGTATTTTCATTTATAGAATTAGCTGCATATATATACAGATGCTAAGAATCAATTTAAGCCTAATTTTAAGCTTCCATAATCGTGATCCACATTCTGTGGGATTTGATTTACAATTAATAAGGAAAATGAATATACTACATTAACACAATATATTTCTTTAACATAATTCACCATTAACTATAGCAAGAAACAAAACAACTAAGATCACTAAATGAAAGCCAAAAAGTATAAGCGTAAGTCCAGTTACACAATGGTTGGACCTATAGAAAGAGAGCAAAAGAAAAAAGAAATCATATAAAATGAGTGCGGAAAGATGAAAGCAAATAGTATTAGACATTGAAAAGATATTCTAAAAGCTCATATAAATTGTATAACTGCAACCATTATTGGAAGATGAAAAGAATTACAGGACTTTGAATAAAATTCACACAAGTGTCTTCCCATTTGCTGATTCATTGTATACGATGTACTTGAATAGTTTTATCCAATTAGTAGTATTTATTGTAATATAGATTTACTTTTTGGGACAAAATATTAGAAGAGCAGTTTTTTATTTGAAGGGTAAAAAGTTCATTTAGTTTTATATAGATATTTTTTTAGTAAATTAACTCTTACTTTGTGATTTCACGCTTATAATATAATATGATGATATGATGATTATAATGGCTAGTTCACATTTTCTGCAGGATTGTATATAGGAGGGACTGCACTCTACCTTATGATGGTGATGTTTAATAAACTTGATCGATCACCTAGATTGGAGCTAGTTTCCGAAAACAAGCTAATTAAATACTTCCTCCATTCACTTTTACTTGGCATGTATACTAAAAATAAATTTTTATTTTTATTTGACATTTTATGCCTATCAAGAGAAGACAAAAAAAAAATTCTGTTATATCCAAAGTATTTATTACTCATTTCAAATCATTTTCTCAAATCTAATAAAATATGCATAAATTAATATGAGTATCATGGTAAATTATATACTTTATTTATTATTTCTTAAGGGGCGTGAAAAGTCAAAACATATCAAATAAAAAAAGTGAATAGAGGGAGTATTAGTTTTGTCGTTGATTAATTATTTTTTACTTCATTCTCGATCGACAAAAATTTTCAACGGGCTGCTGTTTGCTTTTCCTAGTCTTTCCAACACAATAGGTTTTCTTCTATGCACACATATATTAATTAAAAAATTTATATTGATTAGTAAACTTAATATAATCTTGAAACTAATATACCAGCATATAATAAAACACTACAATATACCGACGATGTTACATTTGTTGTTGTTTTATAATTTTTTTTTTTTTTTTTTTTTTTTGGAGCTTTTAGGTGTTGACAAGAAGGGTTTTAATCCGAAAGGCTTTTCAATGTAGATGTGCTTAACGACGAGGCTTCAGGATAAGGCGTGCTGGTGTTATTCACACTACACCTTGTGGAAAACATGTGATACCCTTTCTTTCTTTTTTTCTTTTAGTTTTTTTTTCTTGGAATTTTCTTCAGTTAATAAATGTCATTTGTCTTTGTCAGAAAATCTTCTATAATCTATAAGTTGTACACGTGAATTCACATTTTTAGGTTAAATTTGTCACATGCTACAATTCCTTTTCGCGCATTTTTGCAATTTCAAACCATTCCTAATAGAAATTGAAATGAGGGCTTCTTTTATTTACTTCTATTTTTTGGGGGCTAGATGAGGAAATAATTCTCGGAATGGAGATATTTTGAAAGTATTTCATCTCAAGTCTTTTTGTTGGAGCAGATAGCTGATAACAACAATAACAACAATTCAGTATAATCTCATTAGTGGGGTCTGGGAAGGGTAGTGTGTACGCACATCTTACCCCTACTCCGAAGGAGTAGAGAGTCTGTTTCTGAAAGAAAAACACATTGATAAGCTTATCGGTAGCTGATATTGAAGAAAAACACACGAAATATTGGTAGTTGTTTGTAATAATATTGTGCAAGTAAAGTAAATAAGCTTATCGTCAGGAGTGAGCACGGTCGACTTGACATTGAAGAACTAGTCTAATATATACGAAATCTTTTTTGTTTTTTGTTTTCTGTAACACTAATAAATACAATTCAATGGTGCATCACTTAGATGAAGAATTTCGACCTGCTAAGAGCTCATTCTTTTTTAATGCACACGGTACCAATATTGCTCTTCTAGAAAAAAAAAACGAAATTGTATCAAAATACCATCACATAAATTGGAACGAAAAATAACTCTTTTATCTGTTCATCACGAGCTATCCCTCCAAATAAGATAGACTTGTATATAGGGTGTTGGTATTATTTATACTTGGTAATGCAAAGTAAAAGATTTCTTTGTGGTCCCTTTTCCTTCTTTACTACTTTGCCTTTTGTGAAAGACAAAATGTCTCTCATCGGTTCTTCTCTTTATATTGAATTGTTCTTTATCGGACTTAGCTAGTAAAAGGAAGTAGTCTTGCGTACATGAAAAACTGGTCCTGAACGTGACGCTTAATCCAAATCTTCAACTTTTTAGCTTACCAGAATATATCCAAATTCATTCTCTTTGAATAGAATTTTGTAACATCCAATTCATTACCATGCTTTAATTTTATAACAACTCCATTTTAATTTCTATAATAGCTACAGATTAATTTCCAACAAAAAAAAAATCTTCATCTTCTTTTCTTCTTTAATAGATTGTTGGGCAATTATTTTATGCAAATTCCAATCTTCCACGAGTGCACATGTTAATTTGGAGATACTGTGGAGCCTTGGGAAGCGATCGGTCTTAACGATTTGCATTCAGTCGGACTGAAATCGCTTTCAAGGCAGTATTTTTCTATAAGTTATTCTTGTTTTCTTATTGTTTTTGGTAAATATTATTTACTATTTTTCTTACATAGGGGACTCTTCATAGCATCGGGTAACCAAGTGTGCAATCCTATATGTGGAGATTTTCCAACAACACCACTAAAAAATAAAAAATAAATTAAAAAAATAGATATGGCATTCAATATCATATTGCAAAAAAAAAAATCAAAAATTTTTGGGGGCACTAGCACAAGCAAAAATGGTTGAAAAATCGATTGTTTGAAATAGAGTAAAACAACCAAATTCCCAGGAGCTAATCCAAAATCGCCTACTCGATTGACAAGCATAGCTTTTGTAGATGTTTTATTTACCTGAAGTCTTGCAAACCAAAAATGAATTAATAAATATGACGCAAAACCAATTCCCTCCTATCAGGAATAATTGAAGAGAGTTACCTCCAATTACCAACATTGATATAAAAAAATATGAATGGATAAATAATACATAAATCAAAGGTTATGCGGATCCTCTGACATATATAAAATGAAATAAAGATAAACCACTAATTATGAATACTGTAACACAATTAACATTACTACAGTCGGGCTATCAAACAGGGGGTCAGAAGTAAATTACGAGTCAGATCAATCTGAGGGAGCTCCCCTTGCGGCTATCGGTTTGAGGATATTGGATTGTTTTGGTAAAACTCACTCTACTATCCAAAGTCTTTTGTAGGCTCTACCACAGCCCACAAGGTTGAAGTGAACCGTGAATCTCTATTTGATATTACGGCTGATGGTATCCCATACCGATGGGAACAAAAGAACTATGACTAGCTTGCCCGTAGAGTAAGTCATATTGATCGGCAGGAAGTGAGCTGACTTAGTCAGCCGATCAATAATCACTCTAATAGCATCATGTTGTCTTGCAGTCTTCGGCAATCCAAAAACAACATTCATGCCCAAAGGCATTTCTGGAAAAAGTATTTACTAATTAAGTCATAGAGATAATAAAATTAAAAAGAGTTTATATGAAGAAATTCTATCAATTGCAAATGAGGCAACTCGGCATATATACCAAAAGACTGAATTTAATGTTCTACTATGTACAATTAAACTTCTTTATAACAATCTCGTTTGTTCCGAATATTTTTGGATATTACAGCAAACTACTACTATAGAGAACACATATTATGACATAACATGAAAATTAGTTTCGAAAAAGTTTGAATTTTATAGTAAAGTATTGTTATATAGGGATGTTGTTATCTAGATATCTGGTTGTATAGTATTTTTCTTTCGAAAAGTCACAAGATAACCACTTTTACGGTTATCCACTAAGAGAGAGAGAGAAACACTACCTTCTCACTAACCTTCATCTTTTCAACTCAATCATTGAAATGACTACAAACACCAACCTCCATATGCCCCCTAAACCACCAGACAAGGACACTACCACCCAAAAAGAAGGAATCAAAAGCTTCAAAGACAAACTGATCGAAGGAGTACAGTATTCCCTAATAATTGTTGAGACCTCTACAAATATGGATATTACTACTAAGGTCTAAGAATCAATTGTTATGCCAAATCACCAAATGATGGTAGATGACAAGAAAATTCAACTCAGAGAGGAAGATCAAGCACGTATATATCAACCTTGGAAATATTCTCTCATTTTCAAACTAATTGGTAAGAAAATTCAACAGCATATCCTAAAAAAGAAAATTCAGGAAGCTTGGAAAATTATAGATAATTTTTCCCTCATTGATTTGGGAGCAAACTACTACATAGCCAAATTCAAAAAGTCTTAAATGCTTGCCCATGGTTCATATTTGGCCATTTCATCAAAGATGGAAGCCAAACTTTGTGGCAACAGAAGTTAAGAGCTCCCTCATAGCCATTTGGATTCGTCTACCCTAATTACCAACCGAGTTTTATGATGGTATCATCTTGGCAAAAATTGAAAATGTCATTGGTAAATTACTAAAGGTTGATGTGTGCACCTCTTCTACTCTAAGGGGTCGCTATGCCAGGTTATGCATAGAGCTTCCTCTTGAAGTTCCAGTAACCCCATTCATCACCATTGGCCACCATAAGCAAATCATTCAATATGAAGGTGAGAATACTCTATGCAAGCAATGTGGAAGCCTAGGTCATGTAGCATTGAAGTGTCTCTATGTTAAAATACCACTGCCATCAAACCACACTCCGGATAATAATGATCCTATCCCTAAAGAGGTGAGCAACAACATTGAAGTAAATGGCTTAGCATGGCAAACGGTTAAGTTCCCAAAGAAGAAAAGGACCAATGGGAGAAATTCTGAAAAAATCAAAATCCAGGTATTCAAGCAAAACCATCTCATCCAATACCAGGTAAGTATTCTCCCTCTACCCCTAATACTTTGTATATCCCCATTAACACTCAAACTATGAATAACAGGAAATCTTCAAACAATGATTCCCATCCTCCTCAAGGAAATTTCGTAGACTGCAACAACAAATTTTTCACCTTGGAAAATCCGCCCGCAGAAATAAAAATAAAAGAAAACTATTTACAATATTCTAATAAATTTTCTAAGTTAAACATTGACAACGTGTCTTTACCAAACTCTCTAAATTACAACGTGACTGACATGGAAGTCAGTAATTTACCCAACATGCAAGTCCAAATTACCACTCCTAATCAAATTATGGAAGATAACAAGGCTACTCATAATGATATTACCCTTAAAACAATAGATGCTCCTTCCGAAAATCTTCCATTAAACCTTCCTATCAATACTAATTATTCCACTAACCTCTGCATGGTAAAAGACTAGGCCCCACAACACTTGTCCCACGTGCCCTTACCTCCTAGCCAAATGGCCAATAGCGATCACCACGTGCCTATCCCTACCGATACACCAAATCCCCCTAAAATTTCTTCTCCTGCATGCAAAGAAAGCATGCAAATAGACCAAATCATTGACATCCTAGATAGCCCTTCTACTGAAATCCTTCCAACTTCCAGTGTTCAACCAGTCCCAGAAAATATAAATCACCCACTAAGTAGTCACTATGCCAAGAATTCCTCTATCTCAAAGATGGAGATTCAGCCTTGTCCAAATCCTAAGGCATCAAAGAGCTCACTCAATGGCAAATCCACTCCCAAATGTGAACAACCCACAGGGAAACTAAACAGTATTCTTCATCCAACCACCACTCCCTCAATATCACCAACCTCTTTCATGGATAGAACAGGAATTGATGGGTCAAGCAGTAACATTTAACATGATGTTAGATGGCCGGGAAAGATAGCCAGGAAACAGTTATCATCCTCCAAAACTCTCACTTCCTAGCACAACTTGTCAGCGAGGAAATGCACATGGCTATGAGCAATTACCACAACCATGTTTGGCTAAACAATATACTTCAACCTTTGGCACCCAACTTGAATGATCAACAAGCCCAAGCCATGAGGAACCAGTGGAATCTCCCTCACCACTTCAACCCTCTCCAACCTCAGAACATGAATCTGGATTTCCCTCTCTTTTCTCCAGGGGAGATTCAAAACTTGAACCCAATCTTCATGCCATGGGCAACAGCCCCCCATTTTTAACAGAACCAAGCCCAAGTAGCCCCGTCAGCAAACAATCCAACTCCACAACCAGCAAATCCCAATGTGCAAGAACACGAAGAGCCACCAGTAGAAAATGTAGAAGAAATGAGCTTACTAGGGTCAGAAGAGATAATAGAATTCTCAAGTCTAAACGATGTAAAGGTCTATCTCTTCAGGGAGATGCAAGAGAGGAGATATGTGCTCAATTGCCCTCCAACCTTGTACAAGTTCTCAATGGACATCAGACCCCCACGATATCCAACAGCGGGGAGCCATGCAATGATACTGGTTCCATCCATGAGGAGGAACCCAGTGCTTCATGCAAGAATGGAGAACAACTCAACCAACAACCATGTGTCAATGATGTATAGGCCTACTAGTATAATTATTATTTGGAATATTTGTGGTGGTAACAATGACAACTTTCGTATCAACTTCAGGAAGATGGTTAATACTCACATACCCTGCATGGTTACTTTGTTAGAAACTCGTATGGATAATCATATCACCCTCTTTAATGATTTTCCCTTCACAAATATGATCGAGGTGCCAGCAGAGGGTCAAGCTGAAGGTATGGTTATCATGTGGGATGCCAACATTGTAAACAAAGTGCATGACTTTGTTAGGAGGAACCAATAAATCTATGCCAATGTTGAGGTAACTCCCTTTAATACCGTTTGGTTATTTTCCTCAGTTTATGCGAGTACTAGCTTAGGAAAAAGGTGTATTTTGGAATAATATAGAAAATGTTTATTTAAATAACTCCAAGACTTGGCTCCTAGGGGGAGATTTTAATGATATTTTTTGTGCAAATGATAAGTTTGGAGGGAATCCTATAAACCGTAGAAGAAGTAACAGTCTATGGAATAGTATCAACAAATGCAATCTGCTAGACCTAGGGTATAAATGATGTAAATATACATAGACTAATAATAGAAAAAGATCTAGAGGCCTAATAATGGAGAGATTAGATAGAATTTTTGTAAATAACGATTGGATATCCCTTTTTCCAAAAGCTATGGTCACTCATCTGCCCAGAACCCACTCCGATCATAGCCCGTTATTAGTTTAATTAAATCCTAGTAATATAAATTTCTCTAATAAACCTTTTAGACTTGAGACTATTTGGTGTAGGCATCCAGATTTTATTAACTTAGTTAAAAATTGTTGGTCCAACAATTGCTTAACAGAAGCTCAAAACACTTTCAAAAAACACGGTAGTAAACTGAAAAAATGAAACATTTGGCGACTTTTTTAAAAAGAAAAAAATTCTGCTGGCCCGGCTAAATGGAATTTAAACCTCCCCATCTTACCATAAAAGTTTCTTCCTGCAAGACCTAGAATCTAAGCTCCAATTAGAATATAATAATATATTAAAAATGAAGCAAGACTTTTGGAAATTACGATCTAGGATCTCTTGGTTGAATGATGGTGGTGCAAATACTAGGTTCTACCATGTTATGGCCTCAAATCGTAAACAATGTAATGCCATCATGTATTTTACAAACAATAATGGTGATTGGATCACTGACCCCCCCCCCTTCTATCCTAAACCTCTTTGCTTTCTTTAGAAATATTTTCACAACATCAAAAACATCCTCTCATAGGAAGGCCATCCTAGGAGATCCTTCAAGACTTAATAAAATTGATTTATCTAGCCTTGAAAAGGCTTTAACAAATGAGGAAATTACTAAGGTTATTTTTTCATTCAATCCCTTTAAAACATCCGGACCGGATGGAATTCATCCTTTTTTTATCAAAAATACTGGCACATCATCAAAAACTCAGTAGAGTCCTACTGTCACAAGCTTTTTGATACACAAACTCTACCAAATGGTATAAATGAGACATATATTTGTCTAATCCCTAAATTTGCGAATGCAAACAACCTTAAAAATTTTAGACCAATTGGTCTTTGCAATACCTCCTATAAAATTATAACGAAAATTGTTGCAAACGGGATAAAACCTTTTTTACACTATCTCGTTAGCCCTCTCCAATCTAGCTTCATTAAAAATAGGAGAGCTAGTGACAATGTTGTCGTCGTTCAAGAAATTATGAATAATCTTCGTAAATACAAAAAATCTACCCCTAATATGCTTATTAAAATTGATCTGGAAAAGGCTTTTGATAGACTAGAATGGTCTTTTGTCTATAGAACTCTTACTTTCTTCAATTTTCCCCAAAAATCAGTAAATTAATTATGCACTACATCACTACTAGCTCTATGGGAATCCTGGTTAACGGGACAACTACTGAGTTTTTTAATCCTAGAAGGGGTATCCGACAAGGAGACCCCCTATCACCCTATATATTCATCCTTTGCATAGAATTGCTCTCAAAACTTATCAATTATCAAACATACATTTTAAATTGGGGTCCAATTAAAATCTCTCAAAAAGGTCCTTTTTTCTCATGTCCTATTTGCGGATGATATCACCCTAATAGGTAAGGCTAACAAAAAAAACGGATATTGCATAAAATCTAGTATGAATTTTTTCTGCTCACAATCAGGCTTATCCATCAATTACACTAAGTCAAAAATTATCCTTCCAAAATTCTGTCCACCTCATATTTCTTCCTACTTCTCAAACCTCCTTGGAATGAAAGTTACTCATGAATTTGAAAAATACCTAGGCTTCCCAATTCTAAACCATAGTTCAAAGCCAAGAGACTTCCAATTCATAATTGACAAGCTTCATAGCAAAATGTCTCACTGAAAATGTTCTTTTCGGCTGGTCATACAACTCTTGCAACTAGCACTCTAAATTCTATCCCTTCATACTCCATGCAATACACTTATCTACCTAGTACAATCCTAAAACAAATCGACAAGATACAAAGGGAATTCATTTGGGGGAGTACTAGCACTACTAAAAAACTCCATTTAGTAAATTGGAATCTTGTCACCAAGAGTAAACAGGAAGTAGGCCTTGGCATTCAAAAATCCTCCTCCAAGAACATTGCCTTACCAACAGGTCTTTCTTGGAGGCTATTACAAAATTTAAATACTCCTTGGACTCAACTCATCTCCTATAAATATGCCAACAAAAAAACAGTCAACACTTCTTATTTTATTTGGAAATTCTTTCTAAAGGGATGAAATTTTTATAATATTGGTATTTTATTGCATCCACACTCAAACTCTAAAATGAACATTTGGTCTTCAAATTGGATTCATGACTCCAGTTCTCTGAGAAAGAATTTATATGGTCCAATAAATAAAAAGGACCTTAACATCCCCATCAAAGACATTATAAAGGGTGACAATTGGCACCTCACTAATATTTCCTTCGATATTCCTATTACCCTAATGAAAAAAATTATGGCAACCCCTACACCTAATAAATTTTTTAAAAAGGATACTATGACATGGGGTATCACTTTCAGTGGTCTTTTCACTACTAAATCATGATACACTCTGATAAACCCTTTTACCCCCTCCCCCTCTCCCAGTTAGATTTTGAGTGGATTTGGGATCTACAATGCCCAAACAAATCAAATTCTTCTTCTGGAAATGCATGCATAATCATATCCCTTGCAGAGCTTTCTTATCCCACATTGGTATGAACATCGATAAGGTTTGCACCATTTGTAGAATTAATGTGGAAAGTGTTGAACATATCTTCATAGACTGCCCTGTCACTCAACCATGCTGGGCAAAATTGGGCATCCCAAATTTGCAATTAAAAGAAGGCACCCACTGGTTATTGAGACTGAAAGAAATTTTTATTCAAAAAAGCCTTTATTCAAACAACTGGAGGACCATTCTCCCCTTTGCCATTTGGAATATCTGAAAAAATAGAAACAACAATAATATAAATAACCTTAGCAATAAGGTCTATCACACGGATATTCTTCAGCAAGCCTGGGAATACAACTTCTCACAGAAAAGAATCCCTTCAAGGAGAGCAGGATTTTAATTGAGATCAGATGGAACAAACCTCCCCAAAATGCAATCAAGATGAATATTGATGGAGCTTTCTCCAAATCTACTCTAGAAGCTGGCCTGGGTGGGCTTTTCAGGAACAAAAATGGCGACTAGGTTTTTGGGTACTGCAAATCAACCTATGCATCATCAGTCATGCATTGTGAACTAATGGCTCTGGATGAAGGATTAAAGATTGCTCAACAACTTGATCTTCCTAATATCGAAATAGAGACAGACTCAACGGATGCCATATCATTGCTTAATGAAAATAACCCTAACTTTTACAATCTAATTTTTGAATGCAGATTGTTAATGCACCAGTTGAAGCACCCAATCCTGAGGCATAACTTCAGGGAAGGAAATGTGATAGCCCACCTCTTGGCGAAGGTAGCAGTGAAAAATTTCAAAGTTTCAAAATATGTTCACCATGCACGTCCACCTTGTTTTGCTGAACTTCAATTGCTAAAGGACATGTATGGCTATGGTATTAGGTCGAAGTTTGTTGCTACTACTGTTTGTGAAAAACTAGCTAAGTTTGGCAATAAAAATGTCCTAAGGGACTATGTAAGAACTTTGTAATGTTTCGGTTAGTAATATAATATTATCTTTTGCTTCAAAAAAACCACTTTTACTGTTATTGTCGAGATACAATTTACGGATAGACGGTAAAATTTCCTTAGAAAGTGATAAGTCGATTAGGGTATGGAATAATATAATGAATATTAATCATTATTCTGATTTTTTCCACTCGGAAAAAAATTGAAATTACTTTACTTCTCTTGGAAGAAAAGGTCACCGTTCAGGCTTGTTTTCTTTTTACCAAAAAGAAGAAAAAGGAATAGGAAAAGAGGAAAGAAAACATCAAAGGCTTTTGCATTGATATTTCTGTCTCTGTATAATTTTGGGGGAAAAAAAGGAAGTTTGACATGCTTTATTGAGCCAATCGGCTGAAGTGAAATACTTAATTAAAAACTTAAGTTTCCAAATCTCTTGTTTATTTATTTTCTTACTTTTTGAATTTGAGTCATTTTTCAATTTGTCCAAGTTATTTTTGCGTAGGAGTCATCCTAATTGATGTTGTGCTATAATTTCATATATTTTGAGGTTACTTACCCTATTTGCTTGTTGTTTGGATGCTAATTCATGCAATAATTGAGCTTAATAGAGTTTATTTTATGTGTAGGAATGCTTGGACATGAAGTGGAGAAATGTTGCACGAAATGGTGCCTCAAAGATACAAAATGGAGCAATAAAAGAAGACGTGCAAGACAAGAAAAAGTCACGGCCGTAGACAGTGCAAGGCTTTGTCCAGGGCAATGTCACTAGCACCTCTGACAGTGCCTCGCGGGGAAATGTTGGTGCCTTTGACAATGCTCCGCGCCGATGATGTGTATCCGAGCAACTTTTATTTTCTCCTTAATTTTGGACGTGTATACTTTAACCCTACCTTATAAATACCTCCAAAACTTAGTTTTTAAAGGGAGAGATATTATTCGAGAGGCAAAAGGGCTGCGAGACACTGGAAACAGCGAATCACACGAATTTTTTCTTCAGTTCTTCCTTAATCTATATTTGAATGCTTTCAGTCATTATCATGATTGTTAGTATGGCTACGAGTAGCTAAAATTTCTCATCTAGGGTTTTATGGAACCTTTTGAAGGATGATTTTCTATTGCATTTAATATAATTTGACCTTTGAATTTAACTACTTGTTCAACTACGTGCTTATTTCAGTTGATTGAATGGTCATCCATTGAATGTGCTTATTTCTTATGTGTTGCTTGAGAAATGATACATACTTAGGTGGTTGTTGAACAACATCACTCCCAAGGTATATGAGAGATCAATACAGCGAGTTTAAAAGCGGGATTAGAGATAACGAAGCTTTGATGTGATCATAGTGAGCGGTGAAAAAATGCGAGCTAGTGTAATTCGAGAAAATATGACTAGTACATTATTGTAGCTGCTCGATAGAGAATTACGATAAGTCGAGTGCTCATGATCAGTAGAGAATACTTAGGCGAATTATAGAAGATGTAGCTGGAAGGATTCCGACAATTGGAAAAATCATAACTCTAAGCCTCCTTAATTTTGTTTCCAACCCTTAGTTTCTTTAGTTGATTAATTTCTATTGCTTTTTGATAATCATTACTTAATTAGTTTAAGTAACTTAGAAGTTATTCGAGCTCGCCCTCTTGGTGATATTGAACAGTCATAGCGAAACCTTAGTTCTATGTGGGAGTCGACTCCGGAATCTTAGACCAGATTATATTTGCAGCGACCGTTTATCTTTTCTAGGACTAGAATTGGTCATAATTAAATTTTGTCACCGTTGTCGGGGAACTAACAGTGTAGCTGTAGCTGTAAATATTACTTGGTCTCAAATTTGAACTTTTATTTTATTTTTGATTTGAGACACACGACATCTTGAAATTATGAGGGTTTTGATGTTGGTAATTCTACTTTTGATCCTCCTTATGTATATTGTGGAGGAAATCACCCATGAAAAAATTATCAAAATATTCCCGAGAGTGAGTTATGTGCCCTAACTCAATCTTATGTGTGGAATGTGTGTGAGATGTGTTGTGGTCAAGATGGTCACTTTCATGGCTATGTTTATATTTCTTATCCTTCCCCAACCCCTTACTATGATGGTTCTACTATTTCTTGTGAAGTTAATAGGAACAAAGAACCCAGGGATGATAATCTGAAAGAGATAAAGGATATGCTAACGTGCCATATGGAACAAAGTAATGAGAAACAACTGCACATACAAAGGCAAGATGCTACTATTCGCAACCTGAAGGCAGAAGTGAGTCAATTGGTTGAAGCATATAATGCTCAACAAGACAATATTGGGGATAGTAGCCAAGAAGAGCATGAAGTAGATACTGAAATTGAGGTGCTAATGGAGGAGGCCAGATTAAAATACCAACAATCTATCTAACTAGAATTTGAGGATGTCGATGTTGAAGAAGTAATACTAGAGTCAGCCAAGGACATTGAAGATACAAATTTAGTTGACTATAGTGTGATTGGTGTTGAGAAGGTCAAAAATTTAGAAGTTCAGGTATTTGACCGTGTCGAATGTCATTCCAAACACTTTTCTATATTATGTTCGAATGGTGAAGTGAGAATTGATCCTCATGAGCATAAAAAGGAGTTAAGGGAAGAGGTAGATATATTTTGAAATATTCAAGGCCGTCTAGGCAAGGTGACACTCCTCGGTCGAGAGACAAAAGGTGCATGAGAGTTTACTTAATTTTTGGCTCACAAGAATTTGTACCACCCCAGGAGCATAATCATAAGCTTGAATCAAAACTTGGGGTTCAATTCATAAGCTCGAGGTGGAGGCAGGAAGTGGTTCACGTCATGCCACGACATTAAAATCAGGCGCTTTTTGGGAAACAACCCAACTTTACTACTTTTTTTTATTTTTAGTTTTTTTAAATTATTTTTGTAGTGTCATTTTATATTTTTTAGGAGAATGGGAAGCAAAGCTATTGGACGGATACAACAACAAGCCAGAAGGTTAGAACTAAGTGTGTGGTGCCCGCACAAAGAAAAATGCTCGGGAGAAGTCTGAGTACCCCATGAGCTGCTAGTGCTTCGGCCTTTGGCCTATCAGGAGTTTCTTTTATCCTCTTATTATTTATGTTGTACATTGGGGACAATGCATAATTTTAAGTGTGGGGTGAGGAGATTGCTGGAGTGACTTTCTATGCTATTTTAGTTGTGTTAGTTTAATTGATGGTTTTTTAAAGAAATATTTTGAACTTTTCCCAACAATGGATCTCCTAGACAAATTTCTTGAGGGATTTAAGTCTAAATAAAAAAAATACAAAAAAATAGAAAATAGAAAAATAAAAAAATATGTCATTTTATTTCCCTTAGGTAGTAATATTCCTGTACTTTTTATTCGTACACCAGGTCTTTCCACGGGATATAACTTGAACCGGATAGTAATTTTTTTAGAAGAGTACTTAGGAAATAAAGGAGAAGAAATGATGTGATTCACACCTTTTGACTTGTTTCATGGTTGCATACTTAGGTTATGACATGTGTTTCACGTTCCTTTAGCTTTAATATATGATGATGCCTTGAAAAAATGAATAGCATGTGGTATAACTTCTATGTCTTGGTTACTTTACTTGTGTTCACTTTCTGCCATATGCTTAATATATCTCTTGCCTTTGTGAATACTTGTGTGATTGAGAGTCTGAATGAAACCGTCTTTAGAGAGTCGTGTGTCATGTGTGAAGTGAGTTCTTTGCATAGTCCATATTATTGCATTTGAGTCTAGAACTTTCCCGGAATGTGAACTGAAGCGAAATCCTAGGTATTGCTCGGTTTGAAAAGTGATGTTAGGTTTTCTTTGATCTTTTCGAGTTTTGTTGCTTATCACAAATAAAATCATCCTTATATGCCCTTTTGATCCTATAAGCCTTTCTTTTGGCACTCACATTACAAGCCTATCCCCTTTTGTTGATCCTTATACCTCTTAAAGCACTTGAACTGTAAAGAGAGCGCTAGAAAGATGTAATAAGAAAACTTGGGGTAGTTGTTGAGCGGAACCAATAGAAGGAAGAAATGTGCAATTGTGCTTTAAATAAAAATCTACTAATGGCAAGGGGAAAAAAAGAAGAATAAATAAATAAATAAAGGTTTCTTATTTTTACGAGTGGATGTGATCTGAAGCAGTGTGCAAAGAAGAAGGAAAAATATTCTGGGGTGAGCTATATTATGACGATTGAAGTGGATTGAAGAAAGTTTTGCGCTAAAAATTAAATACGTGATGTGTTAAAGTGCTTAGGAGGGTTAGCCACTATATCCTAAATATATCATACCCGTTCCTTAGCCCACATTACAACCATGGTCTTAGTTGATTTAGGACTTAGCGGGCCTACATTAATAGAGGGTTTATATAATGGGCAAGCCTATGGTACCTTTTGCGTGCATGTGACTTCTTTGAGAGAGTGCGTGATTTTTCTTCATATGTGTGAGTTCTTAAAACATATTCGATCAAGTGATTTGGATGTGTGGACTGCTTACTCTTATTTTATTGTGAGGCACATGGTTTCACAAAGGATAGGTAACATTATTAGATTTTTCTGTTAGATTAAGTATTCAAGCCTCGGGTGCATTCTGACATTGAGTTAGTTTCCAAGGCTAGGATTGTTATAGCCATGTTGTTCCTATGTTTGATATTTTGAAATTGGGCATAAGTACGGGAAGTGTATTCGGACCACATATGCTAGAGCTTAATTGTTGGTTTCAACCATAGTAACATGTGTAGTATATTATGAATGTGTGGATTGTGGGGTAGTTGAAGAGGAAGTGTTTAGTTGTTGACTCGAGGGCGAGTAACATTTGAGTGTGGGGTGTTGATGTCGTGCTATAATTTCATATATTTTGACGTTACTTACCCTACTTGCTTATTTTTTGGATGCCAATTCGTGCGACAATTAAGCTTAATGGAGTATATTTTACGTGTAGGAAAACTTGGACATGAAGTGGAGAAAAATTGTACGAAATGGTACCTCAAAGCTACAAAATGGAGCAATAAAAGAAGACTTGCGAGGCAATGAAAAGTTATGGCTTTAGACAATGCAAGGGTTTATCCAGGTCACTATCATTGGTGCCTCGCGGGGAAATGTTAGCAATCTGATGGTGCCTTGCAGAGTAATATTGGTGCCTCTAACACTGCCCCGTGCCGATGATGCGTATCCGATCCACTTTTATTTCCTCCTTAATTTTGGACGTGCATACTTTAACCCTGCCTTATAAGTACCTTCAAAACATAGTTTTTAGGGGGAGAGATATTATTGGAGAGACAAAAAGGCTACGGGTCACTGGGAAGCAACTATCACACGAGTTTTCTTTTCCGTTCTTCCTTAATCTGTATTTGAATGCTTTCAGTTATTAGCACGATTGTTAGTATGGTTACGATTAGCTAAACTTTCTCATCTAGGGTTTGATGGAATCTTTTGAAGGATGATTTCTTGTTGTATTTAATATAGTATAACCTTTGATTTATCTACTTGTTCAACTTCGTGCTTATTTCAATTGATTGAATGTTCATCGATTGATTGTGCCTATTTCTTATGTGTTGCTTGAGAAAGGATACATATTTAGGTGGTTGTTGAACAACGTCACTCTCAAGGTATATACGGCGAGTTTAAAGGCGGGATTAAAGATAACGAAGCTTTGACGTGATCATAGTGAGCGGTGGAAAAGTGCGAGCTAGCATAGTTCGAGAGAATATGACTAGTACATTATTGTAGTTGCTCGAGAGAGAATTACGATATGTCGAATGCTCATGATCAGTAGAGAATACTTAGGCAAATTATAGAAAATGTAGCGGGAAGGATTCCGACTATTAGAAAAATCATAACTCTAGGACTCCTTAATTTTGTTTCCAACCCTTAGTTTCTTTAGTTGATAAATTTCTATTGTTTTATGATAATCATTAGTTAATTAGTTTAAGTAACTTAGAAGTTATTCGAGTTTTCCCTCTTGGTGATATTGAACAGTTATAGTAAAACCTTAATTCTCTGTGGGATTCGACTCCGAACTTTTAGAGTGGATTATATTTGCAGCGATCGCTTAACCATTTTAGGACTAGAGTTGGGCGTGATTACTAATCTACTTTAAGTATACAATATTTGGAGATCTCATGTCGTAAACATAATTGAGATTGAAGTATAGTTAATTAATTGATTAATAAATAGTCATCACTCATATGGGAAAATTTAATACTTTCTAAATGATATAATTAAAATAATAAAAAAATAATATACGTACTACTTTTTAACCATCAAAGAGTGCAGTGAGATATATTTTAAATTTGAGCCTTAGAAACGAAAGTATTCTTATGTAGCGTAAATATGAATTAATCAATACAAAAGATTCCAATACGAGATAGTTATTAAGAAAAACTCCTTTTAAATGTACTTTTAAAATTTCGTTTCTGTTATAAATATATTATATTATGGATGTTCATTTAGTACTCCGTTGTAAATAAGCTTCCTGAAGAAGCTTATCCATATGAGACTCCACCGTAAATATGTTTATCTATTTAGTACTATACTGGAAATAAGCTTCCTGAAGAAGCTTATCACTTCGGTACCCGGTTATGGATAAACATTACCCCCAGTATAAGTTTATCCCTACCGGGTATAATAGGCTTATATTTTCAGTACCCAGTTATGGATAAACATTACCCCCGGTAAAAGATTATCCATACCGGGTATAATAAGCTTATCCATTCAGTACTCCGTTATGGATAAATATTGCTCTCAGTAGAAGATTATCCATATCTGGTACAGCAGCAGCTTACACAGCAGCTTGTAGTAGCAGCTTACAGAGCAGCTTCCTTTCTTCTATAAATAGAAGAGATTTCAGTTCATTATGGACATCAGTTTGAGTTCGAACAATATATCAGTTTCTCTCTATACTTGTCTTTACTTTACAGTCTTTATTTTATAACACGTTATCAGCACGAAGCTCTACCATCTCGAACAAATATTTTGAAAGTATCTGAGAATATGGATAACCCTCAAATTATGTTTGGATCAAAGACAAATCATGAAGATATTTGTGTTATTGATAGTGGAACAACTCATGCCATATTCATCGATCAGAAATACTTTTCTTATTTGCATAAGGAAAAAGCAAATGTTTCAACAATTTCTGGTAATATAAGTTTGATTGAAGGTTCCGGAAGAGCCATAATATTTCTGTCTAAGGGAACAAAACTTATTATAGACAATGCATTGTTCTCCTCCAAGTCCCGAAGAAACTTGTTGAGTTTTATAGATATCCGCCGAAATGGGTATCATGTAGAGACAATAGATGAAATGAACAGGGAATATCTTTGTATTACAAAGAATATTGGCCAGAAATGCATTGTAGAAAAGTTACCAACTTTATCTTCTGGCTTATACTATTCAAAAATTAGTACAATTGAAGCACACTCTATCGTAAACCAGAAGTTTACGGATTCAAATACTTTTGTGCTTTGGCATGGCCGTTTGGGCCATCCCGGATCAATAATGATGAGACGAATTACTGAAAATTCGAGTGGGCATCCATTAAAGAACTTGAAGATTCTTACAAATGACGAATTTTCTTGTGATGCTTGTTATCAAGGAAAAATGATCACTAGACCATCACCGATGAAGGTTGGTATTGAATCCCCTGCCTTTTTGAAGCGTATACATGGGGATATATGTGGACCTATTCACCCACCAAGTGGGTTGTTTAGATATTTTATGGTCCTAATAGATGCATCTTCAAGATGGTCTCATGTGTGTCTACTATCATCTCGCAACCTGGCGTTTGCAGAGCTATTAGCCCAAATAATTCGATTAAGGGCACAATTCCCAGATTATCCTATAAAGGCCATTCGCCTTGATAATGCTGGAGAATTCTCATCTCAAGCTTTTGATGATTATTGTCTATCAGTTGGGATAAAAGTTGAACATCCTGTAGCTTATGTTCATACTCAAAATGGCCTTGCAGAGTCATTTATTAAACGCCTGCAATTGATAGCAAGACCACTACTTATGAAAACAAAATTGCCCACTACTGTTTGGGGCCATGCTATCTTGCATGCAGCATCACTTATCCGTCTCAGACCGACACATTATAATAAATATTCTCTGTCACAATTAGTTTTTGGTCATGAACCAAATATTTCCCATCTACGAATTTTCGGATGTGCTGTATATGTGCCAGTAGCACCACCACAACGTAGTAAGATGGGACCACAGAGAAGGATAGGAATATATGTTGGGTTTGAATCACCCTCTATTATTCGCTATCTTGAACCATTGACAGGAGATTTATTTACTGCTCGATTTGCAGATTGTCGGTTTGATGAAACAAATTTCCCACAATTAGGGGGAGAGAAAAAGGAAATCAAAAGAGAAATTGTGTGGAAAGTTTCATCATTATCTCACTTTGATCCCCGTACCCCTATATGTAATCAGGAGGTCCAGAAGATCATCCATTTACAGAATATAGCAAATCAAATGCCAGACGCATTTACTGATTTGAAAAGGATAACTAAGTCACATATCCCAGCAGAGAATGTGCCTATCCGAATTGATATCCCAGTAGGACCATCTACTAGCATGGGAGCTAGTGAACCTAAAGCACGCCTGAAGCGTGGTAGGCCTTTGGGTTCTAAGGATCGAAATCCTCGAAAAAGAAAATCGACAAATGATCAAAACGATACTATGAAGGGATCTCCTGAAGAGACCCAAAATCTGATTAGTTCTGAGATTCCTGAAGAAATCAATGAACTCGAAGCTCATGTGAGTGAGGAACTTTTAATAAGTTCGAACGGTGATGGGATTAATTTAAATCGATTTGAAATATTGGTGGATAATATTTTTGCATATAATGTTGCACTTAATATTATGCAATATAGTGAGGATCTTGAACCTCGATCTGTCGAAGAATGTCGACAAAGATCTGATTGGCCAAAATGGCAAGAGGCAATTCAATCGGAATTGAAGTCACTTGCTAAAAGAGAGGTCTTTGGACCAGTAGTCCAAACACCTGCTGGTATAAAACCAGTTGGTCATAAATGGGTTTTTGTGCGAAAAATGAATGATAAAAATGAAGTTGAAAGATACAAAGCTCGCCTTGTTGCACAAGGATTCTCACAACGACCTGGAGTCGATTTTGATGAAACATATTCACCTGTTATGGATGCCATAACATTTCGATATCTCATCGGTTTAGCACTACATGAAAAGCTTGAAATACATCTAATGGATGTAGTTACAGCTTATCTGTACGGTTCACTTGATAATGAAATTTATATGAAAATTCCTGAAGGATTTAAAATGCCTGAAGCAAAATCTCAGGAAATGTATTCAATCAGATTACAAAGATCTTTGTACGGTTTAAAGCAATCTGGGCGCATATGGTATAATCGCCTTAGTGAATATTTGCTGAAAGAAAGTTACATAAATGATGTTATTTATCCATGTATTTTTATAAAGAAAATGGCATCAGAATTTGTTATACTTGCTGTTTATGTTGATGACATAAATCTTGTTGGAACTCCAGAAGAGCTCCAAAAGGTAATTGAATATCTTAAGAAAGAATTTGAGATGAAAGATCTTGGAAAGACAAAACTTTGTCTTGGTCTGCAAATTGAATATTTAGCAGACGGGATCTTTATCCATCAATCTGCCTATACAGAAAGGGTCTTAAAACGCTTTTACATGGACAAAGCGCACCCATTGAGTACACCAATGGTTGTTCGATCACTTGAAGTGAATAAGGATTTGTTCCGACCTCCAGAAGAGGACGAGGAACTCCTTGGTCCCGAAGTACCCTATCTTAGTGCAATTGGTGCACTAATGTATCTTGCTAATGCTACAAGGCCTGACATAGCATTTTCTGTTAATTTACTAGCAAGATATAGTTCTTCTCCTACACGGAGACATTGGAACGGGATTAAGCATATATTGCGATATTTAAAGGGAACTCTTGATATGAGTTTGTTTTATGCTAACAAAGATAGTGCAGACCTTGTTGGTTATGCAGATGCAGGTTATTTATCTGATCCCCATAAAGCTCGATCTCAAACCGGCTACGTATTTACATATGGAGGTACTATCATATCATGGCGCTCTACAAAGCAATCTATTGTTGCTACTTCTTCAAATCACGCTGAGATAATAGTTATTCATGAAGCAAGTAGGGAATGCGTATGGTTGAGATCAATAATTCATTTTATTCGAGAAAAATATGGTTTGGAATGTGAGAAAAGACCCACAAATTTATACGAAGACAATGCTGCATGCATAGCCCAATTGAAGGGAGGATTTATAAAAGGAGATAGAACGAAGCACATTTCACCAAAATTATTCTACACACACGATCTTCAGAAAAATGGTGACATTGATGTGCAACAAATCCGTTCAAGTGATAATCCAGCAGATTTATTCACTAAATCTTTGCCAACTTCAACTTTTGAGAAGATGGTATACAAGATTGGAATGCGGAGACTCAAATATTTGAAACAAGGTTTTCATCAGGGGAGTAAAATACGCGATGCACTCTTTTTCCCTTACTAAGGTTTTTTCCCATGGGGTTTTCCTTATAAGGTTTTTAATGAGGCACCTAACAATGCGTATTACTAAATATGTGTACTCTTTTTCCTTCACTAGAATTTTTTTCCCACGTGGTTTTTCCTAGTGAGGTTTTAATGAGACACATGATCTTTTAATGAACATCCAAGGGAGAGTGTTATAAATATATTATATTATGGATGTTCATTTAGTACTCCGTTGTAAATAAGCTTCCTGAAGAAGCTTATCCATATGGGACTCCACCGTAAATATGTTTATCTATTTAGTACTATATTGGAAATAAGCTTCCTGAAGAAGCTTATCACTTCGGTACCCGGTTATGGATAAACATTACCCCCAGTATAAGTTTATCCATACCGGGTATAATAGGCTTATCTTTTCAGTACCCAGTTATGGATAAACATTACCCCCGGTAAAAGATTATCCATACCGGGTATAATAAGCTTATCCATTCAGTACTCCGTTATGGATAAATATTGCTCTCAGTAGAAGATTATCCATATCTGGTACAACAGCAGCTTACACAGCAGCTTGTAGCAGCTTACACAGCAGCTTGTAGTAGCAGCTTACACTGCAGCTTGTAGTAGCAGCTTACACAGCAGCTTGTAGTAGCAGCTTACACAGCAGTTTGTAGTAGCATCTTACAGAGCAACTTCCTTTCTTCTATAAATAGAAGAGATTTCAGTTCATTATGAACATCAGTTTGAGTTCGAATAATATATCAATTTCTCTTTATACTTGTCTTTACTTTACAGTCTTTATTTTATAACAGTTTGTTCCTAATGGTGCGAGGAATTATGGAAGACTAGTATGATGAAGTGCGCTATAGTTGGGCCTACCTAACAACACATTTTAGAACTACATAATGAGCCCACGTGTTGCTTGCCAATCGTTGACTACAGTCCACGTTGACATTAAATCTCTCTTTTCCTTTTTTTCTTTTTCTTTTAAAAATTAGGTCATTAACTCCCCAAAATATCGTCCTTATCGCTTTATCCAAGGGGATGGATTTAATCCAATTTCCTATTCGACCCCTCATTCATCCCACACTTAATGTGGACAAATTGCACCGATAACCACATAGTAAAATAGAGATAAAGACTGGTTCAAGTTTAACTAAATTGGGTTAAAAAGTAGAAAACAAGTTAGGCTAATATCAAAGTAATTGGCTACTCCAAACTAGGTTAGCTAATGTGACACGAAGCAGATTCGTCTTGTGGACGTGTTCAAATATATACTTGGTTCATTCAATTTGCAAATCAATTTTGGTAAGAGCCGTGCTTTGACCCAACCCCAGCGACATTACAAAAATTTCAAATTAAAAAATTATATTTATTTGAGCAATTTTGCAATGAGGATGTTTCCTGGTATGTTCGTGGAAATATATATAATTATCTTATGACATGCATGACATTCATTCAAAAACCTTTTTTTTTCTTATAAAAAAAAAAGGTGGTCGTCGTAAGTTATCTTCCCACCAGAACTGGATTAGATTAGTCTACCAACTTCAGTAAGCGCGCAATAGAAATAGGGTTATTGCATTGAAGAAGATAATTAGGATTTTAATGAAGTTAATAATAGTACAATGTTCTAAATATCTGCAGCAATTTTTGTATATATTTCATCTTATTGCATGGAAAAATATCTTTCTTAAAAAAATTCTGCACGACTGTGCCATGTAATTTCGATAAAAGGCAGACAGTATCGTACAAATTCATTTAGGAAGATAAACATTTAAGATTAATTAGATGACCTTTATTTTAAAAAAAAAAACAATGCATTTCTCAGTTTACAAATGCATGTATGTGGAGGAATGTGAAAAAGCATGAACACGGAAGAGCTTATATAGATTTATTTTCCAAATTATAAGGATTATTATTAATCAGTTACCCTACAGTATCTTATTATATGTAAACACAAATATTAGTGTCCCATTTATATGTTAAAAGGTATTGATTGGTATCAACTATCAAGTGATGAAGTATGCTTCTGAAATACGAAGAAACTTAATATTGCTTTGATAAAAGAAGTCTTTATTTTGATAAATTATATATCATGAATAGAAATTACATGGGAAGAAATTTTAATTAGACTTCAAGCTGAATGAGATTTGCATCTATACCCGCTTTTTGGGTTACGTTTTAACTTATATTCGCTTTGAAAAAAAAATTGCAAGCATACCCACTTTTCGCGTAAACTTCAAGCATACGGGTCTGAAGTAGCAAAGACAACCACGCAAACTTCAGCATTCTAATAGACGGGCCTGAAGCTGTTTGTAATTACTTAACTTAAGCATTCTACTAGCTGAAGTTTTGTTCTCTATTTGCTGACCTTCAGCATGTTTTAACTAAAGTTTTGCCCTACATTCAATAGTTTTATCGTAAAGCTTTTTCAAAAACTTCAGCAGAAGATGCTGAAGTTATTTAGTTCATTTGTAAAAATTTTAGCACTAAATAAGCTGAAGTGTTGTCCTGAATTCATTAGTTTTGTCATAAAGCTTTTTCAAAAACTTCAGCAGAAGATGCTAAAGTTATTTAGTTCATTTGTAAAAAGTTCAGCACTAAATAAACTGAAGTTTTTGTCCTACAGTCGTACTAGCTGAAGTTTCAAAGTTTCAGCATAATAGTTCAACTTTCAAAGCTTAGTGTAAGAATTGCATCAATAAAGCGCAATCAGCTTGCTGTTTGATAATTCATTCCTGGATCAATCTGAATTCATTGCAAATATAATAAATACAGACAATGAATTATAAATAGATGAAGAAAAGATCTAAAATGTTGTTTCAACAAAAATGGCAGTCACTATGAGCAAATCAGTAGTAAAATATACTACAAATTACAAAAAATAAAGAGTAGAATAAAGAATAGAAAAGAAAGGATGAAGAAAGGAGCGCACAAGTAGCAGGAAGAAGGAGGTGTCTGAAGTTGTAAAAATTAGGGTATAGATTAAATAATTTTAAAAATATAAATATAGGTTAAATGGAGGCAATCAAATAGGGTGCCCCGTGCAATTTTTACAAAATGAATAACCTAAGAGGCCATCATTTGGTGAAGGGAAAATCTTATCTTTTCCAAAAATTGTACCAAAAAGAGGTGAGTTTTTTGTTGTCATACCAAGCTTATCATAAAATCGTATAAAATTCCAAAACAAAAAGACGCCTTTAATCCTTGAAATGATAGATTTTCTAGTCAATATTTAGTGTGAGATTCAAGTCACTAATGCCAAACACAAGTAGAGGAACAAATCCAAATTCCAAAGATGTATAAACGTGAAGAAATATTCTTATCAACGTCTGCATCGTTAATATATCTTCTAACAATTGAAGTAGATCTCCTTTATTTAGTTTTGTCTTTTTCCTGATAAATATAAACGTGGAAAATTATGAAATACTTCGATGACTTCTGTGTGTGTTTGATGAAGTGAAGATGCAAACTCCAAATGGAAGAGTCGAGCATCTCAATATCTTCCCTATAAATACTTAAGTCGTACGTATTAACCACCAAAGGATGTGGTGCAGTGGATGAGGCTGCTCTTTCCTTAACTAGAGGTCCCGAGTTTGAACCCTGAATATAAAAAAAGTTCTTTGATAGGGAGCGTTTCCTCTCGACTGGGGGCCTACGCAATGCGAATCTGGATATAGATGGGTTCCAATACGGATATCGGATACCGGGTGGGAAACCAAAAAAAATCGTACGTATTATGATTATCTTCAATTACAGTATTTGATTTGACCGGAGATAATTATCCTTTGCTCTTACCAACAAAACGATATATAATTTTTAATTATATTTGTAAAACTATATGGATAAATAAATAATAATGACCCGGCCATTTTTCAAGAACCAAATTGGACACAAAGCTAAAGGCCAAAGCAAATTATTTATGCTAATTACCAACGAAAAATTAATTGAAGCAGGTCCAAAATCCCGTAAATGTCGGTGACTTTTCTATTTTTCCGTATCAAATTTTGTGTGCGGACGTAAATTAAAAATAAGGAACTATATGTACGTTTATAAGTAGTTTATTACAAAAATTAGATAATTTATAAAATATTATTAAATATTAATCAAATATTACCAATATCAGCCAATTAGATATTTGTAGCAAAAAAGGGTTAAAAATTTGCTCTTTTTTTGAGTGAGTGTTATTAGAATAGATTGGGTACATCTGAAGGAGCATGCAATTTCAGGATGATTTCGTGGAGTTTTTGAGGTGGTTTGAATTGAAAATTTGTTAAGAGTGGCATAGCCATTGAAGGAATAGAGAGAATAGAGAAAGGAAGAAGAAAGTAATAGAGCACAGTTTGGAAAATATCGAATCTATTTTTGCCTGCATTGTATATATATATACACACACACACACATCACTTAATCACTAACTACCTACCAATATATTAGTTGTTGATAGCTGTACATTTAGCCCACTAACTAACTTCTAACCTCCTAACTAACCTCTACACTATGCATTCTTCTCAACACTCCCTCTCAAGCTGAGGGATGGAAGAAGTTCTTCATTCCCAGCTTGCTAATCAAATACTCATGTTGTGGTTTGCATAGACTCTTGGTAAGCAAGTCAGCAGGTTGTTCCTTAGTCCCAATATGTTGAGTCTGAATTTGACCACTCTGAATTTTCTCCCTTACAAAATGACAATCAATGTCAAAATGTTTTGTCCTTTCATGAAATATGGGATGTGCAGCAATCTGTATAGCAACTTTGCTATCACAGAACAACTGCACAAGATTGTTCATTGCAACTCCTAGCTCTCCAAACAAACCAACTAGCCAAGTGACTTCAGCAACATCAGCTGTCATGCTCCTGAATTCTTTTTCAGCAGAGCTCCTAGAAACTGTGCTTTGCTTCTTCGACTTCCAAGAGATTAATGCTTCACCAAACTTAACTATATAACCAGTAATAGACTTCCTTGTTTCCACACATGAACCCAGTGTGAATCACAGTAAGCAACTAGTTCCTTGTTACCTTTTACTGGCATAAACAGTCTCAATCCTGTAGTTCCCTTGACTTCCATATGTGACTGCTTAGGAGCATGCATGTGTTGGCTCAGTACTTGAATAACAAAGGCAATGACTGTCCTTGTCATTGTCAAGTACAGCAGTCTGCCCACTAGTCTTTGATAGCTTCATGGGTCCTCAAGTTGTCCATCTATAAAGGTTTCCCCTTTGTTCATGAATTCATAAATGCTACTGAGGTAAGTTTATGATTGAACTCAAGGGGTGTAGCAACATGCTTTCCACCAGCCAATCCTAGCTCAGACACTAACTCAAGCGCATATTACCTTTGATTCATAAGAATTCCTTCTTTAGATCTAGAGAACTCAATTCCTAGAAAGAATTTTAATTCTCTCACGTCCTTCATTTTGAACTTAGCTTGCAAGTCTGTCCTCACTTGATGAATAAGCTCCACATTGTTCCCAGTAAGCAATAGGTCATACCAGGATTACTATCAGATCACCACCTACCCTTTGTATGAAAAGAGAATAATCATAATGAGACTGAACAAATCCCATATACTTGAGAGCAGAAGTCAGCTTCAAGTTCCATTATCTAGGAGCCAACTTAAGTCCATACAAGGACTTGTGCAATCTACATACTTTCTTATGACACTTCCCCTGGCCGGCAAAGCCATCTGGGATCTGCATATAGACCTCCTCAAGAAGGTATCCTTGAAGAAACGCATTGTGCACATCTATTTAAAAAATAAACAAACCAGATGTTGCAGCCAAAGCCACCACAGATCTCACTCTCACCATCTTGACCACAGGAAAGAAAGTCACTTTGTAATCTAGTCATGCAAGCTGACTATACCCCTTAGCAACCAGCCGAGCCTTATACCTTTCCACCTCCACAGTGGACTTATATTTGACTTTGAACACCCACTTGCAGCCAATAAGAGTCTTGCCAGGATGCAGGTCAACAATGGACCAGGTCTGATTTTCCTCAAGAGCAACAATCTCAGCCTACATGGCTTCTATCCACTTAGGATCAGTATTGGCCTCAGCATAGAAAGTAGGCTCAGACACAGCTGAGTATGCAGCAATACAAGCCTGATAGGCAGGAGACAACTTGTCATAACAAACATACTGGAAATGGAATAATTGCAGACTGCTCCTTTGGATGGTACAACATAGTCTTTTAACCATATATGAGGAACAAAGTTCCTAGATGATTTCCTAATAGGAGGTGGAGCAGCAATAGGAGAAGGACTGGATAGTGGAGGAAGATCAGAAGTTAGCTGAGTAGAATCAACTTATTGACTAGAAACAGAAGAATGAGACTCAGTTATAGGAGTTCTAGGAGAAGGAATTTACTAAAGAGAAGAACAATCAGCTTCTAAAAGATCTAAAATGGGAAATAAAGGAGAAGAATCAGATATGTCATGCTTAAAGGAAAGACATCCTCTTTGAAGACAGTGTCCCTGCTCACAAAGAATAGTTTTGAGTGAAGACCATATAAAATGTATCCCTTTTGCATAGAAGAGTAGCCAAGATGAACAACAGGAATGGCTCACTAACTAACTTCTAACTTCCTAACTAACCTCTACACTATGCATTCTTCTCAACAAAATTCGAAGTAGAAGATGATCATGAAAAAAAATGATATGTGTATCACATATGTATCATATTTGTATCAAATGTGTATTATATGTATATCCATGTATACATGTGTGTGAGATATATGTGTCATAGAAGAATTTTTTAAACTCGATATTAACTACGAATTGTGATACCAAATCAATCCAAATCACCTCCAATCTTCCTCAAATTTTTGTGTATTGACTCATTTATATGTTTTCATTGAATTTAACCCATTGAAAAAAAAAATCCTTTTTACTTAGATTTTTTAAATCTTATATATATGTATCATCTTATTTGCTATCTCATCCATGAAATTTTCTTTCCGTTTTGCATCTAATGTTGCCGATCACGCTTAAAAATATTGAAGATGATCTTTGCGTGTGATTTTTGAAGAGAAAGAACCTTATTTATTTAGGTTTTTAATTTTTATATGTGCTTGTCTAATTTTGATAAATTTATAATTAATGCCCGGGTAATTTGAGGCTTATGTGAGGCATTTATATAAGATTCCCTAAAAAAAACTACTCCGTTGTATATTAATTTCAAAGAGTTATAAAACAAATTCAATGAACCTAAGTTGGTTGGCTAAGAGGCACCAAGAAATTGAAATAAAAATGAAAAGATAAGAACTCAAGTAAAAGATGAACTCCAAACCGACAATTTTTTAGGACCTCCAAAGGACGAACGAGATGCATATAACTTCACCATTATCAGTCAAACTGTGTGAACATAACATGTTTTTCTTTTTGGGCAACGGCAAGTATCAAAACCTTTTATTTTTTTATTCTACATTTCCTTATTATTTTAAATATATTTTAAAAAAAAGTATTTTATGCATGTCCTCGCTGAAAAAAGAAAAGACAAAGTAGCAGTGGGGAGTGAATCGAGTGATCAGCATTAAATTTCGTGTACATCTATAAGGAGAAAGTAGCTCTAAGATTAGATACCAACTGTTGCATTGACGGCTGTGTCATCAAGTTTAAATTTTCCTCCTGCTTATATATATAGCCCTCGTTTCTGCCTTGTCAGTTTGAAAGTGAAATATTTGTCGGAGAATTTTGTCTGGGGAAAAAAATTGTACCTATACAATATGTGCTCAAAATCTTCAGAAATAGCTGCTGATGATTCAGTCACACATCAACAAGGAATTAACAATCAATTCAGAAAGATTTTCTGAGCTTTGAAAAAGTGTTCGACGAAATTATATTAGAGTTCGACTTCGCCATATATAGCTCAAAGTCGGTGATTTTGGATTCATTAGAAAAAGGCTTGTTTCAAAAGAAAAAGGTGAAAAGGCCAAAAGGGTGTTGATATTTCATAGAAAATCAACTGGGGTAGAGATAATAATTTGTTTTTTCAGAATTTTTCTAGTTTAAAAATTGGGTACAAATCAGTACATGTGCTTGTTAATAAAGGTGGCGAATCCAGGAGAATCCGGCGAGCATGACAGAATTCCATCAACGGGAGGTGATTCAGAAAGTACAACAACAACTACTACTACCACAGAAGGAGGAATTCCGCAGCCATATGAACAATCATTTGAAGAAATGTTGCGACAACAAATACAACAAGAAACAGAGTATTTGATGTCTTCATCTGCAACTCCGATGTTTTCAGGGTATAGTCAGACAAGGGAGATGTCAGCAATGGTAACGGCGTTAACGCATGTTGTGTCGGGAAGGAGACAAGGAGAGTTGACTTACCGGCCGGAAATTACGACATCGTTTGGTGGTGGTTCGCCGTCATCTTCGAGTTCAGGGTCATGGGCTGGACAGAAGAGAAGACGTGATCAAGAAGAAAGTGTTGCTGCAGAGCAAGTTCAAAGGGTTTATGGAGGTTTTGGTGAATTTAGAAGTGGAGAATCATCTTCCTCTGTTAAACCTGGTGTGTATTAAATATTCTTTCCTTTATTATTTCGGAGTTCATTCTTTTCCTTATTTTTCCCTTCTCAAAATTCACACTTTTAAAATACTAGCAGTAGTTTTTTGTTTTTGTAGAGTAATTCAATTTATGTTCTTAATTTAGTTCTTTTTTATTATTGCTTCCTCTCTGTTTTTCTTTCCCCTTCCTCTGGTTTTCTTAATTTAGTTATTTTCTATTATTGCCCGTTCTTGAAAGTTGTGAACAGGGGATTACTACTAATGTTTAATTAATTCTGTATTTCAGATTTTCATTTTAATTGCTCTGTACTACTCAATTAATGCAATATCATATACTAATTATTTCTCCCAGAAGAAGCCTCAAGCATGGTAGCACCACCAACCACCACAACCGCGGCGGCGCAACCAACACCACAATCAGCGGAAGGGGGAGCTGAAGAAACAGGGGAAAGGAGGAAGAGATACAGAGGAGTAAGACAAAGGCCATGGGGAAAATGGGCAGCTGAAATAAGAGATCCACACAAAGCAGCTAGAGTTTGGTTAGGCACATTTGATACAGCTGAAGCTGCCGCTAGAGCTTATGATGAAGCTGCTCTTCGATTCAGAGGAAACAGAGCTAAGCTCAATTTCCCCGAAAATGTCCGCTTATTACCACAACAACAACAACAATATCAACCCACAACAAGATCAGCCATTTCCAGCTCCTCAGCAGCTTCACAATTCCCATTAATGGCTGCAGCAACAACTCCATCACCATTTTTTCAAACATATCAACCTCAGCAGCAGCAGCAGCAGCCGCCTTTTCAGAGTTCAGAAATGGTTAGAGATTATTGGGAATACTCACAATTATTGCAAAATCCTGGTGATTTTCATGCACAACAATCTTCGTCGTCCTTGTTAGAGCAAATGTTGTTTGCTTCTTCATCAATGGGTCTTTTGCATTCACACACATTCCCTTCTTATTCTTCATCTTCCTCATTAGCTACTTCCTCTTCAGCTTCTTCCCCTGCTTATCCCCTGTTTTACTCTGCTCAACAATCACGTTTCTTTCAGCCACCACAAACTAGTCATCAAAATCAAACTAGTAGCAGCACCTCCAGTTTTCCTGCACCTTTTTGGACTAGTTCAACCCACTACCCACCTTCTTCTAGCTAATTTTCATACTTCCATCCTTTTTCCTTTTTTTTTTATATTTTATTTTTACATTTTTTTTTAAAAGTTAATGGGTATCCAGTTTTTTTTTTTGTTTTTTCTTTTCTTTGGATTTTAGTTTTTGATTTTCTTGTGTTTTGTAGTTAGCAGGTAGGGAGATAGGACATAGGCAAGGACTAATACTGGCACTTTTATTGTTGTCCTTATTTGAAGGATAGATGGTTTTATACCAAGTACAGTACAAGAAGAATAGTACAAGAAAGAAGCATATCTAGGTTTTTATATTACCCCCACAAATTTAAATGTTGTTGTCATTTTTGATGATTTACCAAAGAAACTTGCAGATACCATCCAACTTGTCAAGTTTGTTTGTTTTCTTCTTTCTGTTTTGCAAGTTACCATCACATTCAAATCACTATACAATTCTAATAGTGTTGATGATCTTTGGCTCATTTGTGCCTTCAATTTCTTTTTGTTCCGTTACTTGGACCAATGCCTTTTATCTTTTAGTGAATCCATTTATTGTGTTATCAAAGATCCAAAATGGTCAATTTTCGTTTTCTTTTTATTGTCAAACTGTAGGTTAGGTTAGGGGCGCCAAACATGCGGGTCGGGTCGGGTCGGATATGAGTGAGTTGAAGACAAGTAATATAAAAATAGATAAATTATCTGATCCGACATATATTTAATACAGATAAAAAATAATTAACCAGATATAAATATTCATATTATCCATGACTTCTTGAATATGTTCACCTTTAAGAAAATTTTTATTCTTCGAAATTTGAGAAACTTCTAATTTTGTAAATTGGGACTTTATAAATGTAAAATGTTAAATCTATTAGTTATTTATTTTTTAAGTGATTAATATAATTTTATTTAAATTTGATTCGCTTTAAGAAAATTATTTATTTTCAAATGAATAATATGAATGAATAATTTTTTTTTAAATTATTTTGTCGCCACTAAGTTAGGTTAAATTAATAGAGTAGTATGTTAGTCTTAGTCTAAAAATAATTTTAAGAGTTTATCCATATTTGGTGGACGAAGGGTGTCGAAAGTGTTAGGTACTGAATTTGATTTGATAAGACTGTGACAACGTAAACATCCCTTGGGTTGTGGTTATCCCTTGATGTTTAAATATGGAATACCTCGTTAACAAAGCGTAAAAGAATGATATTCTTGTGTCACCATTCTCATCTCAATCTCTATTACTTATATCATTCTTTTTGTATCTTTTTGGGTTTTGGATGATCTAATCACATGATAAGCTTATTACGCCTGCGTAAATTGCTAGTCATGTCTTAACATGACATCTTGTCACGCAGTCATTGGCTAAGAACTCAGTGATGGTATTCAAAGGTTTCTTTTTAATACACGCATAATTACTTTTTTTTTGTTCAACTCTATTTTCGATGGCTGAACTATGTGTCAACTTTATTGCTCTATATTTCCGACGACTTATGATTTCTAAATTCTAGAAGGACAATTTTAAGTGCTAGTACAAATTTTAAATTTAATGTGTATATATTTAATAAAAAGTTTAATGTATATATCTTATTTAAGCAAAAATTATTGGACTTCTGCCTTCGCCTCAGTGTTAATATATTCCACATGAATATTAGGGGTGCTTATGAGGCAGCTCAGGCAGATATTTACGCTTAACGATTTGGATTACCGGTTATTTGTTTATAAATATAATAATTCACTAATCAACCAATAATACACCAGACGGATTGGTATTGAATTAGTGATTATCGGACGGTTATCAGATGAATTATCGGCTAAATCAAATAGATAATTTAAAAAAAATGTAAAGAACTAGAGATAAGGGAAAATTTAGGTCCATATTTATTTATACAATATTTTCTAATACATGCGACATGCAATATCCGGTACAAAGGAGAGTAAATAAGTATGTGGTATGGATAAAAAAAAATTTGACAACTCATTTGAAAGAAAAAATATTTTACGAGAAAAACAAGTTAGTTAACTAATGCACAAATAAATCTCCTCCTTATCTTATAGAAAAATACACGTGACATGCAATTTATGTCTGACCAAATTCATGTTTGAACTTTGAAGAACTGACTCATGAGGGAGACGACTGTTGCCGGTGTTGAATTGAAAATTTAGGATTTCAAGTAGTACTTTATAAACATAGGGGTAAAAGGCAAATATAATAATTCTTAGCGGGTTAACGGTTGATAAGATAAGAAAATTGAGTAATCCACAAGAAAACAGGTAATTATAAAATTTCAATCCATTCACCAACTTTTACCCGATAACCCGATACCAATAAGCTAATAAGATAATTTTGCGGTTCGGTTAATGGTTAGGATTCGATTTTGAACAGCCTTAATGAGTATTCTATATTTACCTACATTTAAAATAGGCCATTTGGCTTTGTTTGCCCTTTAAAACGGATAACAATTGAATTTATACGCGATTTTAAGGATATGTGGGTTAATTCAATACAAGTGATTAATAACGTTAGATTAAGCAAATAAAAGACGTAACAAATGACCAAACCAATGATAATAATGAATCCTAGCTCGGTTAAAGGCTTAATGAGGGACGTGCCTTCAGTTCCGAGCTTGCACTTGTGAAGAACTTATGAACAAGAACAAGAACTTTCAATAGCTTTTAGAAACAGAAGTATATTTCCTTGATATGCATATTACAGTGTCCCTAATATATAATAATCTTTCCCTTTATATAGTAGGCGAGTTTTACCCTAAGTACAATTCTAAGAAAGGTAAAAATCTTCCTCTTCGCTGATCATTAATTTTCTGCTGATAGGGGTCGAGTATCACGACCCAAACCGAAGGGCCGCGATGGGAACCCGGTGCTTTACTCAACCGAGTACCAACGTAACATATCTTTCTTATCATATTATCATGAGTAAATGAGCCAGAAAACCCGTCATGAGATAACAAGAATAAAACATAAGGGAATACTCAACATATGAAGACCCAATATGATATACAAACTTATATATGTGACATACGGGCCTATAAGGCCGACATGACCATTAGTAAACTCGAAACATAGGCCGACAAGGCCATACAAGTATCCATACACCTGACATCTGTCTACAAGTCTCTAAGAGTACATAATATCATAAAGGTCGGGACAGGGCCCCGCCATACCAATCAATACATATCCAAAGCATACTGACCAAATAGGCAACTCCGGAGCAAGTGGAGTGCACCAACACCTTCACTGAGCTGATAGCCTACTAGAGGATTGTCAACCTATCAATTGAGACCTGCGGGCATGAAATGAAGCATCCCCAGACAAAAGGGACGTCATTACAAATAAAGTACCGAGTATGTTAGGCAAGAAAGCATAAACAAGAACAGTAATGTAAAGAGAGAGATAGAAGAGATACAACCTATAACATCAGAGTGCCTCTGGGGGTTACTGATATGAAATGCATAATACATATATATACATAAACTTTTAAAAACATTCGCCTCTGTGGGCATCATCATCATCATATCATACCCGGCCTCAAAGAGGACTCGGTAAAAACGTACCCGGCCATCATAAGGCTCGGTAGAATCGTACCCGGCTACGTGGAGCTCGGTAAACCCAACTGATCTGTGGTTGCACAATAGGTGCCATACCCGGCCGACTATAGCGTGGCTCGGTAGAGTAAAATAGATACAAATATATAATGCATGCTCGACTCATGGAATCATGTTCTAACCCTTTCGGAGTGATGTAAGGTCATTCCACCTTCGATTAACATTATGGACATCCCTACCATCAATATGAACCTTAGTGGTATTTAAGGATCATACACACTTGTTTAGAATAACTTTATAAGGAAAGAACAACATGGACAACCTTAGTTTCTAGGAGTAGATCCGTTATGAATTAGCGTACCGTTTATGTTCATTTCATTTTAGATCATGCCAAAAGAAAGAAGAAAGTGCCTTAACATACCTTAAACCCGTTGAGTCCCTAATCCCTTCCAAGCAACTCTTCAAACAAGTCAACTCAATCTATCATAGTATAAGGAGATTCAAAATCAGTGCTGAGCAAAGGCTAAGTCTATAACTTAAGCTAGTAGCTCGTTTACGTAAATTTGGGCAGCATCTCCCTTGTAACAAGGGCCTCCTCCAATACCATATATCAACAACAATTACCAGAGCAATCCATCAATACATAATTATCAATATCAAGATACCATATAACAACAACAAGTCACAACTACATTACGACGAGCGGCAAGCTCCGATTGGAATCCGTATACCCCTTATCAATCCTTATAAACTTCTTAATTCAACATAAAATTATCATTAACATGATAATGAAGTCATTAATCAATGATTCCAGCCTTATACCACATATTTATAACAACGAAAATAATCCACAACTTCAACTATCCTCAATTAGCAACTTTATTCACTAGTTCATGTCTAGCCCATCCATTTAACTTAATCAACATCAAGATAACCTTAGGAACAAGCAAGATCACAATATACATACCTTATATAGTAACTTCAAGTCAAAATCCAAGTTATATTCAGTTTACAACAACCCTTAATAGCAATACAACACCATAGAAGTGACTTAAGCTAATCCAAGTATTATCTTGTAGTTTATCATTCTAACAACTTAACCAACATACAAGCAAGCTTAAGAAAAATTAGTAGGCTATTATACTCACTTTAGACAGCAGCAACAACTTGGAATTTCATCCAAATACAGCCCACAACAATCCTCAATGACAACACAACCTCAAAGAGGTGTTGTTCTTCACTAGAACTAAGTTTTGATGTTGAAATATGCTGTAATCACTTTGGAATCACTTCAAACCCTTGTGGTATATGTTTAGGAGGGTTAGGAGAGGTTTGGAGATGAATTTTAGTTGAAAAATGAGCAAAAATAGGCGTCTAAATCGTTTATAAATTGAAGTAGGTCAACCACCGCCTAAGTGGGTCCCATTGGGAGCTGCTTGTGCGGTCTCGCGAAAATGCGAATATCTATCTACTCCGATGTCGTATTGACGAACGGTTTAATGCATTAGAAACTAGACTCGTAGACCTTCAATTTGGTAGGTATAACACCCCATGATTCCAAGTATATTGGGAGAAATTCTCAGATACATTTGACCTAAATTTCAGCAAATTTATGAATGTAACTTGTGATGACCTTTGCCAACTCTTGTTCCACAACTTGCTTGCCTTCAAAATGTAGAAAATGAATATCATACGACTAAAATAACTCATAGAATAACCTCCTTATCATGTTAATAACCCTAGTCTCACCCCAAAGTATATGTTATAACATTCAAAACTTGTCGACTTTCGACGAAACTTATTTTCTTCAATTGGTTTAGCTTCTAAGATTTCCAACCCTCTTGGTACTCGTTATTCATGATCTTAAATATTTGTAACCTTCAAGGTAACATGATTAACTTACTTTATTTTCTTCCAAATAGAATCTCATTTCCGAGCTTACATCAATGACTTACAACGTACTCTCACGTATGAAAACTTGGGGTGTATCATCGAGATTCACGTTGTGATAACCAGTTGGGCGTGGACATCACGACCCTTTATTAGTCGAGTGCGGTTGTTTTATAATACTCTCCGTGGTCTTGCGGCTCAAACCTAAATCGGAGGGCGTGGTCCCGATGTCCACAAGGGTAGGTGTTTTGCCCGAGCCCCGATATGAGGGGCTCCTCGCTCTAATTCCGATTCCTTACGATCACATCCCAGCTTCGCTTGACTCGCCGAAAAACTGGGGTATTCAGCGGGCACGGTTTGACCCGTATACAGATAGTCCCCTCATTTCTCAAAGAGTAGGCTTACCAAAACGATGAGAAATGACAGGTGCTTCACGATTCCTTCTTCAATACGCAGTAACATAAATGACAAAGAAGTCGAAACGTCCCCTTTTTTGTTTGATGAATTCATGCTTGACTTCGAATTGAGGCCTTTTATTTTGTCTAACTGGGTGGAATTTCGGATCCAAGCTTAGCTTATGAGTGGTTATTCCAGGCGGGATTCATGTCATGTCTAGATGGGACCAAGCAAAACATTCTACGTTAGTTGTAAGGAAATTAATGAGTTTTTTCCTAAGATCGGGGGTTAACCCCGTGCCCAGATATACCTTCCGATCGGGCAAGTGTTCGATCAGTATGACTTGGTCCAGCACCTCGACCGTTGATTTGGTGGCATCAGAATCATCAGGGGTAATGAACGACCTAAGAACTCCGTAATCATCATCATCGCCCGCTTCTTGCTTCTCTGATTCGGTCGGGGCTGGTGTCGGTGATTGCTATTTAGTTCCTTCCTTCCTAACCATCTCCGGGTTATTTGATGCCGAGAGTGCCTAAATTGGGATCACCACATCGACCGTGAACATTTCTTTTACGGCCGGCTGCTCCCCATAAACCGTCTTGATCCCTCTCGGTGTGGGGAACATTAGTGCCTGGTGTAGTGTCAAGGGTATTGCCCTCATGTTATGAATCTATGGCCTTCCAAATAGAGCATTATATCTCATATCCTCTTCAATCACATAGAACTTTATTTCCTGAATGGTCCTGGCGGTGTTCACCAGCAAGGTTATTTCCCCTTTAGTAGTCTAATATGCCATGTTGAATCCGTTTAAAACCCGGACTGCAAGTACTATTTTGTCTTATAGACCTAGCTGCTCCACGACCCTCGATTTAATGATATTGGCCGAGCTACCTGGATTAATTAACACACGCTTAACTCGAGAATTATTTATGAGTACAAATATTACCACCGCATCGTTATGCGGCTGCACGATGCCTTCAACGTCCTTGTCGTTGAAAGAAATTGTCCCTTCCGGCATGTAATCCAGGGTTCATTTTTCCCTTGTAATGGACACCTTAGTGCATTTTAGCATTGTCCCCTGGGGGACGGACGTCGACTCCATCAATGATCATGTTGATGACGTGTTGAGTCCCTATTCCTGAAGTGATTTTTGGCCCTATCACTCAGAAATTCCCGAGGTGTTCGTTATTGAATAACTGGACCACTTCTTCCTTTAATTGTCGACAATCTTTGGTCATGTGGCCATGAGAGCCATAATACTTACACATCAGGTTGGGGTCCCTTTGGGAAGGATCAGCTTGTATTGGCCGAGCCCACTTGGTATCTTTGATACGTCCGATGGCAGATACGATGCGTGCATCGATACTGAATTTGTATTCCGATAATATCGGTGCCTCCCTGGCCCCGAGTGGCATGTTGAAACAATATTTACTCACGAGTCCTCGATTATTGTGGCCTCTATTGATCCTTGTTTCACTCCTCACAGGGTTATTTCCAGATCCATTACCCTTTCGATCTTCGCTATACAGTTGATATCGATCTCTATTCGGTCTTGGTTCATGATCGGCGACTCTTTTAGACTTGTCACCAGTTCTGACGGGATACACGGATTCGGAGAGGGCCCCGAGCTGATCGTCTTCGAATCTAAATTTTAATTGGTACCTGTTATGGACATCGGTCCAAGTTAATTTCGGGTATTCTATCAAATTCTGTTTCAACTTCTATGAAGCCAAGGAGTAGTGAATGCTTAAATGACCCGATCATCCACGACCGAAGGCAGATCCATTCATTCTATTTGAAACCTTGACACGAATTCAGAGCATCTTGTTATGTCTTTGCTTTACATTAAAAAGGTCTGAATTCCTAGTCTCGACCTTGATGGCCCCGACGTGCGCCTTTACAAAGGCATCTGCAAGCATAGTAAATGAATAAATAGAATTAGGGAGTAAGTTGTGATACCATATCATAGCTCCTTTAAACAAGGTTTTTCCGAACTTTTTCAGCAGAACAGACTCAATTTCGTCATCTTTTAAGTCGTTCCCCTTGATGGCACACGTGTAGGAGGTCACATGTTCATTTGGGTCCATTGTTCCATTATACTTTGGAATTTCGAGCATTAGAAATTTCTTCGTGACTGGCTTTGGTGCCGGCTTGGAGGGAAAGACTTTTGGACAAATATCTTTAAATCCAAGTCTTTCAATATCGGGGGCGCTCCTGGGATCTTATCAACCCTGGAGTTCTAGGTCTCCATTTTTTTGTCGTTGGCTTTGATCTTCTTTTCCCCTGATTCCACCCGCTTTGTTAGTTCCTCAACATCTTTATTATTTCGGGGTTGGTCCCAGGTTCAAATTCAACCGGCCTTTTCGAGGTTCGTTCATTTCTTCGGGTGTTCCCGGGGGATAGTTCGGGCTCAACTCTGTTGGGGGCGCGACTTTGGTTCTGTAACTGGGCTACCGCCACCTTTTGAGCTTGTAACATTTTGAAGATCACCCAAAAATTGATCCCATATACTTCACCGTCGTGCGTACCTCGTGCTCCTTCACGAACGTTGTTCTCAGGGTCAGTAGACAAGTTTGCGTCAATGGCCACATGTGCGCTGGCATCGATTGGGTCCGCGTCCGGGACTCCGTTGTGGTCAACATGGGGGACCTCTGGGTCAGTAGGCAAGTTTAGATTAAGTAAATAAAAGACGTAACAAATGACCAAACTAATGATAATAATGAATCCTTGTTCGGTTAAAGGCTTAATGAGGGACCTGCCTTCGGTTTCGAGCTTGCACTTGTGAAGAACTTATGAACAAGAACAAGAACTTTGAATAGCTTTTAGAAATAGAAGTATATTGCCTTGATATACGTATAACAGTGTCCCCAATGAATAATAATTTTCTCCTTTATATAATAGGGGAATTTTACCCTAAGTACAATTCTAAGAAAGGTAAAAATCTTCCTCTTTGTTGATCATTAATTTTCTGCTAATACGGGCCGAGATTCATGCTATGATATACGGTTGGGCACAGACATCACAGCTCTTTGTTAGTCGAGTGCGAGTTTTTGGTAATGCTCTCTGAGGTCTTGAGGCTCGAACCTAAACTAGAGGGCGTGGTCCCGAGGGTAGGTGTTTTGCCCGAGCCCCGATACGAGGGTCTCCTCGCTCTTGTCGCGCCCCCTTTTCCTCGCGGAATCAGGTTTATGACATTTGGAGAGACAACTCATTCCTTTTGGGAATTGGGTTTGATTTGAAGAGTCGCCACCTAATGATTAGGGTGCATTAGGACACCAAGAGGGTTTTATTTGAGTAACCAGAGATTGGGTAAGGGCTTGAAATTATTCCAAGGGGAAGGTGTTAGGCACCCCTCAGAATCCACTAGTGTGGTTCCCGGCCAGACAATTATTGTCAGTTTAGGGTACAATTAACATGTAGACAAATAAAGCTCAAATAGGAGGGGATTTCACATATAAAAGTTTGAAAATAGACAAAGTTTAAAAGAACAATTTGAGGAAGCGAATTCTAGAATGAAAATGTTAAAGAAATAAGAATAAAGGAAAAGGGGGTCCTAGGTTTATTAAAAATATGGATCACCCCAAACAACGTCCGGTAATCACTCCTCAATGAGGGGCTACACATGACATTATCGCGTGGTCATCATATCCATATCTACCCTTCCCATCCTGTTAAGGTATTTAAAGCGCGGGTTGGTCTCGTTTACTTATTGTATGCTATTACCCATCCCAATCCTATCAGTCCCGGAGGCATTTAAGACTACTAATCCTAAAGGGATGGATATTAGGCTTATTTGTAGTTTCAAAGGTAAAAACTCTAAGGCGACATACAAAACACATATTGCAAGTTGGGGGAAAGCACATAACAAGCAGAGGCTCAAATATACCTCCTTGAACAAAGAAACACGTAATTAGCATGACTTATACATGCTATTTAGGTCTGATTATTATAGATGAAGAAGGACGGTTACTGAGGCAGTTTTAGTTTATTACATAACTCAGATAAGAAGTCTGAATCAGGACTACCTACTGGTTTTAATAATTAATAGAAACAGATTCAGCTTATAATTTTACCCTAAGGCTTGCGTTGGACAAGGATCCTATAGGCATAATATCTACTGGATTCAGAAAAACAATGAAATAGTAGGGTCTGAAACATACTGGTTAAACTCGCTAAGTAAGGGTAATCAGATTGTTAAAAGAGAGGCAAGTCTTAATGAATTGGTTACAAGTTCTGCAACTGACAGTACCCGTTATTACCAATTTTAGCTCTATACGTGAATGAAGCGGCTCAGATTCGATTAGGAGTTCCTATAGGCATGCTTTCTATGCGTTGTTGATTTTGAACCTTGTAGACATGGCGTAAAAATGCAGAAAACCTTATTGGCATAGTATCTAAATGCATAAGACTGGTTTTAATCCTACAAACATGGTATCAAGTCTCTAGAATTTTGCTTAAGGCCTATGCACATGGTATCTAGTGTAATTGAATACACAGAATTGAACAATCCTATAAGCATGACTTCTACATGTATTTGAATATGCAGAATTCAAAATACCTATAGACATGATTTCTATATAAGAATTGGATATGCAGAATTCAGAACGACTTATAGGCATGATGTCTATATGCATTTGAGTATGCAGAATTCAAAATACCTATAAACATGGTATCTATGTGAGAATTGGATATGTAGAATTCAAAATGACCTATAGACGTGATTTCTATATGCATTTGAATATGCATATTTCAAAATACCTATAGACATGGTATCTACCCCTTGTATACATAGTTACCCACCCTTTTCACTAACCATCCCCAAGAGTTTATTACAAATTATTACAGACCGGAATAAAATAAGAATACATCAGAAAAAATATAAATAAAAGTACAACTAGAGGAAGCCTGATTCTGACTTCCTCACTGAGTTATGAGGTAAACCAACTCCAAAAGATCATGATCCAAAACCTTTCTCCCATTTGAGTGTGTCAAAGTTCCCTAAGAGCCTCAATGAGACTTCGGTCAATGCTCACACCCAAATGTATTATTAGAAAAGGGATAAGTGTAGTGTGAAAGGGCTAGCCCTCAAGTGTCCAAGTTTAGAGGGAGCTCAAAGGGTCCCAAGGCAAGGCTCACAAGAGGGGGGCAGAACTTAAAGACTAAGAAAGTGTACAAGTGAAGAACAGAATGCTAAAAGGGGGAAAGGAGAGGGAAACAACTACAAATAAGTACCCATAAGGGGTCCAGGGGAATAGGGAAATTGCAAAGAGCCTATTTCTTAGGCAAGGGCAGGCTTTAGGAATGCCTAGCAAGAATGCTAGCATACCTATAAGCCTGCTAGAACACACATTATTAGATAGGATCCCAGGGGATCAAGTTTGATTCATGGACAATAATTTGTAGTATTGTCATGCCTCAAACCATAGCATGAACATATAGGGGTAGGGGTTTGGGATTCATAATAGAACAGGCAGAAAGAAATTTCAGCATGCTAGAGTAAGTGTTGAACTATATAGAAGCAGTAGGCAAACATGCATACAAAGGTAGTAAATAAACATATTGTTGTGGTGTGAAAGCCATAAATCAGGACATACCAGTTTCAAAGAAACAAATAGAGAAAAGCAGGCAGCAGGACTTGCAAATAGGCCACAGTACAAGTAACAAGATAAAATACTTTTGAGTATGGGTATAAGTTCAGAAAGACTGTGAGTGTTAGTGTGTGTATCAATGAAAGAGTCGGGTATTTATAGTGTGAAAACAAGAAGAATGAAGGTAAGAAAATAATTAAGGAACTGTGTATCAATTAAAATCAATTAGTACGAGACTTCCTTAAATTAAGGAGTTTAAACTTAAACGGTAACGAACAAAATTATTTAAGGAAAGGGATCAAGTAAGCATATTGTGCAAAGTAGGCAATTAGGGGTAGATACATAGGAGTTTACTTAAGGGAAGAATTTTGAAATACACAATTAAATAAATAAGGTAAAAATCAATTAGTACATAGTAAATCAAGGAGTCAGAGATTTGTAATTACTGGTCCATTAATAAACCAAGTCAGAAAGGCTAAGGAAAGTTTTCGACCAAGTAATAGGGAAATCAGCAAACAAGGAAAGAAATCAATCAGGCTTACACAAAGGAAGTCTGAAATTAATCAAAAATTGAAAATAATTTTAGAGGGAAGTTCAGCACATATAAAGAGCACACAAGTATGCGAGGCTGAATTTAGGACAAAGAAAAATGTCATACAATTGCAAAATTAGTAAGTAGTAGACTATAGGAACATGGTAGTCACATAGGTCAGTCTCAGTAACTCAACAATGTAGAAGAGAGAGAGTATCAAATAGCATACAAAGGGTCCAGTAGAAAGACCTTGGAAGAGTTTAACAGGGAATCAGAACCATAAAGAAACAAAGGTAGAAACAAAGCTTTGGAAGCCTAATCGAGTAGTAGATGAGATAACTTTAGAAACTCGAAATAGGTTCAAAGAAGTTAGGGCTTTTTTCTTTTGAAATCAAACAAGTTCAGAGATGAAGAACAAACAAATCACATAGCCAATGGTCTCAAAACTCGAATGGATCCCCAAATTCTAGGATTCTTGCCATCAATCGAGTGTAGAGATGAAAGGACAAGTAATCAAGGAAAAGATACTAACGAAACAAGTTCAGAGATTTCAGAAAGGAACTAAGACCTTTAACATGCATCTTTCAATAGAAGAAACTCATGAGAAACATAGTAAAATAACAATATGCGAAACACAGTAGAAGAACTCATAAGAGCATAGTAGAAGAAACACATAGGAAGACACAGTAGAAGAACCCGTAAGAACACACTAGGAAAGACACATAAACAACACAGTAGAAGAAACACACAAGAGGAAAAGAAAATCAGAGAAGCATCTAAATAACTTAACAAAAACCCTAAATCGGAAAGATAAAGGTTTTGAAAGCATAGTTTGTTGAAAGAAATCTCGAGAAACCGTTTAAAAGTTTAGGGAAAACATGGATCTTGAACAGATATAAAGAAAACAGAAGAACCTCAAAAGTTAGGGTTTCAGAAGAAACCAGATGGCGTGAAAGGCTTGGAGAGTCGTTGATCTAAGCAGGAGAATTCGAGATCAGGCTCGAATAGCCATGACTTGCCGGAGCAAGGCCGGAGGTAGCCATAGAACTCGAATCAAACAATCTCTAGGCCAAGCTTTTTCGTGGTCAGGACTTAGAACTTTAGTAACCAAGAATGTAGGAGTTATAGGAGGCCGGTATAGGACTTCTATGGCCTTGGAAGCCATGGATTCCGGTGGTTTTAGGGTGAAAGTGGAGGGAGGCGGCTAGGGTTTCTGGGAGAGAATTTGGGAAAGGGGGAATCCAGGGGTGGATACCAGTGAGAAATGATTAGGGTTTGGGGGGTATTGGGAAATTAAAAAGGAAAGGGTGAGTATGAGCCGTTGATCTAAATGATCAATGGCTGCGATTGAAAGGGGGATCCGGGCGAATTATTAAGAGGGTCGTGGGTCGGGTAAATTTAGGATTTTGGCCAGGTAATTGGATCTGAAATTGGGTTCAATTAGGGGTGTCCAATCTGGCCAAAATTGAAATACAAATGGTGGAGTCAATTCTATAATTATAAACACAATTAAATCTTAAAATAGGCTAATATTGCAATTATATGCAATTTAGCTTTTAAAAATACTAAATAAATTTGTAAAATTATGCAAAAATTATGTTAGATATATTTTAGTATAAATGAGAATTTAATAAATGAATTGCCAAAATGACAATTTTGGGAATAATTATTGGGGTTTTTCTTGATAAAATAGGGCAATAAATTGATCTAAAAATCTTTAAAAATTAATAAAAAATAAGAAAACCCTTGGACATACTTATATATGCATATGTATGCTATTTGAAAGGTAATTTGCATATAAAAAATATACTGAAAAAAATTAGGTATCAACAGCTGGCCCTCTTTACTCAGGAAGGATGAAAGAGTTGTTGGGTAAAGATATGATGGCCAATTTTGACCGAATGAAATGGTTTGAAGAGATTTGGCCGTGCTCTGGCTTCTGAGTTGCCTACATATCCCTGGTTTTACAAGAATCCAGCCAGATGTAGTTCAAGATCCGTCGGCGGAGCATGCCGATGGGGGCTCTCGAGAAGGGACACGGTATTTAGGTCAGGGTGAATGGTTAAAGTCTGGTAGGGCTGCGGGAACTGGAGCGGAATCGCTCCTGCTGAGATGGTCGTTGCTCGTTGGTTTACCTGCAAATGAGCAATACGAGCGTATATTGTGCATAAATTTAAACATGATGCAAGTTCCCGTCGGACCATGAATGCTGTCTTTGGATGGTTAGGATGACGCCCTCAGACCATGATGTCCTGGGCCATGAAGCGTATAATAAAGGATTCACAGGCCATGAAATGATGATTTCGGGCTATGTGAATGATGCCTCCAAACTATGATACCTTTAAATAATGATATGTAAAAGATTAAAAGGGTTCTCAGGCCATGTCATGGAGTTCTCGGGCTATGAAGATGGTGCCTCCGAACAATGACGCCTTTGGACAATTTGGCGATCTTTCAGCCCATGAGATGCAGTGTTTGGCGATCTTTCAGCCGTGCAAATGAGGTGGCGATTTTTCAGCCATGCAAGTGTAAATAAAGCGGCGGTCTTTCAGCCATGCAAGTGGAAATAAAGCGGCGATCTTTCAGCCATGCAAGTGTCAATAAAGCGGCGATCTTTCAGCCATGCAAGTGGAAATAAAGCGGCGATCTTTCAGCCATGCCAGTGGAAATAAAGCGTCAATCTTTCAGCCATGCAAGTGGAAATAAAGCGGCAATCTTTCAGCCATGCCAGTGGAAATAAAGCGGCGATCTTTCAGCCATGCCAGTGTAAATGAGGTGGTGATCTTTCAGCTATGCAAGTGGAGGTAGAGCTTAACCTCGGAAGGCAGAATAGTAGCCTTATGCAATGCAGAAAAACGTAGATGAAGGTAGAGCTTAACCTCGGAAGGCAGAATAGTAGCCTTATACAATGCAAGAATGCAAATGGAGGTAGAGCTTAAACTCGGAAGGCAGAATAGTAGCCTTATGCAATGCAGAAAAATGCAGATGGAGGTAGAGCTTAACCTCGGAAGGCAGAATAGTAGCCTTATGCAATGTAGAAAAATGCAGATGGAGGTAGAGCTTAACCTCGGAAAGCAGAATAGTAGCCTTATGCAATGCAGAAAAATGCAGATGGAGGTAGAGCTTAACCTCGGAAGGCAGAATAGTAGCCTTATGCAAGAAATAAAAGGCAGGTGGTAGTAGAGTTTCTTAGCTGATAGCTGATTGCGATATTGTGTTTACGGGGACATTGTGCCTACTGGGGACATTGCATGCAGGTAGCAACTGTGAGTAGCTGCAACGGTTCTGAGAGTTGTATTTCTGAACAATATGAGTCTCGTGAGAGTATAGCATATTTGATGATTTTGCAACTCAAGTGCCTGCATCCAAAGAAAAATTGTGAGTTTTGTAGAGGGGAAGGTTAGTTCGTAACCCCACTGGCTTTTCTTGATCTGCTCGATTCTGATTCGGTGATATTGCATATATCATTGGGGTAGCGTTGCTAAACAAAGCGACTTCAGAAATAGACATGCATGATTTAGTAAAATATAATATAAATACATGATTAAGAGTATTTTCTTTAGATGAACTAACGACTGCGACGTGGTTCAGGACATTGCAACCCTTCTTGCTACGGAATTTTGATTGTCCTCATCAAAATTCTACCCCAGTTTACTGGGTTGATGCTTTTGACTATTGTTTGCGACGATTGGCTGAAATTACTTCGGAATTTTGAGGGTCCTCCTCAAAATTCTGCCCCAGTTCCAATTGTAGAGGGAAATGAAATTTTTATTACATTGTGACCGAATCCATAGGAATGCCTACATATCCCCTCTTAAACAGGAATCAGGTTAGGCGTAGTTCAAATTACATCATATAGGAAAGCATAAAGATTACACATAGTAACGCTTGACTGCATCTGAATTAATTGGCTTTGGCCAGAATTCTCCGTCCATTTTTGCAAGTATGAGGGCTCCTCCTGTCAGAACCCGGTGAACCATGTATGGACCCTGCCAGTTGGGAGAGAATTTTCCTTTGGCTTCATCTTGATGTGGAAAGATTTTCTTTAACACCAGCTGCCCCAGTGTGAACTATCTTGGCTTGACTCTTTTGTTGTAGGCTCTGGATATTCTATTCTAATAAAGTTGACCATGGAAAACTGCATTTATTCTCTTTCCGTCTATGAGGGCTAGCTGCTCATAACGATTTTTCACCCACTCCACGTCGTCGAGCTCAGCTTCCTTTATGATTCTTAGGGAGGGAATTTCTACCTCAGCGGGAATGACTGCTTCTTTACCATAAACCAGCATATAGGGGGTTGCCCCAGTTGATGTGCGGACTGTGGTGCGGTACCCTAGAAGAGCAAATGATAACTTCTTGTGCCACTGTTTATGCTTCTCTATCATTTTCCTCAATATCTTCTTGATATTCTTATTGGCGGCTTCTACTGCTCCGTTCATCTGGGGTCTGTAGGCTGTAGAATTCTTGTGTCTGATTCTGAAAGTGTCACACATGGCTTTCATCAAGCCACTATTGAGGTTAGAGCCGTTGTCGGTAATGATTGACTTTTGAATCCCAAATCGACAAACAATGCGGTCGCGGACAAAGTCTGTCATGACCTTCTTGGTTACTGCTCTATAAGATGCTACTTTAACCCATTTGGTAAAATAGTCAATTGCTACCAAGATAAACCTATGCCCGTTTGATGCGACAGGTTCGATTGGTCCAATAACATCCATTCCCCAAGCGGTGAACGGCCATGGTGAGCTTGTTGCATTAAGCTCGTTTGGAGGTACATTTATCATGTCTGCATATATCTGACAACGGTGGCATTTCCAGACATACTGGATGCAGTCCGTTTCCATAGTCATCCAAAAGTAACCAGCACGGAGTATCTTCTTTGCTAAGACAAAACCGTTCATATGTGGACCACAGGTCCCTGCATGAATCTCCTCTAATAGCTTGGATGCTTCTTTCGCGTCGACACACCTTAGTAATCCCAAATCAGGAGTCCTCCTATACAAGATTCCTCCGTTGTGAAAGAAATTATTGGATAACCTCTGAAGTATGCGCTTATGGGTAGGATTTGCAAGTTCCGGGTATTCTCCTTTCACCAAGTATTCCTTGATATCTTAAAACCAAGGTTTTTCGTCTACTTCTTCTTCAACATGAGCACAATAGGCTGGCTGATCATGGACCTTTACCAGAATAAGATCAATGAAGTTTTTATCTGGATGTTGTATCATAGAGGACATGGTCGGCAATGCATTGGCGAAATCATTCTAGACTCTGGGAACATGTTAGAATTCCGTCTTTGTGAACCTCTTTCTCAATTCCTATACATAGTTCAGATACGGGAGTATCTTAGAGTTCTTGGTTGCCCATTTTTCCCGTGCCTGATGTATAAGTAGGTCTGAATCTCCGATCATTAGCAACTCTTGAATGTTCATGTCAATGGCCATTTTGAGCCCTAAGATGCAGGCTTTATACTCGGCCATGTTGTTGGTGCAGGGAAACCCGAGCTTGGCCGACACCGGATACTGCTGACCGGTTTCTGATACTAGGACTGCTTCTATGCCAACTCCTTTGAAATTTGTTGCTCCATCGAAAAACATTCTCCAACCGTCATAGGATTTTGCAATGTCTTCTCCTATGAACGATACCTCTTCATCAGAAAAATATGTTTTTAGGGGTTCGTATTCTCCGTCCACGGGATTTTCAGCAAGGTGATCTGCTAGTGCCTATCCCTTGATTGCCTTCTGATTGACGTAAACAATGTCAAATTCGCTCAATAGGATTTGCCACTTGGCTAGCTTGCCAGTGGGCATGGGCTTCTAGAAGATGTACTTTAAAGGATCAATCCTTAATATGAGATATGTAGTATAGGCACAGAAGTAGTGCCTCAGCTTCTGAGCTACCCAAGTCAAAGCATAGCAAGTGCACTCTAACAGAGAATACCGGGCCTTATACGGGGTAAACTTCTTACTAAGGTAATAGATGGCCTGCTCCTTCCTCCCTGTTTTGTCATGCTGCCCCAGAACGCAACCGAAAGCTCCATCTAATACTACAAGGTAAAGTAATAGAGGTCTACCTGGCTCTGGCGGGACCAAGACAGGTGGTGTTGATAGGTACTCCTTGATTCTGTTGAAAGCTTTTTGGCAGTCATTAGTCCATTTGGTAGTGGCATCCTTCTTCAACATCTTAAAGATTGGCTCACAGATAACCGTAGATTGTGCTATGAACCGGCTGATGTAGTTAAGTCTCCCCAAAAAACTCATCACGTCCTTCTTGTTCTTTGGCGGTGGCAATTCTTGAAAAGCTTTGACCTTTTATGGATCCAGTTCTATTCTTCGGCGACTCACTGAAACCAAGTAGTTTCCCAGCAGGAACCTCGAATGCACACTTTGCGGGATTCAGTTTCAGGTTGTACCTTCTCAATCTATTAAAGAACTTCCTCAAATCTTCCATGTGATCAGTGGATTTTTTGGACTTAATGATAACATCGTCTACGTATACCTCTATCTCCTTGTGTATCATATCATGGAAAATGGTAGTCATGGCCCTCATGTAGGTGTCCCCAGCATTCTTTAATCCAAATGGCATCATCTTGTAACAGTACATCCCCCATGGTGTAATGAAAGCCGTTTTCTCAGCATCTTCTTCATCCATCCAGATCTGATGATACCCATCAAAACAATCTACAAATGACTGCAGCTCATGCTTGGCGTTATTGTCGATCAGGATGTGTATATTCCGCAAAGGGAAGTCGTCTTTCGGACTGGCCCGGTTGAGATCCCGGTAGTCGACACAGATTCTGACCTTCCCGTCCTTCTTTGGTACTGGCATGATGTTGGCTAACCATGTTGGATATTCTACTACCCTGAGAACTTTAGCTTTGACCTGCTTAGTGACTTCTTTGTTGATTTTCAGACTCATATCAGGCTTGAACTTTCTGAGCTTTTGCTTTACTGGTGGACATGTTGGATCGGTTGGTAGTTTGTGAGCCACAATAGATGTACTCAGAACAGTCATGTCATCATATGACCAGGCGAATATGTCCTCATATTCCCTTAGAAATTCTGTGTACTCTTCCTTTTCTAACGGTGACAAATGGACGTTGATTAGTGTTTCTTTGACATTCTCTGCATCTCCCAGGTTAACGATCTCAGTCTCGTCCAAGTTGCACTTAGGTCTGTTCTCAAAATTTTTGATTTCTTTAACAATCTCTTCTGTTATATCATCTTCCTCTGAATCTATGTCCGTTTGTTGCTTTGTCTCGTTGCATGTCACAGTCATCGATTCATCAAGATAAGTAATAGTAATGTTGTATAAGTAAAGTAATGAGAGAAAACAACAACAATAAGTGTTGATTCATAAGAAAAATCAAAATGTTTTGATAAATTGCATAATTGTTTTAAACATTGGAGATCTTATTGCAGAAATTGAAAACATGGGAAAAATAAAATCTTTCAGTAAATTAAAACAGTGCTTGTTTTAGCCTTGCTACCCTGAGGCTCGTCAGGCTCTGGTTGTCTTGATGGTCCAGTTATTGAGGCGGGCCCCTCTGCTTACGGACTGTATGTAAGGGCCTTCCTCCCCCTCCAGTCCATGTCATTATATTCTAGGAACAAATTCCTCACCGCTGCAAGTGCTTCTTCTTCTTCTGACCCATAGATAACATCGACCGATTGGAAAGTCCGCTCCAAGTGTGGTACTGGCTGCTCCAGTAGATAGTAAGGACCTTGCCATGGTGGTGACCAGTGGTTGAATTCCTCCCAGGTGTATTTATATCCCAGACCGAAGGTGGTGCCATGTTTCTTGAGTTTTATGGGCTTAGCGATTCCTTGGAGGTTTTTACCGAGCCCTTTGCCAGGTTTGCACCCATACCAATTCAGTATACTCTCGATCTTATTATCTTACCATTTGTCTTTGTCAACAGCATTCACCCTTTCGATGTGATGGTAAGTTTCTCCTACTAGATTCCTTCTTCCTTCGATTGACGGAATGGTTTGGCAACTATATATAGGATTGCTTTCGTCACCGTGAATGATTACCTCTTGATGGTTCCATTCGAATTTCACTGCCTGATGCAGTGTCGATGCCACAGCCCCAGCAGTATGAATCCATGGTCGTCCCAGTAGCAGATTGTAATATGCCGGTACGTCTATCACTTGGAAGTCAACATCGAACCAAGTTGGCCCCATTTGCAAACACAGACTAATCTCCCCAATGGTGGATCTTTGGGAGTCATCGAAGGCTTTCACGTTGATAGCTCCATCCTTTATCTCGTGCAATCCTTTTCCCAATTTTTTGAGTGTTACCAGTGGACAAATGTTGAGGCTAGAACCCCCATCAATCATGATCCTGGTGATAAAGTAGTATTCGCATTGCACAGTGATGTGCATCACTTTGTTGTGACCTAACCCTTCCGGCGGTAGCTCATCCTCATGAAAAGTAATTTTGTGACTTTCCAATACCTGTCTGACCCTATTGGCCATTTCCCCGTCAGTAATGTTGCTTGGCACGTATGCTTCGCTCAGCACCTTCAATAGAGCATTCTTGTGTGCCTTAGAGTTTTGTAGCAAAGCAAGTACGGAGATCTGCGACGGTGTTTTATTCAACTGATCGATGACTGAGTATTCCTTGGCCTGCATCTTTCTCCAGAGATCATCTGGACCTGTCTCAATGATGGGTGACCAATTGGAGGCCTGCTTGCTTGACTCAGCTAGATGTTCCAGGGTATAGACTCTACCAGTCCTTGTCATACCCTGTGTGGCAACAGTCTCCTTGAACCCAACCTTCTTTTCCTACTTGCCTCAGCTGTGTAGTCTCATTGTATAGCCTTGCTATGGAATGGCATCATGGCTGACATCGCCACTGGGATAGGCGTGGCTATCTTCATTCCGAACGGAGCATGTTCCTTAGGTGGTAAAACTGCAACTTCGAATGGTACAGGTGCATTTGCTGGAGACACGAATTTAACCTCAATTGGTGTTGGTGTCTTTGCAGATGACGTTGTTTCAAATTCCAGTGGTACTGACATATTTACCACAGCGTCCCCAAAGAGCTGAATTTGGACCACGATCGAATTAAGAGTAACTATTGGTTTCTTTGGTCAGCACCTTCTGTGATCAAACCGATCGATCCTTCGTGATCCCAATCATCCTCTATTTCAATCATGTGAATGCCTCCACCCTTGTGGTCTGCAATGGGTTATTGCGAACATTCAGAGCGGGTTCTTTTGCCACAATAATTTTGTTGTCAATTAAAGTCTGGATCTTGTCTTTCAAAGAACAACATTCATCGATGGTGTGTACCTTCATGCCGGAATGGTATGCATAGGATTTGTTTGGGTTAACCCCCTGAAAAGGGTTCTCAAAGGTTGCAACAGGGATGGGGGTGACGTAACCAGTAGCTTTGAGTCTTTCGTACAATTGGTCAATAGGTTCAGCAATGGCTGTGTATTGTTTAGGAGGTCTATGATCAAAATTTGATCGAGGTCTAGGAAAGTTTTGGCGTGTAGGAGGTGATTGATAACGGGATGGTTGAGTATTGTAGGTTTGGTAGACATGTGCGGGTTGGAAATATCTGGGTGAAGTGGGATGGTATGTGGGAGGCGGAGGTGATTGATAAGTGGGTGGTGGAGCTTGGTATGCGGGTGATGGTGCTTGGTAGTTCGGAGTTGGTTGATATGTGAGTGGAGGTATTGGGTAAGTTTGGTATTTGATAGGAGATTTGGTTCTCTGTGCAACCATTACGGCCCCTACGTCCTTTTTCTTAGACACGCCACTAGACTGTAAAGCCTTATTTGTAGCTTGCAAGGCCTCGAAGTTCGTAACCATACCGCGTTTGATGCCCTCTTCGATCCTTTCATCCAGCTTGATAATGTCAGAAAATTTATGGCTCTCAATCAACATTAGTCGTTCATAATACTGCGGGTCTTGAGCCCGACCAAAGAATTTGTTCATCTGTTCCTCCTCTAAGGCAGGTATGACCTTAGAAGCTTCGGACCTCCAGCGAGTAGCATACTCGCGAAATGTTTCAGTAGGTTTCTTCTTTAGATTCTGAATACAAAATACATCCAGCGCATTTTCGGTGTTGAACCTGAACCTATCCATGAAGTCGGATGCCATGCCTACCTAGCTTGACTACTTCTTTGGATCTTGGCTGATGTACCAAGACAATGCATCTCCTTTCAAACTCCTCATGAACAGCTTCATGCGGATTCCCTCGTCTTTCCCTACCCCAACCAGCTTGTCGTAGTATGTCCTCAGATGGACCCTTGGATTACCCGTACCATCATCAAATATTTCGAACTTTGGAGGTTTGTACCCCTCGGGCAGTTCGACATCGGGTTGTATGCAAAGATCTTCATAGTTCAGCCCTTTAATTCCCTTACTTCCTTCAACGCCTTGAATTCGGCTAGTCAATTTCTTAAGTTCTTCAGCCAGGTTCCTGATGAGCAAGTCTTTATCATTAGACTCGGGTGTGCTTGAGATGGGTTGGGTGGAGTGTGGCATGGTCTCCATATAGATGGGGGTGTTATGATGGGTGTGGAAGTGGTCATTTCTGGAGTTCAAGGGTTCTAGGATGAGCAGTGGAGCGTTGTTTGAAGTATGGCAGGTGTTGCAGTGGTGGTGAGGAACGGGATAGTTTTGTTGATTTGGGATATTTTGTGAAGGTATGGGATTTTGAGCATTTGGCAAGTTGACATCCGGAGTGGTGAGGGAAAATGACAGATTTGCCAAATTCCGAACCTGATCAAGTTCCTCTTGGAACTTCAGCAGCTTTTGTTCTAGTTGGGATGCATTTTCTTTGGAAACCTGAGTACCATAGGCATGAGTGACCTCTACTCATTCAGTTGAGTTCTCCTTTCTGGTGTTGTTCAGATCTTCCATCTTCCCTTTGTTCTTGTTTCTGACAGGACTAAGAGGAGGAGTGGGTGGAGGGCCCCTGGATCTCGTAGAATAAGATGATGTTGCCAGAGTGCACGAACTAACCTTTAGGGAGGGGAATAAATAAACAAAAAATAAAAACAAAAAGGTAACAAGTTAGTGAGGATTATAAGAAAATATTGCGATATTTAAACACATAGTGCAAGAATGTAAATCGTGTCATATTTGGGAACCTCTTTGTGCCCGAGGTAGGCCTAGAGACAAGTTGATTTGGACAACTTAGAATGCTAGATGCTTCATTTTATTGATAAAAAGTAGATGAATCCCAAATCAATAGGAAATAAAATATCACTAGTGGTCGTTGGCCTTATTATATTTCATAAAGCAAAAGAAAACTCCTATCTACTTGATCCCAGAAGGACCTTCCTCAGGTTGAATGCTTTCGTTGATCAAATCCTCCAGTTTGCGTAGGTTCACCAGTAAAAATGCCTTTGCCATGTGTTCTTCTTCGTTTCCCTCAGTGTTCTGGCAATCGGCGACTCTCTTCCTCACTTTTCCTTCTAATTCTAGCAGATTGTATTCCAGATATTCCAACTTTTCGCTAGCTCTGTCGGCCTTCTCTTTCCACTCATTGATTTGTTCATCTGATGGAAGACTCCTCCACCAGTCTAGCAAGAGTGGGGGCGTGCTAACCATATCGAAATTGGGGACCCCGTTCTTCATTTTCTACAAGACAAACAAGGCTAGGCCCTCTACCCCCGCTAGACTAGACTATTTAATATCAACAATTGGCATAAAAACATTTAGTTCTTCAAATTAATGCACAGAATGTGGTAGTGTCCGTTTGGGTTTTGGGGAAACCCAGTGGACTTTGGACAAGGCTATCTTAAAGAGTCATTATGCGGACAACATAACTGACTCGGTTAGGTTTGACCATGATGCATGCACAGTTAAATAGAGTAAGGTTTCTATGGGGTTTTAGACCGGTACCCTTGAGCGGACAACTCAAGGGGGAAAGGCACGGAACCGTCGACTACACCATTGATCGACTGGTTTTACCATAAATACGCCTTTTCCGGATTTAGGGGTGATAATATCGGAAGAGCGCAACCACTCATTATAAGCGTTGCTATGGTATTTTGTTTGGAACGAGTGGAATATGATGTTGAGCATGATTATGCAATAATTAAAGTAGGTTGTCACGTATTTGCACGTTATGAAAGCAGTAAATACGACAGTTCTTCATAATTTAAAGTAGTAGTAAGGGAAAGCAGTAAAGGAAAGTAATAAAGGAAAGAAACAAAAAGACAAGTCAGTTTTGCAATTGAAAAGAAAATTGAATGCTTGAAAGAAATAAACAGATAATTGCGCATAAAGAAGCATAAATTCACAATAATAGTCTGAAATGATAAAAGCCTAAAAGTCCCCAGCAGAGTCGTCACGCTGTCGCGCCCCCTTTTCCTCGCAGAATCAGATTTATGACATTTGGAGGGACAACTCATTCCTTTTGGGAATTAGGTTTGATTTGAAGAGTCGCCACCTAATGATTAGGATGCATAAGGACACCAAGAGGGTTTGATTTGAGTAACCAGAGATTAGGTAAGGGCTTGAAATTATTTCAAGGGGAAGGTGTTAGGCACCCCTCAGAATCCACTAGTGTGGTTCCCGGCCAGACAATTATTGTGAATTTAGGGTACAATTAACATGTAGACAAATAAAGGTCAAATATGAGGGGATTTCACATATAGAGGTTTGAAAATAGACAAAGTTTAAAAGAGCAATTTGAGGAAGCGGATTCTAGAATGAAAATGTTAAAGAAATAAGAATAAAGGAAAGGGGGGTCCTAGGTTTACTAAAAATATGGACCCCCCCACACAACGTCCGGTAATCACTCCTCAATGAGGGGCTACACGTGACATTATTGCATGGTCATCATATTCATATCTACCCTTCCTACCCCGTTAAGGTATTTAAAGCGCGGGTTGGTCTCGTTTACTTATTGCATGCTATTACCCATCCCAATCCTATCAGTCCCGGAGGTATTTAGGACTGCTAATCCTAAAGGGATGGATATTGGGCTTATTTGTAGTTTCAAAGGTAAAAACTCTAAGGCGACATACAAAACACGTATTGCAAGTTGGGGGAAAGCATATAACAAGTAGAGGCTCGGATATACCTCCATGAACAAAGAAGCACGTAATCAACATGACTTACGCATACTATTTAGGTCTGATTATTATAGATGAAGAAGGACGGTTACTGAGGCAGTTTTAGTTTATTATATAACTCAGATAAGAAGTCCGAATCAGGCCTGCCTGCTGGTTGTAATAATTAACAGAAATAGATTCAGCTTATAATTTTACCCTAAGGCTTGCCTAAGCGTTGGACAAGGATCCTATATGCAAAATATCTATTGGATTCAGAAAAACAATGAAATAGTAGGGTCTGAAACATACTGGTTAAACTCGCTAAATAAGGGTAATCAGATTGTTAAAAGAGAGGCAAGTCTTAATGAATTTGTTACAAGTTCTGCAATTGACAGTACCCGTTATTACCAATTTTAGCTCTATATGTGAATGAAGCGGCTCAGATTCGATTAGGAGTTCCTATAGGCATGCTTTCTACGCGTTGTTGATTTTGACCCTTGTACACATGGTGTAAAAATGCAGAAAATCTTATTGGCATAGTATCTAAATGCATAAGACTGGTTTTAATCCTACAAACATGGTATCAAGTTTCCAGAATTTTGCTTAAGGCCTATGCACATGGTATCTAGTGTAATTGAATACACAGAATTGAACAATCCTATAAGCATGACTTCTACATGTATTTGAATATGCAGAATTCAAAATACCTATAGACATGATTTCTATATAAGAATTGGATATGCAGAATTCAGAACGACTTATAGGCATGATTTCTATATGCATTTGAATATGTAGAATTCAAAATACCTATAGACATGGTATCTACCCTTTGCATACATAGTTACCCAACCTTTTCACTAACCATCCCCAAGAGTTTATTACAAATTATTACAACCCGAAATAAAATAAGAATACATCAAAAAAAATATAAATAAAAGTACAACTAGAGGAAGCCTGATTCTGACTTCCTCACTGAGTTATGAGGTAAACCAACTCCAAGAGATCATGATCCAAAGCCTTTCTTCCATTTGAGTGTGTCAAAGTTCCCTAAGAGCCTCAATGGGACTCCGGGCAATGCCCACACCCAAATGTATTATTAGAACATGGATAAGTGTAGTGTGGAAGGGTCAACCCTCAAGTGTCCAAGTTCAGAGGGAGCTCAAAGGGTCCCAAGGCAAGGCTCACAAGAGGGGGGGGGGCAAAACTTAAAGACTAAGAAAGTGTGCAAGTGAAGAACATAATGCTAAAAGGGGGAAAGGAGAGGGAAACAACTACAAATAAGTACCCAGAAGGGGTCCAGGGGAATATGGAAATTGCAAAGAGCCTATTGCTTAGGCAAGGGCAGGCTTTAGGCATACCTAGCAATGGAGAATGCTAGCATACCTATAAGCCTGCTAGAACACACATTATTAGAGGCTAGGATACCAGGGGATCAAGTTTGATTCATGGACAATAATTTGCAGTATTACCGTGCCTCAAACCATAGCATGAACACATAGGGGTAGGGGTTTGGGATTCATAATAGAACAGACAGAAAGAAATTTCAGCATGCTAGAGTAAGTGTTGAACTATACAGAAGTAGTAGGCAGACATGCATACGAAGGTAGTAAATAAACACATTGCTGTGGTGCTGAAAACCTTAAATCAGGACATACCAGTTTCAAAGAAGCAAATAGAGAAAAGTAGGCAGCAGGACTTGCAAACAGGCCGCAGTACAAGTAACAAGAGAAAATACTTTTGAGTATGGTATAAGTTTAGAAAGACTGTGAGTGTTGGTGTGTGTATCAATGAAAGAGTCATGTATTTATAGTGTGAAAACAGGCAGAAAGAAGGTAAGAAAATAATTAAGGAACTTGGTATCAATTAAAATCAATTAGTACGAGACTTCCTTTAATTAAGGAGTTTAAACTTAAACGGTAATGAACAAAATTATTTAAGGAAAGGGATCAAGTAAGCATATTGTGCAAAGTAGGCAATTAGGGATAGATACATAGGAGTTTACTTAAGGGAAGAATTTTGAAATACACGATTAAATAAATAAGGTAAAAATCAATTAGTACATAGTAAATCAAGGAGTCAGAGATTTGTAATTACTGGTCCATGAATAAACCAAGTGAGAAAGGCTAAGGAAAGTTTTCGACCAAGTAATAGGGAAATCGGCAAACAAGGAAAGAAATCAACCAGGCTTACACAAAGGAAGTCTGAAATTAATCAAAAATTAAAAGCCATTTTAGAGGGAAGTTCAGCACATATAAAGAGCACACAAGTATGCGAGGCTGAATTTAGGACAAAGAAAAACGTCATGCAATTGCAAAATCAGTAAGTAGTAGACTATAGGAACATGGTAGTCACATAGGTCAGTCTCAGTAACTCAACAATGTAAAAGAGAGAGAGTATCAAATAGCATACAAAAGGTCTAGTAGAAAGACCTTAGAAAAGTTTAACAGGGAATCAGAACCATATAAAGAAACAAAGGTCGAAACAAAGCTTTGGAAGCCTAATAGAGTAGTAGATGAGATAATTTCAGAAACTCGAAATAGGTTCAAAGAAGTTAGGGCTTTTTTCTTTTGAAATCAAACAAGTTCAGAGATGAAGAACAAACAAATCACATAGCCAATGGTCTCAAAACTCGAATTAATCCCCAAATTCTAGGGTTCTTGCCATCAATCGAGTGTAGAGATGAAAGGACAAGTAATCAAGGAAAATATACTAACGAAACAAGTTCAGAGATTTCAGAAAGGAACTGAAACCTTTAACATGCATCTTTCAGTAGAAGAAACTCATGAGAAACATAGTAAAAGAACAATATACAAAACACAGTAGAAGAACTCATAAGAACATAGTAGAAGAAACACATAGGAAGATACAGTAGAAGAACTCGTAAGAACACACTAGGAGAGACACATAAAAATCACAGTAGAAGAAACTAATAAGAAATATAGTAGAAGAAACACACAAGAGGAAAAGAAAATCAGAGAAGCATCTAAATAACTTTACAAAAACCCTAAATCGAAAAGATAAAGGTTTTGAAAGCATAGTTTGTTGAAAGAAATCTCGAGAAACCGTTTAAAAGTTTAGGGAAAACATGGATCTAGAACAGATCTAAAGAAATCAGAAGAACCTCAAAAGTTAGGATTTCAGAAGAAACCAGATGGTGAAAAAGGCTTGGAGAGTCGTTGATCTGAGCAGGAGAAGTCGAGATCAGGCTCGAATAGCCATAGCTTGCAGGAGCAAGGCTGGAGGTGGCCATAGAACTCGAATCAAACAAGCTCTGGGCCAAGCTTCATCGTGGTCAGGCCTTGAAACTTCAGTAACCAAGGGTGTAGGAGTTATATGAGGCCATCATAGGACTTCTATGGTCTTGGAAGCCATGTATTCTGGTGGTTTTAGGGTGGAAGTGGAGTGAGGCGGCTAGGGTTTCTGGAGAGAATTTGGGAGAGGGGGAATCCGGGCGGCTACCGGTGAGAAATGATTAGGGTTTGGGGGGTATTGGGAAATTAAAAAGGAAAGGGTGAGCATGAGTCGTTGATCTAAATGATCAACGACTGGGATTGAAAGGGGGATTCGGACGGGTTATTAAGAGGGTCGTGGGTCGAGTAAATTTAGAATTTGGGCTGGGTAATGAGATCTGAAATTGGGTTCAATTAGGGGTGCCCAATCTGGCCAAAATTGAAATACAAATGGGCTAACCTTTAAATAGCCATTTTCCCTTATTTATTTTATAAAAAATAGTAAAATAATATCTAGAAATAATTTAAAGGTAATAAAATGATTAATAATATATAATTATAAAAATAAAAATAATGGAGTCAATTTTATAATTATAAACACAATTAAATCTTAAAATAGGCTAATATTACAATTATATGCAATTTAGCTTTTAAAAATACCAAATAAATTTGTAAAATTATGCAAAAATTATGTTAGCTATATTTTAGTATAAATATGAGAATCTAATAAGTGAAATGCCAAAATGACAAATTTGGGAATAATTATTGAATTTTTCTTGATAAAATAGGGCAAAAAATTGATCTAAAAATCTTTAAAAATTAATAAAAAATAAGAAAACCCTTGGACATACTTATATATGCATACATATACTATTTGAAAGGTAATTTACATATAAAAAATTACAGAAAAAATTGGGTGTCAACAACTCTGACTCTGAATCCTTACGATCACGTCCCCGCTTCACTTGCCTCAAGGGGAAATCGGTGTATTCAGCGGGCTCGATTTGACCCGCATGCAGGTTTAGAAGAAAATTATGAATGGACAAAAATGTAAAGATTGTATAATGCATAAAATAGTAAAGTAGAGATTGTAATATGGATTTTAATGTAGGGATTACAATATATGAATTGTAATGTAGAAATTATGTGTTATTTGATGATCTAATTTGTTGTATTAAAAATTATTATATAATGTATAATTTAAAATATGTCTTTATTCTTTTAACAAAATAAAATATGGATTTTTTTATTTCTTACACTATTGGAAACTTTATTACCCTAAATGTTCATGTTTAGTAAATTACCCTACCTATACAAGTTTTGTTTACAAAATATATACATTCCACATTAAAAGGCTCTCAATCCATTATTAGTGCCTTCAATTAAGAGAGAATTGTCAACCTAAAAACTACTAATCGCTAGAGGTCAAACCTACTTAATAATAAATTTCCAATCTTTGCCACATTCAGAAAGCTAATCTCGTTTCCAAAATCCCTAGTCGTAGCTAGGTGATGAAACCACTGATTGCAGCTGAACATAATTGGTACCTAAAACCAATTTTATTTCTTCCAAAATAGGTACAGCAAAAGGTACATAATAAAGGCACACAAGACTTAACACTGCCCTATTCCACAAATTGAACTACGATAATGTTGAACCCATTAGAGATATCACCAGCATTGTTGAAGCTTGGAACTTCAAGCTTCAGATGAAGATATGGATTTTAATAGATAAAGAAAAAACTGATGTAATCAAGGAACTAAAATACGACAAAACTTCAAAGCTTTCTGGAGATGGAGATCGAAAGCAACTAAGGCATTATTTTGAGAGTTGATAGCCACTTAAATACAATTTTTATACGATATGTCTTTTGTATATTTTGTATCTAATTTATACATAGTAAAAATAAATTTCATACAACTAATTATATATTATACAACTTATCTACAATTTTCATACATTATTTCTACTCAGTTATATACAACTACAATATCATACAACTTAAATATAATTTTTATAGAATGTTGTTCAACTTTCATACAATAGTTAAATAAATAAAAGAAAAATATATAAACAACAAAATACAAATTTTCTACAATTTTACTACAATTTCTGCAGTATAATGTATGTCATATCTTCTTCTTCTTCTTCTTCTTCTTCTTCTTCTTCTTCTTCCTCTTCTTCTTCTTCTTCTTCGACGAGTTTTAATTTGAAATTCAGACAAAACCAAGTCTAATCTTCACCAAAACCCCTCAAAATTGAGATATAAACTCCAAATCATATTCCCAATTATTTACAACAACACCCAATCCAAACAAATAATAATTTTTGAAAACCCAAATTCGAATTCAAAGGTTTAAAGCTTTTTAATGGATGTCAATGGTGGAATTGCTGCTCTCTTTTCCTTTTCTTTACATTACTGAAATTTGGGATTGAGAGATAGAGAGAGATGTAGAGAGAATTCTCAATTCTTTGCAACAACATCCAATCCAAACAAACAATATTTTTTTGAAAACCCAAATTCGAATTCAAAGCTTTTTAATGTTTGTCAATGGTGGAATTGCTGCTCTCTTGTGCAAGATACGTGGGGAGGGGGTGGGATGTGGAGAGAGAAATGTGAGGGAGTGGAAGATATGTTAGAGTAATTTTAGGACACTAATTATTATCATTAATTTCCTTAAAATGTACATAAATGGTAATTGAGTATATAAAATAATTTCATATATATAGTGTATAGGAATGTAAAAATTTCATTAAAATATTGCTTAGTACATGAAGGGCTATTTTATTATTTAATTACTAGTTTTAGTATACGTGCATTGCACGTGTATTCTGCGGCTATTGATAAAAAAATATATGGAATATTCAATAAAAATAAATTATGTGTAATAGAAATTGATGTAGAGATGGATACAACGATCATTTAAATGAAAAAAAATATTTTATCTAAAAATACAAATGTACTGACAAAGTTAAATTCTAGAAATAAATTCATGCTTAGAAGCACTTTGGCCTTACTTATCGGAAAATGTACTTTTTTTTAAAGCTTTTACTACTATTCGAAAACACCTCAAAACACCTTAACTCTCTAAAATAAGTATATTTAAAAAGAAATATTTACCTTTGACTTTCTAAAAACTTGGTCAAACAGGCTTGCCTACCTATTTTGGATGTGAGTAATGTGGAATCGACTTTTTTTAGTTGTCGAACTCAATTTAAAGTTTGATCGTCCAATTCGTAGAGGCATCAAAAAGTCACTAAACAATCAAACTACATTATCTTAACGAATCTATTCTACGGGCTATTGTAGGTTCGATAACTTTGGGAAAAAAATATATATGGACATATAAGTATATAACAGAAATAATTACAACATTAAATTAAAAGGAAAAAAAAGAAAGGAGAAACTAAAACACAACCGTAAAATTTGAGAATTCTAATCAACCTAAAACTGTTTTGGAGTTTTTCAAATTTTCGAAAATTTCCAAAATTCATCTTCAAGTGAAAATTGAAAATTTCATGGCCAAACACTTATTTCAAAAAAAAAAAAGTGAAAAAATTGTTATGTTCAATGGGCTCTAAATGACTTTCATATAAAACTACTGACTCAATCAAGATATAGATTCTTGCGACAAATACACGAAAGAGAGATTCTTACGGTTTATCATTGATGGCACATTGTTCTCGCAAAAAGTGTATGCTATCAAATGACAATTGTTGCAAAATCACATGTAAGAACAAATAACCACAATTTGTTTCTATTTAAGTTTTCATAGAGGAACTATCAATTAGAATCCATTACAAATAATGATCGCTGTAGCGGCGGTGATTTACAAAAAATTATACTCGACAAATTTATGTTTGATTTGAAAGTCCTATTACGATCAAGATCTTAATTAATTTTCGAGTCCTAAATATTATGACTTTTTTATTACATGACTATTTTGTGTAATATGAAATTTGTTTTTAAAAGGAAAAAAGGTGAATGATATTTTGATAGGAGCTTCGTACTTTTAATATCGTATAGATAGATAAATAGATTCGAATATATCAAGTCTTCATTGGAAGATAAAAGTTAATCTATACAATTAGGATACATTTTGTGTTTTATTATTTCAAACTGAGATGATAGAGGACTTTTCAGTAGAATTATTTGATAAAAAAAAAATTATTTCCGCCAAGTGCCAAATTATGAGGTTGTTTAGACTATTAAGAACTTACTAGTGTTAAGTAAATTAAAACTTGTGCGTGTAAATAACATAATTGGATACAGTTTTTATGCCCACAAGTTGCTTACATTCATCCCTTTCTGGAGCAAATTTCTTGTGTCTTTTAAAAAAAAAAAATTATTGTACTCTTTGTTCTTAATTATACATATATCACTATGCAGAAGGTGAATTAAGTCTCATTTCTCAAATAACATAGTTCCTTCTAACTTTTAAATGTCTATGAAATATTATTAGAGTATATGCGTGTTCATGAATGGTTTTTGGTACGATTTGTTGCATAGTAAGTGCAAACTGCGATAAGGCGATACTGATTTGATACACATGAATTTGCTTGCAGCAACATTTAGTTTTTTATATAGCAATCTTCTTTATTTTATTTTTTTGATTGCTAAAAAATGATCAAAAGTACATAGCAGAAATTGAGGAAATTCTAGGACCTTCCTTTTGACATGTATATTTTGATGGCTTAACATCTATATAAACTAAACTCAATTATTGCCTTCTTTTAATTGGCACAGGTTATAAATGTAATCCTACTTGAATAACGTACAAGTGAAGAACTTGAATAATTATAAATTTTTCAATCGTCACTCATGAAATTCGAGATATATTATTTATTATTTTCAATGACTTATACATTTTAAATTTTTATTTTATAATTCAAATATATTATTTAATAATATTTACGTGCCTCTTTAATATTGTGTAATTATAATTATGAGGTAGCATAATGGGATTCATTCGTAAAAACCAATTAATTTTCTCGTATAAAACGTAGAAAAAGCATTAATTAATTAATGAGTCCCGTAAAAATATATTTTCCTTACATAACTTGTTTTTACTTCGTTAGACAATTATTAGGAGTAGGAGATTTGACTTCCGTAAAAATCAATTAATTTCCTTGTATAAAACTTAGAAGTATTAATTAATATAAGGAAATAAAAATAAAGCTTTTATAAATTAAAGATACAATGTATGTGCAAATTAGGACTCGTACAAGTTAAAATAGGAAAATATTTAGAAGTCAATATTTTAGTTGGTTTCAAACACTTAACTATTAGAAAAAGAACTAAATTACTATTTTGTCTAGTGCGAAATTTATTTTGAAAGGGTAAAAAAGGCGAACAATATTTCGCTAAGGGTCTTCGTGCTTTTAGTATAGTATAGATATAGATTTTAATCGGCATATTGCTAATCCCAACGTTCTTATTCCACATTCATAGATTCCCAAACAATTTATTTATGTGAAAAAGAAAAAGTATAACCAAATATAGTACAAAATAATGCTAAGTTTTATGTGGAAAAAGAAAATAAATTAAAATCAAACATTGTATTAATAATTAAATTTATATGGAGATCATTTTCTCCGCTGCTCCCAACCAAATATCAACTCAGTATCATGCGGTGTGGTTGTTGGTTGTAGCATCATGCTAAAAACAATTTAAGTTCACCGCTAACATACACATTAGTAGGTCAATTAATTGCACAAAGTTGCGGCATGGATTTCTTACCCTTTATGATTGAAAAAAGTAATTTGGTGCTTTTCATGCTTGTTTCAACTTAGAGGTAATTATATCAAACAGAAAAGAACGACAGACGATAAAAGGAAAGCATATGTTTCCTCTAATAAAGTCGTCCTTTGAGAGACTTGTGATAAAATTGGGGTACGTGTACAATTTCTGCGTCAAATAGTCTATAGACACCTACCCTACATCTAAATCAGGAATAAGTATATAAATTTAAAACTAAAAAGATACTATATGGAGCCTCCCAAAATGATTTTGGTAGCCTAAAAAATATCACTAAGGCTCGTTTGGTTGGGAAATAAATTATTCTATAATTAATTATTTTTGAATTAATTATTTTGGGATTAATTATTTTACCCATCCATAAGAATAAAAAATACTATAATCCCGTCGGGATAATTAATCCCAAAATTAATTATACCATAATTTTATCAAATATAAAATAAATTTTCTTAAATTTAATTTCGGGATTAATTATCTCTTATTCCTAGTATCAAATGAGACCTAAGAGGTACCGAGTTTAACAAGCTATGTTATTTGGCATGTCTATTTGCACTTCGAATACTTAAATTATGAAGCCAAACCAAAAGTTCAAAGGTCATTTTCTTTCCAATTGTGAAGTAAGGTATACACGATTAAGAGGTGACACTATTGATAGTGAAATGAGGAGATTTTGCCAAGACATTTGGAGAGTTGATGCCTTGAAGAAATTGTTCCATTGTTGCCATCACAACATATCTTTTCCTAATTATAATCATCTTCTTCTCTTCAGAAAAGTACACATGTGTAAAAGTGTCAAACATTCGTGTAATTAACTAAGAAATAATAATAAAATATAATAAAGTAATTTTGGTACGTACGACATGTTTCTCCAGAATTAATCTTTTTTAAAAACGTGTTAAAGGGCGCAAGATCTCTTATATGTTCTCCATGTGGCGTTTCAATTAATAGCTTTTATTTATAACAAATAGAGTGGGTAATCGCTCCAAACAAATATTTAATTAAGCTAATTACTTTATAATTCTTTTTCATTTTTGCCTTTATGAGTCTTTCTTAACAGACCTAATTTTCATTATGATTATTTTTTCCTTCTGGTCTCCATCACCTAAAATTGAAGAAAAGTAAGACATGTATAGCCTGTTTGGCCAAGCTGCAAAAATCAACTTATTTTGAGAAGTATTTTTTTTCAAAAGTATTTTTCTTAAAAGTACTTTTGGTGAGAAACAGTTTGTGTTTGGTTAATTTGTTTGAAAAGCACTTCTGAGCAGCAATTAGTGTTTGGCCAAGCTTTAAAAAACTACTTCTAAGTGTATTTTTCTCAAAAGTGTTTCTCAAAAAAGTGTTTTTGGAGAGAAACTACTTTTTTCTGCTTCTCCAAAATTGCTTTTGTTTTTCCTCAAAAATATTTTTTTTCCTTCCAAAAGCTTGGCCAAACACCTCAATTTTTGGTCAAAAGTGCTTTTGGCTAAAAAAAACACTTTTGACCAAAAAGAAGCTTGGCCAAATAGGCTAGTAATCACCTTGCACTTTTATGCGACGTACTTTTCTCTTGGTAGTACGTACCTTGAATGCTTGACACCCTATCCGGCGGCTGAGTCAGGATTTTAATGATATGAATTTTAAATTTTAAAATGACAATTGAGTTCTAAATTTTTGTATTTGTATATATTTAATAAATATTTTAACATAAATACATTATTTGAAACAAAAATTAGTGAGTTCGGTCGAACCTATACTCGCGGGCTTCTAACTTCACCCTGCGCACTACCTTGAGTAACAGAGACATTTTGTTCGTATTACTTTGACCTTATTACTGTTTGACAATTATTACATTTTTCTTGACCATTATCAACACTATTTGAATAACCTTAAGATATGTTTAGTATATAATTCATAAACTTTGTATAACTTTATTTTAAAAAGTAATTGATAGATTCATGAGTTTTGGAAATTACATGTAACCATTTTTTCAGAAAGATATTAATACCAGGAATCAAAAATTCTTACCAAATATATGGTTACTTGAGACAGAAGGTTACGTCTCAAAGAAGTAATTGCTTGTCACTTTCTTAATCTGCTAGAATGTTTCATTCTTAAAGGTTCTTTTATTTATTTTTAATTCCTTTTGTTTTTCTAGTGCTATTTTGCTAAAAAATGATTATTTAAGCTCCCATGCGAAGAACACGTGACCATTAGTTGGGATGCTGTCAAAATTCATGCTAACCTAAGCACACCACATGTGATGTGCAAGTGCAATGAATAATATACTTCAAAGAACCCTATATTGTCCCACATATACATAAAGCGCAATATTTATTTGTTTTTTTGTTAGGGTATCATTAAATTCTAAGCACTATTATGGAGACACATTGACGTGTATAGGTTGGTGACGATGAACTACTAAATATAAGCAAGAATTTGCCACGTGCTTTTGAACCATTTAACTAAAGTGTAAAATCACTTAAATAATGAAATAAAATAATAGGGTATTTCCTTGCTGTTGGTTGTTTACCTACCTATTTCGGGAAAAATGAAAGTGTGAGGTGTCAACATTTTAATTAAAGATGTCTCAAGAAAAGTTCTACCCTTCAAATGTAGGAACTAGGAAATATTTTCAGACGGTCTGAATGCTTTTAAGGGAATCCAAAAGAGGCCAGCATTGCCTCAACAGGAGTAAGAAAATGAGTGGGATCTTTCCGTCATTACTTACTTTTTAATACAAAGTTTCAATTTAAACTCTCAGAATGAATAATTCTTTAATTACCATTTCCTTCTTATTGAGTTTACCCAGCTAACTTGGCATGAGTCCGCATTACTTCCTGTCACTAAATTTTAGATGCTTAAAAGGCAGAAGCGGGTCCAGGAGGTCCGTTGTTTTGAAAGTAAATATGTTGCTTTTTACACGAACCAAATAGATTTACATTTAATTGATTTGGTCAACTTTTGCCGTCGATTTGTTTTATTCGTCTTTTCAAAGTATATAGACAAATATATAAATAATATTCCAATTATTATATAAAAATATTCGTGATCATATCAGTGTTCACATAAAGATTTTTTTTTTAAAAAAAAAATAGTGTACAACGAAGCTAGTCTCAACGTGCCCTTTTCCTTTGCATTTTGATAACCATTTAAATCAAAACAAAGCAGCATGAAAAAGTAAAGATAAAGAACTGTCATACTACCAGCTATAAATTTGGTTTAGATATATTATTCATTATGAAATAATTGTTTATTCAGTTTTAATAAAATTTTAAATACATCATATTAGTATGTGTCCTTTGCTTATATAGTAGATAATTTAATGTATAGAGTTTAGCTTACACACGAAAAATTAAATCATCTATTCTTATAAGTATAAAGCTTGAGTTCACAATCTAATGATGAAATTGAACAAATCATCAGGAATGATTGTAGCACAAGATTAAATATAATTTATCTTGATTATAGGAATAGTTTAATTCCAACTTCTTGTGCTAGTACATTTTGTATGTATTGAACGGACCAAGTAGAGATAAGTATTTTATACTGACTTAATAAAATAAACTCTCTAGCCATTAAATGTACTTATACTCTTAATCTTGATATAATTATTATTAGCTGTGTATATTATTATTATTATTGTTTGATTTATTAGTGTCATGACCCGAAATTCCCACTTTCGAGACCGTGATGGCGCCTAACATTTCACTTGCTAGGCAAGCCAACATTAGAGAATTTTCAAATCAATTTCAGTACACTTTTAATAATAGAATTAATTAAACTAAACAGAAGCTAGAACAAAGTTTGTGAAATTTTATAAAAACCCATAACATCTGATACAATAAGGATCCGGAGTCACAAATCATGAGCTACTACGATTAACTACAAACAAAGTTTGAAAGGAAATACACTATTCTGAAGGAAAAGAAACAGTAAAACACTAAGACTAGGGAGAGACTCCAGGGTCTGCGGACGCCAGAAGATTTACCTTGGGTCTCCGGTCCATGAATCCAGCGGCTAACCTAACGATCAGCTCGGGCCAGTAAAAAAATCTACACAGAAGTGCAGTGTAGAATTAGTACAACCGACCCCATATACTGATAAGTGTCGAGCCTAACCTCGACGAAGTAGTGACGAGGCTATGACAAGACACCTATATAATAAATCTGTGCAATTTAATAGTATATGTATGGGATAACGGCAAGTAAAAGATAGACAGGAAACAACGGGAGGGGGGACATACTGAGGGGATTACAAGATGGAGAATCACAGCAGTAATGAGAACTTGATAAACCAATATGCCTTAAACCAATAACAGTAAGTAAACACAGTAAAGGAAAATGCACAGCATCACCTTTCGTGCTTTTACTCTCAATCTCACCATATAATCAATAGAAACGAAATGACATCATCCTTCGTGTATTAACTCTCATAACATGGCACGACATCAATCTTTGTTCATTAACACTCACAATATGGTACGACATCACCCTTCGTGCTTTTACTCTCTCATAACATGGCATAGCATCACCCTTCGTGCATTAACACTCTCACTTACCATAAAACAATGAACAAAAGACAACAGAGAGATCGAAATAACAAGAACAAGTCTTACTTCAACATTTGGTTCCACAATACCAACCTCAACTTTGAAATCAATACTCAATTATCACTCAAAGATCCGTAAACATGGTAAGAACGATCAACTTGATTATACTAGTCTAAACATGGATAACATGATCAAAGATAAGTAATAATTACAAGAAACCAAGTCCCACCCGCATGCTTACCCGACAACAACGCATAGGTACTCGTCACCTCACCTATACGTTGCACCCAACATCTTAACACGTAGCAAATAGAAAAATAAGTCCTAATCCCTCAAGTTAAGGTTAACCACGACACTTATTTCTCTCCAAAGACCAAACTCAAAGCACAACCACCGCTTTGACTTTCAAACAAGCCTCCGAACCAATAGAATCTAGCGATTTACCAACCAAACGATTCAAATTAAGCCTTAGGAACTACCCATGATTGTAAAGAATTCAATTTAGGTCATTATTGAAAAAGTCAACATCTCGGCCAGCTTGGTATAAATCCAAAATTCGGACCAAAACCCAATTATCCATTAATCCCCGAGCCCGATTATGTAATTTGTTTTGGAATATGATCTCAATTTGAGGTCTAAATCCCTAATTTACCAAATCTCTAATTTCTACCCCAAAACCCCCAATTTCACCATAAGAACTCTAGATTTTAGGTTGAAATCTTAGGAAAAGTAGTAAAAGATTGAAAAAAAACTAGTTTAGAATAACTTACCAATGATTTGGGGAAGAAAAGTTCTTTGGAAAATTGCCTCTTGGGTTCTTAAGTTTGAAAAATGAATCAAAAATCCCGTCTAAGTCATATTTACCCAGCTGCAAATGTCGCATTTGCGACCTAGACTTCGCAAATACGAAGGAAGCATCGTAAATGTGAAGACCTTCACGCCTCTGCTATCTTTGCAAATGCGAAGAAGTGTTCGCAAATGCGAACTGGGCTGACCGCAAATGCGGCCCAGAGATCGCAAATACGAAGAATTCCCTCCCCCAATCCCCATTGCAATTGCGAATTCTGGCCTTCCTAGCTACTCTTCAAAAGTGCAATCCCAATAGTGGTTGCAAATGGGATGATTGACTTCGCAATTGCGAGGTCTGAGGCCTGCAACAAAAATCAGGAAAACCAGCTGAGTTCTAACTCTAATTTTCACCCTGTGGCCTATCCAAAACTCACCCGAGCCCTCGGGGCTCTAAACCAAAAGTGCACACAAGTATAAAAACATCATATGAACTTGATCGCACGATCAAATCGCCAAAATAGCACCTAGAACTATGAATTTAGCACCAAATCAAATGAAATTCTCAAGAAAACTTTAAAATTTCTATTTTCACCATCGGACGTCCGAATCACGTCAAACCAACTCCGTTTCTCACCAAATTTCACAAACAAGTCATAAATATGGTATTGGACCTATACCGGGTTCCGGAACCAAAATACGGACCCATTATTTAAAAAATCGAACTTTCGTCAAACACTTCAAATTCATTAAGCCTTTAACTTTTAAATTTCGACAAAGTCCGATATCTCGGGCTAGGGACTTCCAATTTTGATTCCAGGCATACCCCCAAGTCCCAAATCACGATACAGACTGACCAGAACCGTCAAAACATGAATTTTTGTCTGTTTACCAAAAATATTGACCGAAATCAACTCATACAAAGTTTTAGGCAAATATTCTTATTTTTATCGACTTTTAACATAAAAACTTTCCGGAAATATGCTCGGACTATGCACACAAATCGATGAGGGATAAAATGAGGTTTTTAAAATTTAAAAGCGTAGAATTGGGTGCTAAATCTTAAGATGACCCCTTCGGGTCATCATAATCTCCACCTCTAAAATAACCGTTCATCGTTGAACGGATATAGAAAAGTACCCTAGGCTGGTGAAAAGGTGGGGATATCTACTCCGCATGTCCGACTCGGACTCCCAAGTAGCTACCTCAATGGGCTGACCTCTCCACTGCATTCAAACTGAAGGATAACTCTTCGATCTCAACTAACGAACCTGCGGGGCTAGAATAACCACTGGCTTCTCTTCATAGGTCAAATCTTTGTCCAACTGGATAGAGCTAAAATCTAACACATGGGACGAATTGCCGTGATACTTTCGGAGCATAGAAACATGGAATTCTGGATGAATTGCTAACAAACTAGGTGGCAATGCGAGCCTGTAAGCCACCTCACCCACTTTCTACAAAATCTCAAAAGATCTGATGTATCTAGGGCTCAACTTTCCCTTCTTTCCAAACCTCATTACACCCTTCGTGGGTGACACACGGAGCAATAATCTCTCTCCGACCATGAATGTAACATCACGGACCTTACGGTCGGCATAACTCTTCTGCCTGAACTGAGCTGTGCGAAGTCTATCTTGAATGATCTTAACCTTATCCAAGGCGTCCTGTACCAAATCTGTACCCAATAATCAAGCCTCTATCGGATCAAACCTTCCAACTAGTGATCAACACCATCTACCATATAATGCCTCATAGGGACCCATCTGGATGCTCGACTGATAGCTATTGTGGTAGGTAAACTTTGCAAGTGACAAGAACTGATCCCAAGAGCCTCAAGCGTGGAGCATATCCTCCAATATCTGAATAGTGTGTTCGGACTGTCCATCCATATGAGGATGAAATGTTGTGTTCAGCTCAACCTGCGTGACCAACTCACACTATACTACCCTCTAGAAATGCAAGGTGAACTGCGTACCTCGATCAGAAATGATAGACACGGGCATACCGTGAAGACGAACGATCTCTTAGATATAAATCTCTGCCAACCACTTTGAAGAATAGGTAACTGCCACAGGAATAAAAAGCGCTGACTTGGTCTGCCTGTCCACAATGACCCAAACTGCATCTAACTTCCTCTAAGTCTGTGGGAGTCCAACAATGAAATCCATAGTGATACGCTCCTACTTCCACTAAGGAATCTCTATCTTCTGAAGCAAACCACCAGGTCTCTGATGCTCGTACTTTACTTGCTGACAATTTAGACACTGAGCTACATATGCAACTATATCCTTCTTCATCCTCCTCCACCAATAATGCTGCTGCAAGTTCTGATACATCTTGGCGGCGCCCGGATGAATAGAATATCGGGAACTCTGGGCCTCCTCTAGAATCAACTCACGAAGTCCATCCACATTAGGCATACGAACAGGACCCTGCATCCTCAAAACTCCATTGTCTCTAATCGTAACCTACTTAGCATTACCGTGTCGCACTGTGTCTCTAAGGACATGCAAATAAGGGTCATCATACTTCCATTCTCTGATGCACTCAAACAATAAAGTCCGAGCGACGGTACAAGCTAGAAAATGACTAGTCTCAGAAACATCCAACCTCACGAACTGATTCGCTAGGGCCTAAATACCTAATGAAAGCGGCCTCTCACCGGCTGGAATGTATGCAAGGCTGCCCATAGTCACTAACTTTCTATTCAAAGCATCGGCCACTACGTTGGCCTTCTCGGGATGATACAAGATAGTGATATCATAGTCTTTCAATAGCTCCAACCACCTCCTTCTGCTGCAAATTGATCTCCTTTTACTTGAACAGGTACTGCAAACTCCGATGATCCGTAAATACCTCACACGACATGCCATAAAGATAGTGCTTCCAAATCTTCAGTGCATGAACAATGGCTGCCAGCTCTAAGTTATGAACGAGGTAATTCTTCTCGTGAACCTTCAGCTACCGCGATGCGTATGTAATCACCTTGCCACCCTACATCATCACCGCACCAAGTCCAATACGAGATGCATCATAATATACTATATAAGGCCCTGAACCTGCGGGCAACACCAACACCAGTGCCATAGTCAAAGTAGTCTTGAGCTTCTAGAAGCTCGCCTCACACTTGTCCGACCATCTGAACGGGGCACCCTTCTGGGTCAACTTGGTCAATGGGGCTGCTATAGATGAAAACCCCTCCACAAACCGACGATAATAACCTGTCAACCCCAAGAAACTCTGGATCGCCGTAGCTGACGTAGGTCTAGGCCAGTTCTGAATTGCCTCAATTTTCTTAGGATCGAACTGGATGCCCTCAACTGATACAACGTGCCTCAAGAAAGCAACTAAGCTCAACCAAAACTCATATTTTGAAATCTTATCATATAACTGGCTATCTCTCAGAGTCTGAAGAATGATCTGAAGATGCTGCTCATGCTCCTCTTGACTGCGGGAGTAGATCAAGATATCATCAATAAAAACAATCACAAAAGAATCTATATAAGGCCTGAACACCCGGTTCATCAAATCCATGAATGCGGCTGGGGCATTTGTCAGCCCAAATGACATTACTAGAAACTCATAATGCTCATATCGAGTCTGAAAATCCATCTTAGGGACATCGGATGCCCTAATCCTTAACTAATGGTAGCCAAACCTCAAATCAATCTTTAAAAACACTTTGCCACCCTGAAGCTAATCAAATAAGTCATTAATCCTCGGCAATGGATACTTGTTTTTGATGGTGACTTTGATCAACTGTTGATAATCTATGCACATCCTCATCTATCCATCCTTCTTCTTTACAAACAATACGGGCGCACCCTAGTGCGAGACACTAGGTCTAATAAAGCCCTTATAAAGCAAATCTTGCAACTTCTACTTCAATTCCTTCAACTCTGACGGGTCCATACGGCATGGCGGAGTAGAAATGGGCTGAGTGCCCGGAGCCAAATAAATACAGAAGTCGATATCTCTGTTGGGTGGTGTCACACCTCCTTTTTCACTACAACCGTAAGGGCGTAAAGGAGTTTTTCCATTTAAAGGACAATCGGAACGGGATTTAATTATTAATTATTCAGAGTCGCCACTTGGAATATTAATGGTGTCCCAAGTCATCGGTTGAGCCCCGAACCGAGGAAAAATATGACTCTGTTACAATCCGCGAACCAGAAATCCGAGTAAGGAATTCTGTTAACCCGAGAGAAGGTGTTAGGCATTCCCGAGTTCCGTGGTTCTAGCACGGTCGCTTAATGGTTGCATTTGATTTTATCTGATTTTAATACCTGTTAGCTTATGTGTCTTTTATTCGTAAACCGATTTTTATCATTATTTATTTTAAAAGAATTGCAACGTCGTGAAAACGCGTTTCGAACCACGTCGCAATCAATGCACCCGTGGTTGTCAACACATTTTGACTTCGTCGAGATTTGGATTTGGGTCGCATCAATGCGCACCCGAGTTTAAGAAGGTAATTTAATTAAAATCGCGCCTAAAGATTCTAACGTAATATTATTTTGGGGAAGACCGTGAAGTTCGCTAAATGGCCATCCAAAATTCTAATCATTTTTAATAACCATTTATTGAGGGCCCCATATTTATTCATTTTTGTGCGGTGAGGCTCGTCTTAATTTGTGAACCTCTTTTCTATCATTATTTATTTTATAAGAATTACGATGTCGTGAAAACGCGTTTCGAACCTCATCGCAATCAAGCGCCCCTGATTGTCAACACATTTCGACTTCATCGAGATTTGGATTTGGATCACATAAATGCGCACCCGAATTTAGGATTACGTATCACAACTACGTCACGGGAACCATACCCGTAGCCATGATAATTATTATAACGTGCCGGAGGCACACTACGGTGTTCATGATTCTTCCTAAGCTTTGAGATTTTTGAAGATCCAAATTAAGGATAAGAAGCTCTTGGAAGTGCTATTTGAAATATTAACAAAATATCTATCTTAAAACAATTTACAACTAAATAAATTACTAGACTTCTAAAGCTTGAGATTAATTGATAATAAACACTAAAATATGACTTAAACAGAGATTTATTACGGAAAATAGGCCACATTGTATTTATTAGATTGAACCCATACTAATGTTTCAAGAACAAATCCATGACCTATTCTTATTTTCACAAACCAAATAGAAAATTGTCTTCATGTTAGCTTCTCATATTGATTAGAGACAAAATGTTGTCAGCTTCGCTCGTCGCTATAGAAAAGGATCGACTTGCTAACAGAATATGGTTCCATCTTAATGTTTTCTTGATGATTTTAGAAGCTAACATTTCACTAGCATTTTGATCACTCAACTTCAAGTGAAAGATTAACAAAACGTAATTCCAAAACCCATTTCAGTGACGGTCTTGAGCCAAAATCAAACAATTCATAGCAAAGCACATCGTGAACAAGGAGTTTCAACTAGGAGTAAAATCACAGATTATGTAAACAAGACCTCATACACAATATTAAGTTGAAGGAGCAAGGAATGGACCTTTGCGTACAAAACTTTCAATTAAACCGAATTAGCCACAAACTAATTGCGAATGCAAGTTATCGACCAAATTGAACCCAAAAATCGATACAAGACGGAGACCACACCAGCAACCTCAACGAACCCATGGATTAAGAGAACTTATTTCACCTACTTTGCTTTAGTTTCTCTGAAAATGGAAGCTCCTAAATCCTGGAATTGTGGCGAGAAGGAAACAGTAGAGGGAATGGAGTTTTCTACTGTTGGTCGTTGAAGAGATGAAAGGTCGAGTGTGTCTTTCGTGTGTGTTTATCGGCTGAAATTTTGTTCAAGGGAGTTTTTGGTTCACTGTTTTTTTTTAGAAAAAGAAGGTGAACTATGGGGTGGGCTTCTTCTAGGCTTCAACCTGACATGAGGAAGACGAAGACCAGTAGGGGGGGGGTCGAAGAAGACGCTGACGAGGGGGTGGGGCTCTTGTGAAAGGCTGCGCAGCTTTTCCCAGTCCTTTTCAGCGTTCTCTCTCCAATTCTTTTGTCTTAGCCTTCTTTTTATAGTGTAGAGTCTAGGTTGTAGGGTTTTAGGTTAAGGGGTATGGGCCTAGGAATTATGGGCTAGGCAATTGTGGGCTAGGTCCAAAATTAGGCCTAAAGATGGGCTGCTCGAGCCCAAGCTCTATTCTTTTGCTTCGAACGAGATTAAAAATACGGGCCCATTTATTAATTTGTCCTACTATTAAAATAATTATTAAACAAAACTAACCATTAAAACAAATCTATTTTTTGTATTTTCAAACATTATATTAAAAATAAAAATACGATACTATTTTTATATATTCTTTTTTAGATTAAAAATGACTACAAAATATTAATGAACTTATTTTTTGTAATTTTTGTTTTCTTGTACTAAAATAAAGTAAAAGAGTCAAAATTACTTAAAATATCTGTATTATGCCTAAATTAAAGATTTTACGCTAATATATAAAAGATCTTGGGGAGGGTCAAAAATCACATTTCTACAGCTGCCCCTTTTTTACTGGAAACGTACAGAGTTTTTAGACAAAGACTGACTAGACAGGTTTTTGACCCGACCGTTATTTGGAGAGACTAAGACTAAGAGAAAAGGGGGATGTGACCGAGCTCTGGCATTTGAGCTGCCTACATATCCTTGGCTATAAAGGAATCAGTCCACGTGTAGTTCAGAGATGAGTGAGATGACGGAGTATGCCGAGGTGGAGATCTGGTCGAGGTGCCGTTCCGTCGAGGTTCCGGTCTGCGGTCCCTGTTATTATATCAAAAATCAAAAGATGAAAAAGACTAGCTAAGCCTATCGATTACGAGTTACAAGATTCCTATCTATAAGTCTTCTGAAGCTTGATCTTGAGTCTTGAATGGTTCTTCATGCAGACTTTAGATTTGAACCTTGACACTTGTTAGCTGCAGGTGCTAGCTCGTTCTTCTACTGCTTTTGGGTCAGGACCGGATATGTAGTGCTTGTGACCCCGGCCATGTCTTGATCAGCTCACATCCTTCATCAACTTCTGAATTGCATTCTGAATTGAATTCCCTTTTCTTTCCAGGTGGGCGCCTGATTGCTGAACCTGAACTTTCTTCCCTTGTTACTTGACACTATTTTCCCTTACACTTTGAACCATTTTCCCTGAAACTCGAACTGTCTTCCTTCGAAACTATTTTCCCTAGAAACTTGAGTTGTTTTCCCTTGTTCTCCAGGTGGGCACCTGATTACAACAAAATAGACAAAACAAAGAAATTTTCTGCCCCAGTTTGCACTAGGAAGATTTGTGAGTTGTTAGCAAAATTGTAAACCACCTGTATTATTAACGCAATGATGAAATTAAACTAAAGAATAGACTAGGAAAACTGTAAACTAAGCTTGACTAAAGTAAAAACTTACCCTGTTCTCCAGGCGGGGCTCCCTGACTGCTAACTTGAAATGTATTCCCTGCTTTCCAGGCGGGCTCCTAACTGCTGAACTTGAAATTGAAATGTATTCCTCTATTATCCAGGCGGGCTCCTGACTTCATAAAAATAAACGAACCAAGAAAACTTTCTTCTCCAGTTTGGAAACTAGGTACATGTTACTTGATATTAATAAGAATTTGACTAAAACTTGACTTGAAATACCTCTGTTATACAGGCAGACTCCTGATTTCCGAAACTTGAATTGTATGTCTCTATTCTCCAGGCGGACTCCTGACTTCTCAGTTCTTCAGGCGGACTCCTGACTTCCGAAACTTGAATTGTATGCCTCTGTTCTTCAGGAGGGCTCCTGACTTCAAGAAGACAAAAAAAATCGATTGAAAACTAAAATTTGAATTGTATCACCTCTGTTCTTTAGGCGGGCTCCTGATTGCTTAAAATTTGAATGTATTCTTCTATTATCCAAGCGGGCTCCTGACTTCACAAAAAATAGACAAAACAAAGAAAACTTTCTGCCCTAGTTTGGAAAACTGGTTGTTTGTTACCACATACTAATAAGAACCAAAACTTCAATTGTGATAAGACTGGAATGCAACTTTTTTAAAAAATTTAAAGACTAAAATGTATCTTATAATTTAGAATTTATCTTAGGTGAAAAATTCATCAGACTAAGATTTTCATCTTAGGTGAAAGATTCGACTAACTAAGATTTATCTTTATCTTAGGTGAAAAATTCATCAAACTAAGAATTTCATCTTAGGAGAAAGATTCAACAGACTAAGATTTTTATCTCTATCTTAGGTAAAAAATTCATCAGACTAAGATATTCATCTTAGGAGAAAGATTCAACAGACTAAGATTTTTATCTCTATCTTAGGTGAAAAATTCATCAGACTAAGATTTTCATCTTAGGAGAAAGATTCAACAGACTAAGATTTTGACTCTAAGAGATAATTCATCAACCTAGGTCCATTTTTGTGATCCCAACTTTCTTAATTTTCCAAATTCCAACTTCCATTCTTTTCAAATTCTGCCTTCCTTTCTTGTTCCCAAATTATGTCTTCCTTTCTTCTTCTTCTTTTCGACTTCTGTCTTCCCCTTCTTTAAATTATGCCTTCCTTTCTTTTTCCTCAAATTCTGCCTTCCATTCTTTTTTCCAACTTCTGCCTTTATCTAAATTATGCCCTCCTTTCTTTTCCAACTTCTGCCTTTATCTTTTCCAAATTATGCCTTCCTTTCGTTTTTCCAACTTTTGCATTTATCTTAGGTGAAAGATTCATCAGACTAAGATTTTTATCTTAGGTGAAAAATTCAACAAACTAAGATTTCTTTATCTTAGGTGAAAAATTCAACAGACTAAGATTTCTTTATCCTAGGTGAAAAATTCATCAGACTAAGATTTCTTTTAACCACTTTCCTTCAAAATTTGTTTTATCTACCCACCAACTTGAATTATCTTCCTTCAGAACTGCTTCCCTAAAAGCTGGTGTTGTCCTCCTTAAAAAAAACCACTTCCCTAAAAACTAGTGTTTCATTCCTCCAAAAATTACTTTTCTTAGAACTGGCGTTTCTTTCCTGAAAACTACTTCCCTCTCTTTTTCTCTCTCTTTTTTTTAAAACACTTGTATTGACCTTCATGTTCTTCAGATGGGTACCCGAAAAAACTTTCAACACGACAAAAAATTTTCTGCCCCAGTTTGATAATCCTCCTGTAGCATATCTTTTTGCCATCAATAACATTTCCATGCCCCTGTTTCAAATCAAAGAAAATTCTGTCAGTTTAAAAGTGCGGTGGTTGGTTGTGGTACTCCCGCTGGGATGACTTTCCTTTTCTCCTTTCAATGCTTTGCGTTGTCCGACCATCTTTGAAACTTGGATGATAACTTCCGCCCTTCTTGACGACTATCTCTCAATTATTACTTCTAGTCTTCTTATCTGACCCCATATGTTTTCTGCGACAACTGAATCTTCTTGAAGGTCTTGCATGTTTACTGATTAACCACTTTCCCCGTCATCTGTGTCACTGAAATACCCTTTTTTCCCGTTCAATCCCAATACCCTCTATCTGTTGCATTATTCCTGAACCGACATCTACCAAACTTTGTGTTTCATAAGGATCCCAAAGTATGTTGATTATTACCAGCTTAGTGCTTTTGTTATTTTTCCTGACTTGTGATTTGTGCAATTGGAAAGCTGGTGAAATTTTTTGAAGTCATTCCACACTTGTTACGACCAAAAGACTCAAAAACGGGACATAAACAAAACAAAAGGAACAGAGTAAAGAACAAAAAGAAAGAGATGATTCCTAACACGAAAACTACACAGTAGAAACCTATCGTATGTGGATACCGACTCTAATGACCTTGACATGCACCTGCGACCTATTCTGTTAAGAAAATCTGATGTTCATCTCTTGTTGTTCCTTTTTGCCGTGAAACTGGGCTTCATTGCTCCGCTTATCCAATTTGATTCGCATTCCTTATTCGGCTTGTAGTGCCCCAAAGGGTTTTCACCATCAAACCTCTCTCATTTCGTTCTTTTTCTCAACTTACTGTCGCCTCAAGGTGCCCGTGAAGGTTTTCACCAATAAGACTCTCTCATTTTTTATTTCTCTCAGCTTTCATCACCTTGCGATACCCATGAGGATTTTCATCAATAAGATTCTCTCATCTTCATTTTCCTTGTTTGGACCGGAGTGTTTCCCCTGACAGGAATTACCTTACCTGCTTGACTTAGCATTTCTCAAAGACTGATCAGAAGGTCTTTCTTTGGACCGTAATGTAGGATTTTGGATGGGTTAGAAAGAAAGGGTATAAAATGCTCAAAACAATTTCAAAATGGGTTAAAATTACAACTTTCAGAATCCAACTTCTGACAACAATCACAATTTCTGCCCCAGTTTCTTGCTTGGGGACTTTTGGATTTTTGTTTTGGTATGACTGAACCTCAGAGAGGCTGCCTACGTACCCTTTCGGGATCAAGTCAAACGTAGTTCACTACATAGAAATTACTTTTTTTTGTGATTTTTCTTTCTCTTCTTTTCTTTTCTTTATATTCTTTTCTTTTTCTTTATTTTCTTTCTTTTTATTTTCTTTTTCTCTTTCCTTCCTTTCCTTTTTTTCATTTGCTTATTTGCGGCACTTGCGTTTCTTAATTGTGTCGTTGATTCCGAAAGAGAGGTACGAAAGAAAATAAACACGGCTCAAAAGGGGTGACAATGGAAAAAAGTGTTTGGATAGCAGAACAAAATGCCTTCGTCATTTCAAACTTCAAAATATGCCAAATACAATCAATCAGAATAAAGAAACCATACACATCCTCTCTTGACCGCATCGGAATTGACGGCTATTTCCACACATTTTCCTTCTACATCTGTCAGATATAATGTGTCATTCGACAACACTTTTACTCTTATTACCACGATCACCCCCCTGTCAATTTGGCCAACTTGCTTTTACGGGGATTTTTATGTTTTACTTGCCCCAGTTTTACATGGTTCGGGCGTCAAACAATCTCAAAATGTCCCAATCTGTTCTCATTTCCTCAAGTGTCCTTATCATTTTCAAAATGGTCTCATTGCTTCGCAACTTTTGAAGATCAGACTGAGAATTATGCGTGCATGTCATGTCATTAGAACCGACAAAAGGCAAAACAAAAAGTTAGAAAAGAACTAAACAAAGAAAATGATTGGGAGTAACAACAGATCGGAATTTGCATTAGACAAACGATGAAACAGTTCGAATAACAAAACAAAAACAAAACAAACTGGATTGAAACCCTAGAATGAACTGAAACAAACCTAGACAACCCTAGACAAACCACTACGACTAAACAAGCTAGACAAAAATGAAAGGATAGGAGGGTTTGAACACAAGACAATATCCGGATTACAACCATGCAAATAATCCGGACAACAGAAATGACAGCCAAATGGACCACCAAAGCTCCTCCCTAGCTGACTTAGGAATGGAGCGTCTTTCCAATTACAAGCACGGCATCTTAGCCACTAAGCTTCGCATCCATATTGCCATGACCACTATCTGCCTCAGTATCTTCAACTTCAGTCAACAAGTTCCCAAGAGTATTCTCATACCCCATGTCACCGGGCATCATCCCCACCAAGTGTGCCTCCTCATGTAAGGGATGCAGCGTGATATTCTGGGTGCCACTATCTTGAATCAAATTTTCCTGGATCATCCTTTCTATTTCTCTTTTCAAATCCTGACAATTTTCCACATTGTGCCCCAGAACATTGGAGTGGTATTCACACCTTTTATATGAGTCAAAGTTTCTCGCACGTCTGTCCACCTGATTTGAAGGAATGGGTGCAATCATGTCATGTTGTTTGAACTTCTCAAATAAGCTTGCATAGGACTCTCCTATTGGTGTAAAACTATCTTTCAACTTTTGTTCCCTTCTATACCCCTGGATTGGATGTGGGTTACAAGGTAATTGAAAATTTTGCGGAGGCTGGTGGAGATTTTGTGATAGTCGTGCTCGCTTTCTTGGGTGATTTGGTGGCGAGTATGGGGGGTTCGGAGGTGGATAGTAATGCTTAGGGGGGTCATGGAAAACCTGATGAGGCTGCACATACCTTCGAGATGTTCTCCTAGGACCTCTTCTCGACCCTGATATCACCATGATTTCTTCATCCCTCTCATTCGTGTTACCAGATTCAATTTGGACAGCTTGAGCTGCAGCTTTGAGAGCTGTTTGACTTATAATTCTGCCTGTCTTAAGACCGTTCTCCACCATTTCTCCCATTTTGATTGCTTCCGGGAAGGATTTACCCACTGCGGATGTCATGTATTGAAAATAATCTGGCTCTTGAGCCTGTAGAAAGACAGTGATTAACTCGTGGTCATCCATGGGTGGCTTAGCTCTAGCTGCCTGCTCTCTCCATTTGATGGCATATTCCCTGAAACTTTCAGTTGGTTTCTTTTTAGGTTAGAAAGGGAAATGCGGTCTGGGGCGATGTCGATGTTGTATTGAAATTGTTTGACAAAGGCCCATGCCATGTCATCCCAGACGTACCAGCAAGATGTGTCTTGATCCAAAAACCATTCAGATGCTACACCCGTGAGGCTTTCCCCAAAATAAGCTATAAGAAATTCTTCATTTCTTCCCACACCTCTCAATTGGGTGCAATACCTTTTCAGGTGGGCTATGGGGTCTCCATGTCCATTGTACTTTTCAAATTTGGGGATCTTGAAGCCAGGAGGCAAGTGGACATCGGGGAACATGCATAGATCTCTGAAGGCAACACTCTTTTGTCCTGCCATTGCTTGCGTGTTTTTCAACCGTTGTTCTAATCTTTTCACTCTTTGGGTTATTTCTTCCTGTACCCTCTTTCGGGCAGGCTTCTCGATGTTTGCAGGAAGATCAACCGAGTACGAGTGGTACTCGGGATAGTGGTACTGTTCTTGTTGTGTAGCAAATTGTGACTCGTGACAAGGCTGTCCTTGGCCATTGGCCCAGGCTTGGCGCATTTTGGTCATTTGTTGTTTCAGTGTTCTATTTTCCTCAACCACCGTAGACTCTTGTTGAACCCTCTGACCCTGAGTCTCTTGAGCACTCGTAACAGCTTCGATGTCAGTTATCATTTTTCCTCAGATCTTGTGTTTCCAGCTTACCACAAACCAACCACCTCACCTTTCTTCACAATTCAAAACAAAACATGTTAGAATGGATTAAGTCGGTCCTCATTATTAACAACATCTTTTCCATTTTTTATTCAATTCTTCTTCTTTTTTTTTTCTTTTTTTTTGTTGTGGTCGAATCCTATGTGGATTGCCTACGTATCGTGACCCCGCACGAATCAGACCAGGCGTAGTTCGTGCAAATAAAAGGTAAACGACAATTTTTTTTTTTTGGAATTTTCCATTTTTATAATAACGACAAAACTGACCAACTTAACGATGCAATACAGACTCGAAAATCAAACGACACATATACTCTAATCAAAAGAAATACAAACCCAAAAACACAACGATAGATTCCTTCCCCTATATGCCAACTTTGACCCAAAAATCCGAACGGTATCCACCTGACCACTGACTCTTTTCTTATTTTTAAAAAAATTAAAATAAATGACCCGGTATTGCAAATACGACCTTTCTGCGCCTCGGGGGCGAAGATTTTAAGGCTGTGAGGGTCAAAAATCAAAATACGACCAAAGGTGGCTGTTTATGCAAAGTCAGCCTTCCGGCGCCCCGTTTGGGAACATTTGGCTATTTTTGACAAAAACGGAATCACCTGGTTTATTTATGACAAAAATTAAAATTTTGATATTTTTTCGTTATTTTTGCAAAGGGGAGGTTGGACCCGATGAGGGTTGCCTACGTATCTTACGCCCTGTGAGAATCAAACCATGCGTTGTTCGGGCAAATTAACCGAACTATTTTAAAACAATACTCTTTTCATTTTCATTTTTTCTTTTTCAACAAACAATAAACAACCTATTTTTCCAAACTAAGAATAAAAGACTTTTTCTTTTCTTTTTCAACAAACACTTTCCAAAATAAAAGACTTTTTTTTTTCTATTTTTCTTTTGCTTTTAGTAAAACAGACTATTAAAAATAAAGCATTTTCCTTTTTCATATTCTCAAAATTTCGGCAGAGTTTCGACAGTGTTTGGGCATTGGGTTTTTCTAGGATAATCAATTAACTCCCTAACTGTTATTTTTTTTTCTTTTTTTCCCTCAATTTTCCAACATTTCGAGATTCAGAAACCGGTCAACATGCAGGTTCGGAACAAATAAATGCACAACACAAGACAATGCATCAGGATGTTTTTTTTTTCATTTCAGGTTGCTAGTCTTAGACGGACCCCAACCCCTGTGTTGAGTCCCCTAAGTCAAATGCAACGTGATGCAAATAAGCGTTCCTACTAGGGATCCGGCATGAAGTCACGTTATTCTATGTTCAAAATCTGGGTCGGTGTTCTAGACTGTGTACCCGAGCGGACAACTCGAGTCGAGGAGGGGGCAACTTACCGGGAACCAAAAGGCCATCCGGCTTTGTAACTTGTCCGGCCTCTTTCTTATTTCAAGGTATGACACTAACAGAATAGGGAGTCTCAACCAGTAAGCACATCCCCGGAGGTGAAGAGAAAAGGGTGTCGGCACAGTTTATATACAGTTCAGATAATATCAAAGCGGTAAAAGCATCATTTAACACATTAGGCACAAACATGTAATCAGATAACAGATAAAGCCAAATACAACAATTAATCTAAGCTCGAATTCTGAACCCTGAACCAGAGATTCTAGGTTCTTGTCCCCAGCAGAGTCGCCAGAGCTGTCACACCTCCTTTTTCACTGCAACCGTAAGGGCGTAAAGGCGTTTTTCCATTTAAAGGACAATCGGAACGAGATTTAATTATTAATTATTCAGAGTCGCCACTTGGGAGATTAATGGTGTCCCAAGTCACCGGTTGAGCCCCAAACCGAGGAAAAATATGACTCTGTTACAGTCTGCGAACCAGAAATCCGAGTAAGAAATTCTGTTAACACGAGAGAAGGTGTTAGGCATTCCCGAGTTCCGTAAGAATTACGATGTCGTGAAAACGCGTTTCGAACCCCATCGCAATCAAGCGCCCCTTATTGTCAACACATTTCGACTTCATCGAGATTTGGATTTGGGTCACATAAATGCGCACCCGAATTTAGGATTACGTATCACAACTATGTCACGGGAACCATACCCGTAGCCATGATAATTATTATAACGTGCCGGAGGCACACTACGGTGTTCATGATTCTTCCTAAGCTTTGAGATTTTTGAAGATCCAAATTAAGGATAAGAAGCTCTTGGAAGTGCTATTTGAAATATTAACAAAATATCTATCTTAAAACAATTTACAACTAAATAAATTACTAGACTTCTAAAGCTTGAGATTAATTGATAATAAACACTAAAATATGACTTAAACAGAGATTTATTACGGAAAATAGGCCACATTGTATTTATTAGATTGAACCCATACTAATGTTTCAAGAACAAATCCATGGCCTATTCTTATTTTCACAAACCAAATAGAAAATTGTCTTCATGTTAGCTTCTCATATTGATTAGAGACAAAATGTTGTCAGCTTCGCTCGTCGCTATAGAAAAGGATCGACTTGCTAACAGAATATAGTTCCATCTTAATGTTTTCTTGATGATTTTAGAAGCTAACATTTCACTAGCATTTTGATCACTCAACTTCAAGTGAAAGATTAACAAAACGCAATTGCAAAACCCATTTCAGTGACAGTCTTGAGCCAAAATCAAACAATTCATAGCAAAGCACATCGTGAACAAGGAGTTTCAACTAGGAGTAAAATCACAGATTATGTAAACAAGACCTCATACACAATATTAAGTTGAAGGAGCAAGGAATGGACCTTTGCGTACAAAACTTTCAATTAAACCGAATTAGCCACAAACTAATTGCGAATGCAAGTTATCGACCAAATTGAACCCAAAAATCGATACAAGACGGAGACCACACCAGCAACCTCAACGAACCCATGGATTAAGAGAACTTATTTCACCTACTTTGCTTTAGTTTCTCTGAAAATGGAAGCTCCTAAATCCTGGAATTGTGGCGAGAAGGAAACAGTAGAGGGAATGGAGTTTTCTACTGTTGGTCGTTGAAGAGATGAAAGGTCGAGTGTGTCTTTCGTGTGTGTTTATCGGCTGAAATTTTGTTCAAGGGAGTTTTTGGTTCACTGTTTTTTTTTAGAAAAAGAAGGTGAACTATGGGGTGGGCTTCTTCTAGGCTTCAACCTGACATGAGGAAGACGAAGACCAGTAGGGGGGGGGTCGAAGAAGACGCTGACGAGGGGGTGGGGCTCTTGTGAAAGGCTGCGCAGCTTTTCCCAGTCCTTTTCAGCGTTCTCTCTCCAATTCTTTTGTCTTAGCCTTCTTTTTATAGTGTAGAGTCTAGGTTGTAGGGTTTTAGGTTAAGGGGTATGGGCCTAGGAATTATGGGCTAGGCAATTGTGGGCTAGGTCCAAAATTAGGCCTAAAGATGGGCTGCTCGAGCCCAAGCTCTATTCTTTTGCTTCGAACGAGATTAAAAATACGGGCCCATTTATTAATTTGTCCTACTATTAAAATAATTATTAAACAAAACTAACCATTAAAACAAATCTATTTTTTGTATTTTCAAACATTATATTAAAAATAAAAATACGATACTATTTTTATATATTCTTTTTTAGATTAAAAATGACTACAAAATATTAATGAACTTATTTTTTGTAATTTTTGTTTTCTTGTACTAAAATAAAGTAAAAGAGTCAAAATTACTTAAAATATCTGTATTATGCCTAAATTAAATATTTTACGCTAATATATAAAAGATCTTGGGGAGGGTCAAAAATCACATTTCTACAGCTGCCCCTTTTTTACTGGAAACGTACAGAGTTTTTAGACAAAGACTGACTAGACAGGTTTTTGACCCGACCGTTATTTGGAGAGACTAAGACTAAGAGAAAAGGGGGATGTGACCGAGCTCTGGCATTTGAGCTGCCTACATATCCTTGGCTATAAAGGAATCAGTCCACGTGTAGTTCAGAGATGAGTGAGATGACGGAGTATGCCGAGGTGGAGATCTGGTCGAGGTGCCGTTCCGTCGAGGTTCCGGTCTGCGGTCCCTGTTATTATATCAAAAATCAAAAGATGAAAAAGACTAGCTAAGCCTATCGATTACGAGTTACAAGATTCCTATCTATAAGTCTTCTGAAGCTTGATCTTGAGTCTTGAATGGTTCTTCATGCAGACTTTAGATTTGAACCTTGACACTTGTTAGCTGCAGGTGCTAGCTCGTTCTTCTACTGCTTTTGGGTCAGGACCGGATATGTAGTGCTTGTGACCCCGGCCATGTCTTGATCAGCTCACATCCTTCATCAACTTCTGAATTGCATTCTGAATTGAATTCCCTTTTCTTTCCAGGTGGGCGCCTGATTGCTGAACCTGAACTTTCTTCCCTTGTTACTTGACACTATTTTCCCTTACACTTTGAACCATTTTCCCTGAAACTCGAACTGTCTTCCTTCGAAACTATTTTCCCTAGAAACTTGAGTTGTTTTCCCTTGTTCTCCAGGTGGGCACCTGATTACAACAAAATAGACAAAACAAAGAAATTTTCTGCCCCAGTTTGCACTAGGAAGATTTGTGAGTTGTTAGCAAAATTGTAAACCACCTGTATTATTAACGCAATGATGAAATTAAACTAAAGAATAGACTAGGAAAACTGTAAACTAAGCTTGACTAAAGTAAAAACTTACCCTGTTCTCCAGGCGGGGCTCCCTGACTGCTAACTTGAAATGTATTCCCTGCTTTCCAGGCGGGCTCCTAACTGCTGAACTTGAAATTGAAATGTATTCCTCTATTATCCAGGCGGGCTCCTGACTTCATAAAAATAAACGAACCAAGAAAACTTTCTTCTCCAGTTTGGAAACTAGGTACATGTTACTTGATATTAATAAGAATTTGACTAAAACTTGACTTGAAATACCTCTGTTATACAGGCAGACTCCTGATTTCCGAAACTTGAATTGTATGTCTCTATTCTCCAGGCGGACTCCTGACTTCTCAGTTCTTCAGGCGGACTCCTGACTTCCGAAACTTGAATTGTATGCCTCTGTTCTTCAGGAGGGCTCCTGACTTCAAGAAGACAAAAAAAATCGATTGAAAACTAAAATTTGAATTGTATCACCTCTGTTCTTTAGGCGGGCTCCTGATTGCTTAAAATTTGAATGTATTCTTCTATTATCCAAGCGGGCTCCTGACTTCACAAAAAATAGACAAAACAAAGAAAACTTTCTGCCCTAGTTTGGAAAACTGGTTGTTTGTTACCACATACTAATAAGAACCAAAACTTCAATTGTGATAAGACTGGAATGCAACTTTTTTAAAAAATTTAAAGACTAAAATGTATCTTATAATTTAGAATTTATCTTAGGTGAAAAATTCATCAGACTAAGATTTTCATCTTAGGTGAAAGATTCGACTAACTAAGATTTATCTTTATCTTAGGTGAAAAATTCATCAAACTAAGAATTTCATCTTAGGAGAAAGATTCAACAGACTAAGATTTTTATCTCTATCTTAGGTAAAAAATTCATCAGACTAAGATATTCATCTTAGGAGAAAGATTCAACAGACTAAGATTTTTATCTCTATCTTAGGTGAAAAATTCATCAGACTAAGATTTTCATCTTAGGAGAAAGATTCAACAGACTAAGATTTTGACTCTAAGAGATAATTCATCAACCTAGGTCCATTTTTGTGATCCCAACTTTCTTAATTTTCCAAATTCCAACTTCCATTCTTTTCAAATTCTGCCTTCCTTTCTTGTTCCCAAATTATGTCTTCCTTTCTTCTTCTTCTTTTCGACTTCTGTCTTCCCCTTCTTTAAATTATGCCTTCCTTTCTTTTTCCTCAAATTCTGCCTTCCATTCTTTTTTCCAACTTCTGCCTTTATCTAAATTATGCCCTCCTTTCTTTTCCAACTTCTGCCTTTATCTTTTCCAAATTATGCCTTCCTTTCGTTTTTCCAACTTTTGCATTTATCTTAGGTGAAAGATTCATCAGACTAAGATTTTTATCTTAGGTGAAAAATTCAACAAACTAAGATTTCTTTATCTTAGGTGAAAAATTCAACAGACTAAGATTTCTTTATCCTAGGTGAAAAATTCATCAGACTAAGATTTCTTTTAACCACTTTCCTTCAAAATTTGTTTTATCTACCCACCAACTTGAATTATCTTCCTTCAGAACTGCTTCCCTAAAAGCTGGTGTTGTCCTCCTTAAAAAAAACCACTTCCCTAAAAACTAGTGTTTCATTCCTCCAAAAATTACTTTTCTTAGAACTGGCGTTTCTTTCCTGAAAACTACTTCCCTCTCTTTTTCTCTCTCTTTTTTTTAAAACACTTGTATTGACCTTCATGTTCTTCAGATGGGTACCCGAAAAAACTTTCAACACGACAAAAAATTTTCTGCCCCAGTTTGATAATCCTCCTGTAGCATATCTTTTTGCCATCAATAACATTTCCATGCCCCTGTTTCAAATCAAAGAAAATTCTGTCAGTTTAAAAGTGCGGTGGTTGGTTGTGGTACTCCCGCTGGGATGACTTTCCTTTTCTCCTTTCAATGCTTTGCGTTGTCCGACCATCTTTGAAACTTGGATGATAACTTCCGCCCTTCTTGACGACTATCTCTCAATTATTACTTCTAGTCTTCTTATCTGACCCCATATGTTTTCTGTGACAACTGAATCTTCTTGAAGGTCTTGCATGTTTACTGATTAACCACTTTCCCCGTCATCTGTGTCACTGAAATACCCTTTTTTCCCGTTCAATCCCAATACCCTCTATCTGTTGCATTATTCCTGAACCGACATCTACCAAACTTTGTGTTTCATAAGGATCCCAAAGTATGTTGATTATTACCAGCTTAGTGCTTTTGTTATTTTTCCTGACTTGTGATTTGTGCAATTGGAAAGCTGGTGAAATTTTTTGAAGTCATTCCACACTTGTTACGACCAAAAGACTCAAAAACGGGACATAAACAAAACAAAAGGAACAGAGTAAAGAACAAAAAGAAAGAGATGATTCCTAACACGAAAACTACACAGTAGAAACCTATCGTATGTGGATACCGACTCTAATGACCTTGACATGCACCTGCGACCTATTCTGTTAAGAAAATCTGATGTTCATCTCTTGTTGTTCCTTTTTGCCGTGAAACTGGGCTTCATTGCTCCGCTTATCCAATTTGATTCGCATTCCTTATTCGGCTTGTAGTGCCCCAAAGGGTTTTCACCATCAAACCTCTCTCATTTCGTTCTTTTTCTCAACTTACTGTCGCCTCAAGGTGCCCGTGAAGGTTTTCACCAATAAGACTCTCTCATTTTTTATTTCTCTCAGCTTTCATCACCTTGCGATACCCATGAGGATTTTCATCAATAAGATTCTCTCATCTTCATTTTCCTTGTTTGGACCGGAGTGTTTCCCCTGACAGGAATTACCTTACCTGCTTGACTTAGCATTTCTCAAAGACTGATCAGAAGGTCTTTCTTTGGACCGTAATGTAGGATTTTGGATGGGTTAGAAAGAAAGGGTATAAAATGCTCAAAACAATTTCAAAATGGGTTAAAATTACAACTTTCAGAATCCAACTTCTGACAACAATCACAATTTCTGCCCCAGTTTCTTGCTTGGGGACTTTTGGATTTTTGTTTTGGTATGACTGAACCTCAGAGAGGCTGCCTACGTACCCTTTCGGGATCAAGTCAAACGTAGTTCACTACATAGAAATTACTTTTTTTTGTGATTTTTCTTTCTCTTCTTTTCTTTTCTTTATATTCTTTTCTTTTTCTTTATTTTCTTTCTTTTTATTTTCTTTTTCTCTTTCCTTCCTTTCCTTTTTTTCATTTGCTTATTTGCGGCACTTGCGTTTCTTAATTGTGTCGTTGATTCCGAAAGAGAGGTACGAAAGAAAATAAACACGGCTCAAAAGGGGTGACAATGGAAAAAAGTGTTTGGATAGCAGAGGGAATGGAGTTTTCTACTGTTGGTCGTTGAAGAGATGAAAGGTCGAGTGTGTCTTTCGTGTGTGTTTATCGGCTGAAATTTTGTTCAAGGGAGTTTTTGGTTCACTGTTTTTTTTTAGAAAAAGAAGGTGAACTATGGGGTGGGCTTCTTCTAGGCTTCAACCTGACATGAGGAAGACGAAGACCAGTAGGGGGGGTCGAAGAAGACGCTGACGAGGGGGTGGGGCTCTTGTGAAAGGCTGCGCAGCTTTTCCCAGTCCTTTTCAGCGTTCTCTCTCCAATTCTTTTGTCTTAGCCTTCTTTTTATAGTGTAGAGTCTAGGTTGTAGGGTTTTAGGTTAAGGGGTATGGGCCTAGGAATTATGGGCTAGGCAATTGTGGGCTAGGTCCAAAATTAGGCCTAAAGATGGGTTGCTCGAGCCCAAGCTCTATTCTTTTGCTGCGAACGAGATTAATAATACGGGCCCATTTATTAATTAGTCCTACTATTAAAATAATTATTAAAACAAACTAACCATTAAAACAAATCTATTTTTTGTATTTTCAAACATTATATTAAAAATAAAAATACGATACTATTTTTATATATTCTTTTTTAGATTAAAAATGACTACAAAATATTAATGAACTTATTTTTTGTAATTTTTGTTTTCTTGTACTAAAATAAAGTAAAAGAGTCAAAATTACTTAAAATATCTATATTATGCCTAAATTAAATATTTTACGCTAATATATAAAAGATCTTGGGGAGGGTCAAAAATCACATGTCTACAGCTGCCCCTCTTTGACTGGAAACGTACAGAGTTTTCAGACAAAGACTGACTAGACAGGTTTTTGGAAGGAACCTCTGTACTAGAATCGTAGACATAAGCCAAATAAGCTAGACACCCCTTTTCGACCATATGCCAAGCCTTCACATATGAGATAACCCTGCTAGTAGAATGACCAGAAGTCACTCTCCACTCTAATCGAGGCAACCCCGGCAAGGGTAAAGTCACCATATTGGCGTGACAATCCAATATAGCATGATAAGGTGACATCCGATCCATACCCAAAATGACATCAAAATCAACCATATCGAGAAGTAGGAGATCTACACAAGTTTCAAGGATCCTAATGGTAACCACACACGAAGGATAAACATGATCTACAACGATAGCATCTCCTATAGAGGTGGACACATATACAGGAGCACTCAAAGAATTACGAGGCACAACCAAATATGAAGCAAAATAGGATGACACGTATGAATAAGTAGAACCTAGATCAAATAGAACTGAGGCATCTCTACTGCAAACTAAAATCGTACTTGTGATAACCACATCAAATGATTCAGCCTCAAGCCTGGCTAGAAAGGCATAGCATCCGGGCCTGGGTCCCACCACTCTCAATTATATCTTGAGGACGGGCCCTAGCTGGCTGGCCTCCACCCCTAGCGACCTGACCTCCACCTCTAATGGATTGACCTCTACCTCTAGCTGCCTGGCCCCTACCCCTAGCTGGATGAGCGGCGGTGAATCACCTGGTGCCGGAACCATGTCACGAGAATCCTGATGCTGAGAACTACTCGATGCATATGGGAAAAAACTAGAAATGTGCCTCGGATACCACAAGTATAACAAGACCTCGGCTGCTGTGACTGCTGACCCTGAAACTGACCCTCTCGGCTTGAGTAACCGCCCTGAAAACTCTGGAGCAGGGGTGCACTAATAGGAGCTGGTGGTACACCATAGGCTAGCTGGTCGGAATAATGCATATGAGGGTCATGACCACCAGAAGCACCGTCAAAAGCCTGGAGTGCTAAATGAAACGGCCTAGGAGGATGGTCTCCACCAAAAGTACCCTTGCCTATAGATGAGGCACTACTGTATCCACCAGAATGGCGAGGTATCTTGTCAGATCCTTGACCACTCCCCTGAGCTAGTACCATCTCGACTCGCCTGACAACTTTGGCAGCCGTCTGAAAAGAAATCTCCCTCCCAGTATCCTTGGCCATTTGCAACTTGATAGGCTGAGCAAGTCCCTCAATAAACCTCCTCACCCTCTCTTTCGGTAGGAAGCAGAAGAATAGCATGACGGGCCAAATCCACAAATCGGGTCTCGTATTGAGTGACAGACATAGAGCCCTACTAAAGACGCTCGAACTTTCTCCTATAGTCCTCTTTCAATATGACAGGAAGGAACTTCTCAAGAAATAACTGATAGAATTGGTCCCAAGTGAGGGCGGGTGACCCAGCTAGCCTGGTCAACACATAATCCCTCCACCACTTCTTGGCGGAACTCGACAACTAAAATGCAGCAAAATCGACCCCATAGGTCTCCACTATGCCCATTTCCGTAGCACCTCATGACAACTGTCAAGATAGTCCTGGGGGTCCTTTGAAGATGCACCACTGAAGTGAACTGGAAAAAGCTTAGTAAACCTATCGAATCTCCAAAAAGCCTCAGAAGACATAGCTGATCTATCACTGACCTGTGCCGCAACACCCGGCTGAACTACCCTATCTAGCTGGGCTATTGGGGTTTGGAACTGGGGAGCCATCTGCTCCAGAGTGTTAGTAGTGGGAGTCTGTGCTCCTCCCCCAGCCTAAGAGACGGCTGGTGCCAAAGGAAATATGCCAGCCTGTGCCACAATCTCCATGAGGCCCACTAAACAGACCAACGCTTCTTGAAGCATGAGGGTGGCAATGAACCCCTCTGGGACCTGAGCTGGTCCAACTGGCACAATTTGGGGTGGGACTGTTGCGCCCCCTTTTTCTCGCGAAATTAGGTTTCGACATTTCTGGGACAACTTTTTTCTGAGAGGGTAGGGAATTGGATTTGAAAGAGTCGCCACCTAACAGATTAAGGTGCGTTAGGGCACCTAGAGCAGATAACTCATGTAACCAGTTTACATCACCAGAGATCGGGTAAGGACTCGAAATTACCTTGAGGGGAAGATGTTAGGCAACCCTCGATGTCCACAATGGTGGGTCCCGGCCGAACTTAACTTAAGCAAATTAGTCTTAAAAAGGAAAGGAAACAATTTGGACAAGTACCATATTCAATTTATTCTAAACAAGAGCATAGAAGGGGGGTCCTACGTTTTTTAGCCTATAGGATCATTCCATGCAATACTTTGTAGCTCCCTCAAGGCGGGGTGTTACTCATATCATTAGCGCACGAGCTATCATCTCCTTAGTACCCGATTACTATCTTTAAGTTGTTACTCAAGCGTTCTAGTAGTTTCGAGCTTGTTCCTTATGCGTGCACTACCCGTCCCTTACCTATGGCCCCGGAGGTATTAGGACCTCTATTTGGGATAGTTCTAGACCAACCTATTGTCACACCTCCTTTTTTCCTACACCCCCCGAAAGGGAGTATAAGAGAGTTTTTTCCAACTTAAAGTGACAATCGAAACGGGATTATTTCATTAAAAATTCAGAGTCGCCACTTGGGATAATTTATGGTGTCCTAAGTCACCAGTTCAAATCCCGAATTGAGGAAAAGATTGACTCTGCATTACAGTCTGCGAACACAGAAATCCGGGTAAGGAATTCTGGTAACCCGGGAGAAGGTGTTAGGCATTCCCGAGTTCCGTAGTTCTAGCACGGTCGCTCAACTGTTATAATTGGCCAATTATCTGATTTTCATACATGTTTTAGCCTATGTGCATTTTAACTTTAGAACCGCTTTTAATTATTTTAAGGAAGATTTCAACGTCATCTAAAATACATCTTGAACCACGTCATATAAATGCATCAGCGGTCCACGACACATTTTATTTAACGTTGTTGAGATTTGAATTTGGGTCACATAAATGCGCACCCGAGTTTAGGAAGATAATATTATTAAAATAACGCGTCTAAAGCAACTACACGTTTTAAAGCGAGGGCCATGAGAAATTCATCTAATGACAAACTTCGATTCTAATTTCAAAGGATTGTACTCAACTAAAACAACGCCGAGAGTTTATGGAAATTATTGTTGTGGGGAAGGATGTAATGATTAACTACTGAATTTTAACAACTTCAATTATCTGGCTAAACTAGAAAGACTCTGGATAACTATTAATTTAAAAAAAACTAACTTATGAATGAATACTAAAGTTATTGGGCTTAAGATCTTCCAAGTTAAACTCATTCGGCCCACAATGTGCTAGAAGAATCAAGATCCGAAAAAGCTTTATTCAAATTCCATTGGCCAAATGGCCCATTTGAATCACCCTGTTCCAATCCCATTTACAGCCACTAACTTCACATTAGATAACAATATTATAGAGAACAACAAATTTTGCAATTATGCCTTCGGTCGTAGAATTTATGCCTTAAACATATAACTTTTGAAACAAAGCTGCGCTAAGAAATCGATGATATGCCATTGCTTATACCATTCGAAACCGATTAATTCTAATTAAACAAGCATGATGAATTTCAGAAATTGTAATTAAAAGGTAAATCCAATAACAACAACAACGAAATTTGAACAAGCAAACCATCCAGGACCCCAGTCTACAGATGAGTAACTCAGTAACACATCTCAATGAAGAATACTCAGATATAAAAGGAGTTTTCTTGTATTTACCTCACTGCCGGAACAAAATGAACGAGAAATGCTCAAAAGGTTGAAAAACTAAGGCTGGAGCTCAGCCATAAATTCAGCCGAAACAACAGCAATCAACGGTAGCTTTAAGAGAGGAAATTTCAGATATAAGAACTTCTCGCGATGTCGAGTACAAGAACATCTCGCAATAGCGATTTGAACAGAACTAAAAGAAACCGAAATAGGGGCATTCAAATAGAGCAAAACTAATCGGCCACAACTTCAATGGCAAAATCGACGGACCGGACTTTGACGACCTCGAAACTTCAATACTCAGCTCCGAACAGATCTCACAAACGAGCTCCAAAATAGACTCAAATCAACGAAATTCTAGCAGCAAAATGAAGCTTAAGAATTGAAATTGCTTTCAATTAATAGAACTTCAGCAACTATGGAAACTGAAAATCGAACTTTTGATTGATGAAATATTTAGTAATACACGAACAGAAGTCGAGCAAGTGTTACAACCAACACTCGAGACAACAATCAGACTCAAGGGAACAAGAACCGCACTGCGAACGATACCTCGAACTCGATCAAAATTACCACGAACCACAAACGCAAGCACAAAGAGAAACTTCGATTCAAAATTCCAAAATGAGTTTACTCGCAAAACTTGAACCAGCGAGTTTGGTTCGCAAAAATTCAAACGCATAGCTAAATAATCAAATCTTCAGATGCAAAATTTGGAACGCAAAAGTCGTCTTATAACGAGAAATTTCATTTCAGAATTTCAATTAATACAACAACTTAGTCAAGCGAGATTCAAGTCTAAAATCTGAACGAGAGAACGACAGCAAATCGGACTCGGAACCACGAACCTCGATGTCGAACAAACACTACTGAACAACGATGCAACAATGGAGCTTAAAACAAAATCCATGAATGAAAATCGAAGGCAGAAACTTATTTAATTTTACTCTCTGTATATGTGTGTGTTCAGCGTTGGAATTGAGAGGGAATGGAGGATTTCACTGATGGTTGCTGTGGTTGGGATCGAGTGAAGAAGTAGGGGTCGTTTGGGGTGGGGTTTGCGAAGAAGAAGACCTTCTGGGGGTGGATTTCTCTGATTTTTGAGAACTGTCGCGGATGATTTCGCCCAATGTCTCCTTTTAGGCGTTACTCCTAGCCCCTCTTTATTGTAGAGTCTAGGTCTAATGTGTATTTATGTGTATTTTGCCAATTAATCCCTAGGTCTTTTTGTATTAAGTCTTTAGGGTCTTTTTATTTATTTTTTGTTCGAAAGAAGAGTCTAGAAGGGTCCCTAGGATTAGCTTAATGGGTATTGGATATTGAGCTTAAAGAATGGGCTAGAAACTAGGGACTTTATGACTAACTATGTTTAAAATTAGCTTAATTAACTAAAAGTATTATCAAAAATATTAATTAGCTCTACTTAAGCAAAAATAATTATTAAAATAAGACTGACCATCAAAACAAAATTATTTTTTTTTGGTATTTTTTAAGATTAAAAATGACTACAAAACATTAATGAGCCTATTTTTTTGAAATTTTTGTTTTTTGTAATAAAATAAAAGTAAAAGAGTTAAAATGAGTTGAAATAGCTATATTAGGCCTAAATTAAATATTTACATGCTATAATATAAAAAATCTTGGGGAGGTCAAAAATTACATGTGTAGTTGTCCCTCTTTGACTGGAAACGCGAAGAGTTTTCAGACAAAGAACGACTAGACAGATTTTTTGACCCGACCCTTATTTAAAGAGACCAAAATTAAGAGAAAAGTGAAATGTGACCGAGCCCTGGTATCTGAGCTGCCTACATATCCTTGGCTATAAAGGAATCAGGCCATATGTAGTTCAGAAGTGAGAGAGATGATGGAGTATGCCGAGGTGGAGATCCAGTCGAGGTGTCGTTCTGCTGAGGTTCTGGTCCGCGGTCCTGTTATTACATCAAAATCACCGTAAGAGAAACTAACTAAGCCTGTCAACTACAAGTTACAAGATTCCTATCTATATCTTCAAGCTTGATCTAGTGATTCCTGTTGCCTTGTTGACTTGTATTCTCCAAGTGAAATCCCTTTGTTGCTGACTTGAATTGTAATCTGAGATGTTTTCCCTTATTCTCCAGGTGGGCGCCTGATTGCCAAAACTTCAACTGTATTCCCTTGCTCTCCAGGTGGGCGCCTGATTGCCAAAACTTCAACTGTATTCCTTTGCTCTCCAGGTGGGCGCCTGATTGCCAAAACATTAATGTATTCCCTTGCTCTCCAGGTGGGCACCTGATTGCCAACTTTAACTGTATTCTTGTGCTCTCCAGGTGAGCGCCTGATTGCCAAAACTTTAACTGTATTCCCGTGCTCTCTAGGTGGGCGCCTGATTGCTGAACTTGAACTGTATTACCGTGCTCCCCAGGTGGGCGCCTGATTTCCAAAACATTGAACTATATTCCCATTATTTCTAGGTGGGCGCTTGATTGCCGAACTTGAACTGTATTCCCGTGCTCTCTAGGTGGGCGCCTGATTGTTGGACTTGAACTGTATTCCCGTGCTCTCTAGGTGGGTGCCTGATTACCAAACTTAAACTATATTCCCGTGCTCTCCAGGTGGGTGCTTGATTATGAATCTTTAACTGTATTCCCGTGCTCTCCAGGTGGGCGCCTGATTACTGAACATTAACTGTATTCCCGTGCTCTCCAGGCGGGCGCCTGATTACCAAACTTGAACTGTATTCCCGTGCTCTCTAGGTGGGCGCCTGCTTGCCAAAACTTTAATTATATTCTCTTGCTCTCCAGGTGGGCGCCTGATTGCCAAAACTTGAACTGTATTCCCATGCTCTCCAGGTGTGCGCCTGATTGCCAAGACTTGAATTGTATTCCCTTGCTCTCCAGGTGGGCGCCTGATTGCCAAGACTTGAACTGTATTCCCTTGCTCTCCAGGTGGGCGCCTGATTGCCAAAAACTTGAACTGTATTCCCTTGCTCTCCAGGTAGGCGCCTGATTGCCAAAACTTGAACTGTATTCCCTTGCTCTCCAGGTGGGCGCTTAATTGCCAAAACTTGAATTATATTCCCTTGCTCTCCAGGTGGGCGCCTGATTGCCAAAACTTTAACCGCTCATCTGAAACTACTGCCTTTGAACCTGATTACAACAAAACAAATAAAACCAAAGAAATTCTCCTGCCCCAGTTTGGTGCTGGGCGCATCTATGAGTGTTAATTGAATCATGTCACCAAATATCTCTATGAATTATTAAGCTAAATCCCATTATCCAGGAGGGTCCTGAAAACTCCTAGTTAAATGACAAATTTACATCTAAATTATATCTTCTAAAGGTATGACTCCCACTAAACCTTGTTATCTAATAGGGTCTTAAAACTATATACCATTATCTAGGAGGTCCTGAAAATCAAAAATCAAGTCTTATCTTAAGAGTGATAACTTTTACGGCTGAATTATACTACCCTACAACAGAACTTATGCTAAATCTTGTTATCTAATGGAAATCTTAAAGCTAAGTCTCATTATTCAGGAGGGTCCTGAAAGCTCTTAATTGAATCCTATCTCAAGCATGAAAACTTTGAAGACAATTTATATTCTTTTGGGGTACATTTATGCTAGATTTTGCTACTCATGATTGTTTTGAATTTTAAACTAGGTCCCATTTTCCAGGAGGGTCCTGAAAATTTATGGTCAAACTTTTCTGGTGCTTGATTTTCCATACGGTGGGTTTCTCCGAAACAAACAAATTTTTCGCCCCTATTTCAAATCAAAGAACAATCTTATCAGTTCAAAAATATGGTGGTTGGTTTGTGGCCTTGACTTTGAGGGCGATTGCTCCTTCACTTCCCATGGTAATGATTTTCTCTCGAAGACCTTGCTTGCTTATTGACTAACCACTTTCTCTGTCATCCTTGTCACAGAAAATACCTCTTCTTCGTTCAGACCCAATACCCTCTATCTGTTGCATTGCTCATAAACCGACATTTACCAAACCTTTGTGTTTCACATGAACCCCAAAGCATATTGATTGTTACCAACTCAGTGCGCACGTTGTTCATTCTTGATTTAAATCACTGGCCTTGACCTTGAGGTTTATTGCCCCATCGCTTGCCATGATAACTTTGATTTCTGCTTGAAAGATCTTGCTTGTCACTGGTTTACCACCCCTTTTTGTCAATCTTATCACAGAAAATACCTTTGATCCATTCACACTAATCCTCCATCTGTTGCATTGTTCTTGAATTGATATATACCAAACTTTTGTATTTCACATGGATCCCAAAGCATGTCGATTTTTACCAACTCGGTGCGCTTGTTGTTCTTTCCTGACTTATGACACTTTGATGTGCTAGCCAGATTCGGTTTTGTGCAATTGGAAAGCTGGTGACAAATTTTGAAGTCATTTCTCACTTGTTCTGACCAAACAGACTTAGGAAGAGGAAGTAAACAAGACAAAAGGAATAAAGTAAAGGGCAATGGAAAGAGATGATTCCTAACAAGAAAACTACAAAGTAGAAACCTAACAGATGTGGATACCAACTCTAGTGACCATGACATGCACATGTTGATTAAGTGGCCTAATCTGTCAAACAAGTCTGATGTTCAACTCTTGTTGTGCCTCTGAAACGTAAAATTGGGCTTCAATGCTCCGATTATCCAATCTGTTTCACGATCCTTATTCGACTTGTAGTGCCCGAAGGATTTTCACCATCAAGCCTCTCTCATTTTGTTCTTTCTCTCAACTTACCATCGCCTTATGGTGCCCGTGAGGGTTTTCACCAATAAGGCTCTCTCATTTTTCATTTTTCTTGTTTGGACCAGAGTGTTGCCCCTGATATGAATCACCTCTACTTGCTCGACTTGACATCTCTCGAAGACTGATCGGAAGATCTTTCTTGGGACCGTAATGTGGGCTTTTGGATAGGGTTAGAAAGAAAGGGTATCAAAGGCTCAAAACAATTTAAACGGGTTCAAAATTACAACTTTCGGAATCAGATTTCTTACAACAACCACAACTTCTGCCCCAGTTTCTTTGCTTGGGGGACTTTTGAATTTTATTTTGATGAGACCGAACCGTGAGGCTGCCTACGTATCCTTAAAAGGAATCAGGTCAAACGTAGTTCATGGCATAGGAATTGCTCTGTTGTTGTGATTTTTTCTTTTCTATTTATCTTTTCTTTTCTTTCTTCCTTTTTCTCTTTTTGTTGTTTTGTTGTTTTTTCTTTCTTCTTTTTCCTCTTTTTTCTTCTTTTTTATCTTTTTTTTCCAATTTTCATTTTTTCATTTTTTCTTTTCTCTCTTTTCCTTTACTTATCTTTCGCGCTTGCGTTTCTGATCTTTGCTATTGATTCCAAAAGGGGGTACGAAAGGAAGTAAATAAGGATCAAAGGGGGTAACAAAGGATAAAGTGTTTAGATAGAAGAATAAAATGCCTTCGTCATTCCAATCTTTAAAGCATGCCAGATGCAAACGGCACAATTAAACAAACCAAAGAAATTGCACATAATATCTTTCGACTGCATCAGAATTGATAGTCATATCCACACATTTGTCTTCTACATCTGTTAAATACAAATCACCATTGGACAACACTCTCACTCTCATTACCGCGAATGACTCCTGTCAATTTGGGCAAACTTGCCTTTAGCTTCAATCCAATGCGGCATGATGCATTTCAATGGGGTTTCTTTATGTTCTATCTGCCCCAGTTTCACACAATTCGGGCTTGGAGTGATCTCAAATGCCTTTACTTATTTCCCTCAAATGTCCCTACATCTTCAAAATTGTTTCATTGCTTCGTGACTAAACTGACTTTTAAAACTAGGCTGAGAATTAGGCGTGCATGTCATGTCACTAGAGTCAACAGGAAAAGAACTATAAAAAGAAAAGAGGACTTAAACAAAGATGATCAGAAATTACAGAACACAGAAAATTGCATTAGACAGATGGTGAAAGGGTTTGAACAACAAAACAAGCAAACTAAACTGGGGTTACAAACCTAGAACAAACATAGACAACACTAGACGAGCTACTATGACTAAACAAACTAGGTAAAATAAAAGGATAGAAGGGTTTGAGTCACAAGACAATATTCGGATTACAACCCTGAAAATAACCCGAACAACAAAAATGATAATAAACTAAACCACCAAAACTCCCCCTGGCTAACCAAGAAAAGAGCGTCTTTCCAATCACCAAGCTCAACATCTTAGCCACTGACTTCTGCATCAACAATACTAGGACCTTCACAAGTCTCCATCACATTGTTCTTAACAAATTGCTTTTGGGTTCCCTGTGCCTGCTCGTTCTTAGGATCAACCTTTGATAGCACTGAAAGTTTTGTAGCACGTGGACCTCCGAGGATCTCAGAAGAATTCTCATATTCCTTTTCAAAATAAATCATACCCACCATATGCATCTCATTATGCCCAAGCGATGGACTTTGGCTAGTGTCTGCTGCATCTGGATTTTGCACGACAATGTCACCGGCATCAATAAGCTTCTGAATTGCTTTTTTCAGGTGCCAACACTTTTTTGTACTGTGACCCGGGGCATCATAGCAATATGCGCACCTTTGAGAAAAATCAAACTTTTTTGGCAGAGGGTTCGGCATTTTTATCTGAATCGGCTTTAACATGTCCAATTGCCTCAACCTTTGGAACAAACTGACATATGATTCTCCAATAGGGGTGAGAGCCTTTTCTTTTTTCAGGAGTCTTTTCAGTTTATATTCTGGCCTCAGTTGGAACCTTTTGCGGGCAGGTGGCTGATAGGCTTGAGGGGGTGGGTAAGACATTTGGGGAAGTGGTGTGGACCATCGCGGGCCTCGTGGGTGTGGAGCATATGGTGGTGCATTGTGGACAGGGTACTGGGAAAGTGATGTACGACATTTGGGGTCCTATGGAGAGAAGTAACAGTGGGGAGGGTCATCTGGCGCACAAGGATATCCATGGGGCCGATGTCGAGGCTGAGAGTGGTGAGCAGGAATGCCCAGCGAATCATCTTTTCTATTTCTCTTTCTCCCTGGGATGTTCTGAATGTCTTCCGTGGTATCTTTCAATGCCGAATAACTCATGATTTTGTCGCCTTGATTCCCTCTTCTATCATCTCCCCCATTTTTAACACATCATTGAAAGGCTTACCCAAGGCCGGGATCAAATGACTGAAGTAGGTGGCTCCTAGGCTTGTAGCAAAAGCTCAACCATTTCTTCTTCACCAATTGAGGGACTGACTCGAGCAGCTTGCTCCCTCCATCTGAGACTAAACTCCCTAAAGCTTTCCTCCGGCTTCTTTTCCATTTTAGATAGGGAGGAGCGATCTGGGGTAACGCCTAATTTGTATTAAAAGTATCGAATGGAATCTTGAGCCATGTCACCCAATGTAGGCCACCTACCGACATCTTGACGATTATGCCATTCCAAAGCTGCCCCAGTCAAGCTCTTACTGAAATGTGCCATCAACAAGTCATCTTTCTCTTCAACACTTATCATTTCACTGCAATAAACCCTCAGGTGGGCTACCATATCTCCACACCCATCATACAAGTTAAATTTTGGCACTTTAAACCCTGCGGGCAGGCGAACGTCAGGGAACACAGACAATTCTTTGTAAGCCATGTTACCCTGTCTCCCATTCATTGCTTGTTCTTTAAAGACTGTCCTATGCCTTTCAGCTTCCTGGATATCTCACCTCGCCCTTCTTTTCTTGTAACCTTTTCGCTTTCAGCATGAAGCTCACCCCGAGGGCTCTTCTTGTATGAATTAAGAACCTTGTGGGCAACCTTTGAAAGGTAAATTGGGCATCATGAGATTTGAGTGGGTATTCATTGTTGTGAATAGTGGATATGACAGGAGGACAATTTTGGGGAGAGGTAATTGAAGGAAGAGTGATGGAGATACTAGGATGGTTGGGAAAGTTGTGATAAATAGGTGGATCTGGAGAGTATGGGGAATCATCTGGCACTATGACCGAAGTTTGGGTAAGGGTAGCATCTAGGAAGCTAGGTGGTGGTGGGGGTGCTGCCTTCCCAGTCATCCAGGCCTAATACATGTCCGTCATGTGTTGTCTTAACATCCTTACCTCATCAGCCAAACAAGTGTCCTGTTCAACCAACTGCTTTCGGGCACCTGTATCAACCAACCCAATTTTGTTGTTATCCGCCATTGCCTTTTGACTTTATGTTATGGAGAGGAGTTACTACTTCGAGAACCACAAACCAACCACCTTTCTACTATGAAGATATCAAAAGGAACAAAATGGAGTCATCCCGTTAGCGTTAGGGCATTTAACAACACAAATATCACGCGTGCAATGCACCTAGCAACAATTAGTGGTTCTAGAATGACTTCGAGGGTCATAAGGTCACTTGGTATCATCCCAATTTGTCCATTTGAATCTTCTCTTTTCTTTTCTTTCCTCGCACTTCTTAACTCGCTCATTTTCTTTCCCCTTTTTCTTTCTGATTATCACTTTTTTTCTTCCTTCTTATTTCTCACATCCCATAATTTCACCATCTTTTTTCTTCTCTTTTTTCTTTTCGTTTATTTTCCTTTTAATAATAAAGAAAATGATTCGATCGAACCCTATGTAGGTTACCTACGTATTATGACGCCGCATGAATCAGATCTTTGCGTAGTTCTTGAATCTCCCGAATAAAGTAAACAAACTAACGTTCTTTTTTTTTTCTCTTCTTTTTACCTTAAGGACTATTCTTATAAGAAAAGAGGAATAAAAGAAGCAAATCTTTTTTTTTTGAATTTTCTAGACTTAATGTTCTATAACCTATTGCAAACTCAAGTTTAACGAGCATATATTTTTTGCTTTTTTTGCTTTTTTGAAACAAACACTCTATGGGAAATTATTAAGGAAAAACCCTAAAAGAGAAAAAAAAAATTTGATTATTTTTTTTAGGAAGAAGATCGAAAGAATAAACCACATAAAAATATTTTGAAGTTTCATTTGATATCCTGATGCAGGATTTTGAAACAAGCGATGAAAAAGATAAAACAACATGTTTTTGGATTTCAATTTTGTTGCCTAAATGAAGAAACTTTAAACAAAAGATAAAGTATGTTCTTTTTTCTTCTGTGTACAATATCCTAAAGTTCTTGGGAAAATAAAAGAATATTTTTCATTTTTCATTAATTTTCCAAAGAAGAACCTCAAAAGAAAATCTTTTTGGATTTTTGAGATTAATGCCTTAAAGAAAACTTTTTAAAAGGTACTAAAAGGATTTTTTTTTGAATTTTGGTCCTAATATAGTAAAGAAAATATAAAAACAATTTTTATTCAAATCCTAGATATTAATTGCTTAAAGGAAAAACCATTTCTAAAATACGTTTTTTTTTTCATTCCTACAATTAGTATTCTAAAGAAAATTCCTAACGAAAATATAAAACGCAATTTTTTTTGGATTTTTGATTCATTACACACCTTTTGAAATGCAAAATAGAAAGTACAATAATAATAATAAAATTCAACATTACTATACAAAACTAAAAGTTAAAAGACGACATAAAATAAAAAAAAAACAGACTCAAAACATAAAAAGAAAAGAAAATTTTCTTTTAATCTACTCCTGAATGAGCGATCTTGACTAGATGTCCTGGGGCTCTGTCATGCTCAAACTCCGATAAGTAAATCCATGCCTGTATGAGAAAATTAAAACCAAATAGGTTAAAGACCTAGAGCGCTATGTGAGACAATAACCCTTCCTGTTGGAAACATGCAAGACATGATTTATGCTATTTTTGCAAAATGACTTATTTGGCCAAAATATGGCTAGAAGTGCAAAATTTGGCTAAGACCCCGCAAAGCCAATAACCTAAAATTTACTAGGAAGACCGGACCCTATGTGGGTTGCCTACGTATCACGCCTCGAAAGACGAGAATCAGGTATGCGTAGTTCGGGCAGATTGAATACGGGCGAAAATTAAAAAAAATAACTAATTTAGAGAAAACATATTTTTTGTCTTTTGTTTTTAAAAAAATGATGAGACATGTAACTTTTTTTGGATTTTTTCTTTGTCTTTTTATTTTATTTTCTGATTTACGAAAAATGATGAAAAAGTGCAAAATCTCTTTTTTCTGAATTTTTAAGCTCTTTTTTTTTCTTAACAAGAATGTGACAGAAAACATAATTTGGCCCCACTCGCTTTATCTTCACACTTCAACCTCTTTTTCCTTTTCTTTTTCTTTTTCATTTGCCCTCAACTATCATTGGTCCGCCAAATGACCCTTTTACCCTTGAAGAAATGCAACATGTAGCACATAGGATGCATCAAGATGGTCTATTATTTTGGGTACACCTGTCTTAGACGGACCCAACCCCTGTGTTGAGTCCCCAAAGTCAGATGCACGTGATGCCAACAAGCGTTCCTACTAGGGATCCGACATGAGGCTGAATTATTCTAGGTTCAAAATCTGGGTATGTGTTCTAGACTGTGTACCCGAGCGGACAACTCGAGCCGAGGAGGGGGCTACGTACCGGGAACCAAAAGGCCATCCAGCTTAGTAACTTGTCCGAGCCTCTTTCTTATTTCAAGGTATGACACTAACAGAATAAGGAATCTCGGCCAGCGAGAACATCCCCGAAGATGAGAAGACAAGGGTTTCGTAGCAGTTTATATAGAGTTCAGATAATATCAAAGCGGTAAAAGCATCATTTAACACATTAGGACCAAACATGTAATCGGGTAACATATAAAGCCAAATACAACAATTCATCTAAGCTCGAATTTTGAACCCTGAACCAGAGATTCTGGGTTCGTTCCCCAGCAGAGTCGTCAGAGCTGTCACACCTCCTTTTTTCCTACACCTTCCGAAAGGGAGTATAAGAGAGTTTTTTCCAACTTAAAGTGACAATCGAAACAGGATTATTTCATTAAAAATTCAGAGTCGCCACTTGGGATAATTTATGGTGTCCCAAGTCACCGGTTCAAATCCCGAATCGAGGAAAAGATTGACTCTGTATTATAGTCTGCGAACATAGAAATTCGGGTAAGGAATTCTGTTAACCTGGAAGAAGGTGTTAGGCATTCCCGAGTTTTGTGGTTCTAGCTCGCTCAACTGTTATAATTGGCCTATCATCTGATTTTCATACATGTTTTAGCCTATGTGCATTTTAACTTTAGAACCGCTTTTAATTATTTTAAGGAAGATTTCAACGTCATCTAAAATACATCTTGAACCACGTTACATAAATGCACCCGCGGTCCACAACACATTTTATTTAACGTTGTTGAGATTTGGATTTGGGTCAGATAAATGCGCACCCGAGTTTAGGAAGGTAATATTATTAAAATAACGCGCCTAAAGCAACTACGCGTTTTTAACTTTGCGAAGGCCATGGGAAATTCAACTAATGACAAACTTCGATTCTAATTTCAAAGGATTGTACTCAACTAAAGCAAGGCCGAGAGTTTATGGAAATTATTGTTGTGGGGAAGGATGTAATGATTAACTACTGAATTTTAACAACTTCAATTATCTGGCTAAACTAGAAAGACTCTGGATAACTATTAATTTTTAAAAAAACTAACTTATGAATGAATACTAAAGTTATTGGGCTTAAGATCTTCCAAGTTAAACTCATTCGGCCCACAATGTGCTAGAAGAATCAAGATCCGAAAAAGCTTTATTCAAATTCCATTGGCCAAATGGCCCATTTGAATCACCCTGTTCCAATCCCATTTACAGCCACTAACTTCACATTAGATAACAATATTATAGAGAACAACAAATTTTGCAATTATGCCTTCGGTCGTAGAATTTATGCCTTAAACATATAACTTTTGAAACAAAGCTGCGCTAAGAAATCGATGATATGCCATTGCTTATACCATTCGAAACCGATCAATTCTAATTTAACAAGCATGATGAATTTCAGAAATTGTAATTAAAAGGTAAATCCAATAACAACAACAACGAAATTTGAACAAGCAAACCATCCATGACCCCAATCTACAGATGAGTAACTCAGTAACACATCTCAATGAAGAATACTCAAATATAAAAGGAGTTTTCTTGTGTTTACCTCACTGGTGGAACAAAACGAACGAGAAATGCTCAAAAGGTTGAAAAACTAAGGCTGGAGCTCAGCCATAAATTCATCCGAAACAACAACAATCAACAGCAGCTTTAAAAGAGGAAATTTCAGATATAAGAACTTCTCGCGATGTCGAGTACAAGAACATCCGGCAACAACGATTTGAACAGAACTAAAAGAAACCGAAATAGGGGCATTTAAACAGAACAAAACTAATCGGCCACAACTTCAATGGCGAAATCAACGGACCGGACCTTGACGACCTTGAAACTTCAATACCCAGCTTTGAACAGATCTCACAAACGAGCTTCAAAATAGACTCAAATCAATGAAATTCCAGCAGCAAAATGAAGCTTAAGAACTGAAATTGCTTTCAATTAATAGAACTTCAGCAACTATGGAAACTGAAACTCAAACTTTCGATTGATGAAATATTTAGTATACACTGATAGAAGTCGAGCAAGTGTTACAACCAACACTCGAGAAAACAATCAGACTCAAACGGGAATAAGAACCGCACTGCGAACGATACCTCGAACTTGATCGAAATTGCCACAAACCACAAACGCAAGCACAAAGAGAAACTTCGATTCAAAATTCCAAAACGAGTTTACTCGCAAAACTTGAACCTGCGAGTTTGGTTCGCAAAAATTCAAACGCATAGCTAAATAATCAAATCTTCAGATGCAAAATTTGGAACGCAAAAGTCGTCTTATAACGGGAAATTTCATTTCAGAATTTCAATTAATACAACAACTTAGTCAAGCGAGATTCAAGTCTAAAATCTGAACGAGAGGACGACAACAAATCGGACTCGGAACCATGAACCTCGACGTCGAACAAATACTGCTGAACCACGATGCAACAATGGAGCTTCAAACAAAATCTATGAATGAAAACTGAAGGCAGAAAATTATTTAATTTTACTCTCTGTATATGTGTGTGTTCAGCGTCGGAATTGAGAGGGAATGGAGGATTTCGCTGATGGTTGTTGTGGTTGGGATCGAGTGAAGAAGCAGGGGTCGTTTGGGGTGGGGTTTGCGAAGAAGAAGACCTTCTGGGGGTGGATTTCTCTGATTTTTGAGAACTGCCGCGGATGATTTCGCGCCGTGTCCCCCTTTAGGTGTTGCCCCTATCCCCTCTTTATTGTAAAGTCTAAGTCTAATGTATATTTGTATGTATTTTTTCAATTAGTCCCTAGGTCTTTTTGTGTTAAGTCCTTAGGGCCTTTTTATTTTTTTTTGGTTCCAAAGAAGAGTCTAGAAGGGTCTCTAGGATTAGTTTAATGGGTATTGGATATTGAGCTTAAAGAATGAGTTAGAAACTTAAGCCTTTATGACTAGTTATGTTTAAAATTAGCTTAATTAACTAAAAGTATTATAAAAAATATTAATTAGCTCTATTTAAGAAAAAATAATTATTAAAATAAGACTGACCATTAAAACAAAACTATTTTTTTTGATATTTTTCAAGATTAAAAATGACTACAAATTATTAATGAGCCTATTTTTTGTAATTTTTGTTTTCTTATATTAAAATAAAAGTAAAACAGTAAAAATGAGTTGAAATAGCTATATTTGGCCTAAATTAAATATTTACGTGCTAAAATTTAAAAAATCTTGGGGAGGGTAAAAAATCACATGTCTACACCTATGTTACTTAAAAATGTGAAATCTAGGTGACAAACAAAACAAATAGGACTTTCAGATAAAGAACAAGTATGGGCTCACATTGACCTCCACACATAGCCAACAAAAGCACACAATATCAACAAACTTCGTTAACTTTGGAATCCCATAAGAAGGATATCTATGTTAGAAAAACAGTGTATAAAGGCAGCTTTATTAAGGCTAGCATTAAGACCTATTTGTTTGCCTACTGATTTTATTCAACATGAATCTAGGCACTTCAGGAAGTCACAATTAAGATCCAGAATCATTGTTAAGTCCTACAAATACGTTGCCTAAGTGATTGATAATAGCGGTTGCATTCAGAATCGATCAACATGATTATATAGGCATGATTTCTACGAGCTTATTAATTACAGACCCATAGACATGAATTCTGGGTGTAGCACTGATTTTAACTCGTAAAAAATAGATTTTCATTTCCTATAGGCATGCTTTCAAATTGCTGAATTGACTTAAATCCTATAGGCATGATATCAATTGATTTAAATCCTATAGGCATTATTTCTAGGTTTGAAATTGATTTTAGTCCTATAGGCATGATATCTATTGTTGGATTGATTTAAACCCTATAGGCATGATATCTATTATTTGTGTACAGGTATAAATTAAACAGATTGCCAGGAAGGATAGTTAATTCAAATAACAAGATCTTATAGATATGATTGCTATGCATATTTGTTGAAAACATGTATAGAACCTATGAACAGGATTTCTAATGTACAGAATTGAATGAAAGTCATATAGGCAGGATCTCTAGTATGCAAAAATGTAAAATGTAGAATCATAATGATCATGAAAGTCCTACATGCATGATTTCTAAGAATAATATAGTATTCACATAATTCAATCTGCATAATTAAATCGTATAGGCAGGATTTCTACCTAGTTTTAACAAAAAATATAAGAAAAACCTCCCCCAGCTTTACTAAATATCGCCAAACCTGTTATTACATAGTTATTACATACCAAAATAGCTGAATGAATTACATAATGGTAATAGTTACACTATAGGGAGCCTTCATAGGCCCAAGTAAACTTGGGAACCAAGCCTTCCAACCATAACCACTTTGAAGCACATCATATGGGTTCATAGCATATTAGGACCAATGTGTCAAAGTTCCCAAGGGCCTCAGGGGACGCAGGGCAATGCTCACACCAGAATCACATTCAGAAGATAGTTTATAAAAGATTGGAAAACCAGCCCCCATTCTGTCAGAGTTCAAATGAGTCTCAAGGGCCCTTGGTAGTGCTTACACTGGGGTGGTTGAGAACCTAAGGGACTAAGAGTAGGGGTTTAGTACACAAAAGGAATAGAGGGATGCTTTTGAAAAAACAATTCAATTTCAGAAGAAGGAAAATTCAAAACACAGAGTTGTAGGTAGAACTGCACCAAGAAGCAAACAAGGTTCATGTTCCGCATATAGTTCAAACAAGTTGAAATCTGATAACGCTAATACTTATACTAGTATCCAAAATAGTTATGGTTTAATCATAGTAGCAATTAGGCAGAAACATGACATATGAGTTAAGCAACAAGCTAACTGATTAAATGTTTGTAATGTGCAAAGTTCGAAACATGTGCAGAATTAACGACAATGCATGAAACAGATTAAACCTTAGGCTAACCTACGAGAAGATTCATATTACTTGAAATAACTTAATCCTAAGTTAACAACGTTACTAAATGGAATCACATAATCATGTGAAGGACAGAATCATGCTGAGAATTTAAACATGCTAGTTAAGTAAAACATAGAAAATGAAATTGCAAAGGTTAGGGCATACCAATTAAGTAAGAAATAAAGTAAGTATACCACATCAATGAGATTACAGAATAATTTTGGCCTTGGCTTTTAGCTAGCCAAAATCAAGAGACACTTAGCACAAAAATCAGAACAAAAGAGCAAGAGAGACTTTAGTATTTTTTTAGTGAGAATTAGAGAGTTCGAGTCTTCTTTTAGAGGGAGTGGGGAAGGGGTTTAAATAGTACCCACTGAAACAGACAAATAAGGTAATAGGTCATCATAGACAAATAAATATTGGGAATAATTCTAGAATTAATTTAAAGTCAGCTTCAATCAATTAACAAAACATAATAGCATAAAATCAGGCAAGTATTACTTAAATTAGGGAGGGTATTATACAGAATCATTCAATATTCAAAAATGTCGGATCAAATAAGTTAGGGAGTAATGAGAACTGTTGAATCGAACCAAATAAGGGAGTACCGGTATCGTAGAGGAAAGGAATGGTTGGAATCTTAGCAAAGATTTCCAAACCCTAATTTGGGGTAAGTAAAATTAATCAGCAATTAACGCTAAAGTTAAAGACAAATAGACAAAAACATTAATAAAATAATTAAATAATCGAAACCCTAGAAAAATAGGCAAAAATACAAAGACATATAGACAGAAATAGTTAGAGTAAGTGAAATCAGTCAGAAGTAATAAAGGAAATCGTAATAGATACACAGAGATGAAACAACAGATTTGATTCGTCTTTGAAAATCAAAACCCTAATTTTAGGGTAAATAAAATCGGTTAGAAATAGTAGAGAAACTATAAAACACTGAGATAGAGATACCGAAACATTAAAGGAAAAATACTAAAAAAATAAAATCGTTCCAGATCTGGAAAGATCTAGACCCTAATTTTAGGGTAAGTAAAAGATTCAACCAAAATTGACAGATTCGATGAGTAATAAGGTAAATAATAACATTAAAGCGAACCAAAATTGAACCAAAATCTAGTTTGAACCAGAGATCCAAAACCTTAACTGAAAGATATGAAAATATTCATACTCACAAATATTGGGATGAACACGGACGAAAATAACCAAAATATAAGAGATTTTGAACCAGATCTGGTTCGAATCTCTCGAGCAAATTGCCACTTGAGGCAAACCAGTCAAGTAATATAAAAAATGAGTGGCTGGTAAAGAGGTAAGAGCAGATATGGTAAGGAATCAAGGAATGATTCCATTTCTGGATAGGAATCATAAGGAAATGGTGATGGCGGGTTAGGGTTTAAGAGGGTGAGAGGTGAGGGGTGAGGAGATGAGATGATTAGAGGATGGTAGATGGGGGGAAATGATTTAGGGTTAGGGGTGTTTGGTATAATTAAAAAGGGTTGGGCAATTTGGAGCTGTTGATCTTCTGAGATCAACGACTAGGATTAGAGATTATGGCCTGGTGGGTTATATGGATGGGTATGGGTTTGGGCTAATTGGGCTGGTTAATGTATTGGGCTGGCCAGGTCCGAAATTAATTAGAAAAAGGGCTAGATTTTAAATACTCAATTAAATCAGTAAAATAATTTATAATAAATAATTAATATAACAAAAATATCATCTGTGCATGAAAATGATTTAAAATAATTACTTTATTATAAAAATATAGAAAGTCATTTTTATGTAAATAACGTAATTATGCATATATATATATGGTCTATTATTGCAAAATATGCAATTCTAGCCTTAAAAATATAAATGTAATTATAAAAAATACAATTAAAATATTTAAGCACTATATGGGCATAAATGATGAATTTAGATGATTAAATCATCATAAAAATAATATGAGGGATAATTATTTGATATTTTCATAATAAAAAATGAAGAAATAAATTGATTTAAGGCTTTTAAAATTATAGAAAAATTATAAAAACACTTGTGCATGTTTGTAAATCTAATAATAATGCATGTTTATATTTAAATATATAATAAAAAATTGGGTATCAACAACTGTCCCTCTTTACCCAGGAAGGATGAAAGGGTTGTCGGGTAAAGAAATGATGACCGATTTCGACCGAATGGGGCTTTTTGAAAAAGTATAGGCTGCACCCTGGTCTCTAAGCTACCTACATATCCTTGGTTTTATAGGAATCAAGTCATGTGTAGTTCTGGACCCAACGGTAAATGAAATCGATGGAATTGTTATAGGAATAATCGTATGTTTCAGAAATGGTTCTTTTGGGAAAGATAGTATCGGATGGATTTATGCAGAGTTATGAATGTGAATATGAAGTGTAACAGATGTATCATAGGGCAAGTATCTAAACGATCATAGAGTAAAGGTGAGTAATAGATGGGAGTCAGTTACGTTTGAAAAAAATGGCAAGGTATAAATGGTATGAGCGAAAACCGGAGCGAAGGTTGCTCCCGTTTGAAGAACGGTTACCTCTTGGATTACCTGAAAAACTTAAAAAACGATGCATGCAAGTATATAGATTACTGCGAGAAGTTAAACATGATGCAAATTCCTTTTGGACCATGAAGGTTGTCTTTGGACAGTGAAGATGACGTCCTTAGACCATGACGTCCTGGGCCATGAATCATGAGATAAGGGATTCGCAGGCCATGAAATTATGTTCTCGGGCCATGAGAATGGTTCCTCTGAACCATGACGCCTTTGAATAATGATGTTCAGTATTTAGAGATCCTCAGGCCAAGACATGGTGTCTTCAGGCTATGAGGATGATGCCTTCGGACTATAAAGCCTTTGGACAAGTTGGCTATACATCAGCCCATGAAGTGCAGATACATGAAACCAAAGGTAACAATAAGGAAAATCTTAGCCTTGTGCAGAGTTTGGGGGTAGAGCTTAGCCCCGAGAGAAGAGGATAATGCAAGGTATAGAATAGGGAAACACTTATGCAAAGGGGAAAAATGCTTAGTCTTATGAGAAGGCAGTGCATAGCCTTATGTAAATAGGGAGGCAGGGCTTAGCCTCATGCAAAATTTGAGACATGGCTTAGTCTCATGCAAAGAGAAGGCAGTGCTTAGCCTTATGCAAATAGAGAGGCATGGCTTAGCCACATGCAAGATTTGAGACAGGGCTTAGTCTCATGCAGAGAGAAGGCTAGCCTTATGCAGGTAGGGAGGCAGGGCTTAGCCTCATGCAAGGATCGAGACAGAGCTTAGTCTCATGCAAAGAGAAGGCAATGCTTAGCCTTATGAAAATAGGGAGGCAGGACTTAGCCTCATGCAAGAATTGAGACAGGGCTTAGTCTCATGCAAAGAGAAGGCAATAATTAGCCTTATGCAAATATGGAGGCATGGCTTATCCTCATACAAGATTTGAGATGGGGCTTAGTCTCACGTAGAGAGAAGGCAATACTTAGTCTTATGCAAATATGGAGGCAGGGCTTAGCCTCATGCAAGAATTGAGCCAGAGCTTAGTCTCATGCAAAGAGAAGGCAATGCTTAGCCTTATGCACTTAGGGAGGCAGGGCTTAGTCTTTTGCAGGAATTGAGACATGGCTTATAGCCTGTTTGGCCAAGCTTCTTTTTGGCCAAAAGTGATTCTTTTTGGGCCAAAAGTACTTTTGGCCAAAAATTGAGGTGTTTGGCCAAGCTTTTGGGAGGAAAAAAAGTGCCTTTGAGGAGAAGTAGAAGCAGTTTTGGAGAAGCAGAAAAAAGTAACTTCACTCCAAAAGCACTTTTTTGATAAGCACTTTTGAGAAAAATACACTTAGAAGCAGTTTTTTAAAGCTTGGCCAAACACTAATTGCTGCTCAAAAGTGCTTTTCAAACTAATTAGCCAAACACAAACTGCTTCTCACCAAAAGTACTTTTGAAAAAACTTTTAAAAAAAAAACACTTCTCAAAATAAGCTGATTTTTGCAGCTTGGCCAAACGGGCTATTAGTCTCATGCAAAGAGAAGGCAATGCTTGGCCTTATGCAAATATGGAGTAAGGGCTTAGCCTCATATAGGAATTGAGACAGGGCTTAGCATCATGCAGTAATTGAGACATGGCTTAGTCTCATGCAAAGAAAAGGCAATGCTTAGCCTCGTGCAGGTAGGGAGGCAGGGCTTAGCCTCATGCAAGAATTGAGACAGGGCTTAGTCTCATGCAAAGAGAAGGCAATGCTTAGCCTTATGCAAATATGGAGGCAGGGCTTAGCCTCATGTAAGAATTAAGATAGAGCTTAGTATCATGCAAAGAGAAGGCAAGCTTAGCCTTATGTAGATAGGGAGACAGGGCTTAGCCCCATGCAAGAATTAAGACAGGGCTTAGTCTCATGCAAAGAGAAGGCAATGCTTAGCCTTATACAAATATGAAGGAAGGACTTAGCCTCATGCAAGAATTGAGATAGAGCTTAGTCTCATGTAATGGACAAATAGCAAATACGAGCAGAATATTTCTTAGCTGGAGATATATTTACGCTTGGAGGTCCGGTTGTTATGAAGGTAATGATTTTAAGGCGTACGTACTTGTGGTTATTCCTTGTCCCTGCATACAAAGAAAAATTGTGAGTTTTGTAGGGGAGGTTGGTTCGTGCCTTTGTCTGCTTGTTTTGCTTTGCTTTGCTCTGGAGATCCTATTTGAGTTATCCTGGGTAACACCTGGCTACCATAGAAATAAAGTTTTTGAAAAAATATGTACTTATTTGATGAAATAGAGTTATTTTAGAAAACATAGTGGTATATAATATCAAGTAAATTAGATTAACTAACGACTGCGACACTTTTAGAGACATTGTGACTTTCTTTGCATTAGAATTTTGAGGGTCCTCCTCAAAATTCTGCCCCGGTTTAGTAAGTGATCCTTCAGCTGTTCTGCATGTAACGAAGTTTGTTGGATCCGCTCAGGAATTTTGAGAATCCTTCTCAAAATTCTGCCCCAGTTACTTAACCAATTTTCTGACTGTCTTACACATGATGACGTCGTCAACATATACCTCTATTTCCTTGTGTATCTTATCATGGAAGATGGTCATCATGGCTCTTATATAGGTGACCCCAACATTCTTTAGACCGAATGACATTATTTTATAGCAGTACACTCCCCAGGTGTAATGAAGGCTATTTTTTGTGTCTTTTTCATCCATCCAAATCTGATGATAACCCGCGAAGCGATCTAGAAAGTATTGGAGTTCATGCTTGGCGCAATTGTCAATCAGAATATGTATATTTGGCAGTGGAAAATGGTCTTTGGGACTCGCTCTATTTAAATCCCGATAGTCAACACACACCCTGACTTTCCCATCTTTCTTCAGAACCGGTACGATGTTGGCTAACCAAGTTGGGTACTCAACAACCCTGAGGACTTTGGCTTTGATTTTCTTAGTGACATCTTCCTTAATTTTTAGGCTCATGTCTGGTTTGAACTTTCTGAGTTTTTGCTTCACCGGCAGAGACATTGGATTGGTAGGCAACTTATGAGCCACTATGGATGTGCTCAGTCCAGTCATGTCATCATATGACCATGCAAAAATATCCTCATATTCTTTCAGGAAACGAGTATATTCTTTCTTTTCTGACGGTGATAGGTGGATGCTTATGCGAATCTCTTTCATGGTTTCAGAATCTCCCAAATTGATTTCCTCGGTTTTGTCCAGGTTGGACTTAGGTTTGTTCTCAAAATTCTCAACTTCTCTGATAACCTCCTCAGGTATCTCATCCTCTTATGTTGTGTTCTCTCATTACATGTCACATCCATTGGTTCATCAAGGTAAGAAATAGTAATGCTACAGAAGAAAGATATGAAAGATAATGATAATAAAACATTAAATTATTTGATAAATGCTGAAATGTTAAACAAAATATCGTCTGAATAACTTCAAAACAATGTTTTCCAAAACAAAATACTGAAAGGAAGATATTTTAAAAACTAGATGCTCAAAAAGACTTGTGTTTTTTTCAAATAACATTAGTAGTCATGCTACCCCGGGACTCATCTGGACCTTAATGGTATGGCGGTCCAGTTCCTGAGAAATACTCCCCTCTAAAACGTCTGAATAGTAAGGCCTTCTTCCTCCTCCTCCTCCTCCTCAACCATCACATTGCAATCCATATCTTCGTCTTTTTGAAACAGGTTCCTTAGCCCAGCCAAAGCTTCATCTTCTTCATATCCCCATATTGTATCGACCTGATGAAAGGTCTAACTCAGATGCGTCACTGGCTACTCAAAAGGGTAACAGGACCATGCCATTAGGGCGACCAATCATCATATTCTTGCCATGCATACTGATATCCGAGCCCAAAAGTTGTACCATGACGTTTCAATTGTATTGGTCTGGTAATGCCCTGAAGTTTCTTCCCAAGCCCTTTGCCAGGTTCATACCCTGACCATGCCAGTATGCTTTATATTTTGCTGCTCCACCATTTATCATTCTCAATTGCATTGACATGCTCGATACAGTGATAAGTTTCTCCACACAACTTTCTTTTATTCTCGACAACCGGGACAGTTTGACTGGTGTAAATGGGATTACTTCTATCTTCGTGAATGATTACCTCTTAATGGTTCCATTCGAACTTCACGGCCTGGTGTAACATAGAAGCCATAGCTCTAGCGGCATGTATCCAAGGTCGTCCCAGTAAAAGATTGTACGTAGTAGATATGTCTAATACTTGAAACTCAACATCGAACCAAGTCGGGCTCATTTGTAAACAAAGGTTGATTTACCCAATCGTGGCTCTTTGAGACCCATCAAATGCTTTCACATTCATACTCCCTGCTCATACTGGAAATCTTTATCCAACCTTTTCAGAGTAGTCAATAGACAAATGTTGAGGCTTGAACCCCCATCTCTTAAGTCTCTGGCGATGAATTTGTCCTCAAACTGTACTGTGATGTGCAGTGCCCTGTTGTGACTTAGTCCTTCAGGTGGTAATTCATCTTCGTGAAAGGTGATCTTGTGTCTTTCTTGTACTTGCCCTATAATGTTAGCCATCTCTCCACTGGTGATGTTGTTAGGCACATAAGCTTCATTCAAAACCTTCATCAGAGCATTCCTATGCGCCTCAGAATTTTGTAGTAGTGACAAGATGGATATCTGGGCGGGAGTCTTGTTCAGATGATCAACAATAGAGTATTTTCTTACCTGTACTTTCCTCTAGAGATCGTTTGGACAAATTTCTATGACGGGTTGTTTGGTAACAACTTCCTTGCTTGTTCCTCCCAAATTTTCGGGTGTATAGATCCTTCTAGTTCTGGTCATCCCCTGTGCAACACCAGACTCTTCCATTTTTGCTTTCCCTTTCCTCCTAGCTTCAACAACATAATCCCAGGGTATGACGTTGGAACTAAAAGGGGGTGTGGGTGCCACCATCATAGTTAAGGGTGTGGCTATTTCAACTTCGACTGGTGGCTGTATCTATACCATAATAGGAGTGAGTGTGACTGCAGGTTTAGGGTCATCTCCTTCCCGAATAAGCCCAATCGACCCCTCAGGATCCCTTTCTTCATCAGTTTCTATCATATTTACTCCTTTACCCCTATGATCTGGGAGGGGATTGCTGCGTACATTTGGCGCGATTTCATTTGCTTGTATGACTTTGGTATCAATCAGAGTTTGAATATTTTCTTTTAGAGTGCGGCATTCATCAATAGTATGCCCCTTCATGGAGGAATGGTACGCACATGTTTTGTTTGGGTTGACCCACTGGGAGGAGTTTTCCATGGCGACAGCGGGAATGAAGGTGACATATCTGGAAGCCTTCAGTCTTTCATATAGCTAGTCAATGGGTTAAGCAATAGGGGTGTACTATCCGGGCGGCCTGCGATCGAAATTGGGTTTGGATTCTTGATAGTTTTGACGGGTTGGAGGTGAATGGTAATAGGCTGGCTGGGTGTTATAAGTATGATATGTGGTAGCGGGTTGAGAATATCTGGGAGGTGAAGGTTGGTATATGGGTGGAGGTGTTTGGAATGTGAGTGAAGATTGTGGACCTTGGGCCACCATTACTACCCCTACTTCTTTGTTCTTCGATATACCCTTTGACTGCAATGCTTTTTTCGTAGACTGTAATGCCTCAAAATTGGTTACCATCCCACTCTTGATCCCTTCTTTAATCCTTTCCCTGAGTTTGATGATTTCAGAGAATTTGTGATTTTCGATAACTATTAACCTTTTATAATATTGTGGATCCTGGGCCCTGATGAAGAATTTGTTCATCTGCTCTTCCTCTAGTGCCAGCTTGACTTTTGCAGCTTCTGACCTCCATCGAGTAGCATACTCTCGGAAAGTCTCCGTTGGTTTATTCTTGAGATTCTGTATGTAGAAGACATCTGGTGCCTTCTATGTGTTAAACCTGAATCGGTTCATGAAGTCCAACGCCATGCTTACATAATTGACCCATTTCTTGGGATTTTGACTTATGTACCAAGATAGGGCGTCTCCAGTGAGACTCCTCATGAACAAATTCATGGGAATCCTTTCATCTTTCCCAGCTTATCACAATATGTTCTCAAATGTACCTTCGGGTCACCTGTTCCGTCAAACATCTTGAACATAGGAGGTTTATAACCCTCCGACAGTTCCACGTCTGGCTGAATGCATAGATCCTCATAATTTAGACCTTTAATTCCTTTGCCTCCTTCAACACCCTAGACTCGGCTTGTGAGCTTCTTGAGCTCCTCCGCCATGTTCTTAGTGAGCAGGTCTTTCTCAGCAGATTCTAGAGTGTACGAGATTGGCTGAGTAGAGTAGGGTAAGGTTTCTACGTATATGAGATTATTTTGGAGGGTGCCGGGGGTTGGAGTTTAGTGATGATCATTAGTTGAATTTTGCGGATCATGGATAGGTTGTGGGGTATTCTGAGGAGTATGGTAAGTGGTTTGTGGGTATTGAGTAGGAGGATGTTGACGTTGAGGAGGAGTGGGTATTGGTGGAGGATTAGGATTTTGGGGAGGTTTTGTGTATTGATGGGGTGCAGGAGGATTTTGTGGACTTTGGTTTGGTGTGTTTTGAGAAGGTGCTGGGTTTTAGGCATTTTGTTGGTAAATGTCTGGGATGTTTAGGGTGAGGGAGAGGTTTTCCAAGTTGCTGACATGCTCAAGTTCCCCTTGTAATTCTAGTATTTTCTGTTCTAACAATAGGACCAACTCATTCTAGGCCAGAATGCTCCGACCGTCTGAAGTTTCTACATTTTCCACGTGCGCGGCATTTTCTTTCCAGATACCACTCATATCATCCATCTTAGCCTTTCCCTTGCTTTTCGCATTACTTGGAGGAGGAGGAGGTGGAAGGCCTCTGGATCTGGTGTGATATGCCAGTATGTGTGAACCAACCTTAGGGTATGAGAATAATAAGGGAAAATTCAAAAAGGTAAACAAGTTAGTAAGGATTCTGAAAATCATTTGCAGTATTTAAACATGTATTGCGGGAATATAAATTCGCGTCCTAATTTGGGGAATCTTATTGTGCCTGAGGTAGGCCTAGCGACAAGTAGATTTAGAGAGATTTAATGTTGATAAATGCCTCATTTCATTAATGTAGTAAATAAGACGAAACTAAACACGACAATAAATAAATGAGTTACTAGTGGCATTTGCCTTATTAAATTCGAATTCCAAAATGACTCAAAATAGATAAACCTAATCTACTTGGTCCCAGAGGGACCTTCCCATATTTAACCCTCTTGTCTCCGTCGATCAGATTCCCCAAGTCGTGCATGTCTAGCAGTAGGTATGCCCTCTCTAGGTGTCCTCCCTCATTGCCCTCTCCATTCTGACAGTCTATGACCCTCTTCCTCATCTCCCCATCCAGTTCCATTAGACCCTGCTCCAAATATTCCAACCTTTCTGTCGACCTTGTAGCCATTTCCCTCCACTCGTTAATTGACTCCATGTCTAACTTGTGTTGCTCCAAATGCTTGGGTTCAGACTCAAGGACTCTTTTGCGTAGCCTCTCATACTTCACTTGTGCTTTAGCAACCTCGTTTATGACTCTATTTCCTTGACCAATCCCCGGCTCGACTATTCCCGCTATGTTATCTTCTAACCATGATGAGTAGAAGTACACATGACCTGCGTGATATCGATCCACCTCGATGGTATCCTTTTCCACGATAATCTTCAAATGCCACATGTGTTGTGCTTCATATTTGTATGGAATGGCGTCATCCTGAAAATATGCTATGTAATGACTCATTTTGGAGACTTGTGGCATGGCTTGTTTTCTACCAGCTTGTCTCATGACCCTGATAGGAACATAGGGATGTATTCCCCTTAACCCAATAAACACCAAATGCGGAACATCCCTAGATCTGATGATGAATTCATTAATAGGGAACCACTCGAACATCCAGTGAACCTGGTCCTCGGTTAAATTGATGAAGAACTATGCCTATTCTGTAGCATTCTCTGGCTGTGCAAATCTGCCTGGGATAAAGGTCATTCTTTTAGGATGGGGGAAAGCTATGTGATCATTCCATGGTATCCATGGAAACTTTTGGCGGTATTGACCCCTCTGAAGATGTTCTAACAACCAAATCTGTAGCAGCAAGTTACAACCCTCAAAATGTTTGAACCCTTTCTTGCAATGATCCAAAGCCCAGTATATATTTGCTATAATCATCAGAACAATAGTATAGTTTGTCCCTCAATTCCCTCCATTAAATTTTTGGTTACCATGGCTAGCCTGGTGTGCATTCTGTCCTATTGGCTTGGAAACACCATTATACCCAGAAAGCAGATGATGAATACCAAAACCCTACGATGAGTCCAACCTAGGGAAGTGATGGAGAATTCATCATGAAAGATACGGTAAGATTTGTTGTGTCCATATCGTTCATAGAGGAAGTCGAAGGGTATGTAGGACTTCTTCAGGCACTCCAAGTCATCATTCTTTCTCAAACCCATCATCTTCAGGAACCCCCTAGTAGTGCGGTTTTCCGGTACTAGTAAGCCGGGACTATCCCATGGTAATCCAGCGAATCCTCCTATTTCCTCCAAAAAAGGAGTCATTTCTGTATTGCCAAAATGGAATACAACTCTTTCTCCATCCTAGAACATAGTAGTAGCCTTGATCAGCATATTGTTTAGTTGGATGTCCAGTAAGGAAGGTAAATTTCCAAGAACCCTTTTCACGTGATTTTTGTCGCTCGGTGAAAGGTTTTCCCACCAATCTAACAACAACAGTGGTATACTTCAGACCATGCCGAACCTGGGAACTTCGTGCCTCATTTTTTGCAAAAATAAATAGAGTTAGACCCTTGCCCCCTCTGGATTCGACTACTTACACATTAACGATTAGCATGCCGGCATTTATCTCTCCAAATAATGCACATCATGGTTGCGCCCATTGGGATTATGGAAATACCAGTGGACTTTGGACAGGCTTTCTTAGAGAGTTATTATGCGAACAACATATTAACCCAGGCTAGGTTTGATTATGATGCATGTACAGTTATTATCAGAGTAAGGTTTCTATAGAAGTCTAGACTAGTACCCTCAAGCGGACAACTTGAGAGGGAAAGGCATAGAACCATCGACCGCACCGCTGATCGACTAGTTTTACCGCAAATAAGCCTTTCCAAATTTAAAGGGTGATTTTAGGAAGATCGCGGACACTCATCAAGCGCCGCTATGGTATTAGTATGCATGAGTGGAATATGATGTTGAACATGAAGTTATGTAAAAGAAAATAACATGTTGTCAAGTATTTGCACGATGAATAATTGATAAAATGCGGTATTTAATAATTGTAAAGACATTTAAGAAAGAAAAACAAGGAGACAAGTCAGTTTCCATAGTAAAAAGTGATAAAACAGGGAAGAGAAATCATAAATGAATGAAGATAGGCAAATAAATTCACATAGAGTGGGAAGGGGAAGGGGTGTGCAAGTATTAATGGAATAATAAAGACATGCTTAAAGACTAATTCACAAACAAGTTCGTTATGGTAAGAGCCTAAATAAATCCCCAGCATAGTCGCCATGTTGTCGGGCCCCCTTTTTGTCGCGAAATCAGGTTTCGACATTTTTGGGAAAACTCTTTTCTGAGAGGTTAGGGAATTGTATTTGAAAGAGTTGCCACCTAACGGATTAAGGTGAATTAGGGAACCTAGAGCAGATAACTCATGTAACCAGTTTACATCAACAAAAATCGGGTAAGGGCTCGAAATTACCTTGAGGGGAATGTGGTAGGTACCTCTCGAGGTCCACAACAGTGGGTCCTGGCCGAACTTAACTTAAGCGAATTAGTCTTAAAAAGGGAAGGAAACAATTTGGACAAGTACCATATTCAATTTATTCTAAACAAGAGCCTAGGAGGGGGGTCCTAAGTTTTTTAGCCTATAGGATCATTCCATGCAATACTTTGTAGCTCCCTCAAGGCGGGGTGTTACTCATATCATTAGCGTACATGCTATCATCTCCTTACTACCCGATTACTATCTTTAAGTTGTTACTTAAGCGTTCTAGTAGTTTCTAGCTCGTTCCTTATGCGTTCACTACCTGTCCCTTACCTATGGCCCCGGAGGTATTAGGACCTCTATTTGGGATAGTTCTAGACCAACCTTTGTTAATTAAAAATGTGAAATCTAGGCGACAAACAAAATAAATAGGACTTTCAGATAAAGAATAAGTATGGGCTCACATTGACCTCCACACATAGGCATCAAAAGCACGCAATTGAATCAGCAAACTTCGTTAACTTTGGAACCTTATAGGCAGGATATCTACGTGAGAAAAATAGAGTATAAAGGCAGCTTTATTAAGGCTAGCATTAAGACCTATTTGTTTGCCTACAAATTTTATTCAGCATGAATCTGGGAACTTCAGGCAGTGACAATTTAGATCCAGAATCATTGTTAAATCCTACAGATACGTTGCCTAAGTGATTGACAATAGCGATTGAATTCAGAATTGATCAACAGGATCCTATAGGCATGATTTCTATGAGCTTATTAATTATAGATCTATATACATGGTTTCTAGGTGTAGCACTGATTTTAACTCGTAAAAAATAGATTTTTATTTCCTATAGGCATGATTTCTAGGTTTGAAATTGATTTTAGTCCTATAGGCATTATATCTATTGCTGGATTGATTTAAACCCTATAGACATGATATCTATTAATTGTGTAGGGGTAGAAATTAAATAGATTGTCAGGAAAGACAGTTAATTCAAACAACAAGATCCTATAGGCATGATTGCTAATTCACATTTGTTGAAAACATGTATAGATCATATGAACATGATTTCTAATGTACAAAATTGAAAGTCCTATAGACAGGATGTCTAGTATGAAAAAATGTAAAATACAGAATCAGAATGATCATGAAAGTCCTACATGCATGATTTCTAAGCACAGTATAGTATTCACATAATTCAATCAGCATAATTAAATCCTATGGGCAGGATTTCTACCCAATTTTAATAAAAGATATAAGAAAAACCTCCCCCAACTTTACTAAATATCCCCAAATCTATTATTACATAGTTATTACAGACCAGAATAGCCGAATGAATTATATAATGATAATAGTTACACTATAGGGAGCCTTCATAGGCCCAAATAAACCTGGGAACCAAGTTTTCCAACCATAACCACTTTGAAGCACATCATAGGGGTTCATAAGATATTAGGACCAGGTTTCCAATGTGTCAAAGTTGCCAAGGGCCTCAGGGGACCCAGGACAATGCTCATACCAGAACCACATTCAGAAGATAGTTCATAAAAGATTGCAAAACCAGCCCCTAGTGTGTCAGAGTTCAAATGAGTCTCAAGGATCCTAGGCAGTGCTTACATTGGAATGGTTGCTAACCTAAGGGACTAAGAGTAGGGGTTCAGTAAACAAAAGGAATATAGGATAGATTTTAAAAAAAATAGTTCAATTTCAGAAGAAGGAAAGTTCAGAACAAAGAGTTTCAGGCAGAACTGCACCAGAAAGCAAACAAGGTTCATGTTCAACATATAGTTCAAACAGGTTGAAGTCTGATTAAGCTAATACTCATGCTAGTATCCAAAATAGTTATGGTTTAATCACAACAGCAATTAGGCAGAAACATGACATATGAGTTAAGCGACAAGCTAACTGGTTACATATTTATAATGTGCAAAGTTCAAAACAGGTGTAGAATTAACAACAATGCATGAAACAGATTAAACCTTAAGCTAACCTACAGAAGATTCATATTACTTGAAATAACTTAATCCTAAGTTAATAGTATTACTAAATGGAATCACATAATCATGTGAAGGACATAATCATGTTGAGAATTGAAACATGCTAGTCAAGTAAAGCATAGAGAATGAAATTGCAAAGGTTAGGGCATACCAGTTAAGTAAGAAAGCAAGTAATTATGCCGCAACAATGTGGTTCCAGAATAATTTTGGCTTTGGCTTTCAGCCGGCCAAAATTAAGAGACACGTAGCACAGAAATCAGAACAAAAGAGCAAGAGGGAGCTTAAGTTTTTTTAGTGAGAATCAGAGAGTTCGAGTCTTTTTTTAAAGGGAGTGGGTAAGGGGTTTAAATAGTACCCAATGAAACAGACAAATAAGGTAATAGATCTATCATAGACAAATAAAAATTGGGAATAATTCCAGAATCAATTTAAAGTCGGCTTCAATCAATTAACAGAACATAATAGCATAAAATTAGGCAAGTATTACATAAATTAGGGAGGGTATTATATAGAATCATTCAATATTCAAAATTGCCAGATCAAATAAGGTAGGGAGTAATGAGAACAAGTAAATCGAACCAAATAAGGGAGTACTAGTATTGTACAGGAAAGGAAAGGTTGGAATCTTAGCAAAGATTTCCAAATCCTAATTTGGGGTAAGTAAATTAATCAACAATTAACGCCAGAGTTAAAGACAAATAGACAAAAACATTATGAGAAATAATTAAATAATCGAAACTCTAGAAAAATAGGCAGAAATACAAAGACATACAGACGAAGTTAATTAGGGTAAGTAAAATCAGTCAGAAGTAATAAAGGAAATCATAATAGATACACATAGATGAAACAACAGATTTGGTTCGTCTTTGAAAATCAAAACCCTAATTTTAGGGTAAATAAAATCGGTCAGAAATAGTAGAGAAACTATAAAACACAAAGATAGAGCTACCGAAATATTAAAGGAAAAATACTACAAAATAAAAATCGTTGCAGATCTAGAAAGACCTAAACCCTAATTTAGGGTAAGTAAAAGATTCAACCAAAAATAAATAGATTCGACGAGTAACAAGGTAAATAATGACATTAAAGTGAACAAAAAATGAACCAAAATCTGGTTTGAACCAGATATCCAAAACCATAACTGAAAGATACGAAAATATTCGTACTCATAGATATTGGGATGAACTCAGACGGAAATAACCAAAATATAAGAGATTTTAAACCAGATCTGGTTTGTATCTCTCGATATCAACTTGCCATTTGAGGCAAGCCAGTCAAGTAATATAAAAACGAGTGGCTGGTAAAGAGGTAAGACCAGATATGGTAAGGAATCAAGGAATGATTCCATTTTTGGATAGGAATCATAGGAAAATGGTGATGGCGGGTTAGGGTTTGAGAGGATGATGGGTGAGGAGATGAGATGATTAGAGGACGGCAGATGGGGGGAAATGATTTAGGGTTATTGGTGTTTGGTATAATTAAAAAGGGTTGGGCGATTTGGAGCCGTTGATCTTCTAAGATCAACAGCTAGGATTAGAGATTATGGTCGGGTGGGTTATTTGGACAGGTATGGGTCGGTTGGATGGGTGTGGGTCTGGGGTAATTGGGCTGGGTAGGTCCGAAATTAATTAGAAAAAGGGCTAGATTTTAAATACCCAATTAAATCAGTAAAATAATTTATAAATAATAAAAATATCATTTGTGTATGAAATAATTTAAAATAATTATTTAATATTATAAAAATATAAAAAGTCATTTTTATGTAAATAACATAATTATGCATATATATGGGCTATTATTGCAAAATGTGCAATTCTAGCCTTAAAAATGCAAATGTAATTATAAAAAATTCTATTAAAATTTTTAAGCACTATATGGGCGTAAATGATAAATTTATATAATTAAATCATCACAAAAATAATACGTGGTATAATTATTGGATATTTGCATAATAAAAAATCCAGAAATAAATTGATTTAAGCCCTTTAAAATTATAGAAAAATTATAAAGATATGTGTGCATGTTTGTAAATCTAATAATAATATATATGCATATTTAAATATATATAAAAAAATTTAGGTATCAATAGGGACCTCCTCATCAAGCTCTACCTGAGGCTCCGCTGTTGGTGCTGCTACTCGAGCTCCGGGCTGAGCTCTTCCCCTGCCTCGGTCTCTGGAACGACCTCGGCCTCATCCTCTGCCCCTCATAGGAGCTACCACTAGGGGCTCTGGCTGTTGCTCGGTTGAAGATGCGGTACGTTTTGTCGCCATCTACGAGAGAACAAGAGTAGAAGAGTTCAATTGGCAATGAGAGAACAAAATCGCACGATAGAGAAGAATAGAAGTGAAATTTGTTCTTAAACTCCATAGCCTCTGGAAGATAAGTAACAGACGTCTACGTACCGATCCTCCAGACTCTACTAAGCCTACTCGTGAATTTTGAGACCTAGGCAACCTAGTGCTCTAATACCAACTTGTCACGACCCAGAATTCCCATCTTTAGGACCGTGATGGCGCCTAACATTTCACTTGCTAGGCAAGCCAACGTTAGAGAATTTTCAAATCAACTTTAGTACACTTTTAATAACAGAATTAATTAAGCTAAACAGAAGCTAGAACAGAGTTTGTGGAATGTTATAAAAATCCATAACATCTGATACAATTAGGATCTGGAGTCACAACTCACGAGCTACTACGATTAACTACAAACAGAGTCTGAAAGGAAATACACTGTTTTGAAGGAAAAGAAACAGTAAAACACTAAGACTAGGGAGAGATTTCAGGGTCTGCGAACGCCAGTATATCAACCTTGAGTCTCCGATCAATCAATCCAGCGGCTAACCTCATGATCAGCTCGGGCCGGTACCAAAATCAACACAGAAGTGCAGTGTATTATCAATACAACCGACCCCATGTACTGGTACGTGTCGAGCCTAACCTCGACGAAGTAGTGATGAGGCTTATGACAAGACACCTACATAATAAATATGTGCAATTTAATAGTATATGTACAAGATAACAGGAAGTAAAAGATAAACAGTAAATAACGGGAGGGGGACATACTAAGAGGATTACAAGATCGAATCAAAACAGTAATGAGAACTTGATCGACCAATATGCTTTAAACCAATAATAACAAGTAAACACAGTAAAGGAAAATGCACGACATCACCCTTCATGATTTTACTCTCAATCTCACCATATAATAAATAGAAACGGCACAACATCACCCTTCGTTCATTAACTCTCATAAGATAATACACCATCACCCTTCGTGCATTAACACTCACAAAATGACACGATATCACCCTTCGTGCTTTTATTCTCTTATAACATGGCACGGCATCACCTTTCGTGCATTAACACTCTCCCTTACCATAAAACAATGAACAAAAGACAACGGGGAGATAGAAATAACAAGAACACATCTTACTTCAACATTTGGTTCCACAATACCAACCTCAAGTATGAAATCAATACTCAATTATCACTCAAAGATCCGTAAACATGATAAGAACGATCAACATTATAATACTAGTCTAAACATGGATAACATGATCAAAGGAAAGCAATAATTACAAGAAACCAAGTCCCACCCACATGCTTTACCCGACAACAACACATAGGTACTCGTCACCTCAACTATATGTTGCACCCAACATCTTAACACGTAGCAAATAGACAAATAAGTCATAATCCCTCAAGTTAAGGTTAACCACAACACTTACCTCGCTCCAAAGACCAAACTCAAATCTCAACCACCGCTTTGCCTTTCAAAAAGCCTCTAAACCAATAGAATCTAGCAATTTACCAACGAAACGATTCAAATTAAACCTTAGGAACTACCCACGGTTGTAAATAATTCAATTTATATCATTATTGGAAAAGTCAACAAAAGTTAACACCCCAACCGCTTGGTCCAAACCCGAAATTCGGACCAAAAACCCGATTATCCATTCACCCTCGAGCCCGGTTATGTGATTTATTTTGGAATCCGACCTCAATTTGAGGTCTAAATCCCCAATTTACCAAATTCCAAATTTCTACCCAAAAATCCCCAATTCTACCATGAAAACTCTAGATTTTAGATTTAAATCTTAGGAAAAGTAGTGAAAGATTGAAAGAAACTAGTTTAGAATCACTTATAATTTGGGGAAGAAAAGTTCTTTGGAAAATTGCCTCTAGGGTTCTTGAGTTTGAAAATTTGAAAATGAATAAAAATCCCTTCTAAGTCATATTTACCCAGCTACAGATGTCGCATTTGCGACCTGGGCTTCGCAAATGCAAATCCCCCAAATGCGAAGGAAGTATCGCAAATGCGAAGACCTTCACACCTCTGTTGTCTTTGCAAATGCAAAGAAGTGTTCGCAAATGCGAACTGGGATGACCGCAAATGCGTCCCAGTGATCGCAAATGTGAAGAATTCCCCCAGTCCCCATCGCAATTGCGAAGGTTGGTTCGCAAATGCGAACTCTGGCCTTCGCAGCTACTCTTCCCAAATGCGATAAGTAGATCGCGAATACGAACCCATCGGTGGTCGCAAATGCGATGATTGACCTCGCAATTGCAAGGTCTGAGGCTTGCAATAAAAATCTGGAACAACAGTTGAGTTCTAAGTCCAATTTTCACTCCGTTGCCTATCCGAAACTCACTCGAGCCCTCGGGGCTCTAAACCAAAAGTGTACACAAGTCTAAAAACATCATACGAACTTGATCGCGCGATCAAATAGCCAAATAACACCTAGAACTATAAATTTAGCACTAAATCAAATGAAATTCTCAAGAAAACTTTGAAATTTCTATTTTCACCACCGGACATCCGAATCACGTCAAACCAACTCCGTTTCTCACCAAATTTCATAGATAAGTCATAAATATCATATTGTACCTATACCGCATTTCGGAACTAAAATACGGACCCGTTATCCAAAAAGTCAAACTTTTGCCAAACACTTCAAATTCATTAAGCCTTTAACATTTAAATTTTGACAAAGTCTGATATCTCGGGCTAGGGACTTACGATTTTGATTCCGGCCATACGCCCAAGTCCCAAATGATGATACGGACCTACTGGGATCATCAAAATATGAATTTGGGTCCGTTTACAAAAAATATTGACCGAAGTCAACTCAAATGAAGTTTTAGGCAAAAATTCTTATTTTTATAAACTTCTAACATAAAATCTTTTTGGAAACACACCCGGACTGCACACACAAATCGAGAAGGGAAAATATAAGGTGTTTAAAGTTTAAAAGCGCAGAATTGGGTGCTAAATCTTAAGATGACTCTACGGGTCATCACAATTAAAAGGCGAGATTCTTTCATGGGTCAATATTCCTGATAAATTGGATAATAATAATAATGTACATTGGCGAAGTAATAGTTAGTTGATAGAATTCATGTCTCGGTCTAGAGATGGATGATACACCTTTATGAAAGCTTATAAATTTTCATGTGTAAACCCAGCCGACAGATTTTGTATCCGACACATAAAATAAGTTAAGCGAAAGTTTAAAGGAAATAATCAATAAATTAAATTGTTATTAATTTAATTTAATTGATTAGTATCTGAATCTTAATATGAGGAGTTAAATAAGATTTAATGGATAAATTTCGAAATTGAATAAGGAGTGCAATTACGAATTTTTAGTGGAATAATTCATAATTAAATATGGTGGATATTAATTTTAAAAATTACAAATTAATTCCATAATTGAAAGGCTTGTTAATTAAATTCTATGGTCTCGACTGTGCCCAAATAATAGAAAATAAAGGAATCCTTTTTCTAGTGGAATAGAAAATCCAACAGGTTTTGGAAAAGAGTTTTAACCCTTAAAACTTGTGCTATAAATACATAAGGTCTTCCACCTAGAAAAAAACAGAACAAGGTGGCCAAAAATTTTATCCAAATATTTCCTAGAAAATTTAGCTAGACGAAATTACTATTTCCAGATATTATTTGGGTAACTAGTAGAAGACCATGGAACGTTCACTAATCTTTATCATGTTGATTATGGAGATTTCATTGAGTTGCTGTGGAATTGGAGGCTCACATGATAGAGGAACTTTGTTCATGCTTCAAGAGGTAACCCGTGAAATTCCATTTATACTAGTTGTCAAGATTACATGTGATTTTGATACTAGGATTGCTTCCGCTACTTATAATAATCCATCAATTGGTATCATATCCCATTCACATCTAGTTAGATAATTAAGTTTTCCATAAAACAAGAATATTGTGTTTATGTGCGTTTTTTGAATTACATGGATATGTTATTTTCTGAAAAATTGCACTGCCGTTTTGTGAATTAACTGTGCAAAATTTTTGGATTATTCTTGTAATCATGAGATATTTATTTTTATATTGATATTTTATTGGGATGATCTAACTTTTTTGGGTAAACCCTAGAAAAATGCAAAACCCGATTTTGACCAAATTGACGGTGTTTTCGGAGGTTAACGAACTTAACGGGCCCTGATTGAGATTAAATTTGGTGGGTCCATCGAAAACGACGTGGTAAGAAAAGCTCAATTCCTTAGCAGTGAATCATGGTATTTTTTAGCATTTTGAGGTCGTTTGGAATGTGTTTTGGATGTTTTTCTATTTTTAAAAAATTATTTCTTAATAATTTTAATTTGTTTTTAATTCAATGGTAGTGGGGGTGACTCCCCATGGTCTTCGTGATTAAATACTAGTGTTATACTAGATTTACACATTGGCTATTAGTAAATTAACATGTTGTTATATTGAATTCAATAATAGAGGTGTATGATTTTATTTACTAGGTCTTACAAATATACTTAATATTGTGTGATGATATAATCATTTTGTAATAAAGTGAAATCGTCTGTTTGATATCCTAGATGACTAATAATTGGTGCATTTGGCATGTTTGTGCATAAAGAATTTCTCAATTTTTGGTTTATGTTTTCATGCCCTACGTGATTACTAGTCTTGGATTTTCGATAAAATATTTTCTTCTTTGGTTAGAGGTTATAATTTAAGTGAAATATGACGGTATTTTGTATGAATTTTAGATTATTGGCATGGCTTAAGCTATTGTAGCGACCCGATCGGTTGTTTTACTTTCTAGAACCCCGATCCCATAAATAAGACTTCCCGTACGTGCTTTTACTATTTTATGACTTGCGGAGATGGTTAGTTCGGGATTTGGAAGGGTTCAGGTTAAAATCGGAACACTTGGTTCCTTAAGTTGGCCTTAAAAAGCTAAGTTTGATTGCGGTCAACATTTTGAGCAAATGACCTCAGAATTAGGATTTGACAGTTCCAATAGGTTCGTATGATGATTTCGGACTTGTGTGTATGTTCGGATTGGATTTTGGATGACCCGGGAGCATTTTGGCGCTTAATAATGGAAGTTGGTTCGTTGAAGGTTTTATAAGTTTTTTAAATTTGGTTTGGAGCGGGTTCTGGTGATATTGAGGTCCAACTGGGATTCCTAGATGGGGAATAGGTCCGTAATGTCATTTAAGACTTGCATGGAGAATATTGTGTCATTCCGAATGGTTTAACTACGTTTCGGCGCATTAGGAGTAAATTGAAGAACTTGAAGTTCATAAGTTTGATTCAATTAGTTTTAATGTTGTTTCGGGCATTTCGAGAGTTCGAGTGAGTCCGTTTTATGATTTCAAACTTGTTGGTACATTCGGACAGGGCCCTGGGGGCCCGAAGTGTCAATCGGACGTGGTTCGAACTAAGTTGGGATATTGGGAGCAACAACTGAAGCTCTCAGTTGCTGTCCTAATCGCACCTGCGCTTGGCCAGCCACAGGTGGTAGCCACTAACCGCAAAAGCATACCAGCCAGTGACTACAGAAGCGGACAAAAGACCGCACCTGCGAAGGTGCAGGTGCGAAGCCAACCATCGCAGAAGCGACACTCATGCTGCAGAAGCAGGGCTGCAGGAGCGGCCTATGCACCACAGGTGCGAGAATCGCTGGAGGCAAACCCCAAATTTAATGCGGGGCTTTAACTTTTTGAGCTCATTTACTTCATTGTTTGGGCGATTTTTGGAGCTCTTAGAGAGGGGATTTCACCTAGCACTTTGAGGTAAGTAATTTCTACTCAATGCAAGTTAAATACATAATTTAAGGGTAGATTGTAACATGTAAATTAGTGAAAATTATGGGTTCAGGTGAAAACCTAGACTTTTGATAAAAATGAGATTTAACCATGAAATTGATTATGGAATTTAGTGAAAATTATAAATTTGAGTTCATGAGGGTATGGTAACAACTTTCTTCAAAACTTTCCGGAACCGGGGCACGTGGGCCCGGGGGTGAATTTTAGGAATCCTCTGCAAATAGGCTTGGCAAATCACTTTGATAGTTAGGATATGAACTTTTAAGCATGTATTGATTATTTAAATAACAGTTGACTAGTTTCGAGTCGGCGCCAAATTGAGGGTTTGGGCACAATCTTGGACCGGAAAGTAGGCCTTGAGACGAGGTAAGTCTCTTTTCTATCCTTGTAAGAGGAAATTTATCCCATAGATGAATTTAATTAATATGTGCTGCTATTTGTGTGTGTGTGTGGGGGGGGGGGGGGGTTACGTACGCACGAAGTGACGAGAGTTCGTACGTAGCCACTATTCCTGCTTATGTCCAGGTAGTTTTAGGTTTACACCATACTTTATAGACACCGTTATTTGATTATATTTATTAATTGTACCGAATGGGGCTAAGTTGAGGATTTTATGATTTCAAAAGTTTCAAGTTGAATTTCTTTATTTTGAAAAGAATTGAGGGATGTTATGATTAACTTGATAAATTTATATTTAATCGCGTTGCAAGTATATTCCGCGAGCGGGGTGACTTTTCCACTACTCTCATGGGAGCAGGCCGTTCGCCTCAGCAGGTTAATAGATGCATCTATGGTTTGTTCCATTCGACCCTCAGCAGTGCACACAGTTATGTACATGTATATTTGGATCGGTCGTACATTCTCGGCATAATTCGTGCGTGATAATAAAATTGGAAGTCCTTTTATATTTGATAAATTCATTGGCTTGAGAAATTAGTTGTTATAAATGAGGGAAATGATTCGTTCTTAATAATGGTTAAAGTATTTGTTCATTTATTTCTTACTATGAGTTTTATTGTCATTTCTATATATCATGTTTTAATTAGAATTTCATATTATTATATTGACACGATCTGGATTTTCTACCCTCGGGAGTCGTGATGGTGCCTACTGGTAAAAGCTAGGCAAGCCAATTATTCCAATTACTTAATTCTTTTGATTTTTAATCCCTTAAAAATTGTGAGTTAACATTCATGAACAACGGAAACAATAAAGTGACAGAATGAAATATAATAATTTAAGATAATTCCGATACAAATCCAAAAACATAAGCTACCCAGAACTAGAGTCATAATCTCACAGACTGTCTAAGAATAATAGAAATAGGATCCGAACCAAACAGATACATGTTCGTCTCTAAAATAGTAAAGAACAGAAGAAAAACTAGATAGGAAGGGAAAGCCAAGGCCTGCGGACGCCTGCAGGACTACCTCGGGTTGCCTGATGGACTGAAGGCAGCAACCTCACTATGGTCCAAAAGCTACAGCACCGGGTATCTGCACACAGTGCAGAGTGTAGTATCAGCACAACCGACCCCATGTGCTGGTAGTGCCTAGCCTAACCTCGGCGAAAGTAGTGGTGGGGCTAGAACAAGACTACAAAATAAACCTGTGCAATTATATCATATACATCAAGTAATAATGACAGAAACTAGAAGTTAAAGATGGGAAGGGGAAACATGTTGCGGGGAATATCATGTACAAACAAATCTCAGTAAAGAAGTGAAAGGAATACGAAAATTCAACTGTAAGCAAGAATAAGGAAATCAAAGACAAGTGCACGACATCATCCTTCATGCTTTTACTCTCGTCCTTACCATAAGAATCAATATAATCGGCATAATATCACCCTTCGTGCTTTTACCTCACATAATCATGGCACGGAATTAGCCTTCGTGCATTATCACTCATATCATGGCACGACATTTACATCGTGCGGCATGGCATCACCTTTCGTACTTTTATCTCACAATATCGGCACGACATCACCCTTCATGCATTAACACTCTCAAAATTATGCACGGCATCACCCGCTGTGCTTTACACTCTTCCTCGCCCAAGCAACAATCACAAAACAATTTGGGCAAGGGAATCAATAATATCACAAAAAATCCTGGCAAGGGAACAATAGCTTAACAACAATATCTCGGAAAGGGAAACAATATCATGAGTAATAACATCCCAACAAGGGAGATAATATCAAAAGCAATAACATCCCGGCAAGGGAGACATTATCATAAACCTCTTCTCTTTTCCACAATTACGTCACAACTCAATTCTCGACTTGAGCCAATGCTCTACAATGTTCAATGACCAATAATACTTCCAAAAGCCTTGTTCAACAATAGAAATCATCATATAAAGCATGAACAATACGAAATGGAGTCACATCAATCATAGTATAAGACTCACGGGCATGTTTGACACCGACGTATAGATACACGTCACCACACCTATGCGTCATACTCAACAAATAACACATGGCAAATAAGACACAACTCCTAATCCCTCAAGCTAAGGTTAGACCAAGCACTTACCTCAATGCCACGAACACAATTCAAGCCTCAACTACCGCTTTACCTCTTGTTTCTACCACCAATTCGCTTGTATCTAGCCACAATTTACTTAACGATATCAATAAATGCTAAATGAATCAATTCTAATGCATGAAAATAGGTTTTCTAAAGATTTCCCCAAAAGTCAAAAATTGATCCCGGGCCCACATAGTCAAAACTCGAGGTTCGAACCAAAATCCGATTTCCCATTCACCCTCGAACTCAAATATATAATTTATTTTGAAATCGGACCTCAAATCGAGGTCCAAATCCCCAAAATTTGAAAATCCTAAGTTCTACCCAAAACACCCAATTTTCCCCATGAAAACCCTTGATTTTGAATTGAAATCATGTGAAAAGATGTTATTGATTGAAGAAATAAATTAGAAACGACTTTCAATTGATTTGGAGAAGAACTTTACTTTAGAACATCGCCCAAGAGAGCTTAGGGTTTGAGGGAGTTTGAAAAATGAAGAAAAATACGTCTAAGTCCTAATTCACTGGTCCCAGATGTCGCAATTGCGACCAGGGTTCACACCTTCAGGACCTTTTGCCTTCGCATTTGCGAGAAATCAGTCACATTTGCCACATCTCATTTGTGATAAAAGTGTCGCATTTGCGACTAGGGCCTACCCGGGCTAGGTTCGCAATTGCGAGATCAGAGGGCTGGGCAAAATATCAAATACCAGCAACTTTTTCCTAAGCCCAATTTCACTCCGTGGCCTATCCAAAACTCACTCGAGCCCTCGGAGCTCCAAACCAAACATGGACGCTAGTCTAAAAACATCATACAGACTTGCTCTGCAATCAAATCATCAAAATATCATTAACAACTATGAATTAAACCCCAAATTCATGAAATCACTCAAGAACATCAAAATTTCCAATTTCTCAAATAAAGGTCCGATTTATACTAAACGAACTCCGATACTTACCAAACTTCACAGATTTAAGTTAATTATGATATAATACTTGTACAGGGCTTCAGAACCAAAATACGGGCCCAATACCATCAATTTCAAACCTCTTTACATTTCCAAAAACTCTTATAATTTCAATTAAACAATTTCTTTCAAAAATTCATTTCTCGGGCTTGGGACCTCGAAATTCGATTCCGGGCATATGCCCAAATCCCAAATTTTACTATGGACCCTACGAGACCATTAGATCACTGGTTCGAGTCTATTTACCAAGAATGTTTACCAAAGTCAACTTTATTTAATTTAAAAGCCAATTTCCTTAATTTACTTTGTTTTCACATAAAAGCTTTTCGGAAACGCGCCCGGACTGTGCATGCAAGTCGAGGTGAGACAAAAAGAGGTTTTTAAGGCCTCAGAACACAAAATTTTCTTTCCAAAACGAGTGATGACCTTTTGGGTCATCGCATTCTCCACCTCTAAAACAACCGTTCGTCCTCGAACAGACATAAGAAAAGTACCTGAGTCGGAGAAAAGATGGGGATATCGGTTACGCATATCGGACTCAGACTCCCAAGTAGCTACCTCGGCAGGCTGACCTCTACACTGAACACGAACAGAAGGGAAACTCTTCGATATCAACTGACGAACCTGCCGGTCTAGAATAGCTACTTGCTCCTCCTCATAGGACAAGTCCTTGTCCAACTGGACAGTGTGGAAGTCTAACACGTGGGATGGATTGCCGTGATAATTCCGAAGAATGGACACATGAAACACTGGATGCATGACTGATAAACTCGGTAGCAATGCAAGTCTGTAAGCCATCTCTCCCACTTGATCAAGAATCTTAAACGGGACAATGAATCTAGGGCTAAGCTTGCCCCTCTTCCCAAATCTCATTACGCCCTTCATAAGCGACACCCGAAGCAATACCCGCTCGCCAACCATGAATGCCACATCACGAACCTTACGATCGGCATAACTCTTTTGCCTGGACTGAATTGTACAAAGCCTATCCTGAATGATCCTGACCTTGTCTAAGGCATCCTGTACTAGATCCGTACCCAACAAGTGGGCCTCTCCCGGCTCAAACCATCCAACCGGCGACCGACACCACCTACCATATAAAGCCTCATAAGGAGCCATCTGGATGCTCGACTGGTAGTTATTGTTGTATAAAAACTACGCTAAGGCAATAACTGATCCCACGAGCCTCCAAAGTCAATGACACAAGCTCGGAGCATATCCTCAAAAACTTGAATAGTATGCTCGGACTGCCCGTCCCTCTGAGGATGAAATGTTGTGCTCAACTCAACCCGTGTGCCTAACTCATGCTGAATTGCCCTCCAGAAATGTGAGGTAAACTGTGTACCTCAGTCCGAAATGATAGACACGGGCACACCATGAAGACGAACAATCTCCCGGATATAGATCTTAGCTAACCTCTAGGAAGAATAGGATACTGCCACAGGAATGAAATGCGCTGACTTGGTCAGCCTATCAACAATAACCCACACTACATCGAACTTCTTCTGAGTCCGTGGGAGTCCAACAACAAAGTTCATAGTGATATACTCCCACTTCCACTCAGGAATCTCAATCTTCTGGAACAAACCACCAGGTATCTGATGCTCATACTTTACTTCCTGACAATTCAAACATCGAGCCACATATGCAACAATATCCTTCTTCATCCACCTCCACCAATAATTCTGCTGAAAATCCTAATACATCTTAGCAGCGCCCGGATGAATAGAGTACCGGGAACTATGGGCCTCTTCTAAAACCACCTCTCGAATTCCATCCACATTAGGCATGAAAACTCAAACCTGCATCCTCAAAACTCCATCAACTCCAACTATAACCTGCTTGGCACCTCTGTGCCGCACTGTGTCTCTAAGGACAAGAAAATGAGGATCATCATACTGCCGGTCTCGGATACGCTCAAATAATGAAGAACGAGCGACTATGCAAGATAACATACGGCTGGGCTCAGAAACATCCAACCTTACGAACTGATTGGCCAAAGCCTGAACATCCAAAGCAAGCGGTCTCTCACCGACCGGAATATACGCAAGACTACCCATACTGGCTAACTTTCTACTCAAAACATCGGCCACCACATTGGCCTTTCCCGGATGATATAAGATGGTGATATCATAGTCTTTCAATAGCTCCAACCACCTTCTTTGTCTCAAATTTAGCTCATTCTACTTGAACAAATACTGTAGAATCTTGTGGTCCGTGAACACCTCAAATGACACACCATACAGATAATGCCTCCAAATCTTCAACGCGTGAACAATGGTTGCTAACTCCAAATCATGAACTAAATAATTCTTATCATGGATCTATAACTGTCGCGAAGCATTAGCAATGACCTTGCCATCCTACATCAACACCACACCAAGTCCAATGCGAGATACGTCATAATAAACTCTATATGGCCCTGAACCTGTGGACAAAACCAATACCGGCACCGTAGTCAAAGCTATCTTGAGCTTCTGAAAGTTCGCCTCACACTCGTCTGACCACCTGAATTGGGCATCCTTCTAGGTAAACCTGGTCATCGGGGGTGCAATAGATGAAAACCCCTCCACAAACCGATGGTAATAGCCTGCCAAACCCAAGAAACTCTGAATCTCTATAGCTGACACGGGTCTAGGCCAGTTCTTGACTGCCTCTATCTTCTTCAGATCCACCTGAATACCCTCTGCTGAGATGACGTGACCCATGAATGCAACTGAACTCAACCAGAACTCACACTTTGAAAACTTAGCATACAATTGACTATCTCTCAAAGTCTGAAGAATAACTCTCAGATGTTGCTCATGCTCCTCCCGGCTACGAGAATAGATCAAAATATCATCAATAAAGACTATCACAAACGAATCAAAGTAAGGCTTGAACACTCGGTTCATCAAATCCATAGAAGTTGCTGGGGCATTTGTTAACCCAAATGACATCACCAAGAACTTATAATGCTCGTACCGAGTGCGGAAAGCTGTCTTAGGGACATCATATTCCCTAATCCTCAACTGATGGTAGCCAGATCTCAAGTCAATCTTCAAAAATACCTTGGCACCCTGAAGCTTATCAAATAAATCATCAATCCTCGGCAATGGATACTTGTTCTTGATTGTGACCTTGTTCAACTGCCGATAATCTATACATATCCTCATCGATCCGTACTTCTTCTTGAAAAACAACACCGGTGCACCCCAAGGCAAGACACTAGGTCTAATAACGCTTTTATCAAGCAAGTCTTGCAACTGCTCCTTCAATTCTTTCAACTCTGGCGGGGCCATACGATACGACGGAATAGAAATAGGCTGAGTGCCCGGAGCCAAATCAATACAAAAGTCAATATCCCTATCAGGTGGCATACCCTGCAGGTTTGAAGGAAATACCTCAGGAAACTCACGAACAACAGGCATAGTATCCATAAAAGGAACCTCAGTACTAGAATTACGAACATATTCCAAATAGGCCAAACACCCCTTCTCGACCATACGCCGAGCCTTTATATATGAGATAACCCTACGGGTAGATGACCAGGAGTCCCTCTCCACTCTAAACAAGGTAAACCCGGCAAGGCTAAGGTCACAGTCTTGACATAACAATCCAAGATAGCGTGGTAAGGTGATAACCAATCCATCCCCAATATGACATCAAATCAACCATGTCCAAAAGTAACAAATCTACCCGAGTCTCAAGACCCCCAATCACAAATATACATGAACAATGGACACCATTTACCACAATAGAATCACCTACCGGTGTAGACACATAAATAGGAGCACTCAAAGAATCACTAGGCTAGACCAGATACGGTGTAAAATAAGATGACACATATGAGTATGTAGATCCTGGATCAAATAGAACTGAAGCATCTCTACTACAAACCAGAACAGTACCTGTAATAACCGCATCGGAAGCCTCAGCCTCAAGCCTGGCTGGAAAAGCATAACATGGGGGCTAGGCCCCACCACTCTGAACTACATCTCTAGGACGACCTCCTGTTGGTTGTCCTCCACCTCTAGTGGCCTGACCTCCACCTCTAATACCTCTACCTCCACCTATAGCACCTCTCCCTCCACCTCTAGTTGGCTGAGCAGGCGGTGGAACATTTAGTGCCTGAACCATGGCACGGGAACCCTAATGCTGAGAGTTGCTTGGTGTTTGAGGGTAAAATCTAAAAATATGCCTCGTATCGCCACAAGTATAACAAGCCCTCGGCTGCTGAGACTACTGACCCTGACGGCCCAAATAACCACTCTAAAAACTCTAGAGCGGAGGTGCATTGCTAGGAGCTAGCGGTGCACTATAGGGCAACTAATCAGAATACTGCATATGAGAAACACGGCAACCTGGAGCACCGTGAGAAGCCTGAAGTGCTGAATGAAATGGCCTAGAAGGATGGACCCTACCAAAAGAATCTCTACCTCCATATGAGGCACCACCAAACCTGCCCGAATGACGAGCCCTCTTGTCAGACCCCTGACCACTCCCCTGCGATAGAACCATCCCAACCCTCCTGGCTACATTGACCGCATCATGGAAAGAAATCTCGCTCTCTGTCTCCTTAGCCATCTGCAATCAAATAGGCTGAACGAGTCCCTAAATGAACCTTCTCACACTCTCTCTCAGTGGGAAGTATAAGAAGAGCATGACGGGCCAATTCAATGAATTTGGTCTCGTATTGAGTGACAATCATAGAACCCTATTGGAGACGCTCAAACTGCCTCCGATAGTTCTCCCTCTGGGTGATAGGAAGAAACTTCTCAGAAATAGCTGAGAGAACTGATCCCAAGTCAAAGTTGGTGACCCAGCTAGTCTAGCCAAACAATAATCTCACCACCAAGTCTTGGCAGATCCAGACAAACGAAAAGTAGCAAAGTACCCCATTGGTCTCCACTATTCCCATGTTCCGAAGAACCTCATAACAGCTGTCCAAATAATCCTGGGGATCCTCAGAAGATGTACTACCAAAAGTAGTAGTGAAGAGTTTGGTGAACCTGTCTAATCTCCACAAGGCATCAGAAGACATAGCTAGCCCCTCTCCGGTCTATGCCACAACACCAGGCTGAACTACCCCAACTGGTTGAGTTGCTGGAGTCTGAAATTAGGGAGCCATCTACTTCGGAGTGTAAGTAGCAAGAGTCTGGGCTCCTTCTCCAACCTGAAAGACGGCTAGTGCTACAGAAAGTAAGCCTGCCTGGGCGACACTCTCCATAAGGCCCACTAGACGGACCAGAGCATCCTGAAGTACCGAGGTGGCGATGAACCCCTCTGGGACCTGAGCTGGTCCTGCTAGAACTGTATGGGCCGGAACATCATCATCAAAATCAACCTAAGGCTCTACCGCTGGTGCTGCTGCTTTGAGCTTTGGGTGGAGCCCTACCTCTGCCTCGGGCCCTAGCACAGCCTCAACCTCTATCCCTCGCAGGAACTGCTATTTGGGGCTCGGGCCCCTGGTCAGATGATGAAGCACTACGTGTTTTCACCATCTACGAAAGAACAGAGTGGAAGTTCAATTAGCATTGAGAAATCAAGTCGCACAACAGGAAAGAATAGATGTAAAGTTTTTCCTAACTTTGTAGCCTCATAAATACAGATGTCTCCGTACCGATCCCTCAGACTCTACTAAACTTGTCCGTGAATTGTGAGACCTAAGCAATCTAGAACTCTGATACCAACTTGTCACGACCCGGATTTTCCACCCTCGGGAGTCATGATGACGCCTACTAGTGAAAGTTAGGCAAGCCAATTATTCCAATTACTTAATCCTTTTTACTTTTAATCCCTTAACAATTGTGAGTTAACATTCATAAACAGCAGAAGAATGAAATATAACAATTTAAGACAATACCGATACAAATCCATAAACATAAGCTACCAAAAACTGGTGTCACAATCTCACAGACTATCTAAGAATACTACAAATAAGGTCCGAACAAAATAGATACATGTCCATCTCTGAAATAGTAAAGAACATAAGAAAAACTAAATAGGAAGGGGATGCCAAGGCTTGTGGATGCTTGTAGGACTACCTCGGGTCGCTTGATGGACTGAAGGCAACAACCTTACTATGGTCCAAAAGCTGCAGCACCGGGATCTGCACACAGTGCAGAGTGTAGTATCAGCACAACCAACCCAATGTGCTGGTAAGTGTCTAGCCTAACCTCGACAAAGTAGTGGCGAGGCTAGGACAAGACTACAAAATAAACCTGTGCGGTTATATCATATACAACAAGTAATAATTACAGAAACTAACAGTTAAATATGGGAAGCGGAAACATGCTGCGAGGACTATCATGTACAAACAATTCTCAGTAAAGAAGTGAAAAGAACACGAAAATTCAACTATAAGCAAGAATAAGGAAATCAAAGACAAGTGCACGACATCACCCTTCGTGCTTTTACTCTCGTCCTCACCATAAGAATCAATATAATCGGCACGGCATCACCCTTCGTGCTTTTACCTCACATAATAATGGCACGGAATTATCCTTCGTGCATTATCACTCTTATCATGGCACGACATTGCACATCGTGCGGCACGACACACCCTTCGTGCTTTTACCTCACAATATCGGCACGGCATCACCCTTCGTACATTAACACTCTCAAAATCATGCACGGCATCACCCTTCGTGCTTTACACTCTTCCTCACCCAAGCAATAATCAAAAAACAATTTGTGCAATTCGCTTGTATCTAGCTACAATTTACTTAACGATATCAATAAATGCTAAATGAATCAATTCTAATGCATGAAAATAGGTTTTCTAAAGATTTCCCCAAAAGTCAAAAATCGACGGGCACACATAGTCAAAACCCGAGGTTCGAACCAAAATCCGATTTCCCATTCACCCTCGAACTCAAATATATAATTTATTTTGAAATCGGACCTCAAATCGAGGTCCAAATCCTCAAAATTTGAAAATCCTAAGTTCTACCCAAAACACCCAATTTCACCCATGAAAACCCTTGATTTTGAATTGAAATCATGTGAAAAGATGTTATAGATTGAAGAAAATGAGTTAGAAACGACTTATAATTTATTTGGAGAAGAACTTTTCTTTAGAAAATCGCCCAAGAGAACTTAGGGTTTGAGAGAGTTTGAAAAATGAAGAAAAATGCGTCTAAGTCCTAATTCGCTGGTCACAGATGTTGCAACATTGTGAACCCCTTCAGGACCTGATGCTTTCACATTTGCAAGAAATCAGTCGCACTTGCGATAAAAGTGCCACGTTTGCGACCAAGGCCTGCCCAGGCTAGGTTCGTATTTGCGACACTTGGGTCGCAATTCCCATGCTTGAGGACTTTGCAATTGCGAAGCCTGATCCTGCAATTGCGAGATCAGAGGCCTATGCAGAATATCAGATACCAACAACTTCTTTCTAAGTCCAATTTCACTTCGTGACCTATCCAAAACTTACCCGAGCCCTCGGGGCGCATAACCAAACATGCACACAAGTCCAAAAACATCATACAGACTTGCTCACGCAATCAAATCATTAAAATAGCATCAATAACTATGAATTAAACCCCAAATTCATGAAATCACTCAAGAGCATCAAAATTTCCAATTTCTCAAATAAAGGTCCGATTTATACTAAACGAACTCCGATTCTTACGAAACTTCACAGATTCAACTTAGTTATTATATAAAACTTGTACCGGGCTCCAATACCAAAATACGGGCCCAATACCATCAATTTCAAACCTCTTTTTATTTCCAAAAACTTTTATAATTTCAGTTGAACAATTTCTTTCAAAAATTCATTTCTCGGGCTTGGGACCTCGGAATTCGATTATGGGCATATGCCCAAGTCCCAAATTTTACTACAGACCCTACGAGACCGTCGGATTGTAGGTCCGGGTTTGTTTACCAAGAATGTTGACGAAAGTCATCTTTATTCAATTTTAAAAGCCAATTTCCTTATTTTACTTAGTTTTCACATAAAAGCTTTCTAGAAACCCACCCGGACTGTGCACGCAAATTGAGGTGAGATAAAAAGAGGTTTTTAAGGCCTCGGAACACAAAAGTTTCTTACCAAAATGAGTGATGACCTTTTGGGTCATCACATATATTGTTGGCCTTAGTAAGTGTCGGAGTCGACCCTGCGTCACTACTTCTTCGAGGTTAGACTATATACATACTGGGTACATGTTGTTCATGCACTAATGCTATACTTATGCATTTAAATGTGCAGGATCTGAGGCAAGTGCATCAGGATATCTGTCCGGCGTGCACGCTTGACTTATACTTGGACACTTCACAGTGAGTTGCCTTCCGAACCGTTCCGCAATAGCTGGATTCTTTTTTTTTTGTTATATCTTTTTGTCTATTTCACTTCAGACAGTAGACTAGTACTCTTTTGTATATTCTACTAGAATGTTCATATATTTGTGACACCAATTTTTGGCACACACTAGTAGACTTATAATTTTTGGTTGATTTTTATGATTACGATTTGCACTCAGTTGCTTTCGTTTGATTATTTTACATATGTCATTTCCTAAATCGTTTAAAATGAAGAAAGTTATTTACTTAGCGAACTTATTAAAAATGGAAAACTACTAGATTTTCAGTGTTGTCTTGCCTAGCAACGTTGTTGGGCGTCATCACGGTCTATAATAGAATTGGGTTGTGACAACATTGTATTAGAGCACTAGGTTCACATAGGTCTCACAAGTTATGGGCAGGCCTAATAGAGTCTTATAGATTGGTGAAGAGACGTCCTTACTTATCTTCGAGAGGCTATAGGGTGTTACGAAACTACTCTTTATTCACCTCCTATCGCGCAGTTGATGTATACTAAGTTCTTTCTTTTATTATCTCATAGATGGTGAAAATGCGCACGGAAGATGTTATGGTCTCGGGAGGAGCTGCTCCCCTTGTTATGAGAGGCCGATGCAGAGGCCGAGGGAGGGCACCAGCCCGAGGTAAGGGGCGAGGATGTCCTAAAGTTTCCCCAACTGCACCACCAATGGATCCAGTAGAGGATCCCATTATTGAGGAGCAAGGCGAGGCACCCGTAGCAAAGCTAACCCCGATAGATTTCATGTCAGCACCGGGATTTCAGGAGGTCATGGGCTTTATGCTGCAGTTCATTGATTCTATGACCCACGCTAGTTTATTTCTAGCAGACCCAGTCACATCTCAGGTAGGAGGGGAAGCACAGACCCTTACTGCTCAGGCTCGTAGGCATGCACTATCGTATATCAGACCCCGGGTACACTACCCGTCGGTAGGGACCAGCTAGTTGCAGCGGCTATATCGGAGCCTAGACTAGCTGCAATCGGTGAGCTGCAGAAGCTACTGGATAGATGGACTAGGCTTCATCCTCCTGTCTTCAGGGATGAGCAACATGAGGATCCCCCGGACTTCATTGATAGGTGCAGGGCCAGACTCCACAACATGAGCATATTAGAGTCCCACGGAGTTGATTTCACTACCTTTTAGATGGAGGGCAGGGCTCGTAGATGGTGGAAGTCTCATATTCTTGGCAAACTAGCGGGTTCTCCTCCCATGACTTAAGACTAGTTTACATAGCTTTTCTTGGATAGGTACATCCCACCCTCATAGAGGGAAGAGTTGCGTTGTCAGTTTGAGCAGCTCGAGTAGGGTCAGATGTCAGTGACTGATTATAAGGCGAGATTCTCTGAGTTGTCTCGCCATGAAATTATGATACTTCCTACTGACGCAAAAAGAGTGTGGAGGTTTGTTGCAGGGTTGCACTACGGTATTTAGGCTAGTATAGCACGGGAGGTTGATATGGGGACTTCTTATCAGCTAGTAGTGAAGATTGCTTGGAGGATTGAGGGTTACCGTCAAAGGGGTAGAGAGCAGATGCAGCGGGAAAAAAGGTCCTATTTTTTTGGAAAGTTTAGAGGTGCCCCGGCTGGGGACAGAGGTCAGCTTGGGAGGGGTCAGCCTAGCAGGCCCACATATCCAGCACCACCACATCCTCGGGGTGCTCCAACGTGGCCCTAAATTGAGAATTTTGTGAGTAATAAATAGTTAGCACAAAAGCAGTTTGTTTATTTGAACTCATAAAAAATTCTTAATAAATCTGTACATGTGAAATTATGTATATTCATGGATTGAGCATTACGATTAATAAGTAGGATCCACAAAATGGTCCATTTATTTGAGCCACTAAAATTTGCTTAATGTACCATGTGAAAATTATCCTTGATAAATCAACATTAGTGATGGAGGTTCTTAACTAGAAAAGAGTTTTATCTTATGGTACTAGTGAGACCAACTCCATCCATAAGATGAGATATTGAGGTTTTCACCGAACGGGAGAAAGTATAATATCTTTGTTTCTTGTGCATTTAATAAAAGGATAATTTATTGCATAAGGAGATATTTGTGACGACAAGGCCAGTCATCTCATGAGTTACCGCTCCGTTTCCCCCATTTCAGCTTCTTTACGCTTTGTTATCCGTATTTTATGTGATCGGGTTGATTAGTTCGAGTTCAGAGAGGATTTGGTAAGAAATGAGATACTTAGTCTCCTTTAAGAAGGCTTGAGTTGGAAAAGTCAACTGAATGTTGACTTATGTGCTAGAAGGCTCGTAAGTGAGTTTCGATGGTTTGGTTAGCTTCGGGAGGTGATTTGTGACTTAGGAGCGTGATCGGAATGGGTTTTGGAGTTGTAGAGAAGATTTAGGCTTGAATTGGTGAAATTGATATTTTGGAAAATTCCGGTTGATAGGCGAGATTTTGATATAGAGGTCGGAATGGAGTTTCAAGAGTTGCAGTAGCTTCGTTGTAAAATTTTAGGTCATTCGGACGAGATTTGATAGACCTTTTAATCGAAAGCATAATTTAAGAGTTCTTGGAGTTCTTAGGCTTGAATCCTATGTTAAATTGGTGACTTGATGTTGTTGTAAGCATTCCGAAGTGTTGAACAAGTTTGAATGATGTCATGGGATGTGTTGGTACAATTAGTTTGAAGTTTCGGGGGTCCCAGGTAGGTTCCAGGATGTTTTAGGCCGAAAATCATAGCTGTAGCAGGTCCAGGAGGGTTGCAAGCCCCAAAACTCACCCACGCGGTCCGCACAAAAATGAGTGCGCCCGCGGTGAGTGCTGTGTGGACCGCAAAAAAGCGGGCGCGGCCGCGGCCGCGGTAGGCGTCGCGCGGACCACACAAAAGTGGGCGCGGCCGCGGTGAAGAACCTTCCCGCTGGTCCAACTTTGGAAGCTCATATCTTTTGATCTACAAGGAATTTTGAGGTGATTCAAAAACAAAATTGTAGCACTTTGTGTCTAGTTTCTAGAAAAGTACAAATATTGCGATTTGTACATCTGTATAAAAAGTTATGCCAAAATACTAGAGCCTGTCGATTTTGTGCGGACCGCGGTCGATTTGGTGCGGCCCGCGGTAGCTGAAATCTGAGGGGTACCTATAAATACGAGGTTTTGGGTTTTATTTAATATTTTGACCTAGAGAGCTCGGATTTTGGCGATTTTTCGAAAGTTTTTCAAGAAATTCATCGGGGTAAGTGATTTTAACTCAGATTTGGCTAGAATACATGAATCTAGCACTGAATTCATCATTTAATTCGTGATTTGGGATGGAACTTGGGAAGAAAGTTGTGAAACCTTTCAAAAATATAAAATGATGATTTGAAGGATCAAATAGTATCGGAATTGGATAAATTTTGGTATGGTTAGACTCGTGAGGGTATGAGGATTCTAAAAATGTAGATTTTACCCGATTCCGAGACGTGGGCCCGGGGCTCGGGTTTTGCTAATTTCGGAATTTTTGATATTTTTCAAATGTTTTCGCTTGGGCTTTGTTTCCTTAGCATATTGTGACGTATTCGTTCTGATTTTGGATAGATTCGACGCACGTGGAGGCTAATTCGAGGGGCAAAGGCATCGCGAGCTAGAGAATTAGCCAGTTCGAGGTGAGTAATGGTTGTAAATGATGTCCTGAGGGTTTGAAACCCCGGATTTGCACATCGTAGTGCTATATTGAGGTGAGACACGTGCTGGATGATGAGCGTGGGGTCTTTTACTACTGGGGATTGTGACTTGGTCCGTCCCGATTGATGATTTTACCGCTTATTTGACTGAAATTCATTTGTTATCATCATGATTTGGGCTGACTGCCATATTTGGGCTTCGTGCCAACTATTTGAACCCTTCGGGGATTTTTATCCTTGTTTCCTCCTGCTTGACTTATTATTTGAACTCAGTCCTATTGATATCTACTGTTTTACAAACTCAGCCACTTTTACTCAGATTTGAAACTTAAATTATATTTCTACATCATGATTTGGGCTGAGAACTATTGTTTTACTAATGCCCAAGGGCTTGTGATGATTTTTGGACTGAGTGAGGCCGAGGGCCATATGTGAGGATATGCTGAGTGATATGAGGCCGAGGGCCATATGTGAGGATATGCTGAGTGATATGAGGCCGAGGGCCTGAGATACTTTATATACCACAAGGTGGCTTGAGTGATGTGAGGTCGAGTGCCGAGTGATGTGAGGCCGAGTGCCGAGTGATGATGCCATGAGGTGGCTTGATATAGCGCTTGGACCGTAAGGGGCCCCTCCGGAGTCTGCACACCCACAATAAGCGCGGGTATCCATTGTTCTGAGTGATTGATGCTATGCCCGGGGGGCTGATATGAGTGATTGTGAGGTAGCCCGAGGGGCTGATACTATTCTGAGAGTGAGCCCGAGGGGCTGATAATATTCTGAGTGATTGATTCTGAGCCCGAGGGGCTGATACTGTACTGAGAGTGAGCCCAAGGGGCTGATACTATGCTGAGCGATTGATACTATGCCCGAGGGGCGGATTTCTACTTGTTATTTACCTGTTAAATTACCGGTTTTACTTGTTTTAAAAGAATATCATTTGATTTGTTCACCGATTTACTACTTTAAGTGATTTTCACTGCTTGATATGGAATTGCTTTGTGCCTTTACGTGTTTTCATACTTTTAGCCATTATTTATAATTATTACTCACTAAGTCGGAGTACTCACATTACTCCCTACACCGTGTGTGCAGATTCAGGCATAGCAGAGTCCGCACCTGAGCGCTGATTCCGCCAGGCTAGGCAGTGATTTGGAGTTACGAGGTAACTGTTGACGTCCGCAGCCCCTTGTCTCTCTTATCCTCTATCATTTATGTTTTCTTCTAATTATTGTATCGGATTCCGTACTTTGTAGACCTATAGCAGATTCTGTAGTAGCTCATGACTTGTGACACCCCGGTTTGGGCTGTGTCGGGATGGTTCTTGGGGTTATTATCGTTAAATTCCGCAATTTATGAGTATTATATTATATGTTATTACTGTTTATGATGATTAACTATTTAAAAGAGGTGTTCTGTTTTGGTCTGGCTGGCCTTGTCTTCACGAGAGGCGCCATCACGACCGGGTTCGGGGGTTGGGTCGTGACAATATTATGTATCATAGAAATAGAAAGAACATAATATATGTCTTGAGCTCATAGTATAATTATAAGGAGAATGGAAATCAATATCATATTTATTTTAATTCATGAAACTGCTTAAAATGACTATTCTCCAAGTTTGGTTACATGCTGATAGTCAGGAATTTCATGAACTCCAATTGACCTGAAAGTTGGTAGATTCATCGAAAATGATCTAGTGAGAAAAATGCGGTGAATCATGCTATTTTCGGCATTTTGAGGTCGTTTAGATGGGTTTTCAAGCAGTTTATTAAATTAAATTTTCTATAAATATGAAAAATTATTCTTTGTATGTCGGCTATATTTATGTTAAATCTGGAACATCATGACCCATGATGATTTAACTTGATATGATATATAGCATGATTGCAAAATACATGGATTTAATCCTAAATACGCCAAAAATAATTTATTCAAATTTGGTCTAGTTTTTTGGCGATCGTAAATTTCACGATCTCCGAATGACTTGGAATTCGGTAGGATCATCGGAAACGATCAGTTAAGAAGAACTCATTGTTGTGTAATGAATCACATCATATTTTGACTATTCGAGATCGTTTAGATGAGGTTTTTGGAGGTTTGGTGGATACAGTGAAAACATTAATTTTAGGATTTTAAAACTGTTTAGATGGGTTGGAGCATTTTTTTAAAATTATGGAACTAAATCCTCAGAGAAAAGTTAATGGTTATGATAAAGTGGTGATAGGGATTAGTCCCTATAGTCTCTATTTTTTATTTATAGTGAGATAATAAATTTATGCGTTGACATTAGGTCTTCCTCCATATCGGATAAATTTATTATGAACTCACTGGGTATAGTTACTAGTTATTGATAACTTGTATTAACTCTCTATCTGAGTTTAAGGGTTGGATCAATTTTGTAACTAAAATACAATCATAATTAAGTGGTGATAGAAATCTATTTCTATGGTCTTCCACTATTAATTTCAAGTGAGTAATAAATGTATACATTGAATTTATGTCTTTCTCCATATCGGATAAATTTATTGTAAGCTCATTAGGTAAAATACTAGTAATTGATATCGTGTACTTACTCTCCATCTGAGTATACATGTAGATCAATGGAACTAGAGCTATTAATTATGATGTTCACTTGACTTAAATTAATAGTATATTCTCTATCTGTGTTGGATCTATTTTAATTATAGGAGTGAATAATTTGGCATTATATATGTATAAGGGTGGCGAAATAGTTAAAAGAACACAGTTAACTACCCATATTATCCACTAAAAGATGGGTTGGATAATGAACTTTTTAAAAACGGGTCAAATATGAATAAGAACCATATTATCCATTTAGAAAATGGATAACCAATGAATAACCAATGGATAACTAATGGGTATAACTTTTACATTTGTAAAGCCATAAATTGGGGATTCCTCAAGTTAGAGAGACTAAGAATTCTCCCAAAGGTGATTATATGCAAGAAGTCATGGATAATATGGTTACCTATATTATCTGCCAGTTAACCCATTTTTTATACGTATTAAATATGGGTCGGGTTGGATAATTTATTCATTTTTTCATTACCCGTTTTCAATCCGAACCATATTTGAACCGACCAGCCCGTTTGTCACTCCTACATATATATGTTGCATGTGTAGTTCTTTTACCATTGAAATTGCTATTCAAAATGCATGGCATGTATGTAGTGTGTTTAAAATTTTCGTATTAAAAGGTTATATACAATTGACTAAAAATAATAGTATACTCTCCATCTGAGTTGGTTCTATTTATTTTTGGATTGTATAATTCTTGCATTATATAATATACTTTGCATGAATGATTCTTTTACCATCGAAATTTATTATTCGAGATGCATATATGTATATAAATATTGAATGCAGTATGAATTTTATTATTCAGTGTTTTGACTTATTATGATCTATTTAATACTTTTATCTCAACTCCACAATGATTTTATGCAATTTGTTGTATTACTTGTTAAAATTTTCTTTTAGTGATAAGACATTAATTTAAAGGATGCAATATATGTACCTTTTGTTAAAATGAATTTAATTCCAGTTTCGGGGCATAATAAGAGATGGATATTTGTTTTATTTTTTGAATAACTCTTGAGTTATTGAGCTTGATAAACACTTTATCTCTTGTGGCATATGAATTCATAACCTTGTTATTGTATATTAATGTCTCTCCTGAACAAAAGAATATTAATCTACCTCATAAGAGAATATGTTCTTCAAAAATTGAGAAAAACTTATTTGTGCACTTTTATCTAAGTCATATTAATCTAGATAGGATTTCAAGTTGGTCAAGTATGGACCTTAAGGTTCATTAAAAGTAGAGGCACTACCAACTTGTGGATCCTGTTTGGAAGGAAATTTGACTAAAAGATGTTTCCCTTCAAAAGGAAATAAAGCTAGTGATAAGCTAGAATGAATCCCTTCTGATTTGTATGGTTAAATAAACATACTCATAAGAGATAGTTTTGAGTATTTTGTGACGTTCATAAATGATTACTCAAAATATTAATATATTTATTTGGTGCACCGTAAGTCTTAATGATTTAAGCAATTCAAGGTTTTAAGATTTGAAACTAAGAAGCACCAAGGAAATATATTAAGTTACTGCAATTCGATTGTAGTGGCGAGCACCTCTCTAAAGAGTTCTTTTGTTACTTATCAGGATAAGGGATTACATCTCAATTATCTACACTGTAAACTCCATAATAGAGTGGTGTCACGACCCAAAAATTGACCCGGTCGTGATGGCGCCTATCATGAAACTAGGCCAGCCAACTGATTTCCACATAATCCATATTTCATTTGAAACTTAAGTAAAACCATGTTTCCAACTAAAATCCGATAAAAGATATAAAGTAAAAGTCAAAACAAAGCGAAAAATAAAAGCCTAACCTCGGGTGTCACTAATCATGAGCAAAATACTATAACTGTTCGAAATAAACAAGACTAACATAGTCTGAGAATAGCCAACAAATACACTAAGAGGAAGATAAGGAAGGAGAAGGTGGGACTACGTGTCACGACCCGATCACCGAACCCGGTCGTGATGGCGCCTCTCATGAAGACAAGGCCAGCCAGACCAAAACGGAACACCTCTTTTAAACAGTTAATCATCATAAACAGTAATAACATATAATATAATGCTCATAAATTGCGGAATTTAACGATAATAACAGCAGGAACCATCCCGACACAGCCCAAACCGGGGTGTCACAAGTCATGAGCTACTACAGAATATACTATAGGTCTACAAAGTACGGAATCCGATACAACATTTTGAAGAAAACATAAATGATAGAGGATAAGAGAGTCAAGGGGCTGCGGACGTCAACAACTACCTCGTAACTCCAAATCACTGCCTAGCCTGGAAGGAATCAGCGCTCAGGTGCGGACTCTGCTATACCTGAATCTGCACACATGGTGCAGGGAGTAATGTGAGTACTCCGACTCAATGAGTAATAATTACAAATAATGGCTGAAAGTATGAAAACACGTAAAGGCACAAAGCAATTCCATATCAAGCAGTGAAATCACTTAAAGTAGTAAATCAGTGAAGAAATCAAATGATATTCCTTTTTAAAACAAGTAAAACAGGTAATTAACAAGTAGAAATCCTCCCCTCGGGCACAATATCAATCGCTCAGCATAGTATCAGCCCCGCGGGCTACCTCACAATCACTCAGCATAATGGTCAGCCATTGTTACCTGACCAACTTTCATCAAACAGTGTCATTGTTACCACTGTTTCAAATCACATGGGTACCCGCGCTCACTGTGGGTGTACAGACTCCGGAGGGGCCCCTTACGGACCAAGCGCTATATAAAGCCACCTCGTGGCATCAACACTCAACATATCCTCACATCACTCAAGCCACCGCATGGCATGAATAGTATCTCAGGCCCTCGGCCTCATATCACTCAGCATATCCTCACATATGGTCCTCGGCCTCACTCAGTCCAGAAATCATCATAAGCCCCTTGGGCATTAGTAAAATAGTAGTTCTCAGCCCAAAACATGATGTAGAAATATCATTTAAGTTTCAAATCTGAGTAAAAGTGGCTGAGTTTGTAAAACAGTAGATATCAACAGGAATGAGTTCAAATAATAAGTCAAGCAGTAAAGAAACAGTGATAAAAATCCCCGAAGGGTTCAAATAGTTGGCACGAAGCCCAATTATGGCAATCAGCCCAAATCATGATGGTAACAAATGAATTTCAATCAAATATTCGGTAAAATCATCAATCGGGATGGACCAAGTCACAATCCCCAGTAGTGAAAACCCCACGCTCATCATCCAGCGCGTATCTTGCCTCAATATAGCACTACGACGTGCAATCCGGAGTTTCAAACCCTCAGAACATCATTTACAACTATTACTCACCTCGAATTGGCTAATTCTCTAGCTCACGATGCCTTTGCCCCTTGAATTGGCCTCCACGCGCGTCGAATCTATCCAAAATCAGAACGAATACGTCACAATATGCTAAGGGAACAAAGTCCAAGCAAAAACATTCGAAAAATATCAAAAATCTCGAAATTAGCAAAACCCGAGCCCCGGGCCCACGTTTCGAAATCGGGTTAAATTTACATTTTCAGAATCCTCATACCCTCACGAGTCTAAACATACCAAAATTATCCAATTCTGATACCATTTGGTCCTTCAAATCATCATTTTACATTTTTGAAAGGTTCCAAAAATTTCTTCCCAAATTCCATCTCAAAACACGAATTAAATGATGAATTCAGTGATAGATTCATGTACTCTAACCAAATCTGAGTTAGAATCACTTACCCCAACCAATTTCTTGAAAAATCTTCGAAAAATCGCCAAAATCCGAGCTCTCTAGGTCAAAATATCAAATAAAACCCAAAATCTCGTATTTATAGAGTACCCCTCGGATTCCGACACCGCTAACCGCACAAAAATGACCGCGGTCCGCGCAAAACCAGCGTGGTCCGCGCAAAAACGACCGTGGTCGCGCAGGTCTTGCTCTGCAGGGACAGACTTTAGTATTATGGCCATCCCTTTCGCTAGAGATGTCCAAATTGTAATATTTTTATCTTTCTGGAAACTAGACGCGAAGGGCTACAACTTCCGTTTTTGAATCACCTCCAAATTCCTTGTGGATCAAAAGATATGAGCTTCCGAAGTAGGACCAGCAACCTGCAGTCTTCACGACCGCGGCCGCGGCCACTTTGACGCGGCCAGCACTAGGCCAACGCGCCCAGCGCGAAAAGGAGCGCGGTCCGTGCCAAAACTGCTGCTCCCTCCATTTTTCTAAGTTTCGGGGTGTCCGTACTCGCTCAAAACTCACCCGAAACACACCCGAGGCCCCCGGGACCTCAACCAAAAGCACCAACACATCCTAAACATTATTCATCCTCGTTCCAATCATCAAAACACCTCGACTAACACCAAAATCATCAAATCACATCGAATTCAAGCCTATGAATCTCAAGATCTTTCAAATTCCATTTTTGATCAAAAACCCAACCAAACCACGTCCGAATGACCTCAAATTTTGCAGACAAGTCCAAAATGACATAACGAAGCTACAGAAACTCTCGGAATTCCATTCCGACCCTCGAATCAAAATCTCACCTATCAACCGGAATTCGCCAAAATACTAACTTCGCCAATTCAAGCCTAATTCTACACCGTACCTCCAAAACCACTTTTGATCACCCTCCTAATTTACAAATCACCTCCCGAAGCTAACCGAACCATCGGAACTCATATCCGAACCCTCTAACACATAAGTCAACATCCGGTTGACTTTTCCAACTTAAGCCTTCTTAAAAGAGACTAAGTGTCTCATTTCTTACCAAATCCTCTCCGAACTTGAACTAATCATCTCGATCCCATAAAACACGGATAACGAAGCTTAAAGAAGCTGAAATGGGGAAATGGAGCGGTAACTCATGAGATGACTGGCCGGGTTGTCACATCCTCCCCAACTTAAACAAGCGTTTGTCCTCGAACGAGTCAAGAAACATACTTGACGCCTCAAACAGATGAGGGTATCTATTCCGTATCTCTCGCTCGGTCTCCCAGGCAGCCTCCTCCACGGGCCGACCTCTCCACTGCACCTTCACTGAAGCTATATCCTTTGATCTCAACTTCCGAACTTGGCGACCCAAAATAGCTACTGGCTCCACATCAAAGGTCAAATCGTCATCCAACTGAGCCGTGTTGAAGTCCAAAACATGAGATGGATCCCCAATATACTTCCGGAGCATAGAAACATGAAATACCGGATGCACACTCGATAGGCTGGGTGGTAAAGCAAGCTCATAAGCCACCTCCCCAATCCTCAGAAGCACCTTAAAAGGCCAAATGAACCGAGGACTCAACTTTCCTTTCTTCCCAAATCTAATAACACCCTTCATGGGCAAAACCTTCAGCAGGACCTTCTCACCGACCATGTAGGACACATCTCGAACCTTCCGGCCCGCATAACTCTTCTGACGTGACTGCGCTGTACGAAGCCTCTCCTGAATCACCTTCACCTTCTCTAAGGCATCCTGAACCAAATCTCTCCCCAATAGTCTAGCCTCGTCGGGCTCGAACCAACCAACCGGAGATCTACACCGCCTCTCGTACAAAGCCTCATATGGAGCCATCTGAATACTCGACTGGTAGCTGTTGTTGTAAGCAAACTCTGCAAGTGGTAGAAACTTATCCCATGAACCTCCAAAGTCAATAGCACAAACATGCAACATGTCCTACAATATTTGAATAGTACGCTCGGACGGGAAGATGAAACGATGTCCTCAACTCTACCTGAGTACCCAACTCTCTCCGTACGGCTCTCTAGAACTGCGAAGTAAACTGAGTACCTCTATCTGAGATGATGGAAATAGGAACGTCATACAACCGAACAATCTCCCGGATATAAATCCTTGCCAACCGCTCTGAAGAATAAGTAGTACACACAGAAATGAAGTGCGCAGACTTGGTCAGCCGATCCATAATCACCCAAATAGCATTGAACTTCTTCAAAGTCCGAGGAAGTCCAACCACAAAGTCCATCGTGATTCTCTCCCACTTCCACTCGGGAATAACCATCTGCTGAAATAAGCCACCCGGTCTCTGATGCTTATACTTCACCTGCTGACAGTTGAGACACCGAGTTACACATCCCACGATATCTTTCTTCATTCTTCTCCACCAATAGTGTTGCCTCAAATCCTGATACATCTTCGCAGCACCCGAATGAATGTAATACTGCGAGCTATGGGCCTCCTCCAGAATCAGCTCTCTAAGCCTATCGACATTGGGCACACAGATCCGGCCCTGCATCCTCAACATACCATCATCATCGACGGTCACATATCTGGCATCATCATGTTGAACTCTGTCCCTAAGGACAAGCAAATGCGGATCATCATACTGGCGCTCTCTGATGCGATCATATAAAGAAGACCGAGAAACCACACAAGCCAACACCCGACTAGGCTCCGAAATATCCAACCTTACGAACCGATTGTCCAGGGCCTGAACATCAACCGCAAGAGGTCTCTCCCCAACTGGAATATATGCTAAACTCCCCATACTCATTGCCTTTCAGCTCAAAGCATCGGCTACCACATTGGCCTTTCCCAGATGGTACAATATAGTGATATCATAATCCTTAAGCAACTCCAACCATCTCCACTGCCTCAAATTAAGATCCTTTTGCTTGAACAAATACTGAAGACTGCGATGATCAGTGAACACCTCACAAGATACGCCATACAAGTAATGCCTCCAAATCTTTAATGCGTGAACTATGGCAGCCAACTCCAAATCATGAACGGGGTAGTTCTTCTCACGGGGCTTCAACTGCCGAGAAGCATAAGCAATAACTCTACCCTCCTGCATCAACACACAACCAATCCCAACTCTTGAAGCATCACAATACACAGTATATGAACCTGAAGTTGATGGTAAAACCAGCACTGGAGCTGTGGTCAAGGCCGTCTTGAGCTTCTGAAAGTTCTCCTCACACTCGTCCGACCATACCAATGGAGCACCCTTCTGAGTCAACTTGGTCAAGGGCGATGCAATGGAGGAAAATCCCTGAACAAACCGACGATAATAGCCTGCTAACCCAAGAAAGCTACGAATCTCTGTGGCTGAGGACGGTCTGGGCCAACTCTGAACCGCCTCTATCTTCTTCGGATCAACTTGTATACCCTCGCTGGACACCACGTGCCCCAAGAAAGCCACTGAACTAAGCCAAAACTCAAACTTGGAGAATTTTGCATAATGTTTCTCCTCCCTCAGTCTCTGTAACACAACTCTCAAATGCTCCGCATGCTCCTCCTAACTACGCAAGTACACCAGGATATCATCAATGAATACAATAACGAACGAATCTAGATAAGGCCGAAATACACTGTTCATCAAATGCATGAATGCTGCTGGGGCATTGGTTAGCCCAAAGGACATAACAAGAAACTCATAATGACCATATCTGGTCCTGAAAGCAGTCTTAAGAATATCTGAATCCCTGATCTTCAACTGGTGATAACCCAAACGGAGATCAATCTTGGAGAACACCCTCGCTCTCTGAAGCTGATCAAATAAATCATCAATGCGAGGTAAAGGATACTTGTTCTTAATTGTTACTTTGTTCAATTGCCTATAATAAATGCACATTCTCATCGTGCCATCCTTCTTCTTTACAAACAAAACCGGTGCACCCCAAGGGGACACACTAGGCCGAATGAACCCCTTATCTAAGAGTTCCTGAAGTTGTTCTTTCAACTCCTTCAACTCTGCTGGTGCCATACGATATGGCGGAATAGAAATGGGCTGAGTGCCCGGCACCAGGTCAATACCAAAATTAATATCCCTGTCCGGTGGCATGCCTGGCAGGTCTGCAGGAAAAACATCGGGAAAATCCCTCACAACTGGGACAGAATCAATACTAGGAGTCTCAGCTCCAACATCCCTCACAAATGCTAGATATGAAAGGCAACCCTTCCCAACCATACGCTGGGCCTTCAAGAATGAGATCACTCTACTAAGGATATAATCAGTCACACCACGTCACTCGATCCGCGGTACACCCGGCATAGCCAAAGTGACTGTCTTAGCATGACAGTCTAGAATAGCACGACACGGAGATAGCCAATACATGCCCAAAATGACATCAAAATTCACCATGCTCAATAGCAATAGATCCACTCGGGTCTCCAGACCCCCAATAGTCACCACACATGACCGGTACACACGGTCTGCAACAACAGTATCGCCCATTGGGGTAGATACATGAACAGGTAAAGCAAGAAACTCATGGGGCGTACCCAAATAATGAGAAAGGTATGATGACACATAAGAAAAAGTGGAACCGGGATCAAATAATACCGAGGCATCTCTGTGGCAGACTGGAACAATATAGCTCTTAACCGTGTAATCAACTTAATTAATAGCAAACTCCCCAACTTGGATCAAAGCCATATAACAAAACACACTCAATAAATCATAACACACATACTCTATTGCTGCTGTAATACCATAGTGAGATTGAACTCACTCCTTCATAAGCTTGTGGAAACACAAATCATCTGGAATTTTAACTCTTCTGCAATTCTTGCATTCACTCACACAATAGTTAAGCCCACTCTCTAGGCAACACAATTTAAATTTCAACGCATATTCTTCACTTGTAATTGAGATCTTCTAATAGACAACATAAGGACCACACCACCTTAGAACACTCCGCAGGAGATAAGCCACATGTTTTGCCTCCAATTAACATTTTGTATACTTTCCATTGTCATACACATTACACATTAACTTAATCTTCCTGACTCTAAACTCATACCGTAACATGAAATTTACTTCACTCCAAATAGGAACATGAAAAGATTATTCACGCGCCCATAACTCGGGGCTACACATCCAATTACAATGGAAATCAAACACTTAATGGTTCATCTATCATCCAGCAGACCTTCCTCCCCACTTCCGAGTCATATAGATACATCTCGCAGTACTAACATACTCATCACATAGCTATCCAGCCGTTATTCAAACCAATAGGGGCAATACCGAACATATAAGTTCAAAACACTTGCTCATACAATCAACACCTCAGTGCTCAAGCCATAGGCAAAGATCCAACCTCAAGTCCTTCAGACCGGCCCAACATCAACTCATAGAGATCACATCTCGCCCCTCGATCGGGGAATCACAAGCTGTTGATGCACATCTGATACTGAGCACTCATATGCGCATACGAACACGTGGAAGGAATTTCAAGAGTTACTTTTCAAGCTGAATCAAGGACGCACGATAAGAGTTCAAGAATGTGAAGTTCTTTCCTAAAGGTTCTGCAACCTCTCGAGGATAAATACAGACGTCTCTGTACTGATCCGCGAGACTCTACTAAACCTGCTCATGACTCGGGAGACCTAAGTAACCTAGGCTCTGATACCAACTTGTCATGACCCGATCACCGAACCCGGTCGTGATGGCGCCTCTCGTGAAGACAAGGCCAGCCAGACCAAAATGGAACACCTCTTTTAAATAGTTAATCATCATAAACAGTAATAACATATAATATAATGCTCATAAATTGCGGAATTTAACGATAATAACAGCAGGAACCATCCCGACACAACCCAAACCGGGGTGTCACAAGTCATGAGCTACTACAGAATCTACTATAGGTCTACAAAGTACGGAATCTGATACAACAGTTTGAAGAAAACATAAATGATAGAGGATAAGAGAGTCAAGGGGCTGCGGACGTCAACAACTACCTCGTAACTCCAAATCACTGCCTAACCTGGAAGGAATCAGCACTCAGGTGCGGACTCTGCTATACCTGAATCTGCACACATGGTGCAGGGAGTAATGTGAGTACTCCGACTCAGTGAGTAATAATTACAAATAATGGCTAAAAGTATAAAAACACGTAAAGGCACAAAGCAATTCCATATCAAGAAGTAAAATCACTTAAAGCAGTAAATCAGTGAAGAAATCAAATGATATTCCTTTTTAAAACAAGTAAAATAGGTAATTTAACAAGTAATTAACAAGTAGAAATCCGCCCCTCGGGCACAGTATCAATCGCTCAGCATAGTATCAGCCCCTCGGGCTCATTCTCAGTACAGTATCAGCCCCGCGGGCTACCTCACAATCACTCACCATAATGGTCAACCATTGTTACCTGACCAACTTTCATCAAACAGTGTCATGGTTACCACTGTTTCAAATCACATGGGTACCCGCGCTCACTGTGGGTGTGCAGACTCCGGAGGGGCCCCTTACGGCCCAAGCGCTATATCAAGCAACCTCGTGGCATCATCACTCAACATATCCTCACATCACTCAAGCCACCGCATGGCAGGAATAGTATCTCAGGCCCTCGGCCTCATATCACTCAACATATCCTCACATATGGTCCTCAACCTCACTCAGTCCAGAAATCATCATAAGCCCCTTGGGCATTAGTAAAACAGTAGTTCTCAGCCCAAAACATGATGTAGAAATATCATTTAAGTTTCAAATCTGAGTAAAAGTGGCTGAGTTTGTAAAACAGTAGATATCAACAGGACTGAGTTCAAATAATAAGTCAAGCAGTAAGGAAACAGTGATAAAAATCCCCGAAGGGTCCAAATAGTTGGTACGAAGCCCGATTATGGCAATTAGCCCAAATCATGATGGTAACAAATGAATTTCAGTCAAATATTCGGTAAAATCATCAATCGGGATGGACCAAGTCACAATCCTCAGTAGTGAAAACCCCACGCTCATCATCCAGCGCGTATCTTGCCTCAATATAGCACTACGACGTGCAATCCAGGGTTTCAAACCCTCAGAACATCATTTACAACCATTACTCACCTCGAACTAGCTAATTCTCTACCTCACGACGCCTTTGCCCCTTGAATTGGCCTCCACACGCGTCGAATCTATCCAAAATCAGAACGAATACGTCACAATATGCTAAGGGAACAAAGCCCAAGCGAAAACATTCGAAAAATATCAAAAATCTGGAAATTAGCAAAACCCAAGTCCCGGGCCCACATCTCGGAATCGGGTAAAATTTACATTTTCAGAATCCTCATACCCTCACGAGTCTAACCATACCAAAATTATCCAATTCCGATACCATTTGGTCCTTCAAATTATCATTTTACATTTTTGAAAGGTTCCACAATTTTCTTCCCAAATTCCATCTCAAATCACGAATTCAATGATGAATTCAGTGATAGATTCATGTACTCTAACCAAATCTGAGTTAGAATCACTTACCCCGACCAATTTCTTGAAAAACCTTCGAAAAACGCCAAAATCCGAGCTCTCTAGGTCAAATATAAAATAAAACCCAAAACCTCGTATTTATAGAGTACCCCTCGAATTCCGATACCGCTGACCGCGCAAAAATGACCGCGATCCGCGCAAAACCAGCGGGGTCCGCGCAAAAATGACCGCGGCCGCGCAGGTCTTGCTCTGAAGGGACAGGCTTTAGTCTTTTGGCCATAACTTTCACTACAGATGTCCAAATTGAAATATCGTTACCTTTCTGGAAACTAGACACGAAGGGCTACAACTTTCATTTTTGAATCACCTCAAACTTCCTTGTGGATCAAAAGATATGAGCTTCCGAAGTAGGACCAGCAACCTGCAGTCTTCACGACCGCGGCCGCGGCCACTTTGACACGCCCAACGCGAAAAGGAGCGCGGTCCGCGCCAAAACTGTTGCTCCCTCCATTTTTCTAAGTTCCGGGGTGTCCGTACTGGCTCAAAAGTCACCCGAAACACACTCGAGGCCCCCGGGACCTCAACCAAAAGCACCAATGCATCCTAAACACTATTCAACCTCGTTCCAATCATCAAAACACCTCGACTAACACCAAAATCATCAAATCACATCGAATTCAAGCCTATGAATCTCAAGAACTTTCAAATTCCATTTTTGATCAAAAACCCAACCAAACCACGTCTGAATGACCTCAAATTTTGCAGACAAGTCCAAAATGACATAATGAAGCTACAGAAACTCTCGGAATTCCATTCTGACCCTCGGATCAAAATCTCACCTATCAACCGGAATTCGCCAAAATACTAACTTCGCCAATTCAAGCCTAATTCTACATCGTACCTCCAAAACCACTTCCGATAACTCTCCTAAGTCACAAATCACCTCCAAAGCTAACCGAACCGTCGGAACTCACATCCGAACCATATAACACATACGTCAACATCCGGTTGACTTTTCCAACTTAAGCCTTCTTAAAAGAGACTAAGTGTCTCATTTCTTACCAAATCCTCTCTGAACTCGAACTAATCATCTCGATCCCATAAAACATGGATAACGAAGCGTAAAGAAGCTGAAATGGGGGAAATGGAGCGGTAACTCATGAGACGACTGGCCGGGTCGTCACACTACTATCGCCAGACAGCTATCTCACTATCTCCAAGGAAAGTCCATAACTGAAATGATCAGCAACCGCTACCATAGCCCGAGATACCTGGATCTGCACATAAGGTGCAGGGGGTATCATGAGTACACCAACTCAGTAAGTAACAAGTTCAAACTATGGACTGACTGGTAATGATGAACTAAACTTCAACAGGTAACACCATTAAACTGTATAGAAAAGTAGACATGCTTGTAGTTCAAGTAAAAACTCAATAGTAAATAAATGCAGTCTGAACCGTACGGGGTATAAAGCTCAGGAAATCTCTATGTACCAATGCACAAATAACATGATCAATGTTCTGTGTACCTCCACTCACAACTGCTCAACCACTCGTTATTGTATATAGTCATCCGGCCCAGGGATGATCCATCCCGGAATATAGATGTCACTGACCGCAGTCATCCAGTACCGAGGAAGGCTATTTCAGCCCTATAGAGAAGATCCATCCCTCAATACTTAAGATAAGATCCATGTCTAGGGAAGATCCATCCCTCAATACTTAAGATAAGATCCATGTCTAAGGAAGATCCATCCCTCAATATCATCAACTGCGCATATTAAGGGTGTGTTACATACTCCGGAGGGGCTTCTACAGCCCAAGCGCTATCATAATCATCAACATACCCGTTGCGGCGTGCAGCCCAATCCCATAATTGTCACTCACAATCAGGCTCTCGGCCTCACTCACTCATTACTCTCCAGTCTCACCCCCACACGGGCTCACAATGTTATGATACTAGCCCGAACAATGATATGATGTGCCAAATAACAATAATCGAGTCTAAGGCATGATATAAAATGCATGAACAGGACTGATTACAGAATATCAATGAAGCAAATTCTATGGTAGCAAGAAACGACCTCTCAGGTCTCAACAATATCAGCGTGAAGCCCTAACAGGATATCTAGCATGTTTTTACAGCACATTTACTTAATCACATGATAGAAACACGGATATCAACAAGAAAGAGTTATTAAGCGGTGCCATGGAATTATCCAGGCCGCAATTCTCATGGTGCACGCTCATAGCCCGTCACTTGGCATTTGCGTCACCTCAATATTAGTCATAGAACACATAGTTCGGGGTTTCGAACACTCAGAACTAAGTTTGGAAGTGTTACTTACCTCAAGCCAAGCCAAACTCTAGCCCGCGACTCCCTTACCTCTCGATTCGGCATCAAAATTCCCCGAATCTAACCAAAATCGGTATATTATCATTAATATACTCTAAAGGAATGAAACCCATATGAAAATTATCAAATTAACTCAAAAATTCCGAAATTGGCCAAACCCGACCCCCCGGGTCCGTGTCTCGAAATCCAATAAAAATCACAAAACTGGAAAACCAATTCGCTCACGAGTCTACCCATATCAAATTCATCAAAATCCGACGTCAAAAGGTCATCCAAATCCCAAAAATCCATTCTCTAATTTTTCTTCCATTTCCCCAATTTTTACCCCAAATTCTCAAATTAAATGATAAGAATCAAGACATAATTATGGAATTTAACCCAAAACAAGTGAAGAACACTTATCCCAATCACTCCTCTGAAAATCCTCTCTAAATTCGCCTTCTCCCGAGCTCTCTAATGAGTTTTTGAAAATATGAACTAAACCCTCGTTTTGAACTTACGGATTCTGCCCAGGTGCGCCCTTCTTCGCGAATGCGATCACCCTCTAGCGTTCGCGTAGACCAAACCATACTGCCTCTCCTTTTTACTCTTCACAAACACGATGCTTCGCCAGCTCAGATCTTCGCGAACGCGACCCTTACCTCGCAAAAGCGTAGACCAAGGACCTGGGGTCCCCAACTGCCTTACTCGTCTTCGCGAACGCGACTCCAATTAAGTGTTCGCGATGCACACTCTGCCTCGCCCTTCGCGAACGCGAGACCTACATCACGAACGCGAAGAGCAACTCACATGCCTCATTTAGCATTCCTTCGTGAACGCGAGAACCCTCTCGCAAACGCGAAGAACAAATCTCCAACAAAAATACCAGAAAATGTGCTATCTTTCCAAAGTCCAAAATGATCTGTTTACCACCTGAAACTCACCCGAGGCCCTCGAGACCTCAACCAAATATGCCAAAACATCCTATAACATCATTCAAACTTGTTCCAGCCTTCGTAACACTCAGAAAAACATCAAAATATCAAATCACCATCTAAACTTCCAAATTTCGCAAATGATGCAAAAACCTATCAAACCTCATCCAAATGACCTGAAATTTTGCACACACGTCAAAAATGACACAATAGACCTACTCCAATTTCCTAAATTCCATTCCGACCCCGATATAAAAATTTCCACTACCAACCGAAAAATGCCAAATTTCCAATTTCGCCAATTCAAGCCTAAATCTTCCATGGACCTCCAAAATACATTCCGATCACACTCCTAAGTCTTAAATCACCTAGAAAAGCTATCTGAACCATCAGAATTCACATCCGAGACCTTTTTTGCATAAGTTAACATCCGGTTGACTTTTTCAACGTAAGCTTACTCAAAAGAAACTAAGTGTCTCATACCTCTCAACAGCCACTCCGAACCCGAACCAACCAACTCGATACCACATAATACAGCTAAACAAGATATAAAGATGCAGAAATAGGGGAAACATGGCTGAAATTTAGAAAACGATCGGTCGGGTCGTTATATCCTCCCCTCTTAAACAAACGTTCGCCCTCGAACGAGTCAAGAAACATACCTGAAGCCTCAAACAGGTGTGGATATCTGCTCTGCATCTCCCGCTCAGTCTCCCAAGTAGCCTCCTCCACGGGCCGACCTCTCCATTGCACTTTCACTGAAGCTATATCCTTTGATCTCAACTTTCGAACCTGACACTCCAAAATAGCCACTGGCTCCACATCATAAGTCAAATCACCATATAACTGAACCGTGCTGAAATCCAAAACATGATATGGATCGCCAATATACTTCCGTAGCATAGAAACATGAAACACCAGATGCACACTCGACAAGATGGATGGCAAAGCAAGATTATAAGCCACCTCCCTAATCTTCCGAAGCACCTCAAAAGGCCCAATGAATCGAGGACTCAATTTAACCTTCTTCCCAAATTTCATAACCCCATTCATGGGTGAAACCTTTAATAGAACCTTCTCCCCAACCAAGTAGGACACATCACGAACCTTCCTACCAACATAACTTTTTTTTCTTGACTGCGCAGTACAAAGCCGCTCCCGAATTACCTTCACCTTATCTAAAGCATCCTGCACCAAGCCTGTACCCAAAAGCCTAGCCTCACCCGGCTCAAACCAACCAACTGGAGATCTACATCGTCTCCCATATAAAGCCTCATATGGAGCCATATGAATACTCGACTGATAACTGTTGTTATATGCGAACTCTACGAGTGGTAGAAACTGATCCCATGAACCCCCAAAATCAATGACACAAGCACGCAACATGTCCTCCAATATCTAAATAGTGCACTCGGACTGCCCGTCTGTCTTAGGGTGAAAAACTATGCTAAACTCAACCTAAGTACCCAACTCTCGCTGCATGGCTCTCCAAAACTGCGAAGTAAACTGAGTACCTCTATCTGAAATGATGGAAATTGGGACGCCATGCAAGCGAACAATCTCTCGGATATAAATCTCTGCTAACCGCTCTAAAGAATAGGTAAAACACACAGGAATGAAGTGCGCGGATTTGGTTAGCCGATGTACAATTACCCAAATGGTAGCGAACTTCTTCAAAGTTCGTGGGAGACCAACTACAAAGTCCATGGTGATCTGCTCCCACTTCCACTCTGGAATTTCAATATGCTGAAGCAAGCCACCCGGTCTCTGATGCTCATATTTCACCTGTTGATAATTGAGACACCGAGCTACAAATCCTACAATATCATTCTTCATCCTTCTCTACCAATAGTGTTGTCTCAAATCCTGATACATCTTCGCGGCACCCGAATAGATGGAATACCGCGAGCTATAGGCCTCCTCCAGAATCAACTCCCGAAGCCCATCTACATTGGGCACACATATCCGGCCCTGCATCCTCAATACCCAATCATCACCAATAGTTACATCTATGGCATCGTCGTGCTAAACTCTGTCCTTAAGGACAAGAAAATAAGGATCATCACACTAGCGCTCTCTAATGCGATCAAACAAGGAAGACCGAGAAACCATACAAGCTAAGACCCGACTAGGCTCCGAAATATCCAACCTCACAAACCGATTGGCCAAGGTCTGAACATCAACTGCAAGAGGTCTCTCCCTAATAGGAATATATGCCAAACTGCCCATACTCATCGCCTTCCTACTCAATGCATCGGCCACTACATTTTCCTTCCCTGGATGGTACAAGATAGTGATATGATAATCCTTTAGCAACTCCAACCATCTCCGCTGCCTCAAATTGAGATCCTTCTACTTGAACAAGTGTTGGAGGCTACGATTATCAGTAAACACCTCACAAGACACACCATAATGATAATGCCTCCAAATCTTTAATGCGTGAACACTGGCAGCCAACTCTATATCATGAACAGGGTAGTTATTCTCATGGGGCTTCAACTGACGAGAAGCATAGCAACCTCTCTGCTTCACAATACAAACTCTCGAAGTATCACAATACATTGTATATGAACCTAAAACTGATGGCAAAACTAACACTCGAGTTGTGGTCAAGGTTGTCTTGAGCTTCTGAAAGCTCGCCTCATACTCATCCGACCACATAAAAGGAGCACCCTTTTTGAGTTAATTTAGTCAAGGGTGATGCTATAGATCAAAATCCCTGAACGAACCGGCGATAATAGCTCGTCAAACCAAGAAAGATGCGAATCTCTTTGGTTGAGGACAGTCTGGGCCAAATCTGAACCGCTTATATCTATTGGGGGTTTTTAAGCATTAATGAGGCTTAAAAGTGGGTGAATGGGAAATGGAGGGAAATAAAATTATTTAAGTGAAATTTTAAGTTTCCCCCCTTGGCAAAGGGACATTGTCCCATATTAGAAGAGGAAGAGGTTTTTTATGGGTATATAAACAATTGCTCTTATTCTAGCTCGTAAAGAGTTGAGAAGAAGGCAAGCCTCGTACCGTCGTCATCGCTCGCTCGGCTCGGCTTCGGATTCAGATTTGGATTTGAATTTGGATTTGGTCAAATAATCGATTGATTGATTAATTTTTGGACCAAATTTATTTGTTAATAGTAAAATATTAACAGAAATGTTATTTAATAACAGAATATTAATATTAAAATAAATATTAATATTAAATCCAATCCGTTTTTCTGTTTTGGTAACAGAAAATTAACTACCCTCTTCAATTTTCCCTCTTTACTGTTGAGTAAATAGCCATTTATGTTATGGCATTTATGCTATGGCCATTTTGCATAAATATCCATTCTAAAGAGTTGCACCTCTTCAGATTTCAGCCCAACTATTCTGCTCAGAATAGTTGACTATTCTGCTCAGAATTTCCATACGATTTTCTGAGTTTCTCCTCCTTCTTCTGCATAGTTTAAACATCAAACAAAGAAACATTAAGCGTGATTTGCTACCGAACTCTGTGTACGCTGAAACACTGGAGTTTGAAGTACCACTATACCAGTGTATAATTCGTTCTATCCTGGGAGGAAATAATCCATAACCTTGGGTACTAGGAGGGGATTAAATTCCTTAAGGAAACACTGTGAATTTAGTGGGCTCGAATTAGTTTTTTGTTATATCGTTTACATTTCTGTTTATGTTATTTTATTTTCTCCAGAATTGTTTTACAAATACATATTACTAACAAGCTTAAGGAATTTAATATATTTTCTGTTGTAGACATGTGATTTTTGACCCTCCCCAAGATTTTTCATATTTTAGTGTAAATATTCAGTTTAAGTTTAGTATCGCTCTCTTTACTTTATTTTATCCAAAAAAAAGAAACTACAAAAATATTTTTCCTTATTCTTAGCTAGTTGATATTTTGTCTAGTTAGTTTTATTTTTGAAAAAAAATACAAAAATAGTCTTGGCATTTTATTTTCCAAAAAAGATAAAGAAGAAAAGTTAAAAAAATATTTTACATTTTAGTATATATTGAGTGGTATTTAAATTTCATTAATATGGTAATTATATGTCTTCTCTAAATATTTTTATTATCTTAAATATACTAATATCTTTATAAAGTTATTTTTAATTCATTTTTATAATCAAAGGAAAAGAAAATTGAAAAAAAGGATTTTTGCTTTAGTCTTCCTACCCCAAAGTTAATTAGCCCAAATTCAAATTCATGACCTAAATCGCTTCAAGCCCAAAACATTGAGCCCATACTCATTTCTCATTTGACCTAACTTAATTCCTACCCCTATAAAATAAAGCTAGACACTCAAAACAAGGGCTGGATCCCAATTCCAAAAAGAGACCTCACGGCCGATTTTCCATAAAAGGGGATGATCTCCACAACTCCATTAAAAACCAGTAGCCATTCCTCCATAAGAGAACCCCTGATTCTTTGAATTTTCAGGAGTCGAACCCACTCCAATAAGAACGGCAACCACAACCTCCAAAAAATAGAATCTGGAATTGTACTCATTTTGTTCGATCCTAACCTCTTCCGCTTTTCTTCGTGTGTTCGTTGAATGAGCTACTTGTTTTGGTTTTTTTGAAGACAAAGTGGTTTGATATTGGGAAAAGTTGAAACACGTTTAAGTAGATATGAATCGTCAGAGGTGAAAATTTGGTATTTGTGAGTACGTGATTTTTGCCCTATATATGAATAATTCCCAAAATCCCAAACAAAATAATTTTTCTTTATTTTTACAATTTTTGTGCATTTTGGTGTCATCTTCTGATAATTGTTGCATTTTATTTGTGCGTGTTAATTTTTATAAAATACAAAAATATGCATTTTTTGCATTTAGGTTTTAGTTTTATATTTTTAGTATCAATTAGGGATTAATTTGTTTAGAACAAAACATGAAGAATCACAAAAATAGTTCACTTTTGCATTTTTAATGATTTTATTGTGAATTTGTCACAAAATAGTTTTTGAACAATTTTAGGAATTAATTAGTCTTTGTTTTAAAACAATCAGGATTTCGCGTTAAGTTTTACATCTTTATAAAAATTATAAAAATTATTATAAAAATTATAAAAGCAAGAAAAGAAAATGAAAAAATAATAAGAGCATAAAAGTGGTCTTATTTGAGACCCAAATTTGGGCCAAATGCACTAAAACATTTCAGGCCCAAACGCCTCAAGCATTTTAATTCAGTCCAGCCCAGGTCCTTACCCGGTCTGCCCCCCTTCTAAACGAAACGGCGCCATTTCGGGGTCCTTGGATCAGGACCATTGGATCTCATCAATCCAATGGTCTGGAACTAACTAGGTTACCGGTATTTAAGTGTCTGAACCTTCCCCCCTACCCCCATTTGCCTCGTCTTCTTCACCCCACCCCTTCTCCTCAAACCCTAATCCGCGCCGCCCCTAAATCCCTTGCCGGAGGTGAACACAAACTATGTCGTTCACTCTGAGATTAACACCACAGATCCCCCTCACTCTCATCTTTCCATTGCACCCATTGGTTCACCTCGAACAAGGCCGGAACTCTTCGAATCTTAATTTGAAGTTTTCTGGCCAAGTGATAGGTTCGTCAAAATCAGTCCAAAATCATACCCCACAACCCCCAGCCCTCCCTCAACACTAATCCGTGGTTGTTTTCTTTCAAATCACCATGAAACGGCCCAAATCTTAGATCTAAGAATTTCTGGCCAAACCCTAAAACCAAATCCTTTTGATTTCAAACCGTAGTATCCTTAACCATGTGTTCTCTTGTCAGAACACATGGTTAGGGATGTTACGCGTCAAAAATCTGAAAGGATTCTGATGTTTATGACTGGCCGGAATCCCTTATGCCTTTGTGAGTTTTTTTACTGCTTCTTTTACTCGCATGATTGAAGTATTATTTACAGTTGTTGTTTCGTTATTTGTTCTGTTAATTTTATGGTTTAAATGTGTTAGTTTAAGTTCTGTTAATTACTGTTGATTCTGAGCTTGATATTTGGTTGAATGATTATAAGTTCATGGTTTAAGAATTAGTTTTAAGTTCATTTAATATTAATCGTGGTAGCTTAAGCTCAGTTTAATTTCGTTTAGCTTGTTTGAGTTGGTATAATTGAACAGAATTGGTTCAGTCAGTCTAATTAGTTAGTTTCTGAATGCTAGTTAATTAATTTTAGTTAGTTTCAGAATGGTTTAGGATATTGGGTATAGTTGTTAAGGATGAGGGCAGGTTCAGTGATTTTGAAAGGCTTTCAGGGGTAATCTGGGTATGGAAAAGGGTAGTTCTGATAGGAATAGTAATATCAAGGTATAGGAAAGGGCAGTATAGGTATTGTATGGGTAGAAGAATACATTAGGGCCTTCTAGAATGGGGTGCAAGTGTAGATTTTGATAATTGTAATGTAGTTACTTCTTTAGCAAGATAAAAATAGAGGGACCAAATTGAAAATAGGGAGGGACTGATTGGAAAATCAGAATCTAGTCCATTCTCTTTGGGGTTGCCTATAAAAGGGCATAAGATGCCTTGGGAAAGGGGGGTCTGCTTTTTCTTCTGCCTTGAGCCCTAAGTTTCGATTTGAGCTTTCATTCCTGCTTTTAAATTCAGTTAGCATTCCAATTCTAAGGTTATTCAGAAAATAAAAACATCAAAAATGGAGAAATTCGAAACAACTTCACAATTTCATCACTAGGCCTGGATTTCAATTTTGGGCTTTGGGTTTAGCCTGCTTACAGAGGTGCTTAGGTGCAGCTGTAAGGGTCAAGGGTATATTTGATGCATGTTAAATTGATCTGTGGGAGTCTGCGTACATATCTGGTTTTTAAAGCAATCTGTCTGTGTTCCGTGGTGTAACATTGCTGAGTTTGTGGCTGTTGTTGTTCAAAGTAGCTGATTCCTCTCATTTTCTCTATTTACATTCCAATTTCCGGGTACATTTCCCTGAATCTCACTGATGTATGCTCGTTGAAGTTGAAATGAAATGTTCCAGGGCCTGTTATTCAACTGAAAGCAGCCTGTATTTTAAATGATAGTAATAGTGTAGTTTCCTGTTATGTAATTGTCAGATATGTGTATAATTAAACTTGTTCAGTAGGGTCGATTACATGTTGAATGATGCGTAATCTGGAACTGTTGAATTGGGCATTTGAAATAGCTTTGAGCATGGGCCTGGTCTGATTTGAAAGTTTGTGTGAATTCAATAGTCATCAGTAGCAATTAGACCTGTGTACATGACATGAGAATTCATGAGCAAGTTTGATGATATTTAGCTTAATTATTGGTACTTTCGTCATTGGTCATAATAGAGTAGTAGAAGGTTTGCTTTTGTTTTAAGATTCTGAAATCGTTTGGAAGGCAAATCATAATTATGGTAAGTAGATTGGTATTGAAATCAGTTAGAAATCATGAGACAAACTCATTCATAATTGATTTTGTTCATTGAAAACAACAGGTCTTGATAGGCAATTGGTAGGATAGATCGTTTAGGGATTTTTTTGGAGTTCACGGCTTTTTGTTAAAATGAAGGTATGCATGGTCAGTGTAGTGACTCATTGATATTATATCAATTGTTGCAATGGAAACATACTCATCTTCGTTGGGCCGTTCGGACAGCATCAAGGCCATGAGGCAGGCCCAATTCTCCTTTGAATTTGGTTCTTAGTCTATTTCAGTGTAATCCATTTCCAAATTAACTAGTCTTTTAGAGACACACAAATAAATAGGAAATCGTAGCTAATTCGGGATTGCTACTAGCCTCGCCTGAATAAATCACATGCGCGGACTGTCAACAATAGGTTATTAAAATGATTAGAAATTGGGATGGCCATTTAGCAAATCCCATGCTCTTCATTAAAATCATATTACATTAGAATCTTTAAGCTCGATTTAATTAAATAACCTTCTTAAATTCGGGTGCGCATTGATGCGACTCAAATCCAAATCTCGATGAAGTCGAAATGTGTTGACAACTACGGGTGCATTGATTGCGACGTGGTTCGAGACGCGTTTTCGCGACATCATAATTCTTTAAAAATAAATAACGATAGAAAAGAGGTTCACAAATTGAGACGGGCCTCACCGCACAAAAAATAAATAAATGTGAGTCCCTTAGTAAATAATTATCGAAATATTTAGAATTTGGGATGGCCGTTTAGAGAACTTCATGGCTTTTCCCCAAAATAACATTACATTAGAATCTCTAAGCTCGATTTAATTAAATAACCTTCTTAAATTCGGGTGCGCATTGATGCGACTCAAATCCAAATCTCGACGAAGTCGAAATGTGCTGATAACTACGGGTGCATTGATTGCGACGTGGTTCGAAACGCGCTTTCATGACGTCGCAATTCTTTAAAAATAATTATAATAAAAGCAGTGTAAAATTAATAGAAGGAACACGAGTTAGCATGTATTAGAATCAGATAAAATCAAATACAACAGTTAAACGACCGTGCTAGAACCACGGAACCCGGGAATGCCTAACACCTTCTCCCAGGTTAACAGAATTCCTTACCTGGATTTCTGGTTCGCGGACTGTTAACAGAGTCATATTTTTCCTTGGTTCGGGATTCAATCGGTGACTTGGAACACCATTAACCTCCCAAGTGGCGACTCTGAATAATTAATAATCAAATCCTGTTCCGATTGTCCTTTAATTGGAAAAACTCCTTTACGCCCTTCCGCAGGGTGTAGGTGAAAAAGGAGGTGTGACAGCTCTGGCGACTCTGCTGGGGATCGAACCCAGAATCTCTGGTTCAGGGTTCAGAATTCGAGCTTAGAAAAAATGCTGTATTTAATTGTATCTGATTTTCCTACATGTTTTATGCTGAATGTGCTAAATGTTACCGCTTTGATATTTTCTGAACTGTATATAAACTGTGTCGACACCCTTCTCTCTTCACCTCCGGGGATGTGCTTACTGGCTGAGACTCCCTATTCTGTTAGTGTCATACCTTGAAATAAGAAAGAGGCCGGATAAGTTACGAAGCCGGATGGCCTTTTGGTTCCCGGTAAGTTGCCCCATCCTCGACTCGAGTTGTCCGCTCGGGTACACAATCTAGAACACTGACCCAGGTTTTGAACATAGAATAACATGACTTCATGTCGGATCCCTAATAGGAACTCTTATTTGCATCACGTTGCATTTGACTTAGGGGACTCAACACAGGGGTTGGATCCGTCTAGGACTAGCAACCTGAAATGAAAAGACCATCCTGATGCATCCTACTTGCTCTGTACATATATTTGTTTCGAACCTGCATGTTGACCGGTTTCTGAATCTCGGGAATGTTGGAAAATTGAGAAAAAAAAGAGAAATATCAGTTAGGGAGTTAATTGATTATTTTAGAAATAAAAATCAATGACCAATTACTGGCGAAACTCTGCCGAAAGTTTGGATAAAAAAAAGGAAAATATTTTATTTTGTTTTACTAAAAAAAGCAAAGAAAAAAAATAGAAAAAAAAAGTCTTTTATTTTTGGAAAGTTGGTTGTTGAAAAAGAAAAGGATAAGAAAAGTTTTTTTTTTTTGAAAAACATAAGTTGTTTCATTATTTGTTGAAAAAGAAAGGAAAAAAGAGTCTTTTATTTTTAGCTTGGAAAAATAGGTTGTTTTATTGTCTGTGGAAAATGAAAAAGAAAAAGAGTCTGTTATTTTTAGCTTGGAAAAATAGGTTGTTTTATTTGTTGAAAAGAAAAAGAAAAAAAGAGTCTTGTTTTTAAAAATAGTTTTTATTCGCTTATGAAATGCCAAAAATAAAAATGGAAAAGAGTCATGTTTTAAATAGTTCGGTTAATTTGCCCGAACTACGCACAGTTTGATTCTCATAGGGCGTGAGATACGTAGGCAACCCTCATCGGGTCCAACTTTCCCTTTTTGCAAAATAACCAGAACGTATCAAATTTTAAGTTTGTCATGAATAAACCAGATAATGCCGTTTTTGTCAAAATTAGCAAAATGTTCCCAAACGGGACGCTGGAAGGCTGATTCTGCGTAAATAGCCACCTTTGGTCCTGTGTTTTCGTTTTTTCATATTTTGTCTCGAAATGAAAAAGGTTAAGTGGAGTCGTCTTGTCATAAATAGCCTTAAAATCTTTTCCCGGAGCACTGAAAGACCATGTTCGAAGGTCAAGTTCCTCGCTTGACAATAAATAGGCAATCTTGAGTCGCAAATATTGACAGTTTATTTTTTGTGTCAAAAGTTTTCTTTTGCTTAAAACACTTTAATAAATGTGCAGGATGAGCACAATGGTGAATGAGCCCTTTTCAATAATGACCAAAGTCCCTTTTGAGCTGCAATTATGGTGGAATGACTTAGGCAAAGAGGGGCAAGATGAAGTGAGAAAATATTTGAAAGACCTTCCGGATTTATTAAACATTCAGACTCGGGGGGATATTATCAGGGCATTGGTCGCCCATTGGGATTCGGCACATAATGTATTTTATTTTTCAGACTTTGAACTCACCCTAACATTGGAAGAAATAGCGGGGTACATTGGAAGTGATCAAGCTCCATTGAGATTCAAATACTTGATTGCTCCTAGGTCCATTACTGTACACCGATTCCTGGATTCCTTGAAAATACCCCGAACAGTTCATCACCCAGATTTTGCAAAGGGTTTCTGCAGCTTCCGCTTCATGTACGATAGATATGGCCATGTGGGCGGGTTCAATAATCCAGACTTTAAGCTTTGCAGCAGAAAAAGCCAACAAAAATGGGAGGAACACAGACGAGTGGCATTTATGATAACTTTTTTGGGCCTCGTAATATTCCCGAGGAAAGATGGTAATATTTATTTGAAAGTAGCGGGCGTCGTCAGTACTTTGCAAACCATGGGGAAAAGCACTTTAGCACCTATGATCGTGGCTGACATTTTCCGAGCTCTCACTGCGTGCAAAGCTGGGGGCAAATTTTTTGAGGGATGTAACGTGTTGTTACAAATGTGGATGACTGAGCATTTGTGCCCACGCTCTCAGTTATTGAGTTATGGTTCGGTTGAGAAAACTTGTATAGGAGAATTTGGTACGAGAATCAAAGGGGCTAGTCTACCTGAAGGAGTCACGGCTTGGGCATTATTATTTCGGAACTTCAAGGCTAGCCAGATACAGTGGGTGCTTGGATGGTTGTCTGTCGAAGAGGTCATATATATGCCAGCAGCCCGACCGCATTTTCTGTTGATGGGACTCAAAAGCATACAGCCCTATGCACCATATCGGGTTCTGAGGCAACTCGGGATATATCAAGTAGTATCAAGAGATGAAGATATGAGTACCCAGGTGGTCGAAATTAGTCCTGACGGTCGATTCCCCGAGGAAGAAGTTCGTTAAATTTGGAGTGAGTGTCAATATCTGATGGCAAACACTTGTGTGTCTGATAGGGTCAAAGGGGAAATTGCTCCAGGGTATCACGAGTGGTTCAGAGGTGACGTGGCATGTGGGAGACCGGCTAAAAGACCTCATCTCGAAGATTTCGCCAAGTCATCCCAAGAGCAGTGGGACTGGTTAACAAAGGAAGAAAGCTATCGAGTTGAGATTGGTAAACTAAAGCAGCAAGTTGAAAGTTTAAAATTTGAAAACAGTATACAGGTTGCCGCGGATCAAGGGGAAAAGAATAGACTAGCCCGAGAAAATGAAGCACTTAGGGCCCAAATCCGACAGTTGAAGATAACCATCAATAAGCAACCAAGGAGCCGATCCGATGAACAATTGGTGAAAAGATTGGAAAACGAAGTCAGGGAATGGCGGGATGAGTTGGAAAAATCTGAAAATGTCATGGCAGAACTTAAAGCACAGTGGGCGACAAGAACCGAAGAACGTCGCCAAAGGGACCATGAGAAAATTGTTGCCAATTTAAAGAGAAAAGTGGTTGCCCTTGAGGGTAAAGCGGGTAGGCAGGCTAGAGATTTTGAAACTGAAAGTGGACATTGTTACAAATTGTTGGCCCAAATGGAGGCAGAAGTGCAGCAGCTGCAAGACCAGCACTTGCAAGACTCTCGAGCTTTAAAGATGTGCAGCGATCAGATAAGACGCTTGCTCATAGAAAAGAAGCAAACAAAAGACAGGATTAGAGCCATTGCTCATGCCATTGTTAGGAGATGTCGGGTTTGTGAAGACATGACCCGTACTACTTTTGTCTCAGCAGTGGTGATCTATGTAAAGCGAACCATGAACGAGTTAGAGCAGCTTGAAAGGGATTTGGATCCTAGACCCGCGGCAAGGCCGAACGACGCCCCACGGACACCTAAATTTGAAGCACTAGAATATGCATAGTCCGTGTCTGTAATCTTCTATCATTTTGAGTCGGTCTTTTGTATGTCCGGGTCAAGTATGTTTGCAGTATTAGAGTCTGTTGGTTTGCTTTTAGGTTGCATCTATTAGCTTCTTTCCAAAAATAAAAATGTTGAGTTCGTAAGAATTTGTTTTATTAATGAAAGTTGAAAATTTTATTTCCACCCTTATTGTTGCATTTATTTGCACGAACTACGCTTGGTCTGATTCGTGCGGGGTCATGATACGTAGGCAATCTCCATAGGATTCGACCATAACCGTAAAGAAAACAAACAAAAAATGAAATGGAAAATAGAAGGAAAACCGATAAAAAGAGAAAGAAAGAAAAGAGCGGAAAAACAGAGAGAGAAAAGAAAAGCACAAGAGAGGGATAAGGTGAAAGAATGGTAAAAAGGAACAAGGAACGAAATGCCGGGATGACGCATGCAATCGAGAAAACGCATAATAGAAATGAATAATTGTATAAGTGCATTCATGCCAACGTGCGGTTATTAAAATCTGATAAGACCTAATCGCTAACAAAGTGGTTGTCTAAATGTGTGAGTCCAGGCAGGTGGTTAGTTGATTGGCAATTCTGGCAACTCACCCGTACAACACACGGTCGAAAGATCAAGTAAAAATGACAGGGCAGGATTCGGAGATCAGCATCGTAGACCCTTCGAATGAGGTTGAGGTAACAGATGTGGGTGCTATGAAAGAAGAGATGAGGAAATTAAAAGCACAAATGGTGGAAATGCATCGGGCATGGTCGCAGGGACATCCGGTACCACTATATCCCGCCAACCCATCTTACATCCCACCCTTGGCTCAAGCTCAGGAGCCTACCACTCCCCACGCATCTTTATTTTTCCCTTATCGGGCCAAGGATTATAGTACCACTTCATACGCTCCCCCAGTTCCACCCTCTAAGAAGAACCCTCCACCACTTATGGTTCCCGTCTTTGTGGCACCTCCCCCAGCTCCACTATATAGATCATCCAGTGAGCCGTTATTCCAAGCTCACGACACCCAATATTACCCTCCCGAACCCACTTTCAAAGCGCCTGAGCCATATACCTATTCTCCCCATTTTGAAATCCCGGGAGAAGTTGAGAAATCGGTTAAGAATGCAGAACAAGAGGAGGTGATTCGTAAAGTCAAAATCCTGGAGCAATCCTTCAGGAACATGCATGGTTTGGGTAACCAAGTTAGCGTCGCATACAAAGATTTGTGCCCTTTTCCTGATGTCCAGTTGACTGTGGGGTTTAAAATGCCAAAGTTTGACTTATATGAGGGGCACCGTGACCCAGTAGCCCATCTGCGTAGTTTCTGTAGCAAAATGAGAGGTGCTGGGGGAAAGGATGAATTGTTGATAGCATATTTCGGTCAAAGCCTGAGCGGGTCAGCGCTAGAATGGTACACGAGGCAAGACCCCGGCCGATGGTATACATGGGATGATTTGGCACAAACATTCATTGGCCATTTTCAATATAACCTCGAGATAGTCCCCGATCATCTGTCATTGTTGAAATTGGAGAAGAAACCTAGGGAAAGTTTTAGAGAGTTTGGTTTCCGTTGGAGGGAACAAGCTGCAAGGGTTGATCCTCCCATGAAGGAGAGTGAGATGGTAGATTATTTCTTGCAAACATTGGAACCTACCTATTTTGGTCATCTAGTGACATCTGTCGGAAAATCGTTTAATGAAGTGGTAAAGATGGGAGCCATGATTGAAGAAGGGTTAAAATCTAACAAGATATTGAGTTACTCGGCATTGAAAGCAACCACCCAGGCCATCCAAAGCGGTACTGGTGGTGTGCTTGGGAAGAAGAAGAAAGAAGAAGTTGTTGCAATTGAAGCTAATGCTTGGTCCAGGCCCAATAACCCTCCACTCTACTACAACCAACCCATACCCCACCACCCAAACTACCAATATACCCCATATGGCCCACCGCAACACTATTATCCACCACCAGAACCACACTTTTCTATTCACCACGCCCAGACCTACACTCAACCCCCAGTGCAGTCGCAATGGCGTACACCAAGTCCCCAAAATACACATCCACCCTCACAAAACGCCTATCCACCTCCCAGGGCTAAAAGACCAGGAACCAACTTCCGCCCGAACCAAGCTTTTAGAAGTGAGAAGGCCCCAAACAGAAAAACATTTACTCCGCTAGGAGAATCTTACACTGCTCTTTTCCACAGATTGAAACAGTTGGGAATGCTAACCCCAGTTGAATCCAAAGCACCAAACCCTCTTCCTAGAAACCTGGACCACTCTGTTAGCTGCGAGTATTGCTCAGGGATGCCGGGGCATGATACTGAAAAATGCTCGAAGTTGAAAAATGCGATACAAGAGCTCATTGGTAATCGCCGTATTGAAGTACAGGCTCCAGAAGCCCCGAACATCAATCAAAATCCTTTACCAGCGCATTACGAGGTCAACATGATCGAATTGATACATAAGGGGGCAGATCTTAAGAAAACGTCGTAGGTAGTTATGGTAATTCGTTCTACGGAAGCCAAAGAAGAGACAATGAGTGCAAGGCCAGCGGTTCAGTTAAAAGCACTAAAAGACAAACCAGTGTTAGTAATGGGAAAAGGACCGTTTGTGGCTGCGAAAAAGCAGGAGCCAGTCAAGATAGTGGTACCAGGGTCAGTATCTGCGCCCGTGGTGGTTGTGAAGGGAGCTTGTGTAGAACCGGTTGTCATAAAACCGGTAGTCCAGTTACCCATGGTTGACAGCAAAGCCGTACCGTAGAGATATGACAAGGTAGTGGTGACATACAAAGGAAAGGAAATTGAGGAAGAGAGATGTGAAGCACAAGGACTAACTCGGTCGGGACGCTGTTTCGCTCCCGAAGAGTTGAGAAAGGCTAGGGGCGCTAAAGACAATCCAGTTCCAATCAAAAAAGCTGTGACGGAAGAGGAGGAAGAAGAGTTTCTGAAGAAGATGAAAGTACAAGATTATTCCATTGTTGAATAACTGAGAAAAACACCGGCCCAAATCTCGTTGTTGTCATTATTAATTCACTCTGATGAGCACTGCCGAGCTTTATTGAAGATATTGAATGAGGCTCATGTGCCCGACAAAATTTCAGTGAACCATTTAGAGACAATTGCCAACAAGATCTTTGAAGTGAACAGGGTAGCATTTTCTGATGATGAATTGCCTATGGAAGGCACAGAACACAACAAGGCTCTCTATTTGACGGTCAAATGTGAAGGTTCAATGGTTACTCGGGCACTAATCGATAACGGGTCGAGCGCTAATATTTGCACGTTATCCACATTGAACAAGTTAAAGATTGATGAGGATAGAATCCGCAAAAATAGCATTTGTGTTCGAGGGTTCGACGGAGGGGGAACAAACACGGTAGGGGATATTGTACTCGAATTGACTATTGGCCCAGTCGAGTTCACGATGGAATTTCAGGTACTGGATGCTGCAGTATCCTATAATCTTTTGTTGGGTCGACCATGGATTCATGCGGCCAAAGCCGTGCCCTCCACACTGTACCAAATGGTCAAATTCGAGTGGGACAGATAAGAAATTGTGTTACATGGGGAAGATCCCACATGCGCCATGAATGATGCCCTTGTACCCTTTATGGAGACTGAAGATGATAGGGGGCCATGGGTTTATCAGGTCTTTGACACAGTTCCGGTGAGCAGGGTGCCCGAGGGTAAAAGCATGCCATGTCCCAGGGTGCCAGCTGCGACCGTCATGGTAGTGTCAGAAATGCTGAATAACGGGTTCGTGCCCGGGAAAGGTTTGGGGGTTGAACTTCAGGGCATTACTCAACCTGTGTCTTTGCCCAAAAATCTGGACACCTTCGGGTTAGGGTTCAAGCCAACAACGGCAGATGTCAAAAGGGCCCGTAAATTGAAGAAGAAAGCTTGGGTGCTTCCTAAACCAATTCCTCGATTGTCTAGGTCCTTCGTCAGGCCGGGTATCAAGAAAGAGTCATTGGCGAAGATGTCAGGTTCGTTAATTGGGGCAGAAGGGAATTTGGATAAGGCGTTTGAGAAAGTATTTGCTGAAGTAAACATGGTTAAGGCCGGGGAAGGATCAAGCAGAGCAGACATACAGTACATCGGACCACATGCTAACATCAATAATTGGGAAGTTACTCCTCTTCCAGTTCGGAGGGAGTCGTGGTAGTGGGTTTTGTTTTCCTTTTTGTCACCTGGATTATTCCAGGGTTTGTAATCCAGTTGCTATGTTCCGTCTGTTTGGACGAGTTAAAACCTTGTTGTCTTTACATTTAATGAAATGCAATTTTCTTCGTCCCTAATTCTCTTTCCATTTTCTTTTCTTTTCTTTTTGTACAGTTCTTTTTATGCTGATATCAATGATATGACATGCATGAGGAACCTTCGGCCCAGTTTTAAAAGCCAATCTAGCTCAGAAGTAGTAATACAAGAGATCGAGTGTGATGATGGGGTGGACTGTAACGTTGATGAAGCTTATGAGGAAATTAGTAAAGAATTAAGTCATTTTGAAGAAAAACCCAAACCTAACCTAAATGACACAGAAGCGGTTAATCTAGGGGACCAGGACAATGTGCGGGAAACTAAAATAAGTGTTCATCTGGAGCCACAACTCAAGGAGGAGATAATTAAAGTATTGCATGAGTACAAAGATGTTTTTGCATGGTCATATGATGACATGCCAGGTCTAAGCACTGATTCGGTGGTTCATAAATTACCCACTGATCCAGCGCTCCTTCCTATCAAGCAGAAGTTGAGAAAGTTCAAAATGGACATAAGTGTGAAGATCAAAGAAGAGATTACCAAGCAGTTTGAGGCAAAAGTCATTCAGGTTACGCGGTACCCCATTTGGTTAGCTAATGTCGTGCCTGTGCCAAAGAAGGATGGCAAGACCAGGGTGTGCGTCGATTATCGAGACCTTAACAAGGCAAGTCCAAAAGATAATTTCCCATTGTCCAACATCCATATACTGATCGACAATTGTGCCAAACATGATATTGGATCTTTTATGGATTGTTGTGCGGGTTATCATTAGATTCTAATGGACAAGGAAGATGCAGAAAAGACGGCATTCATCACGCCGTGGGGAACATATTGTTATCGGGTCATGCCATTTGGTTTGAAAAATGTTGGGGCAACTTATATGAGGGCCATGACAACCATCTTCCATGATATGATACATAAGGAAATCGAGGTATACGTGGATGACGTGATCGTGAAGTCTAGACAGCAATCCGACCATGTCAGAGATTTGAGAAAGTTCTTTCAAAGGCTCCGCAGGTACAATCTTAAGCTCAATCCCGCAAAGTGTTCTTTCGGGGTGCCATCCGGAAAGTTGTTGGGGTTTATAGTCAGCCGGCGGGGTATTGAATTAGACCCGTCAAAGATCAAAGCTATTCAGGAGTTGCCACCTCCAAAAAACAAAACCGAGGTGATGAGTTTGTTGGGAAGATTGAACTATATCAGCAGGTTCATTGCTTAGCTCACGGCAACTTGTGAACCAATTTTCAAGTTGTTGAAAAAAGATGTTGCGGTCAAATGGACTGATGAATGTCAGGAGGCTTTTGATAAGATAAAGGGGTATTTGTCAAACCCACTTGTGTTGGTTCCGCCAGAACCAGGGAGGCCCTTGATTCTATATCTGACAGTTGTGGACAGTTCATTCGGCTGCGTATTGGGGCAGCACGATGTTACGGGTAGAAAGGAGCAGGCTATCTACTATCTCAGCAAGAAGTTTACATCTTACGAGGCTAAGTATACTCATCTGGAAAGGACATGTTGCGCCCTAACTTGGGTGGCACAGAAGTTGAAACATTACTTGTCATCCTACACTACTTACCTTATATCTCGCTTGGACCCATTGAAGTATATTTTTCAGAAACTCATGCCCACAGGAAGGCTTGCAAAGTGGCAGATCTTGCTCACAGAGTTCGACATTATCTATGTGACACGGACTGCCATGAAAGCACAAGCATTAGCCGATCATTTGGCTGAGAACCCCGTCGATGAAGATTATAAACCTTTGAAAACCTATTTCCCTGATGAAGAGGTGATGCACGTTGATGAATTGGAACAAGCTGAGAAGTTGGGATGGAAACTTTTCTTTGATGGGGCTGCAAATATGAAAGGCGTGGGAATAGGAGCGGTACTTATTTTGGAAACAGGTCAACATTACCCTGTTACAGCTTGGCTTCGTTTCTACTGTACAAACAACATGGCAGAATATGAGGCGTGTATATTGGGATTGAGATTAGCTGTGGATATGGGTGTACGGGAAGTCTTGGTCATGGGTGACTCGGACCTACTGGTACACCAGATTCAAGGGGAATGGGAAACACGGGATTTGAAGCTCATACCGTATTGGCAGTGTCTGCATGAGCTTTGCCAGCGTTTTCATGCCATAGAATTCAGGCACATTCCAAGGATTCATAATGAGGTTGCTGATGCTTTGGCTACTTTAGCGTCAATGTTGCACCATCCAGATAAGACTTATGTTGATCCATTGCAGATTCAGGTCCGTGATCAGCATGCTTACTGTAATGTGATAGAAGAGGAAATCGATGGAGGGCCATGGTTCCATGATATCAAAGAATACATTAGAGCGGGAGTATATCCAACGCAGGCCACCGGTGATCAGAAGAGAAAAATTCGGCGATTGGCAAGTGGGTTTTTCCTTAGTGGAGGAGTGTTGTACAAAAGAACGCCAGATCTCGGTTTGCTGAGATGTATAGATGCACGGCAGGCCACAACTATCATGACTGAAGTGCATTCCGGAGTTTGTGGGCCACATATGAGTGGGTATGTTCTAGCAAAAAAGATTCTCCGAGCGGGTTATTATTGGCTCACGATGGAGTGAGATTGTATCAATTTTGTGCGTAAGTGTCATCAATGCCAAGTACATGGAGATTTGATTCATTCTCCACCAATAGAATTACATACGATGTCCGCACCATGGCCTTTTGTTGCGTGGGGAATGGATGTTATTGGGCCAATTGATCCGGCAGCGTCAAATGGGCACAGGTTTATTTTGGTAGCTATAGATTATTTTACCAAGTGGGTGGAAGCTAAGACGTTCAAATCTGTGACTAAGAAGGCGGTAGTCGACTTCGTGCATTCAAATATCATCTGTCGGTTTGGGATTCCATAGGTAATCATCACAGATAATGGGGCTAATCTTAATAGTCATTTGATGAAGGAAACATGCGAGCAGTTTAAGATTACTCATAGGCATTCTACTCCGTACCGTCCCAAGGCAAATGGTGCGGTTGAAGCAGCCAATAAGAATATAAAGAAAATACTTCGGAAGATGGTTGAGGGATCTAGACAGTGGCACGAGAAATTGCCTTTTGTATTGTTAGGATACCGCACCACCGTTCGCACCTCGGTAGGGGCGACTCCTTACTCACTGGTATATGGTACCGAGGCAGTAATACCCGCAGAAGTGGAAATCCCATCCCTGCAAATCATTGCCGAGGCTGAGATCGACGATGATGAATGGGTGAAAAGCCGTCTTGAGTAGCTGAGTTTGATTGACGAGAAGAGATTGGCATCAGTGTGTCATGGCCAACTGTACCAATGAAGAATGGCAAGAGAATACAACAAGAAAGTGCGTCCAAGGAAATTCGAAGTCGGGCAATTAGTCCTGAGGCGGATTTTGGCTCATTGGGCTGAAGCGAAAGGAAAGTTTGCCCCAAACTGGCAGGGACCATTCGTAATAACCAGAGTGTTGTCTAATGGAGCATTGTATTTGACAGATGTGGAAGGAAAATGTATAAAAATGGCCATCAATTCTGATGCGGTCAAGAGATATTATGTATGATTTCTTTATTTTTTAAATGTATCTGTTTGTATTTGGCATATCTTAAAGATTGAAATGATGAAGGCATTTTGTCCTGCTATCCAAACACTCTTATCCCTTGTTATCCCCTTCGAGCCTTACTTATTTTTTCATACCCCTCTTTCGGAATCACCGGTACTATCAGGGAACACAGGTGCCGAACATAAAGGAAAGAAGAGAAAAACAAAAAGAAAGGAAAGAAGAGAAAAACAAAAAGAAAAGAAAGAAAAAAGAGAGAAGAAGAAAAGGAAAAGAAAGAAAGGAAAGCGAAAGAACAGGAAAGAAAGAAAATCACAACAACAAAGGTTAAATATAATGAACTACGTTTGACTTGATCCCGAAAGGGTACGTAGGCAGCCTTACTCTGAGGTTCAGTCATACCAAATAGAAATCCAAAAATCCCCAAGCAAGAAACTGGGGCAGAAGTTGTGATTGTTATGAAAGTTGGATTCTGAAAGTTGTAATTTGAACCCATTCGAATTGTTTTGAGCCTTTTATACCTTTCTTTCTAACCCAATCCAAAAGACTACATTACGGTCCAAAGAAAGACCTTTTGATCAATTTCTAAGAAATGTCAGGTCGAGCAGGTGACGGTAATTCGTATCAGTGGCGACACTCTGGTTCAAGCAAGAAAAAATGAAAGTAAAATGAGAGAGTCTTATTGGTGAAAACCTTCACGGGCACCATAAGGCAACGGGAGCCGAGAGAAAAATAAATGAGAGAGTCTTATTGGTGAAAACCCGCGCGGGCACCTTGAGGCGAAAGGGAGTTGAAAGATGGTTAAAAGGCAAAAGTTTTGTGGGTGGAAAAATGTTTCGAGGTACCGCAGGAAAACAAGGGTAAGGTCTGGGTAATTCAAACCATTGATGGAAGTTCTGGGCAACAAAGTACGGCAATTTGAAAGCTGGTTATTTGGACAGATTGGGCCGATTAATCCAAAATGCATGTCATGACCATGGGTACCAGTTGTTTCGCTCAGATAAGTTTCTTTTCCTTCTCTCCTTAAAACAGTCATCTGGTTTTGGATTCTTCTTATCCTTAACTCAAAAATCATCGCATTTCATTTTCTGTTGAGGGTTTTATCTAGCTGAGATATTCCAGTGCTAGTTTTGATCAAAGCAAGTAGAAGGGACTTCAAAGCTTACTACCAGTTTCCGGAATTGTAAAGCACAGCGTGGTCAGAGCATGCCAAAAACAACATGATGTAAAGTGGAATACAGGGAATTAACGGAAGTTTCATTGGGGAAATGATTGGGGAATGTCGTGGGAAAGGCAAAAGCTCAAACAAAAGGTCAGAAAAGTAAAACAACAGCAGGGGTGTAAAACACTTAGGTCACCGGATTTCGGGAAATTTAAAAGTTGGTCAGAAAGTCAAGCGGTTCAGGGACAGTATGTGGAAATCAGTCAACACAAAGCAATGCAGGGGAAGGGTTTTTCAGCAAGAATGCCATCAACTAACCACCATTTTAAACTAACGAAATTTTCTTTGATTGTAACAGGGGAAGAAAGTTAGTCGTTGAAAAGGAATTCTCCAAGAAGGAAAACAAGTAGTAACCAGGTTTAATTGCAAAGTACGGTTTGATTAAATACAAGATAATCTTGAAATGCATAAGGGGAATCGAATTGATTGCAAAGTTGGCACGATTAGAACAAGTGTAAATTGTCAGGACCTTCCTGGATAATAGGATGTAATTCATATACCCGAAAATCAGGAGTCTGCCTGGAAAACAGAGACATACATTTTAATTTTAGCAATCAGGAGTCCGCCTGGAAAACAGAGACATACAATTTAATTTTGGAAAGTCAGGAGTCCGCCTGGAGAATAGAGACATACAATTTAATTTTAGCAATCAGGAGTCCGCCTGGAGAATAGAGACATACAGTTCAATTTTAGCAATCAGGAACCCGCCTGGAAAATGGAGGTGTTGAATATTTTAAGCAGTCGAAATCAGGAGTCCGCCTGGAAAATTGAGACATACAATTTAATTTTGGAAAGTGAGGAGTCCGCCTGGAGAATAGAGACATACAATTTAATTTTAGCAATCAGGAGTCCGCCTGGAGAATAGAGACATACGGTTCAATTTTAGCAATCAGGAACCCGCCTGGAAAATGGAGGTGTTGAATATTTTAAGCAGTCGAAATCAGGAGCCCGCCTGGATAATAGAGGAGCAGTTTCAATTTTATGTTCAGCAATCAGGAACCCGCCTGGATAATAGAGGAGTAGTTTTGATTTCAAGTCCAGCATGTCAGGATCCCGCCTGTATAACAGAGGAATACATACAGTTCAAGTTTCAGAAGTTGGGGGTCCGCCTAAGGGAATGGAAATATGGATTTTCATCGAGAAAGCACAAGACAATGAGACAACAAGGCAACAAGGAAGTACAAGAGCAAGTTTGAAGAATTTAGATAGGATTTTTATAATTCATAGAGCATAGTTAGTTTAGCTTCTTTTATCTTTGACACGATGTAATAAGGGAGGTCAGCAAGCAGCAACAGCAGCAGTAACAGCAGCAAGCGCAGTGCAATCACAGTTCCTGGTAGTCCCAGCTACCAGACACTCCTGAACTACACTGACCTGATTCCTGTTTAGCCCAGGATATGTAGGCAACCTCCGAAGCAGGATGCGGTCAAGCTTTTCAAAAATGCTTCACACGGAATTTTCGAACGGGCAAAAATCGCTCGTATTTGCTCACTTGTCTTTGCCCGGAAACCTTTCGCGTTTCCGAGCAAAGAGGGGCAGCTGTGAGCACGTGATTTTTGCCCTATATATGAATAATTCCCAAAATCCCAAACAAAATAATTTTTCTTTATTTTTACAATTTTTGTGCGTTTTGCTGTCATCTTCTGATAATTGTTGCATTTTATTTGTGCGTGTTAATTTTTATAAAATACAAAAATACGCATTTTTGCATTTAGGTTTTAGTTTTATATTTTTAGTATCAATTAGGGATTAATTTGTTTAGAACAAAATATGAAGAATCACAAAAATAGTTCACGTTTGCATTTTTAATGATTTTATTGTGAATTTGTTACAAAATAGTTTTTGAACAATTTTAGGAATTAATTAGTCTTTGTTTTAAAATAATCAGGATTTCGTGTTAAATTTTACATCTTTATAAAAATTATAAAAATTATTATAAAAATTATAAAAGCAAGAAAAGAAAATGAAAAAATAATAAGAGCATAAAAGTGGTCTTATTTGAGACCCAAATTTGGGCCAAATGCACTAAAACATTTCAGGCCCAAACGCCTCAAGCATTTTAATTCAGTCCAGCCCAGGTCCTTACCCGGTCTGCCTCCTTCTAAACAAAACGGCGTCGTTTCGGGGTCCTTGGATCAGGACCGTTGGATCTCATCAATCCAACGGTCCGGAACTAACTAGGTTACCGGTATTTAAGTGTCCGAACCTTCCCCCCTACCCCCATTTGCCTCGTCTTCTTCACCCCACCCCTTCTCCTCAAACCCTAATCCGCGCCGCCCCTAAATCCCTTGTCGGCGGTGAACACAAACTATGTCGTTCACCCTGAGATTAACACCACAGATCCCCCTCACTCTCCTCTTTCCATTGCACCCATTGGTTCACCTCGAACAAGGCCGGAACTCTTCGAATCTTAATTTGAATTTTTTCGGCCAAGTGACAGGTTCGTCCAAATTAGTCCAAAATCATACCCCACAACCCCCAGCCCTCCCTCAACACTAATCCGTGGTTGTTTTCTTTCAAATCACCATGAAACGGCCCAAATCTTAGATCTAAGAATTTCTGGCCAAACCCTAAAACCAAATCCTTTTGATTTCAAACCGTAGTATCTTTAACCATGTGTTCTCTTGTAAGAACACATGGTTAGGGATGTTACGCGTCAAAAATCTGAAAGGATTCAGATGTTTATGACTGGCCGGAATCCCTTATGCCTTTGTGAGTTTTTTTTTACTGCTTCTTTTACTCGCATGATTGAAGTATTATTTACAGTTGTTGTTTCGTTATTTGTTCTGTTAATTTTATGGTTTAAATGTATTAGTTTAAGTTCTGTTAATTACTGTTGATTCTGAGCTTGATATTTGGTTGAATGATTATAAGTTCATGGTTTAAGAATTAGTTTTAAGTTCATTTAATATTAATCGTGGTAGCTTAAGCTCCGTTTAATTTCGTTTAGCTTGTTTGAGTTGGTATAATTGAACAGAATTGGTTCAGTCAGTCTGATTAGTTAGTTTCTGAATGCTAGTTAATTAATTTCAGTTAGTTTCAGAATAGTTTAGGATATTGGGTATAGCTGTTAAGGATGACGGCAGGTTCAGTGATTTTGAAAGGCTTTCAGGGGTAATCTGGGCATGGAAAAGGGTAGTTCTGATAGGAATAGTAATATTAAGGTATAGGGAATGGCAGTATAGGTATTGTATGGGTAGAAGAATACCTTAGGGCCTTCTAGAATGGGGTGCAAGTGTAGATTTTGATAATTGTAATGTAGTTACTTGTTTAGCAAGATAAAAATAGAGGGACCAAATTGAAAATAGGGGGGGACTGATTGGAAAATCAGAATCTAGTCCATTCTCTTTGGGGTTGCCTATAAAAGGGCATAAGATGTCTTGGGAAAGGGGGGTCTGCTTTTTCTTCTGCCTTGAGCACTAAGTTTCAATTTGAGCTTTCATTCCTGCTTTTAAATTCAGTTAGCATTCCAATTCTAAGGTTATTCAGAAAATAAAAACATCAAAAATGGAGAAATTCGAAACAACTTCACAGTTTCATCACTAGGCCTGGATTTCAATTTTGGGCTTTGGGTTTAGCCTGCTTACAGAGGTGCTTAGGTGTAGCTGTAAGGGTCAAGGGTATATTTGATGCATGTTAAATTGATCTGTGGGAGTCTGCGTACATATCTGGTTTTTAAAGCAATCTGCCTGTGTTCTGTGGTGTAACATTGCTGAGTTTGTGGTTGTTGTTGTTCAAAGTAGCTGATTTCTCTCGTTTTCTCTATTTACATTCCAATTTCCAGGTACATTTCCCTGAATCTCACTGATGTATGCTCGTTGAAGTTGAAATGAAATATTCCAGGGCCTGTTATTCAACTGAAAGCAGCCTGTATTTTAAATGATAGTAATAGTGTAGTTTCCTATTATGTAATTGGCAGATATGTGTATAATTAAACTTGTTCAGTAGGGTCGATTACATGTTGAATGATGCGTAATCTGGAAATGTTGAATTGGGCATTTGAAATAGCTTTGAGCATGGGCCTGGTCTGATTTGAAAGTTTGTGTGAATTCAATAGTCATCAGTAGCAATTAGACCTGTGTACATGACATGAGAATTCATGAGCAAGTTTGATGACATTTAGCTTAATTATTGGTACTTTCATCATTGGTCATAATAGAGTAGTAGAAGGTTTGCTTTTGTTTTAAGATTCTGAAATCGTTTGGAAGGCAAATCATAATTATGGTAAGTAGATTGGTATTGAAATCAGTTGGAAATCATGAGACAAACTCATTCATAATTGACTTAGTTCATTGAAAACAGCAGGTCTTGATAGGCAATTGGTAGTATAGATCGTTTAGGGATTTTTTTGGAGTTCACGGCTTTTTGTTAAAATGAAGGTATGCATGGTCAGTGTAGTGACTCATTGATATTATATCAATTGTTGCAATGGAAACATACTCATCTTCGTTGGGCCGTTCGGACAGCATCAAGGCCATGAGGCAGGCCCAATTCTCCTTTGAATTTGGTTCTTAGTCTATTTCAGTGTAATCCATTTCCAAATTAACTAGTCTTTTAGAGACACACAAATAAATAGGAAATCGTAGCTATTTCGGGATTGCTACTAGCCTCGCCTGAATAAATCACATGCGCGGACTGTCAACAATGGGTTATTAAAATGATTAGAAATTGGGATGGCCATTTAGCAAATCCCATGGTCTTCCTTAAAATCATATTACATTAGAATCTTTAAGCTCGATTTAATTAAATAACCTTCTTAAATTTGGGTGCGCATTGATGCGACTCAAATCCAAATCTCGATGAAGTCGAAATGTATTGACAACTACGGGTGCATTGATTGCGACGTGGTTTGAGACGCGTTTTCGCGACATCGTAATTCTTTAAAAATAAATAACGATAGAAAAGAGGTTCACAAATTGAGACGGGCCTCACCGCACAAAAAATAAATAAATGTGAGCCCCTTAGTAAATAATTATCGATATATTTAGAATTTGGGATGGCCGTTTAGAGAACTTCATGGCTTTTCCCCAAAATAACATTACATTAGAATCTCTAAGCCCGATTTAATTAAATAACCTTATTAAATTTGGGTGCGCATTGATGCGACTCAAATCCAAATCTCGACGAAGTCGAAATGTGCTGATAACTACGGGTGCATTGATTGCGACGTGGTTCGAAACGCACTTTCATGACGTCGCAATTCTTTAAAAATAATTATAATAAAAGCAGTGTCAAATTAATAGAAGGCACACGAGTTAGCATGTATTAGAATCAGATAAAATCAAATACAACAGTTAAGCGACCGTGCTAGAACCACGGAAACCGGGAATGCCTAACACAAAACTAATAATCCGATTGAATGCCTAACCGGGAATGCCTAATTCAATCGGTGACTTGGAACACCATTAACCTCCCAAGTGGCGACTCTGAATAATTAATAATCAAATCTCGTTCCGATTGTCCTTTAATTGGAAAAACTCCTTTACGCCCTTCCGCAGGGTGTAGGTGAAAAAGGAGGTGTGATAGTATTTACACAATTATTTAGGCAAGAACAATAGAAGGTCTACTTCACTTATATTAGAAAAAGAGTAACAGAAGCTTGTTTTGGGTTTCAAAATTGAGAGGTCAGTTCTTTCTATTCTTTTACTCTTTTGTTCTAATAATAATTATCATGTTGTCTTAATTTATTGTTTGAGTTAATATTCAATCCATCTACAATTTTATTCTTTCGTTCCGGTTTTTATTTTTTTTAACTGTTATTGCTTTTTTCATATCTATATGTTGTTTAAGGATTACATGAAATTGTTTCACTGTTTCCTCTAATTTTTCCTTGTTAAGATGTTGATGGGTTTGGTAGAATTGAATTCATAGGTAATGGGAATTGGGAAAAGTTAATTAATCTACTTTCACGTCATAGCGATTGGGCTTGGTTTAATTAAATAAAATGAAAGGTCATTAGAAAGCCCATTCTTGGCTTCTTTTAGGCGCGATAAATAAAACCATCATGATTGTGGGTACAGTTCCCGTGACACAGTTACGATGCCTAATTTCCAAATTCGGGGGTGAATTTCATGTGACCCGATTATAACAACTCCGAATAATGAAACCCTGTGAATTAATCTGGGCGTGCCATGCCAATAAAACCCCTAAGCCCATGGCCCTCACAAAACTAGTTAGCTTTTATAGAAAATTTAAGGTGTGTCATTTTCATTAAATAACCCATGGCCCTCATGCAATTAATACTAACTCCTTAGAAATCGAGGCGTGTCATTTAGTTGAATTTTTCATGGCCCTCACAAATTTGAAAGTGCGTAGTTGCTTTAGGCGTGTAATTTGAATTAACTTCCTTAAACTCGGGTGTGCATTTATGTGACCCAAATCCAAATCTCAATAACGTTAGATAAAATGTGTCGTGGATCGCGGGTACATTTATGTGACGTGGTTCAAGACGTGTTTTAGATGACGTTGAATCTTCCTAAAATTAATTAAAAGCGATTAATAATTTAAAATTATTCCATAGGCTAAAACATGTATTAAAATCAGATAATAGGCCAATTGTGATAATTTAAGCGACCGTGCTAGAACCACGGAATCCGAGGATGCCTAACACCTTCCCACGGTTTAACAAAATTCCTTATTCAGAATTTCTGGTTCGCAGACTTCAAAAGGAAAGTCAATCTTTTCCTCGAGTCGGGATTTGAATCGGTGACTTGGGACACCATAAAATTATCCCAAGTGGCACCACTGAATTTAATAAATAAATAATCTCGTTTCGATTGTCACTTTAAGTTGGAAAAACTCCTTTATACCCTTCCGGGGTGTAGGAAAAAGGAGGTGTGACAGCTCTGGCGACTCTGCTGGGGATAAGAACCCAGAACATCTGGTTCAGGGTTCAGAATGCGAGCTTGGAATAATTGTTATAGTTGGCTTTGTTTATTATCTAATTTTTACGTGTTTGAGCCTAATGTGCTAAGTGTTGCTTTTTACCGCTTTGATACTATTTGAACTGTATATAAACTGTTACGAAACCCTTCTCTTCTCATCTTCGGAGATGTGCACGCTGGCGTGACTCCTCCTTCTGTTAGTGTCATACCTTGAAATAAGAAAGAGGCTCGGACAAGTTACAAAGCCGGATGGCCTTTTGGTTCCCGGTACGTAGCCCCCTCCTCGGCTCGAGTTGTCCGCTCGAGTACGCAAGTCTAGAACAATATACCCAGATTTTTAGCTTAGAATTCAGCCTCATGCTGGATATCTAGTAGGAACGTTTGTTTGTATCAAGTGCATTTGACTTTGGGGACTCAACACAGGGGTTGGGTCCATCTAGGACAGGTGCACCCAAATTAAAAGACCATCCTGATACATCTTACGTGCTACTTGCGTATCTGTCTATTTCGGCTTGCATGTTCACTAGCTTCTAGAATAGGGAAAGAAAATGAAAAAAAATGAAAATCGAAAAAAGAAAAGAAAAGAGAGTGAGAGGTAGGTATTTGAATTACCCTGAAATTATGTTGAAATTTGAAGAAAAAAAAAAGTCATTTCAAAATAAGTCATATTTTCTTTTGTTCCATAGAAACTAGGCAAACTACGCGGGTCTGATTCTCACCGGATGTGAGATACGTAGGCAAACCTCATCGGTTCCAGCCCATAATTTTCAAAAAATCCAAAAATATTTTCCTTTACTTCCTCTCTAGAAAAGTCATTTTTTAGACCTTAATTTTCAAAAAATCCAAAAATATTTTCCGTTACTTGCTTTAGAAAGCCTTTCTTTTAGACCCTAATTATTTTTAAAAAAAAATATACGAAAATATTTTCTTTTAATTTCTTCCAAAAATCCAAAAATATTTTCATTCTTCTTTCAAAATTGAAAAGAAAATTCAAAAATATTTTTTTAGAAGAATTTATTTCATAAATTCAAAATAAAATTCCAAAAATATTTTCTGTCTTCTTTAGACGTTTTTCTTTCGAAATTCCAGAAAAACAAATCCAAATTCAAAAAAAAATCTTTCTTCTTTAGAAGTCTTTCTTTGCAAAAATGCTGAAGAAAAATCAAAATCCAAAAATATTCTCTTTCTTCTTTATAAGTCTTTCTTTCGAAAAAATAAAATAAAAAATTCAAAAAACGTTAGTTTATTTACTTTATTCATGATCTTCCCGAACTACGCAAGATCTGATTCATGTTCCCACATGATACGTAGGCAACCCACATCAGGTTCGATCACCATTAAAAAGAAGTGAAAACAAAATGAAGAAATGAAGAAATATTGATAATAATAAGGACCGACTGAGTTCATTCTAACATGTTTTGTTTTGAATTGTGAAGAAAGTTGAGGTGGTCGGTTTGTGGTAAGCTGGAAATACAAGATCCAAGGAAAAATGATAACTGACATCGAAGCTATTACAAGTGCTCAAGAGACTCAAGATTAGAGGGTTCAACAAGAGTCTACTATGTTTGAGGAAAATAGAATACTGAAACAGCAAATGACCGAAATGTGTCAATCATGGGCCAGTGGTCAAGGACAGCCTCGTCATGAGTCACAATTTGCTACACAGCAAGAGCAGTGCCACTCGTACTCGTTTGATCTTCCTGCAAACATTGAGAAGCCTGCCCGAAAGATGGTACAGGAAGAAATGACCCAAAGAGTTAAAAGTTTAGAACAACAGTTGAAAAATTTGCAACAGTTGGTAGGTCAAAAGAGTGTTGCCTTCAAAGATCTATGCATGTTCCCTGATATCCACTTGCCGCCTGGTTTCAAGACTCTCAAATTTGAAAAGTATGATGGACATGGAGACCCCATAACCCACCTGAAAAGGTATTGCAATCAGCTGAGAGGTGCAGGAAGAAATGAAGAATTGTTGATGGCCTATTTTGGGGAAAGCCTTACGGGAGTAGCATCCGAACGGTTTATGGATCAACACACGTCTCACTGGTATGTCTGGGATGACATGGCACAGGCCTTTGTCAAACAGTTCCAATACAACATCAACATTGCCCCAAACTGCATTTCCCTTTCAAACCTGAAGAAGAAACCAACTGAAAGTTTCAGGGAATATGCCATTAAATGGAGAGAGCAAGCAGCTAGAGTTAAGCCACCCATGGACGACCACGAGCTAATCACTGTCTTCCTTCACGCTCAAGAGCCATATTATTTTCAAATGATGTCCGCAGTGGGAAAATCCGTCTAGGAAGCAATCAAAATGGGAGAAATGGTAGAGAATGGTCTTAAGACAGGAAAAATTATAAGTCAAGCAGTTCTTAAAGCCGTAACTCAGGCTGTCCAAGTTGAATCTGATAATTTCAGTGGCACAAATGAGAAGGATGAAGAAATCATGATGACAACAGGTTCGAGAAGTGGTCCCAGGAAAACACCTCGAAGGTATGCGCAACCTCATCAGGTTTCCCATGACTACCCTGAGCATTACTATCCACCTCAGAACACACAATACTTTGTCGCTCCACCTCAGTATGTTGTCGAAACATCAAAACACCTCAGAGGGCGAGCACGAGCTTCGCGAAATCTCCAATAGCCCCCACAAAATTTTCAGGTGCCCTATAACCTATATCCAAGCCAGAGGTATAAAGGGGAACAAAGGTTGTAAGATAATTTTACACCAATAGGAGAGTCCTATGCAAGCTTGTTTGAGAAATTAAAGCATTATGATATGATTGCACCTATTCATCCAAATCATGTGGACCCACGTGCAAGAAGCTTTGACCCTTCTAAAAGGTGTGAATACCATTCTAATGCCCAGGGGCACAATGTTGAAAGCTCTTGGGATTTGAAAAGAGAAATAGAAAGGATGATCCAGGAAAAACTGATTGTGATCCAAGATAGTGACACCCAGAATATCGCGCAGAATCATTTACTTGCACATGATGATGCACACTTTGTAGGGATGATGCATAGTGACATGGAGTATAAAAATCCTCTCGGGAGCTTGCCGAGTGAAATTGGAGAAGGCCACGGTGATTCTGATAAGCAAATTTGTGGCTAAATGTCAAGCTTAGAAATTGAAAAGTTATTCTCTCCTCACTATGAAGGAATTTTGGTAGCTTGTTTTGATGTTTTTCCTACTATCTGGGTTATTTCAGGGTTGTTATCTAGATTTTATTTGTTTTATTGAGTCAAACCCTTTTATCCCTCCATTCTGTTTGTTTGAGTCTTGTCTGCCTGTTCTGTTGCTATTTTCATTATCCGAGTTATCTTAGGGTTGTAACTTGGATTTTAGGTTGTTTGTCTTGTTGTCAAACTCTTTCATCCTTTACTCAATAAAATACAGCTTGTCCTTTTGTGTCGTTCTGTTCCTAGTTCTTTTTTCACTCGTTCTAATGACATGACATACATGCGGAAATTTTGGCCAGATCTTAGGAACTGATTTAATCTGGAATTCGATAACTAAAAAAAATACTTTTGAGGATGAATAAAGAGTTGGAATACTTTGGAACTAAGGTCGAGTAAAATTCACCTTCAAATCATTGTGAAGATCGGGCTTGAGGATGTTTAATCAATTAATGTTTGTTGGAAAGTTTGTCACTAAGGGATGAAAAAATGTCTTGTGATCACGACACACCAAGAAGACAGACATGTTCGTCAATGTTGTGATCGCGAAAAGATACCATGTTTGACGTTCTTGAGGTTGGGAGACCCTTTTTCTGCTACCCAAACACTTTATATCCTTTGATACCCCTTTTGAGTCTGTGTTATTTTTCTTTGACTACCCTCTTTTGGAATCAAGTTTAGAGTCAAAAAAAAGTCCATGCCCCAAGAGTACAAATTGGGGAAGCTTTTAGAAAGTTCAAGTGAAAAAAAATTGTCAAAGGTCCATGCCCTCAAAAATAAAAGCTAGGCCAAGCAAAAAAAAAGAAGAAAAGGAAAAGGAAAAAAAAGAAAAAAAAACAGAAAGAAAGATGAAAACCAGTTTAGGCCAGATGTTTGAACTACGTTCGACCTGATTCCTTAAAAAAGGATACGTAGGCAGCCTCACGGTTTGGTCCAACCAAATAAGAATTCAAAGAAAAAGAAAAAGAAAATAAAAAATTCCAAAAATCCTCAATAGCTGAAACTAGGGCAGAGATTTTATTTCACTTTCGAAAGAGTCGATTCCAAGAGTTGTAAGTTTACAACCCCCTCATTTTGAGTCAACTTTGATCCGTCATGCCGATCTTTCTTTCCAACCCTATCCAAAAACCTTCCAAATAAAGACCTCCCGATATGCCTTCAAGAATGCCAGAGAAGCATGCAATGAGCAACGGTTGTCATGCGACATAGAACACTGTCAAGTTGAAGAAAGTAAAAGAAAAAGAAAAATAAAAAAAATGGGAGAGTCTTACTAGTGAAAACCCTCACGGGCACTATAAGGCGACGGTAAGCAGAGATGAATAAATGAGAGAGACTTGTTGGTGAAAACCCCTCGGGGCACCACTAGTCGAAAGTGAGTCATGAAGCTAATGCAAAGAATTGGCACGAACAAGCCCGACTTCAAAGGTCATAAGAACGGTAAAAGGGAAGATTGTATTAGTTTGATAGATCAGGTCGTTGTGTCCAAAATACATGTCATGATCATTAATGCTAGTTATTGGGGAAAAAAGAAAAAAAACTTCCTTCTATCCTTACCGGCATAGACATTTCTTGTTGATATTATTTCTTTGCATCATTTGTGTCCTCCACTCTGAGTCAGTCCTTGTCAAAACAAGCAAGAAAAGATATCAAAATCTGCTACCATCTTTTCAGTTGCACAAAGTAAATTTGGCCAGCACACTCTGTTGTTTCTGTCAACATGCCTTGAGGATTCATGCAAAGGCTCCCCCCTAAAGACTCTTATCAGCCTACTTGGCGCAAGCAAAGATAACTGGTGATTCTCTCTGACAGACAAATTGCTCAAAAGCAGGAAGTCATTCAAGATATCAGAAAAGGTCACCTAAGCAAAGATTTCCAGTTGGGATAAGAATGTTTGAGCTACAAATACAAATGGTACTGGGTGTGAAACAATAAAGGTTGATGTAGAACAAAGGTCTCTTGAAACCGACTCAAGCTTATCGAGCAAAAGTCAAGCTGCCCAAGACATCAAGGCCACAAACTGACCACCATTTTCAAAACTGACCAATTTTTCTTTGTGTGAAACAGGAACAAAGCAGTGCAAGGACAATGGTTCAAAAAAAAGGAAAAGAAAAGAAGAGAAGAGACTACAAAGGGAAGTTTCTCAAATCTTTGTCTTTGTTTGTCTTGCTATTGTGCATAAAATCTTGCCATTGATCTTTACATTTTTCCTTCTAGGATAAAAAGTCCTAGTCTGATGATTTTTTCCCCAATCAAAATCTTAGTCTAATGAATCTTTCTCCTAATTTAACAAAAATGGACCTAGTCTGATGAACTTTCTCCTAGGATTAAAATCTTGGTCTGATAAATCTTTCTCCTAAGATAGAAAACCTAGTCTGATAAACTTTCTCCTAGGATCAAAATCTTAGTCTGATGAATTTTTCTCCTAAGATAGAAAACCTAGTCTGATGAACTTTCTCCTAGGATAGAAATCTTAGTCTGATGAATCTTTCTCCTAAGATAAAAAAAAGAGGACCTAGTCTGATGAACTTTCTCCTAGCATAAAATCTTAGTCTGATGAATTTTTCTCCTAAAATAGGAAATCTAGTCTAATGAATTTTCTCCTAAGATCAAAATCTTAGTCTGATGAATCTTTCTCCTAAGTTAACAAAAATGGAACTAGTCTGATGAACTTTCTCCTAGGATTTAAATCTTGGTCTGATAAATCTTTCTCCTACGATAGAAAACCTAGTCTGATGAACTTTCTCCTAAGATCAAAATCTTAGTCTGATGAATTTTTCTCCTAAGATAGAAAACCTAGTCTGATGAACTTTCTCCTAGGATAGAAATCTTAGTCTGATGAATCTTTCTCCTAAGATAAAAAAAAAGAGGACCTAGTCTGATGAACTTTCTCCTAGGATAAAATCTTAGTCTGATGAATTTTTCTCCTAAGATAGGAAACCTAGTATGATGAATTTTCTCCTAAGATATGAAAACCTAGTCTGATGAACTTTCTCCTAGGATCAAAATCTTAGTCTGATGAATCTTTCTCCTAAAATAGAAAACCTAGTCCGATGAATTTTCTCCTAGGATAATAAGTTTTAAAAAAGGGGGGAAGTTTGAATTTGAAAAAAAGAAAGAGAAGGAAGTCTGGATTTGAAAAAAGAGGGTCAATTTTTTGTTTTCTCGAAATCAGGGGCCCCGCCTGGAGAATAGAGTCAGTCTTTACTTTAGTCAAGCTTAGTTTATAGTTTTCCTAGTCTATTCTTTAGTTTACTCTCATCATTGCATCAATAGTACAAGTGGTTTACAATTTTGCTAACAACTCACAAATCTTCCTAGTGCAAATTGGGGCAGAAAAATTTTCTTTAGTTTTGTCTGTTTTGTTGTAATCAGGCATCTACCTGGAGAACAAGGGAAGACAACTCAAGTTTTTAGGGAAAGCAGTGTCGAAGGAAGACAACTCGAATTTCAAGGGAAAGCAGTTTCAAAGGAAGACAGTTCAAGTTTCAAGGGAAAATGGTTCAAGGTGTAAGGGAAAACAGTGTCAAGTAACAAGAGAAGACGATTCAAGTTCAGCAATCAGGCGCCCACCTGGAAAAAAGGGAATTCAATTAAGAATGCAATTCAGGTCAGCAACAAAAGAAGCTCGCGTCAAGAATGTGAGTCTACAGTGTTAGATGATCAACAAGAGTTAGTCACAATCCAGAATAAAAAAAAAATAAAAAGAAAGACAAGAAGTGAATCCAAATGCAGAAGTTAATAAAAGATGTGAGTTGCTCAAGACAGGACTGAGGTCACAAGCTCTACATGTCCCATCTTGGTTTGAAAAGCTGAAGAAGATTGAACCAACACCTGCGGCTAACAAGCATCAAGATTCAGATTAGGGTCCGCATGAAGAACCAACCAAGACTCAAGATCAAGCTTCAAAAGACTCATAGATAGGAATCTTGTAACTCGTAGATGATAAGCTTAGTTAGTCTTTTTTATTTTGGTTTTTGATGTAATAACGGGATCGCGGACCGGAACCTCAGCGGAACGGCACCTCGACTGGCTATCCACCTCAGCATACTCCATTACCTCATTCACTTCTGAACTACACGTGGCCTGATTCCTTTATAGCCAAGGATATGTAGGCAGCTCAAATACTAGGGCTCGGTCACATTCTACTTTCTTTAGCTTTTGGTCTCTTTAAATAAGGGCCAGATCAAAAAATATGTCAGTCGTTCTTTGTCTGAAAATACTTCGTATTTCCAGTCAAAGAGGGGCAGCTGTAGACATGTGACTTTTGACCCTCCCCAAGATTTTTCATATTTTAGCGTAAATATTCAGTTTAGGTTTAGTATCGCTCTCTTTACTTTATTTTATCTAAAAAAAGAAATTACAAAAATATTTTTCCTTATTCTAGCTAGTTGATATTTTGACTAGTTAGTTTTATTTTTGAAAAAAATAAAAAAATAGTCTTGGCATTTTATTTTCCAAAAAAGATAAGAAGAAAAGTTACAAAAATATTTTACATTTTAGTATATATTGAGTGGTATTTAAATTTCATTAATATGGTAATTATATGTCTTCTCTAAATATTTTTATTGTCTTAAATATACTAGTATCTTTATAAAGTTATTTTTAATTCATTTTTAAAATCAAAGGAAAAGAAAAATGAAAAAAAAGAATTTTTGATTTAATATTCATACCCCAAAGTTAATTAGCCCAAATTCATGACCTAAATCCCTTCAAGCCCAAAACATTGAGCTCATACCCATTTCTCATTTGACCTAACTTAATTCCTACCCCTATAAAAATAAAGCTAGACACTCAAAACAAGGGCTGGATCCCAATTCCAAAAAGAGACCTCACGACCGATTTTCCATAAAAGGGGATGATCTCCACAGCTCCATTAAAAAACAGTAGTCATTCCTCCATAAGAGAACCCCTGATTCTTTGAATTTTCAGGAGCCGAACCCACTCCAAGAAGAACGGCCACCACAACCTCCAAAAAATAGAATTTGGAATTTTACTCATTTTGTTCAATCCTAACCTCTTCCGCTTTTCTTCGTGTGTTCTTTGAATGAGCTACTTGTTTTGGTTTTTTTGAAGACAAAGTGGTTTGATATTGGGAAAAGTTGAAACACGTTTAAGTAGATATGAATCGTCAGAGGTGAAAATTTGGTATTTACACAATTATTTAGGTAAGAACAATAGAAGGTCTACTTCACTTATATTAGAAAAAGAGTAACAGAAGCTTGTTTTGGGTTTCAAAATTTAGAGGTCAGTTCTTTCTATTCTTTTACTCTTTTGTTCTAATAATAATTATCATGTTGTCTTAATTTATTGTTTGAGTTAATATTCAATCCATCTCCAATTTTATTCTTTCGTTCCGATTTTTATTTTTTTAACTGTTATTTTTTTTCATATCTATATGTTGTTTAACGATTACATGAAATTGTTTCACTGTTTCCTCTAATTTTTCCTTGTTAAGATGTTGATGGGTTTGGTAGCATTGAATTCATAGGTAATGGAAATTGAGAAAAATTAATTAATCTGCTTTCACGTTATATAAATAAAATGAAAGGTCATTAGAAAGCCCATTCGTGGCTTATTTTAGGCGCGATAAATAAAACCATCGTGATTGTGGGTACGGTTCCCGTGACATAATTACGATGCCTAATTTCCAAATTCGGGGGTGTATTTCATGTGACCCGATTATAACAACTCCGAATAATGAAACCCTGTGAATTAATCTGGGCGTGCCATGCCAATAAAACCCCTAAGCCCATGTAATGCTGTATTTTGTCCCGGGCCCGGGCCTTAGTGGGCCTAACGGGTCGGGCCTCGCGGTCCCGGGCTTCGTGGTCCCGGGCTCTGGCGGTCCCGGGCCTGGCGGTCCCGGGCCTGGCGGTCCCGGTCTTTGTGGGCTCAATGGGTGGAACCGGCCCGTGACGGGCCTAAGCCCACATGGTCCTGTGCTTAACGTGCCGGGCTCGTGGGCTTCGCGAGCCTAGCGGGCTTTTGTTTTTTGTTTTTTTTTAAGACAATTTCTTGTAGTATCATGGCTATATTAAAAATATATATGTAGTATATATGTATATCTAATTATTAAAGTGCTTGACGAAAAAGAAAATAACAAAACAATAGTAAAACACTAAATTGTCATGCATAATATATTTTCTTGTAGTATATTATATTGTATCTTATGTATATATATTCTCTTATATATTTTCTTTTAGTATATGTATTGTATCTTATGTATATATATTCGCATAATATATTTTCTTGTAGTATATATATTGTATCTTATGTATATATGTTCGCATAATATATTTTCTTGTAGTATATATATTGTATATTATGTATATATTGTAGCATAATATATTTTCTTTTAGTATATTATATTGTATCTTATGTATATATATTCTCTTATATATTTTCTTATAGTATATATATTGTATCTTATGTATATATATTCGCATAATATATTTTCTTGTAGTATATATATTGTATATTATGTATATATTGTAGCATAATATATTTTCTTGTAGTATATTATATTGTATCTTATGTATATATATTCTCTTATATATTTTCTTGTAGTATATATATTGTATCTTATGTATATATATTCTCTTATATATTTTCTTGTAGTATATATATTGTATCTTATGTATATATATTCGCATAATATATTGTCTTGTAGTATATATATTGTATCTTATGTATATATATTCTCTTATATATTTTCTTGTAGTATATATATTGTATCTTATGTATATATATTCTCTTATATATTTTCTTGTAGTATATATATTGTATCTTATGTATATATATTCGCATAATATATTTTCTTTTAGTATATATATTGTATATTATGTATATATATTCGCATAATATATTGTCTTGTAGTATATATATTGTATATTATGTATATATTGTAGCTTATAAATAATTCTAAGTATAGACAAAGAAATATTGCGAAAAGAAGCTCATGGGTAGAAGCAATAAATTTTATTACCAAAAATGACATATCTTTCTTAGTCATCCTTCCCCCAATGGAATGAGCACAACAAGGTACTAATACCACCATTAGAAGGAAAAAAACTAAGGAAGATGTGCCAAAATACAAGTTACATATTATTCTATGTATTATCTCTAACAAATCTCATAAATCCTTCAAGGTTCGGAGGAGGTTGCGTTGGTGGTGGTGGAAAAGAAGCTTGTTCATCACCACTTCCGGGCGAAGCCGAATCCTCCGCAAGTTCCGCTATCATTTCTTCATAAGCTTCATCTATCGCCGGTTGTGCTTCTGCAATTCCAAAGTTTCTTCTTTCCGAGCGGATCCAATCTCTAAACAATACTGATTTTTCCAAGCTATCCCTCATAGACGCTCTATGATCACCTATTTGCAGTCTTGCTTGACTGAAAGCGCTCTCTGATGCAACAGTTGAAGCTTGAATTGATAAAATATCCCGAGCCATCCTTGCAAGAACAGGAAAATGTTTTTCCCTTGCCTTCCACCATTCCAAAAGACCAAAAGAGCCGTCTGGATTCTCCTTTTCAAGTCCCTGAGATAAATAAACTTGAAGCTCTTTTAGATGTGAAGTTTCATAATAATTTTCACCTTGAGACCCCCTGAACTCCGTCCAAGATTTAAGAGCTTTTAAGCCCGCAACTCTTTTAGAGGATTGTGAGCTAGACGAAGTAGGGGTTGGAATAGTTGGCCTAGCATGCTCTAAGGCAAGTTGATAAGCATTATAAACTGTTTGAGCGTTAATCTTAATTGAAGCTTTTGCATCTGCAAGTGTCGCAATTTCCTCATTTGAAAGATCTAAAGCCTTATAAATATTTGAATACCAAAAATGAGGACCTCCCAATTTCATTGTAGGATTTAGCATTGCAGCAAGACCATAAATAGGAGGGATAGGAAAAAATATTTTTTAAACTTTTGTTTCATTTCATTTATAGCAAGTTCATAAATATCCCCACCCTCACTAAATTCAACAAACAAATCAGATAGTGCTGCAATATAAACTAAACAGTTTGAAATAGTAGGATAAAATTGCCCAGAAAATGCATTTGTTGCAATTTGAAAATGTTCTAAAAAATCTAAGAGAATTTTAACATTAGTCCAATCTTGAGTGGTAAGCATTTCATCATCATCTTCACCACCTACCCGAGAATTAAACGTTGCATTAATTGGGTTTCTATATTCATATGTTACTACTAAACTTCCGTACATATAATTCCATCTAGTCGGGCAAGGTTTAGGAACCTTTCTTTCTATAAGGCCATATTCATCATATTTTTTAAAATACTCTCTAAGTCTACTTTTACGGTTTGAATAAAAAAGCCAATTAAGAGCCATTCTAACCTTTTCAATTTCTATGTTTAATATTCGCATACCATCACCGACAATTAAATGATAAATATGACAAATACATCTAACATGAAAAATATTAGTAAATGCAGGATTTAGTGTTGTTGTAAGCATGCCTATAGCACTGGTGTTACTAGAAGCATTATCCATTGAAATTGCCATTATTTTATCGCTAAAGCAAAAATATCTACAAATATCTGCAACAGTGTTAGCTATAAACTTACCTGTGTGACGCGAATTAATTATTCTATATGCAATTATGCGTTTTTGCATTATCCATTCCTCATCTATCCAATGACTTGTAACAGTTAGGTAATCACAATCATTACCACTTTTACCAATATCAGTAGTAATAGAAATCCGATTAGGTATATGAGTAAATAAATACCGCAAATATTGTTCATATTCATGTTTGAATTTATAAATATCACTCTTAACTGTTGTGCGAGGCCAACCTTTATAAGTAGGATTAAACACTCTTCTAATATAATGAACCCAATTAGGATTAGAAGCAAAACTAGTTAGCTTTTATAGAAAAAATTAGACGTGTGTCATTTTCATTAAATAACCCATGGCCCTCATGTAATTAATACTAACTCCTTAGAAATTGAGGCGTGCCATTTAGTTGAATTTTCCATGGCCCTCACAAATTTGAAAGTGCGTAGTTGCTTTAGGCGTGTAATTTGAATTAACTTCCTTAAACTCGGGTGTGCATTTATGTGACCCAAATCCAAATCTCAATAACGTTAGATAAAATGTGTCGTAGATCGCGGGTGCATTTATGTGACGTGGTTCAAGACGTGTTTTAGATGATGTTGAATCTTCCTAAAATTAATTAAAAGCGGTTAATAATTTAAAATTATACCATAGGCTAAAACATGTATTAAAATCAGATAATAGGCCAATTGTGATAGTTTAAGCGGCCGTGCTAGAACCACGGAATCCGGGGATGCCTAACATCTTCCTCCGGGTTAACAGAATTCCTTATTCAGAATTTCTAGTTCGTAGACTTCAAAAGGAAAGTCAATCTTTTCCTTGAGTCGGGATTTGAATCGGTGACTTGGGACACCATAAAATTATCCCAAGTGGTGACTCTGAATTTAATAAATAAATAATCCCATTTCAATTGTCACTTTAAGTTGTAAAAACTCCCTTATACCCTCCCGGGGTGTAGGAAAAGGGAGGGTGACAACTGTATTTGTACTCACTATTTCTGTAGAGTAAAATATTTGTGGTTTTGTACTCTATTAAAATCTACGTGATTTTAAAGTTTGTGTCATTCTTTTACAAAAATGACTAATGATAATGTGAACCAAGTTGTTCCAATGGTGACTGTCAATGCCTCAACGAGCCGAACAACACCAGCAGCATTGGCACCGGCGGAGAAACCCGAAAATTTTTTCACGATTGATTTCAAGCGCTGGTAGCAAAAGATGTTCTTCTACTTGACTACTCTAAGTCTCCAGAAGTTCATCAAGGAATATGTTCCTGTGCTGTCCGATGAAACTCCAGAAATTGAATGCTTTCTCGTGATTGAGGTGTGGAAGCATTCAGATTTTTTGTGCAAGAATTATATTCTAAGCGGGCTGAGGATGCTTTATATAATGTCTACAGTGGCGTGGAAACGTCAAAGGAACTGTGGACTGCGCTTGAAAAGAAATACAAAACCGAAGTTGCCGGGTTGAAAAAGTTCGTTGCTGCAAAGTTTTTGGACTACAAAATGGTAGATAGCAAGTTTGTTATTACCCAAGTCCAGGAATTACAAGTGATTATTCACGATCTCCTTGCTGAAGGTATAAATCAAATTAATACTGATGTTAAAAGTAGTAATCTTAGTATTTTTACTAACAGAAATTTCATTGAAGGTCTTGTCATCAATGAAGCATTCCAAGTTGCAGCAATAATTGAGAAGTTGCCTCCTTTGTGGAATGACTTCAAAAACTACGTGAAACACAAACGCAAGGAGATATCCCTTGAAGATCTCATTTTTCGATTGAGAATCGAAGAGGACAACAAAGCTGCAGAAAAGAGAGGCCGTGGAAACTCAACAATAATGGGAGCAAATATTGTTGAAGAGAACAAAAAGAGAAAGAAGGCTTCTGGACCGAAATACAACCCAAGCAAGAAGCGGTTCGGTGGAAATTGTTACAGCTAAGGAAAAGCTGGACACAAATCTACGGAGTATCGTGCTCCGAAGAAAGACAAGAAGAAGGGTCAAGAAACATGGTTGAAAAGCATGATGATGTTGATGACTTATGTGTCATGCTTTCTGAGTGCAACTTGGTAGGCAATCCTAAAGAGTGGTCGATTGATTCTGGAGCCACTCGTCATGTTTGTGCTATTAGAGAAGCTTTTGCTACTTATTCTCTTGTTGGACCCGATGAGACGATTTCTATGGGAAATGTTGCAAAGGCCAAGATTGAAGGATGTGGGAAGATATTTCTCAAAATGACTTCCGACAAAGTGGTGACTTTGAACAACGTCCTTCATGTTCCCGAGATAAGGAAGAATTTAGTCTCTGCTGGACTTCTTGTGAAGAATGGTTTTAAATGTGTTTTTGTTTCCGATAAGGTTGTAATAAGTAAGAACAAAATGTTTATAGGAAAAGGTTACCTCACCGAGGGCCTTTTCAAGCTGAATGTAATGGTTGTTGAAAATAATAATAAAATTTCAGCTTCGTCTTACTTGCTTGAGTCAAATGAATTATGGCATATACATTTGGGTCATGTCAATTATAAAACCTTACGGAAAATGATTAATTTGGAAGTATTGCCTAAGTTTGAATGTGACAAATCAAAATGTCAAGTATGTGTAGAATCTAAGTATGTTACATCCTTATAAGTCAGTTGAAAGGAATTCAAATCCTTTAGACTTAATTCACACAGATATTTGTGACATGAAGTCAATATCATCTCGTGGTGGAAAGAAGTATTTCATAACTTTTATTGATGATAGTACTTGATATTGCTATGTTTACTTACTTAATACTAAAGATGAAGCAATAGACGCGTTCAAGCAATACAAAATGAAGTTGAAACACAACTTAACAAGAAAATCAAAATGATAAGAAGTGATAGGGGTGGTGAATATGAATCTCCTTTTGAACAAATATGTTTAGAATATGGAATTATTTATCAAACAACGGCCCTTACATGACCCAATCCAATGGGATTGCAGAAAGAAAGAATCGTTCATTAAAGGAGATGATGAACACATTATTGATAAGTTTTGGTTTGCCACAGAACTTGTGCGGGGGAGCCGTTCTTACGGCTAGCCGAATACTAAATCGAGTACCCCATAGCAAAACACAATCCTTTATTTTCCCTCTTTATTGTTGATTAAATAGCCATTTATGTTATGTCATTTATGTTGTGACCATTTTGCATAAATAGCCATTTTGAAGAGTTGCACCTCTTCAGATTTCAGCCCAACTTTGGCTATAAATACAAGACTATTCTGCTCAGAATTTCCATACGATTTTTTGAGTTTCTCCTCCTTCTTCTGTATAGTTTAAACATCAAACAAAGTAACAGTAAGTGTGATTTGCTACCAAACTTTGTGTTCGCTGAAACACTGGGGTTTGAAGTACCACTACACCAGTGTGTAATTCGTTCTATCCTGAGAGGAAATAATCCATAACCTTAGGTACTAGGGGGGGATTAAATTCCTTAAGGAAACAACATGAATTCAGTAGGCTCGAATTGGTTTTTTGTTATTTCGTTTATATTTCTGTTTATGTTATTTTATTTTCTCCGGAATTGTTTTACAAATACATATTACTAACAATATCTTCTTTGGATCAACCTGAATACCCTCACTGGACACCACGTGCCCCAAGAAAGCCACTGAACTGAGTCAAAACCCACAATTGGAGAACTTTGCATAAAGCTTCTCCTCCCTCAGCCGCTGCAACACAACTCTCAAATACTCTGTGTGCTCCTCCTGACTACCAGAATATCATTAATGAATACAATGACAAACGAGTCGAGATAAGGCCGAAACACGTTGTTCATCAAATGCATGAACGATGCTGGGGCATTGGTCAGCCCAAAAGACATCACAAGGAACTCATAATGACCATGTTGGGTCCTGAAAGCTATCTTAAAAATGTCCAAGTCCTTGATCTTCAACTGGTGATACCCTGAACGGAGATCAATCTTGGAGAGCACCTTCGCTCCCTAAAGCTGGTCAAATAAATCATCAATACGAGGAAAATGATACTTGTTCTTGATTGTGACCTTGTTCAATTTCCTGTAATCAATGTACATTCTCATAGTGACGTCCTTCTTCTTCACAAATAGAATAGGCGCACCACACAGTGACATAATAGGCCGAATAAACCCCTTATCAAGGAGTTCATGAAGCTGCTCCTTCAACTCCTTTAACTCTGTTGGTTCCATACGATACGGTGGAATAGAAATGGGTTGAGTGCCCGAAACCAAATCAATACCAAAATTAATATCCTTGTTCGGTGGCATGCCCCGCAGGTCTGCAGGAAACACATCTGGAAAGTCCCTCACTACCGGAACTGAATCAATGGTAGGAGTCTCTACACTAACATCCCTCACGAATGCCAGATAAGAAAGACAACCCTTCCCAACCATCCGCTAGGCCTTCAAAAATGAAATTACTCTACTAGGAACATAATTCGTCGAACCTCGCCACTCAATCCGTGGCAACCCGACATAGCCAATATCACTATCTTAGCATGACAATCCAAAATAGCACGACACGGAGATAACCAATGCATACCCAATATCACATCAAAATCAATCATACTAAGCAACAAGAGATCTACTAGGGTAACCAAACCCCCAATAGTCATCACACATGACCGATATACATAGTCCACAATAATAGTATCACTCACCGGAGTAGATTTATGAACAGATGAAACAAGAGACTCGTGAGGCATATCCAAGTAATGAGCAAAATATGATGACACATATGAAAAAGTGGAACCAGGATCAAATAATACAGAGGCATCTCTGTGGCAGACTAAGACAATTTCTATAATCACAACATTTGAAGCAATAGCATCTGGTCTGGCTAGGAGGGAATAGAAACGGGCCTGACCACCACCTGATCGACCTCCCCCTCTAGGGCAACCCCTAGCTGACTGACCTCTACCCCGAGCTGACTGAGCGGGTGGGGAAGTAACTGGTACTGAAGTCGAATGATGACTCCTCTGCTGAGATGAACCTCCCGTAAGATGGGGACAAAACCTTTTAAGATGACCCAAATCTCTACACTCGAAGCAACCTCTACCGGCAAATGGCGGTGGGGATTGAAAGGAGCCCCAAGCACCGGGATGTCCACTAGAAGAACCAAGCATAGATGAGCCCTGAACTAATGGTGCCTGAGTCAAACTCTGAGCTGGAAGGGCACTTAGATATGAGTGACCCTGATGTGAACTGTGAGAACCGTGTCCAGATGACCTACCACGGTGGCCCGAACGGGCTGGATGAGCATGTATGAATGGACGGCCTCTATCGTGCTGAAACTGACATCCCGAAGGAACACCACCAAAACTAACAAATCCCCGAGGCCTCTTGGTCTCCCTCTAAACTCGCTCCTGGTGGCGAACCGACTCTATCTCTCGGGCAATGTCAACCACCTCCTCAAAAGAAGCACCAGAGACCCTCTCTGGTCATAAGAATACATAGCTGATAAGCGAGGCCATCCACGAATCTCCTGATCATCTCCCTGTCTGTAGGAACCAACCAAATAGCATGACGGGCTAACTCAGAAAACCTCATCTCATATTGCGTCAAAGTCATATCATCCTGACGCAACTGCTCGAACTGCCTGCGTAGTTCTTCTCTGCGAGACTGTGGCACATACTTCTCCAGGAAGAGAGCGGAGAACTGCTGCTAGGTAAGGGCGCTGCACCAACAGGACTACACCTCTCACAAGCCTCCTACCAAGTGAAGGCAGCTCCAGAAAACTAAAAAGTAGTAAATGAGACCCCACTAGTCTCCAGAATACCCGTTGTACGTAACATCCTCTAACACTTGTCCAAAAATCCTAGGCATCCTCGCCCTCTACACCACTGAAATTTGGAGGCTGAAGTCTGCCAAACCTCTCCAATTGACGTTGCTCGTCATCAGGCATAACTGGAACTACATAATCTTGAGCAGGTGCAACCGGCTGGGCTGGTGGAACTATATAATCCTGTCTAAATCTTCCACAGACCACTAAAATACATTTCGATCACGCTCCTAAGTCCCAAATCACCTAACGAAGCTATCTGAACCATCATAATTCATATCCGAGATCTGTTTTACATAAGTCACATCCGGTTGATTTTTCCAACCTAAGCTTACTCAAAAGAGACTAAGTGTCTCATACTCTCCAAAACCACTCTGAACCCCAACTAACCAATCCGATACCATATAATACAGCTGAACAAGACATAAAGAAGCAGAAATGAGGGAAACGGGGATAAAATTCATAAAACGACCGGTCAGGTCGTTACAAGTGGTGCGGTAGAAAGAAGAAATAAGTCTCTTTTGGACATGGATAGATTAATGAAGTGTTATTCATATTTGCCTTATTCGTGTTTGGAATATTTCCTAGAAACTGCAAATTACATTCTAAATTTAGTTCCTTCTAAGTTAGTGTCTGTGACATCTATAGAACTGTGGACTGAATGTAAGCTCAGTTTGTGGCATGTTCAGATATATGATTGTTCTACATATGTGCTAAAAGGGAAAGCGGATATGTACGTTGAAACTAACAATGGATAGGTTCATGTTTATTGAATATCCAAGAAAAAGAATGGAGTTTTATTTTATTGTCCTAAAGAAAATAAGGCAATTGTTAAATCAAATGCAGTTTTCTAGATAAGGACTACTTAATAAACCATGTTCCTAGAAGTAAACTAGTTTTACAGGAACTAGGCAAAGAAATAACTAGATGTTCAAGAATATCAAAACCCACACATCGAAATTGATGTTCTTTGCATTTAAGTAGTGGGAGAACGTTAATAGACATAATATGCCTTTATCGAGTGGGAGTGATGTTTGAACAGTGAATACTGTAGTAAGAAGTCACTAATTTTTCAATGTCGTAAGGTAATGTTAATAGTACTTCATCGTAGTGGGAGAATGCTAAAGAAGATCATAGTTCGGTGCACACTCTTGGGATAGTTTCGGTAATAGGATCCCTGAAGAGTTTAATACTAAACTATATGGTTACGACAAAGCACTACCAGGCAAATATTACATCAGAAATAACTTGGCAAGATTCTTTAACAAAACCTTATTTGATGAAGACTTTGAATAGTCATGTAAAAGAATTCCTGAGAAAGTTGTATATGCATGGTTATGAGTCTAAGTGGGAGACTGTTGGGGCATATACTACTAACCATGCATTTGGATATATTATATTCTAATAATTGTCATGGTTAAACGTCTAAGTGAGAGAGTGTTGGGATATATACTATTAACTATGAGTTTGGTTTAGATATAGTATTTATTATAAAATAATTATTTATTCAGTTTTAATAAAGTTTTAAATAGATCATATATAAGTCTGTGTCATTTGCTTATATAATAGATGATTTAGTGTATAGAGTTTAGCTTATACACGAAAGATTAAATCATCGGTTCTTATAAGTATAAAGTTTGAGTTCACAATCTAATGATGAAATTGGACAAACCATCAAGAATGATTGTAGCACAAAATTAAATATAATTTATCTTAATTATGGGAATGGTTTAATTCTATGAAGATCCAAAAGGTCATCTCTTGTTTTAGAAGTCCAATCTGTGTTTTGAGGCCTTAAAAATCTCCTTTTGTCTCACCTCGATTTGTGCGTGCAGTCCGAGCGTATATCCGGAAAGCCTTTATGAGAAAATTTGAGAAAAATGCTAAATTTTGCCTTTAAAATTGAATCAAGTTGACTTCGGTCAACTTTTTGGATAAATAGACCCGGACCCGTGATTTGACGGTCCCGAAGGGTCCGTAGAAAAATATGGGACTTGGGCGTATGCCCGAAATTGAATTCTGAGGTCCGTAGCTCGAGAAGTGAATTTTTGAAGAAAATTATTTAACTGAAAATATAATGGTTTTGGAAATTTAAGGATGCATGATTTCGATGGTATCGGGCCCGTATTTTTGTTCTAGAGCCTAGAACAAGTTTAATATTGTATTTAAGTCATGTCTGTAAAATTTGGTAAGAAACGGAGTTTATATGACACGATTTGGACCCTCGGATGTAAAAATAGCAACTTTAAGAGTTCTTGAGATTTTCATTGATTTTGATGATAAATTCATAGTTCGAGGTGTTATTTTGGCGATGTGATCACACGAGCAGGTCCGTATGATGTTTTTAGACTTGTGTGCATATATTTTTTTGGAGCCCCGAGGGCTCGAGTGAGTTTTGGATAGGCCACGGGGTGTTTTACACTTAGAAAATTCTGTTGTTTGTTGTTGCAGGTGCACAGGTGTCTTGTGCTTCGCGATTTCAAAGCAATTCTCGGGATCGCGAAGTGTAAATGGTCTGAGGAGCAAATTCCTTCTTCGCGAACGCGGAGGACTGGATGCGAACGTGAAGCACTGGGGGTGGTACCCTTCGCAAACGCACTCATCCCCCGCAAACGCGATGGTCAAGGGACCTGGGGGAGAGGAGTCTTGTCCTTCTATGCAAACACAACCACTGGGTCGCGAACGCGATAACTTGGGGGGAATTGCACGAACACGTGGATGGACTCGCGAACGCGAAGGCCTTAGGCCATTGTGTATCGCGATCGCGACAAACCTCTCGCAAACGCGATAAAGGTCTGTCTAGCGAATTTAAAACAGAACTAGCACGGGAGTCTTCCACAATTTCATATTTTCTTCCAGAGAAACCGACCTTGGGCGATTTTTGGAGAGAGATTTCAACACCAAATCATAGATTTTTGTTCTTAAACTCGTCTCTTTCATTTTACAGCAACACCTATTAGATTTCTAGGCCTAAATCTTGTTCTTTCATGGTAGAATTAGGGATTTTGGGAAGAATTGGTGATTTTACAAAATTGAGAATTTAGACCTCGATTTAGGGTCGGATTCTAAAACTAATTACACATTTGGGCTCGTGAGTGAATGGGTGAATGAGTTTTGGTCCAAACTTCGAGTTTTGACCAAGCTGGCCCGGGGTTGATTTGTGACTTTAGGGGGGAGAATGTTACAAAACCTATAATTATGAATTATAATTGATTTATCTAGCAATCACTGATGTTATAAAGTTAAATATGACTAGATACAAGTGAATTAGAGGTGAAATCTAAGGAGAAAGCGGTATTTGAGGCTTGAGTTTGGCCGTGAAATCGAGGTAAGTGTTTGGCCTAACCTTAGCTTGAGGGAATAGGTGTTGTTATCTTATTTTCTACGTGTTAGTGTTGAGTACGACGTATAGGTGTGGTGACAAGTATCTATACGTTGGTTTCGAGCATGCCCGTGAGTCTTATATTGTGACTATTGTGACTCTTATTATGTATTGTCCATGCTTAAATTGATGATTATCCGTGTTGAACAAGACTTGTGATAATTTCTTGGTAGTTGACCATTGTTGAGTATTGGCTCAAGTTGAGATTTATTTTGTGAAGTTAACTATTGGAACGAGATTGGTTATAGTTGATTCCTTTGCCGGGATGTATTTGTTTCTATTGTTGAATTCCCTTGCTGGGATGTTATTGTTTCTACTATTTGGGTGAGGAAAGAGTGATAAAGCACAAAGGGTGATGCCGTGCACATTTACATTTATATTGATGCATATGGTGAGGAAGAGAGATAAAGCACAAAGGGTGATGCCATGCACATTTCTATTATTCATATGGTGAGGAAGAGTAATAAAGCACGAAGGGTGATACCGTGCATATTTACATTTATATTGATGCATATGGTGAGTAAGAGAGATAAAGCACGAAGGGTGATGCCGTGCAGATTTCTATTATTCATATAGTGAGGAAGAGTGATAAAGCACGAAGGGTGATGTCGTGCACATTTCTATTATTGATTGCATGGTGAGGATTGAGAATAAAAGCACAAAGGGTATTGTCGTGCATTTCCTGTTTGTTGTGTTCCTTTACTGTTATCGCTTCAAGTGCTTTGACTATTTAAATTCCTTACTACGGTAATTCTTTATGTTGAAACCTCATAGTATGTTTCCCCTTCCCGTACATTTCTGCTTAGTTTTTATTACTTGTTACTCTGTTACTATACTGATTAACTGCACATGTTTATGATGTTTGTCGTGTTCTAGCCTTATCACGACTTCGCCGAGGTTAGGCTCGACACTTACCTGTACATGGAGTCGGTTGTACTGATACTGTACTCTGCACTTTCTGTACAGATCTCGGTGTCGGACCGTGTGAGTAGAGTTGGGTGGATGCTTTCAGTCCAGTAGAGATCTGAGGTAGTCCCATAGGCGTCTGCATGCCTTGGCGTCCCCTTCTATCCTATTTCTTTTTTGTTTTACCTATTTTCGAGACAGATGTGTATTTCTTTGTTCAAACCATTGTTTGTAGTATTCGTAGACTGTTCGTGAGTAGTGACACCAGTTCTGGCTGGAGTTTTATTATGGTTTCATTATTTGTATTAAGATAATTTGTTAAATTCTGTTCTTCCTCATTTATTCCGCTGATTTATTTTTGTTAACTTGTAAGTTGTTAAAAGATAAAGGAAAAAGGTAAAATAATCAGTAACGTTAGCTTACCTAGCGGGTACAATGTTAGGTGTCATCACGGTCCCGACGGTGGGAAATTCAAGTCGTGACAAATTCCAACTTCTTGTGATAGTATATTTTGTATGTATTGAACGGACCAAGTAGAGATAAGTATTTTATACTGACTTAATAAAATAAACTATCTAGCCATTAAATATATTTATACTCTTAATCTTGATATAATTATTATTAGCTATGTATATTATTATTATTTTGATTTATTAAAAGGCGAGATTCTTTCGTGGGTCAATATGCCCGGTAAAATGGATAATAATAATATACATTGGCGAAGTAATAGTTAATTGATGGAATCCATGTTTCGGTTTAGAGGTTGATGATACACCTTTATGTAAGCTTATAAGTTTTCATGTGTAAACCCGGTCGATGAATTTTGTATCCGACACATGAAATAAGTTAAGCGAAATTCTAAAGGAAATAATCAATAAATTAGTTAAATAAAATTTAATGGATGAATTTCGAAATTGATTAAGGAGTGCAATTACGAATTTTTAGTGGAATAATTCATAATTAATTATGATAGATAGTAATTTTAAAAATTACAAATTAATTCCATAATTGAAAGCCTTGTTAATTAAATTTTGTGATCCCTGTTGTGCCTAAATAATAAGAAATAAAGGAATCAGTTTTCTGGTGGAAAAGAAAACCCAACAGATTTTGGAAAAGGGTTTTAACCCTTAAAACTTGTGCTATAAAATACATAAGATTTTCCATCTAGAGAAAAAGAGAATAAGGTGGCCGAAAATTTCAGCAAAATTTTTCCTAGAAAATTCCGCCCACACGAAATTACTATTTTCGGATATTATTTAGGTAACACAGTAGAAGACCGTGGAACGTTCACGAATCTTTGTTATGATGATGATGAAGATTTGCTGTGTAATTGGAGGCTCACGTGATAGAGAAATTTTGTTCATGCTTCAAGAGGTAACCCGTGAAATCTTGTTTATATTAATTGTCTAGATTACATGTGATTTTGATACTAAAATTGCTTCCGCTTCTTATAATAATCCATCTAGAACCTCTATGGGAGAGAAGCTAAGGTAGAAAGGAAAAGTTTCTAAAATTTTGACGAAGAGAGAGGAGAAGATTTGGGAGAAAGGAGAAGGTTTGTTGGAAAGAATTTAAAGTTGTGCTTAAAATTAAAAGGAAGCAAACCAAATCAACAAAAATTAATAAAAGAAAAAAAGGTCAACCAATAACATTCCTCCAGACTGGAAAAGCGTGGTGAAGTTCGACCGAAATGATTAAAGTTGGAGCTTGAGTTACCTAGCATTAGCAAACTAAAAATGTTTTTGAAATTGTTGTAGGCCAAGTTGAACTTGTGCCCCCACGGGGGAAGTTGTGACTCCCAACCACTAGCACCACAAGCTCCATTGTTAGTCTGGGTGGCACAAATTGCATTTACCCAGTTTCTCATACATGTATATAGATACATATACTGTTTCAACTGAGGCGTCCGGGTGGCGTACCACCCCCACCCTTGTACATGATCCACCCTTGCCTAAAGGAAGAAAAAGAAAAACAATAAGAACCTAGAATTTCAGATATTTTGTATACGTTATTGAATTTTACAACTTATTTGGATGGTGGTTACATGCCGTTTCATAATGTATCGCATTGTATTATATTGTATTGTATCGTTTGCCGTTATTTCATGATGTCACGCACCAACAATATGAAGAATAGACTTGCAATATTACTAAAAAAAAAGGATACACATTAGAAATATTATAAAAAAAAAAGTAGAAAAAATGATACAATATGCTTATTTAATAATAAGGAAAAGCAAGATGAGAGAAAAAACTAAGGTAACAATGTCACCATACCAATTCCGTCGTTACACAAAGTGACACTTTTCGTCATTAAGTAACGACGAATTTAACGATACGATACAATATAATTTAAGCAACAATCAAAATGAATATTAATTGTATCTAAAGTAACAATATAATACAAATATATAATAGAAGACAACCATCCAAATAAGCCGTTAGACGTGAAAAATATAACTTGCTCTAGGTAGAAAAATTAAAATCTTTTTCTTAGTAAAATAAAAGTCTTAATTGCAGTATAACTGTAAACTTGACATATTTCTCATATTAAGAGTCTAAGAAATTAGAACACAAGTGTTTCCATTAGAGAGAAAAAGGAGAGTTCTAGATATTTTCATTATCTTTGTAAGAATGATAGTCTGTTCCTATACAAAAATAAGGCCTACATTAAATACAAGATTGGACCGAGTACTACTGGCCCAAATTAAAAAATAAAAGAGAATCATCCACTATCAAATGGTCCTATTCTATCAGTCCCCTTCAAGCTGAAGAGTGACACAACCCCCAGCTTGCGAATATGAAAATGATGGGCACGCCCAGGTAAAAATTTTGTAAGAACATCAGCCACTTTAGAAGCACTGGAAGTGTGGAGTAGACCGACCAGGCCATCCCCAAGTCCTAGGTAAAAATTTTGTAAGAACATCAGCCACAAAATGACAATCCAACTCAATGTATTTAGTGTGTTCATGAAAAACGGGGTTTCTCGCAATGTGGATGGTTGCCTGATTATCACAAAACAAAGGAACAATTAAAGAAGGAGAAACTCCAAAATCAAACAATAATCTGTTGAGCTAAGACACCTCTGCAACAACCTTACTCATGGACCTATAATCAGCTTCAACTGATGATAGTGAGACAACATGTTGCTTCTTTAATATCCAACCCACCAAGCTGCTCCAAAGAAAAATGCAAAAACCAATGACAGATATGCGGTTGTATGGGCAAGAAGCCCAATCACTGTCACAATAAAGATGCAAAGACAAGTCTGGAGAGTTGTTGAGGAAGATTCTAAAGTCAGAGGTTCCCTTGAGGTATCTCAGCAAGTGCAAGGCAGCCTGCATGTGAGGAACACAGGGAGATTGCATTAACTGGGAGATTGCATTAACTGACTCAGATGTTGAACAGCAAAACTAAGGTCCGGCCTTGTGTGTGTCAGAAAGTTCAGCTTGCCCACGAGACTCCTGTACCCTTCAGGCCTGCGCAAGGGAATGCCAGCCTTAACTTTCAACTTCACATTCAATTCAAGGGGGCAAGTGACATGAGAGCAATCAGAGGAATGAAAATCATCCAGCAAATGATGAATGAGCTTTTCCTGAGAAGAAGAACCCCTGAGTCACTGTAGAAAACCTCAATGCCAAGGAAGTAATTAAGAGATCCCAAATCCTTGATCTTGAACTAGGCATTGATAAAGAACTTCAAATCATCCAATTCAGCTAAATCACACCCAGTCAATATGATATCATCTACATAGACAACCAAGATGACCAAGGAATCACTAGAATCCTTGGTAAAAATAGAGTAATCATTCAAGGAATTAGAGAAGACCTTAGAGCACAAGGCTTGAGACAAGTTAGCATACCATTGTCTTGAAGCCTATCTTAAACCATAGAGAGACTTCTGAAGTTTGCATACGAAAGGAGCAGAAAAAGAAGAAGAGTAACGAACAGTAGACCAGGTGGGAGCTTCATGAATACCTCCTCATCAAGGTCCCCATGTAATAAGCCATTATTCACATCTAGTTGAAAGATGGGCCAGTGTTGCTTAACAGCTACAACAATCAGATTTTTAATAGTAGACATCTTGATCACAGGGGAAAAAGTTTCATTAAAGTCAATACCCTCAACTTGAGTATCAGCCCTAACTACCAACCTAGCTTTATATCTCTCAATACTCCCATCAGCCCAATGCTTAACCTTGTATACCCACTTACAACCAATAGGTTTCTTGCCAGGAGGCAATTCAACAATGTCCCAAGTTCTGCTGGCATCCAAGGCCTCAAATTCACACCTCATGGCTGCCTTCCATTCAGGAACATCTGCAGCCTCAGAGTAAGAATAAGGCTCAAGAACATGAAGCTGACTAAGAGAAGTAGCATTAGAAACAGACCTGGAGGGAGGAGGAGAAGAAGCGGAGATGCAGACATAACTCTTGAGATAGCTGGGTGGATTGTATGGCCTGGAATATCTTCTCAAAGCAGAAAGGAGTTGCGGGAGAGACAAAAACATAAGGAGGAGAAGAGAAGAAAGTGGGAACAGAAAAGGATTGAGAAGCAGTAGAAAGAGAAGGTGAAGAAGAAGAAGGAGAGGAAGAAGAAGTGAAGGAACAGTCATCAAAACAAGCAGAAAAAGGAAAAGGGGAAGACCTGAGGTACAACATTAGAGGATTAAAAGAAAGGAAAAATGTGTTCAGAAAAAATGACATCTCTTGATACAAAATAGGTGTTATTTTGAAGATTAAGGAGCTTGTAGCCCGTTTTGGCAAAAGGGTAGCCAATGAAAACACAAGGAAGGGACCTGGGATGGAATTTGCCTTTGTGAGGGGTGGTGACAGTTGAGTAACAGAGGCACCAAATGTTGTAAGGTGGTGATAAGTAGGGGTGGAAGAATAAAGCAATTCTTAGGGACTTTTGTGATTTAGAAGACGAGAAGAAAATCTGTTAATCAAATAGGTGGCAGTTAAAAGGCAGTCACCCAAAAATTTAAGTGGTAGGTGAGACTGAAACAGAAGTGCCCAAGCAGTCTCTAGTAAATTTTTGTGTTTCTTTTTTACAACACCATTCTGTTGGGGGGGGTGAGGACATGAGGTTTGGTGTACTATCCTTTTTTTTGAAAAGAAGAAGCAACCATAAGAAGTAGATCCCAGCTCCAATGCATTATTACTCCTAACAGTTTGAACTTTAGAATGGAATTGGGTTTCAACCATAGCAATGAAAGTCTTGAGCAAATCAAAAGCATTGCTTTTGGCACCCACTAAATGTGTCTAAGTAGCTCTAGAGTAGTCATCTACAATGGTTAAAAAAATACCTTGAACCATCATAGGTAGGAGTAAAATAGGGTCCCCATGTATCTATGTGTATTAGCTAAAAAGGTTGGGTGGAGTGAATAGAACTATCAGGGAAGGACAACCTGGTCTGCCTAGCTAAAGGACAAACTGGACAAGTGAATAATTGTTTGGAAGACAGTTTGCAAGTAATACCAGAAATGCATTTCATTTTAGAGAATGGAATGTGGCCAAGTCTATAATGTCAAACATCATATTTATTCACATTATGCAAAACAATACTGATATTTACAATTGTAGTATCATCACTACAGAAATAGGAGCAGAAACTGAATTAAGCAAACAAGAACTAAGGGAATTAGAAAGAGGTAAAGGAGATGATGTTGGAGGCTTGGCATTCTGATACAGTTTGTAGAGTCCTTGTCTAATCTACCAAGAACCACTGGCTTCTTCACTGAAGGGCCCTGTAAGGTACAAGCAGCCTTGGTAAATTGTACAATATCATCATCATGGGAAAGTAATTTTATACAGGGAATTGAAAACTAGGAAAATGGAGCACATTATGAAGAATCAAGTCAGGGAACAAGGTTAAGGAACCAATATTAGTGACCTTAACCTTATACCCATTAGGAAGAGAGACAAGATAGTGTACAAGAAGTGTTTGAATATTAAAAAGTAAATGTTTAAGGGAGGTCATGTGGTCAGATACCCTAGAGTCTATCACCCAAACTACATTGCATATCTTAGTCAGCATACATGCACCATAAGACACAACCTTGTGAGGTAATAACTCACCAGCAAAGTTGGTAGAGGCAAGATAGTTGGTTGAAGAAGTAGATGATACTGATGAAAACAGTTGAGATTGCTGAAGAAGTAGCATTAGCTGAGAATATTGGTCCTTGGGTAAAACCAGGAACTGGATAGGACTGTTCAGGAGCAGAGGTACCTTCAAGACCAGCTGACATAGCAGAAACACTAAAGGTATCCACTTCTACATGGGCAACAGACCTTCTGGGAGGAGGAAATCTATTTGACTTGAAGTTTGGAGGAAAACCCTGGAGTTTATAGAACTTATCAATGCTATGTCCAAGTTTCTTACAATACTTGCAGACAATAGTAGACTTGTGAGGCACAAAAGATGCCTTAGAGGTAGTACCTAACTTTTGAGGTTCAAAATTTATTTAGGGAGAGGGTGGAGGCCTGGATACACAAGAACTGAAAGAAGCAGAATTGGAGGCAAATTGAGTTCCAGCAGAAACATGCCTTTACTTCTCATCAGATAGCAAAATCCCATATACATTATCAATGGAAGGCAAAGGCTTCATCATGATCATGTTGCTTTTTGTTTGAACATAAGTATCATTCATTCCCATAAGGAACTGGTAGATCTTTTGTTCTTCATCTTCAACAGACTTACCCCCCACAAGTACACATTCGAATTCTTCCCATAGACAAGGATGCAATCTCATCCCGTATTCGTTTAATTTTGTTGAAATATGATGGTGTGTCCATGGACTCTTGGGAAATATGAGCCAGTTCCTTCTTTAGCTCAAAGATCCTAGCACCATCAACTTTTGCATACCTCTCTTCTAACTCAGTCCAAATATCTTTAGCAAACTCAGAGTATTCAACACTCCTAGATATTTCCCTGGACATAGAGTTAGTCAGCCAAGAGATCACAAGGTCATTGCAATGTTGCCACTATCTGGCTAGAGGAGAACCTCCGGGTGGTCTTTGAGAAGTACCATTAATGAAATCTAGCTTGTTATGAATAGACAAAACAACTAGGACATTACGCCTCCAACTGCCATAACATCTTCCATCAAAAGGACTAGAAACTAAGGAAGATCCCATCACGTCCGAGGGATGGACATATAGGGGGTGACAGGGATGGGTATAATCATCTTCATGAAAAATTAGGTGTGAGGGAGTAGAAGAAGTCGCATCAGCACTGGTGTTATTATCGTTTGTCATTTCTTCAACAAATTGTCAACCAAACAACACAATGCAGATACACATCTATAGACCAAATAGGCATGCAATTTAGAGGCTACCCAGCTCTTTTCACGATCGAAAAATAGAAAACAGCCTTCAATCACAAATGAGAGAGAAGCTACGACTTGACAGTAGACGACTTCAAAACCCTAGCTCGAGATGAAAACCACGAAATTCCCAAATCACATCACCAATCAAACAATTTGATATAGTGAGAATCCGACTAAGAAATCAACAAAAAATCAGTAGAAATGGTTGAAAAATATCGAGTTGAACGCTAAATGAGCCGGACATCACCTAGAATGAAATACACCTCCGTAATTAACGAAAACAGGATCGATCGAAAGCAGAGAACGAGCCACAGAAGGATCTATGCTCGATACCATGTAAACTTGACATATTTCTCAGATTGAGAGTTTGAGAAATTAGAACACAAGTGTTTCCATTAGAGAGAGAAAGGAGAGTTCTAGATATTTTTATTATCTCTATAAGAATGATAGTCCGTTCCTATTAAAAAAAAATAAGGCGTACATTAAATACAAGATTGGGCCGGGTACTACTGGCCCAAAGTAAAAAATGAAATAGAATCATACACTATCAAATGGGCCTATTCTAACAATAACTTCTATTACTTCTCGATTTAACATGTTTATGTTAAAAATTGTTCATCTATATTATTATTAATTGTTGTCTTCGGTGTCAACACAAATTCGGTTTTAAGAATATTAGAAAAATCTGGAAGGGCAAAATTTTAATTCCTATTTGTCAGAAAATTTATTTGCAAAATTGTTACTCACATGCTTCTTCTTTTGTCGGCTCTACTCACATTCTTCATTTAGTATTTTAACCAACCATAGTCCTTCAAGATGACAAAGGAGCTATGTAAAGGCCGAAGATTACTGGAAACACCATTTAATTTATCCACTTTAAATTCAAACACATATTTTAGATTATTTATCTCATATACAATTTTTACTATAATGAACGAAATGTCCGACATAGAGTAATTACTTTTCATCAAATTGAAATGCTTGTACAGTAATACCATATAACTTGTTAGTGAACCAAATTAAAGCTATAAACTAGCTTTAATCAATGAGTGAGTTAAGTGTAAGATTTTTTTTTTTTCATCTAAGCATAAGAATATAACATTTCATGAACTATGAAACATGACCGTTGGCTGTTGATTTTCTTAGCTGTTGATTTTGCTAATAGGGTGATAAAAACTCAAATCAATGACCATATATACAATTTCAATGAACTTGATTATAAAAAGGTCATAGTAAAATTTAGGTTTGGGTTTCTCTCCACTCAAAATGACTTACACCAAACTTAACAAATGATGTTATACGATGCAATTTGGATTTTGACCCACCATCATGTATAAGGATTATTTAGTGCATTGAATCCACCTCTACAAAGGTTAGCATAGAGCACATACTTTAGACGCAGAGAAAATAATAGGGAAATGAACTAAATTCAAACCATCGGTTATATGCATTTCTTCGATTAAGTTTTGGTACTAACACTGTCGGTCTAGTTTTGATACTAACACTGTCGATCAGTTTTGGGTGTCAAATAAGTTAGGATCATTTTGAGATTAAAATAGATTTAGTCAACGAACAAGTTATTACCCTATTCGTCCAATTTTTTTCCAGGTCAAAAAATGTGCTGAGTTGGGTAGCGGATCATCGATTAACTTAGATCTATTTTTCAATTTTTTTTTAATAAGTTTGTATTATCAACTGTGGTTTTAAAAAGTAAATCACTTTACAATATAATAAAACTATATCCTACAAAACCAGAACCACTTTATTTTTATTTTTTTGTTATTTTTGTGTACAATCTATTTTTGACAAAACTCTCTTACGGACTGATTAGGCCTAGTAATGAAGCCCAATTTAACTTTCCATGACAATAGTTTTTTTTAAAGGAATTTTTACCTCCGATAGCAAAGGTTAACACCTTATTTATTTTAAATAAATACCCTTTTAAAAAATTATCTCCTATAGCTATCTTTTAATTTTTATAGCAAAATATCTATTTATAGTTACTTCCTACCTTTAAGCCATTAAATACGCTATGTATTATTTTCTCTCTTCCCTCTCTCCTCTTTTTTCTTTCCTCTTTCTTCTCTTATAGGGACATTAAGTAATTATAGGGACATTGAGATCGATGAAGTCATGGAGGCAATGCGTAAGATGAGAAGGGGCAGAGCTACCAGGTCAGACGAAATTCCGGTAGAACTTTGGAGGTGTGTGGGTAGAGCAGGCTTGGAATGGCTTACTGAATTGTTTAGTGTTATATTCAAGACAAATAGGATGCCTGAAGAGTGTAGGTGGAGTACAATGGTTCCGTTGTATAAGAACAAAGGTGATGTCCAGAGCTGTAATAACTATAGGGGCATCAAATTACTAAGTCATACCATGAAAGTTTGGGAGAGAGTGGTAGAAATGAGAGTGCGAAGGACGGTGTCTATTTCAGACAACCAGTTCGGGTTCATGCCGGGGCGATCTACCACAGAAGCTATCCACCTTATTAGGAGGATGGTGGAACAGTACAGGGATATGAAGAAGGATCTCCACATGGTGCTTATTGATCAGGAGAAAGCGTACGATAGGGTTCCTAGGGAGGTCTTATGGAGCTGCTTAGAGGATAAAGGGGTCTCGGTTGACTATATTAGGGTGATTAAAGACATGTATGCTGGAGCTAAGACTCGGGTTAGGACAGTAGGAGGTGACTCTAAACACTTTCCAGTTATTACGGGGTTGCACCAAGGGTCTGCGCTCAGCCCATTCCTATTTGCCCTGGTGATGGATGCACTGACTTGTCATATTCAAGGGGAGGTGCCATGGTGCATGCTATTTGCTGATGACATTATTCTAATTGACGAGACACGAGGCGGCGTCAACGAGAGGCTAGAGATTTGGAGACATGCTCTTGAGTCTAAAGGTTTCAAGTTGAGTAGGACGAAGACGGAATACCTCGAGTGCAAATTTAGGGTTGAGCCGACGGAAGCGGGAGTTGAAGTGAGGCTTGCCTCTCAAGTCATTCCCAAGAGGGGTAGTTTCAAGTACCTTGGATCGGTTATTCAGGGGATCGGGGAGATTGACGAAGATGTCACACACCGTATATGGGTGGGGTGGATGAAGTGAAGGTTAGCGTCGGGAGTCTTGTGTGACAAGAAAGTGCCACCGTTACTAAAAGGTAAGTTTTATAGAGCAGTGGTTAGGCCTGCCATGTTATATGGAACTGAATGTTGGCCGGTAAAGAACTCACACATCCAGAAGATGAAAGTAGCAGAGATGAGGATGTTGAGGTGGATGTGCGGGCATACAAGGATGGATAAGATTAGGAATGAAGATATTCGAGATAAGGTGGGCGTGGCCCCCATGGAGGACAAGATGCGGGAAGTAAGACTCATATGGTTCGGGCACATTCATAGGAGGAGCACTGATGCACCGGTGAGGAGGTGTGAGCGACTGGCTGTAGTGGGCACGCGGAGAGGTAGAGGGCGACCTAAGAAGTATTGGGGAGAGGTGATCAGACAGGACATGGCGCGACTTAGGATTACTGAGGACATGGCCCTTGACAGGGAATTATGGAGGTCGAGCATTAAGGTTGTAGGTTAGGGGAAAGTTGCGAATATTTCTACAGCACAATAGAGTGAGACTATCCAGTTAGGAGTTAGACTAAGAATGTCATTGGTCGTCTATTGATGCAGGGCTTTACCTGCTAGTTTTTACTATACCAGCCATATATTTCGTATTTCTTATTTTGTATTTCATATCTCTTATATTGCTGTTATTTTATTATGCATTTTTATAGTACTAATATATCGTCTCTTGTTGCTTTTTTTGAGCCGAGGGTCTCCTGAAAACAGCCTCTCTACCCTTCGGGGTAGGGGTAAGGTCTGCGTACATATTACCCTCCTCAGACCCCACGTGTGCGATTATACTGGGTCGTTGTTGTTGTTGTTGTTGTTGTTGTTGTTGTTGTTGTTGTTGTTTCTTCTTTTTCCCCCGGTTTTTTCCTTCCCTGCTTTTAGAAACCCTAGCAGGGGTTGTGTTCCGCCAACGACAGATCCGACCGGCGACTCCCCCTTATTGTGTCACCCCTAACCCCCTCCTCCGGCCAGCGATTTCTTTCACACAGTTGTGTTCCACATTCTAAATTTTTCTTAGATTTTGCATTGATTGTTCATGTTTGCCTTGTGAGATCTGATGAAGTTCTGTCTCTAATTTCTGTTTGATCCTTTAAATTGGTGCTTCTTCAACCACTGTCTTCATTTAACCAGCGGCGATGCCCTACATGGCGGCGACCTGGATATCGGTGGATTGGGAATGGAGTTTGGGGCTGAGAAACTTGAAGAGTCTGTTACTTTTTTTTAATTGTATTTTAATGTATCTCGCTGTATTCCATGTATTTTATTGTATTCACCATCTTTATTTTTTTTATTGTATTTCAATATATCTCACTGTATTTCATGAATTTCATTATATTCACTGTCTCGCTGTATTCCATGAATGTATTTATATATTTTTTTAATTAATATAATTTATATATTCAGATGTATATATGTATTACAATGTATCTGCAGTATGTATTCATATGTTTTTGCACTATAGATGACCTGATATACTTCATGTATTCAATATATTTTTATGTATTTAACTGTATTCAATGTAATTATATAATTTCAATATATAAATCTATTTGTAAAGATACCACTAAAAAATATTTTAGTAAAGATACCACTAAAAAAGAAAGGATGGATTGAATCTCTAAAGATTGCTCTGTTTTTGGGGTGTTTTTTTCTTGAAAATCTTTTTTATAACTGGAAATATAAATTTTGTGTGTTATAATTGAGTTTGTTGAGTTGTATTAGGAGTCTTTCGCCTTAATTGATTCACTTACCATTTTTAAACAGCTGAAGACCTTTTTTTCCGCAAATTCTATTACTGTATTCACGAATACAGTCGAATACATTCTCTGCTTAGCTGGACTCCCCGATTTTCTATCGAGTTTTCCTACTATATTCATGAATACAATAGCAAAAATACATCGAATACAATCTATAACTACTGAACACATAGCTATAGGAAGTAATTTAGTAAATAATAGCTATAGCAAACTAATAATCACTAAAACATAGTGATTTTTGAAAATTTCTCTATATTATTTATTGAACTCGTATACAGTTACTGAACTCTTTAAAGTTTGGCCAAGGTGGATATATCACACTCTTTTTTTGTGTCGAATTTGGCACCCTTAAAACTCAGTTTTGAGATTTATAGTATACTTGATGCTTCATTCTGAACATTGATAAGTAAAATATCTTACCAATAATGATACTTATAACTTTTTGGCGTGGCCATCTGATTTTGCATATTGGGATGAAGGAAGAAAATAATAAGAGCATTTCTATTGTGTTGCCTTTTGATAATAACTTTGCTTGGTGGCAGTTAAGGATCAAGCATTCAGTCTCCCAAATATTGGAGCGTAAATGAAACTTTGGGCTCTATTAGAAAACTGAAATTTTGGCCGATATTGGGCCTTGGATCAGCTCGGGCTTAAAATCAGAAGTCAAACATGGTGTTTTACTTCGGGTCCTTTTCAACCTTTTGTCTTTTTCTGTAAATTGGCACCGAATGACAACATATAATATGAATTGGCAAACTTTTTGTCGTAGATTATGTTTGCCAAAGGCAACCCAAAAGAATTAGCATTGTATGGCCAAATTCCAAAAGAACTTACTATATTTATTCTCCCTCTCCCTCTCCCTCTCTCTACCTGAGCGGTGGCGGGGCGAGGGGTAGGACAAGGGTCAGGTGGCGGGACAAGGCCCAAAGAGGGTAAAGGGAACAAGGAAGCCTGTAGGTTGAGAATTAGATTGTGGAATATAGGGACGTTGACGGGTAAGTCTATAGAGCTGACGAAGATTCTCCAGAAGAAGAAGGTCAATATAGCTTGTGAGCATGAGACTAGGTGGGTAGGATCGAAGGCGAGAAATGCATATGGGTATAAATTGTGGTACTCAGGAGGCGCGAAGGGCAAGAATGGAGTGTGTATTTTGGTGGATAGGGAGCTCAGAGAGTCAGTGGTGGAGGTTAGGTGAGTGAATGACAGATTGATAGTGATTAAGTTAGTAGTTGGAGGGGCACTCTGAATATCATTAGCGCTTATGCACCGCAAGCGGGCATGGACGAGGAGGCTATAAGGCGCTTCTAGGAGGCGTTGGATGATTTGGTGCAGGGTACTCCGCCTACGGAGAAGTTATTTATAGGAGGGGATATCAATGGTCATATTGGATTGTCTGTTGGTGGCTATGGCGAGGTGTACAGTGGCTTCGGCTTTGAGGATAGGAACGGAGGAGGTACTTCATTGTTGGATTTCTCTAGAGCTTTTGAGTTGGTGATCATGAACTCTATTTTTTCGAAGAAGGATGAGCATTTGATTACTTTTCGGAGTATGGTGGCTACGACTCAGATTGACTATCGCATCCTCAAGAGGTGTGATAGGGGGTTGTGTAAGGATTGTAAGGTAATCCCGAGTGAGAACCTCGCGACTCAACATAAGCTCCTGGTGATGGACGTTGGTAGCTTAATAAAGAGGAAGAAGAGGCTTGTACAGGGCCAACCGAGGATCAGGTAGAGAGTTTTGACTAAGGATAATGCGCAGGAGTTGGAGGGGTGGCTGACGGCTATGGGAGCCTGGAATAGTAGTGGGGATGCTAGCATTATGTGGACGGCGACGAGAGAGGTGTTAAGGGTCTCGAAGGGTTACTCTGGCGAGTACCAAGGCGATTAGGGGTGGTCCAAGATAAAGTGAAAGCAAAGAAAGTGGCTTACCTTATGTTAGTGGAGAGCACCGACGAGGAGTAGAGGAGAGCGAACAGAGAAAAATATAAGGAAGCTAGGAAGGAGGCAAAATTAGCGGTCATGGAGGCTAAGACTGTTGCGTTTGGTCAGTTGTATAAGGAACTAGGGGGCAAAGGTGAGGATAAGAAGTTATTTTGGCTGGCCAAAGCGAGAGAGAAGGAGGCTCGCAACCTGGATCAAGTGAGGTGCATCAAAGATGAGGAAGGTCAAGTATTGATGGACGAGGCCCAAATTAAGAAAAGGTGGCAGTTCTACTTTCATAAACTTCTGAATGAAGAGGGGGATAGAAACATCATGCTTAGGGAATTGGGGCACTCTGAGAGGCACCAAGACTTTATATACTGTAGGTGTATTAAGGTTGAGGAGGTCATGGGAGAGATGTGTAAGATGAGTCGGGGCAAAGCAACCAGACCAGACGAGATTCTAGTAGAATTTTGGAGGTATGTGGGTAGAGTTGGCTTGGAGTGGCTAACTTGTTGTTTAATATTATTTTAAGGACGAAGAGGATAACATATGAGTGGGGGTGGAGTACGATGATTCTGATGTACAAGAACAAAGATGATATTCATAATTGTAATAACTATAGGGGTATCGAGTTACCAAGTCATACCATGAAAGTTTGGGAGAGGGTGGTGGAAGGGAGTGTAAGGAGGCGGTGTCTATATCAAAAAAAAGTTTGGATTCATGCCAGGTCGTTCTACTACAGAAGCTATCAACCTTATTAGGAAGTTAGTGGAACAGTAAAGGGATAGGAAGATGAATTTGCATATGGTGTTTATTGACTTATAGAAGGCGTATGATAAGATCCCTAGGGACGTTCTGTCACGACCCAAACCGATAGGCCGCGACGGGCACCCATTACCTTACTCAACCAAGTACCAACGTAACATATCTGTCATATCATAATATCATGGGTAAATGGCCTAGAAAGGTCATCATGAGATAACAAAAATAAAATATAATGGAATACTAAATATTGGACGGCCTGACATGACATGAAAACTTATACATGTGACATATGTGCCTATAAAACCAAAGTGATCACTCATACACTGAACATAGGCCGATAAGGCCATACAATTTTCATATACATGACATCTTTCTACAAGCCTCTAAGAGTACATAAAATCATAAAGGTCAGGATAGGGCCCGTCATACCAATCAATACATATCCAAAGCATATTGACCAAATAGGCAACTCCGAAGCAAGTGGAGTGCACAAACACCTCCGCTGAGCTAATAGCCTACTAGGAAAACTATCAACTTATCAATCGGGACTTGCGGGCATGAAACACGGCATCCCCAGGTAAAAGGAACGTCAGTACAAATAAAGTACCGAGTTTGTAAGGCAGGAAAGCAAAAACAAGAACATTATTGTAAAGAGAGATAGAGGAGATATAACATGTAACATCTGCTTGCCTTTGGGGGATACTTACATGAAATTCATAATACATATATATACATAAACTTTTAAAAACATTCGCCTCTGTGGGCGTCATCATCATCATATCGTACCCAACCTCAAAAAGGACTCGGTAAAAACGTACTCAGCCATCATAAGGCTCGGTAGAATCGTACCCGGCCATGTGGAGCTCGGTAAATCCAACTGATCAGTGGTTGCACAATAGGTATTGTACCCGGCCTACTATAGCACGGCTCGGTAGAGTAAAATAGATACTATACATAATGCATGCTAGACTCATAGAATCACGTTCTAAACCTTTTGGAGTGACTTAAGGTCGTTGCACCTTCGATTAACATTATGGACATCATAACATCAATATGAGCTTCTATAGGATTCAAGGATCATACATACTTGCTTAAAATAACTTTATAAGGAAAGAACAATATGGGCAACCTTAGTTTCTAGGAGTAGATCCGTTATGAAATAGCATATTCATTTCACTTTAGATCATGCCAAAAGAAAGAGGGAAGTGCCTTAACATACCTTAACCATAGTGAGTCCTTAATACCTCTCAAGCTACTCTTCAAACAACTCAACTCAATCTACCATTGCATAAGGAGATTCAAAATCAGTGTTGAATAAAGGCTAAGTCTGCAACTTAAACTTGTAGTTCGTTTATATAAATTCGGGCAGCATCTCCCCTAAAACAAGAGCCTCCTCCAATACCATATACCAACAACAATTACCAGAGAAATCCAGCAATACATAATTATCAATAACAAGACACCATAAAACAACAACACGTCATAACTATTTTATGACGAGCGACAAGCTCCAATTGGAATTCGTATACCTCATATCATCCCTTATAGACTTTTTACTTTAACTTAATAGTATAATTAACATGATAATGAAGTCATTCATCAATAATTACAGCCTTATACCATATATCCATAACAAAGAAAATGATCCACAACTCCAATTATTCTTAATTAGCAACTTTATACACTAGTTCATGTCTAGTTCATCCATTTAACTTAACCAATGCCAAGATAACCTTAAGCACCTGTAGGAACACAATATAATTACCTCCTGCATTGGATTCAAGTCGAAATCGATGTTATATTTAGATTACAACATCCCAACACACCCCAATCAATTCATACAAAAAACGACGACTATAGTAGTGTCCAACGCCCCGAAAATATTACAAAGAATGACTAATCCATCATTTCGCCATTAGGTGGTGTTTCTTCACACAATTTATCTTCCAAAAACTCCATTAAATAGCAGCAAAATATACAGCACAAAAGCTACACGAAACAACCCACAAAATAGTCCATTATAAATCAAATAACTCGAACTCACGGCTTCCGATCACCGTCCCGTGAGTTCTAACTATTATGAAATAAATTAATCAATCTTCCTTGATGTTTAACAGCTTGATACTAGATATTAGGCATTTTTATTAACTTCAAAATACCTTCCAAAACTCAAACTACAAAGAAAAAGAGAGGCTATATAGCGATACTTACGTTGTGGGGATCGTTCTAGTGTTAATGCTTCTTGATTTCGTGCCCGGGATGATGGTATTATTTGAAACCCTTGTAGAGAGCTTAAGGGTGATGTTAGGGTTCTTATTTTGTCGTGATCTCTGGAAATATGCAGAAAGAGACGAGATAAAAGGAGAAATTCTCCATTTTGTTGAAAAGTCAAAAGGTGCTACTTGGCACCCTATAATTGGCTCGTCTTCTAATGCTTATAACTTTTTATACGAGTGTCGTATGAGCAAACGGTTAAAAGAGTTGGAAACTATATTCCAAGACCTTCAATTTGGTATATAATATGTCCCAAAAAGACCTCATATAGCACATGAAATTTATTACTCAAAAAACTTCATTACAAGGCAAATCCTTAGTCGATTTTTCCGCAACTTAAATCCGATTTTTCTCAAACTTTATACTTCATATACAAACATCATATATAGTCATATAATGGATTTAAACTTATTTAAATCATGATTAACAAGTCTCATATTCATCTTAGCTTGCTTAATACTTCGGCAAACCTTTCTTGTCCTTGTAGAATGATTTCATCCTTTTTGAGCTTACATCAATTGACTCATGACGTACTTTCCGGTACAAAAACATGGGTTGTAACACGTTCTTTGGAGATGCCTGGAGGTGAAAGGTGTGTTGGTAGCTTATGTTAGGGCGATAAAGGATATGTGTGATGGAGCTATGTGTAACGACCCAGTCGGTTGTTTCGAGAGTTATAACCCCATTTTTCCATTTCTTCTTCTTTTGTTTCTACAACTGTATTATAAATTACCGGGTTAGTTGGTTCGAGTCCGGAGTGATTTCGGAGAGAGTTGAGATACTTAGTTTCTTAATTGGAAGTTTAAGTTGGAAAAGTTTACCGAATGTTGACTTATGTGTAAACGGCCTCAGATTAGAATTTTGATGGTTTCGTTAGCTCCGTTAGATGATTTTGGACTTAGGAGCGCATCTGGATTGGGTTTTGGAGGTCCGTAGTAGAATAAAGCTTGAAATGCCAAATGTTGAAAGTTTGGAAAGTTTGACCAGGAGTGAAATTTTTGATATCAAGGTCAGATTGGATTTTTGGAAGTTGGAGCATGTTCATAGTGTTATTTATGACGTGTGTGTAAAATTTGATGTCAATCGGACGTGGTTTGATAGGTTTCGACGTCGTTTGTGGAATTTGGAAGTTTAGAAGTTCATTAGGCTTGAATCCGGGTGTAATCCGTATTTTTGATGTTGTTTGGGGTGATTTGAGGGTTCAACTAAGTCCGTATTGGGATATAAAACTTGTTGGTATATTTGGTGAGGTCCCGAGGGCCTCGAGTTGATTTCGGGTGGTTAATGGAACAAGTTTTGAAGTTTGAAGATTGCTGCACTTGGGCTATTGCTGGTGTAATCGCACCTGCAAGGATATTGCTGCCATGTCATACTATTCTAGATTGTCACGCCAAGACCGTGACACTGGCGATACCAGGGTTGCCACGGATTGAGTGGTGAGGTTCTTTAGACGATGTTCCCAGTAGAATGGTTTCATACTTGAAGGCCCAACGAATGGTTGAGAAAGGTTGTTTATCTTATTTGGCCTTTGTGAGGTATATTAGTGCTGAGACCCTTATTATTGATTCTGTTCTGGTGGTGCGAGATTTTCTGGAGGTGTTTCATGCAGACCTACCTAGCATGTTGCCCGATAGAGATATTGACTATGGTATTGACTTGGTGCCAGGCACTCAGCCCATTTCTATTCCTCCATACCGTATAGTATCGGCTGAGTTGAAGAAGCGGCTTCAGGAACTCCTTGAAAAGGGGTTTATTAGGCCTAGTGTGTTACCTTGGGTGCACCGGTTTTGTTTGTGAAGAAAAAAGATGGCTCTATGAGGATGTGCATTAATTATAGGCAGTTGAACAAAGTCACATCAAGAACAAGTATATGTTGCCGTGTATTGATGATTTGTTTGACCAGCTTCATGGAGTAAGGGTGTTCTCCAAGATTGATTTGAGGTTAGGGTTATCACCAGTTGAAGATTCGGGAGTCAGACATTCTTAAGACATCTATCATCACCCGCTATGGTCATTATGAAATCCTTGTGATGTCTTTTGGGCTGACCAATGCTCCAGCAACGTTCATGCATCTGATTAACAATGTATTTTAGCCATATCTCAACTCGTTTGTTATTGTATTCATTGATGATATCCCGGTGTACTCTCGTAGCCAAAAGGAGCATGCCCAGCATTTGTGGATTGTGTTGCAGCGGTTGAGAGAGGAGAAGCTTTATGCCAAGTTCCCCAAGTGTGAGTTTTGGCTCGGTTCAGTGGCGTTCTTGGGGCACGTGGTGTCTAGTGAGGTTATTCAGGTGGATCCGAAGAAGATAGAGGCAGTTCAGAGTTAGCCCAGACCGTCCTCAGCTATAGAGATTTGTAGCTTTCTTGGTTTGCTGGTTATTACCGTCGGTTCGTGCAGGGTTTCTCATCTATTGCATCTCCCTTGACAAAATTGACCCAAAAGGGTGCTTCTTTCAGGTGGTCAGATGAGTGTGTGACGAGCTTTCAGAAGCTCAAGACTGCATTGACCACAACTCCAGTTCTAGTTCTACAATCAGCTTCTGGTTCTTATACAATATATTGTGATGCTTCGCAGATCGGTATTGGGTGTGTGTTGATGCAGGGGGTATAGTGATTGCTTATGTTTCGCGCCAGTTGAAGCCCCATGAGAAGAACTACCCCGTTCGTGATTTGGAGTTGGCTGCCATTGTTCATGGGTTGAAGATTTGGAGGCACTATCTCTATGGTTTGTCTTGTGAGGTATTTACTGATCATCATAGCCTCCAGCACTTGAGCACTTGTTCAACTAGAAGGATCTCAATTTGAGGCAACGGAGATGGTTGGAGCTGCTAAAGGACTATGATATTACTATTCTGTATCACTCGAGGATGGCCAATGTGGTGGTCGAAGCCTTGAGTAGGAAGACAGTGAGTATGGGCAGCCTTGCATTCATTCCTATTGGGGAGAGACCTCTTGCAGTTGATGTTCACGCTTTGGCCAACCAGTTCGTGAAATTGGATATTTTGGAACCTAGTCGAGTTCTAGCTTGTGTGGTTTCTCGGTTTTCCTTATTTGATCACATCATAGAGTGTTAGTATGATGATCCGTATTTTCTTGTCCTCAAGGACATAGTTCAACATGATGATGCCAGAGATGTGACTATTGGTGAGGATGGGGTGTTGAGGATGTAGGACTGGATATGTGTGCCCAATGTAGATGGGATACAGAAGTTGATTCTTGAAGAGGCTCACAGCTCGTGGTATTCCATACATCCAGGTTCTGTGAATATGTACAAGGACCTGAGGAAGCACGATTGGTGGAAGATAATGAAGAAGGATATAGTTGGGTTTGTAGCTTGGTGTTTCAACTGTCAGTAGGTCAATTATGAGCATCAGAGACCAGGTGGCTTGCTTTAGAAGATAGAGATCCAAGAGTGTAAGTGGGAGCGAATCACCATGGATTTTGTAGCTAGGCTCCCACGGGCTTCAAGGAAGTTCAATGCTATTTGGGTGATTGTGGATTGGCTGACCAAGTCCGCACACTTCATTCCTGTGAGTACTACTCATTTTTCAGATAGAATGGTTGAGATTTACATCAAGAGATTGTTCGCCTACATGGTGTTCCAGTTTCCAACATTTCAGACATAGGCACATAATTTACATCGCAGTTTTGGAGAGCCATGCAGCGAGAGTTGGGCACTCAGGTTGAGTTGAGCATGGCATTTCACCCTCAGACGGATGGAGAGTCCAAACGCACTATTCAGATATTGGAGGACATGTTACGTGCTTGTGTCATTGATTTTGGTGGTTTATGAGACCAGTTTCTGCTGCTCGCGGAGTTTGCTTACAATAACAGTTATTAGTCGAGTATTCAGATGGCTCCATATGAGGCTTTATATGGGAGGCAGTGTAGGTCTCCAGTAAGTTGGTTTGAGCCGGACGAGGCTAGGTTATTGGGCACTGACTTGGTTCAGGATGCTCTGACAAGGTTAAATTGATTCAGGAGTGGCTTCGCACAGTGCAGTCGAGATAGAAGAGTTATACTGATAGGAAGGTTTGTGATGTGTCTTACATGGTTGAGGAGAAGGTTCCGCTGAAGGTTTTACCCATAAAGGATGTTATGAGGCTCGGGAAGAAGGGCAAGTTGAGCCTCGGTTCATTGGGCCTTTTAAGGTACTTCAGAGGATTGGGGAGTTGGCTTACAAGCTTGCCTTGCCACCTATCTTGTCGAGTGTGCATCTAGTATTTCATGCTTTTATGCTCCAAAATTATATCGGCGATCCGTCTCATATTTTGGATTTCAACACGGTTTAGTTGGATGGTGATTTGACTTATGATGTGGAGCCGGTAGCTATTTGGAGCGGCAGGTTCGAAAGTTGAGGTTAAAGGATATAGCTTCAGTGAAAGTGCAATGGAGAGGTCGGCCCATGGAAGAAGCTACTTGGGAGACCGAGCGGGAGATGCAGAGAAGATATCCACACCTATTCGAGGCTCCAGGTATGTTTCTAGACCCGTTCGAGGACGAACATTTATTTAAGATGCGGAGAAGATAACCATGTTCCCCCATTTTCTGCTTCACAACTGTATTATGAATTACCGGGTTAATTGGTTCGGGTTCGGAATGATTTCGGAGTGAATTGAGACACATAGTGTCTTAATTGGAAGTTTAAGTTGGAAAAGTTGACTGAATGTTGACTTATATGTAAACGACCTTGGATTTGAATTTTAATGGGTTCATTAGTTCCGTTAGGTAATTTTGGACTTAGGAGCGCGTCCAGATTGCATTTTGGAGGTCCGTAGTAGAATTAGGCTTAAAATGCCGAAAATTAAAATTTTAAAAAGTTTGACCGGGAGTGGACTTTTTGATATTGGGGTTGGATTGAATTTCCGTAAGTTGGAGCAGTTTTGTGGTGTCATTTGTGACGTGTGTTCAAAATTTGAGGTCAATCGGACATGGTTTGATAGGTTTCGGCGTCGTTTGTGGAATTTGAAAGCTTAGAAGTTCATTAGGCTTGAATCCGGGTGTAATCCATGCTTTTGATGTTGTTTGGGGTGATTTGAGGGTTTGCCTAAGTCCGTATTAGGATGTAGGACTTGTTGGTATATTTGGTTGAGCTCCCGAGGGCCTCGGGTTGATTTCGGGTGGTCAACGGAACAAGTTTTGAAGTTGCAAGTTTTAAGATTGCTGAAGTTGGGCTGCTGCTGGTGTAATCACACCTGCAAAGATATTTCCGTAGGTGCGATGAGAGTGGCGCAGATGCGGAGATGGATTTTGCTTGGGAAAATCACAGGTTCAAATGAGAGTGTGCATCTGCGAGCTCGAAGGTGCGAGGGTGGATCCGCAGATGCGAGAGGTGAGGATTTGGTTGTTTCCGCAGAAGCGGACGAAGGACCTTAGATGAGCGTCTGCAGGTGCGAGACCTAGAGTGCAGGTGCGGGCCTAGTGGTTTAAGTGACTTTCTTCAAAAGCGGAGTTTTAACCGCAGAAGCGGCTCCGCAGGTGCAAAAAGCTTATGCAGAACATATAAATACGAGACATATTCGAGATTTTTCACCATTTTCACATTTTGGGACTCAGATTTTGGAGGATTTTGAAGTGATTACTGAGGTAAGCTCCTTGTGTCTATTTATCTTCGATAATGGTGTTTCCCCACTGATTTTGCACCTAATTAGTGTGATTTTGAAGTGAAATTTGGGAGTTTAGTGCTTGACAATTGGAGAGTGAATTTGGGAAATTAGATGACCAAATGGTGTTGGATTTTGATAAATTTAGTATGGTTAGACTCGTGAATGAAAGGGCTTTCGGGTTTTCTGACTTTTGTCGAATTTCGAGACATGGGCATGGGGGCCGGGTTGAGCCAATTTCGGATTTTGGTCTAATTTAGTAGTTTTCTTGTGGAATTGATCCCTTTAGCGTATATTAATTGTATTGTACTGCTTGTGGCTAGATTCGAGACATTTGAAGGCCGACTCGCGAGGCAAGGGCATTTTGGAGTAGAGTTTCGCTCAGATTGAGGTAAGTAACAGTTATAAATATGGTTCTGCGGGTATGAAACCCCGGATTTTGTGTCGTGTGATTATTTTGGAGGTGACATACATGCTAGATGATGGGCTTGTGGGCGTCACCGAAGGAATTATGACTTGGTCCGTCCCGTGAGACTGTACTGCCGAAAAGCTTATTGTTAACTACATCCCTAGTGAGCGCATGTACCTATTGAATATGAGTACTGAGGGCTGAGAGCTGAGAGCCGAGTGATTGAGCTGTTGAGATGAGGTGAGTGACTGTTTCCCTGAGAGGTTGTACTTTCTTTTATTGGTTGTTGTACTTAGTTGATATCTGTCATTATTGTTAAATTTCTAGAAGATTTTATATCTGGTTTACTTGAACTTGAAACTGTATAAAACTGATTTGACTTAAACTGCCAGATTTGAAAGCATGTCTATTCTTTACTGAAATTACTGAAATGTACTGCACTTGTATAGCTCGTCACTGCTTCTCAATTACTTATTCATTATTGTTATTTACTGAGTTGGATGTACTCACGTTACTCCCTGCACCTCGTGTGCAGATCCAGATATTTCCGGACACGATGGACGTTGAGCTCGTGCGTGATCGAGTACCAGAGATTTACGAGGTAGCTGCCGGCGCTCGCAGCTCTTGATCTCATTCTTTGTTATCTTTCTTTCTTGTATTGACATTTAGACATAGACTCTTGTAGACACTATTTTTCTTAGACTAGTTGTCTAGATATTCATAACTTGGTGACACCCCGATATTTGGGGCTATATTTCTGTATTGTATTTTTGAGTTTAACTCATGTTTCTATGAAAACTTTGTTATGAAAAAGCTTTTGGTTTATCTTTTATGAAATATCGAAGTATTTTGAAAATCGGCTTGCCTAGTACCATCGATAGGCGCTATCACGACAGGTTAGAGTTTTGAGTCGTAACATTATGACTAGGGTTACGATTGTGGGAGGTGACTCAGAGCATTTCCCAATGGTTATGGGGTTATACCAAGGATCTGCACTCAACCCGTTCTTATTTGCCCTAGAAATGGACGCACTGGCACATCATATTCAAGGGGAGGTGCAATGGTGTATGCTGTTCATTAATGATATAGTTCTGATTGATGAGAAACGGTGCGACATTAATGAGAGACTGGAGATATGGAGGCAGGCCTTGGAGTCTAAAAGTTTTAAGTTGAGTAGGATTAAGATAAATTTTTGGAGTGTAAGTTTAGCAACATGACGGGGGAAGCGGACGTGGAAGTGAGGCTTGACTCACAAGTCATCCCCAAGAGAGAAAGTTTCAAGTACCTGGGGTCAATTATCTAGGGAGATGGGGAGATCGATAGGGATGTTACGCACCGTATTGGGGTGGGATAGATGATATGGATGTTAGTGTCTTGAGTCCTGTGTGACAAAAATGTGCCATCAAAACCTAAAGGTAAGTTCTATAGAGTGATGGTTAGACCGACCATGTTGTATGAGGCTGAGTGTTGGCCAGTAGAGAATTCACATACCCAGAAGATGAAAGTAGCAGAAATGAGGATGTTGAGATGGATGTGCGGGCACACTAGGTTAGATAAGATTAGGAATGAAGATATTCGGGAGAGGGTAGGCGTGGCTCCGATGGATGACAAGATGCGGGAAACGAGGTTTAGATGGTTCGGGCACGTGCGAAGGAGAAGCCTAGATGCCCCGATTAGAACGTGTGAGCGGTTGGCTTTGGCAGGTACGAGAAGAGGTAGAGGGCAACCTAAGAAGTATAGGGGCGAGGTGATCAGGCAGGACATGGCGCGACTCTAGATTTCTGAGGACATGACACTTAATAGGAAGGTATGGAGGTCGAGTATTAGGGTTGTAGGTTAGGGGGTAGTCGAGCATTTTCCTCTTTGTAGTTTGTTCCGGCTAGTGTGATAAAGTTTTGTGTAGGACTGCTAGCGGTTTATGCTGTGTTTCACACTTTTGCATAGTATTTGTGTTATTGCCCTTCCATTAATTTGTTGTCTCTCACGATATTGATATTATTTTTTTGATTTTTATTGTTGTTACTGATATTTTGTTTCTGAACCGAGGATCTCCCGGAAACAGTCTCTCGTTATCCCGGAGGTAAGGTTTGCTACACTCTATCCTCTTAGACCACACTAATAAATTCTACTGAGTTGTTGTTGGTGTTGTCGTCCCTCTCTCCCCCCGTCATATTCTCATCCCTACAAATAAGAGAAAATCCCTAGAAGTGACTATGATGAGGACGGCAACGGTAGTTAGCAATGGCATTGGCATGTGAAACGATTTTCGTCTCCAATTCTAACTCAAATGGGAAAAGCAAAATCCGATACCTTAAGACCGAGATATAAGAAAAAGTAACAATAAATTGAACTTATTATCCCAACATCAATATTCACATTAACTTATGATTTCTATATTAGATTAGTAGTTCACAATTCCTTTACCAGACTAACTTTGAACCTATTTTTTCTTCCCTCTATTCTTTTTCTTTTTTTAAAAATTAAAAAAATAGTTCTAATTCCCATCTTGTATATCAATGTATCTCTAACATCTATATTTATGTATATCCACAATAAATTATGTGTTATACATTGAGATATAAAATGTAAGAAAATAAAATTTTGATATATATTTTGATATACAAAGAAGGAAAATAAGTTTTTGATATACATTTTAATATACGGAAAAAAGGAAAAAATAAACTTGTTGTAGACGTGTAATTTTTTATCCTCCCCAAGATTTTTCATATTGCAGCATGTAAATATTTAGTTTAGGGCTAATATCGCTATTTCAACTAATTTTGACTCTTTTACTTTATTTTATCACAAAAAATAAAAATTACAAAAAGTAGTTTCATTAATATTTTATAGTCATTTTTAATCTTGAAAAATACCAAAAAAATAGTTTCATTTTAGGTTTATCTTTAATAGTTTATTTTAATTAATCAGGAATAGTCTTACATTTTTATAAATACCTTATACTATTTTAAATAAGGAAAACTTAGGCCCTTAGTTAATGAAATCCAAATTTTCTAAGAAGCCAAATTATTAGTTTATTCAAGACAATTTTAACTGAATTTTGGGCGAGAAGATAACCAATTTCGGACTAGCTCTTAAGCCCAAACCTCCCATTGTCCCAAAATTAACCCTTAGCCCAATACCCCTTCCGTTTAATTGAATCCTAGACATATACACGTAAGGGGAGGAGCTGAAAATAGACCCTAGACCTACGCCTAAAAACCTTACACTCGATTAGATCCTATGAGTCGTTACACCCAAACACACACACCCCCTAATCGACTCATCTTCTTCAACTAAGAAGCAACGCCGTTTTGGACCCATCGAGAACCCCCCCTCCCCCCTCCATCGTTCTTCTCTTCTTCTGGGAAAGAACCAGCAGCTACACCTTAAAGGAAAACCACACGCCAACCCCACCTAAAAAATCTGAACTTTTCCCATCACCTCCACAAATTTCCCATCAATTTCACTCAAAGAATTCACAAGCCCAAAACCAAAACTCACAGCACAAGCCAAGAACTACGACAAGGACGACGAGTGGGGTCCAGAAGTGGAGGAGTAGCGAAATTGAATTGCTGAAGAAACAGTTGGTTGATCGACATAACTCGACGGAGAAAATCGAGCGAAATAGTAGTCCACGGATATCTCCAGATCCTCGTCGCCACTCCCGTTTCTTCATCTCCATCGCCGCCAGACCTCCACCAGCGGCTAGACCAGCAGCGCTAGACAGTCGGTGTTGTCACGATTCTGTTTCTGCTTCTTTCACGTTTCACAAATGATGGTCCAGTTTCGAACTAGCTAGGATTTGTGTTCAATACCATCTCTGTTCAATCGCAATCGAAGTTTGAGTTTCGAAAATCCGTTCGAGGCAGAAGTTTTCCGTCGAGGTCTCTGATTCCGTCTCTGATTCCGTTTTTCTTGAGGTCAATCTTCATCTCTTTCTTTATTAAGGTTAAATTTTGGTGTTATGTGCATATGAGGGTTCATTTCTACTGTGTGTATTTCTGTATGTACGATTGTGATTCAAAGTGGTGGTATTGTTGTTGAAAGTTGATTTTTGTACCAAAGTTAAATTTGGGTTTTATGCGTGTGCTGTTTGGTTGTTGTATTATTGTTATGAGATTTTGGGTTTTCGCTTCAAATAAGCAAAGTGATTTTTAATGTGATGATTGGCTCATTCTTCCTAGTTTTTCTATCGTCTGAGTTTTGTTGGGATAGTCAAGATTATTTTAGGCATCTAGCCATCTACATAAGCTGCTGGATCAATTTTTGGTTAAGTTTAGTCCAATCATTCTTCCAATCTCGCCGTCATCGAGTGATCTGTTTCGTTGTGGTATTCTGTTGTTGTGAGATTCCGTTAAATATTTTCCTAAGTCTTGAGGCAGTTCTTCTTGTTATGGGATTTCATTTCTGGTTCTCTGTATTCTTAACCAACGATTTCTTAAGAATTAGAATTAGATGGACATAGTGATTTAAATAATATCAGTGATGGGTTAAATGATTTCTTTTGCTTAGTTCAACAAGGGTTGTAGTAATCCGATCCTTGTAAATAAACATATCTAGCCACTCATTTAGTTCATAATAATTGATTACTGAACATGTTCCTAAATCGTTAGTATGCCTTTATGCACATTCTCGTAACAAATATATCGTGATTGTGTACACGTTCGCGTGATATAATTATGTTTCTTAAAAATAAAATTGAAGTATGCGTTCGCGCAATTTCGACTAAACTTTCTTAATAATAGCAAAGCGTTATTAATTGTGGACACATTCGCGTGACATGATTTTTAACGCGCCAAACAAATGGGTACACGTGCGCGTGACCTATTTAAAGATAATTTCTTAATTAAAAGAGGTAAATGCACATAGGTTCTAAAATAAGTAATTAGACAATTTGATTAAGCCAAGTATGATCAAAGCCACCGTGCTAAAATCACGGAATTCGGGAGTGCATAACACCTTCTCCCGGGTTAACAAAATTCCTTACCCAGATTTATGTGTTCGCAGACCATAAATAGAGTCAAACTTCCTCGATTCGGGATTTTAAACCGGTGACTTGGGATACCATAAATTATCCCAAGCGAGGACTCTGATTTTAATTTAAATAATCTCGTTTCGATTGTCACTTAAATTGGAAAAAACTCCTTTTACCCTTTCGGGGTAGTAAAAAAGGAGGTGTGACAGCTCTAGCGACTCTGCTGGGGAACAAGAACCCAGAATCTCTGGTTCAGAGTTAAAGAATTCGAGCTTGTTAATATGATTATTACTTGGCTTTATTTATTGTTCATATTATTATATTATGTGAACCTTTTGTGCTAAATGTTATCTGTTTGTCGCTTTAATATTATTTGAATTGTATATAACTGCTTCCTTATGCCACCTCTCTGAGTCTTCTGAAAATGGTGCACACGTTCACGTGACCCACTTTTTCTGTAGAAATTATACCAAATAGAACGAGGTTGGGCCAGCAACAAGGCCGAGTAGACTTTAATGCTCCTGGTACGTTGCCCCCTCTTCGGCCCTAGTTGTCTACTCGGGTAACCCAAGTCTAGAACACAACCTAAGGATTTAAACCTAGAAAAATACAGCCTCATGCCGGATCCCTAGTAGGAACGTTTGTTTGCATCACATGCATTTGACTTAGGGGACTCAACACAGGGGTTGGATCCGTCTAGGACAGGTGTACCCCAAATAAAAGACCATCCTGATGCATCCTAATGTGCTACATGTTGCAATCTTCGAGGGTAGAAGGGGTCATTTGGCGGACTAGTGAGGTTTGAGGGTAAGTAAAAAAAAAGAGGGTGAAGTGTGAAAAAAAAAAACAAGTAGGGCCCGATTATGTTTTCTGTCATATTTTTTGTTAAGAAAAAATAAACATGAAAAATCCATAAAAATTTTGCATTTTCCCATCATTTTCCAAAAAAAAAAAAAAAAAAAATCCAAAAGAGTTTACACGTTTCGCCATTTTTCAAAAAAGGACAAAAAAAATATTTTCTCTAAATTAGTTATTTTTTTTAATTCTCGCCCGTATCCAATCTGCCCGAACTACGCATACCTGATTCTCATTTTTCGGGGCGGGATACGTAGGCAACCCACATAGGGTCCGGTCTTCCTAGTGAGTCTTATGTTCTTGGCTTCGCAGGGTCTTAGCCAAATCTTGCATTTTTAGCCACTTTTAGCCGCATAGGTTAATTTTAAAAAAAATAGTCACAATCATGTCTTGCATGTGTCCCACAGGAAGGGTTATTGTCTCACATAGCGTTCTACGTCTTTAACTTTATTTGGTCTTAATTTTCTCATACAGGTGTGGACTTACTTACCGTAGTTTGAGCATGACAGACACCCCAGGACCATCCAGTCAAGATCGCTCATTCAGGAGTTGCTCAAGGAGATTTTTTTACTTTTTTATTTTTATGTTTGAGTCTGTTTTTCTTTTTATGTCGTGTTTTACCTTCTAGTTCTGTACAGTAGTATCAAGTCTTTTAAAAGATGTTGAAGTCTGTCATAGTCCAGTAAGTTTGTCGAGTTTTTTTGTTATTATATTTCCTATTTTGCATTTGAAAAATGTGTTGTAAATCAAAATCCAAAAAAAAAATAAGAAGATATTTTGCATTTTTATATTTCCGTTAGAATTTTCTTTCGAAATACTACTCCTAGAAATGAAAAAAAATAATTTGAGGTGGTTTTTCTTTAGGAAATTAATATCTAGAACTCAAAATAAAAAATTGCTTTTATATTTCATTTAGTTTATTAAGACTAAAAATTCAAAAAAAAAAAGAATTTTCTTTTAACACCTCTGTAATAGTTTTCTTTTAAGATATTAATTCCAAAAATCCAAAAAGATCTTCTTTGGGAAATTAATGAAAAAAAAATTCTTTTATTTTTACTAGAACTTTAGGACATTGTACATAGAAGAAAGTAACATACCTTATCATTTGTTTTTCTTTAGAATTTCTCCTTTAGGTAATTAAATATTAAAATCCAAAAATAATTTTTTATCTTTTTCATTTCTCGTTTGGAAATCTTTCTTTAGGGATATCAAATGAAAATTCAAAATACTTTTCTTTGGTTTATTCTTTAGATTTCCTTCCTAAAAAAAGAATCAAAAAAATATCTTTCTCTTGTAGGTTTTTTTCCCTTAATAATTTCTCATAGAGTATTTGTTCCAAAAGAAAATATATGCTCGATAAACTTGAGTTTAGAATAGATTATAGAACATTAAGTCTAGAAAAGTCAACAAAAAAAGGTTTTACTTCTTTTATTTCTCTTTTCTCATTAGAGTAGTCATCAAGATAAAAAGAAAAAAAAAGAAAAAAAAAAGAAAAAAAAAAGAAAAAAAAAGAAAAAGAAAATGAGAACGTTAGTCTATTTACTTTATTCCCGATCTTTCCGAACTACGCAAAGATCTGATTCATATAGCGTCATGATACGTAGGTAACCTACATAGGGTTCGATCGAATCATTTTTTTTATTTTATTAAAAGAAAAGGAAAAAAAAAGGAAAAAGGGATAAAATCATGGGATGTGAGAAATGAGAGGAAAGAAAAGAGCGATAATAAACAAAAAAAAAGAAGGAACATGAATAAGTAAGTGCTAGAAAAACAAAGAAAAGAGAGGATTGAAATGAACAAATTGGGATGATGCTAACTGACCTTCGTATCCTCGAAATCATTTTAGAACCGATAACTGTGGCTAGGTGCATTGCACATAAAGTGAGATTATCTTATGTTAAATGGCCTAACTCTAACGTGATGACTTCATCTTCATAGTAGAAAGGTGATTGGTTTGTGGTTGTTAAAGTAATAACTCTTCTCTACAACATAATGTCGAAAGGCAATGGCAGACGACAACGTAATCGAGTCAGTTACTGGGGCCCAAAAGCAATTGGTTGAACAGGATAATGAGTTGGTTGAAGAGGTAAGGATGTTAAGACAACACATGGCCGACATGTATCAGGCTTGGATGACTGAGAAGGCACCACCCCCGCCACCACCTAGCTTCTTAGATGCTACCCTTACCCAAACTCCGATCATAGTGCCCGATGATCCCCCATACTCTCCAGATCCACCTGCTTATCATAGCTTTCTCAACCACCCTAGTAGCTCCATCACTCGTCCTCCAATTACCTTTCCCCAATATTGCCCTCCTGTCATATCCACTATCCCCAACAATGAACATCCTATCAAAGCTCATGATGCAGAATATTACCCCTCAGAGGTTGCCCACAAGGTTCCTGACACAATTAGAACCCTCGGAATGAGCCTTATGTTGAAAATGAAAAGGTCACAGGAAAAGAAGGGCGAGATGAGATATCCAGGAAGCTGAAAAGTATAGAACAGTCCTTAAGGAGCATGCAAGGGATGAGAAATTAGATTAACATGTCTTACAATAACTTGTGTATGTTCCCTGATGTTCATCTGCCCGCGGGGTTTAAAATGCCAAAGTTTAACTTGTATGATGGGCGTGGGGATCCAGTAGCCCATCTGAGGGGTTATTGCAGTGAAATGAGAAGTGTTGGCGGGGAAGATAATTTATTGATGGCATATTTCAGTGAGAGCTTGACTGGGGAAGCCTTGCAATGGCATACTCGTCAAGATGTCGGTAAGTGGCATACATGGGGTGACATGACTCAAGATTTTGTGCGACACTTTCAGTACAATATAGACATTGTCCCAGAATGTTCCTCCCTATCTCAGATGGAAAAGAAACCCAAGAAAAGTTTTTGGGAATTTTGGTTTAGATGGAACGAACAAGTTGCTCGGGACAGTCCTCTCATTGATAGAAAAGATGTTGCTGAGCCCCGCCAATGACAGGATCCAGTGGGCATTCCTGCTAAATGCTTTCAGCCTCAATACTGACTCTATGAACATCTCCAAACTCTACATAATCCACCCCAGTATTATCATTCGAACAACATATGGCCATCTGTTCAACCACTGGGTCACTCCAAAAGGCGAGCACGAGCACTGCAAAAGCTTCACCAGCCTCCACAAAATTTTCAAGTGCCCCATAACCCACATTCAAGCCGAGGGTGTAGAAGGGAACAAAGGCTGAAAGATAATTTTACACCAATAGGAGGGTCCTATGCAAGTTTGTTTGAGAGATTAAAGCATTACGACATGATTGCACATATTCCTCTAAATTATATAGACCCACGTGCGAGAAGCTTTGACCCTGCTAAAAGTTGTGAATACCATTCCAATGCCCAGGGACACAATATTGAAGATTGTCGTGCTTTGAAAAGAGAAATAGAAAGAATGATTCAAGAAGGAATAATTGTGGCCCAAGGCAGTAATACCCCAAATGTCACACATAATCCTCTACAGGTACATGACAACGCACAAATTATTGGGATAGTTTGCAATGACGAAGGTTTGGTCAAAGGAGCCAATGAGCCACTTGGTGAAGTTAATGATGTTGAAATTAGTAATGGTCTTGGTGATATTGATGTGGAACTCAGTGGCTAAGATGCCGTTCTTGGTAATTGGAAAGACGTTCCATCTCTTGGTTAGCCGGGGAAGAGTCGTGGTGGTTTATTTTGTTGTCATTTCTGTTGTCCGAGTTATTTTCAGGGTTATAATCCGGATATTGTCTTGTGACTCAAACCCTTCTATCCTTTTATTTTGGCTAGTTTGTTTAGTCGTAATAGCTCGTTTAGTGTTACTTAGGTTTTTCCAGGGTTGTAACCCTAATGTATTTTGCTTGTTTTGTTGTTTAAACCCTGTCACCGTCTGTCTAACGCAATTCTCTATTTTCTGTTATTTCTAGTCATTTTTGTTTAGATCTCTTTCCCTTTTATAGTTCTTTTCTTGCTGGCTCTAGTGACATGACATGCACGCATAATTCTAGGTCTGGTCTTAAAAGTTAGTTTAATCATGAAGCAATGAAATAATTTTGAAGATGATAGGGACATTTGAGGGAAATAAGTAAAGTCATATTGAGATCATTTAAAGCCCGAACTGTGTGAAACTGGGACAGATAATTGGGGAAGTTAATAGGATGACAAGAATTCGTTAAAGGAGAGTAGATCCCCGACAATTTGAAGCGAGCAACTTTGAGTTCAAGTGCATCTCAAGTAACAAGTTAAAGCCAAAGGATTTTTCTCCAAACAGACGGAGGGTATCCATTGTGAAGAATAAATAACCCAACGAGAGTTCTATACTTGACAAGGCACTAAAAAAAGTGGTAGGCATATCAGTGATATCAATGTCGAAGCTGCAAAAGAAATATTGTGCATGGTTTTCTTTTTTATTCTCAAGTTGAACGTGTTGTACTTGGCATTTTGCAGGGATTGGGAGGCTCTCTTTCATCTACCCGAACACTTATACTATTTTGTACCCCTTTGAGCTTGTGTTGAATTCTTTGATCTCCCCTCTTTTGGAATCAAGTTAGAGTCATGCGAATTTTTTTTATGTCCCCATAGGTTTATTTTAAAAGGTTCATTCCAAAAAGAAAATTAAAAAAAAAAATAAGAAAAAAGAAGACAAGAGAAAATAAGAAAAAAAGAAAGAAAAAGAAAAGAAAAGAAACATAAAAAATAGCAACAACAAAACGTATCTTTTTTGAACTACGTTCGACCTGATTCTTGTCAACACAAGATACGTAGGCAGCCTTACGGTTCGGTCAAATCAAATAAAATATTTCATAATCCCACGAAGTCGAGAGTGGAGCAGTCTTTCTTAGAAATTTCATCTCAAAAAGAAAAAAAAGATTCAAATTTCCTTCTTTTCGAAATTGGGGCAAAGTTTTTAGAATGGATTCCAAAAGTTGTAAATAAATTAACCCTGTTATCTTAGTTATTTTGAGCCTCTATGATATCCTTTCTTTCTAACCCTATCCAAAAGCCATATTATAGTAAAAAAAAAAAAGACCTCCCAGATAATCTTTAAGAATGATGAGTTAGTCATGCCAAGAGCATATGATATTTTTACCATGATTAAGGCCTTGTCATCTGCAGAATTAGAGAAAATAAGAAGAAAAGAACAAAATGAGAGAGTCTTATTGGTGAAAACCTTCACAGGCACCATAAGGCGACGAGAAGTTGAGAGAAAGAAAAAATGAGGGAGGCTTGATGGTGAAAACTCTTCGGGCACCATAAGTCGAATAAGGATCATGAATCAGATAGGATAATCGAAGCATTGAAGCCCCATTTCATGACTTAGAGATACAACAAGAGTTGGACATTAGACTTGCTTGACAGATTAGGCCACATGTGCATGTCATGGTCATTAGAGTTGGTATCCACATCTGATAAGTTTCTATTTTGTAGTTTTCTTGTTAGGAATCATCTCTTTCCATTGTCCTTTACTCTGTTCCTTTTTTCTTGTTTACTTCCTCTTCCTAAGTATGTTTGGTCAGAACAAGTGAGAAATGACTTCAAAATTTGCCACCAACTTTCCAATTGCATAAAACGGGATCTGGCTAATACATCAAAGTGACATAAGTCAGGAAAGAACAACATGCATACTGAGTTGGTAACAATCAACGCGCTTTGGGATTCATGTGAAATACAAAGGTTTGGTATATGTCAATTCATGAACAATGCAACAGATCGAGGATGTTGGGTGAACGAATCAAAGGTATTTTCTGTGATAAGGTTGACAGAGAAAGTGGTTAACTAATGACAAGCAAGGTCTTCCAAGTGGAAATCAAAGTTATCATGACAAGTGAAAGAGCAATAGACCTCAAGGCAAAGGTCAGTGGTTTAAGTCAGAAAAGAACATCGTATGCACTGAGTGGGTGGCAATTGACGTGCTTTGGAATTCATGTGAAACACAAAGGTTCAGTATTTGTCAATACATGAGGACAATGCAATAGATGAATGGTATTGGGTTTGAACGGATCAAAGGTATTTTCCGTGATAAGGGTGATAGAGAAAATGGTTAGTCAATAAACAGGCAAGGTCTTTCGAGTTGAAATCGCAGTTATCATGGGAAGTGAAGGAGCAATCGCCCTCAAAGTCAAGGACGCAAACCAACCACCATGTTTAAACTCACAAGTTTTCTTTGATTGAAACAGGGGCAGGAATTTTTTTTTGTTTCGGAGAAATCCTCCATGAAGAAAGCAAGCGCCAGACAGGCTCGACAGTAAGTTTCTAGTACCCCCCTGGATAATAGGATTCAGTAGGTTCTGAGACCCTCACAAGTTATAAGGTCTGACGAGAGTTTTACTTTTAGGAAATATAATTTAGCATTTAAGTTTTTCACTTTTGAGATGAGACTTGGTTTGAAATTTTTCAGGATAAGGGAATTTAGCTTAGAACTTATTTTGATAACAAGAATTGATTAACACTCACAGATGTTACTAATATCAAACTGGGGCAGAAAAATTTCTTTTGTTTTATCTGTTTTGTTGTAATCAGGAGCCCACCTGGAGAACAAGGGAAGACAACACGAGTATCAAGAATAAGACAATTCAGGTTCAGCAATCAGGCACCCCGTGAAGAACAACGAAATACAGTTCAAAGAAAAAGTAGTCTCAAGAAAAAGCAGTTTAGGGTCAATGAGGCGCCCACCTAGAGAACAATGGAAGACGACACAAGTTCAAAGGAAAGCGGATCAAGCTCAGCAATCAGGCGCCCACCTAGAGAAAAAAGGAAAATGGTTCAAGCTTCAAGGCAAAATAGTTTCAAGTAACAAGAGGAGATGAGTCAAGTTCAGCAATCAGGCGCCCACCTGGAGAACAAAGAAAAATAGCTTAAGTTTCAGGGAAAAACAGTTCAAATTTCAGCAATCAGGCGCCCACCTGGAGAACAAGGGAAGACAATTCAGGTCTCAAGGAAAAGCACTTTCAAAGGAAAGCAGTTCAAGTTTCAGCAATTAGGTTCCCACCTAGAGAACAAGGGAAGACAGTTCAAGTTTTAAGGAAAAGCAGTTTCGAAGGAAGACAGTTCACGTTCAGAAATCAGGCGCCCGCCTCGAGAATAAGGGAAGACAGTTCAAGTTTCAAGGAAAAGCAGTTTCGAAGGAGGGCAGTTCAAGTTTTGGCAATCAGGCACCCATCTAGAGAACAAGGAAAGCAGTTAAAGTTTCAAAGAAAGATAGTTCAGTTTTGGCAATTAGGCACCCACCTGGAAAACAAGGGAATTCACTTCAGAATGTAATTCAAGTCAGCAACAAAAGAAGCTCGCGACAAGAATGCGAGTCAATAGTCTGAGATGATCAACGAAAGTTAGTCACAATCCCGAATAAAAAAAAAGAAAGAAAGACAAGAAGTGAATCCAAATGCAGAAGTTGATGAAAGATATAAGCTGCTCAACACATGGCTGATGTCACAAGCATGGTGTGTCCGGTTTGGATCCGAAAAGCTGAAGAAGAATGAACTAGCACCTGCAACTAGCAAGCGTCAAGGTTCAAATCCAAAGTCTGCATGAAGAACCATTCAAGACTCAAGATCAAGCTTCAGAAGACTTATAGATAGGAATCTTGTAACTCATAGTTGACAAACTTAGTTAGTATTTTTCATTTTTTGATTTTGATGTAATAACAGGACCGCAGACCGGAACCTCGACGAAATGGCACCTCGATCGGCTCTCCACCTCGGTTTATCCATCATCTCACTCACTTCTGAACTACACGTGGCCTGATTCCTATATAGCCAAGGATATGTAGGCAGCTCAGATACCAGGGCTCAGTCACATTCTCTTTTCTCTTAGTTTTTGGTCTCCCTAAATAAGGGTCGGGTCAAAAAACCTGTCTAGTCGTTCTTTGTCTGAAAATACTTCGTGTTTCCAGTCAAAGAGGGGCAGCTGTAGACGTGTGATTTTTGACCCTCCCCAATATTTTTCATATTTTAGCATGTAAATATTTAGTTTAGGCCTAATATCGCTATTTCAACTAATTTTGACTCTTTTATTTTATTTTATCACAAAAAATAAAAATTACAAAAAAATAGTTTCATTAATATTTTGTAGTCATTTTTAATCTTGAAAAATACCAAAAAAACAGTTTCATTTTAGGTTTATCTTTAATAGTTTATTTTAATTAATCAACACACTAGTTAATGAAATCCAGATTTTCTAAGAAGCCCAATTGTTAGTTAATTCAAGACAATTTTAGCTCAATTTTGGGCAAGAAGATGACCCAATTTCGGACTTGCCCTTGAGGCCAAACCTCCCATTGCCCCAAAATTAACCCTTAACCCAACACCCGTTACCTTTAATTGAATCCTAGACATATACACATAAGGGGAGGAGCTGAAAATAGACCCTAGACCAATGCCTAAAAACCTTACACTCGATCAGATCCCTATGAGCCGTTACACCCAAACACAGCCCCCCCCCCCCCTCCCCCAACCAATAGACTCCTCATCTTCTTCAACTAAGAAGCAACGCCGTTTTGGACCCATTGAGAACCCCCCCCCCCCCCCCCCATCGTTCTTCTGCTTCTTCTGGGAAAGAACCAGCAGCTACACCTTAAAGGAAAACCACACGCCAAGCCCACCTAAAAAATCTGAACTTTTCCCATCACCTCCACAAATTTCCCATCAATTTCACTCAAAGAATTCACAAGCCCAAAACCAAAACTCACAGCACAAGCCAAGAACTACGACAAGGACGACGAGTGGGGTCCAGAAGTGGAGGAGTACGAAATTGAATTGCTAAAGAAACAGTTGGTTGATCGACATAACTCGACGGAGAAATCGAGCGAAATAGTAGTCCACGGACATCTCCAGATCCTCGTCGCCACTCCCGTTTCTTCACCTCCATCGCCGCCAGACCTCCACCAGCGGCTAGACCAGCAGCGCTAGACAGTCGGTGTTGTCACGATTCTGTTTCTGCTTCTTTCACGTTTCACAAATGATGGTCCAGTTTCGAACTAGCTAGGATTTGTGTTCAATACCATCTCTGTTCAATCGCAATCGAAGTTCGAGTTTCGAAAATCCGTTCGAGGCAGAAGTTTTCCGTCGAGGTCTCTGATTCCGTCTCTGATTCCGTTTTTCTTGAGGTCAATCTTCATCTCTTTCTTTATTAAGGTTAAATTTTGGTGTTATGTGCATATGGGGGTTCATTTCTACTGTGTGTATTTCTGTATGTACGATTGTGATTCAAAGTGGTGGTATTATTGTTGAAAGTTGATTTTTGTACCAAAGCTAAATTTGGGTTGTATGTGTTTGCTGTTTGGTTGTTGTATTGTTATGAGATTTGTAATCCGATCCTCGTAAATAAAGGTAGCTAGCCCATTTTGCTCATTTAGTTCATAATATTTTTTTTCTGGACATGTTCCTAAATCGTTAGTACGCCTTTATGCACATTCTCGTAACAAATAGGTAAAATACATAAGTTATCCCTGAACTATGAACCAAATCCCTGTTACACATTTTTTGTGGACGAAAATTACTTTACACACTCAACCTTTTCAGATTATGCCTAAGACACACCTCTTTGTCAAAGTGACAGGTGCGTGTTTTACAAACAAAATAAGGCGTCTGAACTGTAAAAACTGTACATATGATGCTTTATTTAAAGAGTCCAGATTTAATAAAATTTATCCAACGGCTAAATGAATTCTCTTTTTGTCATTTTCCAATATCTTCCTTTTTGTATTTTTCTAAAATAATTTGGTTCAAATTGGAGATAATATAGATATTTACTATCCATTTTATCCACTTTCAATTAAGAAATCTGTTAAAATTGTAATAGATCGAGTAAAAATATCTGGAAAAATCAATTCAAGAAGAAATTTTTAACAATGTAGAAGAATTTGTAATGAAATCTTCAAGTGAGATTAGAAGAACAATGTAGAAGAATCTTCTCTTCTTTTTTTCCTTTTCAATGGGGCAACCATGGAGAAAACCCACTTGTTATATCTGAAAAATTTTCAACAAAAAAAATGCATCAGAAGGTAGGAGCAGTTGTTTAGGGTTTCTATTTCTTTTGTTTGAATTGTAAGGTGGATGTCTGGGTTCTTTGGTGGTCGGCGACAATGAAGATAACGAGAAGGATGTGGAAGGTGAGTAATGGTGGTGGGACGATGAAAACTAGGTTATGTTTTTCATTTATCTATAATTTTTTCTTGAATATGTGTATGTTAATGGATGAAAGATGAAAGAGAAATGTTGATGAATGAAGAGATATGAGCTGAAAAGCTCTAATTGAAGGCACAATGAAGCCTGAAGGAGATGGGTTCCTTTCCATTTTTTTTTTTAAAATTGGGTGGGATTTGTTTTTCTTTTTCTTTTTCATTTTTTAAGTCAATGACACGTGTCGTTGTATGACTGGTGCGTGATATTACACATGTTTTGAAAAACTGGTCAAGAAAAAGGTGGTGTGTCTTAGGGACACTCTGGAAAGGTTGAGTGTGTAATGTAATTTTCGTCCGCAAAAAGTGTGTAACAGGGATTTGGTCCATAGCTTAGGGGGTAACCTATGTATTTTGCCTAACAAATATATTGTGATTATGTACACGTTCGCGTGACATAATTATGATTCTTGAAAACAAAATGGGAGTATGCGTTCGCGCAACTTCGACTAAACTTTCTTAATAATAGCAAAGCGTTATTAATTGTGGACACATTCACGTGGCATGATTTTTAACGCTCCAAACAAATGGGTACATGTGTGCGTGACCTGTTTAAAGATAATTTTTAATTAAAAGAGGCAAATGCACATAGGTTCTAAAATAAGTAATTAGACAATTTGGTTAAGCCAAGTATGATCAAAGCGATCGTGCTAAAACCACGGAACTCGGGAGTGCCTAACACCTTCTTTCGGGTTAATAAAATTTCTTATCCGGATTTCTGTGTTCGCAGACCGTAAATAGAGTCAAACTTCCTCGATTCGGGATTTTAAACCGGTGACTTGGGACACCATAACTTATCCCAAGTGGCAACTCCGATTTTAATTTAAATAATCCCGTTTCGATTGTCACTTAAATTGGAAAAAACTCCCTTATACCTTTCCAGGGTAATAAAAAAGGAAGTGTGACACTTGTGATATATATTTTGGTATATAGATTATTTGATGCATTATATACTGTGATATACAAATAATATAATTATTTTTATTGTGAAATACATTGATATATAGACAACAATAAATTTTAAATAATTATATTTATAATTTATATGTTAGATATACAAAAAAAAATCAATATACATTTTTGATATACGTAAAAAAAGAAAAGTAAAGTTCTGAATACACTTTGATATACACATTATTGTTATGATATACATTTATTGGTTGCTTGTGCCAATATCCATAACTAGGGCTATTTTCTATTAATTATATGGGTATGTTGTCATACCGTGCTTTTACTAACTAGTGTTAGAACCTACGCGATGCACGAATAATTTACCAGAATATTTATCTTATAAAATTATCATCTAATATTTCATATTATTTTAATAAATCTTAGTTGTTATTTTATTATTTAATATAATATGAAAAATATAACTAAATATTAATCTTATAAAATCATCATCTAATATATCATATTATTTTAATAAATCTTAGTTGTTATTTTATTATTTAATATAATGTGTAGAAATATAACAAAATCTATACAAAAATCAAAGGATAAGCATCATATAGTAATCAAATTAATTGTTTGTTTCTTTTTTATTTTTAATTAAATTAGCAAGTACTTACTACTATACATTTACTAATGTGACTTTTTATTAATTTGTCAATTGTCTTAATATTTTGATACTACTTCTCTTTTAATATAACATAGATATATATTTTCTTACTCTAAAAATATTTTTATTTTTTAGAAACTTATGTTATACTGTTCAAAGTTCTTCAATGGTCTATATTTATCAATAATTTTTGAGTGCTATTTAGTTATTATTTATTTTTTAATTAATTAAAAATATATTTATCATAAAATTATCTTTATCCTACTCTGTTCGTACATTCTTTTCTACTATAATATTAGATTAATTTTCTCATTTGTAGTTTACTGAAAATTTAAATAATATAATATTTTTTTACTAAATTATAATTTTGACTTCACCAAAAGTATAAAGAGATAAGCCTTTTATTATTTTTATAAAATACCTACAAATATTTTTATTAATTATTAATTTGTGTTATATATATATAGCACGCTTATCTTATGTATAATATCCTAATAGTATCTTTAATGTCACGACTCCAATTTTCCTCCGTAAGATGTCGTGATTACACCTAGTGTATAGGACTAGGTAATCCTAATATACATGTAGAATTTAACTGAGAATTTATAAGAAAAACCTTCAAATAACTCAACAACTATCATATAAAGAAACTCCGTAACTCAACAGAACACAACTCCCCAAAATCTGGCGAATACAAGTCACAAGCTCTACACGAAAGTATCGAACATCCCTATACAGCAGTATCTACAAATAGGAAAGAAAATGAAATAGACTAGATAGAGAGTGACTCCGAAGCCTGCGGATGCGGACATGTGTACCTTGAAGTTTCCAAATTTGAACTCAATTCACTGGTGCCCGGACTGTAAGAGGTACCCGGATCTGCACAAAAAGATGTACAGAAGCGTAGCATGAGTACACCACAACGGTATCCAATAAGCGCCAAGCCTAACCTCGATAGGGTAGTGACGAGGTCAAGTCAAGGTCCTACTGGAATAAAATAAGAAAACTGAACAAGTATATGACAATGTAATAATGATAAATAATGGAAATAAAATAATAGAAAATATGCCATGAATCACTACACTGAACTAAGGCAAATAAGGCATCACAGAAGAAAGCAAAGAATACTATTCCAAGGAAACAAAACAACCAAAATATAATAAAAAAGTATCAACAAGAATCACTACAGAGGTATCGCCTCGTAGTCTCATATCACAAAATAATTCACAATCTTTCCTTATATAACCGTGGGAGTTTTGCATTTAGTTTTGAAAATCATTTTTTCCGAAATATCTTCCCGTGTTTTAGCCCACCTTATCGCACCGCGTGGCTTCAAGTAGTTCCCCTACTAGCAACATGCGTATCAAGCACACCTTATCTCACCGCATGCGTTTCAACCTCAATCCTTACACGACCGCATACGTATCAATATCACAATATATCACAAATCGCACCTCAAGTATCCAATATCACAACTTGCTAAAGAAGTCAACAATAATAGTGTTTCCACAATAAATAGCCCATGACTCAACCACAATATGCACAAAAGTCTCAACAATAATAACCGAAAGTGAATAACTCAACAAGAATAGTATTTCACAACTTAACAACTTTGCCTCAATGTAAATCACGGTCTTTATAACTCAATACCAATTTCAACAACAAGATATTCCAAGAAATAATAATTTCAAGTAAGAAACTCAAGGGTTAAATAATGAATAAGGAATAGAGAAAATAATAATTTTAACTAGGCATGTAAAGGCAAATAACAAGTAAGTTGTAAGACAAGTAAAGCATATGAAGATAGACTAAAGATGATGAATAAAACATATTATGGTTGTTGATATCCAATTTTTACCTCATATTTTAAATATATATACATATAATTTCAAATAGTGCATATGCATCATCATTTGATTTATAAGCATATATAAATATTTTTCATAATTTTCAAAGGCTTTAAACCAATTTATTCTTGTATTTTTATTATATATAAATATATAAATATCCAATAATTATCCTTCCAATTATTTTTAAGTTGATTTAATCATCTAAATTTATCATTTTTACTCACATAATGTTTAAATATTTTTCAGTGCATTTTTATAATTACATTTGCATTTTAAGGCTAAATTGCACATCTTTGCAATAATAGCACATATTAATGTATAATTACATATTTTATGCAGAAAATGACTTTTTATATTTTATAATGTTTACTAATTATTTTTAATCATTTTAGTATATAAATAATAATTTTGTTATTTATTAATTATTTTATAAATTATTTATTTATTAAAATATTGGGTATTTAAAAACTAGCCTAATTCTAAACCTATTTTCGGACCTAAACTACCCAATATACCAGCCCAATACTCCAGCCCAAACCAAATGATCCCTACCCCAACAACCTAACTGGTAACCCGTTTAATTAACTCGCCTCAGCCCCTCTTTAAAATCCTCAGATCAACGGCCCACAACTAATCTAAACCTTTTAATTATACCCAAACTCCCAACCCTAAACCATTATCTACAATCCGTCGCCCTTGAACTCTCTCAAACGCTCTCTCCGTCTCTGCAAACCCTAGCACCGTAACCTCTAATCCTCTCCGATTCCGACTCAAAAATGAAATCAATCGTTGATTCACTTACCTTATTGATCTCCTCTTACTACTGGTTACTCGTTTATGGTGTTACCTAGTTGTTTGCCTAAAAATGACAAGCGGATCTCTTCAACTTCGAACCAAAATCTGGTTAAATTCCTTGACCTTTTCCGTCTGTGTTCATTCTTGTTCTTTTATGGTATGAATCTCTGTGTATCTTTGTGATTCTTACTTACTCTAAAATTAGGGCTTCAGATATCTTTTAGATCTAACCAAATATGGTTCAATTCTGTAATTTTAAATGCAATCTCATCTATATGCATTCTATTATGTGTAAACTCATTCTTCTCTGCCGATTTTTTACTTACCCTAAAATTAGGGTTTTAGATTCTTTAAAATCGAACCAAATCTGGTTCAATTCTTTGATTGTAAATAGTATTCCTGTATATGTTCGTCTTATTCTATGCAGCATGTGATTCTTTTACCTTATTGCCTGCCGATTTGTGTACTTTACCTAAAATTAGGGTTTTGAAATTTTTTCCCTTTCCTTACTGATTTTGAGTGCTTTCCTTTCTAGTGTTTGACTAATGATTTTCCATGTTTATGTGTTCGACTACCACTTTATATAAACCCCTCCCCATTCCCCTTTGAAATAACTCTGGAAATTATTAAGAACTACAAAAACAAAAGATGCGTACTCTATGCTCTTTAATAATCTTGTTTTGCTCTTTAGTTCTTGGCTGGCTGAAAGCCAAGGCCAGAAATTCTGAGTTCTTGTTCTTTTGGTAATATTCATAACACTGTGGGCTTCCTCTCTTTCTTGTTTCATTTAACTGGTGAGTTACAAAGCCTTTGTTATTTCATTTTGATTTGCCTGTCATTAACATGTGTTTTCATCTCTAAAGAATTCAATGTGTTATTTCAAACCTAAATGCCATTACGTTTGTAGTTTGAGACATATTTAGATCTACATTGAGTTGATTAACTTCTCTCATTTTGCCCAGCCTATGTATTCCTGATAGCCACCTCTTGAAAGTTTAAATTTGCTGTTAGCCCTATTATTTGAACATTCTCTCCTATCTCTTTGTATAGACTAGTTGGCTAGGTATGAATGCATTCATCAAGTATGTAACAAGTTTGTTTCTGAATTTGCTGTGATGTAACATGTTTTGTTCCTGTTTTGACTTCCCTGTAATTTCCCTAAGTAGTTCTTAACATGTTAGGCCCTGTTGCTAATTGATCTGATCCTTTCTTGTGACACTAGCCTTCTGCACTCAGCATAATCTGAACTCTTTTTTTCCCTACTATTAGACTATCTTGCAGCTTGTTTTGTTGACATGTGCATTATGTAATTGAACTCATTTTTTGAAACTTGGTTAAGTCTGTCTTAAATCCAAGCATGTCTGTTATCTATTTTTGTGCGCTCAATTTGGTTCTATCCTTCAGTGGTGTCCCTTAACCTCATTCTATTCCTTTACTGTCTGGTCCCTTTGAGTTCTTATTCTTAGCCGCCTGAAAGCCAAGGCTACTTGGGTCTGTCCTTTGACTTCCCTAGTGTGAGCACTGTTCAGGGTTCATTTGAGACCCTTGTGAACTCTGACACACTAGGATTTGGTCCCTAGTCTCTCCTATGAAATTATCCCTGTTAACCTCCCTAGTGTGAGCATGTCCTGGGTTCTTGAAGCCCTTGGAAACTCTAACACACTAGGGCATTGGTTCTCCATGCTCAGCTCTATTTTATACCTACTGGGTGAATCATTTAATTCACGGCTACCTTGTGTCCATGAAGATGTAATTTTTGGGCTATTATGAACCATGGGAATGAAGGCTGGGCCTGGTCGGGTGTGTCTTTGGGCCTACTGTAGGATCCTTATAGTTATTTATTTATGTAATTTACTCTATTCAATCTGGGTCTGTAATAATTCTTGTAATAACATTCTAGGGTATTAGCAAAATTGGGAAGGGGTTTTATCTTACACTTGTATCGAAATGGGTAGAAACCATGCCTATAGGTATTCTATTTTGCTCAGAATGTGTCATTATGCACAAACATGTTCAGTTATCATGTGTTAGAAATCCTGCCTATAGGTTCTTAATTTGGTCCAAATGTGTTCTTCCTTCACCTGTTAGAAATCATGCCTATAGGATATTGAATGATTAATATCTTAATGTGCGTATAAGATTCTATTAACTTACACACTGCCCAATTTATGATTTAGATATCATACATATATGATTTGAAACCAGTTTTAATTATGATTATAGAAATCATGTCTACAGGGTCTAAAATCAGTCTTAATTATTGTCATGCTCGTTTCTTTAAAGAGTTTTCAACACTGTGCTAATTATCACTATTAGAAACCATGCATATGGGATTCGACTAAGTAATTTTAAACATACTCATGCGATCACCATTGTTAGTTACTGCGTGAATCACCTAGACATCAAGCCTATAGGTTTTAATCTCTTATGCTTGTAATCAGTAGGCAACTATGTCAGCTTTTAGAAATCGTATTAAAGAGAAGGGCTTTGCATCTGAAACTGATGTATGTATTAAAATCTATAATCACGTAAAGATCATGCTTATAGGATTCAATAACTTTAATTAGTTTAAAATCTGCAACTGTCAAATGCTCAATGTGTTTGCGTGCATTCGTTGTCAAAGTGTGGAGGCTAACTTGAGCCCTTGATTGCTTTTATGTGAAGTCCAACCTGTTTTGCATGACGATTAGTTTTATCATTTTGAACAGCCTAAGTTGAAGTCTAAAACTACCTAAATAAAGGTCCAAAGCCTCCTGGACCATAGGCATGGGACGTGTAGTGCATGCATAGGGTACAGTTTAGAACCAACTAGTGCGCTTTAGGTAACAACTTAAAGATAGTAATCGGGTATCAGGAGATGATAGTCTGTGCCCGCCGAATAATTTGAGTAACACCTCATCTTGAGAGAGTTACGAAGTATTATTTATGTTGCACAGGGTGATCCTTTAGGCTAAAAAATTTAGGACCCCTCATCTTATCTTTAAATCAATTACTTGTATTTAATAATAAACTTCCCAAATTCCTTATTTTCCTGTACTTGATCACCTAGACTAATTCATATAATTGGGTTCGGCCGGGTCCCACAGTTGTGGACCTCGAAGAGTGACTAACACCTTCTCTCTGAGGTAATTTCGAGCCCTTACCCGATCTTTGGTGATGTAGACTAGTCAAACAGAGTTACCTGCAAAATAGGTGCCCTAACGCACCTCAAACCCGTTAGGTGGCGACTCTCTCTTTTGACACCCTTCCTTAACAGAGTTGTCACGTATCAAAACCCTATTTCTCGAGAAAAAGGGGCGCGACAATGGTAACTCAATTAAAGGCATGAAAAGAATCTACATAGCTAGAACCAGTCAATTACCACATTTAGTCTGTGTACATACTCGTCACCTTGCGTACACGACTTCCACATCTCACAATTAACACAAAACAACAACAATCCTAAGGAGTAATCCCCCCCCCAAAGTTAGGAAAGACACTTACCTCAAAACAAACTACTCAATCCACCAGTAAGCCTTTACCTCGATTATCCAACTCCGAACTGCTTGAATATAGCCAAAATAACTTCATATAATAAATAAAAACTATAGGAAACTATCCTGAACAATAAAGTTGCAACCTTTAAAGAGAAACAAAAAGTTAATCCCAGGCTTGGGTCTCGGAACCCGACAAAAATTATAAAATCCGAACACCCATTCGATAACGAGTCCAACCATACAAGAATTACTCAAATCCGACCTCAAATCACCTTTCAAATCCCAAAAATTTAGTCTAAGAAGTTTTCACAAGTTTTCTCCAAATTTCCAACTCAAATCACTAATTAAATGATGAAAATAACAATGGATTCATGTAACATAGCCAAAACCGAGTTAGAATGTCTTACCCCGATGATTTCCTTGGAAATCCCTTGAAAAATTGCCACAAACCGAGTTTTCTAGGTCCAAAAGATGAAAATGAAATCAAACCCTCGAAGGCTCTTATTTCTACCTAGCGATTTCGCAAATGTGGGCATAGGGTCGCACCTGCGAAAAATCCATCATAGGTGCGGTTCTAACTAATGCACTGAGATTCCGCTTCTGCGAACCATTTGCTCGCACCAGCGAGCCCACTTCTTCGAAGAAATCGACCGTACATGAGGTCCCTCCCAACTCTTTATTGTGGCGCTTCTGCGGAAAACTCAAACGCGCATGCGGATGCGCATCTGCGCCCATGCTCCGCACCTGTGAACCCAGGACTGGGCAGCCCTTTCCGCTTCTACACTCCATCACTTGCACCAGCGAGTCCGCACCTACGGCCATTCCCACTGCAGGTGCGATGACACTAGAACAACAGTGGTTAAACAAAACACTAAGTCTAAAATTGTTCCGAATTCAATCCGAATCGCACCCGAGGCCCCGGGACCCTATCTGAATATATCAACAAGTTCCAAAATACATAACTGGCCTACTCGAGGCCAAAAGTCACATCAAACAACATCGATTCAACGAATGGCAACCCAATTCAAGCCTATTGAAACTATGAACATCCGGCTTCCAAAACTAATGCCGAATCATATCTGATTGACCTCGGATTTTACACACAAGTCATAAATGAGATGGCGGACCTATTCGAACTTCCAAAATTGGAAATCGACCCCGATATCAATAAAGTCAACTCCCTGTCAAACTTCAAAATCTTCAACTTTTTAACTTTTGCCAATTCAAGTCGAAACGACCTATGGACCTTCAAATCGACATTTGAACACTCTCCTAAGTTCAAAATCACCATATGGAGCTATTGGAATCGTCAAAACTCCATTCCAGATTCATCTACACAAAAGTCAAACTACGGTGAACTCTTTTAACTTAAGCTTCTGACTTATGGACTGTGTGTCCCATTTCACGCCAAAACTCACTCGAACCAAAACCAAACACCCCCGGCAAGTCTCATAACCATGATACAACATAGAGGAGGAAATAAATGGGAGATCAGGGCTAAAATACTTAAAACAACCGGCCGAGTCGTTACATCCTCCCCCTCTTAAAACAAAGGTTCGTCCTCGAATGAGTATAGAGACATACCTGAAATGGTGAAAAGATGAGGATAATGGCTACACATATCATGCTCGGTCTCCTAAGTCACGTCCTTGACTAGTTGACCCCTCCACTAAACTTTTACTGAAGCAATGCTCTTCAACCTCAAATTTCGGACATGCCTGTCCAAAATGGCCACCGGTTCCTCAACATAAGACAAATCCTTGTCCAATTGGATTGAGCTAAAATCTAACACAAGGGACGGATCACCGTGGTACTTTTGGAGCATAGAAACATGGAATACTATATGAACTACAACTAGATTAGGTGGCAGTGCAAGCTTGTAGGCCACCTCACCAATCCTCTCAAGAATCTCAAAAGGTCCGATATATCTAGGGCTCAACTTGACCTTCTTCCCGAATCCTATAACACCCCTCATGGGCGAAACTTGAAGCCAGACCCGCTCTCCGATCATGAATACAACATCATGAACCTTCTGATCCGTATAAGTCTTCTGTCTAGATTAGGCTGTGCTAAGTCGATCTTGAATCAATTTAACCTTTTCCGAAGCATCCTGAACCAAGTCAGTACCCAATAGCCTAGCATCATCCGGCTCAAACCAACCCATCGGAGACCGACACTGCCTCCCATACAAAGCCTCATATGGAGCCATCTGAATGCTCGATTGGTAGATGTTGTTGTAGGTAAACTCCGCAAGCGACAAGAATTGATCCCAAGAACCCTCGAACTCCATAACACATGCACGAATCATATCCTCCAATATCCGAATAGTGCACCCGGATTGTCCATCCATCCGAGGGTTGAATGTTGTACTCAACTCAACCCCTGTGCCTAACGCACATTGTATGGCCTTCTAGAATCGCGATGTAAATTGCATACCCTAGTTAGAGATGATGGATATCGGCAAGCTATGAAGTCAAATAATCTCGCGAATATAGACCTGAGCCAGCTGCTCTGAAGAATAAATAGTCACCATTAGAATAAAATGAGCCGACTTGGTCAACCTATCCACAATCGCCCAACTTCTTCTGAGTCCTTGGGAGCCCAACAACAAAATCCATGGTAACTCGCTCCCATTTCCACTCGAGAATCTCAAGCCTCAGAAGCTACCCACCTGGCTGCTGATACTCATACTTTACTTGCTGACAATTTAGGTACTGAGGTACATACTGAACTATGTATTTCTTTATTCTCCTCCACCAACAGTGTTGCCTCAAGTCCTGATACATCTTAGCGGCACCCGGATGAATGGAGTATCAAAAACTGTGGGCCTCCTAAAAAACAACTCATGCAAACCATCTACATTGGGCACACATAGGCGTTCTTGCTTTCGCAACACACCGTCATCCCTAATAGAAACCTCCTTGGCATTACCATGCTGAACCATGTCCTTGAGGACAAGCAAATGGGGGTCGTCGTATTGACGCTCTCTAATAATATCATAAAGGGAAGACCGAGAAACCAAGCAAACCAAAATTCAACTCGGCTCCGAAACATCCAATCTAACAAACTGGTTGACCCAGGCCTAAACATCTAATGCTAACGACCTCTCCGTTGCTGGTAGATATGCTAAATTGCCAAGCTCTCCGCCTTTCGACTCAAGGCAGCAACCACCACATTGGCCTTCCCAGGATGATATACAATGGTGATATCATAGTCCTTAAGGAACTCTAACCATCTCTGTTGCCGCAAGTTAGGATCCTTTTGTTTGTACAGATGTTGTAGACTCCGGTGGTTAGTCCACAAGGGACACCGTACAAATAGTGTTGCCAAATCTTTAAGTCATGAACGACAACTGCTAACTTAAGGTCACAAAAAATATAATTCTTCTCATGTATCTTCAGTTGTCTAGATGTGTAGGCAATCACCCCACTGTCTTGCATCAACACCGCGCCGAGGCCAACATGTGACACATTATAGTACATAGTGTAAGACCCCGAACTCGTAGGCAACACCAACGCTGGGCTATAGTCAAGGCAGTCTTGAGATTTTGAAAGCTCTCCTCACACTCCTCGGGTCCATCTAAACGGAGCACCCTTCTAGGTCAATTTGGTCATAGGAGTAATAGATGAAACATCCTTTATGAAATGATGGTAATACCCTGCCAAACCAACAAAACTCTGGATCTCAGTAGCTAAAGACGGTCTGGGCCAAATCTGCATTGTTTTAATCTTCTTCGGATCTACCTTGATCCCCTTACTCGACACTACATGACCCAGAAATGCCACCGAATCAAGCCAGAATTCACACTTTGAAAATTTTACATACAACTTCTTTTCCCTCAAGGTCTGGAGCATGATCCTCAGGTGCTACTCATGATCCTCCCGCACCGAGAGTACACCAATATATCATCAGTAAACCCAATGACGAATGAGTCAAGATAGGACTGGAATACACTATTCATCAAATACATGAATGTTGTTGGGGCGTTGGTCAGCCCAAATGACATCATAAGGAACTCGTAATGACCATACCGAGTCCTGAAGGTAGTCCTCAAAACATCCGGATCCCGAATCTTTAGCTGATGATAGCCTGACCAAAAATCAATCTTTGAGAACACTCTAGCACCCTATAACTAATTAAATAGGTCATCAATGTGTGGCAATGGATACCTGTTCTTCACTGTAGCCTTGTTCAATTGCCAATAATCAATACACATGTGCATAAAACCATCCTTCTTCTTTACAAATAAGACCGGAGCACCTCAAGGTGACATACTAGGCCGAATAAAGCACTTATCAAACAACTCTTGCAACTGCTCATTTAACTCATTCAACTCCGTTGGGGCCATATGATATGATGGAATAGAAATGGGCTGAGTGCGTGAAAATAAATTAGTACCAAAATCGATATCCCTACCAGTCAGCATGCCCAAAAGATCCGTCAAAAATACATCTAGATAGTCTCTCACTATCGGAACTGACTCAATGGTAGGAGTATCAACACTGACATCCCTCACAAAGGATAGATATGCATCACATCCCTTCCCAACCATCCGTTGTGCCTTAAGGAAAGGCACCACCCTGCTAGGAACATAATCCAAAGTATTCCTTCCAACCATGGCAAACCTGGCATAACCAACGTCACCATCTTGGTGTGACAATCAAGCATATCATGATTAGGTGACAACTAGTCCATGCCCAAAATAACAACATAATCTACCATACTGAGCAACAATAGGGCAACTATGGTCTTAAAACCACCAAGAACAACTAAACATGACTGATACACACGGTCATCAATAATAGAATCTCTCACTGGCATGGCCACATAGACATGAGAACTCAAGTAATCACGAGACATACCCAAATATGGAGCAAAGTAAGATGATACATATGAATAAGTGGAGCCTGGATCAAATAAGACTAACACGTTGATAAGTGTGGATTTTGACCACTTATTAGCACCTTTTTGCTTTTGTTTTAGTCCAAAAATATTAATTTATGTTCCCAACACTAATAAAAGTGCGCAAATTGTGGGAATGTTGGAAATCTAGGCTCCAATGAAGAAATCCGACTCAACAAGGAGTGTTCCAACTCACAAGGAAAGAAGGGGCGCAAAACATAACAAGTGCGGCCCGCAGAGATATTTCTTCGGCCGCAGAAGAAAGTGCAGACTGTAAAATTCCCTCTACATCCACAAAGCAAGTGAAGAAATCCAACAGAGTTTAAGCTGATATGCAGACCGCACATGAATTGTGCGGTCGCAGAACAAGGTCCGCACTGACAAAGAATTCAAAGTCCAGAGAGTGTGTAAATGACCAAGACTTGAAGCCTTGCCTGAAGTGCGGACCACACAAGAATTTTGCAGTCGCAGAAGATGCATTGCAGCCATAGACTAAATTGTGTTGCTGCAAAATCTTAATCCCTGCAAGCTGAAGCAATTTGCGGACCGTACATGGAATTGTGCGGCCGCTGAACCTCTCGAGGGGCATTTTTGTTAGTTTGGACCACTATAAATAGAAAGGAATAACATTTTTAGGTCAAGTTTTGAAGTTTGAGAAGTCGTAGCCATTGTATTTTGCTATTTTAGGAAGTTGGTGACTATTTTGGGATTTAAACATCATATTTTATCAATTTAATCTTAGATTATGAGTTTAACTGGTGTTTCTTCTTTATTTTCTTCATCCTCTATCATGAGTAGCTAGACTTTTACTAGGGTTGTGAGCCAACCCTAGTGTATAAACCTTATAGGTATTTAATTTAATGATTGTTTATGATTGGCTGTTGATTATTTGGCCTTTTATGCTTTTAATTTTAGAACTAATTGTTGCAAACATTGATTCATGCCTTTTTGACTTAGTTTCTACTTGAGAAAGAGGGACATGGTCTAGAAAGCTTGGCTAACAAGAAATTGGGCTAATTAAGGATTTGATTAGCCTAATTAAAGGGTTTGAACTAGAGATAGGAAAAACTCGACTTGAGCTCATATCAACTATTTAGCTTGACACCCATTTGGGCTTGAGAAAGCCAAATTGGGCAAAATCACTCTATGATCGAGAGGTATTGAGTGGATAACTTAGAGTTGAGAGCAGTAATACACTCTGATGAATAAAAAAACTGTTAACGTACTTAACCCATTAGGCAAACACCTAGGTGAAGGTCACATCCCTAGGCTTTTTAACCGTTTGGTAAAAACAACAAAAACAATCATTCGCTTTCTAGTTTGTTCTCTTTAGTTTATAATTGTTAGTGATAAATTAGAAGTAGAAACAAAATCCTTTGTTTGGAAGCGCAATTTAGTTATTTCATTTGCTTTCATCAAGTGTATACCTCTAACACCCATATTAGACTCCTTGTGGAAATCGACCCCGACTCTTGTTGGGTACTATTCTTCCAATGATCGTATCCAGTCACTATTGAGTGCGAATTTGACATGGATATATTTCTGGAGCCGTCGCCGGGGAGTTCAATTGGTGTTAGCTATATAGCTGACTTTGTTTTTGGAATATCTTCTTTTCCTTCCGTGTTACTAATTTGTTTAAGAAATTTCAGGTACAACTATGGCAAACAATAAGCTCAACTATTTTCCTTTAGGGGAATTGGACGGCGAGGAAGAACAAGAGGAGGTACCTCATGAGCCACAAGCCAATCGGAGAGGCCGGGTACCTCATGACAATATGCCTGTTCTACCCCAACCTCCACCATGAGCGGCTCTACACCGAATATTGCCCAACGAAGGTTATGCTAGTTATATAGTACCTCCCCGTATTAGGGTAGGCAACTTCCAAATAACCAATATAATGCTCACTTTGCTTGAGCAACGGGGTTTCTTTACCAGTGCTCCAACAAAAAAATGCTTATAAAAATTTGAAGGGCTTTGTGAATACATGTTGGGGAAGCAAGCAAACTAATGTATCCGAGGATGCATTGAGGCTAAGGCTTTTCCCTTATGTCTATAGGGGAAATCTTTAGATTAGTTGGAACGATTGATGAACCATTCACTTTACACATGGGATGAGTTGGCAAAAAAGTTCATTGATAAGTTTTTCTCCCCCGAGCACATGGCTACACTTCGCGATGAGATCTTGGCATTCAAGCAAGAGCCAAATGAATCACTACATGAGATATGGGAGCGCTATAGAACAATGATTAAGGAATGTCCCAACAACGATATGATGGAAAATATAATTCAACAAACCTTCTATCGTGGGATTAACACAACCAATCAATGTGCAATGAATTAACTAGGTAATGGCTTTATGACTACGCCTTATGCGTAGGCGTGTGAGATTTTGGATGAGATGGCAGAAACATCATCGGCTTAGCAATCCTGGGCTAATGTTCCACAAGGTGATCCAAATATGATCCACCTTAAAAAGAATTACAAGACCATGGGCAAGCCATTGCCGAATTGACCACTACCATGACTCAACTAGAAAAAGCTCAACTAAACCAAGTGCAAGCTCCTAATCAAGTTAATAATATGGAGGGAGTGAATATGTTGGTAAACAAAAGGAGGACCAAGGGTCCACAAGTGCAAACTCGAGTGGAGAACTATGTGCAAGAAGATGGTGGTTTTGAGCAGGATGATTCTGACAATGACCAAGAGGAAGAAGTGCAATATGTTACAACTTTCAAGGGCAAAGAAACAACTTCCAAGGCCCAAACCAACAACAATGGCGATCACAAAAACAATCATGATAATTGGAATTCTAGAAATCAAGAGACATGGCATAACAACAACAATCAAGGAAATTAGAGTGGAAACAACAATTAAGGGAATTGAGTGGAAACAACCAAGGAAATTGGAGAGGCAACAATCAAGGTGGATGGTGCAATAATCAAGACAACCGGGGTTCAGGTTTTCAAAGGCCCCCAATGTATCAACAACCGAGCAATCCACCTCCTAATCCTTCCCATGGTTCAAGTTCTTCAAACAATGAGACGGGACGTATTGAAAGTAGTTCAAGCAAATGATGGAAAATAATGCCGATTTGGATGCCCAACTTGCCTCACACAACACATCAATCCACAATCTAGAAGTTCAAATGGGGAAAATCTCTCAAGCTTTAAATTCTCATCCTAAGGGGCACTACCAAGTAACACGGTGGTAAACCCAAAGGGTGGTAACAATACGGGGCATGCCGTGGCGATTATCACAAGAAGTAGAAGAGGCGGGAATGCACCCACATCAAGTGAAGGCAAGTTGTTGATGATGATCAAGTGATACAACAAGAAGAGACCCCGAATAATGTTGTTCAACCTAATGAGGAAGTTTGGGTTAATATTGATAATAGTGTGTAAGAGTCTCAAGAGGAGGTGAACCCATTTAGGGAACACATCATTGACATAACTGATCCGATAGTGCAATAGGCTAAGGCACCGTTGCCTATGCCTCTGTAACAACCCGACCGGTCGTTTGAGAAATTTTATCCCATTTGGTGGCATAAGGTCTTGAGAAGCTTCGTATTATGTGTTATGACTTGCGTGCGTGGTCGAGTTCAATTACCGGATGATTCAGAGTCATATTGGAAGAAGGATTCTGATTTTGGAAGCTTAAGTGGTGAGAGTTGACCAAATTTTGGACTTTTGTGTTAATGATGTCGCGCCCCCTTTTTCCCCTTTTTGACAGAGAAGTCCGGGTTTCGACCTTCATAGGAGAATAACTCATTTTCTTATGGGAATTGGGTACTTGAAGAGTCGCCACCTAACGGATTATGGTGCGTTAGGGCACCTTAGAGTGATTAACTCATGGACTACTTTGCATTACCAGAGATTTAGGGTAAGGGCTCGAAATAACCTTGAGGGGAAGGTGTTAGGAACCCCTGGCAGTCCATAGCGGTGGGTTTCGGCCAAACTTAAACTATGTCAATTAGTCATTAATAGCAAATAAACAGTTTTAACACGTACTTGCAAATAAAGGCATGTTTTGACATTCTAAGCACATGTATGATTCAAGTAATGGAACAAGGAAAAGGTTTTGAACAAGTTACATATATAAAGAAAAGTAAATTGATTTAAACAACGGGAGTTGGGAAAGAGGGGTCCTAGGTTGGTTAGCCTATAGGATCATACCCACACAATGCTGGGTAAACACTCCTCAATGAGGGGATACACGTGACATTAGTGCGCAGTCATCATATTCCTTACTACCCAATTCCCTCCCCTTGGTTATAGCCTAAAGCATTCTAGCAACCTAGAAAGATACCCTATGCGTGCACTACCCATCCCTTCCTTGTGGACCTGTAGGTATTTAGGACCTCTAACTTTAGGTGGTTGTAGACCATCCTAAGGTTTTAAAGGATAAAAATCTAGGCGTCAGTCAAAAATAATTAGGAATGCATTTAAAGGGGAACAATTAAAGGCTCACATTTTACCTCCACAAGCAGAACAAATAAGTGCACGTCTCAAACAACAGCTTCAAGTATTTACGAGAAAATCCTAGAACATGATATCTAGGTGAGCATAGATTATACATTACTGAATTAGAACCAAAGTGTCCAAAGACCTATTTAGCTCACCTACTGGTTTTATACCTGTTGAATGTGAGCAGTCTCAAATAACCAAAGCGCAGTTTTATAGTTACAGGATTTTTAATCGCACTATAGGCTTGCCTAGGCGTATAACAATGATGTCCTAAGAGCATGATATCTATATTGATTAGGGATGTAGTAAAGCAGTTTTAGACGACAGTTTGGATCCTATAGGTATGCTTTCTAGCAATATTATTTAAGGCAGCATTGAAACTTATTAAGGAAGTAGACAGGTTAACTAATTTAGAATAGACACACATGAATTAAACGGGTTTTAACTCCTATAGGCATGATTTCTAATTGAGCATAAGGTGAAACAAACAACATTCATTGGATCAAAGTGAAACTCCTATAAGCATGATTTCTATTAAAGCTGATTTTAACGACTATAGGCATGTTATCTAATTATTAAAATTTGATTTATATCCTATAGGCATGGATTCTAATTGTGTGAAAGTAAAGCATGCAAAATTTATTTTAAACCAAAACAGATCCTATAGGCATGTCATCTAACATATCATATTGAATCAAAATAGACCCTATAGGCATGTTATCTACCCAATTTACCCACATTATAAAACCACCCACCATTTTCCACTAATCACCCCAATGTTTGTTTATAATAATTATTACAGACCAAGAATTAAATAAAAAAATTACATTAATAGAACAAAAATTAATCTATAGGGAGCCTGAAGCAGGCCCAAAATAGTCATGGTGTACCAAGCCTTTACTGATCTCAAACACCCAAAGTTCCATAGCCCAATTCATGTCTAAGTGTGTTAGAGTTTCCTAAGGACCTCAAGGGTCCTGGGCAGTGCTCATACCCAGACTTTCCTCAAACAAAGATTGATTATGTGCAGTGTGGAAGTGCCAGCCCTGATATGCCAGAGTTCAGAAAGATCTCAAGGCAATACACATATTAGAGGGGCAGAACTTAGCAATTTAAGAGTAAGGTGAGAGTGTATAATGATTTGAAAGAGTTAGGTAAATAATATAAAGAAGGTCTTAGGAAAAGAGTTTTCTGAAAACCTGTACTGGTTTGAGTGGAAAATAGTTTTGAGAAAACATGAAGAACATGTTGGGATCAGAGAGTTACAGTTTCATAATAGACTTCACACAAGGGAAAGGGGTAGGAGGAACACCTAGAATGCACCTTAGTGATGGCAAACAAATACACATATTGTAGTTCCAAAGTTAAGTTAAGAACACATAGGTCTTAGACATAAACAAGATCTCATGGGTGAAGTAGAGAAAGTTAAACTTAGATGTACAAGCTAGATCAATACTTCATGAAGCATTCAAGGTTTTAGAAATACTAATCATATACAAAACAAGCAGAATCTAGACATGCTAGGTGAGACAGTAAACACAAAATGTAGCTTAGACGTACTAGTGGACAAGTTATCCAAAGCAGTATTGACATGCTAAACAATGTACTAGTTATGGTTTTTAACATAACAGATTTAAACATGTTGTGTGATACAGTAATCTAGGCATGCTGACTGCATATTGAATAGAGTAGCAGCTAGAACTGGAATTTACAACTAATAAACTGCAGCAACCAAGAAACACATAGTTTTTGGACTGTGAATTGATTAGGACATACTAGTTAAGGAGATAATACAAAGTATAGAGCAGAGATGGTGCAAGTAGCTAGCCTTGCCTTACAGTCGACTGGATAAGTAAGTATTACAAGTAACAGAAGAGAGTAGAACTTTGAGAGTGTGAGAGTATAGATGAACTATTGTCCCTGTGTGTAGAAGTGAGGAGTAAAGGAGAGAATATATAGCAGTTAAGAACAAGGATAAATAAGGTAAGGAAATCAACCCTTCTGCAATTAAGGAAGTCACAAAATCAATTATACATCAATTAGTATAATTTTCCCTTAATTAAGGGTAATCAACCAACGGGAAAGGCAAAACACATTTAAGGAAAGAAAATCAAACGAGCAATTAGGGGTAAATAGACAGAATTTTAATTAAGGAAATGATTAGTAAAGAATCAGTAAATCATGGTTAATTGAACAAGGTAAGAAATCTACTCAGGATTGTAAATAAAGGAAATAGTCAGGAATAGGTCTTAACAAAGCAAGCAGATAAATCAAACATCCAAATCAATTATTGATTTAAGGAGAAAAGTATAGGTTTACCATGAATAGGTAAAAAATGAACATAGACATACAGAATCAGTAGAAGAGTCAAACCAAAAACATCAATAGAGGCACATTAGGATCAAAAGTCATCGATTTAGGCTAAGAAGAATCACAGAAACCAAGCGTGGGACAAAATCAGTACCCAAGTAACCCAGACAAACTCAGAATCTGAACAATAATGTCGAGAAATTAGGGCTTTTAGCATAAACAAGTTAAGGTTAAAGCAATCTTCATGAAATCGGTCAAAACACACAAGAAATAGAAGATTAAACACTCGAAATCATTAAACGTATTGGAAAAGAAAATTTCGGGAAACCCTAGTCATAGAAATCAAAACCTAGAGTATTGTAGTGTTTAAAATCAGTCAGTAGTAGAGGGAATAAGAGAAACTTAAAGAAAAATCACAGAAACTTGCAAAACATTTCAAGTATGCAGAGATTCAAACAGTAGATAGCAAGAAACCAAGATATAGTGCTAAAATCGGTTGATAGTAAAGAAACAAGATATCTTTAAAGCAAAGTCATGGAAAAACTCAAAACCCTTCCAAATCTACAAAGATCAGATGGATTCATGTCCTAAGATTAGGGTTTTGAGGAGAAAAAGGAGGGGTAAAAAAAACCTGGTTTGAACCAGAGATTTGAACCATGGGATTTCAGTAGGAATCACTCGCAAATCATGGACGAACCCTTGAATAGCTTTGAACGAGATCTGGACTAGATCACTTCGAGTTCCTTCCACAAAACCACATAATCGAACAACCAAGGGGATAGAAGACAAGTAGAGGCTTCATACAGCTATAGGATGCCATAGATTGGACAAGGATTAAAGGATTAGGGCTTGATTTTGGGTGACGGCGATTGGAGATTAGGGTTAGGTTTCAGAGAGAACCAGAGAGGAAGGGATTCAAGGGCGGCTGTATGTGAGAAATGACTAGGGTTTGGGGGTCGTTTGGTTTATTTTGGAAAGGGGGACCCTGGACCGTTGATCAAAATAATCAACGGCCAGGATTTGGCCGGGTATCGGGTTGGGGTAGGTGGAGTATTGGGCATGGGCTAGTTTATAAGGAATTTGGAGCTAGTTAATAGGCTAGGTTTTAAAATTGGGCTGGGTATTAGGATCAGAATTGAATAAAAATAGGGCCAGATTTTAAATAGTCAATTTTAATAACTAAATAATTTATAAAAATAATAGATGAGTACCAAAAATATCTTTGTATACTAAAAAGATTTAAAATAGTTATTTTATATTTTAAAAATATAAAAGACCATTTTATGCATAAATAATGTAATTATACGTTAACATGGGCTATTATCGCAAAGATGTACAATTTAGCCTAAAATATAAATGCAATTATAAAAAATGCACCAAAAATATTTAAACAATTATGATGGCATAAATAATAAATTTGAATGACTAAATCATCACATAAGTAATTTGAAGGATAATTATTGGATATTTTATAAATAAATAAGAGAAATAAATTGATTTTGAGCTTTTAAAATTACAGAAAAATTATAAAAAATTCTTATGCATGATTATAACTGGATAAGTGCTATTTGAAAGTATACATTGTCACACCTCCTTTTCACCTACACTCCAGGAAGGGTGTAAAGGAGTTTTTCCATTTAAAGGACAATCGGAACGGTGTTTAATTATTAATTATTAAGAGTCGCCACTTGAGAGATTAATGGTGTCCCAAGTCACCGGTTGGATCCCGAACCGAGGAAATTTATGACTCTGTTAACAGTCCGCGAACCAGAAATCCGAGTAAGGAATTCTGTTAACCCGGGAAAAGGTGTTAGGCATTCCCGGGCTCCCTGGTTTTAGCACGGTCGCTTAACTCCTATATTTGATTTTATCTGATTTTAATATATGCTAGCTTATGTGACTTTTATTAATTTTACACCGTTTTTTATCATTATTTATTTTATAAGAATTACGATGTCGTGAAAATGCGTTTTGAACCCCGTTGCAATCAATGCGTCCGGGGTTGTTGACACATTTCAACTTCATCGAGATTTGGATTTGGGTCGCATCAATGCGCACCCGAATTTAAGAACGTATTTTAATTAAATCGTGCCTAAAGATGCTAACGTAGTATTATTTTGGGGAAAAAACCATGAAGTTCGCTAAACGGCCATCCCAAATTCTAATTATTTCGATAATTATTTATTGAGGGCCCCACATTTAATTATTTTTGTGCGGTGAGGCTCGTCTCAATTTGTGAACCTCTTTTCTATCATCATTTATTTTATAAGAATTACGACGTCGTGAAAACGCGTTTCGAACCACGTCACAATCAATGCACCCGTGATTGTCAACACATTTTGACTTTGTCGAGATTTAGATTTGGGTCACATCAATGCACACCCGAGCTTTAAGAAGGTATTATAATTAAAATCGCGCTTAAAGATTCTAACGCATTGTTATTTTGAGGAGGATGGTGAAATTCATTAACACAACCTTTCCAACTTTAGACGGTGAGATAATTATGCTACTAAGCACTTAAGGGTTCTAATTGATTAAAGCCAGTACTTTGTTGAATTTGAATTTGAACATCCAGGTAGAAATGCCGAGCAAATGGGCTCTGAGCCCCTAAGGCCCAAAATCATGCCATTGCACATGCTGCAGGCACATGCCTTTAGAGCGCTAGGCGTCGGGTATAAGGCAGGGCCAAAATTTTAACTTGCACGCACAGCCCAGGGATCGAATCCTTGGGCACCTTTTGATTTAACTAACTTCTCAAGCCTTAATGCACCTAGGCCCTAAGTCGACTTATCACCTAACCAGAATCTGGGCTACCTGCTAGTACGCCAGGCCCAAAACTGGCCCAGTGTGAAGCTGTTGATTGTACAATTCATATTAGCCCAAAATTAAAGCAGTCATGTGTGTTGAACTCAAAATCAATTACAACTTTGCAGATTTAACTTCAGCAGACTGTGGAACTTAAACAAACTGAAAAACTACAATTGCATAACATGAAATGCGCAGTCTAAACAGTCCACAGCCCTGATTACATACATGAATTTAAATACCAAAGTGCCCACTTACTAATTAAAATGATCAAACTCATGCTTGAAAATTCATCAGTCCCAATTATACAAACCAAACCAGGATTAATATAGTACCTAGAGGACATGAGTGAGCTAACTGTTTTATATACTAAGTTTAAACAAAAAAAAACATGAAAAACTTCAAAGATCAACTTCAGACAGCATGTTTACTTCAGTTCCATAAACTTGAGGGTTACAGAACAAGTACCTGGAAATTGAAATGAGAATAGAGAAAAGGAGAGGAATCAGCTACTTTCAACAGCAACAGCAACAAACTCAGTGATGTTACACCACAAAAATACAGGTAGATGGCTTTGAAAACCAGAAATATAAGCAGACTCCACAGATCAGTTTAGCATACTTCAAATGTATCCCTGACCCTCACAGCTGCACCTAAGCACCTCTGTAATAAGGCTAAACCCAAAACCCAAAATTGAAATCCAAGACTAGTGATGAAACTGTGAAGTTGTTTCGGATTTCTCCATTTTTTGATGTTTTTGTTTTCTGAATACTCTTAGAATTAAAATGCTAACTGAAATCAGAAGCAGGAATGAAAGCTCAAATTGAAACTCAAGGCTGAAGGCAGAAGAAGAGAGCCCAACCCCCTTTCCCAAGGCATTTCATGCCCTTTTATAGGCAACCCCAAAGAGAATAGATCAGGTTCTAATTTTCCAATCAGTCCCTCCCTATTTTCAGTTTGGTCCCTCTATTCCTAACTTGCTAAACAAGTAAATGCCTTACATTTATTAAAATCTACACTTGTACCCCATTCTAGAAGGCCCTAGGGTATTCCTCTACCCATACAATACCTATACTGTCATTCCCTATGTCTTGATATTACTATTCTCATCAGAACTACCCTTTTCCATACCTAGATTACCCCTAAAAATCCCTCAAAGTTACTGAACTTACCCTCATCCTTAACAGCTATAACCAATACCATAATTTAAATCTAAAACTAATTGAAATTAATTAATTAGTATTCAGAAACTAACTAATCAGACTGACCAAAACCAAATGTTCAATTATACCAACTCAATCAAGCTAAATGAAATTAAACTGAGCTTAAACTACCATGATCAATATTAAGTGAACTTAAACTAATTCTTAAACCATGAACTTACAATCATTCAACCAAATATCAAACTCAGAATCAACAGTAATTAACAGAACTTAAACTAATACAATTAAATCATAAAATTAACAGAACAATTAACGAAACAACAACTGTAAATAACACTTCAAACGTGCGAGCAAAAGGAAGCAGTAAAAACTCACAAAGGCATGAGGGACTCCGGCCAGTCAGAAACATCTGAATCCTTTCAGATTTTTGACGCGTAACATCCCTAACCATGTGTTCTTACAAGAGAACACATCGTTAAGGATACTACGGTTCGAAATCAAAAGGATTTGGTTTTAGGGTTTGGCCAGAAATTCTTAGATCTAAGATTCGGGCCGCTTCACGGTGATTTGAAAGAAAATAGCCATGGATTAGTGTTGAGGAAGGGCCGGGGGTTGTGGGGTGTGATTTTGGACTGATTTGGATGAACTTGTCACTTGGCCGGAAAACTTCAAACCAAGATTCGACGAGTTCCGGCCTTGTTCGAGGTACACCACTGGGTGCAATGGAAAGAGGAGAGTGAGGGGGATCTATTGTAATAACCTCGGAGTGAACGGCGTAGTTTGTGTTCACCGCCGGCGAGGGGTTTGATGGCGGCACGGGCTAGGTTTTTTGAGGGGAAGGGTGGGGTAAGGAAGACGAGGCAAATGGGGGGTAGGGGGGAAGTTCGGACACTTAAATACAGGTAACCTAGTTAGATCCGGACCGTTGGATTGATGAGATCCAACGGTCCTGATTCAGAGGCCCCGAAACGACACCGTTTCGTTTAGAAGGGGGGGGGGGGCAGACCGGGTAGGGACTTGGGCTAGACTGAATTGCAATGATTTTGAGGCGTTTGGGCTTGAGAAATTCCAATGCATTGGCCCAAATTTTGGTCTTTAATAAGACCACTTTTCTACTCTTATTTTCTTTTTATTTTCTTTTCTTACTTTTACAATTTTTATAATTTTTTATAATTTTTATAAAGATGTAAAACTAACATGAAATCCTGATTGTTTCAAAACAAAGACTAATTAATTCCTAAAATTGTTCAAAAACTATTTCATGACAAATTCACAATAAAAATCATTAAAATGCAAAAGTGAACTATTTTTTGTGATTTTCATGCTTTGCTCCAAACAAATTATCCCTTAATTGATACTAAATATAAAAATTAAAACCTAAATGCAAATGCATACTCTTTGTGTTTTATATGAATTAACATGCACAAATAAGATGCCAATAATTAACACAAAATGCCACCAAAATCCACAAGAATTGTAAAAATAAAGAAAAATTATTTTGTTGGAATTTTGGGAATTATTCATATATAGGGCAAAAATCATGTGCTCACAGCTGCCCCTCTTTGCTCGAAAACGCGAAGGGTTTTCGGGCAAAGACAAGTGAGCAAATACGAGCGATTTTTGCCCGTTTGAAAATTCCGTGCGAAGCATTTTTGAAAAGTTTGACCGCATCCTGCTTCGGAGGTTGCCTACATATCCTGGGCTAAACAGGAATCAGGTCAGTGTAGTTCGGGAGTGTCTGGTAGCTGGGAATACCAGAAACTGTGATTGCACTGCGCTTGCTGCTGTTACTGCTTGCTGACCTCCCTTATTACATCATGTCAAAGTTAAAAGAAACTAAACCAACTATGCTCTATGAATTACCAAAAATCCTATCTAAATTCTTCAAACTTGCTCTTGTACTTCCTTGTTGCCTTGTTGTCTTGTGTTTCCTTGTTGCTTCATTGTCTTGTGCTTTCTCGATAAAAATCCATATTGCCATTCCCTTAGGCGGACTCCCAACTTCCGAAACTTGAACTGTATGTATTCCTCTGTTATACAGGCGGGCTCCTGACTTCTGAAACTTGAACTGTATGTATTCCTCTGTTATACAGGCGGGCTCCTGACTCTATTCTCCAGGCGGATTCCCTGACCTCCGAAACTTGAATCGCATGCCTCTATTCTTCAGGCGGACTCCTGTCTTCAAAATAAACAAAGAGATTGATTGAAAACTAAAATTGAATTATATCACCTCTGTTCTCCAAGCGGGCTCCTGATTTCGACTGCTAAAATATTTAACACTTCCATTTTCCAGGCGGGCTCCTGACTTTTGAACCTAAAATTGAAACTACTCCTCCATTATCCAGGCGGGCTCCTGATTGCTAAAATTAAATTGTATGTCTCTATTCTCCAGGCGGACTCCTGATTACCAAAATTAAATTGTATGTCTCTATTCTTCAGGCGGACTCCTGATTACTAAAATTAAATTGTATGTCTCTATTCTTCAGGCGGACTCCTGATTACCAAAATTAAATTGTATGTCTCTATTCTTCAGGCGGACTCCTGATTACTAAAATTAAATTGTATGTCTCTATTCTTCAGGCGGACTCCTGATTACTAGATGAACAAAGAGATTGAAGGGAAGCTAAAAACTTGAATTGTATCACCTCCGTTCTTCAGGCGGGCCCCTGACTGCTTAAAAATCTGAATGATATGTCTCTATTTTCCAGGCGGACTCCTGACTTTCGGGTATATGAACTACGTCCTATTATCCAGGAAGGTCTTGACAACTTGCACTTATTCTAATCATGCCAACTTTGCAATCAAATTCCATTCCCCTTATGCACTTCAAGATTATCTCGTATTTAATAAAACCGCACTTTGTGATCAAACCTGATTACTGCTTATTTTCCTTCTTGGAGAATTCCTTTTCAACGGCTAACTTTCTGCCCCTGTTACAATCAAAGAAAATTTCGTCAGTTTAAAATGGTGGTTAGTTGATGGCCTTCTTGCTGAAAAATCCTTCCACTGGCTTGCTTTGTGTTGACTGCCTTCCACGCACTGTCCCTGAACCGCTTGACTTTCTGACCAACTTTTAAATTTCCCAACATCCGGTGACCTAAATGTTTTACACCCATTGCTGTTATTTAATTTTCTGACCTTTTGTTTAAGCTTTTGCCTTTCCCCCGACATTCCCCAATCATTTCACCGATGAAACTTCCGTTAATTCCCTGTGTTCCACTTGACATCAAGTTGTTTTTGACATGCTCTAACCACGTTTTGTTTTACAATTCTAGAAACTAGTAGTGAGCTTTGAAGTCCTTTCTGCTTGCATTGACCAAGACTAGTACTAAAACATCTCAACTAGATAAAACCCTCAAAAGAAAATGAAATGCGATGATTTTTGAGTCAAGGATAAGGAGAATCCAAAACCAGATGGTTATTTCAAAAAGAGAAGGAAAAGAAACTTATCTGAGTGAGACAACTGGTACCAATGGTTATGACATGCATTTTGAATTGATCGGCCCAATCTGTCCAAATAACCGGCTTTCAATTGCTATACTTTGTTTCCCAGAACTTCCATCACTTGTTTGAATTACCCAGACCTTAACTTTGCTTTCCTGCGGTACCTCGAAACATTTCTCCACCCACAGACCTTTGCCATTCAAACATTTTCCAACTCACTTTCGCCTCAAGGTGCCCGCGAGGGTTTTCACCAATAAGACTCTCTCATTTATTTCCTCTCAGCTCCCGTCGCATTACGGTGCCCGCGAAGGTTTTCACCAATAAGAATCTCTCATTTTACTTTGGTTTTTTCTTGCTTGAACCAGAGTGTTGCCACTGATACGAATTACCGTCACATGCTCGACCTGGCATTTCTTAGAAATTGATCAAAAGGTCTTTCTTTGGACCGTAATGTAGGCTTTTGGATTGGGTTAGAAAGAAAGATATAAAAGGCTCAAAACAATTCGAATGGGTTTAAATTACAACTTTCGGAATCCAAATTTCACAAAAATCACCACTTCTGCCCCAGTTTCTTACTTGGGGATTTTTGGATTTCTATTTTGGTATGACTGAACCTCGGAGTAAGGCTGCCTACGTACCCTTTCGGGATCAAGTCAAACGTAGTTCACTGTATTTAACTTTTGTCGTTGTGTTGTCTTTCTTTCCTTTTCTTTCTCCTTTTTCCTTTTCTTTCTCTTTTTTTCTTTTGTTTTTCTCTTCTTTCTTTTCCTTTTGCTTTTCTTTCTTTCCTTTGCTTCTTTTCCTTTTCTTTTCTTTCTTTTCCCTTTCCTTTGTCTTTCTTTTCCTTTGTTTTTGTTTTTGTTTTTCTCTTCTTTCTTTTATGTTTGGTACCTGTATTCCCTGATAGTGCCGTTGATTCCAAAAGAGGGATATGAAAAATAAGCAAGGCTCAAAGGGGATAACAAGGGATAAGAGTGTTTGGATAGCAGGATAAAATGCCTTCATCATTTCAATCTTTAAGATATGCCAGATACAAACAGATGTATTCAAAAGATAAAGAAATCATACATAGTATCTTTTGACCGCATTAGAATTGATGGCCATTTCTATACATTTTCCTTCCATATCTGTCAAATACAACGCTCCGTTAGACAACACTCTGGTTATTACAAATGGTCCCTGCCAGTTTGGGGCAAACTTTCCTTTTGCTTCAGCCCAATGAGGCAAAATCCGCCTCAGGACTAATTGCCCGACTTCGAATTTCCTTGGACGCACTTTCTTGTTGTATGCTCTTGCCATTCTTCGTTGGTACAGTTGGCCATGACACACTGATGCCAATCTCTTCTTGTCAATCAAACTCAACTACTCAAGACGGCTTTTCACCCATTCATCATCATCGATCTCAGCCTCGACAATGATTCGCAGGGATGGGATTTCCACTTCTGCGGGTATTACTGCCTCGGTACCATATACCAGTGAGTAAGGAGTCGCCCCCACCGAGGTACGAACGGTGGTGCGATATCCTAACAATGCAAAAGGTAATTTCTCGTGCCACTGTCTAGATCCCTCAACCATCTTCCGGAGTATTTTGTTTATATTCTTATTGGCTGCTTCAACCGCACCATTTGCCTTGGGACGATACGAAGTAGAATGCCTATGAGTAATCTTAAACTGCTCGCATGTATCCTTCATCAAATGACTATTAAGATTAGCCCCATTATCTGTGATGATTACCTTTGGAATCCCAAATCGACAGATGATATTTGAATGCACGAAGTCGACTACAACTTTCTTAGTCACAGACTTGAACGTCTTAGCTTCCACCCACTTGGTAAAATAATCTATAGCTACCAAAATAAACCTGTGCCCATTTGATGCTGCTGGATCAATTGGCCGAATAACATCCATGCCCCATGCAACAAAAGGCCATGGTGCGGACATCGTATGTAATTCTGATGGTGGAGAATGAATCAAATCTCCATGTACTTGGCATTGATGACACTTACGTACAAAATTGATACAATCCCGCTCCATCGTGAGCCAATAATAACCCGCTCGGAGAATCTTTTTTGCTAGAACATACCCACTCATATGCGGTCCACAAACTCCGGAATGTACCTCAGTCATAATAGTTGTGGCCTGCCTTGCATCTATACATCTCAACAAACCGAGATCTGGAGTTCTTTTGTACAACACTCCTCCACTAAGGAAAAACCCGCTTGCCAATCGCCGAATCGTTCTTTTCTGATCACCGGTGGCCTGCGTTGGATATACTCCCGCTCTAATGTACTCTTTGATATCATGGAACCACGGCTCTCCATCGATTTCCTCTTCTATCACATTACAGTAAGCATGCTGATCACGGACCTGAATCTGCAATGGATCAACATAAGCCTTATCTGGATGGTGCAACATTGACGCCAAAGTCGCCAAAGCGTCAGCAACCTCATTATGAATCCTTGGAATGTGCCTGAATTCTATGGCCTGAAAACGCTGGCAAAGCTCACGCAGACACTGCCGATACGGTATAAACTTCAAGTCCCGTGTTTCCCACTCCCCTTGAATTTGGTGTACTAGTAAGTCCGAGTCACCCATGACCAAGACTTCCCGTACACCCATATCCACAGCTAATCTCAATCCCAATATACACGCCTCATATTCTGCCATGTTGTTTGTACAGTAGAAACGAAGCCGAGCTGTAACAGGGTAATGCTGACCTGTTTCCGAAATAAGTACTAATCCTATTCCCACGCCTTTCATATTTGCCGCCCTATCAAAGAAAAGTTTCCATCCCGACTTCTCTGCTTGTTCCAATTCATCAATGTGCATCACCTCTTCATCAGGGAAATATGTTTTCAAAGGCTTATAATCTTCATCGATGGGGTTCTCAGCCAAATGATCGGCTAATGCCTGTGCTTTCATGGCAGTCCGCGTCACGTATATAATGTCAAATTCTGTAAGCAAGATCTGCCACTTTGCAAGACTTCCTGTGGGCATGGGTTTCTGAAAAATATACTTCAATGGGTCCAAGCGAGATATAAGGTAAGTAGTGTAAGATGACAAATAATGTTTCAACTTCTGTGCCACCCAAGTTAGGGCGCAACATGTCCTTTCCAGATGAGTATACTTAACCTCGTAAGATGTGAAATTCTTGCTGAGATAGTAGATAGCTGCTCCTTTCTGCCCGTAACATCGTGCTGCCCCAGTACACAGCCGAATGAACTGTCCACAACTGTCAGATATAAAATCAAAGGCCTCCCTGGTTCTGGCGGAACCAACACGGGTGGGTTTGACAAATACCCCTTTATCTTATCAAAATCCTCTTGACATTCATCAGTCCAATTGACCGCGACATCTTTCTTCAACAATTTGAAAATTGGTTCACACGTCGCCGTGAGCTGAGCAATGAACCTGCTGATATAGTTCAATCTTCCCAACAAACTCATCACCTCAGTTTTGTTTCTTGGAGGTGGCAACTCCTGAATAGCTTTGATCTTTGACGGGTCTAATTCAATACCCCGCCGGCTGACTATAAACCCCAACAACTTCCCGGATGGCACCCCGAAAGAACACTTTGCAGGATTGAACTTAAGATTGTACCTGCGAAGCCTTTGAAAGAACTTTCTCAAATCTCTGACATGGTCGGATTGCTGTCTAGACTTCACGATCACATCATCCACGTATACCTCGATTTCCTTATGTATCATATCATGGAAGATGGTTGTCATGGCCCTCATATAAGTTGCCCCAGCATTTTTCAAACCAAACGGCATGACCCGATAACAATATGTTCCCCACGGCGTGATGAATGCCGTCTTTTCTGCATCCTCCTTGTCCATTAGAATCTGATGATAACCCGCATAACAATCCACAAAAGAGCCAATATCATGTTTGGCACAATTGTCGATCAGTATATGGATGTTGGGCAATGAGAAATTATCTTTTGGGCTTGCTTTGTTAAGGTATCGATAATCGACGCACACCCTGGTCTTGCCATCTTTCTTTGGCACGGGCACGACATTAGCTAACCAAGTGGGGTACCGTGTAACCTGAATGACCTTCGCCTCAAACTGCTTGGTAATCTCTTCTTTGATCTTCACACTTATGTCCATTTTGAACTTTCTCAACTTCTGCTTGATAGGAAGGGGTGCCAGATCAGTGGGTAATTTATGAACCACCAAATCGGTGCTTAGACCTGGCATATCATCATATGACCATGCGAAAACATCTTTGTACTCATGCAATACTTTAATTATCTCCTCCTTAAGTTGTGGCTCCAGATGGACACTTATTTTAGTTTCCCGCACATTGTCTTGGTCCCCTATATTAACCGCTTCTGTGTCATTTAGGTTAGGTTTGGGTTTTTCTTCAAAATGACTTAATTCTTTACTAATTTCCTCATAAGCTTCATCATTGTTACAATCCACCCCATCATCACACTCGATCTCTTGTATTACTACTTCTGAGCTAGATTGGCTTTTAAAGCTGGGTCGAAGGTTCCTCATGCATGTCATATCATTGATATCAGCATAAAAAGAACTGTACCAAGAAAGAAAAGAAAAGAAAATGGAAAGAGAATTAGGGACGAAGAAAATTGCATTTCATTAAATGTAAAGACAACAAGGTTTTAACTCATCCAAACGGACGAAACATAGCAACTGGATTACAAACCCTGGAATAATCCAGGTGACAAAAAGGAAAACAAAACCCACTACCACGACTCCCTCTGAACTGGAAGAGGAGTAGCTTCCCAATTGTTGATGTTAGCATGTGGTCCGATGTACTGTATGTCTGCTCCGCTTGACCCTTCTACGGCCCCAACCATGTTTACTTCAGCAAATACTTTCTCGAACACCTTATCCAAATTCCCCTCTGCCCCAATTAACGAACCTGACATCTTTGCCAATGATTGTTTCTTACTACTCGGCCTGATGAAGGACCTGGACAAATGTGGAATAGGTTTAGGAAGAATCCAAGCTTTCTTTTTCGATTTACGGGCCCTTCTAACATCTGTCGCTGTTGGTTTGAAACCTAATCCGAAGGTGTCCAAATTTTTGGGCAGGGACACAGGTTGAATAATGCCCTGGAGTTCAGCCCCCAGACCTTTCCCTGACACGAACCCGTTATTCAGCATTTCCGATATTACCATGACAGTCGCAGCTACTACCCTAGAACATGGAATGCTTTTGCCTTCAGGCACTCTGCTTACCGGGACCGTGTCGAAGACCTGATAAACCCATGGTCCTTTATCATCTTCGGTTTCTATAAAGGGCACAATGTCATCATTCATGGCGCATGTGGGATCTTCCCCATGTAACACAATTTCTTGTCTATCCCACTCGAATTTAACCATTTGGTGCAGCGTGGAAGGCACGGCTTTGGCCGCGTGAATCCATGGTCGACCCAACAAAAGATTATAGGATACTGCAGCATCCAACACCTGAAATTCCATAGTGAATTCGACCGGGCCAATAGTCAATTCGAGTACAATATCCCTTACTGTGTTTGTTCCCCCTCCATCGAATCCTCGAACACAAATGCTATTCTTTCGGACTCTATCCTCATCGATCTTTAACTTGTTCAATGTGGACAACCTGCAAATATTAGCGCTCGACCTGTTGTCGATCAGTGCCCGAGTAACCATTGAATCTTCACATTTGACCGTCAAACAGAGAGCCTTGTTGTGTTCTGTGCCTTCCACAGGCAATTCATCATCAGAAAATGCTACCCTGTTCACTTCAAAGATCTTGTTGGCAATTGTCTCTAGATGGTTCACTGAAATTTTGTCAGGCACATGAGCCTCATTCAATATCTTCATCAAAGCTCGGCAATGCTCGTCAGAGTGAATCAATAGTGACAACAACGAGATTTGGGCCGGTGTTTTTCTCAGTTGTTCAACAATGGAATAATCTTGTACTTTCATCTTTTTCAGAAACTCTTCTGCCTCCTCTTTCGTCATAGTTTTTTTGACTGGCACTGGATTGTCTTTAGCTCCCTTAGCCTTTCTCAGCTCTTCGGGAGCGAAACAGCGTCCCGACCGGGTTAGTCCTTGTGCTTCACAACTCTCTTCCTCAATTTCCTTTCCTTTGTATGTCATCACTACCTTGTCATATCTCCACGGCACGACTTTGCTATCAACCATGAGTAACTGGACTACCGGTTTTATGATAACTGGTTCTACGTAAGCTCCCTTTACAACTACCACGGGTGCAAATACTGACCCCGGTACCACTGGCTTGACTAGCTCCAGCTTTTCTACAGCCACAACTGGTCATTTTCCCATTACCAACACTGGCTTGTCTTTTATTTCTTTTAACTGAACCACTGGCCTTGCACTCACTGTCTTCTCTTTGGCTTCCGTAGAACGAATTACCATAACCACCTGTGAAGGTTTTTTAGGCTCTACCCCCTTATGTATCAGTTCGATCATGTTGGCCTCGTAATGCGCTGGTAACAGATTCTAATTGATGTTTGGGGCCTCTGGAGCCTGTACTTCAATGCGGCGATTATCAATTAGCTCTTGTATCGCGTTTTTCAACTTTCAACACTTTTCAGTATCATGCCCCAGCATCCCTGAGCAATACTCGCAGCTAACAGAGTGGTCCAGGTTTCTGGGAAGAGGGTTTGGTGCTTTGGATTCAACTGGGGTCAGCATCCCCAACTGTTTCAATTTGTGGAAGAGAGCAGTGTAAGATTCTCCCAGCGGAGTAAATGTTTTTCTATTAGGGGCCTTCTCACTTCTAAAAGCTTGGTTTGGGCGGAAGTTGGTTCCTGGTCTGTTAGCCCTGGGAGGTGGATAGGTGTATTGTGGGTGTGGCTGTGTATTTTGGGGACTTGGTGTACGCCATTGCGAGTGCACTGGGGGTTGAGTGTAGGTCTGGGCGTGGTGGATAGAAAAGTGTGGTTCTGGTGGTGGATAATAGTGTTGCGGTGGGCCATATGGGGTATATTGGTAGTTTGGGTGGTGGGGTCTGGGTTGGTTATAGTAGAGCGGAGGGTTATTGGGCCTGGACCAAGCACTAGCTTCATCTGCAGCAACTTCTTCTTTCTTCTTCTTCCCAAGCACACCACCAGTACCGCTTTGGATGGCCTGGGTGGTTGCTTTCAACGCCGAGTAACTCAATATCTTGTTAGATTTCAATCCCTCTTCAATCATGGCTCCCATCTTTACCACTTCATTAAACGACTTTCCGACAGATGTCACTAGATGACCAAAATAGGTAGGTTCCAATGTTTGCAAGAAGTAATCTACCATCTCACTCTCCCTCATGGGAGGATCAACCCTTGCAGCTTGTTCCCTCCAGCGGAAACCAAACTCTCTAAAACTTTCCCCAGGGTTCTTTTCCAGTTTCAACAATGTCAGACGATCGGGGACTATCTCAAGGTTATACTGAAAATGGCCAATGAATGCTTGTGCCAAATCATCCCATGTATACCATCGGCCGGGGTCTTGCCTCGTGTACCATTCTAGTGCTGACCCGCTCAGGCTTTGACCGAAATATGCTATCAATAATTCATCCTTTCCCCCAGCACCTTGCATTTTGCTACAAAAACCACGCAGATGGGCTACTGGTCACCGTGCCCCTCATATAAGTCAAACTTCGGCATTTTAAACCTCGCAGGCAACTGGACATCAGGAAAAAGGCACAAATCTTTGTATGCGACGCTAACTTGGTTACCTAAACCATGCATGTTCCTGAAGGATTGCTCTAGGCTTTTGACTTTACGAATCACTTCCTCTTGTTCTGTATTCTTAACCGGTTTCTCAACTTCTCCCGGGATTTCAAAATAGGGAGAATAGGTATATGGCTCAGGCGCTTTGAAAGTGGGTTCGGGAGGGTAATATTGGGTGTCGTGAGCTTGGAATAGTGGTTCACTGGATGATCTATGTAGTGGAGCTGGGGGAGGTGCCACAAAGACGGGAACCATGGGTGGTGGAGGGTTCTGTTTAGAGGGTGGTGCTGGGGGAGCCTATGAAGTGGTACCATAACCCTAGGCCTAATAAGGGAAAGCTGAAGATGCGTGGGGAGTGGTAGGCTCCTGAGCTTGAGCCAGGGGTGGGATGTAAGATGGGTTGGGCGGATATAGTGGTGCCGGATGTCCTTGAGACCATGCCCGATGCATTTCAGCCATTTGTGCCTTTAATTTCCTCATCTCTTCTTTCATAGCACCCACATCGGTTACCTCAACAGGGTCTACGATGCTGATTTCCGAATCCTGCCCTGTCATTTTTACTTGATCTTTCGACCGGGTGTTGTACGTGTGAGTTGCTAGAATTGCCAATCAACTAACCACCTGCCTGGACTCACACATTTAGACAACCACTTTGTTAGCGATTAGGTCTTAACAGATTTAACAATCGCACGTTGGCATGAATGCACTTATACAGTTATTTATTTCTATTATGCATTTGCTCGATTGCATGCGTCATCCCGACATTTCGCTCCTTGTTTCTTTTTACCTTTCTTTCGAATTTCTTCACCTTATCCCTCTCTTGTGCTTCTTCTTTCTCTCTCTGTTTTCCGCTCTTTTCTTTCTTTCTTTCTTTCTCGGTTTTCCTTCTATTTTCCTTTTTCTTCTTTTTATTACGATTATGGTCGAATCCTATGGAGATTGCCTACGTATCGTGACCCCGCACGAATCAGACCAAGCGTAGTTCGTGCTAATAAATGCGAAAATTAAAAAGGGTAGTAAGATTTTTTTCGAAATTTTCAATTTTTAACACTAAAACAAACTATTACAAACGAAACTTAACAGACGCAATTTTAAAAACAAATACAGACTCTAACACTGCAGACTTACTTGACCTGGGCAGATAACAGATATACGAAAGACTGACTCAAAATGGTAGAAAATTACAGACACGGACTATGCATATTCCAGTGCTTCAAACTTAGGTGTCCGCGGGGCGTCGTTCGGCCTTGTCGCGGGTCTAGGATCCAAATCCCTTTCAAGCTGCTCTAACTCATTCATGGTTCGCTTCACATAGATCATCACTGCTGAGACAAAAGTAGTACGGGTCATGTCTTCACAAACCCGACATCTCCTGGTAATAGCATGAGCAATGGCTCTAATCCTGTCTCTTGTTTGCTTCTTTTCTATAAGCAAGCGTCTTATCTGATCGCTGCACGTCTTTAAAGCTCGAGAGTCTTGCAGGTGTTGGTCTTGCAGCTGCTGCACTTCTAACTCCATTTGGTCCAGCAAGTTGTAACAATGTCCACTTTCAATTTCAAAATCTCTAGCCTGCCTAACCGCTTTACCCTCAAGGGCAACCACTTTTCTCTTTAAACTGGCAATAATTTTCTCATGGTCCCTTTTCAACTGATTCAAGTATTGGCGACGCTCCTCTGTTCTCTTAGCCCACTGTGCTTTAAGTTCTGCCATGACATTTTCAGATTTTTCTAGCTCATCCCGCCATTCCCTGACTTCGTTTTGCAATCGTTTTACCAATTGTTCATCGGATCGGCTCCTCGGTTGCTTATCGATGGTTATCTTCAACTGTCGGATTTGGGTCCTAAGTGCTTCATTTTCTCGAGCCAGTCTATTCTTTTCCCCTTGATCCGCGGTAACCTGTACACTGTTCTCGAATTTCAGACTCTCAACTTGCTGCTTTAGTTTACCAATCTCAACTCGATAGCTTTCTTCCTTTGCTAACCAATCCCACTGCTCTTGGGATGACTTGGCGAAATCTTCGAGGTGAGGTCTTTTAGCCGGTCTCCCACATGCCACGTCACCTTTGAACCACTCGTGATACCCTGGGGCAACTTCCCCTTTGACACTATCTGACACGCAGGTGTTTGCCATCAAATGTTGACACTCGCTCCAAATTTGGCGAACTTCTTCCTCGGGGAATCGACCGTCAGGACTGATTTCGACCACTTGGGTACTCAAATCTTCATCTCTCGGTACTACTTGATATCTACCGAGTTGCCTCAGAACCCGATATGGCGCATAGGGCTGGATGCTTTTGAGTCCCATCAACAGAAAATGCGGGCGGGCTGCCGGCATATATATGACCTCTTCGACAGGAAACCATCCAAGCACCCACTGTATCTGGCCGGCGTTGAGGTTCCGAAATAGTAATGCCCAGGCTGCGACTCCTTCAGGTAGACTAGCCCCTTTGATTCTTGTGTAAAATTCACCTATACAAGTTTTCTCAACCGAACCATAACTCAATAACTGAGAGCGAGGGCACAAATGCTTAGTCATCCACATTTGTAACAACAAGTTACATCCCTCAAAAAATTTGCCCCCAGCTTTGCACGCAGTGAGAGCTCTGAAGATATCAGCCACAATCATAGGTGCTAAAGTGCTTTTCCCCATGGTTTGCAAAGTACTGACGACGCCCGCTACTTTCAAATCAATATTACCATCTTTCCTTGGGAATATTACGAGGCCCAAAAAAGCTATCATAAATGCCACTCGTCTGTGTTCCTCCCATTTTTGTCGGCTATTTCTGCTGCAAAGCTTAAAGTCTGGATTATTGAACCCGCCCACATGGCCATATCTACCATACATGAAGCGGAAACTGTAGAAACCCTTTGCAAAATCTGGATGGTGAACTGTTCGGGGTATTTTCAAGGAATCCAAGAATCAGTGTATGGTAATGGCCCTAGGAGCAATCAAGTATTTGAATCTCAATGGAGCTTGATCACTTCCAATGTACCCCGCTATTTCTTCCAATGTTGGGGTGAGTTCAAAGTCTGAAAAATGAAATACATTATGTGCCGAATCCCAATGGGCGACCAATGCTCTGATAATATCCCCCGAGGCTGAATGTTTAATAAATCCAGAAGGTCTTTCAAATATTTTCTCACTTCGTCTTGCGCTTCTTTGCCTAAGTCATTCCACCATAATTGCAGCTCAAAAGGGATTTTGGTCATTATTGAAAAGGGATCATTCACCATTGTGCTCATCCTGCACATTTATTAAAGAGTTTTAAGCAAAAGAAAACTTTTGTTTGACAAAAAAAAATAAACTGTCTATATTTGCGACTCAAAATTACCTATTTATTGTCAAGCGAGGAACTTGACTTTCAAACATGGTCTTTCAGTGCTCTGGGAAAAGATTTTAAGGCTTATTTATGACAAGACGACTCTACTTAGCTTTTTCATTTCGAGATAAAATATAAAAAAACGAAAGCACAGGATCAAAGGTGGCTATTTACGCAGAATCAGCCTTCCGGCGTCCCGTTTGGGAACATTTTGCTAATTTTGACAAAAACGGCATTATCTGGTTTATTCATGACAAAATTAAAATTTTGATACGTTCTGGTTATTTTTGCAAAAGGGGAAGTTGGACCCGATGAGGGTTGCCTACGTATCTCACGCCCTGTGAGAATCAAACCGTAAGTAGTTCGGGCAAATTAACCGAACTATTTTAAAACATGACTCTTTTTTCCATTTTTATTTTTGTCATTTCATAAGCGAATAAAAACTATTTTTGGAAGCAAGACTCTCTTTTTTTCTTTTTCTTTTCAACAAATAAAACAACCTATTTTTCCAAGCTAAAAATAACAGACTCTTGTTCCTTTTCATTTCCCACAGACAATAAAACAACCTATTTTTCTAAACTAAAAATAAAAGACTCTTTTTCCCTTCCTTTTCAACTAATAATGAAACAACTTATGTTTTTCAAACTAAAACAATGACTCTTTTTATCCTTTTCTTTTTCAACAACCAACTTTCCAAAATTAAAAGACTTTTTTTTTTCTATTTTTCTTTGCTTCTTTTTTTTAGTAAATCAAAAATAAAACATTTTCCTTTTTTTTTTCTCAGAGTTTCGCCAGCAATTGGTCATTGATTTTTATTTCTAAAATAATCAATTAACTCCCTAACTGATATTTTTTTTCACTCTTTTCTCTTTTTTTTCAATTTTCCAACATTCCCGAGATTCAGAAACCGGTCAACATGCAGGTTTGAAGGAATGCAACATGTAGCACATAGGATGCATCAAGATGGTCTTTTTATTTCAGGTTGCTAGTCCTAGACGGACCCAACCCCTGTGTTGAGTCCCCTAAGTCAAATGCAATATGATGCAAATAAGCATTCCTAATAAGGATCCGTCATGAAGTCACGTTATTCTATGTTCAAAACCTGGGTCAGTGTTTTTAGACTGTGTACCCGAGCGGACAACTCGAGTCGAGGAGGGGGCAACTTACCGGGAACTAAAAGGCCATCCGGCTTCGTAACTTGTCCGGCCTCTTTCTTATTTCAAGGTATGACACTAACAGAATAGGGAGTCTCAACCAGTAAGCACATCCCCGGAGGTGAAGAGAGAAGGGTGTCGGCACAGTTTATATACAGTTCAGTTAATATCAAAGCGGTAACATTTAGCACATTTAACACAAAACATGTAGGAAAATCAGATACAATGAAATACAACAATTTATCTAAGCTCGAATTCTGAACCCTGAACCAGAGATTCTGGGTTCGATCCCCAGCAGAGTCGCCAGAGCTGTCACACCTCCTTTTTCACCTACACCCCAGGAAGGGCGTAAAGGAGTTTTTACATTTAAAGGACAATCGGAACGGGGTTTAATTATTAATTATTCAGAGTCGCCACTTGAGATATTAATGGTGTCCCAAGTTATCGGTTGGATCCCGAACCGAGGAAATTTATGACTCTGTTAACAGTCCGCGAATCAGAAATCCGAGTAAGGAATTCTGTTAACCCGGGAGAAGGTGTTAGGCATTCCTGGGCTCCGTGGTTTTAGCACGGTCGCTTAACTGTTGTATTTAATTTTATCTTATTTTAATATATGCTAGCTTATGTGCCTTTTATTAATTTTACACCGCTTTTTATCATTATTTATTTTATAAGAATTACGATGTCGTGAAAACGCGTTTTGAACCCCGTCGCAATCAATGCGCCCGTGGTTGTTGAGACATTTCAACTTCATCGAGATTTGGATTTGGGTCGCATCAATGCGCACCCGAATTTAAGAACGTATTTTAATTAAATCGTGCCTAAAGATGCTAACGTAGTATTATTTTGGGGAAAAACCATGAAGTTCGCTAAACGGCCATCCCAAATTCTAATTATTTCGATAATTATTTATTGAGGGCCCCACATTTAATTATTTTTGTGCGGTGAGGCTCGTCTCAATTTGTGAACCTCTTTTCTATCATCATTATTTTATAAGAATTACGACGTCGTGAAAACGCGTTTCGAACCACGTCACAATCAATGCACCCGTGATTGTCAACACATTTTGACTTTGTCGAGATTTAGATTTGGGTCACATCAATGCACACCCAAGCTTTAAGAAGGTATTATAATTAAAATCGCGCTTAAAGATTCTAACGCATTGTTTTTTTGAGGAGGATGGTGAAATTCATTAACACAACCTTTCCAACTTTAGACGGTGAGATAATTATGCTACTAAGCACTTAAGGGTTCTAATTGATTAAAACCAGTACTTTGTTGAATTTGAATTTGAACATCCAGGTAGAAATGCCGAGCAAATGGGCTCTGAGCCCCTAAGGCCCAAAATCATGCCATTGCATATGCTGCAGGCACAAGCCTTTAGAGCGTTAGGCGTCAGGTATAAGGCAGGCCCAAAATTTTAACTTGCACGCACAGCCCAGAGATCGAATCCTTGGGCACCTTTTGATTTAACTAACTTCTCAAGCCTTAATGCACCTAGGCCCTAATTCGATTTATCACCTAACCAGAATCTGGGCTACCTGCTAGTACGCCTGGCCCAAAACTGGCCCGGTGTGAAGCTGTTGATTGTACAATTCATATTAGCCCAAAATTAAAGCAGTCATTTGCGTTGAACTCAAAATCAATTACAACTTTGCAGATTTAACTTCAGCAGACTGTGGAACTTAAACAAACTGAAAAACTACAATTGCATAACATGAAATGCGCAGTCTAAATAGTCCACAGCCCTGATTACATACATGAATTTAAATACCAAAGTGCCCACTTACTAATTAAAATGATCAAACTCATGCTTGACAGTTCATCAGTCCCAATTATACAAACCAAACCAGGATTAATATAGTACCTAGAGGACATGAGTGAGCTAACTGTTTTATATACTAAGTTTAAACAAAACAAAACATGAAAAACTTCAAAGATCAACTTCAGACAGCATGTTTACTTCAGTTCCATAAACTTGAGGGTTACAGAACAAGTACCTGGAAATTGAAATGAGAATAGAGAAAAGGAGAGGAATCAGCTACTTTCAACAGCAACAACAATAGCAATAAACTCAGTGATGTTACACCACAGAAATACAGGTAGATGGCTTTGAAAACCAGAAATATAAGCAGACTCCACAGATAAGTTTAGCATACTTCAAATGTATCCCTGACCCTCACAGCTGCACCTAAGCACCTCTGTAATAAGGCTAAACCCAAAACCCAAAATTGAAATCCAAGACTAGTGATGAAACTGTGAAGTTGTTTCGGATTTCTCCATTTTTTGATGTTTTTGTTTTCTGAATACTCTTAGAATTAAAATGCTAACTGAAATCAGAAGCAGGAATGAAAGCTCAAATTGAAACTCAAGGCTGAAGGTAGAAGAAGAGAGCCCAACCCCCTTTCCCAAGGCATTTCATGCCCTTTTATAGGCAAACCCAAAGAGAATAGATCAGGTTCTGATTTTCCAATCAGTCCCTCCCTATTTTCAGTTTGGTCCCTCTATTCCTAACTTGCTAAACAAGTAAATGCCTTACATTTATTAAAATCTACACTTGTACCCCATTCTAGAAGGCCCTAGGGTATTCCTCTACCCATACAATACCTATACTGCCCTTCCCTATGTCTTGATATTACTATTCTCATCAGAACTACCCTTTTCCATACCTAGATTACCCCTAAAAACCCCTCAAAGTTACTGAACTTACCCTCATCCTTAACAGCTATAACCAATACCCTAATTTAAATCTAAAACTAACTGAAATTAATTAATTAGTATTTAGAAACTAACTAATCAGACTGACCAAAACCAAATGCTCAATTATACCCACTCAATCAAGCTAAATGAAATTAAACTGAGCTTAAACTACCATGATCAATATTAAGTGAACTTAAACTAATTCTTAAACCATGAACTTACAATCATTCAACCAAATATCAAACTCAGAATCAACAGTAATTAACAGAACTTAAACTAATACAATTAAATCATAAAATTAACAGAACAATTAACGAAACAACAACTGTAAATAACACTTCAAACGTGCGAGCAAAAGGAAGCAGTAAAAACTCACAAAGGCATGAGGGACTCCGGCCAGTCAGAAACATCTGAATCCTTTCAGATTTTTGACGCGTAACATCCCTAACCATGTGTTCTTACAAGAGAACACATGGTTAAGGATACTACGGTTCGAAATCAAAAGGATTTGGTTTTAGGGTTTGGCCAGAAATTCTTAGATCTAAGATTCGGGCCGCTTCACGGTGATTTGAAAGAAAATAGCCATGGATTAGTGTTGAGGAAGGGCCGGGGTTGTGGGGTGTGATTTTGGACTGATTTGGATGAACTTGTCACTTGGCCGGAAAACTTCAAACCAAGATTCGACGAGTTCCGGCCATGTTCGAGGTACACCAGTGGGTGCAATGGAAAGAGGAGAGTGAGAGGGATCTGTGGTGTTAACCTCGGAGTGAACGGCGTAGTTTGTGTTCACCGCCGGCGAGGGGTTTGATGGTGGCGCGGGCTAGGGCTTGTTGAGGGGAAGGGTGGGGTAAGGAAGACGAGGCAAATAGGGGTAGGGGGGAAGTTCGGACACTTAAATATAGGTAACCTAGTTAGATCCGGACCGTTGGATTGATGAGATCCAACGGTCCTGATTCAGAGGCCCCGAAATGACACCATTTCGTTTAGAAGGGGGGGCAGACCGGGTAGGGACTTGGGATGGACTGAATTGCAATGATTTTGAGGCGTTTGGGCCTGAGAAATTCCAATGCATTGGCCCAAATTTTGGTCTTTAATAAGACCACTTTTCTACTCTTATTTTCTTTTCTTACTTTTACAATTTTTATAATTTTTTATAATTTTATAAAGATGTAAAACTAACATAAAATCCTGATTGTGTCAAAACAAAGACTAATTAATTTCTAAAATTGTTCAAAAACTATTTCATGACAAATTCACAATAAAAATCATTAAAATGCAAAAGTGAACTATTTTTTGTGATTTTCATGCTTTGCTCCAAACAAATTATCCCTTAATTGATACTAAATATAAAAATTAAAACCTAAATGCAAATGCATACTCTTTGTGTTTTATATGAATTAACATGCACAAATAAGATGCCAATAATTAACACAAAATGCCACCAAAATTCACAAGAATTGTAAAAATAAAGAAAAATTATTTTGTTGGAATTTTGGGAATTATTCATATATAGGGCAAAAATCACGTGCTCACATACATATGTATTTAAAAAAATATATGAGGAAAAATTAAGTATCAACAACTACCCGTCTTTACCCGGGAAGGATGAAAGAGTTTTCAAGTAAAGAAATGGTGGCCAATTTTGACCGGACAGAATGTTTTAAAAGGAAGAGGCCGGACTTTGGTCTTGAGTTGCCTACATGTCCCTGGTCTTACAAGAATCAGGCCATGTGTAGTTCTGGATTCATTGGCAGAATATACCGATGAAGTCATTGCAAGAATGGACACGAGATGCAAGAGCGACTATGGTGGGTGGTTAAAGTATGAGACAATTGAAGGAACTGGAGCGAGGTCACTCCTGCTAGGATAGCGGTTGCTTTCTTGTCACATGCAGATGAAAAGATGCTGCCGGCATGTATTTGCATGAAAATTTAAACATGATGCAGATTCCCTTTGGACCATGAAGGTTGTCTTTGGACGCTTAAAGATGACGTCCTCGGACCATGACGTCCTGGGCCATGAATAGTATGATAAGGGATTCACGGGCCATGAAATGATGTTCTCGGACCATGAAGATGGTGCCTCCGAACCATGATGCCTTTGAATAATGATATGCAAATTTGAGGGACCCTCAGGCCATGGCGTGGTGTCTTCCAGCTATGAGGATGATGACTTTTAGACTATGAAGCCTTTGGATAGGTTGGCGATATTTCATCCCATGAGGTGCAATAATATTATGCTACCAAGACAATGCTTAGTCTTGTGAAATGAAGGGCAAAGCTTAGCCCGATTGAAAAGCAAATAAGTAATACTAGAAATAGAGCAATATATATGCAAAGAGGGACAATGCCTAGTTCCATGAGAATGTAGAGGCAAGGATTAGACTCATGTAGATATAGACGGCATGTATTAGCCTCATGCAGATATGGAGGCAAGGATTAGCCTCATGCAAGTATGGAGGCAGGAATTAGCCTCATGCAGATATGGAAGCAGGGATTAGCTTCATACAGATATGGAGGCAAGGAATAGCCTCATGCAATTATGAAGGCAGGGATTAGCCTCATGTAGGTATGGAGGCAAGGATTAGACTCATGCAATTATGGAGGCAAGGATTGGCCTCATGTAAATATGGAGGCAAGGATTAGCCTCATGCAGATAAGGAGGCAAGGATTAACTTCATGCAATTATAGAGGCAAGGATTAGCCTCATGCAGATAGGGAGACAAGGATTAGCCTCATGCAATTATGGAGGCATGGATTAGCCTTATGCAGATATGGAGGCAAGGATTAGCCTCATGCAGATATGGAGGCAAGTATTAGCCTCATGTAGATCAGGGAGGTAGGGATTAGCCTCATGCAAATATGGAGGCAAGGATTAGCCTTGTGCAGATAAGGGAGGCAGGGATTAGCCTCATGCAAGTATGGAGGCAAGGATTTGCCTCATGCAGATAGGGGAGGTAGGGATTAGCCTCATGCAAATATGAAGGCTAGGATTAGCCTCATGCAAGTGTTGAGACAAGGATTAGCCTCATGCAAGTATGTGGGACAAGTCTTGGTCCCATGCAAAGAGCGAGTAGCAATTAAGAGTAGTTTATGTCTTAGTTGGAGATATATTCGCTATCTGAGGGCCTGATTGATAGTGATCTTGTTACGTGTATATATTTGCGGACACTATTTCTATGTCAGATATGCCTGCGTTCAAAGAAAAATTGTAAGTTTTGTGAGGGGGAGGTTGGTTCGTGCTTCTGTCTGCTGGTCTTGCTTTGCTCCATTCTGGAGGCCTTTTCGAGTTTCTCCGCGTAACACCTGGCTGTTATGGAAATAGAGTTTTCGAAAATATGCAATTATTGGTAAAAAATAGAGTCATTTTAGAAACACATTGATATATCAAGTGATTTTTAGATGAACTGCTGACTGTAACACATTTCAATGACATTGCAATTCTCTTATGTTAGAATTTTGAGGGTTCCCCTCAAAATTTTGCCCCAGTTTTGTAGATGACCCGTCGACCGTTTGCGGGTAAAGAGCCTTGTTGAACCTTTTTCCAAAATTTTAAGAATCTTTCTTAAAATTCTGCCCCAGTTTCATAGCCATTTCTGGCCGTCTGACATATGTTGGCGTTGGCTGGACTTGCTCCGGAATTTTGAGAGTCCTCCTCAAAATTCTACCCCAGTTTCTAAATATGGGGAAATGAAAATTTTATTATGATATGACCGAACCCATAAGGCTACATACGTATCCCCTCTTAAACGGGAATCAGGTCAAGCGTAATTCAATTACATCATATGAGGAAATGTAAATAGTCTAAGCATGATATCTCTTGACTGTATCTGAATCGATTGGTTTTGGCTAAATATTTTCGTCCATTTCTGCAAGTACGAGTGCTCCTCCTGTTAGTACCCTGTGAACCATGTACGGACCTTGCCAGTTGGGAGAGAATTTCCTTTTGGCTTCATCTTGATGTGGGAAGATATTCTTCAATACCAACTGTCCTAGTGTGAACTGTCTTGGGTTGACTCTTTTGTTGAAAGCTCTAGACATTTTATTCTGATAAAGCTGACCATGACATACTGTGTTCATCCTTTTTCCATCTATGAGGACCAATTGTTCATAGCGACTCATATTCATTCTGCATCACTGAGTTCAGCTTCTTGTATAATTCTTAAAGAAGAAATCTCTACCTCAGATGGGATGACAGCCTCAGTACCATAAACCGACATGTAGGGTGTTGCCTCAGTTGATGTGCGAACCGTGGTGCGGTATCCCAACAGAGCAAAAGGTAGCTTCGTATGCCATTGTTTGTGATTCTCTACCATCTTCCTTAGTATCTTCTTGATGTTTTTGTTGGCGGTTTCTATGGCTCCATTCATCTGAGGTCTATAGGCTGTGGAATTCTTGTGTTTGACTTTGAAAGTTTCACACATGGCTTTCATCAGATCACTATTGAGATTGGCAGCATTATCAGTAACAATGGACTCGGGAACTCCAAATCAGCAATCAATACGATATTTGACAAAATCTGCAACGACTTTCTTGGTGACAGCTTTGTAAGATGCAGCCTCTACCCATTTTGTGAATCAATCAATGACCACTAGAATAAACCTATGCCCATTTGAAGCAGTGGGCTCGATCAGACCGATGACATCCATTCCCTAGGCGGCGAAAGTCCAAGGTTATCTTGTTGCATTGAGCTTATTCGGTGGCACTTTTATCATGTCGGCCTGTCCTTGGCATTGGAAGCATTTGCGGACATACTGCATGCAATCTGTCTCCATAGTCATCCAAAAGTAACCGGCCCTAAGTATCTTCTTAGGCAAGACAAAACCATTCATGTGTGGGCCACATGTGCCATCATGTATATCCTCAAGCAATTTAGAAGCTTCTTTTGCATCGACACATCTTAGCAGTCCCAAATCGGGAGTTCTTCTATATAGATTTCCTCCGTTGTGGAAGAAATGATTGGACAATCTCCGGAGTGTGCGTTTCTGAGTGTGGTTTGCATGCTCCGGATATTCTCCTTTTGCCAAATACTCTTTGATGTCATGGAACCAAGGTTTTCCATCTGTTTCTTGTTCAACGTGGGTACAATTCGTCGGCTGATTATGAATCCTCACTGGGAAGGGATCAATGAAATTCCCGTCTGGATATTGTATCATAGATGACAAGGTGGCCTATACATCGGTTAACGCATTCAGAATTCTGGGCACATGTCGGAATTCTATCTTTGTGAACCTCTTTCTCAATTCCTGCACATGGTGTAGATATGGCAATATCTTGGAATTCTTGGTTGCCCTCTCTCCTTGTACCTGGTGCACGAGCAAATCTGAATCACCGATTACCAACATCTCTTGAATGTTCATGTCGACTGCCATGTTGAGTCCTAGTATGTAGGCTTCATATTCTGCCATGTTGTTGGTGTAGGGAAATATGAGTTTGGCGGATACCGGACAATGTCGACCCATTTCTTATACCAAAATTGCTCCAATGCCCACTCCTTTGAAATTTGTAGCTCCGTCAAAGAACATCCTTCAACCGTCGTATGCTTCAGTAATGTCTTCCCCTACGAACAACGCTTCTTCATCAGGAAAATAAGTTTTCAAGGGCTAGTATTCTCCTCCCACCGGATTTTCAGCAAGATGATCTACCAACGCTTGTCCTTTGACCGCATTTTGTTTACGTAGACGATATCAAACTCACTCAACAGTATTTGCCATTTGGCCAACTTTCCAGTCGGCATTGACTTCTGAAATATATACTTCAAAGGGTCCATCCTAGATATGAGGTATGTAGTATATGCACAGAAGTAATGCCTCAATTTCTGAGCTGTCCGGGTCAAAGCACAACAAGTGCGTTCTAGCAGAGAGTACCGTGCTTCGTAAGGTGTGAACTTCTTACTTAAGTAATATATGGCTTACTCCTTTCTCCCTGTCTCGTCATGTTGTCCCAGATCACATCCAAATGCTCTATCTAATACAGATAGACAGAGTAGCAAAGGCCGCCCTAGCTCTGGCGGGACCAGAACTGGTGGTGTGGATAGGTATTCCTTGATCTTGTCAAAAGCTTTCTGACAATCCTCGGTCCAACTTGTCTCGGCATCTTTCTCTCAACATCTTGAAGATGGGTTCACATGTGACTGTGGACTGTGCTATGAAGCGACTGATATAATTGAGACGTCCTAGGAAGCTCATCACGTCCTTTTTACTCCTAGGTGGCAGTAACTCCTGAATGGCTTTGACTTTAGACGGATCCAGCTCGATCCCTCAACGACTGACAATGAATCCCAGTAATTTTCTTGCGGGAACCCCGAATGCACATTTTGCGGGGTTCAGCTTTAAGTTGTACCTCCTTAGCCTGTCAAAGAACTTTCTCAAGTCCGCTATGTGATCTACAACCCTCTTGGATTTGATAATGACGTCGTCCACATACACTTCTATCTCCTTGTGTATCATATCATGGAAGATTGTTGTCATGGCTCTCATATAGGTAGCCCCAACATTATTTAGACCAAACGGCATCATCTTGTAGCAGTATACCCCCAAGGTTTGATAAAAGATGTTTTCTTCACGTCTTCTTCGTCCATCCAGATCTGGTGATAACCCACGAAGCAATATACAAAGGATTGGAGTTCATGCTTGGTGCAATTGTCGATCAAAATGTATATGTTTGGAAGTGGAAAGTCGTCCTTAGGACTTGCTCTATTTAAATCTCGATAGTCAACGCATACTCTGACTTTCCCATCTTTCTTCGGTACTGGCGCAATGTTAGCTAACCAGGTTAGGTACTCAACAACCCTAAGAACTTTGGCTTTGATCTGCTTGGTAACTTCTTCCTTGATTTTCAAGCTCATGTCTAGCTTGAATTTTCTGAGTTTCTGCTTTACTGGCGGACACATGGGATTAGTAAGCAACTTGTGAGCTACTATGGACGTGCTCAAACCGGTCATATCATCATATGACCATGCAAAAATGTCCTTATATTCTTTTAAGAAATAGATGTACTCTTTCTTCTCTGTTGGTGAAAAGTGAATGTTGATGCGAGTCTCCTTGACAGTCTCGGTGTCCCCCAAGTTTACTGCTTTGATTTCGTCCAGATTGGACTTAGGCTTATTCTCAAAGTTTTTAACTTCCCTGACAACTTCCTCGGGTATCTCATCTTCTTTATCTGAATCAATAATCTCATGTTGCGTTGCCTTATTACATGTCACGGTCACCGGTTCATCAGGAAAAGTAATAATGATGCTGTAGAAAGAAAAAGTGTAGAAAATAGTAATGAATAATAAAGAGCAAATGCATTTGATTAAAATTAAAAAACATCCAGACAAATGCGGCTCGATGAATCGAGCATTTATTTTGAAACAAGTAAGTCTTTAAATCAAAATTACTGAAAATCTTAAATGCCTAGAATGGCGATAGAAATAAAATCTACCAAGCTACCTAGGGACTCGGCGGGCCCGGGATGGTCTGGTGATCCAGTTTCCGAGAACAGCTCCCTTCTCCACAGTCTGAATAGTGAGGCCTTCTTCCTCCTCCTCCTAAATTATGGCACCGTAGTCCATGTCTTCATCCTCCAAGAACAGACTCTTTAACCCAGCTAATGCTTCCTCTTCTGCAGTTCCCCATATTGTATCAACTTGGTAAAAAGATTGATCTAGACGTGGCACTGGTTGCTTGAGAGGTAATACGGTCTGCGCCATGGAGGAGACCAATCATTGTATTCTTGCCATGTGTACTGATATCCGAGCCCAAAGGTAGTACCATGACCCTTCAGCCGTATTGGTTTAGTGATACCCTGGAGATTCTTTCCCAGCCCTTTGTCGGGATCATACCTAGACCATACCAATATGCTTTCTATTTTACTACTCCACCATTTATCTTTCTCAACGGCATTGACACGTTCAATGTGATGATATATTTCCCCTCCTAGCCTTCTCCTATGTCCAATGACTAGGATGGTTTGACTAGTGTAAATGGGGTTACTCCCATCTCCATGAATGATCACCTCCTGACGATTCCATTCGAACTTCACGATTTGATGTAGTGTGGAAGGCACGACCCCAGTGGAATGGATCCATGGTCGGCCTAACAAAAGATTATATGAGGCCGGTATGTCGAACATCTGAAACTCGACGTCGAACCAAGTTGGCCCCATCTGCAAACAAAGGTTAATTTCCCCGATCGTGGACCTTTGAGACCCGTCGAAAGCTTTCACATTCATGCTTCCTACCCGTATTTCATGAAAATCTTTGTCCAACCTTTTCAGGGTGTCTAACAGACAAATATTGAGGCTCGAACCTCCGTCAACCAAAACCCTGGCAATGAATTTGTCTTCAAATTATACTGTAATACGCAATGCTCGGTTGTGATTCAATCCTTCAGGTAGTAGCTCATCTTCATGGAAGACGATCTTATGACTTTCTAGTACTTGCCCTACCATATTGGCCATCTCTCTGCTGGTGATGTTATTGGGTACATAAGCTTCACTCAATACTTTCATTAAAGCGTTCTTATGCGCCTCTGAATTTTGCAATAGTGACAGGATGGATATCTGGGTTGGGGTTTTGTTCAAATGAGCGATGACGGAATACACCTTTGCTTGTACTTCCCTCCACAAGTCATCTGGCCCTGTTTCAATGACAGGCTGCCTGGTAGTGGCATCCTTGCTTGGTCCTTCCTACTATTCAGGTGTGTAGACTCTTCCAGTCCTAGTCATTCCTTGTGCAGCATCAGATTCCTCCATTTTTGCCTTTCCCTTTTGCCGAGCTTTGGCAATGTAATCCCAAGGTATTGCTTTTGAGTCGAAAGGAGGTGTGGTTGATACTATCACTGTGAAAGATGTGATCACTTCTACTACAAATGGAGCAGGGCTGGCTGCAGGGGAGCTACCTCTACCTTAAATGGGATCGGTGCGGCTACCTCGACCTCGATTGGTGACTTAGTCTGTATCACAATAGGAGTAAGTGTGACTGCAACTTTAAAGTCGTCGCCTTCTCGAATAAGCCCAATCGACCCCTCAGGGTCCCATTCTTTGTTTGTCTCTATCACATGCACCCCACCACCTCTATGATCAGGGAGGCGGTTGTTGTGGACATTGGGTGCATCTTCCTTTGCCTGTATGGCCTTGTTGTCAATAAGCGTCTGGATTTTATTTTTCAATGTTCGACACTCATCAGTGGTGTACCCCTTCATACCGGAATGGTACACACAAGTTTTGTTCGGATTGACCCATTGGGATAGATTCTCTAATGTGATAGCAGGAATAGGGGTGACATAACTAACGGCTTACAACCTTTCATATAGTTGGTCGATGGGTTCAACAATGGCGGTGTATTGGCTGGGTGGCTTGCGGTCGAAATTGGGTCTTGGTCTTGGAAAGTTTTGGCGAGTAGGAGGTGATTGGAAATGGGATGGTTGGGAGTTATAGGTGTGATGGACAGTGGCTGGTTGGGAATATCTGTGAGATAAAGACTGATATGTAGGTGCTGCTGCTTGGTATATGGGCAGAGGTGTTTGATATGTGGATGGAGGTGTTTGATATGTGGGTGGAGGTGTTTTATAGGTAAGTGGAGATTTTGGGCCCTAGGACACCATTACTACCCCAACGTCTCTCTTCTTTGATATGTCGCCTAATTGTAACACCTTGTTTGTGCCCTGTAATGACTCAAAATTTGTTATCATCTCGTTTTTGATGCCTTCCTCAGTTTTTTCCCCAAGCTTGATGATATCAGAGAACTTATGGTTTTCAATAACCATCAATCTTTCATAGTACTGTAGATCCTGTGCTCTGACGAAGAATTTGTTCATCTGTTCCTCGTCCAAAAATGGCCTAACCTTGGCCGCTTCTGACCTCCAACGAGTAACATACTCACGAAAGATTTCTGTGGGTTTCTTCTTAAGATTCTGGATGTAGAAAACATCTGGTGCATTCTCTGTGTTGAACCTGAATCGGTCCATGAAATCGGACGCCATACTCATCCAATTGGACCACTTCTTGGGATCCTGGATGATATACCAGGACAAAGCATCTCCAGTAAGACTCCTCATAAAGAGTTTCATCCGGATATTTTCATCCTTTCCGACCCCGACAAGCTTGTCACAATAGGTCCTCAAATGAACCATGGGATCACCTATACCATCAAACATCTCGAACTTGGGAGGTTTGTACCCCTCTGGCAGTTCTACATCTGGTTGTATGTGTCACACCTCCTTTTTACCACCCGAGAGGGGTATAAGGGAGTTTTTCTAATTAAAATGACATAATCGAAATGAGATTATTATTATTTATCATAGCCACCACTTGGAATAATTTATTTGGTGTTCCAAGTCACCGGTTTATTTTAAAATCCCAAATCGAGGAAATTCCGACTTTATTTAAAAGTCTGCGAACTAGAAATTCTAAGTAAGAAATTACGTTAACCCGGGAGAAGGTGTTAGGCATTCCCGGGTTCCGCGGTTCTAGCACGGTCGCTTAAACTATTAAAATTGGCCTATTATTCGATTTATTACATGTTTTAACCTATTCTGCATTTTAGCTTTTAAAAACTGCTTTTAATTATTTTAGGACGATTCAACATTATTTAAAACATGCCTTGAACCAAGCCACATGAAATGTACCCGCGGTTCGCGACACATTTTATTTAACGTTGTTAAGAATTGAAATTGGGTCACATGAAATGCACACGCAAATTTAATAAATAAAAGAAAATTAATTTAAATAACGCGCCTAAAGCAACTACGAGATTTCAAATTAATAACATGTTTTGCGAGGGCCATGGAAAAATTCAATTGATAGCACACCTCGAGTTTTAAGGAGTTAAAATTAATTAAAATGAGGGCCATGGGTTATCTAATTTGCTTATGGGACACCTCGAGTCTAAGAGGGAGTAGGCATTTTAGAGGCAATTGAAACTAATCAATACTCGCTGCAATCCACTATTATTCAAGCTTATTTAATACTAAATTAATAAATCGTATGAGGGCCATGGTGAAAATGGCACACCTCAAATTAACCCAAAGAAATATTTTCACCTAAGATTTTAAAACATATTTACGAGATTGCTGAAATTACGCATAGGCCTTCATGCGTTTGAGCCAAACATGTTGTGGGAATAAACCCAGCAGTAGCAATTAAATGAGCTGCTGGGCTCAAAAAGCAGGCCCAAGCAGCACACGACAATGCAATTCCCATTTACAAATGACCTTAAGTCCAGGCCCAAAGTAAATCCCCATTCTCGTGACAAAGAAATGAAAACTAAGTAATATGGCAACACTTAGAACTTTAAAGAGACCAATTGAACTCAACTGATTATCAATGATGCACAATAATTATAATGTGAACAATAGGCTTTAAATGCTACAAAAATCAAATCACATGTCTAAGATAAATTTTGTTTTTGAATTCAATTGAGCTAGTGACATGAAAGCAAAATTGTACAGCATTCTTATTTGATCCAATCCCCAAACTAGCTTATAAACAATTATAGTGAACTTTAAGCCTTAACCAGAACCTCTTTAATACAAACAACAGGCAAAAATCCTATGAAATCAACATGCCAACTATCTTAAATCTAGAAGTCACTAGCCTTCAGCAGAATCAAACAAAGGAACAAATGCAATCATCTTATACCACATCCATAACATAAGAAAAGCTAAAAGAGTTCACATAAAATTAAATTATTACAAAACATGAATGAAATGGAGAAACAGGGAAACAAGAATTCAGTAGCACAAGTTGTTTTCATCATGTGTCCATGTTCACATTGCATATTATACTTCATATATTAACCATGGTTCGAAAGATACCTGGAATGCAAGAGAAAAAAGACAAAGAGAGTGAAGAGTTAACATCAGTAGCAGAATCAACTCAACAAACCAGCAATACTCAGTCTCTTCAAACCATTTTTGAACCCAGAATGACCAGAAATTCTTGTGGAAATTTTAAACTCTAAAGATAACAACAAAACTAAGCCAATTTCTACTAAAGATGCAAAAGATTTTATATGTTTTCAGCTTAGTCGTTTCTCAGCTTTTAGTGTTATCTCCCCTATTCTCTGACTTGAGAATGTCATTTCATAGGAAACCTCTAGGGAAGCAGAAATGTTTTCAATATTTTTCCATTACCCCTTCCCCATATTCCAATTCATTAACTTTTTACCCTGAATTTCTTACCTGCTTGTTGAAACAACCCAATCCCCACCTTCTTGGAAATTTCCACGCAGTTTTTAACAAGATTCCCCCAATCAAAATCCCTAAACTACCATTTAACCCTTCCTCATTGTCGCGCCCACTTTTTTACTCGCGGAATCGGGCTTATGACATTTGGAGGGACAACTCATTCCTTTTGGGAATTGGGTTTGATTTGAAGAGTTGCCACCTAATGATTAGGGTGCATTAGGACACCAAGAGGGTTTGATTTGAGTAACTAGAGATTGGGTAAGGGCTTGAAATTATTCCAAGGGAAAGGTGTTAGGCACCCCTCAGAATCCACTAGTGTGGTTCCTGGCTAGACAATTATTATGAGTTTAGGGTACAATTAACAAATAAATCTCAAATAGGAGGGGATTTCACATATAAAGGTTTGAAATTAGATAAAGTTTAAAAGAGCAATTTGAGGAAGCGGATTCAACAAGAAAATGTTAAAGAAATATGAATAAAGGAAAGGAGGTCCTAGGTTTGCTAATAATATGGATCACCCAACACAACGTCCGGTAATCACTCCTCAATGAGGGGCTACACGTGACGTTATCGCATGGTCATCATATCCATATCTACCCTTCCTACCACGGGGAGGTATTTAAAGCGCGGGTTGGTCTCGTTTACTTATTGCATGCTATTACCCGTTGCAATCTTATTAGTTCCGGAGGCATTTAGGACTACTAATCCTAAAAAGGAGGGATATTGGGCTTATTTGTAGTTTCAAAGGTAAAAAACTCTAAGGCGACATACAAAACACGTATTGCAAGTTGGGGAAAGCACATAACAAGCAGAGGCTCAGATATACCTCATTGAACAAAGTAGCACATAATTATCATGACTTACACATACTGTTTTAGGTATGATTTTAGGATGAGTGAGAGGAAATCGTTGAGGCAGTTTCAGCTTATCATAAAACTCAGATAAGAAGTCCGAAATCAGGCCTACCTGCTGGTTGTGATTATTAACAGAAGCAGATTCAATTTATGATTATTACCTTAAGGCTTGCCTAAGTGTTGGACAAGGATCCTATAGGCCTAATATCTACTGGATTTAGAAAAGCAATAAAATAATACGGTCTGAAACATACTAGTTAAACTCGCTAAATAAGGGTAATCAGATTGTTAAAAGAGAGACAAGTCTCAATGAATTGGTTACAAGTTCTGCAACTAACAGTACCCATTATTACCAATTTTGGCTCGATACGTGAAACAACTCAGATTCGATTAGGAGTTCCTATAGGCATGCTTTCTATGTGTATTTGAATATGCAGAATTCAAAATACCTATAGACATGATTTCTATATGACAATTGGATATGCAGAATTCAGAACGACCTATAGGCATAATGTCTATATGCGTTTGAGTATGCAGAATTCGAAATACCTATAGACATGGTATCTATGTGAGATTTGGATATGCAGAATTCAAAATGACCTATAGGCATGATTTATGTATGGATTTGAATATGCAGAATTCAAAATGACCTTTAAGCATGATTTATATATGCATTTGAGTATGCAGAATTCAGGATACCTACAAATATGGTATCTACTCTTTGCATACATAGTTACCACCATTTTCACTAACCATCCCTAAGAGTTTATTACAAATTATTACAGCTCGGAATAAATAAAATTACATCAGAAACTATAAGGAAAAATACAACCAGAGGAAGCCTGATTCTTGACTTCCTCTCTGAGTTATGAGATAGACCAACTCAAAGAGACCAAGATCCAAAGCCTTTCTCCCATTTGAGTGTGTCAAAGTTCCCTAAGAGCCTCAATGGGACTCCGGGCAATGCTCACGCCCAAATTGCATTATCAGAATGGGGGTCAGTGTAGTGTAGAAGGGCCAGCCCTCAAGTGTCCAAGTTTAGAGAGAGCTCAATGGGTCCCAAGGCAAGGCTCACAAGAGGGGGGAAGAACTTAAAGGCTAAGAGAGAGTGCAAGTGCAGAAATAAAACTTGAAGAATTAGGGGAGTAAAGGAAAAGGGGTGCTACAGAAATAATAACTTCACACAAAAGGGATTCAGGGGTTGGGAACTAATTGCAGAGGGCCCTTGTGCCTGGGCATTACTTGATTCTGGTCATACGCAGCAATAGGGAATGTTGTTATGCCAATAGAATTTACAACATACAATGTTAGCATGAGGTTATGATCCTAGGGGATCAAGTTTGAGTCATAGACAACAATATTTTAATGCTGTCATGGCTCAAACAACCATCATTGTCAAACACACTTAGAATACACAATAGAGGCAGAACATGCAGAAGGAGGATGCTAAATAAGTATAGAACTAAACACAAGCAGTAGGCAGACAGGAGGAAATAATGTTAAACAAACACATAGTTGTGGTGCTGAATTTAATTAGAACATACTAGTTCAAAGAAAGCAAATAGAGAGAGAAGCATGCAGCAGGATTTGCAAACATGCCACAAGTAACAAGAGAGAATACTTTTAAGTGTGAGTATGAGTTCGGAAAATTACGAATGTTAGATGTTGTGTTAATGAAAGAGTCATGTATTTATAGTGTGAAAAATGGGTAGAAATAAGGTAAGAAAAATAATTATGGAACTGGGTATCAATTAAAACAATCAGTATAAGACTTCCTTTAATTAAGGAATTCAGACTTAAACGTAATGAGCAAACGTTATTTAAGGAAAGAAATCAAATAAGCATCTTATGCAAAGTACGCAATTAGGGATAAATACATAGGAGTTTAATTAAGGGCAGAGTTTTGAAATACACAGTTAAAACAAATAAGGTAAGAATCAATTAGTACACAATAAATCAAGGAATTAGAGATTTGTAACTACTGGTCCATGAATAAACCAAGTCAGAAAGGCTAAGGAAAGCTTTCGATTCAAACCAAGTAACAGGGCAATCGGCAAACAAGGAAAGAAATCAATTAGACTTACACAAAAGGAAGTCTGAAATCATTCAAAAAATTGAAAGCCATTTAGAGGGGAAGTTCAGCACGTATAAAGAGTACACAAGTATTAGGCATGCGAGGCTGAATTTAGGACGAAGAAAAAGTGTCATGCAATTGCACAATTAGTAAGTAGTAGACTATAGGAACATGGTAATCACATGGTAACTCAGCAATGGAGAAGAGAGAGTATCAAATAGCATACAAAGGGTCTAGTAGAAGGACCTTAGAAAAGTTTAGCAGGGAATCAAAATTATATAAAAAAACCAAGGTTTAAACAAAGATTTCAAGACTTAGTGTAGCAACAGATGAAACAATCTTCAGAAATTCGAAATAGGCCCAAAGAAAGTTAGGGTTTTTGAAATCAAACAAGTTCAGAGATGAAGAACAAGCAAATCACATAGCCAATGGTCTCAAAACTCGGATGAACCCCCAAATTCTAGGGGTTTTACCATTAATCGAGTGTAGAGATGAAAACAAGTAAATCAAGTAGAAATACTAATGAAATAAGTTCAAAAATCTCAGAAAGGAACTGAGACCTTTAATATGCATCTTCCAGTAAAAGAAACTCATGAGAAACATAGTAAAAGAACAACATGCCAAACACAGTAGAAGAACTCATAAGAATATGGTAGAAGAAACACATAGGAAACATAGTAGAAGAACTTGTAAGAACACAGTACGAGAGAAACACAGTAGAAGAAACTAATAGTAGAAGAAACACACAAGAAACTTAACGAAAATCAGAGAAGCATCTCGACAAAACCCTAGAAATAGAGGGAGGCGGCTAGGGTTTGTGAGAGAGAATTTGGGAGAGGGGGAATCCAGGGGCGGCTACCGGTGAGAAAATGAATAGGGTTTGGGGGGTACTGGGAATTAAAAAGGAAAGGAAGAGTGTGAGCCATTGATCTGTTAGATCAACGGTTGGGATTAAAAAGGTGGTCGGGTGGGTTATTTTAAAGGGTCGTGGGGCGGATAATTTTAGGAATTGGGTCGGGTAGTAAGATCTGAAATTGGTTTTAATTGGGGTGCCAAATCCGGCCAGAAGTGAAATGAAATGGGCTAACATTTAAATAGCCACATTTTCCATTGTTTAATTTATAAAAAATAGTAAAATAATTTTTGGGAGTAAATTAAAGGTACTAAAATAATTAATAATATATAATTATGAAAATAAAAATACTGGAGTCAAATTTATAATTATAAACACAATTAAACCTTAAAATAGGCTAATATTGCAATTATATGCAATTTAGCTTAAAAATACTAAATAAATTTGTAAAAATATGCACAAATTATGTTAGCTATATTTAGTATAAATATGTGAATCCCATAAATGAATTACCAAAATAATAATTTTGGGAATAATTATTGGGTTTTTCTTGATAAGATAGGGCAATAAATTGATTTAAAAATCCTTAAAAATTAAGAGAAAAATATTAAAAACCTTGGGACATACTTATATATTCATATACATGCTATTTTGAAAGTATTTTGCATATTAAAAATATACAGGGTAAAATTGGGTATCAACAACTGCCCCTCTTTACCCGGAAGGATGAAAGAGTTGTCGGGTAAAGATATGATGGCCAATTTTGACCGAATGAAATGGTTTGACGAGGTTTGGCCGTGCTGTGGTTCTTGAGCTGCCTACATATCCCTGGTTTTACAGGAACCAGGCCATATGTAGTTCAGGATCCGTCGACGGAGTATGTCGATGGAGACTTTTCAAGAACGGACGTAATATTAATGACGAGGTGAATGGTTGAAGTCTGATAGGGCTGCGGGAACCGGAGCGGGATCACTCCTGCCAAGACGGTTGTTGCTTGCCGGTTTACCTACGAATAAGCAACACAAGCATATATTGTGCGTAAATTTAAACATGATGCAAATTCCCATTGGACCATGAAAGTTGTCTTTGGACGGTTAGGATGACGTCCTTAGACTATGACGTCCTGGGCCATAAAGCATATAATAAGGATTTGCAGGCCATGAAATGATGCTCTCAGGCTATGAGAATTATGCCTCTAAACCATGATGCCTTTGAATAATGATATGCAAAAGATAAAAGGGGTCCTCCGGCCATGAAATGGTGTTCTCGGGCTATGAGAATGGTGCCTCCGAACAATGATGCCTTTGGATAATTTGGCGATCTTTTAGCCCGTGCGAATGCAGTATGTGGCGATCTTTCAGCCATGCAAATGTAAAAGGTGGCGATCTTTCAGCCATGCAAATGATAAAGTGGTGATCTTTCAGCCATGCAAATGCAGTATGTGGCGATCTTTCAGCCATGCAGATGTAAATAAGGTGGCGATCTTTCAGCCATGCAAATGTAAAGGTGGTGATCTTTCAGCCATGCAAAAGTAAATAAGGTGGCGATCTTTCAGCCATGCAAATGTAAAGGTGGCGATCTTTCAGCCATGCAAATAATAAAGTGGCGATCTTTCAGCCATGCAAATGTAAATAAAGTGGCAATCTTTCAGCCATGCAAATGTAAAGGTGGCAATCTTTCAGCCATGCAAATGATAAATTGGCGATCTTTCAGCCATGCAAATGCGGTATGTGGCGATCTTTCAGCTATGCAAATGTAAATAAGGTGGCGATCTTTCAACCGATATAAAAATAAAGTGGCGATCTTTCAACCATGCAAATAATAAAGTGGCGATCTTTCAGCCATGCAGATGGAGGTAGAGCTTAACCTCGGAAGGCAGAATGGTAGCCTTATGCAATGCAGAAATGTAGATGGAGACAGAGTTTAACCTCGGAAGGCAGAATGATAGCCTTATGCAATGTAGAAATGCAGATGGAGGTAGAGCTTAACCTCGGAAGGCAGAATGGTAGCCTTATGCAAGATGTAAAAAGGGCAAATGATAATAGAATTTTCTTAGCTGATAGCGGATTGCGATATTGCGGTTGCTGGGGATACTGTGTCTGCAGGGGACACGGCGTGCAGATAGCAGCTGTGAGTAAGTGCAACGGTTCTGAGAGTTGTATTTCTGTGCAATGTGAGTCTTGTGAGTGTATAGTATATTTGATGATTTTGCAACTCAAGTGCCTGCATCCAAATAAAAAATCATGAGTTTTTTAAAAGGGGGAGGTTAGTTCGTATACCCGCTGGCTCTGCTTGACCTGCTCGGCTTTGATCTGGTGATACTTCATGTATCATTGGGGTAGCATTGCCAAACAAGGCGATTTTGGTAATAAACATGCATGATTTAGTAAAGGCATACATAAAAAAATAATTAAGAATAGTTTTCTTTTGATGAACCAACGACTGAGACGTGGTTCAAGACATTGCGACCCTTCTTGTTACGGAATTTTGAGGGTCCTCCTTAAAATTCTACCCCAGTTTAATGGATTGATGCTTTCGACTGCTGCTAGCAATGATTGGCTGAAATTAACTTCAGAATTTTGAGGGTCCTCCTCAAAATTCTGCCCCAGTTTCCAATTGTGGGGGGAAATAAAAGTTTTATTGAATTATGATCGAACCCATAGGTCTTCCTACATATCCCCTCTTAAACGGGAATCGGGTCAGGTGTAGTTCAATTTATATCATATAGGAAATCATAAAGATTACACATAGTAACACTTGACTGCATCTGAATTGATCGGCTTTGACCAAACTTCTCCATCCATTTTTGCAAGTATGAGGGCTCCTCCTGTAAGAAACCGGTGAACCATGTACGGACCTTGCCAGTTGGGAGAAAATTTTCCTTTGGCTTCATCTTGATGTGGAAAGATTTTCTTTAACACCAGCTGCCCCGGTGTGAATTGTCTTGGCTTGACACTTTTGTTGAAGGCTCTGGACATTCTGTTCTGATAATGTTGACCATGGCAAACTGCATTCATCCTCTTTTCGTCTATAAGGGCTAGATGCTCATAATGATCTTTCACCCACTCTGCATCATCGAGCTCAGCTTCATGTATGATCCTTAGGGAGGGAATTTCTACCTCAGCGGGAATGACTGTTTCTGTACCATAAACTAGCATATAGGGGGTTGCCCCGGTTGATGTGCGGACTATGGTGCGGTACCCCAGAAGAGCAAACGATAACTTCTCGTGCCACTATTTATGCTTCTCTATCATTTTCCTCAATATCTTTTTGATATTCTTATTGGCGGATTCTACTGCCCCGTTCATCTGAGGTCTGTAGGCTGTGGAATTCTTGTGTCTGATATTGAAGGTTTTACACATGGCTTTCATCAAGTCACTATTGAGGTTGGAGACATTATCAGTAATGATTGATTCTGGAATCCTGAATCGACAAACGATGCGGTCGCGGACAAAGTCTGCTACGACTTTCTTAGTCACTGCTCTGTAAGATGCTGCTTCGACCCACTTCGTGAAATAGTCAATTGCTACTAGGATAAACATGTGCCCGTTGGAGGCGGAAGGCTCGATTGGTCCAATAACATCCATTCCCCAAGAGGCAAACGGCCATGGTGAGCTTGTTGCATTAAGCTCGCTTGGAGGTACCTTTATCATGTCTGCATGTATCTGATAGCAATGGCATTTCTAGACATACTGGATGCAGTCCGTCTCCATAGTCATCCAAAATTAACCAGCATAGAGTATCTTCTTTGCTAAGACAAAACCGTTCATATGTGGGTCTCAAGTCCCAGCATGAATTTCCTCGAGTAGCCTGGATTCTTCTTTTGCATCGACACACCTTAGCAATCCCAAATCAGGAGTCCTCCTATACAGGATTTCTCCGCTATGAAATAAATTGTTGGATAACTTTCGAAGTGTGCGCTTCTAGGTAGGATTTGCGAGCTACGGGTATTCTCCTTTCGTCAAATATTCCTTAATATTATGAAACCAATGTTTTCCGTCTGCTTCTTCCTCAACATGAGCACAATAAGCTGGCTGATCATGGATCTTTACCGGAATGGGGTCAATGAAGGTCTTGTTTGGATGTTGCATCATGGATGACAGGGTAGCCAATGCATCGGCGAACTCAGTCTGGATTCTAGGAACATGTTGGAATTCTGTCTTTGTGAACCTCTTTCTTAATTCCTGTACACGATGCAGATACGAGAGTATCTTGGAGTTCTTTGTTGCCCATTCTTCTCGGACCTGATGTATAAGTCGGTCCGAATCTCCGATCACTAGCAACTCTTGAATGTTCATGTCAATGACCATCTTGAGACCTAAGATGCAGGCTTCATACTCGGCCATGTTGTTGGTGCACAGGAACATGAGTTTGGCAGACACTGGATAATGTTGACCAGTTTCTGATACTAGGACCGCTCCGATGCCAACTCATTTGAAATTTGTTGCTCCATCGAAAAACATTCTCTAACCATCATAGGATTCTGCAATGTCCTCTCCTATGAACGATACCTCTTCGTCAGGAAAATATGTTTTTAGGGGTTAGTATTCTCCGTCCACGGGGTTTTCAGCAAGGTGATCTGCTAGTGCCTGTCCCTTGATTTCCTTCTAAGTGACGTAAACAATGTCGAACTCACTTGACAGGATCTGCCACTTGGCTAGCTTGCTAGTGGGCATGGGCTTCTAAAAGATGTACTTCAAGGGATCCATCCTCGATATGAGGTATGCAGTATAGGCATAGAAGTAGTGCCTTAGCTTCTGAGCTATCCAAGTCAAAGCACAGTAGGTGCGCTCTAACAGAGAATACCGGGCCTCGTACGGGGTGAACTTCTTACTGAGGTAATAAATGGCCTTCTCCTTCCTCCCTATTTCATCATGCTGCCCCAGAACACAACCGAATGCTCCATCAAATACTGCAAGGTAGAGTAATAGAGGTCTACCTGGTTCTGGCGGGACCAAGACAGGTGGTGTTGACAAGTACTCCTTGATTCTGTTGAAAGCTTTTTGGCAGTCATCAGTCCATTTGGTAGCAGCATACTTCTTCAACATCTTAAAGATTGGCTCATAGATAACATCTTAAAGATTGGCTCATAGATAACCGTAGATTGTGCTATGAACTGACTGATGTAGTTAAGTCTCCCCAAGAAACTCATCACGTTCTTCTTGTTCTTTGGCGGTGGCAATTCTTGAATAACTTTGACCTTTGATGGATCCAGTTCTATTCCTCGGCGGATCACAATGAACCCAAGTAGTTTCCCAACAGGAACCCCTAATGCACACTTTGCGGGATTCAGTTTCAGGTTGTACCTCCTCAATCTATTGAAGAACTTCCTCAAATCTTCCATGTGATCAGTGGCCCTTTTGGACTTGATAATAACATCATCTACGTACACCTATATCTCCTTGTGTATCATATCGTGGAAGATGGTAGTCATGGCCCTCTTGTAGGTGGCCCCAACATTCTTTAATCCAAACGACATCTTGTAACAGTACATTCCCCACGGCGTAATGAAAGCCGTTTTCTTAGCATCTTATTCATCCATCCAGATCTTATGATACCCAGTGAAACAATCCACAAATGACTGCAATTCATGCTTGGCGCAATTGTCGATCAGGATGTGTATGTTTGGCAAGGGGAAGTCGTCTTTCGGACTGGCCCATTTGAGATCCCGGTAGTCGACACAGACTCTGACCTTCCCGTCCTTCTTTGGTACTGGCACAATGTTGGCTAACCATGTTGGGTATTCTACTACCCTGAGAACCTTGGCTTTGACTTGCTTAGTGATTTCTTCCTTGATTTAGACTCATGTCAGGCTTAAACTTTCTGAGCTTTTGCTTTACCGGCAGACATGTTTGATTGGTTGGAAGTTTGTGAGCCACAATAGATGTACTCAGACCAGTCATGTCATCATACGACCAAGCGAATATGTCTTCATATTCCCTTAGAAATTCTGTGTATTCCTTCTTTTCTGATGGCGATCAGTGGACACTGATTCTTGTTTCTTTGACGTTCTCTGCATCTCCCAGGTTAACAATCTCGGTCTCGTCCAGGTTGGACTTAGGTCTGTTCTCAAAATTCTCAACTTCCTTAACAACCTCTTCTGGTATTTCATCTTCCTTTGAATTTGTATCCATTTGTTGCGTTGTCTCATTGAATGTCACAGTCATTGGTTCATCAAGATAAGTGATAGTAATGCTGTGTAAGTAAAGTAATGAGAGAAAACAATAGTAATAAGTGTTGATTTATAATGAAAGTCAAAAATGCTTTGATAAATTGCATAATCATTTTGAACATTGGAGATCTTATTGCGGGAATTAAAATGTGGAAGGAAAATTATTTAGTAAATAAAAATAGTGCATGATACTTGTTTTAGCCTTGCTACCCCGAGGCTCGTCGGGCTTTGGTTGTCCTGATGGTCCAGTTATTGAGGCGTGCTCCTCTGCTTACGACCTGTATGGAAGGGCCTTCCTCCCCCTCCTCCTCGAGAACAACATAACAGTCCATGTCATTGTCTGTCAGGAACAAATATCTCATCGCTGCAAGTGCTTCTTCTTCCTCTGACCCATAGATAAAATCAGCCGGTTGGAAAGTCTACTCCAAGTGTGGTGTTGGCTACTCCAACGGGTAGTAAGGACCACGCCATGGTGGCGACCAGTGGTTGAATTCCTCCCAGGTGTACTCATATCCCAGACCGAAGGTGGTGCCATATTTCTTGAGTTTTATGGGCTTAGCGATTCCTTGGAGATTCTTGCCGAGCCCTTTGCCAGGTTCGTACCCACACCAATTCAGTATACTCTCAATCTTGTTATCCCACCATTTGTATTTGTCAACATCGTTCACCTTTCGATGTGATGGTAAGTTTCTCCTCCTAGCTTCCTTCTTCCTTTGATTGATGGAATGGTCTGGTGACTGTATATAGGATTGCTTCCGTCACCGTGAATGATTACCTCTTGATGGTTCCATTCGAATTTCACTGCCTGATGCAGTGTCGATGCCACAGCCCCAGCAACATGAATCTATGGTCGTCCTAGCAGCAGATTGTAAGATGTTGGTATGTCTATCACTTGGAAGTCAACATCAAACCAAGTTGGCCCCATTTGCAAACACAGACTAATATCCCTAATGGTGGATCTTTGGGAGCCGTCGAAGGCTTTCATGTTGATAGCTCCATCTTTTATCTCGTGCAATCCTTTGCCCAATTTCTTGAGTGTTACCAGTGGACAAATATTGAGGCTGGAACCCCCATCAATCATGATCCTGGTGATAAAGTAGTCTTCGCATTGCACAGTGATGTGCAACACTTTGTTGTGACCTAACCCTTCCGGCGGTAGCTCATCCTCATGAAAAGTAATTTAGTGACTTTCCAATATATGTCCGACCATGTTGGCCACTTCCCCGCCAGTAATGTTGCTTGGCATATATGCTTCACTCAGCACCCTCAACAGAGCATTCTTGTGTGCCTCAGAATTTTGTAGCAAAGAAAGAATAGAGATTTGTGTCGGCGTTTTGTTCAACTAGTCAATGACCGAGTATTCCTTGGCCTGCATATTTCTCCAAAGGTCGTCTGGACCTGTCTCAATAATGGGTGACCAATTGGGGGCCTGTTTGCTTGACTCGGATAGATGTTCTGGGGTATAGACCCTACTCGTTCTCGTCATACCTTGTGCGACAACAGTTTTCTTGAACATAACCTTGTTTTTCCTCCTTGCCTCGGCTGTATAGTCCCATGGTATAGCTTTTGTATGGAATGGTGTCACAGCCGACATCGCCGCTGGGATTGGAATGGCTATCTTCACCCCGAACGGAGCATGTCCCTTGGGTGGTAAAACTGCAACTTCGAATGGTGTAGGTGCATTTGTTGGAGACATGAATTCGACCTCAATTGGCACTAGTATCTTTGCAGATGACGTTGTTTCAAACTCAAGTGGCACAGACATATTTACCTCAGCATCCCCAGATGGCTGAATCTGGACTATGATTGGGTTAAGAGTAACTATTGGCTTCTTTGGGTCATCACCTTCTGCGATCAACCCGATCGATCCCTCGGGATCCCAATCATCCTCTATTTCAATCATGTGAACGTCTCCACCCTTATGGTCTGGTAGAGGGTTGTTGCGGACATTTGAAGCGGGCTCCTTTGCCACGATAATCTTGATGTCAATCAAAGCCTGGATCTTATCTTTCAGAGAACGACATTCGTCGATGGTGTGTCCCTTAATGCCGGAATGGTATGCACAGGATTTGTTTGGATTGACCCATTGAGAAGGGTTCTCAGGGGTTATGTCAGGGATAGGGGTGACATAACCAGCGGCTTTGAGTCTCTCGTATAACTAGTCGATGGGTTTAGCAATGGTTGTATATTGTTTAGGAGGTCTGCGGTCAAAACTTGGTTGAGGTCTAGGGAAGTTTTGGCATGCAGGAGGTGATTGATAATGGGATGGTTGAGCATTGTAGGCTTGGTAAACATGTGCGGGTTAGGAATATCTGGGTGACGTAGGCTGATATGTGGGAGGCGGAGGTGATTGATAAGTGGGTGGTGGAGTTTGGTATGCGGGTGATGGTGCTTGGTAGTTCAGAGTAGGCTGGTATTTGAGTGGAGGTATTGGGTAGGTTTGGTATTTTATGGGAGATTTGGTTCTCTGTGCCACCATGACGGCGACTCCTACGTCTCTTTTCTTGGACACACCACCGGACTGTAAGGCCTTATTTGTGGCTTGCAGGGCCTCGAAGTTTGTAACCATACCGCCTTTGATGCCCTCTTCAATCTTTCACCCAGCTTGATAATGTCGGAAAATTTATGATTCTCAATCAACATCAGCCTTTCATAATACTGTGGGTCCTGAGCCTGGACGAAAAACTTGTTTATTTGTTCTTCCTCTAAAGCAGGTTCGACCTTAGCATCTTCTGATCTCCAGCGAGTAGCATACTCGCGGAATGCTTCTGTGGGCTTCTTCCTTATGTTCTGAATGTAGAACACATCCGGCGCATTCTCTATGTTGAACCTGAACTTGTCCATAAAATCGGACTCCATGCATACCCAACTTGACCACTTCTTCGGATCTTGGATAATGTACCAAGATAGAGCATCTCCTTTCAGACTCCTCATAAACAACTTCATGCAAATTCTCTCGTCTTTCCCTACTCTGACCAGCTTGTCGTAGTATGTTCTCAAATGGACCCTCCGATCCCCTGTACCATCAAACATATCGAACTTAGAAGGTTTGTACCCCTCAGGCAGTTCGACGTTGGGATGTATGCAAAGATCTTCATAGTTCAGCCCCTCAATTCCTTTGCTTCCTTTGACGCCTTGAATCCGGTTGGTCAATTTCTTGAGTTCTTCAGCCAGATTCCTGATGAGCAAGTCTTTATCATCAGACTTCAGTGCGCTTGAGATGGGTTGGGTGGAGTGTGACATGGTCTCCACGTAGATGGGGGTGTTATGATGGGTGTGAAAATGGTCATTTGTGGAGTTTTGGGTGTTCCAAGATGAGCAGCGGGGTGTTGTTTAAGGTATTGCAGGTGTTGTAGTGGTGGTAAGAAGCGGGATGGTTTTGTTTCTTTGGGATATTCTATGGAGGTGTAGGGATCTGAGCATTTGGGAAATTAATATCCGGAGTGGTTATGGAAATGACAGATTTGCCAGATTCCGAACCTGATCAAGTTCTTCTTGGAATTTCAGCAGCTTTTGTTCGAGTTGGGATGCATTTTCTTTGGAAACCTGAGTACCGTGACCATGAGTGATCTCTACCCGTTCAGTTGAGTTCTCTTTTCTGGCATTGTTCAAATCTTCTCTCTCCCCTTTGTTCTTGTTTCTGACAGGATTAAGAGGAGGATTGGGTGGAGGGCCCCTGGATCTCGTGGAATAAGATGATGTTGCTAGAGTGCATGAACTAACCTTTGGGGAAGGGGAATAATAAAATAAAAGTAAAAATAAAAAAAGGTAACAAGTTAGTGAGGATTATAAGAAAATGTTGCGATATTTAAACACATGGTGCAAAAATGTAAATCGTGTCCTAATTTGGAAACCTCTTTGTGCCCGAGGTAGGCCTAGCGACAAGTTGATTTGGAGAGCTTAGAATGCTAAATGCCTCATTTCATTGATAAAAAATAGACGAATCCTAAATCGACACTAAATAATAGGAAATAAAAGTCACTAGTGGCCATTGGCCTTATTACATTTTGTAAAGCGAAAAGGAAAAACTCCTATCTACTTGGTCCCAGAAGGACATTCCTCAGGTTGAATGCTCTCGTTGATCAAATCCTCCAGTTCGCGTAGGTTTACCAGTAAAAATGCCTTTGCCAGGTGTTCTCCTTCGTTTCCCTCAGCGTTCTAGCAGTCGGCGACTCTATTCCTCACTTTTCCTTCCAATTCTAGTAGACTGTATTCTAGATATTCCAACTTTTCGCTAACTTTGGCGGCCCTCTCTTTCCACTCATTGATTTGGTCATTTGATGGAAGACTCCTCCACCAGTCTAGCAAAAGTGAGGGTATGTTAACCATACCGAAGCTGGGGACCTCGTTCTTCATTTTCTGCAAGACAAACAAGGTTAGGCCCTTACCCCCGCCATACCGGACTATTTACTATCAACAATTAGCATAAAAACATTTAGTTCTCCAAATAAATGCACAGAATGTGGTAACGTCTGTTTGGGTTTTGGGTAAACCCAATGGACTTTGGACAAGGCTATCTTAAAGAGTCGTTATGCAGACAACATAACTGACTCGGCTAGGTTTGACCATGATGCATGCACAGTTAAACAGAGTAAGGTTTCTATGGGGTTTTAGACTGGTACCCTTGAGCGGACAACTCAAGGGGGAAAGGTACGGAACCGTCGACTACACCGTTGATCGACTGGTTTTACCGCAAATATGCCTTTTTCGGATTTAGGGGTGATAATATCGGAAGAGCGCAACCACTCATTATAAGTGTTGCAATGGTATTTTGTTTGGCACGAGTGGAATATGATGTTGAGCATGATTATGCAACAATTAAAGTAGGTTGTCATGTATTTGCATGCTAGGAAAGCAGTAAATACAATAGTTTTTCATAACTTAAAGCGGTAGTAAAGAAAAGCAGTAAAGAAAAGTAATAAAGGAAAGAAATAAAAGACAAGTCAGTTTTGCAATCGAAAAGAAAATTGAATGTTTGAAAGAAATAAACAGATAATTGTGCATAAAGAAGCATAAATTCACAATAATAGTCTGAAATGGTAAAAGCCTAAAAGAAATCCCCAGCAGAGTCACCACGCTGTTGCGCCCCCTTTTTCCTTGCGGAATCGGGCTTATGACATTTGGAGGGACAACTCATTCCTTTTGGGAATTGGGTTTGATTTGAAGAGTCGCCACCTAATGATTAGGGTGCATTAGGACACCAAGAGAGTTTGATTTGAGTAACCAGAGATTGGGTAAGGGCTTGAAATTATTCCAAGGGGAAGGTGTTAGGCACCCCTCAAAATCCACTAGTGTGGTTCCCGGCCAGACAATTATTGTGCGTTTAGGGTACAATTAACAAATAAAGCTCAAATAGGAGGGGATTTCACATATAAAGGTTTGAAAATAGACAAAGTTCAAAAGAGCAATTTGAGGAAGCGGATTCTAGAATGAAAATGTTAAAGAAATAAGAATAAAGGAAAGGGGGTCCTACGTTTGCTAAAAATATGAATCACCCCACACAACGTTCGGTAATCACTCCTCAATGAAGGGCTACACGTGACGTTATCGCATGGTAATCATATCCATATCTACCCTTCCTACCCTGTTAAGGTATTTAAAACCTGGGTTGGTCTCGTTTACTTATTGCATGCTATTACTCGTCCCAATCCTATCAGTCTCGGAGGCATTTAGGACTACTAATCCTAAAAGGGAGGGATATTGGGCTTATTTGAAGTTTCAAAGGTAAAAAACTCTAAGGCGACATACAAAACACGTATTGCAAGTTGGGGAAAGCACATAACAAGCAGAGGCTCAGATATACCTCCTTGAACAAAGAAGCACATAATTAGCATGACTTACACATACTATTTTAGGTCTGATTTTAAGACGAGTGAGAGGAAATCGTTGAGGCAATTTTAGCTTATCATATAACTCAGATAAGAAGTCCAAATCAGGCCTGCCTGCTGGTTGTAATTATTAACAGAAGCAGATTCAGTTTATGATTATTACCCTAAGGCTTGCCTAAGTGTTGGACAAGGATCCTATAGGCGTAATATCTACTGGATTAAGAAAAGCAATGAAATAGTATGCTCTGAAACATACTGGTTAAACTCGCTAAATAAGGGTAATCAGATTGTTAAAAGAGAGGCAAGTCTTAATGAATTGGTTACAAGTTCTGCTACTGACAGTACCCATTATTACCAATTTTGGCTCTATACGTGAAGCGTATCAGATTCGATTAGGAGTTCCTATAGGCATGCATTCTACTAGTATTTGAATATGCATAATTCAAAATACCTATAGACATGATTTCTATATGAGAATTGGATATACAGAATTAAGAACGACCTATAGGCATGATGTCTATATGCGTTTGAGTATGCAGAATTCGAAATACCTATAGACATGGTATCTATGTGAGATTTGGATATGCAGAATTCAAAATGACCTATAGGCATGATTTCTCTATGCATTTGAATGTGCAGAATTCAAAATACCTATAGACATGATTTCTATATGAGATTGGGATATGCAGAATTCAAGATACCTACAAACATGGTATCTACCCTTTGCATACATAGTTACCCACTCTTTTCACTAACCATCCCCAAGAGTTTATTACAAATTATTACAACCCGGAATAAATAAAATTACATCAGAAACTATAAGGAAAAATACAACCAGAGGAAGCCTGATTCTTGACTTCCTCTTTGAGTAATGAGATAGACCAACTCAAAGAGACCAAGATCCAAAGCCTTTCTCCCATTTGAGTGTGTCAAAGTTCCCTAAGAGCCTCAATGGGACTTCGGGCAATGCTCACACCCAAATTGCATTATCAGAATGGGGGTCAGTGCAATGTGGAAGGGCCACCCCTCAAGTGTCCAAGTTTAGAGGGAGATCAATAGGTCCCAAGGCAAGGCTCACAAGAGGGGGGCAGAACTTAAAGGCTAAGAGAGAGAGAGCAAGTGAAGAAACAGAACTTAAAGAACTAGGGGATTAAAGGAAAAGGGAAAGGGGTGCTACAGAAATAATAACTTCACACAAAAGGGATTCAGGGGTTGGGAACTGATTGTAGAGGGCCCTTGTGCCTGGGCATTAATTGATTCTGGTCATACGCAGCCATAGGGAATGCTGCTATGCCAACAGAATATACAACATACAATGGTAGCATGAGGTTATGATCCTAGGGGATCAAGTTTGAGTCATAGACAACAATATTTTAATGTTGTCATGCCTCAAACAACCATCATTTTAAACACACTTAGAATACACAATAGAGGCAGAATAGGCAAAAGAAGGATGCTAAATAAGTATAGAACTAAACACAAGCAGTAGGCAGATAGGAGGAAATAATGTTAAACAAATACATTGTTGTGGTGCTGAATTTAATTAGAACATACCAATTCAAAGAAAGAAAATAGAGAGAGAAGTAGGCAACAAGATTTGCAAACAGGCCACAAGTAATAAGAGAGAATACTTTTAAGTGTGAGTATGAGTTCGGAATATTACGAGTGTTGGATGTTGTGTTTATGAAAAAGTCATGTATTTATAGTGTGAAAAACAGGCAGAAATAAGGTAAGAAAAATAATTATGGAACTGGGTATCAATTAAAACAATCAGTATAAGACTTTCTTTAATTAAGGAGTTCATACTTAAACGATAATGAGCAAAAGTTATTTAAGGAAAGAAATCAAATAAGCATCTTGTGCAAAGTAGACAATTAGGGGTAAATACATAGGAGTTTTATTAAGGGCAGAGTTTTGAAATACATGGTTAAAACAAATAAGGTAAGAATCAATTAATACACAGTAAATTAAGGAATCAGAGATTTGTAACTACTGGTCCATGAATAAACCAAGTCAGAAAGGCTAAGGAAAGCTTTCGACTCAAACCAAGTAACAGGGCAATCGACAAACAAGGAAAGAAATCAATTAGACTTACACAAAAGGAAGTTTGAAATCATTCAAAAAATTGAAAGTCATTTAGAGGGGAAGTTCAACACATATATAGAGTACACAAGTATTAGGCATGCGAGGCTGAATTTAGGACGAAGAAAAAGTGTCATGCAATTGAACATTCAGTAAGTAGTAGACTATAGGAACATGGTAATCACAGGGTAACTCAACAATGGAGAAGAGAGAGTATCAAATAGCATACAAAGGGTCCAGTAGAAGGACCTTAGAAAAGTTTAGCAGGTAATCAGAATCATATAAAGAAACCAAGGTTTAAACAAAGATTTCAAGACTCAGTTGAGCAACAGATGAAACAATCTTCAGAAACTCAAAATAGGCCCAAAGAAAGTTAGGGTTTTTGAAATCAAACAAGTTTAGAGATGAAGAACAGGCAAATCACATAGCCAATGGTCTCAAAACTCGGATGAACCCCCAAATTCTAGGGGTTTTACCATTAATTGAGTGTAGAGATGAAGACAAGTAAATAAGGCAGAAATACTAATGAAATAAATTCAGAAATCTTGAAAGGAACTGAGACCTTTAACATGCATCTTCCAGTAAAAAAAGGAGAAATATAGTAAAAGAACAACATGCGAAACACAGTAGAAGAACTCATAAGAACATGGTAGAAGAAACACATAGGAAACACAGTAGAAGAACTCGTAAGAACACAGTAGGAGAGAAATACAGTAGAAGAAACTAATAGTAGAAGAAACATACTAGAAACTTAACGAAAATCAGGGAAGCATCTCGACAAAACCCTAAATCGGAAAGATAAAGGTTTGAAAGCATAGTTTTTGAAATAAATCTCGAGAAACTGTTTAAAAGCTCAAGGAAAACGCGGATCTAGAACGGATCTAAAACGGATCTAGAACGGATCTGAGTCGGAGAAGTCGAGATCAGGTTCGAACAACCATGGCTTGCTGAAGCAAGGCCGGAGACGGCCGTAGAATTCGAATCAAACGAAGCCTGGACCAAGCTTCTTCATAGTCAGGCCTTGAATCTTCAATAACCCGGCGTGTAGGAGTTGTATGAGGTTGGTATAAGACTTCAGTTGCCTTGGAAGCCATAGATTCCAGTGGTTTTAGGGTGGAAATAGAGGGAGGCGACTAGGGTCTCTGAGAGAGAATTTGGGAGAGGTGGAATCCTGGGGCGACTACCGGTGAGAAAATGAATAGGGTTTGGGGGGTATTGGGGAATTAAAAAGGAAAGGAAGAGTGTGAGTCGTTGATATGTTAGATCAACGGCTGAGATTAAAAGGGGGGCTGGGTGGGTTATTTTAAAGGGTCATGGGTCGGATAATTTTAGGAATTGGATCGGGTAATGAGATCTGAAATTGGGTTTAATTGGGGTGCCAAATCCGGCCAGAAGTGAAATAAAATGGGCTAACATTTAAATAGCCACTTTTCCCTTGTTTAATTTATAAAAAATAGTAAAATAATTTCTGGGAGTAAATTAAAGGTACTAAAATTATTAATAAGATATAATTATGAAAATAACAATATTGGAGTCAATTTTATAATTATAAACACAATTAAACCTTAAAATAGGCTAATATTGCAATTATATGCAATTTAGCTTAAAAATACTAAATAAATTTGTAAAAATATGCAAAAATTATGTTAGCTATATTTTAGTATAAATATGTGAATCCCATAAATGAGTTACAAAAAATATAATTTTGGGAATAATTATTGGATTTTTCTTGATAAGATAAGGCAATAAATTGATTTAAAAAACCTTAAAAATTAAGAGAAAAATATTAAAAACCTTAGGATATACTTATATATGCATATACATGCTTTTTTGAAAGTATTTTGCATATTAAAAATATACAGGAAAAAATTGGGTATCAACACTCATTTACCCTCAGAACCATATATGGGTCAAGTTAACCCAACAAACAACCCAAAACATAGGCTTACAAACCCGGGTTGACCCCCTTCTTTGGGCCTCTGTTGACAGAGCCCATTTAGTAAATCAAAACCCAACAGAAAACCTAAGAAAATGGCCAATCGGAATTATATGAACTCCTGAAGCCAGAGATTCCAATTAAAACAAAATAGGAAGGAACTGGAGTGAAATCAAACAACAGAACCAAACAAACTAACAAAATATGCTGGCTAAACTAGAATTAAAAGGCATGCAGAAATGATTTTTAAAAAATAAGAAAGAAAAGGAGAGAAACAGAAGAAGATGAAGATGTGAATAAAAATTAAAAAAATGAAAGAAAACAAAGATTGAAATACCTAATATAGGCAGACGGACGACAGGTTGGACCCGACTTCAATAAACTTCGATTTTGAGCCAGAATTGTCCCTAATCGCGTGTTCTTGTCAAGAACAGACGAGCAAATCCAGTTACGACCCTAATCATTCGTTGAACTTGATGATTTGGGGAGATTTGGAGTTTTTAGGGTTTTGGCCGGATTGTCTCAGTTGAAGATTCGAGATGCTCTAGAGTGATTCGAGGGAAACTAGTCAGGGATTGGGAAAGGGGAGGTCATGAGGACTTTGCGGTGTAAATTTGGTGGGCTTTTGAGGTGGCGCCGCCACCGGAGAGGGTGAGGGATTTGGGGCGGCGCTAGCGTTTGGGTCTCACACGGAGAAGATGAAGTGAAGAAGTACGAGGTTCTCTGATGAAATTCAGGCACTTTTATTAAATATGGAGGGGCTGATCTTGGCCGTTGGATGAAGTCAAATAGATGGCAAGGATTAATTTATTATTAGAGAACTCGAAACGGCGTAGTATTGGCCTTATACTACGTCGTTTGAATGTTTGAGAGACCAACTAATTTGGATCGGGTATGGGATAGAGTTGGGCTAGATTGAGACGGGTTTCAAGGGGAAATTTATTTGGGCCTGAGGAAATTTAATTAAAATAGCCCAAACAATCAGCCTTCTTTCAATTTCTTTTCTTTTCTTTTTCAATTTTAAATTCCTTTTCTTTTCAAATTAAAATTAAAATCTAAATTAATTCTTAAACTAAATTAACTTACCAAATTAGATTAATTACTAGTCATAGTATTTACAAAATTAAATAACTCCTAAATTAAAAAGAAAAACTATAAAATTTAAAATTAAGAAGTTAAAATGCAAAAAGAGTTATTTTTTTGTGATTTTTCATTTTTATAAAACAATTAATTTACTAATTAACCTAAAAATGTAAAAATAAATCCTAAATGCAAATGCAATGTATTTTTGTATTTTCATGAATTAAATAAAATTAAACTTGCACAGAAAAATTATAAATAATTAGAAAAATTCTACGATAATTCCTAAAATAACAAACAATTAAAAGAAAAATCTAATTCTTTGGAATTCTGTAGGAGTAATTTATGTGGGGCAAAAATCACGTGCTCATAGCTGCCCCTCTTTGCTTGGAGATACGAAGGATTTTCGGGCAAAGATAAAATGAGCAATTATGAGGGATTTTTGCCCGTTTGAAACTTCATGAGAAGCATTTTTAAAAAAAAGCCTGACCGAATCTTGCTTCAGAGGTTGCCTACATAGCCTTTGCTATAAAGGAATCAGGTCAGTGTAGTTCTGGAAGTTTTGGTAGTTGGGACTACCAGAAAGTTGTGATTTCACTGTTGTTGCTGCTACTACTGCTTGCTGAACTCTTTATTACACCAAAATAAAAGATGAGAAGCTAAACTAGCTAAACCTATCAACTACGAGTTACAAGATTCCTATCTATAAATCTTCTAGAGCTTGATCTTGAGTCTCGGTTGGTTCTTGCTGCAGACTTCAATCTGAATCTTGATGCTCATCAGCTGTAGCCGCCAATTCATTCTTCAGCTTTGGATCAAGGTGGGACATGCGAAGCTTGTGACTTTAATCATATCTTGAGCAGTCCGCATTTTTCTCCACTTCAGCACTTTGAGTTCACTTTTTTTTGGTCTTTGTCTTTTTTTCTTTACTCTGGACTGAGACTCATTCTTTTGGTCTTCTCAAACCCTATGCCTCAAGGTAAAACCTGCCCAGACACCAAAACAAACAAACGAATGAAATTTTGCTGCCCCAGGTTTCACTAGAAAAATTTCGTGAGTTATTGTAACAAAATTCTAGGCTATTTCTTTATTGAAAGCAATAAAATCAAGATTGTGTATCCTTGGGAAAAAAGATTAGGGAGTGGAGCCCTATATCTATACTAAAAATCAACTAGGGAGTGGAGACCCTGTGTTGGAAAAGGCGACTAGGGAGTGGAGACTCTATGTCTAAAATCCCAACTAGGGAGTGGGGACCCTAGGTTGGCAAAAGGCGACTAGGGAATGGAGACCCTATGTCTAAAATAATCTCAACTAGGGAGTGGGGACCCTATGTTGGCAAAAGGCAACTAGGGAGTAGAGACCCTATGTTGGCAAAAGGTGACTAGGGAGTGGAGACCCTATGTTGGCAAAAGGCGACTAGGGAGTGGAGACCCTATGTTGGCAAAAGGAGACTAGGGAGTGGAGACCCAATGTCTAAAATAATCTCAACTAGGGAGTGGAGACCCTATGTTGGCAAAAGGCGACTAGGGAGTGGAGACCCTATGTTGGCAAAAGACGACTAGGGAGTGGAGACCTTATGTCTAAAATCTCAACTAGGGAGTGGAGACCCTATGTTAGCAAAAAGCGACTAGGGAATGGAGACCCTACATCTAAAAGTAATCTCAACTAGGGATTGGAGACCCTATGTTGGCAAAAGGCGACTAGGGAGTGGAGACCCTATGTCTAAAATAGTCTCAATTATGGAGTGGAGACCCTATGCTGGCAAAAGGCAACTAGGGAGCGGAGACCCTATGTCTAAAATATTCTAAACTAGGGAGTGGAAACCCTATGCTAGCAAAAAGTGACTAGGGAGTGGAGACCCTATGTCTAAAAATAAAATCTCAACAAGGAAGTGGAGACCCAATGTTGGCAAAAGGCGACTAGGGAGTGGAGACCCTATGTCTAAAATCTCAACTAGGGAGTGGAGACCTTATATTGGCAAAAAGCGACTAGGGAGAGGAGACCCTATGTCTAAAAATAAAATCTCAACTAGGGAGCGGAGACCCTATATTGGAAAAGCGTAAAAGTCTGAGATTGGGGATCATATACTACCATTTTTTGAATTTTTCTTCTTATCTCTTTTTTTTCATCTCGTTTTGTTTTCTCTAGTTTTACCTATTTCATGGAATGAGTAAATCCTGAAAAGATTTGGAGGGGACTTCCCTTTTTATGGATTGTTGCTGCAAAGCTGTTTCTAGCACTTGCGCATTTCTTTTATGGTTGCACCTGCTTCTTGCACGGTTGCCTTGGATTGCACCTGTTTCAAGTTTTCAAAAAAAGAACAATTGTTAGTTTGAAGTGGTTGGTTTTGTGGCCTTGATTGTTTTTGATCACTTGATCTCGCCCCAACTCTTTTGGTGAGAACCTCTGTTGCTTGTTGTCTTTTCTGAAGATTGATCTCTTTCCTAGAACCAAGGAATTCAACTTTCCAAAACATCACATGACGGTTCACCCGTGTGGGGCTTTGGTCCTTTCATCTTATTCTGCCTCTATGGGCATTTGACTTCGGATTTCTTTCATTTTCAATGATTTTGACTTTAGAGCATCGGCCATCATGGCCAGTCGGGATCGACTTGATGCACCCGCTAAGGCTGGGTACTTTTCTTTGGACTTGGCTTTTATTAAGCAGAACCTTGTAAAACTAGTCTTGCCATCTTTTCTTTGTATTAGTTTCAGAACAGAGTTAGACTGAAAGAGATTCAAAGAAAAGTAAACAAAGGACAAGAAAGTGAATTTAAGGAGAAGTGTCCCTTTCGGGGAGGAAAGAAGGACTTATCTGGAGTGCATGCAGACTTCAATAGACATGACATGCTTCTTGGACTGGATACTCGATCTGCACAACTATCCACCTTCTCATATACCCATTGCGACCCGTATTTTAAAATCGAGAAACCTTGCCAAAACTCTTTCAGTGCCAATGGTGGTGAGGGATTTCTTCTTTCGATCAATAGCGCCCTTTGCGGGTTTCGCCAATCGACCTCTCTCATTTCTCTTCTCACTGTCGCCTTATAGTGCTCTTTACAAGTTTTCACTAACAATACTCTCTCATTTTCAATTTCTCTGCTCACCGTCTACTTATGGTGCCCGTGGATTTTCACCAATAAGACTCTCTCATTTTATTTCTCTCATCTAGTTTGCATCGGATCCAAACAAACTGTGTTCCCCTATTTTGAATACCTTTCACCGATTGATCGGAAGGACTTGAACAAGGTTTGGGTAAAGAGAACTTGGATCAAATTACAACTTTGGAACCATTCAAGCGGGATTATCGCCGAACCATTATAACATCTGCCCCAGTTTCACTTTGGGGGGAAATTGGATTTTTGTTTTGGTGTGACTAAACTCCAGAGAGAGGCTTCCTATGTATCCTTTTGGAATCAAGTCAAATGTAGTTCAGGGAAACATTTTGTTTTTTGTTGTTTTTCTTTTTCTTTTATTTTCTTATTTTATTTTTTTTACAAACATTTTCAAGTTCCAAAGAGGGTAGTGAAAGAAAGGTAACCGGCTCAAAGGGTTAGCAAAGGATTGGAGTGTTTGTGGTAGCGAGAATGAAAGCCTTCGTCATCCCAATCAGATAATGTTGTTTCTGTAGAAGGATTAGACATAGTACCTTTTGATTGCGTCTGTATTTACAGTTGTTTCGGGGTCATTCCCTTCGATGTCTCCCAGGTATAAAGCCCTTTTTGGCAACAATTTTCTGATAATGTATGGTCCTTTCCAGTTAGGAGCAAACTTTCCTTTTGCTTCCTGATGATGAGGGAGAATACGCCTTAAAACGAGTTGCCCCACTTCAAAGTTTCTAGGCCGCACTTTCTTGTTGTAGGCACAGGCCATTCTTTGTTGATACAACTGCCTATGGCAGACTGCGGCTATTCGCTTTACAATAATTAGGGTTAACTGCTCTAGACAGGTTTTGACCCACTTACTGTCCTCAATTTAAACTTCAACAATAATTCAAAGGAATGGAATTTCAACCTCTGCGGTATTACAACTTCAGTACCGTAAACCAACAGATATGGGGTTGCTCCGACTAATGAGCGCATAGTCGTGTGATATCCCAATAGTGCAAACGACAACTTTTCATGACGTTACCTGGAACTTTGGATCATATTTCTCAAAATCTTCTTGATGTTCTTGTTTGCTGCTTCGACAGCACCATTGGCTTTGGGCCGATAAGGAGTAGAATTTCGATGCGTGATCTTAAACTACTCACATATCTCCCCCATCAAGTGACTATTCAAGTTTGTAGGATTATCTGTAATGATAGATGCAGGAATACCGAAACGGCAGATGAGATTGGAGTGCACGAAGTCTACCACAACTTTCTTGGTGACAGATTTGAGAGTAATTACTTCAAACCACTTCGTGAAATAGTCAATGGCGACCAATATGAATCTATGCCCATTTGAAGCTTTGGCTCAATCGGCCCAGTGACGTCCATACCCCAGGCAACAAATGGCCAAGGTGCTGACATGGGATGCAGTTCTGTAGGCGGTGCATGAATCAAGTCACCATGCACCTGACACTGATGACATTTCCGGATAAAACTAAAGCAATCTTTTTCCATAATCATCCAGTAATAGCCCGCTCGGAGGATTTTCTTTGCTAACACATACCCATTCATGTGGGGTCCGCACACTCCTACGTGTACTTCATACATGATTCTTCCGGCCTCTTCGGCGTCAACACATCTTAACAAATTGAGATCCGGAGTCCTTTTGTATAAAACCTCACCGCTCAAGAAGAAACCGCTTGCAAGTCATCTAATAGTTCTCTTTTGGTCTCCACTGGCTTGATCAGGATATTCTTTAGTTTTCAGAAATATCTTGGTATCATGATACCATGGATGAACATCCGGTTCTGCCTCAACCGTATTGCAGTAACTGTGCCTTTCTCAGATCTGGATTTCCAACAGGTTAATGTGTGGAGATTGCCCGGATACAGCAACATCGAGGCCAAAGTAGCGAGTGCATCGGCTAACTCATTGTGAAAACGAGGAATGTACCTGAACTCAATTGACTTGAACCGCTTGCTAATATCTTCCACATGTTGTCTGTAGGGAATAAGCTTGACATCCCGAGTTTCCCATTCACCCTGAGCTTGTGGGATAATCAAGTCCGAATCTCCCATGATTAACAATTCTTCCACATCGTGGTCGATTGCCATATTCATACCCATAATGCAGGCTTCATACTTGGTAGTGTTGTTTGTGCAGAAAAACCGAAGCTGGGTTGTGGCTGGATAGTGTTGACCCATGGTTGAGATCAAAATTGCCCCAATTCCGACGCCTTTTGCGTTCACAATGCCATCGAAGAACATTTTCCACACATTGGTGTCTTCTGATGTTACCTCAACTGAATTTACCTCTTCATCCGGGAAGTAGGTATTCAAGGGCTGGTATTCATCATCAACAAGGTTTTCGGCTAGGTGATATGCTAAAGCCTGGGCTTTCATTGCCGTGCGGTTGACATAGACTATGCCAAATTTAGTGAGCAGGATCTGCCATTTTTCTAACCTCCCGGTAGGCATTGGCTTCTGGAATATGTACTTTAAAGGATCCAACCTAGTAATGAGGTAAGTGGTATAGGCCAACAAGTAATGCCTAAGCTTCTGAGCGACCCAAGTTAGGGCGCAGCAAGTCCTTTCCAACAGGGTATATTTGGCTTCATAACTTGTGAACTTTTGCTCAAATAGTAGATTTCCTGCTCTCTCCTCCCGGTCACGTCATGTTGCCCTAGGACACATCAAAGAATTCTCCAAGACTGTCAAATACAGAAACAAAGGCCTTTCAGGTTCACGTGGGACCAAGATTGGCGGGTTCGACAGATATTCTTTGATTTTGTCAAAGGCTTCTTGGCACTCATCTGTCCATTTAATTGTTGCATCTTTCTTTAACAGCTTGAAGATGGGTTCACATGTAGAAGTCAGTTGAGCGATGAATCGGCTGATGTAGTTCAACCTTCCCAGAAGGCTCATAACCTCTTTCTTGGTTCTTAGAGAAGGCAAATCTAGAATAGACTTTATCTTGTTGGGTCTAACTCGATGCCCCTCCGACTGACTATAAATACCAAAAGTTTTCCAGACGGAACCCCAAATGCACATTTGGCCGGATTTAGCTTCAAATCATATTTACACAGCCGCTCAATGAATTTTCTCAGGTCCCGAACATGGTCGTCTTGGGTCCTAGATTTGATGATCACATCATCTACATACACCTCAATTTCTTGGTGCATCATGTCAAGAAAACTGGCAGTCATGGCCCTCATATAGGTTGCCCCAGTGTTCTTCAGACCAAAAGGCATGACCCTGTAATAGTAGGTGCCACAGGGTATGGTGAAAGTTGTCTTTTCCACATCCTCTTCATCCATCAACACCTGGTGATATCCTGCATAACAATCCACGAAAGACTGTATCTCATGTTTGGTGCAGTTATCAAGGATGTGGATGTTCGGCAAAGGGAAGTTGTTTGGAACTTGCTTTGTTCAGATCTCTATAATCTACACATACTTGGGTTTTCCCGTCTTTCTTTGGTACGGGAACTACATTAGCCAACCATGTGGTGTACCGAACCACTCAGATCACTCCTGCCTTCAACTGTTTTGTGACCTCTTCTTTAATCTTGTCACTGATATCAGTTTTGAACTTTCTTTACTTTTGCTGGACAGGAGGATAATCGGGGTCGGTCGTGAACTTGTGGACCACCAAATTGACACTTAGTCCTGGCATGTCATCGTATGACCAAGCAAACACATCTTTGAACTCAAACAAAAGTTGGATCAATGTGTCCCTAGTTTTTTCATCTGTGTGAATGCTTATCTTGGTTTCTTTGACTTTTTCAGAACTATCCAAATTAACCGGCTCAGTATCATTTAAGTTTGGCTTAGGTTTATTCTCAAATTGTTCTAATTCTCGATTTATTTCCCTAAAAGCCTTTTCTACATCATATTCCGGTTCTTGGTTTATTATTTCACAATTAGACGGCGTGTTTGGATCTAGGCATAAAGTCCGCAAGCATGTTATGTTATTTAAAGCCGCATTATTAGAACTGAAAGAAGAAACAAGAGAGAGAAAATAACAAAAATCAGAAAGAATAAAGAGAGATGAACGATGAAATATTGATTTCATTTCATTGAATTTTGAAGATAACAAGGTTTACATTGGAATTTAAAGACAGGAAGCTAAAAGAAAACATTCGAGTTACACCCTGAAATAACTCGTGATGCGGAAAAGGTGGCAAGACTGGACTACCGGGATTCCCGCCTGACTGGGAATGGAGTAGCCTTCCAATTTTGCAATTTGGCACCGAGCCCCATATACAACACCTCAGTGGTGTTCGAGCCTTCCCCCGATTGGACCATGTGGGTTTCATACAACATCTGCCTCACAGCTCTACATATTTCTTCTATTTCCTCGACCGTGAAGGCCTCATCTTCTTCTTCTTCATTGTACTTAGGCCTGACGAGGTTTCAAACAGATGCGAAATCGACTGACGCAAGACCCAACCATTGTTCTTTTGCTCATTTGCCCATGTTTCATCAGCTGGCGTGGATTGGATACCTACACCAAAGAACTTCTCACTAGCAGCCAGAGTGATAGGTTCTATGATTCCTTTCAATGACGTCCTGAGCCCCTTACCGGGTTTATAACCATGCCTGATCATTTCCTTGGCAACCATAATTGACGCATTTGAGAGAAAGGGTTGAGGACAAGGTCTTCCATCTTAACATTGGTCTGCGACCACAACCTCAAAAGCTTGATAGACTATGTGTTCACTTCCTTCCCTAGCTTCGAGACATAGGACTGATGGGTCCTGGTAAATCGACTACTCATCTTCTCCGTGAACTACAATATCCTGATCTTCATATTCAAATTTTACCATCTAGTGGAGAGTAGAAGGTACAATCCCTTCTGCGTGAATCCAAGGTCTTCTCAAGAGGAAATTATAGGAATTATCCATGTCTAGGACCTGAAAGGTCACCTTGAAATCTACCAGACAAATAGTTAGAATCAAATCAATCTCACCTATGGTATCTCTCTTGATGCCATCAAAGGCCCGCACACAGACGTTGTTGGGCCTGATTCTCTCAGTACCAATCTCCATTCTTTGCAGAGTTGAGAGAGGGCAAATATCTACTCCAGAACCACCATCCAGCATGACCCTTTTCACATAATATCCCTCGCATTTAACTTTCAGATGAAGGGCTTTGTTGTGGGTGGCCCATTCCAGGGGCAAATCATTCTTGCTGAAACAAATTTGATTTACTGCAAAAAATCTTTCCGCCATCCTTTCGAGCTGTTCCATAGTGGTTTCAATGGGAACATACGCTTCATTGAGGGTTTTGATCAACACTTTCTGATGTTCAGTTGAATTCATTAGCAGAGACAACAAAGAGACCTGAGCAGGAGACTTTTGGAGTTAGTCAATTATCTCATAGTCCGCCATTTTCATTTTTCGGAAGAACTCTTCTGCTTCTTCGGCACTAACTGGCTTCTTGAGTGGGAAACGCTTCTTCATGGCATTATTCACTTCTTCCAGATTGAGGTATTTCTCGATCGGGTTAGTTTTATTTGTTTCTCCCAGGACTTCTTTTCCTTTGTAGGTCACTACCGCCTTGTTGTAATTCCATGGGACGGCAGTGGGATCTGTCATGGGCCTCTGCGGTGCACGGAAAATAACCACAAGCTCATTCAGCCTTGGTAAAATTACTGGCCCCCGTACCACATAGGTCCCTTTAGGTACGTACATTTTAGATCCCTTGTTTAGCTCAAACCTTCTTGGAGGGCTCAATGTCACTTGTCCTTTCCTATGACCCCGGGGAACATAGAGAATGACATCTTTTGAGGGCGCTGCCCCAGTTTCGGTTTCCACATTCTTTTCTGTATTTTGAGGGGTGGGTTTACTCTTCTTCTCCCCCTTGTCTTGTTTTGTGGCAGCCTTTGGCTTCTTTTCAACATCAGCGATTGCAATTATAGCTTTCAAAGCAGGATCAAACTCCTTATCTTCACAAATCATTGAAATAACCGGTTCGTTGTTGTGAGCCGATAATGGATTGTTGGTCACATTAGGAACGTCTTCGTCCTTTAGCACTATCCGCTTTTGTTTTATGAGATTTTCAACAGCCCTTTTCAGGGTCCAACAGTCATCTGTATCATGCCCTTCTGCCCTCGAATGGTAAGCACATCGAGTACCGGCTCCGTAGGAGGGCGATTCTAGGTTCTGTCTGGTTTGGGGTATGGGCTGCAACAGACCCATCTGGACAAGTTTCGGGAAAAGACTAGAGTGTGACTCACCAATGGGCGTGAAGTTTGCCATCCTGGGTGGTTCTCGGGCACGGGCATTGTAGGGGAAGTTGTTCTGTGGAGGTCAGGAATTATACTGAGCTTGGCGAGGAGGTTGATTTCTGGGAAATGGAGCTCGGTTTTGATTGAATTATTGTTGTGGCCTAACGTAGGGCTGGACATCCATCACTGCATATGGCTGAGGAACCATAGCATAGGCCACATCCTAACGGGGAGAGTAATGTTGTGGGGTTCTTGCAGGGAAGTAAGGTCTAGGTGGATGGGGTTTTCTTACAATTAAAGTTGCCATTGCCACTTCTTCCTTCTTCTTTCGGTTCGCTACACCTCTAGACCTGCCTTGAATTGCTTGGGAGGTAGCCCTTATAGTAGATTGACTCAATACACGCCCTGTTTTTAGACCATTCTCGATCATTTCACCAATTTTGATGGCATCGGCAAATGGTTTCCCCATCGCGGGCATCATATTCTGAAAATAATCAGCCTCTTGGGCTTGAAGAAAAACACTAACCATATTTGTTTCATCCATTGGAGGATTGACTCTGGCTTCTTGTTCGCACCATTTGACAGCATGCTCTTGGAAGCTTTCCGAGGACTTCTTCTTGAGATTCGATAACGAATTCCTGTCAGGGGCTATGTCGATGTTATACTGAAACTGCCTGACAAAATCCCGAGCCAGGTCATCCCAAATATGCCACCAAGATATATCCTGGTCCATGTACCATTCAGAAGCAATGCCGACCAAGCTCTATCCAAAATAAGCCATAAGAAGCTCCTCTTTTCCACCTGCTCCCCGCAATTGGTTGCAGTACCTCTTAAGGTGGGCTATAGGATCCCCATGCCTGTCATACTTTTCAAACTTCGGGGTTTTGAAACCCAAGGGTAAGTGCACGTATGGGAACATACATAGATTAACGTAGAATACGCTCTTTTGCCCGCTCAAACCCTGTATATTGTTCAGACTCTACTCCATACTCCTCATTTTTCGGGTAATCTCTTCTTGTTCAGGGTTCATTGTGGTTTTCTCCTGTCCCGCAGTAAACTCGTACCGAAATTGCTGAGGGTAGGAATTAGTAGTAAACTGGGCAGGTTCCAATGGGAAAGATGCCATTTGAAAGGTGAAGGGCGATGGATCAAAACTAGGCCTGGGTAGAGTGGGTTGTGCCGTAGCTAAACAAGGTGGCACAGTGAATATGTTTGATGCCGCACCTGAATTTAACACTTGGGGGCGAGCCTTAGAAGGTGCTCCGGCAAAGTGGGCTGAGATGGTAGAACATCCCAGGGGGGTATTTGGATAACTTATGGGGACGTTGGAAGTCCCACTTGCCCTGGGAAGTAGCTTAGGGAATCCAGGTATCGTACTCGGTGGTTCTCTGCCATTGGACCAGGCGTCCCACATTTCTATCATGCGGAGATGCAGAATTCTGTTTTCCTCAGCAGTTGTTGACTTGGAAGTTGGGATGGCCGAGATCGGGTTATCCTCCAGGATAGGAACTGTGGGCAGATGACCTTCCGACGACATTTCAACACTTCCTTTTGACCTTGTGAAGTACGGATGTGAAGCCAGATTACCACAAAACCAACCACCTCAATATAGAACTTGGACTCAACAGTAGACAACAAACCGGTTACTTTAAAGCAATTAACACGTAGGTAATCGCACATTGGGGTGTGATGCACCTATATAGTTAAATGTGTTTCTACATGTTTCGCAACGGTTGCATGTTTCATCCCGGCTCTTTCTTATCTCCCCAATCTTTTTTTCTTTCCACTTTGGCTCTTTGATGCTTCTCCTCTTATTCCTGTTTTTTCTCTTTTCTGTCCTCTTTTTTTTCTTGCTCTTCTCGCTTTTCTTTTGGTTTTTCTTTAGGTTATTTCCTTCCCATATTCCTCTTTTATTCGAGTTATTTACAAAATCATGACCGGATCCGATGAGGATTTACTGCGTATTACGACACCGCGTGAATCATATCATTACGTAGTTCAAAGAATAAGTACGAAATAATAAGGAAACCATTTTTGGAAATTTTCAATTTTCATTAATAAAACTCCTAAACTTTTCTATTACAAAGGACTCCAACATACTCATTTCTTGGAATTTTAAAAAGTACAAATAGACTCAAAACAATATTTCAAACTAAAACTGAAATACAGACTCGATAAATCAAAATCATTAGTACATAAGTGCTTCTACTCCTGGGGCCCGTGAGACATAATTCGATCTTGCCACGGGCCTATGTGCAAGATCCCCTTGAAGACGCTCCAGATCACTCATTATTTGGTGAACAAATGTCATTACTGCAGCAAAGAAAGTGGTTCGAGTCATATCTTCACATTCGTGGCATTTCATGATGTTGTAATCAATAATTGCTCTAACCCTCTCCTGGATAATACCCTTTTCTTGGAGCAAACGCCCAATTTGCTGAGTCCTAGCTTCTAGTACTTGAGTGTCATGATGATTTTGACTCTATAGTTGTTGCATATCTTCTTCCAGTTGGGACATCAATGCATAGCAATGTTCCCTTTCGGCTTTAAAGTTCTTAGCTTGTTTGGGTATCTCATTTTCGAGGGTAGTGAGCTTTCTCTTCAAATCTGTGATTGTTCCCTCATATTTTCTTTTCAACTGCCGCACAAACTCCGCTCGTCCTTCTGCATTCTTTGTCAGTTGTGCTCGGGCTCTCGCTAGACTAGCCTCAGATTTTTCCAAGTCATATTGACACTCGAGTACTTTCTTTCTAAGAGCATTTATAAGCATTTCATCTGCTCGGCTTCTTTCCAGATTTACAACAGCTGTTTTCATCTTTTGGATCTAAGCTCTAAGGGCTTTGTTTTCTTGAGCCATCTTCTTCTTTTCCCCTTCATCGGCAGCAACTTGGACACTATTGTCAAATTTGAGGTCCCTAATTTGTCCCTCCAATTACTTCTCTTGGCCCTATAGCTTGCCTCTTTCGCCAGCCAGCCCCATTGCTTATGCGAGTCGTTAGTGAATTGTTGGACGTGGGGTCTTTTAGCATGCCTTTCTGGATCTCGAGGGATTTGAAACCTCTTACCAAACCAATTCATGTAATTAGGGTCTAACTCGCCTTTAGATAGATCCCGCACCAGAGTCTTTGGTTCTAGAAATCTGCACCCATTCCAAATTTGATGAATATTTCCTTCTGGGAACACAGCTTTTGAACCCAATTCTATGACTTGTCGGCTCAGATCTTCGTCATGGGGAATAGTTTGAAACCTGCCCAGTTGGCACTATACCCTGTGAAGAGCATATGACTGAACGCTCCGGAGACCCATTAGGAGAAGATAACACACCTCGGCTGACATGTAGATGACTTCAGTGGCAGGAAGCCATCCGAAAGTCCACTTAATTTTGTCCGAAGTTAAAGAACTCAAGTGCGCAAACCAAGTGTCTGTACCTTCTGGAAATTCAACACCCGCCACTCGATTTTCTTACTTTTCGATGCAATTCAGACCAATCATGTTGTAGTTCATATACCCCACACGGTGACAAAGATGTTCTTGTATCCAAAGTTGTAGTAGCAGGTTACAACCCTGAAAGAATCTTCCCCCTTCTTGGAAGATGGTTAAGGCTCGGTAAATCTCAGCTAAGATCATTGGAACAAGAGTGCCATTAGCTTTCTTAATCATGACGTCAACCATTCCCACAAGACCCAATTCTATGTTGCCATCTCTTCTTGGGCAGATTATGACACCCAAGAATGCTGCTATAAAGGCCAAACCCTATCGTGCCTCCCATTTATCTTTGTTTCCTGCATGGGTCAGACCAGTATCCGGTGCTTCAAAACCGTGGGGATTGCCATAGTGCTGGTACAAGAAGTGGAAAGTGCAAAACCCTTCGGATAAATTCCCTTCTTGAACTTCACGACTAATACTCAACATATCTAGAAACTTGTGAGGAGACACTGTTCTTGGCAACACCGGATACCGACTTTTGAGGTTCCCACTAAGATCGGCATAGCCCGCAATTTCCTCTAGCGTGGGGGTGAGCTCAAAATCAGAAAAGTGAAACACATTGTGAGTTGGGTCCCAAAAAGGTATCAAGGCCTCAATCACATCTGACCTCGGCTTGATTTTCAGAAGTCCCACGAGACCACCTAAAACTTTTACCACAGTCCCTCTGCTTACTTTTCCTAAGTCGTTCCACCACATATGGAGCCGTAAAGGGATTTCCTCAAGAACTGCAAAGGGTTCATTTCATTTGTGCTCATGCTGCACATTTATTAGGGTGATTTATTTAAAGGATCATGATTTCTTTGGACTCAAGAAAAAGTTATCATCATTTTTTTTTCAAAAATTTTCATTTCAAAAATAAAAACCCGGCTTTGCAAATACGGTCCTTCAACACTTCGGGAAAGAAGATTTTTGGACTGTGTTTGCTAACCGGCCAAAAAATTGACAAAAAGACCATAGATGGTTGTTCTTGCAAAAATAGCCTTCTTGCGTCCTTTTGGGGACATTTGGCTATTTTAGACAAGAATGACATCACCTTACTTATTTATGACAAAACAATAATTTTTTTGTTCTTTTTGGGTTATTTTTGCAAAAATGAAGTTAGACCCGATGGGGATTGCCTACGTATCCCACATCCGGTGAGAATCAAACTGGCGTAGTTCGGGTAGATTTGACATAATAAAAATAATACTAAATATTTTTTAAAATAAATTTTCTCTCTTTTTTTAAAAAAAATTCAGCAGAGTTTCGGTACCTTTTGGACATCGGGTTTTACAAAAATAGGTAATTATCTCTCTCAGCCCTCACATTGATTTTTCTTTTTCCCAACTTTTCTCATATTATTCGTAAGCAGGTCAACATGCAAATCCGAAGAAAATAAATGCACAAGTAGCAAGTAGAATGCATCAGGATGGTCTTTTCATTTCGGGTACACCTGTCCTAGACAGATCCAACCCATGTGTTGAGTCTCCAAAGTCAAATGCACGTGATGCAAACAAAAGTTCCTACTAGAGATCTAGCATGAGGCTTTATTATACTAGGATTAAAACCTAGGTGTATTGTTCTAGACCTAGCTTACCCGAACAGATAGCACGAGCTGGGGGGGAGGGGCAGCGTACCGGGAATATAGAAGCTTCACCGACTTTGCATCTTGTCTGAACCTCATTCTAAAAGTGGGATAAGACTCTAACTGAAAAGAAGTCACACAAAGTGCACACTTCCCAGATGATTTAGAAGACTCAGAGAGAGGAGGGTTTCGTAGCAATTTATATACAGCCCAAACAATATCAAAGCGGTAAAAGCGACATTTAACACATAAGGCTCAACATGTAAAATCAGAAAAAACAAGCCAACTATAACAGTTATTCTAAGCTCGAATTCTTAAATCCTGAACCAAAGTTCTGGGTTTGTGTCCCCAGCGGAGACGCCAGAGCTGTCACACCTCCTTTTTACCACCCGAGAGGGGTATAAGGGAGTTTTTCCAATTAAAGTGACATAATCAAAATGGGATTATTATTATTTCTCAGAGTCGCCACTTGGAATAATTTATTTGGTATTCCAAGTCACCGGTTTATTTTAAAATCCCAAATCGAGGAAATTTTGACTTTATTTAAAAGTCTGCGAACCAGAAATTCTAAGTAAGGAATTCTGTTAACCCGGGAGAAGGTGTTAGGCATTCCCGGATTCCGTGGTTCTAGCACGGTCACTTAAACTATTAAAATTGGCCTATTATCCGATTTATTACATGTTTTAACCTATTGTGCATTTTTAACTTTAGAACCGCTTTTGTTTAATTATTTTAGGACGATTCAACATTATTTAAAACATGCCTTGAACCACACCACATGAAATGCACCTGCGGTTCACGACACATTTTATTTAACGTTATTAAGAATTGAAATTGGATCACATGAAATGCACACCCGAATTTAATAAATAAAAGAAAATTAATTTAAATAACGCGCCTAAAGCAACTACGAGATTTCAAATTAATAACAAGTTTTGTGAGGGCCATGGAAAAATTCAATTGATGGCACACCTCGAGTTTTAAGGAGTTAAAACTAATTAAAATGAGGGTCATGGGTTATCTAATTTGCTTATGGAACACCTCGAGTCTAAGAGGAAGTAGGCATTTTAGAGGCAATTGAAACTAATAAATACTCGCTTAAAGCAATCCACTATTATTCAAGATTATTTAATACTAAATTAATAAATCGTATGAGGGCCATGATGAAAATGGCACACCTCAAACTAACCCAAAGAAATACTTTCACCTAAGATTTTAAAACATATTTACACGACTGCTGAAATTACGCATAGGCCTTCATGCGTTTGAGCCAAACCTGCTGTGGGCAAAAACCTAGCAGTAGCAATTAAATGAGCTGCTGGGCTCGAGAAGCAGGCCCAAGCAAAACACGGCAATGCAATTCCCATTTAGAAACAACCTTAAGTCTAGGCCCAAAGTAAATCCCCATTCTCATGACAAAGAAATAAAAGCTAAGTAATATGGCAACACTTAAAACTTTAAAGAGACCAATTGAACTCAACTGATTATCAACGATGCACAATAATTATAATGTGAACAATAGGCTTTAAATGCTACACAAATCAAATCACATGTCTAAGATAAATTCTGTTTTTGAATTCAATTGAGCTAGTAACATGAAAGCAAAATTGTACAGCATTCTTATTTGATCCAATCCCCAAACTAGCTTATAAACAATTATAATGAACTTTAAGCCTTAACCAGAACCTCTTTAATACAAGCAACAAGCAAAAATCCTATGAAATCAACATTCCAACTATCTTAAATCTAGAAGTCACTAGCCTTCAGCAGAATCAAACAAAGGAACAAATGCAACCATCTTATACCACATCCATAACATAAGAAAAGCTAAAAGAGTTCACATAAAATTAAATTATTACAAAACATGAATGAAATGGAGAAACAGGGAAACAAGAATTCAATAGCACAAGTTGTTTTCATCATGTGTCCATGTTCACATTTCATATTACACTTTATATGTTAACCATGGTTCGAAAGATACCTGGAATGCAAGAGAAAAAAGACAAAGAGAGTGAAAAGTTAGCAGCAGTAGCAGAATCAACTCAGCAAACCAGCAATACTCAGTCTCTTCAAACCATTTTTGAACCTAGAATGACCATAAATTCTTGAGGAAATTTTAACTCTGAAGATAACAGCAAAACTAAGCCAATTTCTACTAAAGATGCAAAGATTTTATATGTTTTCAGCTCAACCGGTTCTCAGCTTTTAGTGTTATCTCCCCCATTCTCTGACTTGAGAATGTCTTTTAATAGGAAACCTCTAGGGCAGCAGAAATGTTTCAATATTTTGCCATTACCCCTTCCCCATTTTCCAATTCATTCACTTTTTACCCTGAATTTCTTACCTGCTTGTTGAAACAACCCAATCCCCACCTTCCTGGAAATTTCCAGGCAGTTTTTAACAAGATTCCCCCAATCGAAATCCCTAAACTACCCTTTAACCCTTCCTTATTTACCCTCAAAACTAGATATGGGTCAAGTTGACCCAACAAACAACCTAAAACCTAGGCTTACAAACCCGGGTTGACCCCCCTCTTTGGGCCTCTGTTGACAAAGCCCATTTAGTAAATCAAAACCCAACAGAAAATTGAAGAAAATGGCCAATCGAAGTTATATGAACTCCTGAAGCCAGGGATTCCAATTAAACCAAAAATAGGAAGGAGTTGGAGTGAAATCAAACAACAGAACCAAACAAACTAACAAAATATGCTGGCTAAACTAGAATTAAAAGGCATGCAGAAATGATTTGAAAAAAAATAAGAAAGAAAAGGAGACAAATAGAAGAAGATGAAGATGTGAATAAAAATGAAAAAAATGAAAGAAAACAAAGATTGAAATACCTAATAGAGGCAGACGGACGACAGGTTGGACCTGGCTTCAATAAACTTCGATTTCAAGCCGGAATTGGCCCTAATCGCGTGTTCTTATCAAGAACAGACGAGCAAAGCCAGTTTCGACCGTAATCAACCATTGAACTTGACGATTTGGGGAGATTTGGAGTTTTTAGGGTTTTGGCCGGATTGTCTCAGTTGAAGATTCGAGATGCTCTATAGTGATTCGAGGGAAACTGGTCAGGGATTGGGAAAGGAGAGGTCATGAGGACTTTGCAGTGTAAATTTGGTGGGGTTTTGAGGTGGCGCCGCCACTGAAGAGGGTGAGGGATTTGGGGGGCTAGGGTTTGTGTCTCAGATGGAGAAGATGAAGTGAAGAAGTACGAGGTTCTCTGATGAAATTCGGATACTTATAATAAAAATGGAGGGGGTGATCTTGGCTGTTGGATGAAGTCGAATAGATGGCCGGGATTAATTTATTATTAGAGAACTCAAAACGGCGTAGTATTGGCCTTATACTACATCGTTTGAATGTCTGAGAGACCAACTAATTTAGACTGGGTATGGGAAAGAGTTTGGCTGGATTGAGACGGGTTTCAAGGGGAAATTTATTTGGGCCTGAGGAAATTCAATTAAAATAGCCCAAATAATCAGCCTTCTTTCAATTTCTTTTCTTTTCTTTTTCAATTTTAAATTCCTTTTATTTTTAAATTAAAATTAAAACCTAAATTAAGTCTTAAACTAAATTAACTTACCAAATTAGATTAATTACTAGTCATAGCATTTACAAAATTAAATAACTCCTAAATTAAAGAAAAACCATAAAATTTAAAATTAAGAAGTAAAATGCAAAAAGAGTTATTTTTGTGATTTTTCATTTTTATAAAACAACTAATTTACTAATTAACGTAAAAATGTAAAAATAAATCCAAAATGCAAATGTAGTGTATTTTTGTATTTTCATGAATTAAATAAAATTAAACATGCACAGAAAAAATGCAAATAATTAGAAAAATTCTACAATAATTCCTAAAATAACAAACAATTAAAAGAAAAATCTAATTCTTTGGAATTCTGTAGGAGTAATTTATGTGGGGCAAAAATCGCGTGCTCACAGTATGCATAGGTCATCATAGTTCAACCCTTCTATTCCTTTGTCGCCTTCGACACCCTGAACCCAACTTGTCAACTTCTTGAGTTCTTCAGCCATGTTTTAATGAGCAGGTCCTTCTCAGAGTATTCTGGTGTATAGGAGATTGGTTGGATAGAGTGAGGTGCGGTTTCTATGTATATAGGGTTTATTTGATGGGTGCTAGGGACTTGGGTGTAATGATGGTCATTGGTTGAGTTTTGAGGATCGGGAATGGGTTGTGGTGTGTTTTGGGGATTGTGGTAAGTGGTGGTTGGTGGGTTCTGAATTCGTTGATGGTGATGTTGTGGCGGAGTTGGTATTGGTAAGGGATTGAGATTTTGGGGTGGGGTTGCGTATTGATGTGGTGCAGGAGGGTTTTGCGGATGTTGGTTTGGTGTGTTTTGGGGAGGTGTTGGGTTTTTGTGTTTTGTTGGTTGATGTCAGGGATATTCAGGGTGAGTGACAAGTTTGCCAAGTTGCGGACCTACTCAAGCTCTCCCTGTAGCTCCAATATCTTATGTTCTAACCTCAAGACTAGATCATTTGGTGTCGGAGTACTCCGACCATCTGAAGCTTCTACGTTCTCAGCATTATCCTTTTGAATACCACTTAAATCGTCCATTTTTGCTTTTTGCTTTGCCTTTTGTGTTGCTTGGAGGAGGAGGAGGTGGAGGGCCTCTAGATCTGGTGTGATATGCTGACGATGCCAGTATGAGCGAACCAGCCTTGGGGGATGGGAATAAAGAATAAAAAAAAACAAAAAGGTAGACAAGTCAGTGAGGATTCTGAAATGTTTGCAGTATTTAAACACATATTGCGGGAATGTAAATTCGTTTCCTAATTTGGGAGCCTCGTTATGCCCGAGGTAGGCCTAGCGACAAATAGATTTGGAGAACTTTAGATGCCTATAAATACTTTGTTTCATAATGTAAAAATAGACGAATCCCAAAATGACACTAAGACAATAGAAAAGTAAGTCACTACTGGCACTTGGCCTTATTACATTTAGGAAGGCATATAAATCTAGCCTACTTGGTCCTAGAAGGACCTTTCCCAAATTCGATCTTCTTGACTCCATCATGCAGGTTCCCCAGCTCACGCAGACCCAGCAGCAGGTAGGCTCTAACCAGATGTCCTCCTTCACTTCCTTCAGCATTCTGGCAATCCTCAATCATCTTTATGACTTTACCCTCCAGCTCCACTTATCCTCGCTACAGATATTCCAACTTTCTGTTGGAAGTGATAGCCATCTCTTTCCACTCGTCGATCAATCTCATGTTTTTATCGTGTATTTCCCGGTGCTCATTCTCAGAGTCGTGGACCCTCTTGCACGGCCTGTTGTATTTGACTTGAGCCTTAGCTTCTTCGTGTATGATCCTATTCCCTCGACCAGTTTTTGGCATCACCATCCCCTTCAGATTGTCCTCTAACCATGCTAGGTAGAGAGGTTCACACCCCACGTGATACCTGTCTGGCTCAATGGTGTTCTTTTCCACAATGATCTTGCAGTGCCACATGTGCTAAGCTTGGCACTTGTAAGGGACATCATCATCCTAAAAGTTTGCTCTGAAATGGCTCATTTTGGCGATCCTGGGTACAACCTATTTCCTGCCTGCTTTCCTCATGACTTGGATAGGGACATAAGGTTATATCCCTCTCAACTCGATCAGTACCAAGTGTGGAGCGTCCCTGGATCTGATGATGAATTCGTCCATTGGGAACCATCCATTGCACCTGCTCCTCGGTCAGATTGTCGAAGAACTCTACCCACTCTTTGATGCTTTCCAGCTGAGCAAACCTATCCGGAATGTAAGTCATCCGCTTGGGGTTATGGAAGGCAATATGGTCATTCCAAGCCCTTCATGGAAATTGTGACCTTTTTTAAGATGTCCTAATAACCACAACTGCAACAACAGGTTACAACCCTCGAAATGCTTGACCCCTCTTTGACAGCGCTCCAAAGCCCTGTAGATGTCGGCTATGATCATGGGGACTATAGTGTATGTTTTCCCATTGATCCCCTCCATCAAAGTCTTGGCGACCATGGCCAACCTAGTGTGGATTCTTTCCCTTTTCATCGGGAATACTATCAAGCCCAAGAAGTATACGATAAACACAAACACTCTGCGGTGGATGTGTCCCAGAGAAGTGATAGAGAGCTCGTCGTGGAAGGTATGTTAGGACTTGCTATGGCCATATCTCTCGTATAGTTATTCAAAGGGTATGTAGGACTTCTCCAGGCATCTCAAGTCAACATTTTTCTTCAACCCCATCTTCTTTAGGAACCCCTTACCGGTACAGTTCTCCGGTACCAACAACCCAGGGCTATCCCAAGTCAATACTACAAGTCCTCCAATTTCCTCTAGGAGCGGAGTCATTGCTATGTCGCCAAAACAGAACACATGCCTTTCACTATCCTAGAACAAAGTAGCAGTCTCAATCAACATGTTGTTTAGCTAAATATCTAGAAGGGAAGGCCAGCTGCCCAAGTACTTTCTTACATGTTTCTTATCACTTGAGGAAAGGTCCTCCGACCAATCTAGCAGCAATGGTGGAATGTTGCTAACCATACCGAATCGGGGGACCTTGTGCCTCATTTTCTGCAAAACAAAAAGGTTAGTCCCTTCTCCCCCACCAGAGTTGACTATTTATACATTCATCATTAGCTTATTGACATTTAGTTCTCCAAATTAATGCACAGAACGTGGTTGTGCCCGTTGGGATTATGGAAACCCCGGTGGACTTTTGAATAAGGCTTGTCTTGAAGGATCATTATGCGGACAATATATTAATCCGACTAGGTTTGACCATGATGCATGCACAATCTCAATCAGAGTAAAGTTACTATGGGGGTCTAGATTGGTACCCTCAAGCAGACAACTTGAGGGGGAAAGGCACGAAACCGTCGACTGCATCGCTGATCGACTAGTTTTACCGTAAATAAGCCTTTCCAAAGTTAAGGGTAATAAATAGGAAGAGTGCAACCACTCATCAAGTGTTTCTATGTGATTTAATACGCAAAGTGGAGTATGATGTGGAGCATGATATATGCGGCAATAAATAGCATATAGTCAAGTATTTGCACATAGGAAAAATAAATATAGTATTTAAATAATTGAAAGATAGATACAGAAAAAGAAAATAAGGAGACAAGTCAGTTTCAGGAGTAAAGATATCATAAATGCTTGAAAATAGACAATCAAATTCAAATAAGGGGAAAGGGTACGTGGGATAGAGCATGCTTGGACTAATTCACAAAAGACAAGTTCGTTATGGTAAGAGCCTAAAGGTATCCCCAGCAGAGTCGCCAAGCTGTCACGCCCCCTTTTTCCCTTTTTGACAGGGAAGTCCGGGTTTCGACATTCATGGGGGAATTACTCGTTTTCTTTTGGGAATTGGGTACTTAAAGAGTCGCCACCTAACGGATTATGGTGTGTTAGGGCACCTTAGAGTGATTAACTCATGGACTAGTTTGCATTACCAGAGATTTAGGGTAAGGGCTCGAAATAACCTTGAGAGGAAGGTGTTAGGCACCCCTCACGGTCCACAATGGTGGGTCCCGGCCGAACTTAAACTATGTGAATTAGTCATTTTAGCAAATAAACAGTTTTAACATGTACTTGCAAGTAAAGGCATGTTTTGACATTCTAAGCACATGTATGATTCAAGTAATGGAACAAGGAAAAGGTTTGAACAAGTTACATATATAAAGAAAAGTAAATTGATTTAAACAACGGGAGTTGGAAAAGAGAGGTCCTAAGTTGGTTAGCCTATAGGATCATACCGATGCAATGCCCGGTAAACACTCCTCAACGAGGGGCTACACATGACATTAGCGCGCAATCAGCATACTCCTTACTACCCAATTCCCTCCCCTTGGTTATAGCCTAAAGCGTGCTAGTAACCTCGAAAGATACCATATGCGTGCACTACTCTTCCCTTCCTTGCGGCCCTGGAGGTATTTAGGACCTCTAACTTTAGATGGTTCTAGACCATCTTAAGGTTTTCAAAGGATAAAAGTCTAGGCATCAATCAAAAACAATTAGGACTGCATTTAAAGGGGTAAAATTAAAGGCTCACATTTTACCTCCACAAGCAGAACAAATAAGTGCACGTCTCAAACAACAGCTTCAAGTTTTTAAGAGAAAATCTTAGAACATGATATCTAGGTGAGCATAAATTATACAATGTTGAATTAGAACCAAAGTGTCCAAAGACCTATTTAGCTTGCCTACTAGTTTTATACCTGTTGAATGTGAGCAGTCTCTAATAACAAAGCGTAGTTTTATAGTTGCAGGATTTTTAATCGCCCTATAGGCTTGCCTAGGCATATAGAAGTGATGTCCTAAGAGCATGATATCTATATTGATTAGGAATGCAATAAAGCCATTTTAGACGGTAGTTTGGATCCTATAGGCATGCTTTCTAGCAATATTATTTAAGGCAGCGTTGAAACTTATTAAGGAAGTGGACAGATTAACCAACTCAGAATAGAACACATGAATTAAACTGGTTTTAAGTCCTATAGGCATGATTTCTAATTAAGCATAATGTGAAACAAATAGCATTCATTTGATCAAAGTAAAACTCCTATAAGCATGATTTCTATTAAAGCTAATTTTAACGATTATAGGCATGGTATCTAATTATTAAAAGCTGATTTATATCCTATAGGCATGGCTTTTAATTGTGTGAAAGTAAAGCATGCAGAATTTATTTTAACCAAAACAGATCCTATAGGCATGTCATCTAACAGATCATATTTGAATCAAAATAGATCCTATAGACATGTTATCTACCCAATTTACCCACCCTTTTCCACTAATCACCCTAATGTTTGTTTACAATAATTATTACAGACCAAGAATTAAATAAAACAATTACATGAATAGAACAGAAATTAATCTATAGGGAGCCTGAAGCAGGCCCAAAACAGTCATGGTGTACCAAGCCTTTACTGATCTCAACCACCCAAAGTTCCATAGACCAATTCATGTCTAGGTGTGTCAGAGTTCTCTAAGGACCTCAAGGGTCCCGGGTAGTGCTCACACCAAGACTTCCCTTAAACAAAGATTGATTATGTGTAGTATGGAAGTACCAGCCCTGATATGCCAGAGTTCAGAGAGATCTCAAAGGTCTCAAGGCAGTACACATATCAGAGGGGCAAAACTTAGTAATCTAAGAGTAAGGTGAGAGTGCATAATGATTTGAAAGAGTTAGGTAAATAGTATAAAGAAAGTTTTAGGAAAAGAGTTTTCTGAAAACCTGTACTGGTTTGAGTGGAAAACAAATTTGAGAAAACATGAAGAACATGTTGGGATCAGAGAGCAAGTCACAGAACATACAGTTTCAGAACAGACTTCACACAAGGGAAATGGGTAGGGGGAACACCTAGAATGAACCTTAGTGATGGCAAACAAATACACATATTGTAGTTGCAAAGTTAAGTTGAGAACACACAGGTCTTAGACACAAACAGGATCTCATGCGTGAAGTAGAGCAAGTTAAACTTAGATGTACAAACTAGATAAACACTTCATGAAGCATTCAAGATTTTAGAAATACTAATCATATACAAAACAAGCAGAATCTAGACATGCTGGGTGAGATAGTAAACACAAAATGTAGCTTAGACATACTAGTGGACAAGTTATTCAAAGCAGTATTAGCATGCTAAACAATGTACTAGTTATAGCTTTTAATAGAATAGATTTAAACATGATGTGTGATATAGTAATCTAGGCATGCTGACTGCATATTAAATAGAGTAGCAACTAGAATTGGAATTTACAATTAATAAACTGCAGCAACCAAGAAACACATAGTTTTTGGACTGTGAATTGAATTAGGACATACTAGTTAAGGAGATAATACAAAGTATAGAGCAGAGATGGTGCAAGTAGCCAGCCTTGGCTTACAACCGGCTGGATTAGTAAGAATTACAAGTAACAGAAGAGAGTAGAGCTTTGAGAGTGTGAGAGTATAGATGAACTATTGTCCTTGTGTGTAAAAGTGAGAAGTAAAGGAGAGCATATATAGCAGTTAAGAACAAGGAAAAATAAGGTATGCAAATCAACCCTTCTGCAATTAAGGAAGCCACAGAATCAATTATACATTAGTTAGTATAATTTTCCCTTAATTAAGGGTAATCAACCTACGGGAAATGTAGAACACACTTAAGGAAAGAAAATCGAACGAGCAATTAGGGGTAAATAGACATAATTTTAATTAAGGAAATGATTGGTAAAGATTCAGAAAATCATGATTAATTGAACAAGATAAGAAATCTACTCAAGATTGTAAATAAAGAAAATAGTCAGGAATAGGTCTTAACAAAGCAGGAATAGGACAAAATTAGTATCTAAGTAAACTAGACAAACTCAGAATCCGAACAATAATGTTAAGAAATTAGGGCTTTTAGCATAAACAAGTAAAGGTTATTGCAATCTTCATGAAATCGGTCAAAACACACAAGAAACAGAAGATTAAACACTCGAAATCATTAAACATTTTGGAAAAGAAAATTTTGGGAAACCCTAGTCAAAGAAATCAAAACCTGGAATATTGTAGTGTTTAAAATCAGTCAGTAGTAGAGGGAATAAGAGAAACTTAAAGAAATCACAGAAACTTGCAAAACATTTCAAGTATGCAGAGATTCAAACAATAGATAGCAAAGAAACCAAGGTATAGTGCTAAAATCGGTTGATAGTAAAGAAACAAGATATCTTTAAAGCAAAGTCATGGACAAACTCCGAACCCTTCCAAATGTACAAAGATCGGACAGATTCATGTCCCAAGATTAGGGTTTTGAGGAGAAAAGGGAGGGGTAAAGAAAACCTGGTTTGAACTAGAGATTTGAACCATGGGATTTCAGTAGGAATAACTCGCAAACCATGGACGAACCCTTGAAGGGCTTTGAACGAGATCTGGACCAGATCTCTTCGAGTTCCTTTCACAAAACCACATAATCGAACAACCAAGGGGATATGAGACAAGTAGAGGCTTCGTACAGCCATGGGATGTCATAGATCGGACAGGGATTAAAGAATTAGGGCTTGATTTTGGGTGAAGGTGATTGGAGATTAGGGTTAGGTTTCAGAGAGAACCAGAGAGGGGAGGATTCAAGGGCGGACTTATGTAAGAAATGACTAGGGTTTTGGGGTGGTTTGGTTTAATTTTGGAAAGGGGGACCCTGGACCGTTGATTAAAAGGATCAATGGCCAGGATTTGGCCGGGTATCGGGCTGGGGCAGGGTGGTATTGGGCTGGTTTATAAGGAATTTGGGGATAGTTAATAGGCTAGGTTTTAAAATTGGGCTGGGTATTAGGATCAGATTGAATAAAAATAGGGGCATATTTTAAATAGACAATTTTAATAACCAAATAATTTATAAAAATAATAAATGAGTACCAAAAAACATCTTTATACACTAAAATGATTTAAAATAGTTATTTAACATCTTAAAAATATAAAAGACCATTTTACGCATAAATAATGTAATTATACGTTAACATGGGCTACTATCACAAAGATGTGCAATTTAGCCTAAAAATATAAATGCAATTATAAAAAATACACCAAAAATATTTAAACAACTATGATGGCACAAATAATGAATTTAAATGACTAAATCATCACAAAAGTAATTTGAAGGATAATTATTGGATATTTTATAAATAAAAAAGGAAAAATAAATTGATTTGGAGCTTTTAAAATTATATACAAATTATAAAAAATGCTTATGCATGCTTATAACTGCATAAATGCTATTTGAAAGTATACATATGTATTTAAAAAAATATGAGGAAAAATTTTGTATCAACAAACGGCTCTGAAATGGGGTTTCGATTATTTCAACAGCTTCGTATGGTGATTTGAGACTTAGGAGCATGTTCGGATTTAGATTTGGAGGTCCGTAAGGTAACTTGGACGTTTCGGCGAAAGTTGGAAAAGTTGAAGTTTGGAAGATAGAGAAGTTTGACCAATAATTGAATTTGGTGATATTGGGGTCTGAATGCAATTACGAGAGTTGAAGCAGCTCTGTTATGTCATTTGGGACTTGTCTGCAAAATTTTGTGTCATTCCGGGTTGATTTAATAGGTTTTGGCGCGAGTTCTAAAAGTTGGAAGATTTGAAAGTTCATAAGTTCGATTCATGGTGTGATTCATAGATTCGACGTTCTTTGATGTGATTTTAGACCTTGAGTGAGTCTGTATTAGGGTATGGAACTAGTTGGTATGCTTGGACGAGACCCCGGGCGTGTCTCTAACGAGTTTCAGATGTTTTTCATGGTTTTGAACAGGCCTGGTTCTGATGTTTTCGCACCTGCGACACCTTGGAGCGCAGGTGCAGCTCCGCTTCTACGTGTGCCTGGTCGCTTCTGCGGTCCTAATGGTCTGGGATCTCGCTCGCTTCTGTGGAGGTCGGCACGCAGGTGCGAAGGCCGCTTTTGCGGTCCAGCGATAAGAAGCTCGCTTCTGCGTTCCTTCTTGCGGTTCTGCAGGGCCGTTGGTGCGGCTGCAATTCCGTAGATGCGGATCCAAGACTGGCTATCTGAGTTTACACATGCGAACTATTTCTCGCAAATGCGAAAGCGCAGATGTGCTTCCTTGTCCACAAATGCGGAAGTCCTGAGCAGAACCATATAAATCAAGGGTTTGGCCATTTTCATTATATTTTGATTTTTAGACTTCATTTTTGGGAGAATTTTGATGGGTTTTTCAAGCAAATCGATTGGGTAAGTGTTCTTCATCTAAAATTTATTATATTCCATGATTGTATCTTTATTTTTGTCATTTAATTAGTGTTTTTGAATGAGGAAAATGGGGATTTTTGAAGAAAACTTTCAAAACAAAAAAAAAAGATGATTTGAAGGGCCAAATGGTATTGGAATTTGATAATTTTAGTATGGTTGAACTCGTATCAAAATGGGTGTTTGGATTTTTTGAAATTTGTTGGGTTTCGAGGTGCGAGCCCAGGGGTCAACTTTTGGGTTTATTTTTAGTTTTTGATAAAGATTGAGACTTTATGATCCGGAATAGTTTCTTATGAGTTTTATTTATGCTTTGAAGTTACTTTGGCTAGATTTGAGCCGTTCGGAGATTATTTCACCCGAGAAATTCATTTTAGAGTATCGGTCTATCTTCTTTGAGGTAAGTATATTGCCTAACCTAGTGTGAGGGAATACCCCTTAGGATTTGAGTCTCCTATGCTAATTGTAGTCCGTGTACGCGATGTGACGAGTATGTGCTAGAATTTATTTGTGGAAAGTTAGCCTTTTAGGGTTCTTAGGTCCTTATATTTACTGAGTATAAAGTTGTTCTTGATATGATTGAATTTCCTATTTACTAGCTTCACCTTAACATGCTTTAATTGGAATTAATTGCTTCATGATTCACTCTTGATACCTATTTGACTCTTATTTGACTTCTGAAGATTTTTACCTCATCTATTGTCATGCTATCGTTTCATAACTGCTTATGTTTATTTGAAATTATTATTATCTCATCCTATAACTGTTTAGTCTTAATTGAGGTTATGATTCTCTTACCGCTGCTTATCCTTAATAGAATTTGTAGTATATTCTTTGTAATTGCCTGAACATAAAAGAAGTTTAGATATCCTATATCTTAGTTAACTTGTCCTTATTTGGAATTATTGGACTCGTGTTAGCTTTCTTGTTGTTGAATTGTATATTGTGTGATCGTGGTTACATATTATTTTTTTCTTGTTGAGCTGTTCTTATTACGCCTAGTATTCTCTATTGTGGTTATTCCTTGTGAACTAGTTCTACCGTTTCTTTGTTATTAAAAGTTCTTGAGTTGTTTCACTTGTCGTATTCTTGTATTTATTGTCCTTGTTGTTGTTGTATTTGTTGTTCTGATGCACGAGGTTTCTGCAGTGCGGTTGTTGTTATTGTGATGTATGAGGTTTCTGTCACGCGATTATTGTTATTGCGATGCACAAGGTTTCTGACGTGCGGGTGTTATTGGGTGGCATGAGGTTTCTACCGTGCTATTGTTACTTTTTATATTTGCACATGCGGCATGACAAGGCAGGATAGATATATGTGTGTGTGTCTGTGAGGGTTGTGCATGTGGCGAGACAAGGTGAAAACATTATTATGCACGTGTGGCGAGACAAGGCGGGCACTTACTTTATATTGCACACATGGCGAGACAAGGTGGGGTATGTTAGGGATTGATTTGTGATGACTTGTGGGCATTCTTGTTGTTGATATTTGTGTAGTGGTGCACTTACCTGTGTGAGTTTTATCTTGTGGAAGATTCTGGGGAAATATTTTATGTGTTTTTCATTCCTTTTTCTATACTTATTAGCTCGCATGAACTTTGTTACAACACTTGCACAAATATACACATAGTTAATCACTCTTATTGATTAATAAAATAGACTTTGATATTATTGATCATTTCTACACCCCCCCCCCCGTTTGGTTCTATTGGCATGTGCGTCGTCCGTGCAATTGTTGGTTGCAATGAGGGCACAAGGTGCCAAGTGTTCTGAATTATGAATAATTGAGGTTCAGGACCTCGTGAAGGTTATTGGCTAAATCCTGATGCAAAAATGGTTATTTTCATCTAGTTGCTACCTACCCTTCTTTAAATTGTGTTCACCGGATTTAGACTGTGTTCAGCTTACCCTACTGTGTTATTACTTGTTGTGTTCCTCTGTTAGTTGTTGTTTTCCTTTCTTACTGCAATTACCGTATTATTATCATTATGCATAGTCCTTATATAAATATTGTACCCTGTTGTTTCTACACTTATATTTGTTCAGGTTGTTCAATCCAGTAGGTATCTTGACTGTTCCTTGTCACTACTCCACCAAGGTTAGTCTTGATACTTACTGGGTACTGTTGTGGTGTACTCATACTACGCTCCTGCACAAGTTTTGTGCAGATCCAGGTATTTGATAGTTAGTAGTGCAGATCATTGCTGTGGAGACTCAAGGTAAACCTGTTGATGTGTTCGCAGGCTTCGGAGTCACCTTCTTATTTTGTATTTACATTGTTCACTCTTATTTTGAGACAGTTGTATTTTAGAGGTTTTCTAGCAAACTCTATAGAGCTTATAACTTGTACTACCAGTTTTGGGGTTGTAAATTCTAAAGAGATTTCTATTTCAAGTGTTAGATGTTATTTAAATATTGTTGTTGTTTCAGTTAATGTTAGGCTTACCTAGTCCCTAAGACTAGGCGCCATCACAACACCCAACGGAGGAAAAATTGGGTAGTGACAGCCTCCACCTCTATACCCGAAAAGACTCACCAATAAAAATGGTGAGAATCAATTCAAGAAGTTCATTCAAATGATGAAGAGTCTTTTAATCAATATTCCATTGGTCGAAGCTTTGGAACAAATGCCCGATTACGCTAAGTTTATGAAAGATCTTGTTACAAAGAAGCGGTGAATGAATTTTGAGACCATCAAAGTCACTCGTCAAGTGAGTGCAATTGTTCATTCAATGGCTCCTATGTTAGAGGATCCTGCTACTTTCACGATTCCTTGTACAATTGGAGTGCCAAGTTTGCTAAAGCTCTTTGTGATCTTGAGGCAGGTATAAATTTGATGCCATATTCGGTTTTCAAGACTTTGGGAATTGGGCAACCAAGATCCACCTCCATGAGATTGCAAATGGCTGATCGTACCATGAAAAGGCTGTTGGGTGTGATTGAAGATGTTTTGATCCGGGTTGATAAATTTATTCTTTTGGCGAATTTTGTCATTTTAGATTGTGAGGTCTATTATGAAGTGCCAATTATTCTTGGGAGGCCTTTCCTTGATATGGGTAAGGCTCTTTGTAATGTTGAAGCTGGAGAACTCACTTTCCGGATTGGTGATGGAAAAGTGGTATTCCATATGTTTACGTCCATGCGTCAACCAAATAGCAATGAGGTGTGTTCTTTTGTGGATTTGGTGACCGATGTCATTGTTGATGATACAAGTGCTACAATCAATGTTGGTGATATGTTGGAGGCTGTCTTGCTCAACTTTGATGATGACGAGATGGATGGATTCATGAAATGTGTGAACTCTTTTTGCAAGGAATGGGGTCGTACAACTATGCATACCGAAAATTATCCTTGGATCTTGAAAATATGACTCCTCCTCCTACAAGGTTTTCTATTGAAAATCCACCTACCTTGGAGTTGAAGACATTGCCTCCACATCTTCGGTATGAATTTCTTGGCTCTTGTTCTACTTTACCGGTTATTCTTTCCTCTTGTTTGACTAACGTGTAGGTATATTCCATATTGGCGGTGTTACAAAAGAGGAAGAAGGCTATTGGGTGGACCTTGGAGGATATTCGGGGTATAAGCCCCACCTTTTGCATGCATAAGATCAAGTTGGAGGACGGTGCTAAACCATCTATTGAACATCAAAGGAGACTCAATGAGGCTATGAAAGAAGGTGTCAAGAAAGAGATTATCAAGTGGTTTGATGATGGGGTTGTCTACCCCATCTCTGATAGTTCATGGACTTCTCCGGTTCAATGTGTCCCAAAGAAGGGGGCACGACAGTGGTCACCAATAACAAGAATGAGTTGATTCCTACAAGAATAGTGATCGGTTGGAGGGTGTGTATGGATTATCGAAAGCTCAATAAAGTCACAGGGAAGGATCACTTTCCACTTCCTTTCTTGGATCAAATACTCGATAGATTGGTCGGCCGTGCTTTCTATTGCATTCTTGATGGGTACTCGGTCTACAACCAAATTCTCATTGCTCCAGAAGATCAAGAGAAAACAACATTTACATGTCCCTATGGTACTTTTTCTTTAAAGCGGATGCCATTAGGTTTGTGCAATGCACCAGCGACTTTTCAACGGTGTATAATGGATATTTTCACAGACATGGTAGAGGACTACCTTGAAGTTTTCATGGATCACTTCTCGGTGGTTGGGTATTCTTTTGATGATTGTCTTACAAATTTGGACAAAGTGTTGGCTAGATGTGAAGAAACCAATTTGGTGCTCAATTGGGAGAAATGTCATTTCATAGTCAAGGAAGGTATTGTCCTTGGCCATAAGATCTCAAGGAATGGAATTGAAGTTTACAAGGCAAATATAGAGGTGATTTCTAAGCTTCCACCCCCAACTTCGGTGAAGGGTGTGCGGAGTTTCTTAGGCCATACAGGTTTTTACCGGTGCTTCACCAAAGATTTCTCTAAGGTGGTGAATCCGTTGTGCAAGATTCTTGAGAAGGATGCGAAGTTTAATCTCAATGATGATTGCATGAGAGCTATTGAATTGTTGAAGCTCAAGTTGACAACTACTCCTATTATTACTGCTCCAAATTGGAGCATGCCTTTTGAACTCATGTGTGATACAAGTGACATAGTGGTTGGGGCTATTTGTAGGCAACATATCAACAAAATTTTCCATCCCGTCTATTATGGTAGCAAGACCATGAATAGTGCCCAAGTCAACTATACTGTTACGGAGAAAGAGCTCTGTGTTATTGTGTTTGCAATTGAGAAGTTTCGCCCATACTTGATGGGTGCAAAAGTTATTATCCACATGGATCATGCGGTGCTTCGTTATCTTATGAGCAAAAAGGACTCCAAAGATCGGTTAATGAGATGGGGGATCTTGTTACAAGAATTTACTATTGACATCCAAGATATGAAAGGTAGTGAAAACCAAGTGGTGGACTACTTGTCTCATTTGGAGGAGGAGGGGTGGCCGCACGATAGCCTTGAAATCAATGACTCCTTTCCTAATGAGCAAATTTTGGCAATTTCAATGAAAGAGGTGCCATGGTTTGCGGACTTAGCAAATTTTATTTTGAGTGGAATCATTTCGGATGAGTTATCTTCAAGCCAAAGGAAGAAGCTCAAAAGGGATTGTCAATACTATTATTGTGATGAACCATACCTTTTCCAGATTTGTACGGATGGGGTGATTAGGAGGTGTGTACCGGAAGAAGAGCAAGGTGATATTCCTGCGGCTTGTCATTCTTCTCCATATAGTGGTCATCAAGGTGGAGTGAGAACGGCGATCAAAGGGCTTAGTTATGTTTCTATTTGCCCACTCGTTCCAAGGATGCTAGTGAGTTAGTGAAAAGATTTGATGAATGTCAACAGGCTGATGGAATCTCAAAGAAAAATGAAATGCCTCTCACAACCATTTTGGAGATTGATATTTTCGATGGATGGGGCATTGACTTCAAGGGCCCTTTTGTAAGTTCTTGTAGAAACACCTACATCTTGGTCACGATGGATTATGTGTCCAAATGGGTTGAGGCTGTCGCTTTACCCAACAATGAGGCGAGAACTATAGTGGCTTGAAGAAGAATATTTTCACAAGGTTTGGTACTCCACGTGCAATTATAAGCGACGGGGGTCACACTTTTGCAACAAGGCTTTTGACACCATACTTAGTAAGTATGTTGTTACTCAAAAAGCACGACTCCCTATCACCCACAAGCTAGTGGGCAAGTGGAATTCTCCAACCGGGAGGTAAAGAGTATCTTGTCCAAAATAGTGAATGCTAATCGGACGGATTGGTCCAAGAAGCTTGATGATGCATTATGGGCTTATCGAACAACTTACAAAACACCTATCGGAATGTCTCCATACCGGTTGGTGTTCGAAAAAGCTTTTCATCTTCCGGTAGAACTAGAGCACAAGGAAATGTGGGCTCTAAAGAAGTTGAATCTTGATTGGGATGCAGCCACTAATTTGAGGTTGCACATTTGAATGAATTGGATGAGTTCCGGTACCATGCTTATGCGAGTTTGTCCTTGTACAAAGAAAAGATGAAATATCTTCATGGTAAATATATTTGGAACAAAGAGTTCAAGGTGGGAAATGTTGTATTGTTGTTTAATTCAAAGTTGAGGATGTTTCCCGGGAAGTTAAATTTCAAGTGGAGTGGCCCTTTTGAAAGTGTTGGTGTGACACCTTTTGGTGCATTAGACTTGAAGAACAAAAACAATAAAGTATTCTGAGTCAATGGTTACCGGGTGAATCACTACTTTGGCATGCTTGGAGATAGCCACGTGGTGGTGGTCACTCACTTCACTTGAGGGTATTTTACGTCATGCCGCAATGTTAAATAAGGCGCTTCTTGGGAGGTAACCCATGTACTTTTCCTTTTTCTTTTGTAGTTAGGTGTTATTTGTGTTCTAACTTGATTTGAAGTGTGCTACAAGGATGAGTGTGACTTACAAAAAAGGTGGACAAAATTATTGCTAAGTGTTCAAAATTGTGCAGACCGCACATTTTTATTTGCCACGGCAGAAGAGCATTGTGGCCGCACATTTCTCTTGCCGACCGCACATTTGAAATATTAAAAAAGAGTCAAAATACCAACTCTCTATAGTTTGAGCTTATCAGTGTGGAGGTTGATCTGCGAACGCACGTGAAATCTGTGATCGCACCTAAAAATGTGCGGATCGCACAAAGGGTTCTAGGACGAGTCCACCAAGTGACAGAGTGCGGACCGTACGTGAAAATATACGGCTGCACTTGCTTCTTTTCCCTTCTCAAAAAGTTGGTATAAATAGAGGAATATGGCTCATTTCACACTTTTCCCTCTCTAAATAAAATAATGTTGCTCTATTGATTTTCTTGGAAGATTTTAACTGTCCTCACACACAACCACCTTGATTATCCACTCATTGCACTCACTTTATCTGGTATGCTTCAATTTCTTATTAAATTTTTGAGCTAGTTTAATTTTTAGATTTTTAGTTCTTTTTAGGCAATCTGTTATTAGAGTTCAATTATATGTCTATGTGGGTGGATCTGAACTAGGTGAACTTAATATATGCTCTAATGGGTTTGGGTTAGTGATATTTCATGTTTCTACCATGTTGCCATGTCTAATAATGCAATAAATTGAAAAATCTAGGTAGAAAAAATCTGTCTGTTTGTAACTTTTGAAATCTGTGGCAGCACTTGAATTTGTGCGGTCTGCGGATTGGAATTTTGGCAACTCAATGAAGAAAAGATCTGTGACAGCAAGTTAAAATGTGTGAACTGTATATTTCCCTCTGTGGCTGCAGATAGGCCATTTCTCTGTCTTCAGAGACTCTATACTTTTTAGAGTCAGAAGTGCAGCCACAAGTTAAAATATGCGGATTTCACTTCCCTTCTACGGCCGCATAATAAATATCTGTGGACCGCAATTTCTTTCTGCAGCTGCACATCAGAAATGTGTAGAATGCAAATCCCTGTACCTACTGACATATGTTATATTCATCACCCCCCTGTGTCCAATTATTTCTCTCTTACCTACATAAGTCCTGAATGTGTTGAATAATGAATTGCAACTAACATTCTTCTTTGCTTTGATACAGACAATGGTTCGATCAAGAGGCCAAGGCGACACTGCGAAGGGAAAGGGTGAATCTTCCCGGGGTCGAGGTAGAGGTACCTTGCCCTTTGCCAGCCTAAGTCCATCAAAACTATTGAGATTCCCATTCACAGAAGCACTTTGTTTTGAGGGGAAGTGGTGGCAAACCTTTGTCTGCAGCAGATTGGATCTGTTCCAGAATGAGACTCATCTTCCTCTTCCTCGGGCTGTGCTTGTGGCTTTCATCATGGTCGGGTACCCAATTAATGTGGGTGTCGTGATATCGGCCAACATTTCATTGATAGCATGACAGGATAGCTCGGCCTACCTTTATCCCAACACTATCACATAGTACCTCACCGATGCAAAGGTAGAGCCGAGAGATTTTGACACCAAAATGAAGGTGAAGAAGCCATTCGACTAGTATTCTTTGAAGGATGCGAGCAACCCAAAGAAGAAAGTCCAACCTTCTACCACCACAGGCCAGTCTGATGAGCCAGTAGTGGTAGTTTCTGAGACAGCTGATCTTTCATCCACCTCTACTGAGCCTTCCTCCAGTGCCATTACTATGCCTCCGTCATCATCTTCAGCTCCTGCCACATCCCCTAGGGTAGCTCTGAGGCCAGTGCCCATGCCCACAGCTCCCTATCTGCTCTGTGAGTCTCCCAAACATTGGCGAGTCTCAACAACTGGATACAAACAACTACTGCAAAGCTATCTGACTTATCTAGTACTGTTGTAGCACAGTCCACTACACAAGCACCACATGCGCCTTCTGACATTGATGATACATTCAGGAAGATTTGAACATCCAGAAGACGATCATGGACACCTTGGTACAGCACATGTCAGTTATTGAGGAGATGGGAAAGAAAGTGAAGAAGATCAGGAAGTCCCATGTAAGCAAGAAATCAGTGGACATGCTCCGGAAGGAGGTGGCTAGACTTCAGCTAGAGACTTTCCTTTTGATAAGTTGCTTGACCTGTACCGGTTTTCCCCAGATCCTTTAGTACCATCTGCACCGGTAGCACCAGCTGGCCAATCTGAGGAGCCAGACCTAGCTTCTGACACTGCTGAGGCACTGCATGCGATGTTCGACAACGCAGCCATGCCTAAATTTGATGATGATGAGATACAGTTGGCTGATCTTGAGGAAGATGATATTTTTGGGGACACTGAGATGTCCAAGGATTTTTAGGAAGTTTTCTTCACCCTCTCTTCTTTCACTCTTATTTTGCTAAGCATTGGGGATAATGCTTACTTTTATTTTGGGGGGAGGGGATTTTATTTAATACATTGACACATTTTGGATACATTTGGCCTGTAACAGTTTGATGATTCTCTTTCTTTTCTTATTTGTATTTATCTATCTTTAGTAGTTATTGTTCATTAGCTTCTTCATTTTCCACTTTAGTTCTTGCTTTGTTAAGTAGCTTCTTTTTATACTTTAGTAGATAAAAAGCCTTTGATTTTCTTAATGTCGCGGTTGATTCTAAAGGTAGTTTTTGTGTGAACCAAGTGACTCGTCCCAATAATGGATGGCGTGAAACCTTCTTAAGGTAATGAGTCCATTTTTGTATTTAGGTAATAATAATAATAATAGTAATAAATAAAAAGGCCTAGTCAAGTCATTCTCGAAGAGTAATCATAGTTCATTTGGTACCAACACACTTAACTACGTACTTATGGTTAGAGATAAGGTTTTTGAACGAAAATAGCTCTAATTAGTGACTTTCTGACTCTTGAGTTGACTTTGGCGATCATCGAGTGGTTTATTGGACCATAGTGATCTTTAAACTTGAATGTGTTTATTGTAGGCTCTTGACTATATCCTCTTTTACGATATAGTTGTGTGAGGGGTGAGATGATTGTCACGCCCCGAAACTGGGGGAGGGGGGAGGGGCGAGACAGGCACCTGGTGCCTCACTTAACCTAGCGTACCAACTTGTGACTAAGGGACTCTGAACATACAATGTCATACTTTGGCCATGGGGCCACATTGCAAGATAATTTGCGAAGCAAAATATAAAACTAAACGAAAACTAGCTTTGACTAAACATCAACATAAAGCTTTGCCGACAAGGCCGTCATAACTACTACATCTGACAAACCAACAAAATATACATACAAGGCCTATAAGCCCAACATACTGCACTAACTGATAGGATATGTCTACAAGCCTCTACTGATAGATGTATTGTGGTCGGAACAAGGCACCGACCTATATATATATATATACATATATATATATATATATATATATATATATATATATATATATATATATATAATATGTACTTACGCTATACCATGCACTAAAAAGGATGTAGAGCTTACTGATCAAGGACAGCACCTACAGAGGAGGTCTATCAGGTTGTTTATCCGAACCTGCATGCATGAAATGTAGTGTCATCGGGAATGGGACGTCCATACAAAATAATGTACTGAGTATGTAAGGCAATAGAATAACTAAAAGCTGAAACTAAACTAATAATAATAATAGCTGAAAGTAACTGGGAGTCAAAGATAATCTGAAGATATGCTCACCTGCTAATACTGACTCAACTCTCTCAATATAGTAAGTAAAATAGTTGTCCGACCCTATAAGGCTCGGTACGTGTAATTACTCTATCGTAGTAGGCTCACTTATAGGCGCTCAGCCACAGTAAGCTCGGTATATAACTGACCATCTGATTTGAGGTTGCCCAATAGGGGTATGCCCATCGATTATAGCTCGATGGTGATGAAAATACTATAATATTTTATATAGAGAGAGAGAGAGATAGAGAGAGAGACTCGCTGCTCTCTTGAAAGAAGACAATACTTAACTGAATATAAAGTCCCCATAAGAGAGAATATTGTAACTTATGATACTGGGATAATGTACATAAGTTCAGGAAATGAAGTTCTCTTTATGTCTCGTTGTCAAACATATGTAGTTACGTGATCATGCCAAAATGAAGGAAAGGTTTAGCCTTAACATACCTTATCACAATATTTTCAATCACCAAGTTGAACTCACCTCTTCGCACCTTAATCTACAATAATGATAATAATACTATCATTAAGTTACGAAAGGTACAACTATCGCACAACGAACGACAAGCTTATTTTGTATTAAAACATGCAATCTTTACTTCCTCCAAATTCAAGATAACACCAACAACACAAGAACACAATAATAACAACATATATACATTATATTCCAAACTTATATACACCACAAAATACTTCAAAACAGCCCAAACACACCCTAATCTCTTCATACACAAAACGACCGCCGTAGTAGTGTCAAACAATCCGAAATATGACGACAAATGACCAGCCCACCACCATGAATTTATGTGGTGTTTATCCACATCCTTTCCCCTCCAAACTCCCTAAAACAGTGGCAAAACACTCAATCCAACAGCAACACAAAACAGTCACAAAACAGACTGCTACAAGTGAATAACTCAAACTCACGGCTTTCGATCACTATCTCGTGAGTTCTTACAATTATAGAATGACTTTCCATACATCTCGAGAAGAAAAAATGGATGAAAGAGAGAAGTAAACTTACCTTATTTGTTGAATAACTCAGCTCCTATCTTGGTTCTTCAAACTCTAGGTTTTACCTCCAACAAGAACTTGAAAAAGGAGAGAAAATCAATTAGGGTTTGTGGGCAATTTTTGGGAGGATGTTTGTAGGGGTTTAGGTCTAGTTATTGTGACCTATTATGAGTGTAATATATGAAGGAAATAGGCCTTTAAAATGCCTCTTTGGACGACCCTAACTGGCCTATTTTTGGACATATATATAATCCTCTCATTTAAGCAAGTAGGTGACACACCTACTTGTCACCTAGCAGTCAGCACAGTCTTGCAAAAACACGTATATTTCTCTACTCTTATGTATTATTGACAAACAGTTTAATGCATTAGAAAATAGACCGTTAGATATTCAATTTGATGGGTGGAACACTCCGTAACTCTACGTATTAGGAGAAAATCGCAGTTACATTTGACCCAAATTTCAATAAAACATGAACGTAACATGTGATGACTTTCATCGACTTTTGTTTCACAACTCGCTTGACCTCAAAACTTAACACATAATTATCATAAAACTAAAATAAATCATAGCATAACCCTCTTATCATGTTAAGAACCCTAATCTCACCCCAAAGGTATGGGTTATAACATTCCAAACTTATCAACTTTCGACGAAACATTATTTTCTTCAATTCCTTTAGCTTTTGAACTTTCCAACCTATTTGCACTTGTTATTCATGATCTTCAATATTTTCCACCTCCAAGGTAGCATGATAACTTACTTCATATACTTCCAAAGATGATCTCATTTTTGGTTTTGCGTTCATTTGCTTACGACGCACTTTTACGTACGAAAATATAGGGTGTAACATCACTCACCCCTTAGGAATATTCGTCCTCGAATGTTTACTCTTAGTTCTTTACTATGTTCCTTAAGCGTAAGGTAAACAAACAATAAATGAATACGGCAATTTTTATGTGAAAAATCACCCGGCTCAAAAGGTGCAAAAACCACGACTTACCATGTAGGATTTTCAACTCCAACTCCACTATAACAATGAGCCAAAATGTATCAATTACAAACCTATAATTAAATACTCTCTCCAGTACTCATGCTACTCCTATTTAATACACAAGTTACTCTAACTTGTAAAGCAAAATACTCACTCCAACTCACTAATTGTTAATGACACTTGATTACAACTCAATTTCCTAAAACACATTCACTAGACTGACTCAGGAAGTATACAAGGCAAGTACTCAACATAAGTAAACGACTTATGACTCTTTAGTTGATGTGTAAATGGATAGTTTAGAAGTCCAAAGTTGATCCTATTTAAAACACAACTTGAGATCTTCTAGGAGTCTTATTCATTGTCAGCTTCCTTTTTATAGGACTCCTACTATTCCAAGGATTCCACAAGCTTTGGGGCTTTTGTTACTAACTGAATTATCCATATCTTCTTGAGAAACGAACCTTATCACTTATAGCAGACATCTTCTACCAAACTCGGACTCGGGTAACTTTCAGATAAAGTTATTGTCTTGTACAGGCATACAAGTATCAATCATGAAGAGCTAATTCTTTCTACTAGGAGCTGGTTCTTTACAGAAGTTAAGCAGCTACGTTGAGGACCTAGTTCTTTGAGTATTTAGTCACACTTTGTTAATTATCAAAACATCAATACTCAGCAAATTCCTCCATTTTGATGATGACAAACTTTGTACATAGCAGAACCAGAAATCACATCAAAGAACTAGATAATCATAATAAGTGATAAGGACTATTAGTAGACATGTATGATCATAACACAACCCCACAACCTTCCATCCTTTATCTTCCCCCTTTTGGAATCATCGAAAACACACAAAAAAATGTTAGTCATTAAGCATAGATAATGTAAGATTCAAGGCCAAATGGGTGACATCACAGGCTTAAGAGAAGACAAATAGACTAGGTTGATGATCCAATATAATACAAAGTAGTAAAGTAGAGCAATAGGAGACATTAAGTAGTGACAAAAGAATCCCAGGGCCTTGTCTTTAACATTAGAACAAAATAAACGAAGACGAAGACGAAAAAAAGGAACAAAAGATAAGGCATCACTAGAATAGCAAAAGAACTAAGGACACTAGAAAGGAACTGGGTCATGGGTGAGAGGCGGAGGGGTCAAAGCTTTCACAAGGGTGGCAATCTATTGGGAATGAGCCTCCCTATATCTTCTAAGTTCTTCCCTGAGTTGCTTTGTTTCCATCCTCAACTTATTATTGTCTTCACGAAGCTTGGCATTCCCTTCAACAGCCAACTCCGTCCTCTTGCTGAGCTCTGCCACCCTACTGCTCCTAGGTAGTATAAAATATCATGTGGGTCCTATAGCCTTGATCTCCTCATATCCACACTTCTTGAGGGTAACAACAACCAAAACATCATTGTGGTTTCCAAACTTAAGCTCAGTTAAGGCAATATTGAGCTTGTCAAACAGCTCAGTCAATATGAAACCATAAGGCATAATATGCTTGAGATTGGAGGTATCTACAGCTCTAGCCATGTGCTGAATCATAGGAAGATTGATAGGTCTACCAGTGTCGAGCAGCTCCATCACAGCCATGTCCAACAAAGTAGCTTCATGCCTTCTCTCAGACCTCTGAAGAATGCAAGAGTTGACAAACTGAAATAGTAATTTGTTGAAGGGAGTCATATCAGTCTTGTACACTTTCTAGGGACCATCCAGTTCAAAATTTTGGGAGAACTTCATGGTGACCACAAAACCAATGTCAACATCATTGTCTATGATTGGACACTTCTTCTTCAAGTAATTGTCAAATCCCAAGGAATAGATATTCAAAAGCATCCCCAGCTCCTCAGCATCAAACTTCATGTCAAAACCCTCTACCTTACTCTTGACTCCCTTCCCATCAAATGTGCAATTTTCATAGAACTGTACCACAACAGGAATACATACTAGGGAAATCTTTGACAAACATGTGCTTCAACCCCTGTAGCTCAAGTTTTTCAACCAGTTGAGCCATCCCCTTCTCATTAGTGTTAGCAAGAATCTTCCCATTTAGCACTTTTTTATTCCTGAACTCTGTGAGTCGATCAACTGAAGCTGTCACATTCTTCCTTGTCTTCCCTTTACTGGCCCTTGCAAAAGAGGTAGTAGGTTTGGTGACTTTGGAACCCTTTTTCTTTGGTGTAACAGACTTTGCTGGCAAGGCAGAGTCAGACTCATCCTCTCCATCCACCTCAATAACAGGTTCCACAATCGAAACCTTCCTTTTTGGCTTCTTTGCACTCCTAGACTCTTTAATGATTTGTGCATAAATAGCCTTTATTTTACTCCTTGTGAGAGGAGTTTTGGTAGGAGGAACCACTCCTTTTCTTATTGAGACTGTTGACTTAGTAGCTTTTATAGGGATCTTCCTGGATTTTTTCCCTACCTCAAATAATGGAACATCATCTTCATCATTGCTAACTTCTTTATTTCCAATGAAAGGAGCTAACAGAGACCTAGGTTCTTGAGTCGTTGTCTCTTCACCAATTTCTTCTGAAGGGGATATGACAATGTTTCCAATTATCATGGAACCTTCAGACTCCTCACTCCCATTCCCTTCTTCTTCTCACTCTTTTTATCACCTCTATCACTCTCACTTACATTTTCTTGATCCTCACCCTCACTTTCAAAAACCTCCTATTCTTCACTATGATTTTCTTCTTTTGTAGAATTATTAGCATGTTCACTTGTCTTATCCTCTGTATCACTCTCCTTCTCATCTCCAGATGCTCCCTCATTCTCACTCTTTTCTTCTTCATTGGCTATGTTTTGAGCAGCATGTTCCTCATAATTGTTCACAACTTCTTCTTCTTTTTCACCCCGATCATCTTCCTCATTCTCAGTCCAACTAAAAGAAAGGCCATCAGAAGCCTCCTTTTCCACAAGTTCTTTACTTCTTTCTCCCTTAACCACATGATCCATAGCCATTGTATCTACCTCCTTCCCCAGATCCCCTACATCCTTTACTACAGTAAATGTTTCCATTGGTGGCTTCTCACTCATGGGTAGGAGAGTATCTAGGGGTGTAGCATCTATAGTAGATGCCAAAAAATCTAATTTGGAAGGAGGATGTTTTACCTGATCAGTAGTGACTGGCACTGATTCCCTGTGAACTACAGATTCCTTGGCTACAGTGTCACCCTATGCAGCAGCATCAGGCACTTTCTTGACAGATTTTCTTGGAGTGGCTTTGACCTTTGTTGACTTAGAGGGATTTTTCCCACGAAGCTCAAGTGCATGGGTAGTTGTTTTTGGAGGAGGGGATATAGTGGATGTGGGAATGATGAGGATAGAATGAAAAGTAGGAACAGGGGATGATGATGTAGGTATAGTTGAGGATATCGAAGGAAAAGGAGCAGGTGTGGGTGTGGGTTCTCTTGATGGCTTGGCATTTTTCTTCAATTTGGGATTCATGATTTTGAGTTTTTCTTCAGCCTTGGTTGATGATTTAGCTTTAGAGGGTGTTTGACTGGCTTTAGGCATGGTGATCAGATGAGAGACTCGAAGAAGAGAAAGAAAGACCTAGTTCTCGATAACTACTTTTGAATCTTGCTTAGGGTTTGAGAGAAACAGTAAGGTTTGAGAAATTAATCATAAGAGCATTTTAAAGGCATTACTCCTGATTTGACTGGAAGAGAGAAGGTGACCAAATTTAAGTTCTAACAGGACTCTAATAAGGGTTACTTTGACAGTTACGATTTTACGAGTAATTAATCTCTAATTGCACTAGGATTCCCCCTTACTCTTTGACTAGAAGACGATTATAAGTGATGCTAATGGAATTAGAAGTCTGAGTATAGTAATAATTTTAGGATATAGAGTGCTAGTGACTTAAGATAGTATGGCACATACTTGAGTCAAAGAACCAACTCCTTAGAAACTCCTTATTTGTTTCTGCAATAAAGCTTTAGCACTTCATATTAGTATCATGCAACATAGGTATCAACAAAATTTTCAAAGCAAGTATCTGAGCTTAATACAATTACAAAGCTGAATCAAACACATTGCACTTAATTATCTACATCTTACTATGCCTTTTCTAGCCAATCACCGGGATTCAACTTAGTGGGAAAAGTTGATTAGACCTAGTTCTAGTATTCCTTTCAAAGTGATCCCTACTCAGAGCTTTAGAAAAAATATCAGCAATTTGATCTTCAGTTTTACAAAAGTTATTTGACATATTCCCCTTTTTAACATTGTCTCTAAGAAAGTGATGTCTAATGTCAATGTGTTTGTTCCTCTAGTGCTAACATGGATTTTAGCAATGTTTATGGCACTGGTGTTATCATAGAAAATGGGAACACAATCAACAAATATAACATAATATCTTAGGTTTTGTCTTATCCATAGCAACTGAGCACAGCATGATGTTGTTGCCACATATTCAGCCTCAACTGTAGATAAGGCCACTGAGCTTTGCTTCTTGGTTCCCCAAGACACCAAACAAGAACTTAGAAAATGAGTTGTTCCTAAAGTGCTTTTCCTGTCAACATGAAAACCTGCATAGCCAGCATCATAATAACAAACTAGATCAAAGTTATACCCTCTGGGATACCATAGATAGAGGTTAGGGGTCCCTTTGAGATATCTTAGTATCCTTTTGACAGCCTTCAGGTGAGATTCCTTGGGATTTTCTTGAAATCTTGCACATAATCCCATACTAAACACTATATCAGGCCTACTTGTTGTGAGGTATAAAAGTGACCCAATCATTCCTCTATATAGTTTCTATTCCACATATTTCCCTTCTTCATCAAGCTCCAGATTTGTTGCAGTTGCAATGGGTGTGTCAATGGACTCGAGGAATCCATGTTGAACTTCTTCAGTAGTTCTTTGATATATTTCTACTCATGTATCATAGTTCTAGTAGATGTTTGCTTGATTTGTAGCCCTAGAAAGAAGATCAATTTACCCATCACGCTCATTTCAAACTCATTTCCTATCATCTCAGCAAATTCCTTTCTCATTGCTTCATTGGTAGCCAAGATAATGTCATCCACATACACTTGCACAATCAGAATATTCTTGCCTCGGCTCCTTATAAATAGAGTATTATCCACTTTTCCTCTTAAAAGTTGTTGGCTAAAAGAAATTTTGAGTGCCTCTCATACCAAGCTCTTGGAGCTTGTTTTAGTCCGTAAAGAGCTTTATCCAATTTGAACACATAGTCAGGAAATTCTTCACTTTTAAATACAGGAGGTTGTTTGACAAACACTTTCTCCTTCAGGTAACCATTCAAAAAGGCACTCTTTACATCCATCTGGTATAAAGTGAACTCCATGTGGGTAGCAAAGGCTATTAGCATTCTTATAGCCTTCATTTTGGCTGCAGGTGCAAATGTCTCATCATAGTTAATGCCCTTTTCTTGATTGTATCCCTGAACCACTAAGTCTAGCCTTGTTCCTTGTGATATTTCCTTGTTCATCCAGCTTGTTTCTGAACACCCATCTGATACATATGATAGTTTTGTTATTGAGTTTCTGTACCAGGTGTCAAACCTTGCTTCTCTCAAACTGATTTAGCTCATCTTGCGTGGCTATGATCCAGTTTGGATCTTTTAGAGCTTCTTTGATGGTCTTAGGTTCAATCTGTGAGAGGAATACTATGATTTCACATAGATTTCTTAGAGAAGACTTGGTTTGCACCCCTGCATTTAGATCAGAGATGATATCCTCAAGAGGATGTGAGCTTTGGTGCTTCCATGATCCGATATGTATACCCATGGAAGATTCACCCGAGGAGTGACCTTAAGAAGCAGGTTTAGTATGTGTGATTTCATCAGTCTGGTCAGCAGCTAGAGTAGTTCTTTCTTCTTATTGTTCCTTATGATCACTGTCAATTTCCTTGTGGTTTTCAGATTCATCTTCATCAGACTCCTTTGTGTCTCCATCACCAGTAAATCCTATGTCATAATCTTTATCATGTAGACCTTTCTCAACCAAGTTATTATTCATAAAAAATAACATGAATATTTTCTTCCACACACATAGTTCTTTTATTAAAAACCGTATAGGCCTTACTATGTGGAGAGTAACCCAAGAAAATTCCCTCATCACTTCTGTCATCAAACTTACCTAGAGCTTCTTTCTCATTATTATGCACAAAATATTTGCACCCAAAGGCTCTCAGGTGAGTGATGTTGGATTTTCTTCCTCGAAGTAACTCATAGAGAGTTTTCTCAAGAATGGGTCTGATCATGCATCTATTTAGCAGGTAGCAAGCAGTACTAGTTGACTCAGCCCAAAAATTTAGCAGGTAGCAAGCAGTATTAATTGATTCAGCCCAAAAATTCTTAGGCAGTCCACTAGAAATCAACATGGTCCTCCTCATGTCTTCTAAGGATCTATTCTTTCTTTCTACAACCCTATTTTGTTGTAGAGTTCTAGGTGCAGAGAAATTATGCTCAAGGCCATATGAACCACAGAACTCAAGGAATTTTTAATTTTCAAATTCAGTTCCACGGTCAGTCCTTATACTTGAAACATTACATCCTAGCTTTTGTTGAATCAGTATGACAAATATACAAAAAACATCAAAGGTTTCATCTTTGGAACCCAAAAATAATGTCCGGGTATACCTGGAAAAGTCATCAGCAATCACAATCACAAACACATACTTCTTACATTCTTTGCTCCTTATTATAATTGGTCCACATAGGTCCATGTGAAGGAATTCCAGAGGTTTAGAAGTACTTACAAACTTTTTGGATTTAAAAGTATGACCTAACATGTTTCCCACTAATACAGGAATCACATACCTGGTCAGAAGTGAACTCAACTTTAGGTATCCTAAGGACCAAGTCCTTTGCTGCCAACTTGTTGAGTTGAGAGAGACTGGCATGTCCCAGTCTTCTATGCCATAGTAGTTGATCATCTTCCACTACACTCAATCATGTGTGCTCACTCTGGGAAAGTGACATAATCGATATCTTGTAGACATTGTTATGTCGCTTATCCTTTAACACAATTTCATCAATATCAAGCTTAGTGACAGTGCAAATTTTGGAATTGAATTTTAGCTCATTTCCATTGTGGAACATTTGAGAGATGCTAAAAATATTGTGTTTAAGACCTACCATATAATACATATCTTCTATAGCATGAGAGAGTGACTTGCCAACCTTGCCAATACCTGTTATCTGGCCCTTTTTCCCATTTCCAAATAACACATCTTCTCGAGTCACATGTCTTGAGCATCCACTCTCTAGATACTAGTTCCAATTGTTTCCTCTCACCACCAAAATTCACAAGTTAGTTTTGGGAACCCAGACAAGCTTGGACCTCTTTTTGTTGGAAAATGATGAATCAGATCCTTTCTTGCCTAGAAGAGGAGAGGATTAGAAGTTATTTTCTTGGTAACCTTAATCCACTTAGTATGAATAGGAGGATTAACCTTTGGCTCCTCTTACTTCTTCACATTTTTAAAAATACCAAAAATGTTTCTAAACTGAGCATGAATTAAGGCAGGACAAGTGTCTCTAAAGTGTCCTACTCTTCCACAATAAGTGCACATATTATTATCAGAAATTCCTACATACTTTGGGTCAAACTTAGGGACAGGTTTTTTGTAGCCAATTCTAGATTTATTATAACTACAGTTTTCATTTAGCCAATTCAAAGAATCAGAAAACTATGGCATTTGCTTAGTCTAAAGAGCTCATAATTAGCTTTTTCTAGGTTTTCATGCAGGAATTTATTTCTTTATTCAGCATCACAAAGATTATCATTAGCAAATTTTAATTCCTTTTCAAGCTTATCCTGCAGATCACTCATTTTCCTTTGACACGTATATCAGGAGACTTCTCATTCTTAGAAGTAAGCTCAAGAAGCTGGTTCTTAAGGTCTTTGACCTAATTCTCTAAACTAACTTTGTCAAATTCAAGCTCTTTAATATCAAGACTAGAGGGGTTGCTCTGATGGTAAGCAACCTCCACTTCCAACCAAGAGGTTGTGAGTTCGAGTCTCCCCAAGAGCAAGGTGGGAAGTTCTTGGAGGGAAGGATGTGGGGGGTCTATTTGGAAACAGCCTCTCTACCCTAGGGTAGGGGTAAGGTCTGCGTACACACTACCCTCCCCAGACTCCACTAAGTGGGATTATACTGGGTTGTTGTTGTTGTTGTTGTTGTTGATATCAAGTTTGACACAAGAGAGGTTGCTTATTAGCTGATCATTTCTAGTACTCATTTTATCCATTTCATTTATTAAGGTCATAATTATGGCCATCAGTTGTTTTTTTGGACATAGTATGAATATTTTCTTTCAAGTCAGATATACTTACCTGGTTTACTTAATCTTCAGTTTCTGAATCACTCATGGCCATCATTCCTATCACTTGTTCCTCTGTATTGGACTCTTCAAACGCCATCAAAGCCACTTCGATGTTTTCATTTTCAAAGTCAGTTTCCAAGGTCCTCCATATAGCATGAGCAGAGATGCTAGAGGATACTTTGAGAAAAGTGTTTCTAGACAGGCTTCTGTAGTGAAAGTTCTTTGCTTTAGAATTTTTCTGAACTAGCTGACAGTCTTCCTCATCGTATTCCTCTTCTTTTTTGTTGCATTTGTTTCCTTCACTATCCAATTTGGTTGGTAGAATTGGTCCATGACTGAAAATTTCCCATAGGTCAAAGTTAGTAGCCTGAATAAATGTTTCCATACATAGCTTACATTCATCATAGTGGTATTCATCAAACAAAGGAGGTCTTCCAATGTGCATTCCAAGGTGTACTGGGGGTTATGTCTTCACAGCTTGGTGTTCATCAATCACAGCATAGAGACTTATAGCCCCATCTTTCTTTTATTCCTCTTGATCTCTTCTACTATCCTCATATGCTGCCAAGAATACCTGCGTCATTGCTTCAGTAAATCCTTGCCTAGGATTTTTCCTTTGTTGGAACCCTTTTATCTCATCTTCTCCCGCTTCTCGTTTTCAGCTCATTCTTTTCTCTGCTCAATTTCCCATATTGAGCCATCCTTGACTATGTGATCTAGTTTGCCACACTTGTAGCACCCATCATAGTTAGCCTTGTCGATCTCTTGGATACACTTTTGGAATTCTTCATGAACCTCTTGAACTTGGCAAGCATTGCTAGATCAGGATCATCATAGTCAGATTCATCATCTTCAAACGCTTTAAGAACCAAGGCCTTATCCTTCTTTGGTTCTTCCTTGGCTTTCCAACCAACTCATCTAGTGAGATTTTGTCCAATTCCTTGGCTTCCTAGATTGCAGTAACTTTTGATTCCCATGAAGCTGGAAGGATTCTTAGAACTTTGCTAACCAATTCTTCTGAGGTAAACACATTTCCAAGTGATTTTAGTTCATTGGTTATTATAGTGAACCCAGTCATCATATCATGGATGGGCTTAGACTCCTTCATGGAGAAAAGCTCATAGTTTCTCATGAGTAGCTCAATCCTTGATCCCTTTATTTGATTTGTTCCTTTATGAGAAGTTTGGAGTGCATCTCATATCTGTTTTGCATTAGAGTACACAGAAATTCTATTATACTCATTAGAACCAAGTCCACAGATAAGGATTTTCTTAGCCTTTGCATTCTTCTCCATCGTTTTGAAATCTGCTGCCACAAATTCGGAGGGGTCCTTAGGAGCTGTTTCATTTTGTGCATTTTGTTTAGTAGGAATCAAGGAAGTCTTCCATTCTTGCTTTCCTCCAACTATAATATTTTCATTGAATTGGGGTACTTGGTAGTTGATTGTCCTTCATTAATTCTGGATGGAGCACTCATCTTGTTTCCAAGATCTCTCTAGGTGTTAGTCGTGTAAATAAGAGAACCCGTTCTGGTACCAATTATTAGTTTGAGTGCCTGTATGGATTACTAAAGAACTTGGTTCTTTACCGTGTTACTTAAGCATAAAGTAAAGAAGCAATAAAATAAATACAGCAATTTTTACGTGGAAAATCACCCGGCTCAAAAGATGCAAAAACCACGACCTACCATATAGGATTTGCAACTCCAACTCCACTAGAACAATGAGCCAAAACGTATCAATTATAAGCCTGTAATTAAATACTCTCCAGTTACTCCTACTACTCATATTTAATTCACAAGTTACTCTAACTTGTAAAGAAAAATACTCACTCCAACTCACTAATTGTTAATGACACTTGATTATAACTCAATTTCCTAAAACACATTCACTAGACAGACTCGGGAAGAATTCAAGGCAAGTACTCAACACAAGTAAACAACTTATGACTCTTTAGTTGATGTATAAAAGGATAGTTCAGAAGTCCAAAGTCGATCCTATTTAAAACACAACTTGAGATCTTCTAGGAATCCTATTCATAGTCAACTTCCTCTTTGATAGGATTCCTACTGTTCCAAGGATTCCACAAGCTTTGGGGCTTTTGTATCTGACTGAATTATCCGTATCTTCTTGAGCAACGAACATTATCACTTATAGCAGCCATCTTCCTCCTGCGGAGCTGGTTCTTTATAGCAGTTAAGTAGCTATGTAGAGAAGCTGGTTCTTTAAGCATTTAGTCACTTTATTAATCATCAAAACTTCAAATACTCTAACACTATAATATCATGTTCTTGTGTTTGTTAAGACAAAGTTCAAAAGCAGATTGTGAAATCTATTAATATGATTCTTCTGATATTTTTAAATTTAGTTTTATAACATTTTTTGTGCTATTAACCATGATTTCTATACTTAGCTCTAGATATTCCACCTTATATATTTATTACAGAAGATGATCAGATTCTCTATTTTAAATTTGGTAAGATTAGGTTGAACGATTCCTCCTCACAACAACTTTATAGAGTTAGAAGGCACTAAAAGTATCAATTTTGAGAGGAATATCATTCACTTCAACATATTAATCTAGAAATGCAATGGTCAAGTGCCTTAATGTGCTGTTTCTAATTTATTTCTCTACGTTAATTAATCGGAAATCTTTATACTTTTGTATGATTAAAGACTTTACTAGTCGTTCTTTTAATTTTGGGAGGCTTTGCCCACTCAAGAATGTTGTTTGCACCTCCTACAACCAGTTGCACCTTCTCTTTTCCTTTTTCTATTACAGGATCTTGAATTTTTGCATGGGCTAGGGTAGTTCCACAATTGGTGGCATGATCAAGATTCACCACAAAGTCATAATCTGTACTTGTATCAGGAGCATAGCCTTTATCCTTTCTTATAATCTTGAGACTCCATTCCAATCCACTTGCCACGTCACCCCATTGGGTTTTGCAAATATTGTAAGCTTCAATAGCTGGTGGACTGAGTTTTTCTCTTGGCTTAGACAGATGCGAATGAATATTCTTGGCTTCGCTTATTGCTGACTGAATAATGGCAAGTGCAAAGTCTAAGGGTTTTGATGTTGCAGCTGCCATTACCTTTGGATTGCTTTTGAGATAGTTCATGCACAAGACTTTGTTTGTTAATGTTGAGCAAGCTTTGTCAATAAGCGCGGTGGTATTATTGTTGTTGGGCTTTGAAACTAGTGCAGAATTTGAATAAAGAGGAGAAAGCAAGAGGAAGGAAAAGAGAAGGAGAACTTGAACTGTGAATTTGTGCAAACAAGGCATTTTTCGCAAAGGAAGAGAAGAAATTGATTTTGCTTATGTCTCTTTGCGGATAGTTACTTAACCATTTTGACATTGGCCCTGAACTTTTGCTTTCTTTATATAGACGCCTGATCAGTAACAACTATAGAACTGAGTGATTAGGCATTAATTTTGGCCTTCTCTATGGTTCACGTACCTTGAGGATTTTCAATTGTTCTTTGGTTTTTAGGAGTTATTTCGTTCACGAGTAAGGAAGATTTATTTGTTTCAGTGATAATTAGTTAATTGATATCTAACATGTTAAGCTATAACTATACCCAGTGGTAATAAAATGTTTTGGAATTACCAAAAAAAAACATATCCAGTTCAAAGTAGTTGAAAAATTTCTAAAATGGAGAAAGATTGAAATGTAAAAATAGAATGCTAATTCTTTTGTTTTCTTGATTAGATTATTTAAAGAACTGGTTATTATTTTTTATGTTTGTTCAGATTTCAAAAATCCCATTTAATGGTTCTCGTAATCTAAGTTAAAAATATATTGTTGGAGATGTAATATAGCTTTAATATTAATAATATTTTTAAACAGCCAAGTTGATAGATACATATCAAGAGAGTACATGTATGATTTTGCTTGCGGAATTAATTGGAATTATGGAATAGTGCTTGAATAAATACAATGCATCCTAGCTATCTATATCCCAATTTGATTACCTAACTTCAGCTGATCTTGTCAAATTCATGTGTGGTGTCTGATCATATCATGTAACATTCATGTGTTATTTTCAAAAAATTAGGTTGGCTTCTTCTTTGATGGTATGAATTATCCTGCTTGTGCTTCATGATTTAATAATTTGTAGGAGTATATATGTTTTCAGAAGCATGATTCTTGTTTATAATATATACTTAACAAACAAAAGCCCTGCTAGGCTTGTGAGACATTAAAATCTTTGTGATTCTAATAGAGCTCATGACATTCTCTCATTATTGTTTTAATTCCAAACACAAGAGAGTTAGTGTGAACTGTTTACTATGTAATCTGGTCGTAAGGTTTCCATTATATTGTTTACCTTGAAAATGGTATTAACAATTATATTTAATTTGTGATTCTAAAAATTCGTGATTTATCTTAATGCTAGATATTATGTGAATAATGCTAAGTGAAAACGAATAAGAAATGATAAGCAAACCAGTGTGGTCACAACACTGAGGGCCTCGAGCTCAGCGGCAGAGGACCTCGAGGGCAGCCTTTGAAGGCTGATGATGAGCAATAAATGAAGAACAATAAATAAACAATAAGTGAGGAACAACGGGTGAGATCACAATAAATGAGAAGCAATAAGTGAAGAACAATGCAATAAATTTGTAGAGTAATTATTGAGTATGTTTAAGAAAGAAAAGCAGAGAATATTCTGTTGTTGTGAGCACGTGATTTTTGCCTCGCATGAATTACTCCTACAGTATCTCCAGAATTAGGATTTTTCTTTTTTATTATTTGGTTTTTAGGAATTAATTGCTCAATTTTCGTGTTTGTTTATATTTTGTGTGCATAATTAATTTTATTTAAATCATGAAAAATAGTAAAAATATCACGCACTATATTTAGGATTTAATTTGATATTTTTAGATTAATTAGTAAATTAGTTTTATAAAATATGAAAATCACAAAAATAGTTCATTTTGCATTTTAACTCTTTAATTTTGAATTTTATAGTTTTCCTTTAAATTTAGAGTTTAATTAATTATTGTAAATACTATGATGAGTGATTAATCTAATTGGGTAAGTTAATTTGGTTTTAAAAAAAATTAATTTTGGTTTTATTTTAATTTGAAAGGAAAAAGGATTTGAAATTGAAAAAGAAAAAGAAAAGAATTTGAATAAAAAGTCTGTTTGGGCCATTTTTATTTAAAATTCCCCAGGCCCAAACGATTATGCCTCATTACCCGTCCAGAACCGGCCCAGATCCGGGTCCAACCCGGTCCAACCCCCCCCCCCAGTAACCGAAACGACGTCGTTTGATTACCCTTTGGTCACGGCCATTGGATCTCCTTAATCCAACGGTCCAGAACTGGGAAATCAATAATATATATATGTCCAAACGTTACCCTACCCCCCTCGTTTCATCTCCCTCACCTCACCCTTCCCCGAAGACCCTTACCCAAAACCCTAACGCCGCCCCGAAATCCCACCGCCTCAGGCCGGCGGCGTCGGTCCCAATCAACACCAGATCAACACCCTAGACTCCCCTTCACCTCCCCGTTCCAAATCATCACTCATTTTCTTTCGAATCTGTCTGAAACGCCTCGAATCTTGATTTAAAAGGGAAACCCTAGCGCCACCCTTGTTTTCTCCGGTGGCGGCGCCACCTTTGTTCAACCCCAAATCTCACCCATGCAACCACCAGCTTTCCCTCAGCCCCAATCCACCACCATTTCTCCTTAGATACTCACCAAATCGGCATGTTCTTGAATCTGGAAACAAAAAGAAAAGGAGCCCGTCAAGCTTTCCAATTTCTTTGAGTGATAGGGCTTGAAACGGGTATTAATTGTTTGTTTTCGTTGAGAACATACAGTTAATACTTGTTTTGAGTCAAATCGGAGTTGTTCGAAGGTTCATCAATTCTGGTTCGAGATTTTCTTTTAGGTATTTTTCTTTTCTTTACCTTTTGATATTTTATTTTTATTTTTGTTCTCTTCTCATCTTCTTCTACTCTTTCTTTTATTTTTCTGATTTTTATTTTTTTTATCTTTTCATCTCTTCAAGTCATCCGTATTTGCATGTTAATTTTAGAACTTGTTTAATTAGTATTTGTTTTCCATTTTTCTTAAAGTTTCTTTGGGCCCAAAATTGCACGAGTCTTTAAGACTTTGAAAACGAACTGGTAAAGGCCTCTGAGCTTTCAATTTTGAAATGAGGCTTCGATAAAACCAACAGCCCAAGAGGGGATTCGACCTGAATTTACAGACCCATAACATTTGAATTGGGTCAATTTGACCCATGTGTTGTCTGGTTTCTTAAGGTAAAAACAGGGCTCACAAGGGGTGATTTAGGGATTTAAGCTAAAGGAATAATTTGTAACTAACTGAGAAAGCTTCCTATAAGCTGGGATGGGGACTTAACTGAAAATCTGGTTTGTATACTAAGGATACTTAAGCAAGAATAAAAATTCAAAAAGGGTAAAAGATGCAAAACTGAATTCATTTGGGCTGCCCTAATGCCTTCCCTATAAAGGCATTCTTACTTGAAGCTAAAGCCGGATTTTGAGGAAAGGGGTAAAATTCTGAAAACAACTAAACGGCTGAAACTTTTTGCAGAAAACACTGTTTCATTGGACTTTAGTTTTGAAATCTGAAATCCTCTTCTTTCTGAATCGATTTCTTGATTATTTGAACGTAGAAATATCTTGAGACTTAGTCATTGAGATTGGTTTAGAGGCCTGTTGGTTAGACTGTGCATTTAAAACTGATTTCTGGGCTGCAGTACTTCATTTTCTGGGTTCTGAAATTGCTTTGCTGGTTTGCTCTTTGTTACTGGACCTGCTGTTGATTCCCTGTTGTTTCACTTGTTGATTCTTCACATCTTTGTTACTCTTTTATTTCCAGGTATTTCTTTGAACCATTGAATGGCAAGTGAAGTTATAAAAGTGTGTTTTGAGTATGGAAAACCTGGAGTCTTGTCGAAAATGCAACTGAGTTCGTTTTGGGTTTGAAGACCAGTCTGCATATGTTCATAAGCTGTTTAGTTCTTGTTTATTGTATTTCTAGACTTCGTTGTAGTGTTGGACAAATGCTTCTTTCTATTTTTTCAGTTTAAATATTTGATGTTTTTGATCATATGTGCCGGTGGTAAAGAATTAGTGCAGTAGAAACTTCAGAAGAGTTAAGCATGCTTCAGATTTGTGTTAGCCTGTTGAAACCAGTGCTGCTATGGGAATCTATTTGAATTTGTTTAAATTCTTAAGGTTTGGAACCAGAAGGTTTCACATTGTAATCTATCTGGTGTTGTACTCTACTATTTGGAAACCCTGTAGCAATTTATTTCATGAACTGTTAATTGAATGGTTTCCAAGTTTAGTAGTTAGCTTATAGTTATTGTGAACAAGAAAAAATTGGTATCGCTTTAAGAATAGAGGGAGGCACTGATTTACTTCTGTTTTACTTATGAGCATATTTAAGTTGAAGTTGTGATTTAAAATTCAGAACGCTTAGCTTTTACTCTGTGCTTGAAACGTTAAAATGCAGAAATAAAATGTTAGTTCAATTTCGTATCTTGTATGGGCTTAGTTGATTGGCATTAAAATAATTATGTACAAAGGTTTGGTTCTGAAGTTTGGGCCCAATGTTGGCCCAGTTGACAAAAGGTTTGACCTCAGATTCGACTGTCCCTGGACGTCCTTTCCTCCCTAAGAATTGGGCTCATCTTAGACCCAAGCCTAAAGGCATCTGTAAATGGATTATTTACCTCTTGCTAGTTGGGCATGTTCGTTTCATCAAATTCAGCTCCTTCGTTTAGTTATTTTATTGTGAATTTTTTTTCTTTTCTTAGACGTTTGGTTGTTCAATACAGTGCTTAGTAGTTGCTACATAGGTTCGAACAAATAATTAGAATCCCATTAAGCTTTCCTCAATTAATTAGACTCTTAAAATCAAGTTAGAGGTGCGTCGGGCCAAATAAAATCTCAAAACGCGTGGCCCTCACTTAATTATATCTTTTAAATTCTTAGAAATTGAGGCGTGCCATTTAGCAAATTTCCATGGCCCTCGCAAATTTAAAATGCGTAGTTGCTTTAGACGCGTATTTTAATAATATTACCTTCCTAAACTCGGGTGTGCATTTCATGTGACCCAAATCCAAATATCAACAACGTTAAATAAAATGTGTCGTGGACCGCGGGTGCATTTCATGTGGCGTGGTTCAAAGACGTGTTTTAGATAACGTTGAACCTTTCTAAAATTAATTAAAAGTGATTAATAATTTAAAATTATACCATAGGCTAAAATATGTTTTAAAATCAGATAATAGGCTAATTATGATAGTTTAAGCGACCGTGCTAGAACCACGGAATCCGGGGGTGCCTAACACCTTCCCTCGGGTTAACAGAATTCCTTATTTAGAATTTCTGGTTTGCAGACTTCAAAAGGAAAGTCGAAACTTCCTCGAGTTAGGATTTAAAATAAACCGGTGACTTGGGACACCAATTAAAATATTCCAAGTGGCGACTCTGAACAAAAATGAATAATTAATCACATTTCGAATAATGTCACTTAAATTAGAAACACTCTCTTGTACTACCTTCGGGTAGTGTAAAAAGGAGGTGTGACAGCTGTATCCAATATTATGTTGTCCAGTGAAAAAGGTCCCCTTACAAGAATGTTTCGGTCCCCTTTATATAGGAGGAGCGAATCCCAACATAGTACATGTCTAATAATAACAAGGATATGTTATTGGTATAGCTGTATAATGTCTTAGTACGGATTTGTACTATTCTTGCAGACCTGGCCAGCTCTAACCACGTATATTTGGGAGTTTTCCCGCCTTTCCATGATGATCATCGATTGTACTGCTCCGAGATCAATCATAGTGAGCCTTCGATGTGCTCCCTCAAGGGGAACACCTTGGGATCGTACCTCACGCTCTGCTTCGAGCTTCTCAAGGTTGGGCGTGGAACAGCATAGTAGCCCCAAAGTCGAACTCCCCAATTTTGGCAGTATACAGATAGTCCCCGTGTTTCTTAGAATGAAATGATAAGAAACGATCTTGAGTTTTTGACTCTTCGATACCCCCATTGTGACGTCAGCCACGTGAGATCATTAAATGGCGTGACAAAAAAGTTGTACAGGGGTCTTATCAAACACGATTCTCGAAAAGCCCACGAACCGCTATTGGTTGCCCTTTCAACTCCTCCAAGTGGCTTATAAATATTCCAATTCCCTATCTTTCGAACCTTTGCAACATCTTCAAATCTTTGTTAACGATTTTCTGTGTTCACTTCTTCGTCAACATGCTTTGAAACATTTGTTACAACCATGGCCAAAACTTCTAAAACAGTACCTCAAAAAGAGGAAGCCCCTTCTTCGTCATGCTCGTCTAAGAGCAAAGAGGTAGTGCCTCCCAGTGTTGAGGAGTGCGTTCATGGGCCCTTCGATACATCATCCGATCTCAAAATTGAAAAACCTTCTTTAGTACCGGGTCGATGCGTGCCCATGTCTCGGTACATCAGTTTAATAACCGACATAGAGTAGGTGAAACTAGATTTTCGCTGGGAAGGGCGGTACAAGTAGAGATCCCTTCATCGAAAGAGGATGTAACTAAACACAAAGTTGGTTTCCGTAGCGTACATACATATCCCTTTACCTTAGGCTTGTAGATTCTTCCTTCCACCGATAGACCCGGCGATCCTCAATTTTTGCCGATAATATCGAGTGACGCTTAGTTAGATTTATCCCTCTTTTTGGAGAATCGTCTATTTGATTAGATACTTCTTGAACATGGTCAAGGGGATGGATTTCACCCTCGACCATCTGATTAGATTGTATAGCCCTCGCCTCTATCGAGGGGTCCTAGTCAAACTGCAGTGTCGATCCGCCAAAGCATTTTTTGCCAGAACCAACAAAGATAAAGACGGGGGTGGATGAGCCGCTTCATTCGAGTCAGGACTTCGGACCTCATCCGTGCCAAGAAGATTCCATTCCTTGAGGAATGGAATATGAGACGTAAGTGTTGTTATACCGAGCATGTTTTATCATCTGAATGCCCTCTTTTCCTCTTTCGAACTAATTCCTTTCGCTTTTGAATTGATTCCCTTCCGGTTGTTTAGCCACCGTGTGGTTCCCCGGTGTGGTCAAGGACCTCCCAGGCTGGGTTAGACTTTTAGACTCCACCTCTTCATATAACAAGCGTGTTTGGCGTGATCTGGCCAAAACTCGATGGGAGGCCAAAAATCACGGTACGCCCTCACCATTGTCACTTCTAAATCCCTTATGAATAGATTTCTTGGCGGTATGTTTGACATTTTACACCTGTGCAGGCCTCGAGGAAGTTGTATTAATAAGACCGCATCCTCCTAGTGAAGAGGAGACCCAAAAGCCCTCCAAAGATAGAAAGAGAAAGAAGGAGATACTGGCGGAGTCCCCGAAACTAAAGAGAGCCAAGGCTCGAAAGCCCAGGGCCGATGCAACGGTCCTAACTTTGGAAGCTGCTCAGAGTCTTTGAGTTGAAGACGAAGACGATGCCGATTGTCCATTGGTACATCGGGCAAAATAAAGCACTGATGCTTCGAAGGTTGCTGGGCAGAAGACTGTCGAGTCTGAGGTGACCGGTGTGGTCCCGCCTCATATTAAGGATACCCCGGAGGAGGGTTTGGATGCAGTCCCAAAGCCGACCATAGATCAGGATACAACTTGTGCCGACGAGCACTTGGTTGGCAAACACGAAGGATCCATCTCTGAGGCCCCTCGAGGGCGAGAGGAAGCCCCAATAGAGGCTGATGTTTTAGGCAACCTTCAACCAGGCTCGTCGTTTTCCCCAGGGCAAATACGGAATGCCCAAAATAGGGAGACTCCCGATGTGGGGCATCCCAGGGAGAGGATGATGCATTTGGAGATTTCTTTGCCGACTTTGAAGAGGATGATGATCTCGATGCCCCAATCATTCTTGAGGAGGCTGCGAAACTCCAAAAACAGGTGATTTTGACATAACATTTGTGCCTTGAGTTTTGATCTTTGTTTTTCTAACTTCTTTCCTTTGTGCTATAGGTCATGATGTTGTACGACCGGGCCTTATCCAAGTTAAGAGCTGAACTGACTCATAGTGAGGAGGAGTTCAAGAAGCTTTCCGCATAGTTGAAAGAGCTAAAAACTCTATACGCCCGAAGGGAGGAGGAACCAAACAGCCTTCGAGCAAGCTTGGAGAAAGTGCTCCAAGAGCGGGCCAACTTTATCGAGCAGGTAGTTCGGTATTCATGAGCTTGATTTTTGTTTTCATAACTTGGTGTTTACTACCTTGACTCGGCATTTGCATATTGAGTGAAAGGATGCCTTAGCGGAACAACTTCAGGAAGAAATTACGGCCAAAGATGCCGAGATACTTGAGCTGAAGCGGTGCAAAGATAGCATGGACCTCGAAAGGGATACTCTCCGAGGGGAGTTGGCCTCGACCCAGGGTCTTCTTCATGGTGCTAAGGAGGAGGCTCACAAATTCCAGGCGCTTTATGTTGAGTCGGCTGCCGCATTATCCATGGCCAAGTCTGAATTCGATGCACTCTTATCCTCGTATTAGGATGATGTTGCTGCCGCAAATGCTCGAGCTAGGGAGATATCTGAGGAGGCCGAGATCAAACTGGCTCGCACCCTTGCACATGCTCGATTAGATGCTCGGAGAAAGGCCTTCGAGGAAGCGTATGCCAAGGGTTTTGATCTCTCCGCCGAGATTGAAGAAGCGAGGGCCTTGGAAGAGAAGTCAGCAGCTCCAACTACTTCGGACGAGGGCTCTGCGAGTGGCTCGGGAAGTAGCGAAGATGAAGACTAAGCCATATTTGCTCTTTTTACTTCTTCTTCTTCTTTTGTACATGGACTCCGTGTGAGTGTTTTGTAAATGCACCTTTGTAAATATATTTTTGGAATGCAAAGGATTTTAATGTCTTCAAAGTTTTGCCTTTTAGTGTTCATGCCGAAGTCAAGCTTTGAATTTGAATTTAACTTCTTCGAGCTCGGTCTCGGAGTAACAGAGACCCTCTAGATCATGTTGTTTTAGTTTTGATTGCACACTTTCCCTAGGTCGGGTAGGTAAGGACTCGTTTTGACTCCCCGATGCCTTGAACACGGGGTGGTGATATTATTCCTGTGACATGACCGTGAAGTGACCGAAATAGCCCCGTCGATACATTTCCCAAAATGTCATAATTGCGTCGTGAGAGCTGATTGGCTATCAAAGTTAATGAATATTTGTCGCTCTTCTTATATATATACTTGTTTTCCTTTTATTGAAGGCTTTGTCGCTTTGTGCAACTACCTTTCTCTATAGAGTCACTTTTTTGCGCTAGTTCTAGTATCGCATCAGATCAAAGCTTTTACTTGAGTTTTCATCTTTCCTTTCTTGTTTTGAAGGAGCTATGGCTACCATGACCAAATCCACTTACCAGGAAGAGGGAAGTTCCACCTCTGCTTCCTGCCCGGCCGATGGTACACCGCTGGCATTTGGTGAGCTAACTTCGAACTGTTTTATCTCGAAGAGAGATTTTACGATAGAGAAACCTCTCGATGTTCCAGGTCATCGAGAACATGCATTGAGGTTCATTTGATCAATAGAAGAGAGACACCTCAAGGCTGTGAGGAGAGACTGCAGATGGGGAGATAAGGTGAGGTTGTAGGTACCCTCCCAGGAAGAGGATATTACGGCCCACGTAGAGGGGTTTCTGAACATGTACACGTACCCTTTTATGTTAGGTCCTCTCGACCGACTTGTGCTCAAATTCTGTCGAAGATATCGAGTTACTTTGGCTCATATCCATCCATCTTTCTAGCGGATAGTGTTGATGATGAGATTTTTCGCTAAAAAGGCCGAGCTCGAGTTCAATTTTAGCCATTTTATCAGATTGTATCAGCCTTTACATCATCGAGGTCTAATTACACTACGACGTTGATCCACCAAGCCCTTTATTTCCAATGATGAGGAGGACAGGATCGAGGATGGATGAGTCGGTTTGTTCGAGTGAGGACTGTTGATATTATTCCTGCGGAGTTCCTACCATTTCCCGAGAAATGGAATTTCAATAGTAAGTGATACACTGTATTCTATTATTTTTGTTCTCGATGGAGCCAGACTCCATAATGGCATTTTCTTTCCTTTTTCGCAACGATTCCGTGGATGCCAAATGAGGTCCCCGATCTTGTGGGCTGGGCCCACAAATTGGCAGCCTTTTCGACTTATGACGAGCGCAATTGGTGAGATTTGTCGAAGGGCTAATGGGAGGCTAAGAACCATGGTATGTGCTATGTGGTCTTTCTCTTGAGGAGTACTTTCCCTTTTGTATACTAATTTCTTTGCAGCAGGCATCGGCGAGTTTTCTGAGGTGAGACCGTCCCCTTTCGAGGAGGAGGAAGGACCTTTGATTTCTGAGACAGGGGAGGATAATAAAAGGAAAAAAAGTCCTTGAAGGACAAGGATTCCCGTAGCAAAGCAGGATCTGCTGGGGGCGCGAGGAGGACGTTGTCGCTGATGAACACCTCATTTTTATCGGTCGCTCTGTGGAAATTAATGCACCCCGAGAGGATGACTCTATATTGATGGCTTGAACCAGGAGGCCTCCCAAGACTGTTGAGCCTACTAGACTCGATGCCCCTAGTCTCGAGGGAGAGGTTCCATAAGCGAGGAAAGGTGGAGGTCATTCATTACCTGGTTTGGCAGCTAGTTCTCGGACTTCAGGAAGTACTCCAAGGGGAATGGACTTCGACGCATCTCCGCCCAATCAGAGCGCCTTGGGTTTTCCTACCGGGGCCGATGAGATCGAGCCGATAGATGCGAAGTCGACCTTCGGGGAAGCTCAGCAGCTCTACTCTATGGTGAGTTTTGAAGTTATTACAACTTTTCCAACTTCATGCTTTCTCCTTTTTAACCAAACTTTTCTTTCTCATAGGCCTTCGATAAGCTCAAATCTGAGTTGCTTCGCTGTGAGGCTAAGTTGCGTAAAGCCTTGAATGGAGAGAAATCTCTCAGGCTTCTTTGTGATAAGAAGATAAGAGAGCTAACACATCTTCGATCGGAGTTGGACCAAAGTCGTGATTACGAAGGCATCCTTGAGAAACAGGTAACTTCTATTTTGAGGGAATACAGGCTTCTTCTCCCATCTTTGGAAACTAACTTTTCGGTATCCTAGTTGCAGAGAAAGACAGAGACACTGGAGCGCCTTCGGAGCGAATCCAACTAAGTCAATTATGAATGCAACGACTTGAAGGCACAGATAGATATTTATGTTGCGGCCAAAAGGAATGTTTTGGCTAAGGCCTCCGCCCTCGAGATATAGCTTCATAATGCTCGAGAAGGTGACTCGGTCCAGACGATCAAGAGTTGCTAAGCTTGAAATAGATCTTTTGAAGATGAAGGCCAAAGTCGTGGACGCTCAAGCCGAAGCCAAAGAGGTTCGAGCAAAGGCAGATAAGAAGGTGGCAATCTATCTGAAAGATGTTACTGAAGCTCGTATGAAGTTTAGGGGGGCTTCCGATCGATAAAGGAGAAGCAATGAATATACCTGATGCAAATCCCGGAGGAAAACTCTCAAGGAGATTTATGGTAAGGGCTTCGATCTCTCGGGGGAGATAGAGCAGGCCAAGGCGGATGGGTTCGACGCTCAAGTTCCTTGTTTCAGATGTTAAAGACAACGAGGAAGGGGGCGGTGAGGGAATTAGTCCCGAGGGAGCCGATGGAAGCATAGTCCCTGAGGGGGGAAAGGCTAAGTTCCCGAGGGTATACTAGGTTTTTATTTATTGCTCTTTCTATAGGGCTCCCTGCGGGAGTGTTGTAAATGTATCTTTGTACTATTATTTATAAAAAGGATCCCTTTATATGAATTTCCACTTGCTTGTGTCTCTTTGTTTTATGTTTTGAGTGTTGATGTTTGTCGATAATTAGTCTGATATGTTGGACTTTAATATAGGAACCCTTAGGTTGTGCTTGATGAGTAATTGATAATAGTTGATCGTTCAGGGCTCGGTCCTCGAGTCAAGTTTTGACTCAGACTCATTGAACCTTAGGTTTTCAACATATTGGCCCTTAGGCTCTTTAGGCTGGCCCTTAGGCTATTACGCATTGGCCCTTATGTACTTTGGGTTGGCCCTTAGGCCCTTTTAGATTGGGTTGATACGACCTCTAATATGGCTATAGTTTTCCCCATTTCGGCTAAAGACTTTGAAGTTTTGATTATGCCTTGGCATGTTTTGTGTTCGGCCGACTCTTCGACGACTCAAATAAGAACCTCGATTATGAGTCGATATGTGACAATAATTGAGTACCTCGGGAGGTTCTCTTGAAGGCTGATTTTTCGAAACCCTTTTGCTGAAGGTTGAGTGTCTCGAAGCCTTGTCATTGTTTGGAGCTGATATGATCAAAGCTCCTTTGCTTATGCCGGGGGTAGCCTCATTAACCGGTTCTTTTCAAAGTATTTTTGAAGTATTTGAAGGCCTTTAATTTTATGAGGCGATCGGACGTCTCCGAGCTGCATTTATTTGGCCGGAGCCTTTTGATATGACCGTAGTCTTTATGTTCGGCCGTAGCGTTTAGTCCCCGGGTGAGATGACTTCGGCGTCTATATCGAGGGTATGCCTTTTTAGGGGTCTTACAAGTTCGATATATAGCTTTGATCTTAATATTGGGGTTATGCCTTTTTAACGTCTTATAAGTTATGGCATGCCTCATTGAGGTCTTACAGATTTGGTGTTGCCTCGCTAAGGGCTTACGAGCTCAGAATTGTCTGATCGAGGTCTTACGAATTCGAGTTTTCGATAGATCGATGAGCTGATTGTCGATGACATAGTTCTCCTAGGCATGGTTTGATTTCTTTGAAAATGTGACCACCCGGGGCGATGCCCCCAGTATTTGGGGTTGATCTAAGAGAAGCCTCGAATACTTGATGAGTTCTCCTTAGGTAGCATATGGATGTTGCCTCGTTAAAAACCTCGCCGGTAAAACCCGTTTGGGATAAGGCCCAGTCTAAGGAAAAAAGAGTGTAATGCATGCTTTAAAACCCAAGGTCTTTGAGTTAGAGGGTGCTTCAATTCCTCTTAATCGAACACCTGCAATAAGTTAGTATAAAACATAAGTGAAAAGGGAGAAGGTCATATCTCAGCATTGATAGCGTTAGAGCCTCGATCCGTTTTAATTGATTGCTCCGACGACGCGGCACGGTCCTTTATTCACTCTTGTCTTTTGGCTTCTTCGATGTATAGGGTATTGATGTCGGTGCTACATGGTGCACCACGAATATCTCTCTTGTTGCGTGCTCCTCCCTGTACACTGCTTTTACTGCATCCTTGGTTGGAAACTTTATCATTTGATGAAGGGTTGATGGCACTGCCCTCATACTGTGTATCCACGGCCTTCCGAGTAAAGCATTGTATCTCATGTAACCTTCGATGACATGAAACTTGGTATCTTGGATTGTACCGGCTACGTTGACCGGGAGGATGACCTCTTATTTCATTGTCTCGCTTGCCATGGTGAATCCATTGAGGACTCAAGAGGCGGGTATGATCTGGTTTAGCAGTCTGAGTTGCTCCACCACCCTCGACTTGATTATATTGGCCAAGTTACCTGGATCCACGAGCACATGTTTAATTTGAAACTTATTCAAAAGAAAAGAAATTACCAGTGTGTCATTGTGAGGCTGAGACAAGGTCTCGATGTCCTCTTCGCTGAATATGAGAGCATCCTCAGGTATGTAACTCCGAGTTTGCTTTTCCATGGTGATGAATATTTTCGTTCGCTTGACAATAGGTCCTTGTGGGGCGTCGACCCCTCCAATGATCATGTGGATGACGTGCTGTGGTTCTTCTAGTTTGCTCTTCCTGTCCACCTCCTTTTTCCCGAAATTGGTTTTTAGCTCAGTCATTGAGGAACTCTCGAAGGTGCCCTTCGCTGATCAGTCGGGCTACCTCTTCTTGAAGCTGTCTGCAATCCTCGGTCCTATGACCGTGAGTGTCATGATATTTGCATACCAAGTTGGGGTTCCTTTGTGAAGGATCCGACAGTATGGGTTTTGGCCACCTGGTATCTTTGATTTTACCTATGGCCGATACGATGTCCGAGATATCGATGTTGAAGTTGTACTCAGATAACCAAGGTGCCTCTAACGGCCCACCGTGCCTATCGAACCCGGCTTTACTCATGAGTCCCCCAAAACTTTGACCTAGATCTATCTTTCGATCACCTTAAGGTGCATTACGCCTCGGGGCGTTTCTTCGATATTCTACATACGGCTGATATCTTTCCTTGTTTGGTCTCGACTCTCTTTCTGTAAACCTTTGTTCCTTTATTAAGAGCTTGCTAGGGTACATGATCCAGATGGGGCTCCCAGTTGGTCATTCTCGACCCTGATCTTTGATTGATATTTGTTGTGTACATCTGCCCAAGTCACGGCGGGATACTCAACCAAGTTCTGCTTTAGCTGCTTCGAAGCTATCGAGCTTCACTCATTCAAACCCTGAGTGAAAGCCTGCACTGCCTAGTCATCGGAGACCGGTGGAAATTCCATTCACTCCATCTGTAAACGAGACACAAATTTCCTCAGCATCTCGTTCTCCCTTTGTTTGATCTTGAAGACGTCGAACTTCCTTGTAGCAACCTTGATGGCACCGGCATTTGCCTTCACAAAAGAATTTGCCAACATGGAAAACGAGTCCATCAAGTTCGGGGGTAAGTTGTGATACGACATCATGGCTCCCTTCGACAGTGTTTCTCCAAATTTCTTCAGCAGGACGGATTCAATCTCGTCATCCTTTAAGTCATTCCTTTTTACAGCACAAGTATAAGCGGTAATGTGCTCATTGGGGTCCGTGGTCCCGTTATACTTTAGGGCATCGGGCATTCTGAATTTCTTCGAGATGGGCTTCGGAGTCGCACTTGATGGGAATGGTCTCTGCACAAACTTCCTTGAATCTACACCCTTCAGAATCGGGGGTGCACCCGGGATCTGATCAACCCTCGAGTTATAAGTCTCCATTTTTTTATCGTTAGCCTCTATCTTCTTTCCCCTAACTCGATTCTTTTAGTCAATTCCTCGAGCATTTTCATGATTGAGGGGTTAGTCCCCGAGCCACTTTCATCGGGTCTTTCTGGCACTGGTTCGTGCTGTATGTTTACTGGTTCAGTGATATTAGGGGTTCTGTTCTGACTTTGAAGTTGAGCGATGGCGATTTGCTGAGCTTGCAGCATCTCGAATATTACTTGGAGGTTAACTCTTCCTTCTTCCATTCCTCGTGCTTCTTGGTCTCCAGCCTGGGCTTCCCTGCGTCCATTCCTTACGGGGTCTGCGCCTGCGTCCGTGTTTAGAGCGTTGTGGGAGCTGATATCAACTGGCTCCACGTTTGGCACTCCCTCAGGTTTACAGGTGGTACATTGGGCCCTACGCCGTTGTTTTCTCCAAGTCCTTCACTGTCATGAAGGGGTGCGTTTTGTGTGCTAGACATGATTAAGCCTGAAATCAAAAGAATCTTTGACAAGAAAAAGTGTGAAGAATAACATGTGTTATGAGAATAATAGCACCAAAACAATCACTATTATTTTTAGCCCCACGATGGGCGCCAAACTGTTTACCTTGAAAATGGTATTAACAATTATATTTGATTTGTGGTTCTAAAAATACGTGACTTATATTAATGCTAGATGTTATGTGAATATTGCTAAGTGTAAACGAACAAGAAATGATAAGCAAACCAGTATGGTCACAAGACTGAGGGCCTCGAGCTCAGCGGCATAGCACCTCGAGGGCAGCCTTTGAAGGCTGATGATGAGCAATAAATAAAGAACAATAAATGAGGAACAACGGGTGGTCACAATAAATGAGAAGCAATAAGTGAAGGACAATGCAATAAATTTGTAGAGTAATTGTTGAGTATGTTTAAGCAAGAAAAGTAGAGAATATTCTGTTGTATTCAATATTATGTTGTCCAATGAAAAAAATCTCCTTACAAGAATGTTTCGGTCCCCTTTATATAGGAGGGGTGAATCACAACATAGTACATGTCTAATAATAACAAGGATATGCTATTGGTACAGCTGTATAATGGCTTAGTACGGATTTGTACTATTCTTGCAGAGTTGGTCCGCTCTAACCACATATATTTGGGAGTTTTCCCGCCTTTCCATGACGATCATCGATTGTACTGCTCCATGATCAATCATAGTGAGCCTTCGATGTGCTCCCTCGAGGGAGACACCTCGGGGTCGTACCTCATGCTCTGCTTTGGGCTTTTCGAGGTTGGGCGTGGAGCGACATAGTAGCCCCAAAGTCGAACTCCCCAATTTTGGCCGTATACATGTATGTAAGTTAAATAACACCGTGGGAGATGAAATGCATGTACTGTAACCTACTGTATGGTTTTGCTTGCGCAATTGGTTGTATAAACTGACATGATCTTCAAATCTTCAATATTGATCAATTAACAAAGTAATAACAAACGATTATATAAAGAGATACTAGTACTCATACAATAATGAGAATAACATGTATTACAAAGATTTCAAAGCCAACTTTTATTGGGATCGACAATGGGGGCATGACCGATTTCTCAAGAGCCATTCGAGAATACAAGATTCACGACAAATAATATGAAAACACGATTTTTAAGCAAAAAACGATAGATCTAGCAAGAAATCTTCCCTGCAAATCGAACACATTTCCGAAAGATTAAATCCCTCGGAATCGAATCTCATTTTTTGGAATCTTACATCCTTCTGAAAGCTTCAAGCTTTTCAATTCTTGAATTAACTTCTCCTTGAGCCCCTTTTGATGCCTTAATAAAGTGGTTCACTTCAGTGTTACTAAGCTTGACTCTTTTACAGACCAAGAGATTGGTAATACTACTACTTTTTACCAACTCATAATTCTAATAAAAATAGTAGCCTATTTGAAGCAAAAGACTAATTGAAAGGTGAAGAAATGCATGACAATATCTAATAGAGAGTGTTTACACCAACTTAACCCTGCTTCGCAATTCGTACAAGTTGAAAAAGTGTTCTAAAAATAAAGTTACAATTGGAAATACAGAGTCTATATATTTTAATCAATCATAGTTTGAGAAAAGTTTCATGAACACATCCTTCCTATTTCACATGTTAAACTTACAATTATAAGAAGAGATCGTTTTGAAACAGACTACGTACTGACCACCTGTTTTCATTCGTCACAATACAAAAACTAAAGATCAAACAGGGGGTTGACTTGATTCTTGTTCAAGACTATCAATAACCTCTCCAGCAGATTGACTGATACCCATAACAAGACTATCACTATATGAAATTTGAACATCTTGAACCCCTATCGAAACAAATTCCTGCTCACAATTCTTAGCAAAACTAACAACAGAGTCAACAGATTTTCTGGCTAGTTCAAATTTCTTGTCCTGAACATATGATAAAGCAGTGGTGAATGATCCATGAATACCACCATACCATTTGCTACATATATTAAAAGCTGTTAAAGCAGCAGGGGTTAAGTCTCCTCTGTTGATTTTGTGAGTTATGTAGTCTTCAGTGACTGATGCATGATCAATTCCTGATTCAATAAGGGAACATGCTTTCTTAAACAGATCTGAGTCTGCTTTGCTTTGGGATGCCAAAAGCAATAAGAATGACAAGAAAGGAGTGACAATAACTGAAATATTTCTTGAATAAGCCATTTTTGCTTCTTCTTTTTTTCTTTTGATTTGAACATGTGATGCTGAAAGATATTTATTATATAGGGACTTATTAGAAGAGGTTTAAATGACCTGCCATCATATGAATCCAGCAAAATTGGATTACAAAAGTCTCACCATAATTTATTGAGGATATATAATTAATGAGATTTGCCACTTACCTTTTAGTTTCAATGGTCAAACAAAGGGTAACCAAATGATCATTACATATTGTACCAAAAAAGTTTTGTAAGGGAAATTAAAAATAACTAGAATTGTAAACCCGTAAACTCCAAATTCTGGCTCTGTCTCTGTTATACTCTTAAGTCATTTTAAGATGAGGCTTAAAAATAAAATTAAAAATCTATCTTGATTCTTTGATCTTTTCAATTTGGTTTTATAATATTTTTGCATCAATTACCATCTAAGGTTTAGCTCTTTAAACTCCACCTTATATATTTATGTACTTAGGATGATCACTGAAATTTTAAAGGAGTTCTTTTGTCTTAACATCTGAATAATATACATTAGTGAAAGTAGTTCTTTTGATCTAATCGAAAGAAGAGACTTGATTTTAAATTTGACCTATTGAGATATCAAGAAACAATATTATGATTACTTCAGTCTAAATTTAAAATATTAGGTGAATATCCCACCTCACGAGAGAATCTCATTCTCTTTAAAATATAAATCTAATAATTCACAGGTCAAGTGCCTCTAACTTATTTCGTAATTATTTATTCATCTTTTTGTGTTCCTACTTCCTATAAAGAAGACAAATTTAGCACTAGTCCAGCTTTTTGGGAGGCTTTACATATATCAACCAAAATGGCGTCTGCACCCATTACGGCGAGTGACACCTTTTTGTTAGCTTCTGCAAATACAGGATCATGAACTCGCACCGACGACTCTAACACTCTTCCACAATTGGCTGCTTTGTCAAGATTCACCTTAAGCTCATAATCGGTTGTATCATAAGCATAGCCTTGTTGATCTCTTATACTCTTGACACTCCATTCCAATAGAATTTGCAATTATTATAAGCTTCAATAGCTTGTGGACTGAGTTTAGTTCCTTTGGGTTTGGAGAAATATGAATGAATAATTTTTGCTTCGTCTGCTCCTGACTGAATAATGGCAAGTGCTAAGTCTAAGGGTTTTGATGTTGTAGCTGCCATAACTTTTGGGACTCTTGAGATAATTCATGCAAAACGGTTTATCGCTGGCCCGTGAGCAAGCTTTGTTAAGCAGTGCGGTGGCATTATTATTGATATTAGAGTAGTCTTGACTGAATATAGGATACAACTTCCATTGCTACCTTGAAATATATATATATATAGTTAAATACCTTGTACCATGGATATTGTATTCATGAATGCTTATTGTATTCATGAATACAGTAGCAAAAATAGGCGTGAACCAGGGAATTCCACCTGATCAGTTGTTGTATTCGAGTGTATTCGATTGTATTCATGGAGTAAAACGTGGGATTACAGCTGGACAGATTATTGTATTCGACTGTATTCACGGCGTGAAATAGGGGATTACACTGTTTTTAAAACGGAAATGAATCAATTAACATAATAGACTCCTAATATAACTCAACAAACTCAATTATAAATCTGAATATATAAATACATCTGAATACATAAATTATATTAATTAAAAAATAAATGAAGATATTCATGGAATATAGCGAGACAGTGAATATAATAAAATACAGGTGAGATACATTGAAATACAATGAAAAAAAGACAATGAATACAATGAAATACATAGAATACAACGAGATACATTGAAATACAATAAAAAAAGGTAACAAACTCTTCAAGTTGCTCAGCCCCAAACTCCGTCGTCTTTGTTAAAGAATAACCCTAATGTCGTTTCATCGATAGCAGATTTCGAACCTCCATTGTCAGCCCCAATTTACCCTAAAAATCCTTTCAAAAATACCTGATAGTGAGTAGTGGTTATGCTTTTTGCAAAAATTACTCCTGTATTTGATGTAATTACTCCAGCAACCCTTTCCTGTATTTGATGTAATTACTCTACTGTTCCGACATCAATTATACAACACACAAATCTATATATTTTTGAATTCCCCCATTTCAGTAAAAAACATAGAAGAAGACCAAAATCATACACACACACAGATCTTTAATTTTTATCAAAAGGATCAACTTTGAAAACAAAAAAAGAAAAGTATTATACTTGTCTTGATGAAGCTAAAGAGTCTAACAGCTCATCATTGTTTTCTTCCTTTTAGGTAATTGAAGAAGTGAAAAGATTGGTTGAGGAATATAAGAATGAAGAAGTTAGTATTACTATAACCGGCCATAGCCTAGGTGCATCACTTGCAACCCCAAATTGCAGTTGACATAGCTTTCAATGGAATCAACAAAACAAGCGAAGGCAAGGAATTTCCAGTGACAGCTTTTGCATTCGCAAGTCCTAAAGTTGGAGATCTCAATTTTAAGGCAGCATTTGACAAACTTGAAAGTCTCTGTACTTTGAGAATCCATAATCTATGGGATGTTGTTCCGAAAGTACCTCCAATTGGCTATATAGACGTGGGCGAGGAACTAATGATTGATGTCGCAAAATCACCATATGTAAAGCCTCCGTGTGTGCAACCTAACAAGCACACACGGACATAAATGGATAGATTTCTGGGAGTTTGGAAAAAGAAATAGAATACATAGCATAGGACAGAATACCTTGTATCATTCGTGTAGACATTGCCTTATTCAAGGTAAGCATCTCCTGGTATTTTTTTTCTCAAGTGTTGTGTTTGTCTGAAGAGCTTCTTGAACGTATGCCATATGCAAAATCGAATCTCAAATTTTCTTGGTTGTAAATTGATTTCTACGAACTGTAACAAAAGAACATGAAAAGAAAGAAGGGAGATTTGAAAATCGACAGAATCCTCTGTTTTTGGATACTTTCGGATGGAAAATCGTTGATGGAGGGGGAAATACAGATTATGGGTGCTATAATTATGTTAGTTGAGTTATATTAGGAGACTATTTGTGTAAGGCCCAGGAAAATTTTGCTAAGCAACCTAGGATTTCGTGGTGCCATGTAGGCTTATTAAACTATGTTATGTGTTATTAACATGGTGGGCATCAATTGGATTTGGTAAATATGTGTACAAGTCTTATGGTAAGTAATTTGGGGTCCAAGGAAAGGCCTAAGTCTAAGGAAAATTGGAAAAGTTCATAATAGGCTAAGATTTCAAATGAGTTCGCACAAGCCACCACTTTAAACGAGCCTATCTAAGTATATATAAGGTTTTATATTATGAACAACCTATCATATGAAATCTCTTTGAGTCTAGTTTCCAACGCTTCAAATCGTTCGTCATTTGGACATTCCTACATAAAGTTATGATCAAATTACCAAAGGCTGGAAAAATGCGATTCTGCGGTGAAATCTGCGATCGCAGATTTAACTCTGCAGACCGCAAAACCATTCCGCGATCGCAGAATGGTCGCAGAATGAAGCAGAACAGCCCAGTTCTGGGCAACGAGTTCTGCGACGAATCTGCGGTGGATTCTGCGATCGCACACTTGACATCGGAGGGTTAATTTTCTAATTTTTATAATCCGACCCCATTTTAATATATAGCCTTTAGGGCTTCATTTGGGGTCATTTTTCTACTTATTTTAGAGAGAGGTGAGAGCATTTTAGAGAGAGAAGGAGTAACCCAACATTTAAATCATCCAAATCTTGCATCAATCTTCAAGAATCAAAGAACCCAATCACAAGTTCTTCATCTAAGAGGTAAGATTCTATACCCTAGGTTTTAATTTCGAGTTTGGAGTATAAGATGGGTTATTGAGGTATGATTCTTGGGTGTATTAGTATTATGTATACATGCATGTACAACTTAGGTTTATGGGAAGATTATTGAACATAAATAAGTAAAGATTGGATTAGGGAATGAAGGAAATCTTGTAAAAGAGATTTGAAATCAAGATGTTCAACTAGTATTTGATAAAATGCTCAAATGAGCTAGAACTATGAATATCTTCCTAATTTGTGTTCAATTTTGTTATGTCTCGAAGTAGATGGGCATGGCTAGAATTTCCGAAACGTTGTAGTAACTTAAGAAAAGCTTAAACGAGGTATGAATGGCTAAAACCCCCTTTTATTAGAAATTGAGCTCTGTTGGCATTTACGAAAGTGTGGTAAGAGCTGAATTGGTTAGTATATTGATTGTTATTACGCATTAATTGATTTGCAATTATCTACACATATATATAAAGATTGTGCCTCAATGTGAGTAATGTATCATTCTTGATAATTAGAGAAGTATGAAGAATACAATTATGCGTTGAAATGCTTAGGCTGCAAGCCAAGATCGAAACGGAGAATTATTCATGCTAGCTATGTGCTCACTTAGTTGTGATTGCAACTTGAATTTACGTATATGTCTATGATCACAACTTGTAAGATGAATATTGAAAATGGAAAACGAGGTGATAATGGTGGCCCTGAGTGCCCCGGGATTGATATGATATATGTGAAATAAAGATTCTGACGTGATGACTAATGAGAAAGGGATAATGCCTAGATAGGGCGACCTAGCCGATCGGGTCGAGATCGGACACCATGCCGCACACATGGTGGTAATGTGCTGATATTGATTCCGGATAAGGGAATTGAAATATTGATTAAAATATATGCTTCCAATGAGGTGACCTAGCCGGTCGGGTCGTGATCGGACTCCGCTTAAGATAGTGGTGGCATTGAGAACAGTGATGAACATATGAAAGAGATGCCCCAAACTGAGTTTTGGAAATTATATGAAGGATTGCATGAATTGCATATTTGATTTACTCATGTGACTTACTTGTACTTGCTTGATAGTTCTTTTTAATGTGAAAGTTGTGAAATCATTGATGTGATGAAATAATGTTGAAAAGGGAAAAGGAGAGGTTGTGAAACTTGTTTGGCTTTGGTTGTTCCTTTCTTGTGCATTTGGTTGTTGATTCTATTACTGTTTGTTACTTGTGTATTGTTTGATTTTACTTGGGGTAAAGTTTGTACATACATACCAGTACAATTCAAATGTACTGACGTCCCTTTTGTCGGGGGCGCTACATTCGTGTTATGATTGTAGGTGGTTCTAAAGCAGGTACTCCAGTCTGTCGGCAGTAGCACCTCCTCCACTTTCCGTCAGCTATATTGGTGAGCCCCTTTCCTCTCGGGGCCCTGCGTGGCTCATGTCGCTTTTCTTTCCGGAGTCTTATTTTGGTATTTGTGTAAGGTATAGCCGGAGCCTTGTTGCTGGTATTTCCGTATTATTCTTCAGTTGTATTTAGAGGCTCCGTAGACAGGTTGTGGGTAGTGTCGGGCATGGGAATTTAAAATAGGAATATTGATGTTTGGCAATGATGTATAAAACTTGTAATACTTTTAATATAGCGCATGAAGTTGCTAATGAAAATGAAATGGAAATCGTTACTGATATGTTTATAGAATTTGATTAATGGAGTCCATCTCCAATTTATTCATGAGTTAGTTTGGGTAGAATGAGGTCTAACAGGCTTGCTCGGTTGGGTTCACTCGATTGAGTGCCGGTCGCGCTCCTCGGATTTTGGGGCGTGACAATTTGCTAGATTGATTTTCTTTCCGTTTTTAATCAGTTGAAAGGTCCCTTCTTTTAAGGAATATACATTACTATATTTAATGATTCAACTCTTGAATACAGTTGAATACAACATCTTATTAACAGGTTTTCCATGATTCAAGCCGCTTTTTTCTAATGTATTCAAGAATACTGTAACCTAAATACATCAAATACATCTTAAAACATCTAAAAACGTATCTACATGTTGTAATATAGCAAATGGTATCTATAGAGAGCTAATTATCACTAAAAGATATCTATTTATGAAAATTTCTCTTTAATATAACATGGCATGTCAAATGTGTGAAGTTTAATTTTTTAGTCAAAAGACAATAGTTGAATGACTATCTTAGTATCTTGTCCTAAAAGAAACAAAAGTGACATTAATCAAATGTTTCCATAAATTAGGTGACCATTCAAGAAATTTACTCCTTAAAACTCCAAACAATATAAGGGTCTTGGATTAAATTAACGAAATTGAAATGAATAATGAAAATTAGGGTCTTCTCTGAATTGCAGTATTAGAAACAGAACAAAAAAGAAAAGCAGTAGGCTGTTAGGAATATTGAATTTCAGAGGAAGAAAATCTAACTAAAGCTAAGTTAAGCTAAGAAAAGAAGAAAATAATGCAAATAACATAAAGGGTTTTTCATTCATGCCTTCCAAAATGAGCTACTGCTCAGTACATATAGCTCAAAATGTGAGCAAAGACCTAAGGACCTAAAAGGAATAAGTCAAACTTACGAGGGGTAATTAAGTAATAAAGTAAACTACCTAAATGGACTCAAATACCAAAAGTATAACTTGTTTACTAATCAGCCAACCCCGCTGACTAACTTCATGGTGCAACCTTCCAAGCCCATTGTACAAGCTCCACCAGCAGCTCCAACCCCTTCCATTTTAATTCGTATTAGTTCTCCCCTGTTAAGAACTTCCTTGTCCTCAAGGAAGGCGAGATAGAAGAACGTACTCTTAAAGTATTTATATCTTCCCAGATCAATAACTGCTAGCCTCATGTAAGCAGTATGTACTCTTGAAACTGAGAAATCAATTGGCTTGATCTTTTTCCTCCGTGCCTAGAGAGACCTCCAATGATCTTTGTAATTGAATAGGACTGACAACTGTTGATAGAATTTTTTTTTAATTTGATGGTCATGTTTTCCTCTTAAATTAGAACTAGTTTCAACAGTGAGAGAAATAGTTTTTCTAAATCCTGGATATAGCTCCCATAATCTGCCAACTTTTGCTACATGCAAAACAACATCAACAAGGTCGTGTTTAAAGAGAACTCTTCCCTTAAAAGCACCAGTCACTGTACATACACCAATTGTTTGATCTGATATTTGAACATAAATAAAGAATTTCCAAACACACCACTCCTTAAAAATGCCAATCATAGGAGATTTAAGTGCCACTGTATCAGGTATACTGATGTTTTCTTCAATAAATGGCATAGCAAAGTGAGATAATATCATCCCAGTGAATCATCTTTACCCTGCCAATATGCTCAAACCACATAGGCAAACATTTTAGTACAACTTTGAAGCCTCGGACATCAAAGTGAATAGCAGTTCCTTTAGAATAAGTGATACTCTCCGGAGAATCTAAACATGTAGTAAGCAATTCATCTATAATGTGAACTCTCCCATTAGCAACAACATAAGTGGGAAGTGTTTTCCCACCTTGACTAAGAAATACTTGGAAGATAGTTTCACAAAAAAGTGTTACTAGGAGCTCCTCCATTTCACCATTACAAGCAGCATTAAACAATCTCTGATCCATACAGCTAGCTCCAAACGCGAAAATTTTGGCAACTAAATCAAGACAAGTGACTGAAGCAGAGACTAAAGGTGAAACACCCTCACCTCCCAGTCTTTCTGTATATCTCAATATAATAGAATTTTCATAGTAACTTTCAAGCTTTAAAATAACCTCCAAAAGCTTAAAAAGCGCAGAACGTCGATTGTCACTCCAAGCAACTAATCGAGAAATTTGCATCGTAACTCCATCTTGTGAACGAACAGGATCCCCTATGGAGCCAACAGCAAATATAGCAACAAGAATTCCACCATTTGCATTTTCTGTTTGGGACTGTCTTAAGAGAAGGAAAGCTTGTGTTGCAATATTTTCCTTGTCAGGTTGGTAAGTAGGCTGTAGCAAACTAATTTCACTGTCCTCATGGATATTGCCAGTTAGATTTCTGTTTAGTGCCTCGAATTTACCTGGAAATGGAGAACTCATATGCTCAGGCCTTGCGAAAGCCAGTAGAGTTAGTGATGAATCTATGCCCTGCATCTGACCATCATCCTTCTTCTGGATATGGTCATTCCAAAGGAGGGAGTCACTCTGGTCTTGAGGTACAAATGGATTCTCTCACAAGGTACAAAAGTATTGTTGCATGACATCGTCAAGTGTAAGAATTAACTTATCCATCTTTGAATCACCAGTAAAGTTAGTACATCTTTCAGCTGCTGCTTGAAGAAGCAACATGGCTTGTGGAATTGACTCTTCCCTCTTTCAAACAGTTTCACTAAGTTCAAATCTCTGAACTCCTATAAAAAAAACTTCTCTGAACTCAAGTGCTGCAATCACACCAGAGCAAACTGTGTCCTCCAATTGTTTATATCGACTTTCAGAAAATCCACAAGGAATGTAGACTGTCTTCAAGGCACCAAACAAAACTTGAGGATCAACATCTGAGAGCAAGCACTGAATGCTCCTAGTAAATCTCCATTTACCCAAGGCTTTTGTATTAGATACAACATCCCCAGTGGCAAGTTTGACATGTGATACAAAGCTCACTGCGAACCAGTTGCTCTTGAGAATAGAAATCTTGACACTTATAGACACAACTTTTCCCATTGACTCCCTCATTAAATCTGGGGGTCTCCAATTTTGAGGATACTTAAGTAAATCAACCCAGTTAACTTTACAATCATCATTCTCTATTTTGCCTTCATAAACACCACCACATTTGCCATGGCCCTTGTTCACCATACTAACACAACCACTGCCGTGATCATCACCACTTCTATCCCATTTTTTCCTTACACGAAAAGTGAAAGCATTAGTTATTAACTCATACCCCAATCTGTAGGCAACCTGCTGCGCTTCATTGCATATATGAATTTCTTTTCTCAACATCTCATTAAGTGCAAAAGTTGTCATGGTGCAAAGTAGAAGGAACCAGTGTTTCCCTATGAACTCGGCAAAAGAGTATATCTCTACAGACTTGGAAGTTTCTCTAGTGCTGCATATTACACCGTTACTTATAATAGAATATTGAGTATCCATGTGCCTTCGATCCGGCCCAATTTTGAAGCTACTAGGATTAGTAAATTCATTCTCTAGCAGCTGAATATGAGCTAGAACAGGGCTTGCATACGCAAATTCAACAGCCTCTTCAACCAACTCATGGATCTTCGTATCTGTGACCTTCAACTCCACTTCACTGTCCAGGTTGTTCTCAAACATATACTTCTTCAAGTTTGTCGCAGAATCCTTAATGGCATAGTGGTTCTTTTCAGCACTCGCGACAGTGGCAGCTATATGAACCTGAATAATGTGACTGCTATCATTGTTGTTCACCACAGTAGCAAATTCCTCAGGCTTCTCATCGATCAAGGGAGTGCTACTCTCATCAACGTACTTCTTCTCGACCTCCTTATGTATTGGCATTTCATCAAACATCTGGTGCTCACGAGTGGGATGCTGTTCCTCTTCCGTTGACTCAAATTTTTCCAACATCTCTTTCCTCGGAGTAACTTCTGGAATAACAACATCCATTAAATTGCTTAGTCTTTCATCTGTGTGAATGAAAGTGCTACTGTTGCAACCCATCAAAATCCCCTCATCCATCAACATTTCGGATGGAAGAGAGCTCTCGATGATGGCATCAAAACAAAAGTGCTGCTGCTGAAACGGCAAAAGGGGAATGGAATATTGAGATCTGTGGTTGGGATTATCGACAGTAGTTGGAATCGCTTCGTCCATCAGAAAATTGACTGGAACAGAATCATTGACATGTTGTTGCTGCTGCTCAAATAACAAATATGGAGGATTATACTCCGAGATGTGGTCAGTCCTCGCCATTTCCATGCTAGGGAGGAAACCCGTGTTATTAGATTGGAAACCCACTGCGGCGCCTCTATTTGAAATCACCCCGGCAGTCGAAAAACCGGAAAAGGCCGTGGTGAACTCTGATGGCTGGTAGGCATAAGGGACCGATGGGAAACTGGGTTTGTTGGTTTGAATTGATGCTGATACCCCATATAGTAAGCTCCATAACTGCTATTACAATAACCGTAAGAATTAGGACCTTGGTAGGGTGCATAGTTGAAATCCTGTGGAAGATTTGCAAGTCTGGAACCTGGTGCAGTAGCTGGAGCGTTCACTATAGCATTCAACCATGGATGCCTAGCTCGTCGGTCATTATAACAGCCGTATGGTGGGAGAAATCGATCTATCTCCATTGCCATCGAGGTAAGAGAATCGATGCTCTGATACCACTATTAGGAATATTGAATTTCATAGGAAGAAAATCTAACTAAAGCCAAGCTAAGCTGAGAAAAGAAGAAAATAATGCAAATAAGATAAAAGGGTTTTTCGTTCATGCCTTCCAAATGAGCTCTAAATGGGCTCAAATACCAAAAGTATAACTTGTTTACTAATCAGCCAACCCCGCTCGCTAACTTCATGGTGCAACCTTCCAAACCCGTTGTACAAGCTCCACCAGCAGCGCCAACCCCTTCCATTTTAATTCGTATCATAGGCGGCCGTCATCAGACCTTGTACAAGTAAGTCAATATGAACCTTAACATTAAGCAATTAACAAAAGTAGTAGTAGCACATTTACATAAAGAGACATTAATGTTTACATCATACTGAAAACAACATGAATTACGAAGATTTCAAATCTACTTTAATTCGGACCGACAATAAGGGCAGGATCTATTTTTCAGAAGCCATTCAAGAAGAACTCGGAACCAAAATGTATTTTTTTTTTTACTCAAACTACACAAATAGGGGGTAAAAAAAAGTTACATTTTTATATATAGCGCCACAATACCTGCCGCTATACATTAACAGTAACGGAACCGTTAATGTATAGCGCCAGGTATTGTGGCGCTATACTGTAAAATCTGACATGCCCAGGTATAGCGCCACAACACCTGGCGCTATACATACATCATTAATGTATAGCGCCAGGTATAGTGGCGCTATACATAGATATTTTATATCCCCTCCGTCTTCCATGTCGATTCATCCTCCATTTTTTAAACCTCCATCTCTTCTTGGTCCCCCACCCCAGACCCGTTTCTTCCATTTTTCTATTAAAAAATTCGGGTCCCCCCGACATATAAAACTCGAAGAAAAAGGGTCCCACATTCGAGTAGAGTTTCGTGCTATTGTTGATTCACAATTCCGGAGTCAAAATTTCAATCTTTTTGCTTTGCCAAAATTCTAAATCGAGGTATTTCGATTTATTTTAAGTTGAAACATTTATAATAATGTATATTATTTGATTTGTATGTGTTCTATTTCGGTTTGTGTTTTTTTTCGAAACTAGCATGTTAAATTTATCCGAATTTAATATTAGTATTTTCTAATAAAATATAAATTAGTAAAATAAATTTGTCTGTTAATATCCTGATTTATATATATATTTTTTTATTCCGTTTTGTATTTTATTTGCAATTAAATTTATTTGTTGTTTATGCTTAGTTTAGATTATTTTTTAGCGAAGTAAAACCCAGACCTTTTTAGCGTAGTAAAACGTAGACCCTTATAGCGTAGTAAAATTTAGAGCCTTGTAGCGTAGTAATGTGTAGTATTTTAGCTTAGAATTCTTTTTGTTTAAGTATCTTACACTACTATTTGAAAATGCAAACTTTGTACAATTAAGTTAATAATTGTATCAACACACATAATTAGTAATTCGTACAATTAAGTTATTAAAAATATGAATTTAAATTATAATAAAAATACATATATATATATATATATATATATATATATATATATATATTATACAATTAAGTTATTAAAAAATAATAATTTAAATTATAATAAAAACACATAATTATATATATATATATAATTTGTACAATTAAGTTATTAAAAAATAATAATTTAAATTATAATAAAAATACACACACACACACACACACACACACACACACACACACACACACATATATATATATATATATATATATATATATATATATATATATATATATATAATTTGTACAATTAAGTTATTAAAAAATATGAATTTAAATTATAATAAAAAACACATAATTATTAATGATAGTTTAATGATAGTTTACAGTTGACGACATGGACGCGACTATACATCCCGGCCGCTCGGACGTTGGATCTATTAGCCCTACAGCCCCAGCATAGATCCGAGTATATATGGGACGGACAGTTGCTTACGCAGACTTTCCGGGCTAGGAGAGTGGATCTATTGTGGGAGTTTCTGAGTCCTCCCCGCGTTCTACATCCCCGCGTGGTTCATTACCTGGAGGAAATGGGATTACATAGGATTATTAGGATTGGCCGGATACAGCTCGACTATGCTTTGATCACGGCGTTGATTGAGCGATGGCGACCGGAGACACACACTTTCCATTTGCCAATCGGCGAGGCCACCATCACACTGCAGGACGCTGAGATTTTATATGGCTTGTCCGCTGATGGCTTGCCAGTTTTACTGCTGTCACACCTCCTTTTTGCGCGCCCGCCCCGAAGGGTAAAATGCGCAAGGGAGTTTTTCCAATTTAAGTGACAATATTCGAAATGGGATTATTTATTTAATTCAGAGTCGCCACTTGGGAAAGGTTTGGCTTTTGGTGTCCCAAGTCACCGGTTTATCTTGAATCCCAAATCGAGGAAAATATTCGACTTTCCAAATGAAGTCTGCGAACCAGAAATTCTAAGTAAGGAATTCTGTTGACCCGAGGGAAGGTGTTAGGCACCCTCGAATCTCGTGGTTCTAGCACGGTCGCTTAAATTGTTATAATGGCTAGATATCTGATTTAATACATGTTATTACTTATGTACTTTCATTAAGTTTAAACCGCTTTTATTATTATTTATTTTTTATGGAATTGCAACGTCGTAAAAAATGCATTTTGAACCACGTCACAATCAATGCGCCCATGGTTGTTAATACATTCCGACTCCGTTGAGATTTGGATTTGGGTCACATAAATGCGCACCCGAATTTAAGAAGGTAAGATTATTAAAATGCACGCCTGAAGCAATTATCGTATTATTATTTCTGGGTAAGGCCGTGGAATTTTGCTAAACGGCTCATCCCGAAGTCTAAGTATTTTAATTAAACATTTATCGAGGGCCCCGCAATGTGTGCGTTTTATTTGGCGAGGCTCATCTCATTTATTTTTATCAGGATAATCCTAAAGTGCCTACATTTTCTATTAAAATTGTCTCTACAAAAATGAAAGAGAAAAGGTCTTAATTTATTTACATGCTTGAGTTGTTATAATTGAGTTTCGAATATGATTCGTAAATTCTGAAAAAATGATACAAGCAAGGCAGTCCGTTGCCAATACGGGCACAGGCCCAACGTATATGGCATTAAACTAAACCTGGGCTTCACGTATTACTACCTAATTACATTATACTAGGCATGTTCTCAGTTTGTCAAATTAAAAAAAAAACTTGGCAATCTAATTTTAATCCTAAAACAATTACATGCTGGAATTAACCAATATTATTTAACTAAACAATTTTCTTACAAGTTCTGAAATGGTCTATTCGTTTGATTTTTAACTTAGACGGAGTTACTACACCATTTATTTATTTTTAAGCAATATATAGATAGTTCATCCGTTAAGCTATCGTCGGATGTTCCACTATATATACATTAAATAACTACATGATTCCGATTTTTGCGAGCTAAATAATTTATATATACAAATAAAATTAAAAATATAATTCAAAATAAATTTAGAACTTCAATTCTTCATTTTTCGTATTCATGCTTCCTGTTTCAGTTTACAATAATCAGCGTGTCAGTTGTGTACCTGATATTGGAAGCAAAAGAAAAGTGAGAGATCAGCAGAAATTCAGTAGCATACAACAACAGCAATCCCAGCAAACTAGTAACAACCAGCGACGAGAAACTTAGTGACAGATTTTAAAATCAAGACAAAATCCAGAAACAACAACAACCAACGGACAGAAACAAAGGGAAACTTTTCAGATTTTTGAAAGACTAATTAGTGTTTAACCCTTAATTTCTCAATCCGTATCTCAGAATATTTGGATTGTATATCAGGTGTATATTCTTCTTCTTTTGAATTTCCAGAATGTTTTTCTTTTTGTTTTTCTAAAGTATTAGTATTTTTTTTTTTTCAGAATTTCCTCTCTTAAATTTTCCTCCTCTAATCTGATTCAAGACTTCTCTATATATCCCCAACCCATAAATCTTTTAATCAATTAAAATCAACCCATTTTCTCTACCAAACTCATTATCTTCCCACTCATCCCCATTACATTAAATAAATATATCACACCGCCCCATTATATTTTGTCCCCCATGCCTAACATAAACAAATACAAGATTCCACACTAAAATTTATCTTGGCCCCTCTTTATATTAAATAACTATATCACAACCCACCCCATTTTATTTTGTCCCTCATGCTTAACGTAAAGAATTACAAAATGTTCAATTACCAAACTACCCCTCCGACCTTATTGCAATTACCATTTTACCCCTGAACGTACTACAAATTACCAAACTAAACCATCAGCTATATCAATCAATTAATCAAACTTAACCAAAATATAGACAATATGATCAATTTCTAACAATGTTCAAACAACAAATCACATGAACATGATTTCTTCAATATTTCAACAATAAATCACATGAACATGATTTCTTCAACATTTCAAACAACAAATCACATGAACACAAATTGAACAACAAAGAACAACTAAAAATTTGATTGAACAATATTTTAGCAACAAACAAACCTATTTTTTTTTAAAATTTAACAACAACAAAACAAACAAGTATATTCAGATTTCTAAATTCAATAATATTGAACTTAAAATCAACTCTTACAACATTATAACAAACAATTCCTATATTAAACTTAAACAAGATTATGAGACAAATTCAAGAAATAATCATAAATGATAAACAAAAAATCAAACTATACAAATTTCGGATTCAAGATCAACCAAACAAAGTATGAACATGAATGAAAATATTCAATAACAATAACAAACAAACTTTGTTCAAACTTCGAATTAAACTTAAACAAAACAAATAAACATACTCAAATTACTAATCTTCAAATAGTCAATTAAATCCAACCAAAATTATAACAAAGATATATGATCCAAAATTAAGAAGCAAAACATTAACTTCACATTAAATTATTAAATTAAAAACGAACTTCAAACAAAGATGAACATGAATTAAATCTATTTTTAAACAATAAAACATGACGGATTCACATGATTTAAACAATGTTAACAATTTCTGAAAATACATAAAACACATGAAACAAATTGAAGAAACAATTAATTTAAACTTCAATTTGAATCTAACAAACATTAAACTAACAATTCCTTTTTTACAAAATGAATAAAATTAACATGAAATAAACATGAAAAATAACTAATTAATTTCTCATTTAAATCTGAAAATTAAATTAACAAAGTACATGAACAAACTAGAAAATTATTTCAACGACGAACAAACAAAACAAGAATCGAATCATTTAACGATTTTGGATCCGAAAAATATCAAACAAAAATATGGACAAAAATAAAACTTAGAACAACTAACCGTAAATGACCAACAACGAACATCGAACGAACTCTAAATGAAACCAACGAAACTTTGACATAACGAAGAAGACGAAGCAAGAGCCGAAGCAGGAACGTGAAGCAGCAGCGCCGGCAGCAGCAACGGCGACCCAGCTCCGGCGAACCAGCAGCGGTAGCAGCAGCACGATGGAGGAAACAGAAACAGCTGCCACGACTAGGCAGCCATGGGTTACGAGCAGCAGCAGCATGGCGGGGGAGAGTGTGCTCGTGTGAGTGTGTTGACGCGGCTGTGTATGTGTGTGTTGATGAGGAGCTTGGAGGTGGGGAGGTGACGAAGACGAAGAAGAAGGTGAAGCAGCAGCTACAACGCTGCGTTATGCACGACGACGAGGATGAAGAAGACGATGGGTTCTTGGAAGATCTCAACACAAAGTTAGCATCTTTACAAGAAGGTGAAGTGGGTGGTCGTTGGAGCAGGAGGATGACGATGGTGGACTGCTGGTCGTAAGGTGGTGGTTTGGGTGTTGAGGATGGAGGGGCAGCCATTGATGCTAGGGAGGGGAGCTTGAGGAAGAAGAAGGAGAATAAGGGGGGGGGGGACGGATGGTTTAGGTATTTTTTAGGGTTTTCTCTTTTTTTTTTGTTGCTTATAAGATAATAGGGGTGTTGGGTTATGGACCGGGTCGACCCAGTTCGAAATGGATTGGGTCATAGGGAAGGTTGGGCCATTTTTTTGGGCCTGTGGCTTGAAATCGAAGAAGAGGCCCAATTCCGACTTTCTTTATATTTTTTGCTCTCTTTTCTTCTTTTATTTTTTCTAAAACTAAATTATAAAAAATACTTAACTTATTATTAAGACTAAATTAAGTTATAAAAGCGCAAATTAACTTCCAATAACAATTAGCGCATAATTAAGTAATAATTAAGCATAAAATTGTATATATGGACATTAAATGCTAAGAATGCAAACGATGCCTATTTTTTGTAATTTTTATTTTTTTAAAACAAATTTAATTACTAACAATTGTATAATTAAATCCTACATGCAAAATGTGACATATTTTTGTATTTTTAATAATTTAACAAATAAACATGCACAGACAAATACAAATAATTATCAAAAAAAATGTCACAAAAATTCTCAAAATTGCACACCAAAGAAAATCATTTTATTTTGAATTTTTTGGGAGTAATTCTCATATAGGGCAAAAATCACGTGCTTACAGCTGCCCCTCTTTGCCCGAAGACACGAAGGGTTTTTGTGCAAAGATAAAGTGAGCGATTTTTGCCCATCCGAGTACTCCGTGTGAAGCATTTTTTGAAAAGGATTTGACCGAACCTTCGCTTCAGAGGTTTTCTACATATCCTGGGCTAAACAGGAATCAGGTCAATGTAGTTCGGGAAAATTTGGTAGCGGGGACTACCATGGGATTACAATGCTTGTTGTTACTGCTGTTGCTGCTGCTACTTTACTGACCTCCTTATTACAACCAAAGGAAATTGAAACTGAATTAACTACTTATGCCTGTCAACCGCTAGTTACAAGATTCCTATCTATAATTCTTTTGCAACTTGATCTTGGGTCTTAGATGATTTTGCTTGTAGACTTCGATCCAAATCTTGATGCTTGCAAGTTGTAGGCGCTTGTTTATTTCTGCAATATTGAATGAAACGGGATTGGCGGAGCTCGGGAATTTGATCCATTTTTTTGAGTGACCTGCCATTTGTTTGTTCCAATATGTGGGAACATCTTTTTTTTATTTTGTTCTTTTCTTCTTTTCTTTAATCTGGATTGAGACGCATCCCGTAGGTCGTCTCGATCCATGTACCTCAGGGTCAGACCTGCTGAGACAACAAAAACAAACGAACGAAATTTTCTACCCCAGTTTCTCTAGGAAAATTTCGTGAGTTAATTGTCATGAAAATTTACAGCACTGATGAGGGGATTGGAAAAAACCCTAGTCTACAAAGCGCAACTCAAGGATTGGAGCCCTAATGTCGCAAAAGGTAAAAGTGCACAACTCAGGGATTGGATCCCTAATGTTGGCTAAAGGAAGGTTGCTCAACTCAGGGATTGGAGCCCTAATGCTGACTAAATAGAAACCTATTCAACTTAAGGATCGGAGCCCTAAATTGGGAGAATTGCCAGGTTATGCTGGAAAGGATCCACGGGTTATGCCGGAAAAGAGGTCCCTGGGTTATGCCAGGGAGGTCCACGGGTTATGCCGGGTAAGTCATCGGGTTATGCCGGAAAATTCAAAGAGGTTCCTAGGTTATGCCAGGGAGGTCCACGGGTTATGCCGGGGAAGTCATCGGGTTATGTCGGGAAAGGAAAAGAGTCCTCGGGTTATGCCGGGGAAGTCATCGGGTTATGCCGGAAAAGGGAGAAAGTCCTCGGGTTATGCCAGGGAAATTATCGGGTTATACCGAAAAAGGGAAAGAGGTCCCTAGGTTATGCCAGGGAGGTCCACGGGTTATGCCGTGAAAGGGAAAGAGTCATCGGGTTATGCCGGGGAAGTCATCGGGTTATGCCGGAAAAGGGAGAAAGTCCTCGGGTTATGCCGGGGAAGTTATCGGGTTATACCGAAAAAGGGAAAGAGGTCCCTGGGTTATGCCAGGGAGGTCCACGGGTTATGCCGGGAAAGGGAAAGAGTCATCGGTTTATGTCGGGGAAGTCATCGGGTTATGCCGGAAAAGGGAGAAAGTCCTCGGGTTATGCTGGGAAATTATCGGGTTATACCGAAAAAGGGAAAGAGGTCCCTGGGTTATGCCAGGGAGGTCCATGGGTTATGCCGGGAAAGGGAAAGAGTCCTCGGGTTATGCCGGGGAAGTCATCGGGTTATGCCGGAAAAGGGAGAAAGTCCTCGGGTTATGCCGGGAAATTATCGGGTTATACCGAAAAAGGGAAAGAGGTCCCTGGGTTATGCCAGGGAGGTCCACGGGTTATGTCGGGAAAGGGAAAGAGTCCTCGGGTTATGCCGGGGAAGTCATCGGGTTATGCCGGAAAAGGGAGAAAGTCCTCGGGTTATGCCGGGGAAATTATCGGGTTATACCGAAAAAGGAAAAGAGGTCCCTGGGTTATGCCAGGGAGGTCCACGGGTTATGCCCTTTTATTTATCAAAATGTATGAAAGAATTCTGGGTAAACTTCCTTTTGGTTGTTTTCTTGCTGCAAAGCTGTTTCAACGCTCGTGCACTTTATTTCCTTTTTGGGCTACACCTGCTTTTTGCACGGTTGCTTTGGATCGCAACTGTCTCAATTTTCCTAAACAAAGAAAATTTGTCAGTTTGAAATTGTGGTCGGTTTTGTGGCCTTCATTGTTTTTCTTGGTCCCAAGCTTCATTTCTGTTGAGAAAATTCGCCATTGATTGGCTTCCAAGGCAACCTCCTTTCAAACTGATAAGACTCAATATTTCAGGATTTCACGATGATTTGTGCGTGTATGGATCTGTTTCTTCCGTCTCACTCTGCTTGGGGATTTTGAGGTAATCAAACGCCATGATCAGTCGGGATTGGACTGACGCATCACTAAGGCCGGGTATGTTCTCCACCTCTTGCCAAACAGAACCCTGTGAAACCGGTCCTGCCACCTTTTCTTTCTAGCATGTTTGGGGCTTAGGGTTAAACCGAAAAGGAATCCAAAGAAAAGTAAACAAAGAACGAGAAAAATGAATTTAAAAAGAGAAGTGTCTTTTTTGGGAAAAGAAAGACTTATCTTGGCACATGCTGGCTTTAAATTGACATAACCTGCTTTTTGGACTGGATGCCCGACTCTCACGAACCTACATTTTCTCACGAACCAAACGGATCTATGTTTCCAAACCAGGGAACCTTGCCAGAACCTTCTGTGGTGAAATCCTCTTTCGGCCGACAGCGCTCTTTGCGAGTTTTCGCTAGCCGACCTCTCTCATTTCTCTTCTTACCGTCGCCTTATAGTGCTCGTCAAGAGTTTTCACTAACAAGACTCTCTCATTTTGATTTCTCTGCTCGCCATCGCCTTATGGTGCCCATAGGTTTTCACCAATAAGACTCTCTCATTTTGATTCTCTCATCCTGACTACGTCGGATCTGAGCAACTGCGTCCTTTGATTTTGAAGAAACTTTTGCCGATTGATCAGAAGGACTTGCAAGAGGTTTGGGGTCAAAAGAACTTGGATCGAATTACAACTTTGGAACCGTCCAGGCGGGGTTATCGCCGAATTATTATAATGTCTGCCCCAGTTTAACTTTTTTGGGGAGAATTATATTTTGGTTTTGGTGTGACTGAACCCCATAGAGAGGTTGCCTACGTATCCTTTCGGAATCAAGTCAAACGTAGTTCAAGAAATTTTGTTTTTTTTTTTTTAGATTCGCACTTCGGGTTCCAAAGAGGGTAATGAAAGAAAGGTAAATGGCTCAAAGGGTTAGCAAATTATTTGAGTGTTTGGGTAGCGGGAATGAAAGCCTTCGTCCTCTCAAATGTGCAAAAACATCGTCAGAGCAAGTTCAGACATAGTATCTTTTTACTGCATCTACATTCACGGCTGTATCGGGATCTTTTCCTTCAATATCACCTAGATATAATGCTCCCCTGGGCAATATCTTCCTGATGATGTATGGACCTTTCCAATTAGGAGCAAATTTTACTTTCGCTTCCTGGTGATGTGTAAGAATGTGCCTTAACACCAGTTGACCTACTTCAAAATTCCTGGGTCGCACTTTCTTGTTGTAAGCACGAGCCATTATTTGTTGGTACAATTGCCCGTGACAAATCGCAGCCATTCGCTTTTCATCGATCAGCGTTAACTGTTCCAAACGGGTTTTGACCCACTCACTATCTTCAATTTCAGCTTCAACAATGATCCGGAGAGAAGGGATTTCTACCTCTGCCGGTATTACAGCCTCGGTCCCGTAAACCAACAAGTATGGGGTTGGCCCTACTGAGGTGCGTACTGTAGTGCGATATCCCAGCAGGGCGAAAGGTAACCGCTCATGCCATTGTCTGGAACTCTGGGTTGTCTTCCTCAAAATCTTTTTGATGTTTTTGTTCACTGCTTCAACAGCGCCGATGGCTTTGGGCCGATAAGGAGTGGAATTCCTATGCGTTATTTTGAATTGTTCACACACATCCTCCATCAAATGACTATTCAGGTTTGCTGCATTATCTGTGATTATAGTTGCAGGAATACCGAAACGACAGATAAGATTTGAATGTATGAAATCCACCACGACTTTCTTAGTGACTGATTTGAGAGTGACAGCCTCGACCCATTTTGTGAAGTAGTCGATAGCGACCAATATGAATCTGTGTCCATTTGAAGCTTTGGGCTCAATCGGACCAATGACATCCATACCCCAGGCAACAAATGGCCAAGGTGCAGACATGGGATGCAGTTCTGTGGGAGGTGCGTGAATCAGATCTCCATGCACCTGACACTGATGACACTTTCGAACGAAGCTGAAACAGTCCTTTTCCATGGTCATCCAGTAATATCCGGCCCGCAAGATTTTCTTTGCCAAAACGTACCCGTTCATATGAGGTCCACACACCCCTGCATGTACTTCATGCATGATCCTGCCTGCTTCTTCGGCGTCAACACATCTTAATAAGTTGAGATCAGGGGTTCTTTTATACAATATCTCACCGCTCAAAAAGAATCCACTTGCCTGCCGCCTAATAGTTCTCTTCTGATCTCCAGTAGCATGTTCGGGGTATTCTTGTGTTTTCAAGAACCTCTTAATATCCTGGTACCATGGCTGGATACTTGGTCCTGCCTCGATTGCGTTGCAGTAACCATGCCTTTCCCTGATTTGGATTTCCAAGGGATCGATGTGGGCGTTGCCTGGATAAGGTAACATTGAAGCTAAAGTGGCAAGTGCATCGGCTAATTCATTGTGACATCGCGGGATATACCTGAACTCTACTGATCTGAACCGCTTGCTGAGATCCTCTACGTGCTGCCGGTAAGGAATAAGCTTGACATCTCGAGTTTCCCATTCACCCTGGGCTTGCCGGATAATCAAATCAGAATCCCCCATAATCAACAAATCCCCAACATCTTGATCAATCGCTATATTCATGCCCATGATGCAGGCTTCACATTCAGCTGTATTGTTCGTGCAAAAGAAACGAAGCCTAGCTGTAGCCGGATAATGTTGACCAGCAGGTGAGATCAAGATTGCCCCTATTCCTACACCTTTGGCATTTACGGCCCCATCAAAGAACATCTTCCAAACGTGAGCATTTTCCGAGACCACTTCTATGGTATTTATTTCTTCATCTGGAAAATAAGTACTCAATGGCTGGTATTCCTCATCAACCGGATTTTCGGCCAAATGATCTGCTAATGCCTGGGCTTTCATTGCCGTACGGGTGACATAGACTATGTCAAATTCAGTAAGCAAGATTTGCCACTTGGCCAGTCTTCCAGTAGGCATTGGTTTCTGAAATATATACTTCAAAGGATCCAGCCTGCTTATGAGGTAAGTAGTGTGAGTTTGAAGATAATGTCTCAATTTTTGGGTAACCCACGTTAAAGCACAACACGTTCTTTCCAGCAGAGTGTACTTGGCCTCGTAGCCGGTAAATTTCTTGCTCAAGTAGTAGATCGCCTGCTCCTTCTTTCCGATTATGTCATGTTGCCCGAGGACGCAACCGAAAGAATTTTCCAAGACTGTCAGATACAAGAACAGGGGTCTCTCTGGCTCTGGCGGGACCAAAACTGGGGATTTAAAAGATATTCTTTGATCTTGTTAAAGGCTTCTTGACATTCAGCCATCCATTTGATCACTGCATCCTTCCTTAATAGTTTAAATATGGGCTCACACGTGCTAGTTAGCTGGGCAATGAATCGACTGATATAGTTTAACCTGCCCAACAGACTCATCACGTCTTTCTTCGTTCTTGGGGGAGGTAGATCTCTGATAGATTTTATCTTTGTTGGATCTAACTCTATACCTCTCCTGCTTACTATGAAACCCAAAAGCTTGCCTGATGGGACTCCGAAGGCGCATTTGGCCGGGTTCAGCTTCAAGTCGTACTTTCTCAGTCTCTCGAAGAATTTTCTCAAGTCTTGGATATGATTGTCTCGAGTCCTGGACTTGATTATCACGTCATCCACATACACCTCTATTTCTTGATGCATCATGTCATGAAAAATGGCAGTCATGGCTCTCATGTAAGTTGCCCCAGCATTCTTCAGACCGAATGGCATAACCCGGTAACAGTAAGTGCCCCATGGTGTAGTGAATGCAGTCTTCTCAGCGTCTTCTTCATCCATCAACACCTGATGATATCCAGCGTAACAATCTACGAAAGACTGGATCTCATGTTTGGCGCAATTATCAACAAGGATGTGGATGTTGGGCAATGGGAAATTGTCTTTGGGACTCGCTCTATTCAAATCTCGATAATCCACACAGACCCGAGTCTTCCCATCTTTTTTCGGCACTGGAACTACATTCGCTAACCACATGGTGTACTGGATTACCCGAATTACTCCCGTTTTCAGCTACTTGGTGATTTCTTCTTTAATCTTGTCACTGACATCAGTTTTGAACTTTCTTTGTTTTTGTTGAACTGGAGGACAATCAGGGTGAATTGGCAATTTATGCACCACTAGATCAACGCTTAATCCTGGCATGTCATCGTATGACCAAGAAAACACATCTTTAAATTCAAAAAGGAGTTGAACTATCGCGTCTCGCGTTCTCTCGTCCGTGTGAATGCTTATTTTGGTCTCTCGGATTTCCTCAGGAGTTCCCAAATTAACTGGTTCGGTGTCATTCAGATTCGTCTTAGGTTTGTTCTCAAAGTGTTCCAATTCTCGATTTATTTCCTTAAAAGCCTCTTCTTCGTCGTATTCCATTTCTTGGTTCATTATTTCGCAGCTAGACCGCATGTTTGGATCCGGGCATGAAGTCCGCAAGCATGTCATGTTATTTGAAGCCGCATTATTAGAACTGAAAGAAATAAAACAGAAAAAATAAAAAAATAAAAAAATCAGAGAGAATAAATAAGATAAAAGATGAAATATTTATTTCATTTCATTGAATTTTGAAGATAATAGGGGTTACATCAGAATTTAAGGACAGGAAACTAAAAGCAAATCATTCGAGTTACACCCCAAAATAACTCGTGATGCAGAAAAGGTGGCAAGACTGGTCTACCAGGATTCCCGCTTGATCGGAAACGGAGTAGCCTTCCAGTTTTGCAATTTGGCATCGGGCCCCATGTAAAGCACCTCAGCGGTGCTCGAGCATTCTCCTGGATGAACCATATGGGTTTCGTACAACATTTGCCTCATAACCTCACATATTTCTTCAATTTCCTCGGTCGTGAAGGTCTCATCCTCTCTTTCTTCATTGTACTTGGGTTTGACGAATGTTCTGTAAAGGTGGGGAATTGGCTGAGATAATACCCAACCATTGCTCTTCCGTTGGTTTGCCCACATTACGTCAGCTTCTTCGGCGTAAAAACCAACACCTAAGAACTTTTCGGCGGCAGGTAATGTGATAGGTTCGGTGATACCTTGCAATGATGCCCCGAGTCCCTTAACTAGTTTATAACCATGCCTAATCATTTCCTTGGCAACCATAACTGACGCTTTTGAGAGAAAAGGTTGAGGGTAGGGGCTTCTTTCTTCGCATTGGTCTGCGACCACAACCTCGAAAACTTGATAGACTATGTGTTCACTACCCTCCTTAGCTTCGAGGCATGGAACCGACGGGTCTCAATAAATTGAATGCCCATCCTCTCCGTGGACTATAATCTCTTGATTTTCATGTACAAATTTTACCATCTGGTGGAGAGTAGAAGGTATGGCTTCCGTCGCATGAATCCAGGGCCTTCCTAGAAGGAAATTGTAAGAAGTATCCATATCTAGGACCTGAAAGGTCACCTCAAAATCCACAGGTCCAATAGTCAAAATCAAATCGATCTCGCCTAGGGTGTCCCTTTTGATGCCGTCAAAGGCACGAACACATACGTTGTTGGGCCTGATTCTCCCTGTCTCGATCTCCATTCTTTGCAGAGTCGAAAGGGGACAGATATCTACTCCGGACCCGCCATCCAGCATAACCCTCTTCACATAGTACCCTTCACATTTAACTGTTATGTGGAGGGCCTTGTTGTGAGCGGCCCCTTCCGGGGGCAGATCATTTTTGCTAAAGGAAATTTGATTGATCATGAAGAATCTTTCTGCCATCCTCTCTAGCTGTTCCACGGTAGTTTCAATTGGGACGTAAGCTTCGTTGAGGGTCTTGATCAACACTTTTTGATGCTCAGTTGAATTCATCAATAGAGACCACAACGAGACCTGAGCGGGAGAGTTTCGGAGTTGATCAATTATCTCGTAATCCGCAGTTTTCATTTTCCTGAAAAACTCTTCCGCTTCCTCGGCGCTAACCGGTTTCATGAGTGGGAAATGCTTCTTTGTAGAATCATTCAACTCCTCCAGGTTGAGGTATTTCTCAGTTGGGTTAGTTTCATTCACTTCTCCCAGGATTTATTTTCCTTTTTATGTTACTACCGCCTTGTTATAATTCCATGGGACGGTAGTAGGATCCGTCATGGGCCTCTGCGGCGCGCGTCCAATAATCACGGGCTCATTTAGCCTTGGTGAAATTATTGGCCCCAGTTCCGCATAGGTCCCTTTGGGCACATACATTTTAGATCCTTTGTTCAGCTCAAACCTTCTTGGAGGGCTCAATGTCACTTGTCCTTTCTTCGAACCTCGGGGGACATAAAGGACAGCATCTTTCGAGGGTACTACCTCAATTTTTGTTTCCACTACCTTTTCTGTGTTTTGAGGGGGGGTTTTACTCTTCTTATCCACCTTTTCTTGCTTTGCATATGTCTTGGGATCTTTCTCAATGTCGGCGATTGCAATGATGGCTTTCAAGACAGGATCAAACTCTTTATCTTCGCAGATCATCCCAATAATCGGTCCATTGTTGTGAGCCGGTAACGGATTGTTGGTCACATTAGGAATGTCTTCGTCCTTTAACACTATTCGCTTTTGTTCTATGAGGTTTTCAACAACCCTTTTCAAAGTCCAACAGCTCTCAGTGTCATGTCCTTCCACTCCAGAATGATAGCACATCGGGCACCAGGTTGGTAAGAGGGTGACTCTGGGTTTTGCCTATTTGGGGGTACGGGTTGTAACAAACCCATTTGGACCAATTTGGGGAAAAGGTTGGAATATAATTCACCAATAGGTGTGAAGTCCATTTTCCTGGGCGGCTCTCGAGTGCGGGCGTTGTAGGGGAGATTATTTTGTGGAGGTCGGGGATTATACTGAGCTGGGTGAGGAGGTTGATTTCTTGGAAATTGAGCTCGTTTTTGGTGAAATTGTTGTTGTGGCCTAATATATGGTTGTGCATTCATTACTGTGTAGGGCTGAAAGTTCATAGCATAGGCCGCATCTTGATGGGGGTAGTAGTGTTGCGGGGCTCTTTCAGAGAAATGAAATCTGGACGGATGGGGTTTTCTTACACTCGAAGTTGCCATTGTTGCTTCTTCCTTCTTCTTTCGGTTTGCTCCTCCTCCAGACCCGCCTTGGATTGCTTGGGAGGTGGCCCTTATAGCAGACTGACTCAAGATTCGCCTTGTTTTTAAACCATTTTCCACCATTCCACCGATTTTGAAGGCTTCAGCAAACGACTTTCCCAATGCAGACATCATGTTTTGATAATAATCAGCCTCTTGAGCTTGAAGGAAAACGCTGACCATTTCTGTTTTATCCATGGGAGGTTTGACTCTGGCTGCTTGTTCGCGCCATTTGACAGCATATTCTCGGAAGCTCTCCGAAGGCTTCTTCTTTAGATTTGACAATGAATTCCTGTCAGGGGCAATGTCGATGTTATATTGAAACTACCTGACAAAATCCCTAGCCAAGTCGTCCCAAATGTGCCAACGAGATACTTCCTGATCCATATACCATTCAGAAGCAATGCCAGTCAAAGTTTCTCCAAAGTAAGCCATAAGAAGTTCCTTCTTTTCTGCCCGCTCCCCGCAACTGGTTGCAGTACCTTTTGAGGTGGGCTATGGGGTCCCCATGCCCGTCATATTTCTCAAACTTTAGGGTTTTGAAACCCAAGGGCAGATGTACGTGTGGGAACATGCACAGGTCAGCGTAAGATACGCTTTTTTGCCCGCTCAGACCCTGTATATTTTTGAGAGTTTACTCCATGCTTCTCATTTTTCTGGTCATTTCCTCTTGTTCAGGCATTTTCTCGGCTTTCTCCTGTCCTGCGATAAACTCGTACCGAGACGGCTGAGGGTAAGCATTGGTAGTGAACTGACTAGGTTCCAATGGAAGAGGTGGTGCTTGAAATGTGAAGGATGATGAATCGAAGTTAGGCCTGGGTAAGACAGGTTGTGCCGTGGATGAACAAGGTGGAGCAGTGAATATGTTTGAAACCGCTCCGGCAGCTAACACCTGGGGGCGAGACTCAGAAGGTGTTCCAGTAAAGTAGGTTGAGATGGTAGGAAATCCCAGTGGGGTATTTGGATAACTTGTGGGGATGTTGGAGGTCCCACTTGCCCTAGGAAAAAGCTCAGGGAATCCAGGGATCGCACTTGGTGGCTCTTTTCCATTGGCCCAGGCGTCCCACATTTCCATCATGCGGAGACGCAGAATCCTATTTTCCTCGACAGTTGCTGACTCAGAAGTTGGGATGGCTGAGATTGAACTTTCCTCCAAAATAGGAATCGTTGGCAGAGGAATTTCTGAAGACATTTCGACACTTCCCTTCGACCTTGTGAAATATGTATGAGCAATTCCTCTTGATTTAGTGACGGGTGGCTGAACGTTTCCTTTTGATCTCGTGAAGTATGTATGAGAGGCCAGATTACCACAAAACCAAACCACTTTTCTAGGAACCTGAACTTATCAGCAAACATGACGGTTAGTTTAAAACAAATAACAGACAGGTAATCTCACATTGGGGTGTGATGCACCTATACAGTCAGGGGAGTTTCTACATGCTTGTAACAAAGACATGTGTCATTCCGGCTTCTCCTTAGGCTTTTCTTTTATTTATTACCATTTTTCTTTCTTTGTTTTTTTTTATTTTATTATTTGCAGTTAAAAATGTGACCGGATCCGATGAGGATTGCCTACGTATCACGATGCCGCGTGAATCAGATCTTGCGTAGTTCGGGATAGAGGAGTGTAAAAGAAGCACATATTTTATTACTGAAGCAATCTATTACAACCAACATTTGAAAAAGGGGGAAATAAACAAACCTTGAAAATAAGTGCAGACTCAAACAAACTAATGCACCCTGATGCGAAAAGACGAACAGAAGATGCTAAGATGCAGACTCGACCTATAAATACATCAAGGTTACGAGAATTGGCGCCTGCGGGGCATCGTTCGGCCTCGCCGCGGTCTTAGGTGTGAGATCCCTTTCAAGTTGTTCCAGCTCATGCATGGTTTGCTTGACATAAACCATCACTGCCGAGAGAATGGTAATGGTGGTCATGTTTTCACACCGTAAACATCTTCTGATGATGGCATGGGCAATGGTCCTAATCTTATCCCTGGTTTGCCTCTTCTCTTTGAGTAAGTGCTCTATTTGATCATTACGGGCTGTCATAACTCGAGAATCCTGGAGGCATTGATTTTGCCACTGCCGAATTTCTACTTCCATCTGGGCTAAAAGTTTGCGGCAATGTCTATTTTCAACTCCTAGGGTTCGGGTTTGCTCAAACGCTCTGTCCACCTTTTCCTTCAGATTGGCAATGGTTCGCTCGTGATCCCTTTCCAACTGCTGTAGGTGCCGGTTACGTTTTTCTGTCCTTCTTGCCCAGTGTGCCTCGAGCCCCGCTATGGTATTTTCTGACTCAGTCCGGCGCTCCCCAATTTCCGTCCTTAGAGCTTTTATCAATCGTTCATCTGACCGGCTCCTTTGTTGGTTATCAGCATCTAACCTCATTTGTTTGATTCGGGCCTTGAGCATCTCGTTTTCCTGAGCCAACCTGTTCTTTTCTCCCAGATCGGTAGCAACTTGCACGTTGTGCTCATATTTTAGACCTTCCACTTGTTGCTTCAACTTGCTGATTTCGGTACGATAACCTCTTTCTTTTGCCAACCAATCCCACTGCTTTTGCGATGACTCGGCGAAATTCAAGATGTGGGGTCTTTTAGCCGGCCTTTCGTGTTCGAGTTCTCTTCTGTACCATGCAAGGTAACCTGGTGCCATTTCACTTTTGGCCCGATCATGCACACAAGTATCTGCTTTCAAATATTGACATTCATTCCAGATCTGGCGGATTTTTGCTTCAGGAAATTGTCCGTCATGGCTTATCTCAATTGTTTGAGCACTAATATCTTCCTCGTGTGGCACTATCTGATATCTTCCGAGTTGTCTCAAGACTCGGCAGGGCGCGTAAGGTTGAAAGCTGTTAAGTCCCATCAGTAGGAAATGAGTTCTAGTTGCTGGCATATACATGATCTCATCAACAGGCAACCATCCCAGTGTCCACTGTATTTGGCGGGCAGTAAGAGCTTGAAAGAATGAAGTTCATGCCATAACTCCTTTGGGTAGACTGATCTCTTTGGTTCTCGTGTAAAACTCTTCTATGCAAGTCTTCTCTGAAGAAACATGGCTCAAAAATTCGGAACGATGGCAGAGATGTTCAGTCATCCATATTTGTAGCAGCAAGTTACAACCTTCGAAGAAATTCCCTCCGGCTTTGCAGGCTGTGAGAGCTCGAAAGATATCGGATACCACCATAGGCGCGAGAGTACTGTCATTTTGAGTGAGCAAAGTACTGACGACCCCGAATATTTTCAGATCAATATTCCCATCTTTCCTCGGAAATACCAGAAGGCCCAAAAATGTTATCATGAAAGCCACTTGTCTGTGCTTATCCCACTTCTGACGACTTCCTTTGCTGCATAGCTTGTTAATCGGATTGTTGAATCCTCCTACATGACCATACCTGTCGTATATGAAGCATGGATTACAGAAACCGGCGGCCAAATCTGGGTTATGGACCATCCTGGGTATTTTTAGTGAGTCTAGAAATCGATGCACCGTGACAGCTCTTGGGGCGACCAGGTATCTTTGCCTTAATGGACGTTCAGTATTTCCGATGTACCCAGCCATTTCCTCCAGAGTTGGGGTGAGTTCAAAATCGGAGAAGTGGAAAACATTGTGCGCTGGGTCCCAGTAAGTGACCAAAGCTCTTATGATATCTCCCCGAGGCTGGATTTCCAGTAAACCCGTGAGACCTTTCAGATATTTCTTGACCTCATCTTGTCCTTCAAGACCTAGATCATTCCACCATAGCCGTAACTTGACAGGGATTTTAGTCATTATCGAAAAGTGCTCATTTTGCATTGTGCTCATCCTGCACATTTAATAAGGTGATTATGCCAACGAAAAACTTTTATTAGACTCAAAAAAAATAAAACTATCTATTTTTTATTTTTTTTAAAAAACAAAGAAAGAAAAGATTTTGTAGTCAAAATAATGGACTCGGTTTTCAAATGCGGCCCTTTAGCACTTCGGGAATGAAGATTTTAAGGCTGCGAGGATCAACCGGTCAAAAATAAAAACGATGACCAAAGATGACCGTTTATGCAATGTTAGCCTTCCGCCGTCCCTTTCGGGAACATTCGGCTGTTTTTGACAACAAAAACATCACTTGATTTTTTTTTAGAATGGTGACACGACATTGGGAACATGGCCTCACAGAGCCTCGGGAACGAGGATTCCAAGGCTGTCAGGCAAATTGGTCAAAGTTCAAAAATGACAAAAAATGGTTGTTTGTGCAAAGTCAGCCTTCCGGCGTCCCTTTCGAGAATATTCGGCTATTCTTGACAAAACAGCATCACCCTACTCATTTATGATGAAGCTAAAAAAAAATCTGACATTTTGGCTATTTCTGAAAAAGGGGAGGTTGGACCCGATGAGGGTTGTCTACGTATCTCACACCCTGTGAGAATCAAACCGGCGTAGTTCGGTCCGATCAGGCGTAGAGTAAAAATAAACTAAATCCCTTCTGACTACAATCTTTAAAGGAAAGAAGAAAAAGTATTTTTCTGGATATTTTTTTTTAAGGAAATATTTATGAATTTTAAACTTCTTTTCACCTTTTTTTTTTTTGAAATTTCGAAAATCTTTTAAAATGGAACAAAAAATATTTTTTATGAGTTTTGAATTTTCCCCCTTTTTTTACTTTTAAATAAATACCCGTTTTCGGATTTTGAAAGTAATTATGGGATTTTTTTATGTTTTTTTTTATATATAAATCAAACTAAAAGACAAATTTTGTTTTCGTTTTGTTTTCTTCTTTTTTCTTTTTAAGAAAATTCTGGTGAGGTTTTGACACTACTTGGACATTGGTTTTATCTTTTCCAAAATAAGTAATTATCTCCCTACGCTGCTATTATTTTTTCTTTGAATTTTTTTTTAGAAACCGGTCAGCACGCAGATCTGAAGCAAATAAATGCGCCAACAAACGGGATGCAGCAGGATGGTCTTTTTATTTCAGGTTGCCTGTCCTAGACGGACCCAACCCTTGAGTCCCCTACGTCAAATGCAATATGATGCAAATAAGCGTTCCTACTAGGGATCCGGCATGAGGTTTCGTTATACTAGGTTTATAACCTGGGTATATGTTCTAGACTGTGTACCCGAGCGGACAACTCGAGTCGAGGAGGGGGCTACGTACCGGGGACCCGCGAGATCGTCCGGTTTTGTAACTTGTCCAACCTCTTTCTTATTTCAGGTATTGACACTAACAGAAAGGGGAGTCTCGACCAGCGAGCTTCTCCCCGGAGGTAAGAAGAGAAGGATTTCGGCACATTTTATATACAGTTCAGATAATATCAAAGCGGTAAAAAATAACATTTAGCACGTTATGCCAAAATATGTAATAAAGATCAGATAATAAAGCCAAATATAATAATTATTCTAAGCTCGAATTCTTGAACCCTGAACCAGTGGTTCTGGGTTCGGTTCCCCAGCAGAGTCGCCAGAGCTGTCACACCTCCTTTTTGCGCGCCCGCCCCGAAGGATAAAATGCGCGAGGGAGTTTTTCCAATTTAAGTGACAATATTCGAAATGGGATTATTTATTTAATTTAGAGTCGCCACTTGGGAAAGGTTTGGCTTTTGGTGTCCCAAGTCACCGGTTTATCTTGAATCCCAAATCGAGGAAAATATTCGACTTTCCAAATGAAGTCTGCGAACCAGAAATTCTAAGTAAGGAATTCTGTTGACCCGAGGGAAGGTGTTAGGCACCCTCGAATCCCGTGGTTCTAGCACGGTCGCTTAAATTGTTATAATGGCTAGATATCTGATTTAATACATGTTATTACTTATGTACTTTCATTAAGTTTAAACCGCTTTTATTATTATTTATTTTTTATGGAATTGCAACGTCGTAAAAAATGCATTTTGAACCACGTCACAATTAATGCGCTCATGGTTGTTAATACATTCCGACTCCGTTGAGATTTGGATTTGGGTCACATAAATGCGCACCCAAATTTAAGAAGGTAAGATTATTAAAATGCACGCCTGAAGCAATTATCGTATTATTATTTCTGGGTAAGGCCGTGGAATTTTGCTAAACGGCTCATCCCGAAGTCTAAGTAATTTTAATTAAACATTTATCGAGGGCCCCGCAATTTGTGCGTTTTATTTGGCGAGGCTCATCTCATTTATTTTTATCAGGATAATCCTAAAGTGCCTACATTTTCTATTAAAATTGTCTCTACAAAAATGAAAGAGAAAAGGTCTTAATTTATTTACATGCTTGAGTTGTTATAGTTGAGTTTCGAATATGATTCGTAAATTCTGAAAAAATGATACAAGCAAGGCAGTCCGTTGCCAATACGGGCCCAGGCCCAACGTATATGGCATTAAACTAAACCTGGGCTTCACGTATTACTACCTAATTACATTATACTAGGCATGTTCTCAGTTTGTCAAATTAAAAAAAAAACTTGGCAATCTAATTTTAATCCTAAAACAATTACATGCTGGAATTAACCAATATTATTTAACTAAACAATTTTCTTACAAGTTCTGAAATGGTCTATTCGTTTGATTTTTAACTTAGACGGAGTTACTACACCATTTATTTATTTTTAAGCAATATATAGATAGTTCATCCGTTAAGCTATCGTCGGATGTTCCACTATATATACATTAAATAACTACATGATTCCGATTTTTGCGAGCTAAATAATTTATATATACAAATAAAATTAAAAATATAATTCAAAATAAATTTAGAACTTCAATTCTTCATTTTTCGTATTCATGCTTCCTGTTTCAGTTTACAATAATCAGCGTGTCAGTTGTGTACCTGATATTGGAAGCAAAAGAAAAGTGAGAGATCAGCAGAAATTCAGTAGCATACAACAACAGCAATCCCAGCAAACTAGTAACAACCAGCGACGAGAAACTTAGTGACAGATTTTAAAATCAAGACAAAATCCAGAAACAACAACAACCAACGGACAGAAACAAAGGGAAACTTTTCAGATTTTGAAAGACTAATTAGTGTTTAACCCTTAATTTCTCAATCCGTATCTCAGAATATTTGGATTGTATATCAGGTGTATATTCTTCTTCTTTTGAATTTCCAGAATGTTTTTCTTTTTGTTTTTCTAAAGTATTAGTATTTTTTTTTTCCAGAATTTCCTCTCTTAAATTTTCCTCCTCTAATCTGATTCAAGACTTCTCTATATATCCCCAACCCATAAATCTTTTAATCAATTAAAATCAACCCATTTTCTCTACCAAACTCATTATCTTCCCACTCATCCCCATTACATTAAATAAATATATCACACCGCCCCATTATATTTTGTCCCCCATGCCTAACATAAACAAATACAAGATTCCACACTAAAATTTATCTTGGCCCCTCTTTATATTAAATAACTATATCACAACCCACCCCATTTTATTTTGTCCCTCATGCTTAACGTAAAGAATTACAAAATGTTCAATTACCAAACTACCCCTCCGACCTTATTGCAATTACCATTTTACCCCTGAACGTACTACAAATTACCAAACTAAACCATCAGCTATATCAATCAATTAATCAAACTTAACCAAAATATAGACAATATGATCAATTTCTAACAATGTTCAAACAACAAATCACATGAACATGATTTCTTCAATATTTCAACAATAAATCACATGAACATGATTTCTTCAACATTTCAAACAACAAATCACATGAACACAAATTGAACAACAAAGAATAACTAAAAATTTGATTGAACAATATTTTAGCACAAACAAACCTATTTTTTTTTAAAATTTAACAACAACAAAACAAACAAGTATATTCAGATTTCTAAATTCAATAATATTGAACTTAAAATCAACTCTTACAACATTATAACAAACAATTCCTATATTAAACTTAAACAAGATTATGAGACAAATTCAAGAAATAATCATAAATGATAAACAAAAAATCAAACTATACAAATTTCGGATTCAAGATCAACCAAACAAAGTATGAACATGAATGAAAATATTCAATAACAATAACAAACAAACTTTGTTCAAACTTCGAATTAAACTTAAACAAAACAAATAAACATACTCAAATTACTAATCTTCAAATAGTCAATTAAATCCAACCAAAATTATAACAAAGATATATGATCCAAAATTAAGAAGCAAAACATTAACTTCACATTAAATTATTAAATTAAAAACGAACATCAAACAAAGATGAACATGAATTAAATCTATTTTTAAACAACAAAACATGACGGATTCACATGATTTAAACAATGTTAACAATTTCTGAAAATACATAAAACACATGAAACAAATTGAAGAAACAATTAATTTAAACTTCAATTTGAATCTAACAAACATTAAACTAACAATTCCTTTTTTACAAAATGAATAAAATTAACATGAAATAAACATGAAAAATAACTAATTAATTTCTCATTAAATCTGAAAATTAAATTAACAAAGCACATGAACAAACTAGAAAATTATTTCAACGACGAACAAACAAAACAAGAATCGAATCATTTAACGATTTTGGATCCGAAAAATATCAAACAAAAATATGGACAAAAATAAAACTTAGAACAACTAACCGTAAATGACCAACAACGAACATCGAACGAACTCTAAATGAAACCAACGAAACTTTGACATAACGAAGAAGACGAAGCAAGAGCCGAAGCAGGAACGTGAAGCAGCAGCGCCGGCAGCAGCAACGGCGACCCAGCTCCGGCGAACCAGCAGCGGTAGCAGCAGCACGATGGAGGAAACAGAAACAGCTGCCACGACTAGGCAGCCATGGGTTACGAGCAGCAGCAGCATGGCGGGGGAGAGTGTGCTCGTGTGAGTGTGTTGACGCGGCTGTGTATGTGTGTGTTGATGAGGAGCTTGGAGGTGGGGAGGTGACGAAGACGAAGAAGAAGGTGAAGCAGCAGCTACAACGCTGCGTTATGCACGACGACGAGGATGAAGAAGACGATGGGTTCTTGGAAGATCTCAACACAAAGTTAGCATCTTTACAAGAAGGTGAAGTGGGTGGTCGTTGGAGCAGGAGGATGACGATGGTGGACTGCTGGTCGTAAGGTGGTGGTTTGGGTGTTGAGGATGGAGGGGCAGCCATTGATGCTAGGGAGGGGAGCTTGAGGAAGAAGAAGGAGAATAAGGGGGGGGGGGGGGGGGACGGATGGTTTAGGTATTTTTTAGGGTTTTCTCTTTTTTTTGTGTGTTGCTTATAAGATAATAGGGGTGTTGGGTTATGGACCGGGTCGACCCAGTTTGAAATGGATTGGGTCATAGGGAAGGTTGGGCCATTTTTTTGGGCCTGTGGCTTGAAATCGAAGAAGAGGCCCAATTCCGACTTTCTTTATATTTTTTGCTCTCTTTTCTTCTTTTATTTTTTCTAAAACTAAATTATAAAAAATACTTAACTTATTATTAAGACTAAATTAAGTTATAAAAGCGCAAATTAACTTTCAATAACAATTAACGCATAATTAAGTAATAATTAAGCATAAAATTGTATATTTGGACATTAAATGCTAAGAATGCAAACGATGCCTATTTTTTGTAATTTTTATTTTTTTGTAAAACAAATTTAATTACTAACAATTGTATAATTAAATCCTACATGCAAAATGCGACATATTTTTGTATTTTTAATAATTTAACAAATAAACATGCACAGACAAATACAAATAATTATCAAAAAAAATGTCACAAAAATTCTCAAAATTGCACACCAAAGAAAATCATTTTATTTTGAATTTTTTGGGAGTAATTCTCATATAGGGCAAAAATCACGTGCTTACAACTGCCTGCGACCATGAGATATTATTCGCGGCAGGCATATTGGGATATGCTGCACATGCTCACGGGTTTCATGCCGGAGGACGAGGAGGTAGCGTCTGGGTCCAGTCGTATACAGTTGGTCCCCATTAGAGACCACCTGGTGCAGATCCACCATACTATCACCGACGAGTCAGCGGAGGTGGATGTTCAAGGAGTGGATTGGGGTAGATACTTCCCAGGCCCGTCCACCACTGTTGAGGATCGACCAACCCGAGATTTTTATAGTGGGCGCCGACTGAGTTATGGCTCCACATCACATGCACAAGTATGAATTTATTAGTATTGAATTTGAATTTGTTTTAACTGTAACTTATTTATTTTCTTTAACTTTATTAATTTCCTTTTTAAGGGTTCATGCGATGCTGCGACAGATGACTATATTCAGGATCCAGACATGATGATGGTAAGACAATATAAATTATTGTGAATTGTTATGTATTTTCCTATACTAAGTTTCATATTATTATGTAGCCTTCTACTGGAGCTGACAGCACCACGGATACATGTCATCATGCGCCGCATCCAGCTATAAGGAGACGACTTGATGATGATGATCCTGATAGCGTACCCGGGCGGGAGGGGATGCGCTTCAGGCCAACGGCTGCATTGAGACACACCGGATGCGGGACACATTGACATTGCCCAGACAATATTTTTGTATAAATTAACAACAATATTTAATCGAATATGCTCATTACTTTTTTTAGTTCTCCATTTGTTTGATAGTTTCATAAAATAAAATGTAAAACAACACAAGCAGTTAAACTTAACTTCTACTTCAATTAAAATAAAATTTAGTACAACAAACTGTCACACCTCCCTTTTTCACCTACACCCCCGGAAGGGGTAGTAAAGGAGTTTTTCCAATTAAAGGACAATCGGAACAGGATTTAGTTATTAAGAATCAGAGTCGCCACTTGGGAGATTAATGGTGTCCCAAGTCACCGGTTTTAATCCCGAACCGAGGAAAAATATGACTCTGTTAATAGTCCGCGAACCAAAAATCCGAGTAAGGAATACTGTTAACCCGGGAGAAGGTGTTAGGCATTCCCGGGTTCCGTGGTTCTAGCACGGTCACTTAACGGTCGTATTTGGTTTTATCTGATTTCAAAACATGTCTTAGCTTATGTGCTTTTTAATTTTAAACCGCTTTTATTATTATTTTTAATGAGAATTACAACGTCGTGAAAACGCGTCTCGAACCACGTCACATCAATGCACTCGTGCTTGTTGACACATTTCGACTTCGTTGAAGTTTGGATTTGGGTCACATAAATGCGCACCCGAGTTTAGGAAGGTAAATTATTAAAATACGCGCCTAAAGAGACTAACGCGTTATTATCTTTGGGGAGGGCTGTGAAATTCGCTAAGCGGCCCGTCCCAAATTCTAACTATATTAAAGGCATAATTATACGAGGGCCACACATTTGTCATTTTATTTGGTGCGGCGCACCTCAAGTCCATTTTAAACGATGTTTAAACTTACAAGAAGAACTCGGAGGACCATAGACTATTTGTTGTCTACTATGGCTCACCTCCAATTGAAGGGAATTCAATTATCTAGGTGCTAAAGGTCCAGACCATACTAAAGTTCAAACTAACGGAATGTAATAAAAGCTAATGGCTGAAATCAAAACCAGGCCTAGCGTGAGGCCCAACTTTCCACTATCATAAGATCCTTGGGGCTTCGATGTCAAACCAAACTAAGTCCAAGAAAGAGCACAAGTTTCACAGCAGGAAGAAGAAATACTTAACATATAAGCTTCTGAATAAGCTTAGTTTGCATGCTCCAACCAAAACTAATAATGCAACTGACCCGATTCCTCATAATCAACTGGAAAATAGCATATGCATTCACATAAGTTGTGCATCTATAAAATTTCCAAAAGAAGGTAGTAAGTAGAAAACTTGCAGAACATGCGTGCCACAAATTCATAAAAAAAACTGCTAGTATTCATTCAAATGCATCTCAACTCCTTCATACCATGACTGTAAATTAGACAAAACTCACACTGAATCTTGATCAAAGAATACTAAACTTTACCCTCCCTTGAAATGCATCATATTTCTCCCATTTAGACAACCCCGAAACTCGCCAAGACTCAAGAAAATTGTAGCTAGAAATTCCAGCGCAAAAGAATAACAAAGCAGCCCCTGAAACCAAACAAACGACCCAAAAAGAAACCCCAAAACAGTTGTATTACTGCTGAAAATCAGCCCCCCAGAATACCTTCTTCTTCCTCTCAAAAGACTACCATTTTTTAAGTAAAAAACCAGCCGATTTCGCACCGTAAAACAGCAGTGAAAAGCCCCGAAATCAGTATGAAAATCAGGCCAAAATCACAGTTCAACATCAGGAGTAACACACGATCGATTTCCTAACACGCTCGGTATCACTCAAATTTATACTTACCCAGAAACGAAATCAGTTGAAAACAAACAAACTACAGAATCCTCCATTTTGGTTCAACAAAGCATGTGGTATCAAGCAGAGCGCTGACTGATTTAATAGAATTATGTACCAAGGAAATCTTAGTTCCAACAATGATTTATTTCAATCAAAGATCAAGAGAACTACTAAACTTCAACAAGAGAACTACCAAATTCGAACAGCTCTCACCACACATGGAGAATCAGTGATATTAAAAAGAAGAATGAGATATGCCTGAAGTTAGAGTTTTCTGATTAATCAAACCGAGGCAATTACACGGACTGAAATAGACCAGCAGTTACAACTAAATCAACACAGCTTCGGGACATAAATCATACGAATTTCACTATCGATGCCACTGCTGAAAAGAATCGAAGATGTTGTCTAATCTAGATTCCAACAATATACTACTACAAGTAAACTAAGAGAATGCTAACAGCAGGCAATCAAGCAGCAACTCATGTTCTTCCAGACAATCTCATGGGAGCAGATGTTTTGCAACGAAAGGAAACAAACGATATACAACTCGTATTCCTAAAAAACACACGATCGATTTTCATACTTATTTTGGCACTGCTATTCCAAACAGCATGTTTAAGCAATGACTAAATCAAATACTTCAGATAAATTCTTAAACATTCCAACTGATGTTAAAAGAAACAGAAAAATAGATATAAAATCCAGTCGATCATAACAAATGGAAAGAACAGAGAGGAAGAAAAGAGAGCTAAGATTTCATCATAGTAACAAGGAAGTATTCAGGGACATATGCAGACTTCATTCAATTCATTGCACAGGGTTATTCGACATCACTTAATTTCGAAAATGAAACTAGTACCTGAAATCAGCTCTTCAATTAACAAAGTTTGGCGATTACAGCGAATCACTCGAACCAAAACCAAATGAATCCACAACAAAGGATTTCAGAACCAAAACCAAATGAATCAATGAAGACCAGGATACCTCGACTGGAATCTACGACGAACAACAATGACGATGAACTCAAAACAGCCTCCGCTCAATCGAATTCCACATCAGAACCAGAATCCGGAATGATCCTGAAAACAGAGTATCTTTCTTTTTGTCTTTTGAAATAACCTCAGGTCTCAAAAATACTTTAAGCTTCTCGAACCTTCGGGCTTTACCTCCAAGAAATTCCCCGAATCTTATCCCCAATTCAAAAAAAACCACCAAAATCTCCGCAAGGAACAAAACTCGGACAAAATGGAAGGCGTGGATGTGATTTCTCACATCCAACCGCTCCCATTTACCTGAGATTTATCCCTCGAAATCAAGAGCGCGTGAAGATGGCAAAACGCTGAAAATATTCTGTCAGAGACAGTTATGCCATGTTGGAGAGAGAGGAGGAGAGACCATGTGACGAGTTAGATGAACTCGTCTGAATACTCGGGCGAGTTTGGCGAGCTCAGCGAGGCAGACCCGGTTGGAGATGGGCGCCACCTTTGAGGTCTCGAGATTTAGGGTTCTGCTTCAATTTGGAATGGGGTAAAATGAGAGACAAGGAGGGAATTGGGTCATTTAATGCTGGGAATGGGTGAAACGACGTAGTTTAGAACTAAAACTACGTCGTTTTGGCTAGCACAAAGTGGACTGGGTATTAGGGGTCTGGACATGGTTGGGGCGTGTCCAGTTGAGCTGATTGGGGTAGGTTTAAGGGCATTTGGGCCTGGGGGTTTTAAATTAAAATGGCCCAAATGGGGTCTTTTTGTTAAGAAGATCCCTTCTTTATTTTCCAACAACTAAAAATAACACCTAAAGTAATCCCTAAGTCAAATTATCCTATCACAAATACTAATTAATTCTAGATAATAATCAACAAAAATAATTAAGAACCAAATTTAAAGGAGAACTACCAAAATCAACAACCAAGATTAAAATATGCAAAATGAGATATTTTTTGTAATTTTTTTTATAAAATAACTTAATAAAATGCAAAATTAACTCCTAAATGCAATACACTTATATTTTGTATTTTTCATTAATTAAATATGCACAGACAAATGCAAACAACTAACACAAAATTCACAAAATTGCAAAATATTGAAAGAAATTATTTTGTTTGAATTTTTGGGAATAATTCATGTAGGGCAAAAATTACGTGCTCACACAAACAAGGAACACATTACTACAGCTCAAACACAAACATAGTAGGCCAACACAATCAAAATACATGAAATATGAAAAATACACTTAACACATACATGGCCTGTTTAGCCCATGTTGCCATTTATTTTCCGCTCCAACCACTTAAATCGTTCTTGCGGTTGTTCTTTTTCTTCTTCTACATCTTTCAGTTTCGCCTTCACCTCCGCAAGTTCCAATTTATATTTTTTTTACGTTCCTTTTGTGCTTCACAATTCCATTGCGTTTTCCATTTTTCTTCTCCCACCTCCTTCAGTTTCGCCCTCAAGTCTGCAATGATTGTATTGCTTTCTTTTTCTTTTTCTCGTTGTCTTAAACACGTATTATAAAGAAACTGCAATTGTTCTCTGTAACATTCCTGATAACATGGTTCATCGACCCATTCCTGAAAATCACAAATAGGTTCGCCGGGAACCTTGTAAAACTGGTTCATACAGTGCTAGTAGCGGCGTCCAACTTCACCACCGTCCCAACAATTTTGCATCAAGCATGCTACTCCACAGTTGCACTTTGGTGGACGAAGAGGTTGAGCCATTTGTGAAATAAATTTGTCTGTAATGTAAAACAAAACCTTACTTGTATTGAAATATTTGCTTTTACTAAATTTTGAGCACACAAAATAATTACAATGAGCCCGTTATTTATAGGCGAGAGAAGACACACATAACGTACTATGTAATGGCGTTATATTTTGCGTGTTAAATATCATGATGTTGACAAGACAACTTTATGTCAGCTGGTCAGCTTTTTCAGACAACACACACATAACGTACTATGTAATGGCGCTATATTTTGCGTGTTAAATAACATGATGTTGACAAGACAACTTTATGTCAGCTGGTCAGCTTTTTCAGTTCGACAAGACAACACACACATAACGTACTATGTAATGGCACTATATTTTGCGTGTTAAATATCATGATGTTGACAAGACAACTTTATGTCAGTTGGTCAGCCTTTTCAGTTCGACAAGACAACAAATACATAACAAATATACGGATAGTTTTATTAAATTAATATTTAAATAGGTAAAATGGAAAAGTACAAATCATAGTTAACAAACATAATTTTATTTCATAAATCTTGCAACATAGACATAACAACTAATTATTACAACATAAACTCATGGGTAGTTAGGTACACTTGAAGAACACCCACCACGAGCTTGATTAGTTTTGCCACCCAAACCAGTTGAAGGACATTTACGACGGTCGTGTCCTGTTTGCGAGCATATACCATATTTCCGCGCATAAACAATGTCACTAACATCCATTTGGTTCCGTATACGTGTTCTCTTCTGCACCTGTCTTTTACGCAAATAGGACTTGTTACACACCATTTTAAATGGTTCCGGAGGCCAATAATGCTCAGCACCCACTGGCTGCAACTGACCAGTATATGTGTTTAGGTACTTGGAAACACTATATTATTGATCAACATAGTTGGTCTCTGCATAACCAACACGTTGAAAACACTTGATGGCATGTGAGCAAGGCATGTGGTAAATGGACAATTTTCCACAGGAGCATAACCTTGCAGATTCATTTACAGTATGTACATTATTACCTCGATTATTATGGATAGCGGTGCGAACTTCAAAAACACCTCTTTCGTTATCGTACTGCAAAAATGGATGACAATGTGCTCGTCATCTGTATTTCTCAAATCTCTTCATAGGCACTGGTATAAATTCAACACCCCTCTCCACCAATTCTGTTGCAGCTGCAGACCGTTCAACTAACCTCTCCGCCATCTGCTTGAACGACATCCGCACCATGGTTGTGACGGGCAATCCTCTTGCTGACTTTAATAGCCCGTTGAAGGACTCTGACACGTTTGTAGTAAGAATTTCCCATCGCCTGCCACCATCCACATGCAACGTCCACTTTTCAGGGTCATGTCGCATTAACCAACGATAGGCTGTCTCGTCTTCTTGCCTGATAGAATCCATATGCCTTCGGAATTTATGCTGTTGGTGGTCTGTTGCTGCCATCCACATCAAATCATGTAGATCCTTGTTGGGATGTGCCTTCTGGAAATTGGCCTTAAAGTGCCTCACACAGTAACGGTGGTATGCATAAGGTTTTTGCCATGCAGGCAAGTTCTCCACAGAACTTAATATACCACCGTGCCGATCAGATATTAGACAAATACCTGAACGCTATTTGACAACGTGCTCTTTCAGGTGGTTCAAAAACATCGTCCACGACTCTGTGCTTTCATTGGCACAAACAGCAAAAGCTAGAGGAAATATCTGTCCATTAGCATCCACTGCCACGGCTATCAATAGCTTGATATCGTACTTTTCATAAACATGAGTTCCGTCTATGGATATTACGGGCAAAACCATCAATTACTGGATTAAACGCCCAGAACACGTAATTGAATATGTATTCTGGTGTTCCCGGACTCTGCTCAAGCTTCCATTCAACAACTGTCTCGGGGTTAAAGTGCTGCAGTGCGGCCATGTACTTTGGCAGAGATGCAAATGACTTATCCCAATTACCGTAGACAATTTCAAATGCTCGTTTGCGCCCGAGAAATGCCTTTCTTTTCGTAATGGTATGGCATTATTCCTGGTGGACTGATGTAATGCACTCTTTGATTGTATACCTTATGGATGCTTCGAGGTGAGGAATAAGTACAAGAGATATCAAGTCAATATCCAAGTTTAAGTGATTACCGTTGAATGTGTCCATTTCGCATGTGTGGGTGGGAATATATTTACCCACTTTCCACATATCTGTCTTCTTCTTGGTCACACGCAACATCCAATTACATGGCCAAAACCACCTGCGGCAAACAACCTTGTATACCATCGGATTTGACTCCCATACCTGCATCTCACGACACTCTTTTACGTTGTGCATTTTACAAGTCCTGCTTAGGCGTGCTTTATCAGGAAAAAGCATCCCCTTTGCAAGCATCGTTGGTCTAGACTCATCCCACATTGCTGTCCGGATTTCATCAAAATCCCTTGTGAGAGCTTCCACATCCGGCACGGTTGGCAAGTTATCAATGTAAGGAATCTCCCTTGAATGAAACGGCACTTCGGACTCGTACACTCTTCGTCTAGGTGGGTCTCTCTTCAAATCAGGTCCTTCCTCCTCATCCTGTTCATCACCATCCTCAAGAAAAAATGGTGTCTCGTCTCCGGATTCATCGGCATTGTTATCGTAATCACTGTTCTGTTCCTCACTCTGTGCATCTGCCAGATCCCGGTGTAATACGTCATTTTCTGTCAATTGAGTGAGTACAGGTGGTTCAACTTGCTCGTTTTCACTGCACAACCAACAAAAATATTAGCTACTGAATTAATAAATGATGTCCATATGGTTTTATATCACTTCACTTACAAGTCGTAATGTGATGAAATTCCATGATGGACGTTTTCAATTAGGTGATGACTACCGGATGGGCCACTTGTAAAATTCATATCCGGCCAGTACCCCCTATTAAATATATGAGCGTTAATACAAATTCAAGTACGCCAAAAATATACATAATTAACACAAATGAAAATTAAAGCTTACCACTCGTCTAGTGAATTATGGAAAGCAGGGTATAAATTATTTTCTCGTTGCTCATTCGCCGCCGGTGATAAGTTTAAATCAATGAAAACTCTTTCATCTGGAGCCTGTCCGGCAAAAACTGCTCCATAATAACCACCCGATGACTGAGGGTTATCTCTGCTACGCACAACCTCGTTTTTGGGAACGTCTTCGACCTTCACGTACATCTCCAACATTGTGATTACAAGAAATTCCCGACATTCGTCCGGAGTCCTCAAAAAATCACTCAAAGTTTCATCATCGTCGATGTTAAATTCCGAGTAAAAAACAACCCCCTGCGGAGTGACGGAATACGGATATCTTTCGGTTACTTTAACTATAACTGAACGTTTTCTCATACTCAGTTTTTTGCATAATAACGATATCAATTTATCGTACTTTATTGTAAGTGGTAATTTAACATGATATTGAGCAGGTAAACTGTAGCCCACAGAATTATTCTCCATCACAACCTCACCCCCCCAATATAATGAAACTCTTATTCTACGCTCTTCAGACATAATGAAAAACTGTTGGAGAATTTAAGAACAATAAACGTTTCAACAAGAGTTAACAAATTTTTTTGGATGAATTTCTATATAATCCTAACCTCTTTATATAGGAAATGGCTAGCCGGATTTTTTCTTTATATGTATAGCGCCAAAAACGTTGGCACTATACGCTTTTGAATTATTGAAGTCCGAAATTATTGGTGGGGCCAGGAAAATCTATTATAGCGCCACAATACCTGGCGCTATACATTAACAGTAACGGAACCGTTAATGTATAGCGCCAGGTATTGTGGCGTTATACCTGTAAATGTCAACTTTTTTATATATAGCGCCACAATACCTGGCGCTATACATTAACAGTAACGGAACCGTTAATGTATAGCGTCAGGTATTGTGGCGCTATACTGTAAAAATGTAACTTTTTTTTTACCACCTAATTGTATAATTTGAGTAAAAAAAACCACATTTTGGTTCCGGACTCATTCAAGAAAACATGTTTCATGATATATATGGGAACATGACTATAAGCATAAAACCGTAGAGCCAACTGAGAAGTCTTCCCTGCAAATCAAGCACATCTCCAAAATATTTGAACCCTCACTTACAAATTTCATCTTTTGCAATCCTAAATCCTTCTGCAAAGCATCAATCTTTTCGAGTCGTGAACCGATAACTCCTTGAGGCCTTTTCCGTGCCTGAATAATGTGGTCTGGTTCAATATTCTTAAGCTTATTCAAGAATTCTATTTGGGGTAGATGAGTGACCTTCAAAATTTCCAAATTCATAAAGCTATGAACTTTGTCATTAGGCGAAGCTGGAGAATCAACATGTCCTTGTTTTCCAAAATGGCAGTTATCTCAACTTTACCATATTGTTTTGTGTCTCTCCAATTTAGCTTATCCTCCAAGGAAAAGGGGACATTCATCAGGTAGATAATTTTCGACATAATATCAGGAGCATCGTCCGAGAAGATTTCATCGTATGGAATCCAAAATATGAGCTCGGTTTTGTGGTCAAGTATATGATTTTTACCAGGACTAGTAGAAAGTGATGACGAAGGACGTAAGCGAAACTTTAAGAGGCAAACCAATCTTGTCAAGAGAGGTTTTGTTGAGGTGAAGCGTACACTTCTTTTGTTGTCTAAGCATGTAAGTAGTGGATTTTGAAGCTGTCACGCACACATAAGAATTTTTTGCAAAATTAGACCATTGCCTTAGTGGTGTTGTTCCTGCAATCGCAACCGACATATTTCTTTGAGTGAGTACTGGTTTTGGAAAGGAATTTGTTGTTTCTTGAATTGTATTCTGGAGCGGGATTGGTTTGAAGTTGAAGATGTATAGTGGTTGATTAATGTATTTGTATGCACTTTTATAGTATAATCATAATAATTAGGATTTTGAGTCCGAGAAGAAGTAGGAAAATTATGAAAGTGTGTGCCCTACATTGCTTACATACCAAAAAGGCTCTATGTTGCAAGACCATAGTCACTATGATTTTGACTCCGAGAAGAACTAGGGAAACATGGGACCTACGTTTCATACTTACCAAAATGGTAATTCTCATTTACTTTTGAGTCCGAGACCAACTACGAAAACAAGTAATGCTTGGGCTCTGCGTAGTTATTAATTTCCAAAAGGACAGGACACTGACGCGTTTAAATAAATAGAAGCCTCACTTTTTTTTGCCAAAAAACAATACATTTCCTATTATGGGGTATATAGGGCGGGTTGATTCGAATAACCAAATTAATTATGTCGGGTTATTAAAAGTAAAGACCAAAACAAACCAATAAAAGTCTGATTTTTTTAATCTCGTTTTTTCTCGAATTTTTCGAGCTCTTTTTTTCATAAAGTCTTCATAGCATAAAACATACAATTTGTGCTCCAAATATTTTTTTAAATTTTAGTAAGACAAAACTATATAAGGTATTTTTCAAGATAATAACATAAAATATGAGATAAGCTATGGCATTGTACGAAAATATTCAACAATAAAGATAATAAAATCGCATAATAAATATAATTAATAAGTCATAATGAAAATAAACATAATCTAAAACTACTAAGTTGTAAAATAAGTATGACTAATAAGTACTATTATTACATAACTAAACACTAAAAAGAATAAGTTATACATTTTATCTAAACCATGAAAATAAAAAATAAAAAATAGATATCCAAGACTATTCCATTCTAGTACATTTAAATTGAATGTCTTTTGTTAGCATTAATATAATTTGATTTTGGTTTGGAATTTCTTTGAGTTACTAATATTTGTGAACTATAAAACTTATTGGAGCATTCAAAAATTATAAGTCCAAGCTTGAAATAATACGTTAAAAGATAAAACTATGAAAAAATTTAAGAAATATTTATAAATTACGCTATAATAAATATTTTTATGTATTAAATATATTAAAAACTTCTATACATGTAATTTTGGGTTAGTTTGATTTCGGTTTTACTTTTTTTAGTTAAAACCAAACAAATCAATTATGGTCGAATTTTTTTCCTAACACCAAACCAAATCAAACCGAACCATAGTCGAGTTTTTTTTCTCGATTTGATTCGAATTATCAATTTTGTGCGGTTTGTCGATTTCCTTTGTACACCCTACTTCCTACGGTGGAATTAAAGATCAAGAATATCTCAATCTTAGTACAAACTTGGTATGATATTGTGTAGTAATTTTCTATATACGGTCTTGACTTTTATCCCACATGTGCACTGTATATGCACACATACTTACGGATCGTGGAAGATTGGGCAAGATGCAAGTGAATATTACATTTTATTGCACCAATTATTCAGTAATTAATTTACTTTCTTCCTTTATGGAAAATTAGATCTATTGCATACAATGTATATGAATTAAGTTTTTCTAATGGTTTAAGTTGTTATGAATAAAAGTTGCGAAAAAAAGAAGTTAAGAAAGAAAAAAAAACAAATAATTTTTTTTAAAAAAATTGCTAGTATGATAGAGAGGAAGCTGGGAAGAAACTAATAAAATATTCGACTAATAATTTATTTTCAAGGATGATAAATATTAAGTGGGACCAAGAAGAATTACCTAGTTCTTGATAAGCCAATCTGAGATTATAAGATCATTTACAACAGTATATCCTGCTAAACTAAGATACTTAACAAATTTGTTACCACTTGAAATGTCAGCATCAGAAATTCCAGAAAAAAGTAGCCAACCTTGACAATAATCAGCATTATTGGCAGCTATTGAAAATTCAAAACTTGCTACATCATATAACTTATGTTTTTCAACATTAACCAAAGCACTCTTGTATAAACCTATTATTTGACCATACAAGTTGAGACATTGACCAAGAGCTGACTTTGATTCGACTCCTGTAATATTTCCTTTAAGCTTCTCTCCAATGTATATTTGTGTTCTTGTTGCGTTTATTAGTCCTGTTTCGATGATTGATAGCGTTAGTCGCAGCAAATCCTCTGCTGATATGATCAAAGGACTTGATTTCAAAACGTCTAAACAGAAGGAAGAATTCCAATCTGTTGAACCCCAAGCACAAGCCTTGTCGAGCAATTTTGGAGAATCTGGCTTTGATGTAGCACAAAAGAATGCCAAAATAAATATTGCAAGAATTGAAACATTGATTGATGAAGACATTCTTGTTGTGAAGGTAAAAATTTAGAGAGGAGAAAAAAATAACAAATTTTCAACGAGGGAGTGGAAGGGTATGAAGTTTCAACACAAAGTTATGAATTGTGTTTGATATTTTGGGATGATGGCTTGATTAAATAATTGTTTGGTATGCTCATTTATTAATATAATTAATAGATAGTTCACAATTTAAGTGTGCCTAATTGCAAAGAAGGTAAAGAATTTATTTGTATGGATTCAACCATATAAAGAACACTGTATTTGGATGGATTAATGGATTTGGATCATTTACATTCCTGCTAATGAATTATGTAATAACTAGTGAATTTCTCGCGCTTTACGCGTTGTGTAAAGACATTAATGAATTGGCAAAATAATTTTCTATAAATATAGTTGATATATAAGAGATAAAAATTTCATATATGTATATTTTACAAAATAATTCTCGTAAAATGATGGAAATACTAAAAAAATGTGCATGCCTAGCGCCTTCTAATCCGTATATTAAAGAGATATAGACTTTTTCCTTCTTAAAATAAGGCAATTTTAGCAGTATTTTTTTGAAGGATTTGTTTCAAAGTATCCAACATAACTTTTAGTACTACAAAAACTCAACTTAACTTTTAGCACTATGAAAATGAGCCTTTAGTTTTATATAGTTGCTGGAATTTTAATTTTTTCTGATATTTGTACACACTCACAAATATTAACAGTGAATTGTTCCGCTACAGTTAATATATGTTGAATTGCTCTGTTGACAAAAATAAATTCACTAAATTTTAGCGGACTTTAAAAAAGCGTTTAAAGCACTACACTACATAGTCATTTCTAACCTTCAATCACTATAATAAAACATACTATATGTTTCCAATCCATTAATAAACACAATGAAATAGTAAATAAACAATATAATTCTATTAAATATTTTATTATAATATGCATAGGTGAAAATCTAAAAATGAAAATAATATAAAATACTTTTCAAGAATTTGTATTTTCTTCTTTCTATAAATGTGTTTACTTGATCTTTTTTTGTCTTATTATAAAAATGGTTTAGTAGTTTAAATGAGAGATAATAGAGAGGGTGACAAAATTTACAGAGGAAATGTATTTAAAATACTCTATTGTAAGAGAATATATGCCCTCTATCAAAATAAATAAATGTATGTTACTTCAAACATCTATTTTATGAAAATGCTTAGTGATCTAAAACCTCTAAGAAACACACAGAATACCAAAAATAGAAGCATATGAAAAAAAAATGAATATGAAATAATAAAACAGAAAAATATTTTTAAAAAATAATAAAATAAGGAATTAGAAAAACAAAGTAGAAAAAAATAATGATTACACCAATTTTCAGATTTGCTTTGTTTTCAGATTTGCTACTCTGTTGCTTCTCTTTATCAATTTTACTTCTTTCTTCTTCTTTTTTTTTATTTAAGGGGAAGGGAAAACGATGAAGGTTCGATTTTCCTTATCTTGCTTTACTTCCTTGTGAAGTAGTCCTTTTTTCTTCTTTAATATTTTTTCCTTGTTTTTCTTTCGGCCGATAGATCGATGTTCTTCTTCCCTTCAGTAACATCGGAACAACATATTCTCTCAAATAACAAGACAAATTCCTCGTTGTCCCCGTCCATTGTTTTCTTCAGATATGTCCGCTTTGCACACGGTGCACTATAAATTGAACATTATTTTTTCATAAGTTCAGTCGAAACAAAAAATAAATATTTTCATGCACATGTATAGATTTATTCGATTTCATTAAACAGATGGCAAAAAAAATTCGGTTTTCCTAAAATGCTCTTGAAATTCAAATCAAAGAGAAGGTGAAATGAATAAGCGAATTTGAAATGCATTTTCTTTATATGTTTCTTTTTCTATTCATTTTCCTTTTCCAATTTTTTCTTTCCATTCATATTCTTTAATAGTCCTCTCCATTACTCATCCCCTAAAATCTAAATAAGCTCTATCCTCCTAACTTGTTCTTTTCATCCTTTTTCTACCGATACTTTCTAGTACTTTAGTTTTCTTTCCTTTGTCTCTCCTTCATCTTTTCTACGGTTACACTAAAAGCACAAATATTTTGCCTCTGAATTTTCCTTTTCTCCTAATTCTCTCAAAAGAATTGCTTCTTCTGGGTCAAGAAATGCATGCCTCACCGAACTCGATCTTAGTTCTTGTTCTTTTTTTCTACCAGCATATCAGAAAAAAATTATCCTTTCACATAGTTAATATGGAGTAAATATCTGACAAAACACTTCAAACTTATGATGTTAACATGTAAAATTGTAAATCATAAACCATGACAACTCCAATATATAATGACATTTATTTTGCTCAATTATAGTAAAGTGTATCTTTGAGGGATAACTAAAAAATCTGGGAATACTTTTAGAGGAGTTGACTTTATTTCTTTTACGTCAATTTACTGTATCAAAAATATATCTATACGCAATAAAATGTGTTCTTTAATGTGAAGAAAATTGAAAAGGTTAGTCGGAATACCAGTTACAAAAAATCATGTTCTTGCCAGTCTTGCATTGTGAATCATCATGACTCGAATTCCTTCTTTTGTTGAGCAAATCCTGTCATGAATTGTATCCTAAAAAAAAAAAAAAACTCCATTACTACTTAATTCAACAAACAGCCTTTACTAATTCTTGCTCTGCTCCTTGGATCCTTCTTTCATTGATGTTGTGCATCGTTGTATATGTATTGTAAGGTACTGTTTCTGTAAATGTTGAGTGTGTGTGAAATTGTGTGTAAGAAATGTTGAGTTTTTGTTTAAGATGAAATAGTCTTAAAATTAGAGTGAATGGGAAATGGGATTTGGATTCGGATTTGGTCAAATGATCGATCGATTGATTAATTTTTTGGACCAAATTTATTTGTTAATAGTGAATATTAACGTGATATAATCCGTGTTTGTAACGGATGTTTTCCAATCCGTGTATTGTGTTGCAACACTAAGCAACAATGCAGCCTAGTGCACCTCCCACAATGGTGCAAGTGTTCCTCCCACCAAGCAAGTGTATATACCACCATGTAAGTGCTTTCTCCATGATCTAGTGCTTGTTGCACCATGGAAGGGGCGGATTTCTCTCAAATAACTGCTATAAATAGAGCATAAGTTGGAGAGAAAGAAGAACACATCGAAAAAAAACCACTTGAAACACTCTGTATACACTTAATATACACTCTGTATACACTGGATATACACTCTTCATATACTGGATATACACTCTGTATACACTGCGTATACACTGGAAAAACGAATTGCAATTTGATATTCTCTTCAGTAAGAATTCAACATTGGCTATACTTTGCATTCCTTCCTCTCAGAATTTCCATTCGACTTCTGAGTTGTCCTCCTTATTCTGCATTGTTTTTAACTACAAACAAAGCATCCATAAGTGTGATTTGTTGCCGAACTTTGTGTTCGTTGAAACACTGGGGTTTGAAGTACCGCTACACCAGTGTGTAATTCGTTCTATCCTGGGAGGAAATAATCTATAACCTTGGGTACTAGGAGGGGATTAAATTCCTTAAGGAAACACTGTGAATTCAGTGGACTCGAATTAATTTCTGTTTTTTATTTATATTTACGTTTATAAGCTAACGTTCTAATTTCCAGAATCATTATTTACAAGTACAGAAGAACAATAAGAAAGAAGATCAAATAATTAAGAAGATTTATGGGAAGAAGAGAAAGCAAGGTTCTTTTGGCTTTAGGGAAAGCAAATGGATAATTTCAAGGAGAGAGGGAGTGTTTAGGCAAACGGATAATTGAAGAGGCCTGAGTCTCTCAAACGGCGTTTTAGATTTACTTAATAGACACATTAATTAATCATTATTTACAGGGAAGAATAAAAATAATGAAGGATAAAAGCAAAAAAACCAAGAAAAAGATAAATATAAAAGCCGGTCAAAGAGATGTCAACACTTTTTGGCCCTCTTTTATATAGACTAGCCTTAGTACCCTAACTCAATAAATAATTTTTTAAAAACAATTATATAAATGTTATTTAAAAAATATATTTTAGTTATACATAAAGGTTAAACTCTAGAAATTGCAAAATATTCATCCTATATTGCAAATTCAATAAAAAAAAAAGAAACTATGTCTCATAGAGTCATCAATCATCATCCAATTATATCCGGTACTTAAATTTTGTTCCAGTTTTATAATTATATTAGCTTAATTTCACAAGTTATTATACTTCCTTGTTATTTTCAGGAAGAACACATCACTCTTAAAGATGTAAGAGCTTTTCTGAAAATATTTTTATCAAATTTTTCCAAGAAGACAAAAATAGAATTAGCTATACTTATATTATGATTTTAATTTTTTTTTTGTAATAACAAAAACGGAAGAACAGAATCTTGTGTCTTTTTAATTTATTTTTCGTAAAAGGTCACAATATTACCCTTGCCTTGCAGTGAGGTTTTAGTTACTAAAATAAAAAAGAATAATGATTAATGATGACTCAATTTGAATAAATTTTATTTTCTATTATTTCATTATCATTTGTTCAAATTTGCATATTAACCAAGTTAACTCTTAATACTATACTACAACTGATTTTGCTCTATTTCTCTAATTTCTTTCATCACCGGTAATCTTTTCGAGGAAACAAATTTATGGTCCTTAAAATTTGAGCCAGCGTGAAAAATAATTTTAGGTTTATAATTTGGAAAGAATAGATTGGATTCTTTTGCTAATTAAATAACTTTAATACTTAAATATTTATTCTTAATATTAAGAAATAATTTATTTTTGTTGATTCAAATTCTTAATATTAGCTTATTGAATTTTAAATATTTTTGTGTAATTAAATGTTTTTAATAAGATTATTTTATTTTAAAATGATCAAAGAATCACATTTTTGCACTTTGTATTTACTGAAGCATTAGTGTTATTGACTTTTGCCAATCATTTTTTTCTCTCTCTTTCTTTTTTTGTATTAATAAAGATATTTCATATTTATTTATTCTAATTGTTAAGCGTATTTTTTAAATACATAGCTATATTTAAATATAATTACAATTATATATATATATATATATATATATATATATATATATATATATATATATATATTATAATTTATAATTATATCAAGGAAAAGAATACGGAAAAAAAGTTTGGTAAACTTTTATTAATTATTTTGCTCATGTTATCGGCATGGTAATGTTGCGCTCTGAATAAAATATATAGTACATTGTCATTATTTGATTAATATAATTATTTCTCCAATTTCTTATTTATGGAATCGTTTGGTTCAATCCTATATTTTAGTAGAAGTAAATTGAAGATGAAAGGAAACTTTATTAAGCGTAATATGTTGATGAGTTTTAAATTCCTAGATATTAGGATTTTAACTTAATTCAAATAAGGAAAAGTTTAATAGCTAAAATTTTGATTTATTTCAAAATCTTAAATATTAAGTGAATAATTAAATGACAATTTTATCTAATGTAAAATTTGTTTTTAAAGAATAAAAAAGGCGAACGACATTTCGCTAAGGACCTTCGTGCTTTTAATATAGTATAGATAGATATAAATGGGTTTCAAAATTAAGAGGTAATATAACTGCACATTGTTTTATCCAGACTTCAAATGTCCAATCAATTTCATTTTATTTCCACAATTGTGTCGTTAGTGAACAGTGATATGAAGTTGAAAAGATGGCAGAAGATTTAAGAGAAGAAGCCAACTGATACCCCAAAAATGGTGAAAACAAGGAGAAGTAAAATGAGTAAGAACCATCTCTATTTAAATTAACAGAGGCATCAGGTCTACACAAAACAAACCAGTTCACAGTCCCCCAATTGAACAGAATAAGCAGCAGCAGCAAGCCAAAACAGGGCATTTCCTTGTCATTCAAAAAATTACACACGCCTGTTCACTAATTTTCCCAAAAGAATATTTATATCAGTCTAGTATCCAGTGGTGAATGAGAATGTGAAAAGGACATAATGTATTACAGATTTAACCTACAGGAGTAAGTTACAACTGCAGCCCAATGATATATCCATTGGCGTCAACTGTACAACATCATTAAATCATTGATAAGGCTCCCGCGAAGCAGTGTGGCTCCTGCTCTCGGGGACGTTGGTTTTCGTGCCAAGGACCTCTGATGCAATTTCCCAGCTCCCGCTTCTCCTTCCCCAGCTTGAGTGACGTGTGTCTGATTGCACGTTGGGAGCTCGCCTATCTGACCCATGAACTGAATCAGCCTCAGACGAATTATGATAGGGCACATCACTCCCTCGGCTACGTATATCTGCTTCAATATCTTCAATATTATGACGCTGTGAGATCTTTAGAAGGTCTCCACCAATATCGAGATCATCTTCTACCTTCACTCGATGATCCTCACCCATTTCAACTTCAGCTTCCCTGGTAGTAGGCAAAGGCGGTCGTGGTTCTTCCTCTTGTACATAAGCTCGGAAGTTGTTCCGTGACGGTTTTACTTTTGTGCAAAATACTTCCATGAAGTTGTTCAAACAACCAAGGTCATAGACATTGATCCTGTTTTCTGCTCTATACCGGAAATTCTCATAGGTCGTCTGAGAGAGGACAAGGTTAAACACTAGTGAGAATGCAAAGACTGCTGCATATCTAGAACAGCGCAAGAAGAAAATTTCTTGTCGACATGATAGTAAAGCGGATCTCCCAGAAAGACACCTTGTCGAAAAGCTATTTACTTTAACTAACTACATAGACAATGCTTGACTAATGCACGAATATCCAACCAATATGGGTTTGCTGTTTTGAATGAATAGAAGGAAAGAAAAGCAAGTGCATTTTATAAGATAACTATATTGCTTACTGTTTCTCACCATTCTTTCCTTTCTATCCTAAATCCGACCATCCCAAAACCTTCATAAGAACTAACTGCAACTATTAAACATAAATGCAAAGGAACAACTTGAAATGAAAAGGAAGACATAAAACACCAACCTGACCCTACCCTCCCGCAACAGTACATTAAAAAGCAAAAGCAATTATGGGAACAGAGAAAGTAAGTACATTAGGCTCCTCATCTTTTACTTGCTTGACAAGGTCAGCAAAAAGGAATCAAAAGCTTCCAATCATATTCTGCTCAAAAAAACAAAGCAGCATATTCATGGGCCCAACAAAGGTTTAAAAGCAGAAGAAGGCAAAATCACAAGAAGCATGGCCTATGGAATGCACCACATATGATGTGTTCATGCCCTATCTTGAAGCACAATTAGCATCAAATTTCTCTTAACCTCTATAACAAGATTGAACTTAGAATCAAATGTCCTATCATGACTACAAGATAAAGCAACTGACCTGATTGGTACTTATTAGATACAAGTGAAAGCCGGTGAGCCCACCAACAAACCACAGGGAAATAAAACAATAAGCCATTAGAATGACAGATGCTGGCGACTCTTTCATTGCCTTCCAGACTGTGCCTTGATCATTATTCATTAGCACCTTGATGTACAGAGCACATATTGCAAACACATAGATGCACAGCAGCATAGCAGAAGAGACAAAGCAGAAGAAAAAACGGTAGTTGCGCTGCACGATAAAATGAGAGCTGTCAAGAGTAACCCAATAGATCCAAAAATCAAGGAAATTTCATAGAACCAATTTAGATAGTACAATACCCTACCAATCCAATGCACTGGCCCACCCATGGGCAGTGGTGATCAAATCGCTCCACGCAATTGTTACAGATGGAACAGTGCGAACATCGTGGAGGGCGATATAACATACAGGTATCACAGTATTTCACTCTCACTGGCATCCCATTAACAGTTACTTCTTTTGTTCGGGGAAATTGAAGGCTAGGCGTTTGTCTTCCACCAATCTCTACTGATGCAGAAGTGTCATAACGGAATTCTTCCTCTGGCGGATGAGAATTACGTGGAACAATACCTGGATCTCTAGCTGATGTAAGAAGCAGCAGCACCAATACCTGCCAAAACCAATTCAGGGATCCGCTAAGCCACAGCTTGTGAGTTGATTCATTTCTCCTCTACACTATTTCGGACGATCAAAAAGTGATACCCATATAGAGAGGTGATACCAGTACATAGTTCGACATAGATAGAAGCAAATAGAACAAATTATCGGGCAACTATTTTCAGAAGTACTACCTTCAGCTAAATCTTTCCAAAAAAATAAAGATAAAACAAGTAACTTCAATCAAATTCTAAAAGTTTCACTAACAAAAGCTGAGAGCTGACAAAACATATCCATACGTGCACGAGATTTTGGAATGTTCAGTAGTGTCTAACTAGTAAAATAGTGCAACTACCAACAGTCCAAACTAAGATGAAAATTAAGATTATCCAATTATTGGTCATCTATAATATAAGATATTAAAAGCATTCGTTATTGCCTCCTCCTTCTTCGGTAATCAAGTCTGAAGAACATGAGTAAACAGAAAAAGACTGGAAAATATGTATCCAAGTGATCAGGGAAAATAGAAATTCCACACCAAGTACCATGAAATTTAACCAGCAATTTTACTGCTCTTGGCACTACAGTTAATATCCCCACCCACCAAAAACTCAACCTGAAAAGATATTAGCAAAGCCTAATTATGTAACTGTTACATTTATGTGTACAAATGAAAAAATCAAAGCTAATAAATAATCAGGAGAATGAAAAAACAACTGCACATACAAAGGGACAAACAAATCCTAGACACGAATGCTAACGTATCCATGAACAAAATGAAATGCAGCAACTGGCCACTAGCTAAAAACCACAAGAATTCAAAGTAAAACAAACTTGTCACACTATTTTAACCATATTGGTGACAGAAGTAACATGCAATTATTCTCAAGAGTCAAGCAAGGGGTTAATGAACTTACATGGATAGTGAAAATAATTGCTACTGCCAAAATAGCATATCCTGCATTGTACGATGAAAACTCATGGCGCAGATGCCTTGCGACAAAAACACAGAAAACAGTGACGGGTACTATGATAAGCAATAAGGTTATAAGCAATGACTTTGCATCTGGCCCAAAAATCAACCTGCCACCAAGAAAAAAATACTGCAGAAGAAAGGAAATGAGTAAAAAACAAAGAAGATAAATCAGAAGTAAAAAGTATAGCATGGCATGCTACTGCTGATTTGTTATAGCAACAGATGAACAATTACGCTGTTGTTGCTGCAAAATGAAAATATTGAGAAAGGACTTATCTAAATTCACAAGAATAGTTGGGAGATCAAGAGACAGTTTCAAGGGGAAGAAACGAAGAATTTCTCTTCATCGCAATCATCAGTGCAAGTGCAAAAATTTCTATTGGTACTGTCAGTGTTCTGTTGGCAATCTTCTCCACTTACTTTTCTTATTTCAAGACCCCTCCTCTTTGTTTAGAACAATCTAGATGTGGCTATGATCATGATTTCATACTCAATGATGTTAGAGTTATACATATATTATCTAAAGACAGAGATCTCTAATTGAATGGCCCAAGAGGATTTTACTGGAAAAAAAAGCCAATACAAGGGGACTTTAGGCCCCAGAAGTCAATGGCCCAGTGTACAAGGGCCCCTGTACAAAGAAGCTATATACGAGGAAAACAGCCTGATCGAGTACATCCATACTTTACAACAGTGATTTTTATACAGAGGCTTCCCCTTTTTATGAGGGGCTTCCGCTGCTTTTACAAGGATCCTCCCTACTTTTGCAATGTCCAATACTAGCTGAGCGCTTGGATTTTAACACGACCAATACTTGATTATCAAAATAAGCCCAGAAAAAAACTAATGGGCCAATGGTGAGCCGATCGTGAAATTAAACACTCTCTTTCAGTTTTTTTTTTTTTTTTTGATAAGTACACTTGAGGTTAGTTTTACGAATAAAAAATCTTTAGTATTCGAATTTCAAATGCTACTATGCCCAATCAAGTCTTTCAAGAGTGCCAGGAAGGAAGACAACTACCTTTTACTTTTCAATTCTAAATCAATGAAACTCCTCCAGGTAAGGGCACTCACAACCAGAACACAGTTTATCAAGAAGAGGAAAAAATCCACACTAGGGTGATTAATGAATAATTTATTAGCAATTCCCTCAGAGTAACACCTAACTCTCTTCCTAATCCCTCTATCATTGCTAGTAATATCTAATCATTTTACTAACTCTACATCTCCACCGATTGTTTTCTCCTATTTATTGTTTTTGGTTTCTCTTTTTCCGGGAGGATAAGTAAATTACCATTAAAGCATACAATGAAGACGTAACACCCTACTGTGATACAGATTTCGTGATCTTGTTATCATCAACCTGTCTTCCCCATTTCCAGATCATCTCAAGCTATACCAATGCCTTCCTTTTCTTTTTCCTTTTGTTTCTTGGGTGAAAGTGTATTATCTATTCTTTAATATTTGATACTTCGATGATAAATCTCTTAAACTATCTTAGGTCAATACCTTGATTGTTATCAGGAATACTTATTTGTACAATAAAATAAATATATAGAAAACAATTGAATATGTAGAGAATTGTCAAACAAAAGGTCTCCAACACATTGAGCACACTGTCCACTATAACCAACACCATTAGAAGTGCGGAAGTCTACTACGACTAACAGCAGAAAAACTTAACAATAAATTAACCTTCAAACACTAAATGACAACCAATTAAAGGAAATGTTTAAGGGCAAGAACAATTGTCTAACGTACAGTCCCTCCAGGACTCAGCATCTTTACCTACATCTTTAAAGCAGCATATAGACTGCCAGGATATTCTTCCTTTTTTTTTCTCTCCTTTTTTTCCTTTTTCAACTTTGTTGTAGGGGTGGGGGAAGGATGTGGCAGAGTGGAAGTACTCAATACTTGGGCAAAATATCAACAGCGCCACAAATTCAAATTCACTACATTTGTTAGTCCCTCTATAGAGGCTTCATTTAAAAAAATCTAGCCCTTCATATATCTGCTTGAACTACAATCCTTAAGATTACTGATTAACAACATCTCCATCATAAAAATGATTAAGTAGCTATGCACTCAAACTCAGTGAATAAACTTCCCTTGAAAAATTAGTCTTCTAATACTATTATATCCCTACATATTCGATAAAAGCCAAGAGTCCTCACTGATACCTAAAGCACATATACTTTTGAAATGATACTATGTTTTGATCCATATTTCCAAAGAGAATAAAATTTGAGTACAATGTGCTTCATCTCTTTTTCAATAAACCGAGAAAATCTGAAAAATCCAAGGAGAAGTTGTCAAAGCACCCTTTCTTCATGGTGCTTAATGAAATTCGTCAGCTATTAGCACAAAGGTAACTATAGCTAGTTGGGGCCCCTCAAATCATCGAAGTTTGCTGTTTTTGTCTCTTTGAGTGGCCAGTGTATAAACTAAAAAAAATTTACTCCTTGATAATCGAGAAATTCCTGAGGACCCACACGATTTGAAATTTGGTGGACAATGGGCTGGCACCTCTACCCTTCTCTACTTAGATACCAAGCTTTTCTCTGCGGCAAGGTTCGAATCTGTGACATGTGTGTAACCACACATCAAGGGCTGCACTTTTACCACCAGGCCAAAGCCCTAGGGGCTGTAGATTAAGGATTTATTGCTTACAACTTGGAAAATATATACTTTTTTAAGAAATAAAATTTGCCTCATATAATAAACTAGCGTGCTTCTGGTTTTTTAATCTACGCCATCTTCCTTACAGGTTCGACCCTACTCCTATGTGACATGTGCCTAACCACACATCAAGGGCTGCACTTTTACTACCCGGCCAAAGCCCTAGGGGCTGTAGATTTAGAATTTATTACTTAGAACTTGGAAAATATATTTTTTTTAAGAAATAAAATTTTCCTCATATACTAAACTAGCGTGCTTCTGGTTTTTATCTACGCCATCTTCTTTACAGGTTTGTCCCTACTCCTCTGTCTCAAAATTTTATACTCAGTATTTCATCATTTGCTGCCTATTCCTGAAAATTTTAGGTACTTGAATCACATGACCATTGAGCAATTGCTTAGAAATTATATACAGCCCTCTTTCCGCTCCAGATTCAAAAAAGGTTCTGAAATCAAATCCATATGGGACGATGGTAAAAAAAAAAAAAAAAAAAAAAAGCAAAAACTTCTCAACAGAAAAGGTGACAACTTCAACAAGATGATAACATTATTATTCGCCCAAGAAGACAATAACCACGTGAACCATAGGAAAGAGTTCAAATTCTTAAAAAGACTGTGCTTTCTGATCTAGGACCAAAGGCAGCTCAGCATCCTACAAGATGAGAGGAATATGGGCACTTTGGTTTGCTCATCTAATTAAAATTTGCTTATGAGAGAGTCTAAATTGAAAAAAAATAGTTGTAACAGCCACAAACCAACTTATAAGGAAATGTTAATTAACCAAACCACCAAATAAGAGAGTTACGGAATAGAGAATTTAGTAGGAAAAGGAGCCAATACATGCTTCGAACTATATCCAAAAAACAGTAATGTTACTTCTTAGATCAAATATCATACACCCACTAGCCCGTAACTCAGTTTATTTTAATGTATAATAACACCTGAAAGGTCAAAAGAATATGCTAACAGTATCCTCATTGATGTAACAGCTGACTCATTGCAATGAGGTATCAGCTACACAGTTATCTCGGTGTAGGACCTATTTGACTTCATGTTGATAACCAGTCTGCCAATATTTTTCTTGCATAGCCTCCAGAAAAATTGGCCAGTTCTTAAGACATTCACCATAGAAGGGGCAAATTCAAAATTGTGTAGGTGTAATATTTATTTTATTTTTTTGGCAAGGTAGAAGTAATACAATCTTTAGTTTTTCTTCTTTTGGGTTTCACAACTGGTGTCCAGTAGCTGCATTGGGGCCCGACTAAATATGGATTTGTGCCTGGAAGTCCCATATTGGGGGGTAAAGCGTTGTTTAACAAAGGCGAGTCCATACCCAGGGCTCGAACCCGAGACCTCTGGTTAAGGATGAAGGAGTACTTAGCACTCTATACCCAGAGCTCGAAAGTGCGCATATGTAAGTTATATCTAAACTTCAAACTAGAGTTTCAACATTGTATTTCAGATTTTTATGAATGTAAGAAACTAGCAGACACTTGTCTGGAAAACATCCCGAGAATTCCAAAACGCAAAGAATGCTGAGGAGTAACATTCTTTACAGTTCAGATCAAAACTTAAGACATTTCATAAGGCCATTAGAATAACTTAAAGCTGAATAAAGCAATAAAAATTCAATCTTTATGCACAAATTGGCAAAGTAACCATTACACACACTAGAAAATTATATACATTATACAGTAACAAAAATATTCTCCAAAACCCACTACACCAAACAATACCCAACTAAAAGTTCAACCAAAACCCAGGAAAAAAATTAAAGCACAACCACATAAAAAAACACCCACAAAAAAAGAGAAGCAAAATTTCTAATAATCAAAAGAAACAAAAGTAAAAAAGAAATTCTCACATTGCTTCCTTTCCAGACTTGGTACACGCGCTTTGCCATGTGGCACGCCTCAACCCCCACGTGCTACGGCCTCTCCTCAAACCTTAAGCTGGAACAGAGTCAAACACTTGAAACTTGAGATTGTTCATTATATGGTAAGCCAAATGCTCAAAAAAATTGAATTCCTTAAAGGGTTTTTCTGGGATTTTAATTTGGAATATGGGAAAGAACAGAATTTGGGGGTTGGGGTGGGATGGGGTTACGGGGGTATGGGGTATAAGGACGGAAGAAGGTGGTGGTGGTGGTGGTGGCGATTTTGGAGTTTTTCGTAAAAAGTCTCTTTTTTATGTTTCTGAAAGTGTTTTGTTTTTTTTAATTGGAATGTTTTGGGAAAGAAAAGGTTAAACGCTTTTTAAACTTTACAACTTTTTTTTTTAAATTGGAATGTTTTAATTTAATGTATTTAACTTTTCTCTCTCTTAGGTCACTATTTTGAGCAGTGACAAGATTTTCTGAATAGTTTCTTACTGTCATTTTTGGTCCTTGGATTTGTTTAAGATTTTGAACAGCCTAGCTGTATGTATGCTTCTTGTCATATTGAAGATGTTTTTAAAAAAAAAAAAACGTATTAACATTATAAAATAAACATAAAAAATAAAATAGTTAAATATAAATGTCTGGTAGAGCCTAGAGGAGAAAGAGTAATAGCAAGGAATATTCATGGCAAACAGAGCAACAAAAGGCATGCAAATGAATTGGATTTTACCATTAGCATCATGTTATTTACACAAAATTAATGGAAAATTATTTAGAAAGAAAATATACTTTGACTTCTTTTGATTGTTTTGATGTCCTCTTTTTAATTTCAATTCTAAGGATGATGTCCTCTTTTTAATTAAGACATGAAAGTACAAAAGCATTAACTAACATTCTAATAGATTCTAAACATACATGAACTTTGAAAATATAAATATTTATAGTAAATGAGATTGTATCAAATGTAAATTCTAGACGTTTGGCAAATAGAATGTTATCATGACTATAAGTCTATATGTCCAATATTTCTCCAAATAATATCTATAATGATTAAACAATAAGTGAAAATTTAGGTTGTAAGTGAAAAAAAATATTTTTTAACACATCATAAAAAGTCAATTATGTCAAAGAAATTGCTCTAACTTTTTTTTTTTGTAAATAAAAAATTTCATTACCAAAAGCATTATGTACAGTCAAAGATAAAAACCTATAGCTGAGAAACTATAGCACACAACTAGCTCAACTAACATCCACTCTTCCGACCTACTAATCAATACAAACTATACTAATCTGAATAATAATTCAGCTTCTGAAGCTCCTTAGTAAGTCTGCTCCTCTGAAATCCTCTGTAGAATACTTCTTATATGATTCTTCTGATAATGCTTTTGGGATCACCTTGTTTAGCGTGGAAAATCCTCTGATTTCCCTCAATCCAGAGGTGATAAACACATGCAGCCAAGGTCGTCCTATAGAGCTCCACAATTGAACTTCTTCCCTTAGCATTGACTTCAGCCCATCTCAATTCATCTGGCAATTCTTTGTCATTGCAAGAGCTTGTCCCACACCTGTGCAGATACATCACACCAGAAAAAAAAGGTGAGATATACGTTCAGCTTGAGAAGCACACATAGGAATTTGATTATCAACTGCTCCCCAGTGCATCCATCTATCCTTAGTAGGGAATCTACCAAAAGCTGTTAGTCTTAAGATGAATATCCATTTTTGAGATCCAAAGTTGTTACAGACCATTTTTCTCCATTGCACTTCAGGAAAATCAGCCCTCATCAGTTGATGGAAAATATTGTCATACATTTCAAATCTTCTTCAATAATCCCAGCTTGCTGAAGGTGACTTTGACTCTTCAAAATTTTTTGCACTACCCAAAAGGCTTGCTTTGGTGCAACTTCCCAAATCTGGCCTCCCTTGATGTAATAATTGTGAATCCATTTAACCCAAAGTTTATCTTTACGGAATTTGAGTTTGTTGCCAATCGCTCTATTTCCCTGCTTCAGAAGGAGTAACTCTTGTCAAATCCAAATGGCCGCCATATTAGCTTGAAAATCTCTCTATGCTCTTCGCTCTCGTCAGCTTGTTTTAGCAGGGAAAGCATGGAAAGGGACTAATTGCTCTAACTTTCGTAATAGAACAATGACCTCGAGAACCTTGGTGTGTTAAGAAAAGGTTGGTCGTTGATTAATGGTAGTAATGTTATGAATTACTCAATTTGAAGAAAAAACTTACAGACCAAAACTTATGTTTTTATGTCAGAAAATATTTTCAGTTAAAAATATTTGACTAAAAAAAATCACCACCTTGATTTATTATGTTGTTTATATAATGCATTCACCTATGAAAAGGTGTATGTAGGGGCGAAGACACAAGCCGACTTATGATTTCGGCCGAACTCAGTAGCTTCTGCTCAAACAGTATATTTGGTATTTTAAATCCATAAAATATGTATAAATATTAAATCTAGAACTCAGTCATTAACACTTGAAGTCGTGATCCCAAAATTCAGAACCCATAAGATTGAAATCCCAGCTCCGCCTCTTGATGTATGTCAGGACTCACACGTTTGTGTGCTCAATAATAGAGGCGTCTAGTGTTTAAGTGGAAAAGGGTAAAAACAATACATACATCATCGATTGAGTTTTAAAGCACGCTGCTAATTGATTCTCAAATATAGTTGTAGTCTCATATTTTTAAAAAAACATTCAAAGACAATTTGATAGAAACTAAGAGTCCACCAAACAGTGTAGAGAATCAGGTTCTCTATCTGTTCCCACAGCAAAAAAGACATAAAGTAAATAACACAAAATGTTTAAGTGAAAAATTCTTTACTCAATGGATTAAAAACCACGACCTACCAGTGTAGGATTTCCAACTTCACTAAATCGAGCAACTTCATTACAATCTAGGAATTAACCTCTTAATCACTCACCTCTTACAATAACTCTGTTGTAAACCCTTTGCAATAACTCTATTACAAAACAACAAACCTTGACTAACTCTAGTCAAGAAAATCAAAACAAAGAAGTTTGAAAGATGTCCTATAATAACACTTCTAGAAATTAGTATAGGATTATAAATAAAAAAACAAAATGACAAGACGCAACAAACCTAAGGACTTAAAGACATCTTCAATATTGGGATTTAGTCCTTGAGTTTGTAGCGGCTTTGTTCTTGAGAGAACCTTGAGAGCAGCGACGGCTAGCACTTGAGAGAATGTGATTTTTGGATTATTAAGTATTAGGTCAAACCTTGTAACATATTTTTTATATATGAGAGAGCATATGAGAATAGATAGGGACATTTCATCTTTTAGTTTGGCCTCTAGCAAGCAACAGATGTGCCATTGTACTGATGTCAGTTGGTACAGTGAGGCAGATTTTACAACTGTATAATTGATTGTACAATGACCATGAAACTTATCATATCTGGTTCCTCGAGAACATTTGACAAATTATCAAAACACGAAATAGCATAACTTATCAATTTTTCCTTTTTAGATGAGACAAATTTATAATTGATATCCCCCTAAGAACCAGATTCTCATTTGTTCCTCTTACGAATTAAACCTATAACAACATGTTAGCAACAATGTTCCCCCCGCGAATTAGACCCATCTTTCACGCATAACACAACATATCAATTCTACCCCTTTGACCTCCCTCCCCCTTGAACTTTCCCATTTTGGCATCATTGAAAAGAGTAACAAAAAAAGGCACAAGCAAAAAAAAAATCAGTAACATTAACTCATTGGCCACTTGGACAACATAACATGAACGACAAGTGAATTTTATTGCACAAATGTAGAGTAATTGCCCACAATGATTAATTACAATAAAATCACAGTATTTTCAACAACACAAAACATGATAATTAACAACCAAAGTACCAATGTCATAAAACGGCATGGATCAAAAGAAGATAAGAATTTTGAAGGAATTGGAGGGACTTAAAGAAATGGATCACTGAGCAAGAAGAAACTTAAGGGGCTAAGGCTTCGAGGAGCTTGTCCATCCTCTCATTTGAAGTCCTCTGATCAATGACCATCTGCTAATTCAAGTCCTCCACCTGTTTTCCTAAACTTGCATTCTCAGCCTTCAACTGACCATTTTCTTCTGCCAAGAGACTTGGTTTTGTGCCTTTCTAAGCGAGCTGAGACTTTAAGATGACATTTTCAGCCTGGATCCTGTGAATCTCAGCGGTTTCTTATTCTTGAGCATCAATCAAACTGGAAATAATGGAATTACTGCAAACTCCTCCCTTTTTCGGCACACACTCACACTCCACCAAAGTGCCCAAAGTAAACATTTGCTTCCTGGTCCCTATGGTTGCTTTTTCTAGCTTAACATCGAAATACTCAAAGACCCTGGTAATGAAGAACCCATATGAAAGAACATGCCTGCCATCATTTTTATTGGCAACTTTTATGATGTGCTCGATCATAAGATCTGGCAGGCTAATAGAAGTGAAGGTTGTCAATGCCTTAATAAGGATCAGATCAGAGATAGATGCAATGGATTTTCTTTCAGACCTAGGCAGCAGCACTTTGTTGACCATTTCAAACAGTAGTTGATATTCATTATTCAGGCTTAAGCTCCTTCCTATACAGTCTGAGCCCAGACATAGTTTCTTCCCTCTCGACAATGAGCTTCATGAACTTAGATGAAGTAGTTCCATCAACAATTCCTAACCTATCAGTTGGAACACCAAGGATCTCTCCGAGATTCTCCTCATCAAGAATGAACTTGTCATATTCACACACAAGCATAGTGTATCATCACCAATAATAAACATATTGGCGTAGAATTTTTTTACCCCATCTTCATACACTTTGGGACTTAGAGGAGCAAAGAGATGATTCCACTTTTGTAACTCAGCGATGTCATGAAGTTCCTTGATTCCCTGTATCTCAGCAATCTCAGGGTCAAAAACTCCACCTAGCAATACTTTTTGAGACCTGAGAGTCTCCTTCCCTCCAACTCAGAGAACTCAACCTTTGGTTTCTTTAAATAACCAGGTTCTTTACTTGCACTAACCTTCCTTTTTATGATAGGTCTTGTCTCCCCCTTCTCCTTCTCACTCTGCTCACCCTCCTCATCAGGAACCTCTCATTCAGTTGCCTTTCCTTTCTCCACTTTGCTCTTTTTGGAAATTTTTCTCACAGTAGGAGATTCCTCCACCTCGGTTTCCTCATCCTCCCTACCCACCACCTTAACATGTGGAACCTCTTCCTCATCAATTGTTCTAGTCTTCACTAACCTCCTCCTTTTCTTCAAAGAACTTTTCTCCTCACTTGCCTTCAAAGTAGTCTCAAGTTCGACACTTTTCTTTTGCCTAGTAGTATGCGGCTTGTAGGCAACATGTTTCTTTCCCTTTACACTAATTTTTGCCACTGGAACAGAGGCTCATGTAAGCATAGAGTTTAATCAAGATCATCCTCATAATCATCATCCTAAGAAGGACTGGAGAGACCCGGTCCCTTCTCGAAAAAGAGATATCCTAAAGGTACATCAATGGTCAAGATTACTTAGGGATTGACATTGATGTCCAGATTAACCCTTGAGGAACCTGTGTGCATCCTAAATAGGAGTAGTCTTGCGTACAGAAGATCCAGACTCTCCTTGGTTAGAGGGATGAGGTCCCTCATTCAGCTCCCCTTTATCGAGCACTTCCACCAGTTCCCTCTGACCCACCAGTTCCCCTTGAGTTCCTTCAGTACTTCCTCCAGCCCTCAAGGCTTCGACCAACCCAACCACAATTTATGTATCACTCTCAAGAATATTTTATAAGAGGAGTAGTATTACTTGATTTCACAGAGGTTTCTGCAACATTTTCCTTGACAACCTCAATGTCCTCTCCCTTTGACTCCTACAAGTCAAGAAAAGTCGATGTAGTAGCAACAACAACCAATTCCTATGTACCAACAACCTCAGTCACCTTGGTTTGACTGGTAACCTCTACATTGTCATCTTCCTCACTATTTTTTATGTGTTTAGAAGAAATTTTAACACGGACATTGTTTGCTCACTTTCGACAAAGTCGAGTTTCTCAGTAGGACCAGAGGTTGAGGGAGATGTTATAAATTTCTTAGGGGTTTGACTCTTGAGAGTCCTATGGGGACTATAAATAGTGGGTTTTGTGGGTGTGACAGTAAGGTTACGGTTTGTATAGATTGGGGCTTTTGGGGTGAGTCATTGGATTTCGATTCAGATAAAGTTGGGTTTTTTTATGGAGACAACATTAGATTCACGTCTAAGAGATTTTAAAAGGTGGATTATGAGTGAAACATGGTTGATTTTAGACAAGAAGATACAAGAATGAAGAATGTTCTGAGAAAGAGAGGAGATTTTTAAGCGTGGGTGAAGAGAGAGAGAGAGAGAGAAATAATTTTGATTTGGTGTAAAAGAAAAGAAATAGTTTTGGTATACGGGTAGGTTCATAAGGGGTGTATCATTTAGGACTTCAAATTTTAGAATAGAGGGCGAGAATTAATAACGTGGTACTCACAACAGTTTAAAAACCTATAAGTATTGAAGAGACTACTAACATGAGTCTAAGGAATCAGGTTCCTTGACTGTTTTTTAAAATTTAGGCAAAAACTCTAAGAAGTGCATTGTCATTTATACATGTTTTGTCCTGAAACTACCATGCGAGTATACCTGTAATAGTATAACATTGAGTTAGATGCCACAAAAAAAAATACTTTTTAGCATTGTACATCTCCTTCTTACATATCCAATCATTGAGGGAACTTGTGGAAAAGCAACTAGTTGAGCTTGATCAAGCCCAACTCCAAATGATTTCTTTCAAAGTGTTCTCTGCTCAACGCCTTGGTGAAGATGTCTGCTACATGATCCTTCATCTTGCAGAACTCCATACAAATCAGACCATTTTTAACATTATCCCTTAGGAATAGTGTCTAACATCAATGTGATAGGTCTTTTTGTATTGAACTGGATTATTTGCCATGTTAAGAGCACTCGTATTATCACACAATAAGGGCACGCAATCAATAAATATACCAAAATCCTCAAGTTATTGTTTGATCCATAACAGATAAGCACAATAAAAGCAGCAGCCATATACTCACCTTTAGCAGTAGAAAGTGCCACGAAATTATAGTTTTTTGTACCCCATGAGATCAAGAACGATCCCAGAAAATGTGTTATTCCAGATGTGCTCTTCCTATCCACTAGATATCCAGCATAATCAATATCAGCATATCCAACCAAGTTAAAATTATCTCCTGAAGGATAGAAGAGGACCAGGTCTAGAGTCCCTTTGAGATACCTCAATTTTTTTTATTTGTAGCCTTCAAGTGAGATTCCTTTGTGCTTGATTTGAACTTTGCACACAATCCAATACTAAAGACAATATCTGGTCCACTATACTTAAGTACATAAGAGACCCAATGATACCCTATACATAGTTTCATTGACAGGAGAATTAGCTTCATCCATGTTTAATCGAGTGACAGTGGCTATATGCGTATCAATGGTCTTAGCATTTTCCATCTCAACCCTCTTCAACAACTTCTTGATGTACTTTTGGTGACTGATTATAGTGCCTTTTGAAGTTTGTTTTACTTGCAGCCCAAGAAAGAAATTTAGCTCACTCATCATGCTCATTTCAAATTCACTTCCTATGAGCTTTGCAAACTCCTCACAACGGGAATCATTAGTTTCACAAAAAATGATATCATCAACATAAACTTATACAATCAACAAATTTCTTCCCTTTTTCTTCAAAAATAAAGTATTTCCAATCTTCCCTCTAGTAAAGTCATTTTCAAGAAGGAATTTTGACAACCTCTCATACCATGCCTGACGGGCTTACTTTAAACTATATAAAACCTTGTCAAGCTTGAAGACATGCTCAGGGTACTCATGATTTTTAAATCCATGAGGTTGCTTGACTAAGACTTCCTCTTTCCGATACTTATTTAGAAATGCACTTTTAACATCCATTTGGAACAATTTGAATTTCATATGAGATGCAAAAGCAATAAGAATCCTGATTCCTTTTATTCAAGCAACCGGGGCAAACGTCTCATCATAATCGATCCCTTCTTCTTGGTTATATCCTTGAACCATTATCTTTTCCTTGTTTCTTGTTGTGTTTCCCAATTCATCAAGCTTATTGCATAACACCCACATGGTTCCAATCACTATTCTGTCTGAAAGCCTAGGACCAGGTGTCACACTTTGTTTCTCTCAAACTGATGAAGCTCTTCTTGCATAACAACTATCCAGTCAGCACCTTACAATGCTTCCTTGATATTCTTAGGTTCAATTTAAGACAGGAAGGCTGAGAAGGCAAACACGTTTCTTGCCCTAGACCTAGTTTGAATACAAAAGTCTAAGGGAGTTACCATATTTTGAAGAGGATGAGTACTCTTGTGCTTCTAGTTGGATACTTGACCTCCAGGATTCGAGGGACCATGTTCCATATTCGATCCATTATTGACATCAACAGAAGTATGACTGCCATTTTGTTGTCCAGCATCAAGAGTACTTGATACAACATCAACAACCTAATGTTCAGCTTTAATTGGGATAATAGAGGGATCAGGTTCCTCTATGCCTTCTGGAGATTCTGTTGCATCATCTTCATCGCTCTGCTTGACTTGACTCATCAATTTAGTCTTTCCATTTGAGTAGCCTATGGCGTCATCAGGAACTTTTGAAAATTCTCCATCTTCATATTCTTTGTTATGTGCCCCTATACCACTTGATTCGTTGGATTCATCAAAGATTAGATACACACTTTCTTCTATACACTGAGTTCTTTTGTTGTAGACTTTGTATATCTTGCTTTGTGAGGAGCAACGAGAAAAATTTCTTCATTATTTTTTGCATCAAATTTTCCCAAAGCATCCTTATCATTGTTGAGAACGAAGCATTTGCATCCAAAGGCTCTCAGATAAGTCAGCTTGGGTTTTGTGCTATTGACCAGTTCGTAGGGAGTCTTCTTAAGTAGGGATATAATCATACACATGTTAATCAAGTAGCAGGCACTGTTAACAGCTTTACGCCACTATTGATCAATATTGTTCTTGCCATGTTTTCAAGTGTCTTATTTTTTCTCTCCACAATACCATTTTGCTGAGGTGTTCTAGGAGCAGAAAAATTGTGACTTATACCATTTTTAGCACAAAATTCATCTAACTTGGCATTGTCGAACTCAGTACCATGATCAGATCTAATGCTCACAATGTGACTTCCTAGTTTCACCTGAATCTGTTTCACAAAGACAACAATCACATGAAATGTTTCGTCCTTGGTTCTTAGAAATAAAGTCCAAGTGAATCGAAAGTAATCATCAATAATCACAAAGATATACTTCTTTCCTCCTCGGCTTGAATCCTCATAGGTCCACAAATATCCATATGAAGAAGATCAAGTGGTCTTGAGGTGCTCACTCCTTTCTTTGGTTTAAAAGAGCATCTGGCATGCTTCCCTTTTATACAAGAATCACACATCTTGTGATCTTTGAACTTGATCTTTGACAGCCCACGAACTAGGTCCTTCACAAAACAATATCTTTAAATCAATATCTTACTACCCTATACTCTTCATTTGCAAGACTACATTGTTATATGCCATCATATTCTTTTTTGCTTAGATTTTGCTTGTGCCTTATATAAGAGTACGTGTATTTTCCCCCTATGCTTTGGTTTTTAACTTACGTTTGTCTTCAACATTTTCAGAAGAAAAATGAGACAAAAAAACATGTATGATTTGTTGGCTAAAAACGCGCACACTTGCATGGTATGAATCTTCGACATAAGGAAAATGAAAAAAAAAACAGAGTTAAATGACGAAACTTAACCTCTTAATATATATATAAATATATATATGCCAACGTACGTTTATATTCTAACTAGTCTCTTGCTACGTGCGTTGCGCGTGTATCCAATCTCCATGATTGTCAAAATTATAAAATATTAAGTAACTATTATATTCAAATGTATGTTTGAGTTATTTATAAATTAAAAATTAATGTTTAAGTTCTTGTAAATAATAATTGTTGATCTTATATGTCACATAATTTCTCCATCATCACTAGAGATATTCAACATAAAAGTATTAATATAGACAAAAACTTTTAATAGTTTTTAGTACATCTCTCTAGTTGTATAAAAGTTTATTATTTGGAAGGTTTGATTTCTAGAACCCTCTTTTCTTTTCGATAAATAACTTTTGGCTTTAATTTGTTCATATTTTTATGCGGAAGAAGATAATAGGAGGAGAATTAACATGCACAAAGCAATAAATATAAATTGAGGAGAGGAACAATAAAAAAAATAAAAACGTACAATAGCATATAGTTTGAAACTGTTGCCCGTTGGTTTTTGTCTTAAATTTGATTCGGACATGTCTTATTTGGAATAATAAAATTTTAATGATTTTTAAGTCCTAAATAGTAAGACCTAATTCGTATGTAATTCAAATAAGAAAAATATTTAATAAATAAAATTTTAGTTAATTTTAAAGTTCTAAATTAAAAAAATAATTATTTTATTTAGTAAAATTAATTTTTAAAGGGTAAAAATAAAAAATCATACGTGCTTGCGTGTACACATGTCAATCAACACAAATTTTATGAAAATCATATAAATGTTTATCAACTTGTTTTTTCTGAACTAAAGAGTATAATAATCACAACTGTTGGGTTATCTTATATCCAATTATAATATTTATTAAAGTATGTACTTAAATTTTGGTACATACATTTTATAGAAGAAATGTTTAATTAAAGGGTAATGCACATGCTTATGCCTTTAACAAAAAAAGTCTTTCTATAAGTTTCTTTTATACTTTTACTATGATAATTAAATTATATAAAATTTATGATTATTAACTATATGACCGATTAAAATCTAGACTTAAGAATAAGAAAAATTGAAGAAGTGTCAACATTAGTTATATTTTACTACTAATATAGATTTAACTGGTTATACTTTTATAACGAAAAAATAATTCAAACCTACACCAAGTTCTACTCTTTACTTCTTACGGTGGATTTTTTTTTATTTTTTTTATATTACTTGCCTTTTGTAAAATTATTGCATTACATAAAATAAGGAAAAGATTTGCACAATAGATATAATATAATAGGACTTTTCATATATAGTTCAAAAAATGAAGAATTTAATGTTATAAAATTTAGTAGATTTAGATCTCCTAAATATTAGGGGAAAACTTAAATTTTGAAAAAAATGTTCTTGAAATTAAAGAGTTAACTACTTGTTTTAAATTGGAAATTGATATATTACTCATTTTTGGTCTTAGTTCATTATCAAAACGTTGAATATAAAAACCAGTTTGAATTGCATGACTAAATTTTGCATATGCCATTTTGAATCATATATGAATGTGAAATATATATAACCATATCTATTAATAGAAATATACTCTGATTTTTGAATTTTTAAATACAGTATTAGAACTTTCAACATAATTCAAATAAGGAACAGTTTATTAACCAAAATTTTAGTTAATTTCAAAGTCTTATCTATTTATATTATTATAAAAGCACAAATAATTTAGGCTAAATATTGAACGATTAAAATATCCTTGAAACATTGATCGACTTTTATAACCTTATTTATTTTTATAATTTAAGGATATAATTATAAATTATCTAAGATTGATTTTTCTTTCCATTTAAATTACGTATACATTAATGCCACATAGTTGACTTTGGGTCAAATTCTACACGCCTACTTTTTGGCCGATTTGGTTTACGATTTGGTTAGCTCAACTTTTTTTTAAGCCTTTTCCTTGCCGATTTGGTTTACGATTGGTTTCTTTAGCTCAACTTTTTTTTTAAGCCTTTTCCTTTTTTTACAAGAATATTTTTCTTTATTTATCTTATCCCATAAAATTCAGTCTACTCACCGCCAACGTTTTTCCTGTAGCCTTTTCCTTTTTGACAACAATATTTTTTCTTATTTAATCTTCTCTCATAGAATTCAACTTAATTGCACGAATCCATGTAGGATTAGTTCTCTTTATTGTTCCCGTTTTTATAACCTTATTGGTGAAATTCTTTTTTTTTAGGTAGATTTCTAGTATTCTCCAATATGTTACTATTTCAACTTTATTTTTGAGCTACATGTTAGTAATTTGACAAATTCGATTTTTTTTACTTAAATTGGTGTGCTGGTCAAAATTTTGCAACTTCATTGCCTATTACCCCTCTGTAAAACTATTCCCCAAACTTAATATCAATACCTTTGAGAAACACGTTATACATTATAAATATTACTATATTTGACAATCTCTTATTATATTGTCCAAATCCTACACCTAATACTAATACCTCTAGGACTGTGTTATACTTCTTAAAGATTCTTATATTTGGCAAAGTCTTATATTGTCCGAATCAATTCCTATTACTAATTTGATTTGAGAACTTATTATATTATCTGAATCCATTAGAAAAAGGGAGTCAAACACTTCTATAAAAGAAGCCAGTTCCATATTCTCCATCATAAACTTATTGAGAAGTATTACTCCATAACATAATTCTGCAAACTTTGCGATTCTCTGCAACCATTGCGGAAGGTATTATTTCTTCTGATTAATATATTTCTTTATTGATCTTATCAACCAAGTTTTATTGCTTTGGTCTTTCAAGTTAGAAAGGACCTATAAAAATCTAGCTTTTAATTTTAGTAAGTATCTGTTATCTTTGGAGAATTACTCCAACTATCTAATAAATATAAAATTATGATATTAACAGTTTTCTGTTATGACACAAATATTTGTTCGATTTAGACAGATGACAGAACAAGGTAACAACAACAATAATTGATATTTCCTATTCTTGAGCATATGCTAAAAATTAATTTATAAGTTAATTGATTATATAAATTTTTTGTTGTTCGTTGGTAGAACAACGGAAATTAGCTTATGCCATTCGGAGGATGGATAAATATATTAGTTCAACTGCCGCAAAGCCAAACATACAAAACCATTGTGAAGGCGAGCAGAAAATTTCAGGTAACCATAACATACTCATTACTTATCATTACAGTATACATAACAAATTAAATATGGTACTGTAATTGTAATAAATTTTGTAGGAAGAAAGAGAAAAGCAGTTGTGCATACTGAAAATATTGATAAACAGCTCAACCATTCAACGACGCAAATCAGGAATGGTATGTTAATTCAACTATACCTTACTAAATTTGGGAGGTATGCTCATGATTATTTAGGATATTAATGCGGTATATGATAATTTATTCTCTTCAAATAATGGTTGAAACTATAGAAGGTTACACGATAGAAGTCAAAAAGTTCATTGCACTTAAATTTGGTTCCAAAACAAGTACAATAGTACCGTTTGAGTAAATATGATTACACCAAAATACTGATCCTTATGATTTTCACGGACATATCAATCTTACTACATCTTCACATTTAACAGTGATCAATCCAAATCTGCGATACAAATTTTAGATTATTTTTTTATTGTAGAAAATTGGCAATTAGGTGCCTCAATGAGAAAGGTTCAAAAATGTATGAGTGGGAATATTCAAGACTTTATCAAAAGAGTGGGAAAGTGAAGGTAAATTTGTCTTGCTGTGTACTCTATGTTTCTGTTGAATAAAGAAATTTAAGATTGTATCTTATGCTTACTTAATTTCTGTATATGTTTCTCTTAGGAGAAGTTTCTTACGAACTATCAATATCACATACTTATAAGTTGGAAAGTGCACCTGAATGCAAATATTGCCATGCTAAAAGGTTTCAATTTGAGCCTTTGGCATTTTGTTGCGCAAATGGGTCTATCAAATTAGCAAATACGGAAGTTTCAGCTCAATTATATGAGTTATTTGTTACACAGTCAGACGAAGCCAAGGAGTTTCGGAGAAATGTTAGAGCATACAATAGCATCTTCTCATTTACATCCTTTGGTGTTAAACTTGACAAACAACTGGCATCTTCAAGGAAAGGAGTTTACACTTTTAAAGCACAGGGCCAAATATATCACGATCTTCCATCATTGGTACCACGTGATGATAATCCATGTTATTCTCAATTATGCTTTTTTGACACTGAGAATGAGTTAAGCAATAGGATATCAAAACTACAAGAAACAAATTTATCAGAGGAAATTGTGAAAAGAATCATGCAGATAATGGATGGGAATCCTTATGCACAATTCTTTCGCCAAATAAAGGATCATTCGGAACTTAAAGATTTGCATATTCAAATTGTTGCAAGTGCGACCCTAGATCAACGAGTCTATAATAAACCCTCAGTAGATTAAGTTGCTGCAATTTGGATAGATGGAAACAATCCAAATGTACCATTCGAGAGAGATATTATCATTCACGAACATTCTGGAAACAAACATAGAGTGAAACATTATTATGGTTGTTATGATCCACTACAGTGTCATATACTTTTTCCAAATGGCGAAGTCGGTTGGCATCAAGAAATACAAAAAATAAATAAATCAAACATAGGTTTGGGCACAAGTGATATTGCAAGCATCAATCAAAGCACCTCAACCTTTACCTCTGCTGAAGAGGTGATTAGCAGAGAGCAACAAGGTAAAGTATTCCAAAAAAAAAAAAACTATCCTTTAATGATTTAGTACTTTTTTTATTGTATAGTTTCATCGCTCTCAATATGAAGACGATAGAACATTTGATATTTTTCCCATGAAATAATCTTGAAACATAACTCTTTTGTAGGTGTACAACGTGAATCTAAATTATGTGTGTCATGTAGAGAGTACAACTGCTATAAACTACAAGTTCGAAGAGGAGAAAAATCCATGTTGCTATTATGTGGACGATTATTGCAACAATTTGTGGTTGACATATACATCAAACTAGAAACAACTAGACTTGAGTATTTTCGATTTGACCAATCAAATTTTAGAAGGAAAATATTGCAAGGTATAGTTGACAGTATCATGGTTGGAGAATGTAGAGGCGATAAAGTTGGCCAGAGAGTAATACTCCCGGCATCATTTATCGGAGGTCCTAGGGATATGCTCGTCGGTATATGGATGCTATGGCGCTGGTTCAACGTTTTGGTAAACCAGACCTATTCATCACAATGACATGTAATGCTGATTGGGTAGAGATTCAAGAAAATTTATGTGAAGGCCAACTTCCTCGAGATAGGCCCGACTTGGTGACCAGAGTTTTTAGAGCAAAATTACAAGACTTAAAGAATCAAATATTCAAGAAACAAATATTTGGGGCAGTAGCAGCACATGTATTTGTGGTTGAATTCCAAAAAGAGGTCTACCCCACATACACCTTTTATTAATACTTAAAGAAGGACACAAGATAACATCACCAGATCAGTATGACAAATATATTACAGCAGAACTACCAGACAAAGATGAATATCCAATATTACATGAATTGGTTGTCAAGAATATGATGCATGTGTTGCGGAAGCCAAATGTATAGAGTGTGAATAAGTCACAACTACTATACCAAAAATTATGACAGCCACCAAATAATAAATAAGACAATAAAGCAATAATAAAGGGAACACCAGAATTTACGAGGTTCGGCTAATTTTGCCTACTCCTCGGACACAACCAATATTTTATTCCACTCCAAAAATACAAGTGAAATAATACTAAAGAGAGAAGATACAAATGCCTTAAACAGATGAGAAGGCAAATGAGAGGTGTGTATCAATCCTAAACATTAGGCCTTCTTTTATAGGGGAAAAATCCCCCCAAACTTAACTCCCAACCAATGTGGGACTTTGGCATTTTGCCAAACTTCAACAAATCTCCACCTTGGCAAAATTCCACATTTTCAATTCTCTCTCAATAACAAATTTTGGTTGTGTCTTCATCTTCAATCTTCAGTGTTCAACAATGTTGATCAAATCCAAACAATGTTGAAACTTGACCGCAGTCACCACCTTTGTCAGCATATCAGCAGGATTCTCTGTAGTATGAATTTTCTTCACCGTGACTCCACCTTCTTCTATGATTTCTCGTACGAAATGATACCGAACATCAATGTGCTTCGTCCTTGCATGATAAACTTGGTTCTTCGCTAATTGAATAGCACTTTGACTATCACAAAAAATTGTGATACCTTTTTGTTCAACACCAAGCTCCTTTAGCAATCCTTGAAGCCAAATTGCCTCTTTCACAGCATCTGTAATAGCCATGTACTCTGCCTCTGTTGTAGACAAAGCAACTGTTGACTGCAAAGTAGACTTCCAACTAACTGGTGCCTTTGCAAAAGTAAACACATAACCAGTAGTTGATCTTCGTTTGTCCATATCACCCGCAAAATCTGAGTCACAATATCCAACTACAAACTGATTGTCTTCCTGCTCAAAAACTAACCCGACATCTACAGTATTATGAATATACCGTAGAATCCACTTCACAGCTTGCCAATGCTCCTTTCCTGGATTGTGCATATATCTGCTAATAACTCCAACAGCTTGTGAAATGTCAGGCCTTGTGCAAACCATTGCATACATCAAGCTACCAACAGCATTTGCGTATGGTACCTTTGACATATACTCTCGTTCAGCTTCATCCATTGGCGACATAGTAGTACTTAGCTTAAAATGGGAAGCAAGTGGAGTACTAACTGGCTTAGTCTTGTCATCTATGCCAAAACGTTGAAGTACTCTCTTCAAATATTCCTTTTGAGATAAACAGAGTTTCTTTGAACGTCTATCTCTAATTATCTCCATGCCAAGAATTTTCTTTGCCTCACCCAAATCCTTCATCTCGAACTCCTTCTTCAGTTGAATCTTCAACTTATCAATTTCTTCCGAATTCTTGGAAGCTATCAACATATCATCAACATATAGGAGAAGATATACAAAGGAACCATCTTTAAGCTTGTGCAAATACACACAATGATCGTATTTGCTTCTCTTGTACCCTTGCCGCAACATAAACTCGTCAAATCGCTTGTACCATTGTCTAGAAGATTGTTTCAATCCGTACAACGATTTTTCAAGTTTGCACACCATATTTTCTTTTCCAGCAACTTTGAATCCTTCTGGCTGAGTCATGTAGATTTTCTCCTCCAAGTTTCCATGTAAAAACGCAGTTTTTACATCCATCTGAACTAGTTCCAAATCCAATTGTGCTACCAAAGCCAACATAATTCTAATGGAGGAATGTTTTACAACTGGAGAAAACACTTCATTGTAATCAATTCCCTCCTTTTGAGCATATCCTTTGGCCACCAATCTTGCTTTGTAGCGAACATCTACTTGGTTAGGAAATCCTTCCTTCTTTGCAAATACCCATTTGCACCCAATTGCTTTCTTTCCCTTCGGGAGATTGGCCAATCTCCATGTATGATTCTGATGAAGGGACTGTATTTCATCATTCATGGCAATCCTCCACTTATCTTCTTCTGAACTTTGGACAGCGTCTTTATAAGTAGTAGGAACATCATCAGCTACAATTGAGGTTGCACAAGCAACCGTCTCTATGAGACGAACAGGTTTCGTTATTGTTCTTTTTGGCCTGCTGGTTGCTATTGATTCAAGTTGTTGTTGAGATTCCTGAGTTGGAATCTCCTCTACTGGCTCTCCTTCCAGAGGGTAATCTTCATTTGTTTCCTCCTCTGCTTCTTGTGTAGGAAAAATAAATTTTCCCTCAAACTCCACCTGCTTAGAAGCACCTTCATTTTGTTTGGTATCTTCTGTTACCTTATTTACCATAGCAAATTCATCAAAGGTAACATCTCTGCTGAATATTACTTTCTTTGTCATAGGGCACCATAAGCGATATCCTTTGACTCCAGAAGTAATTCCCATAAAAATAGCCTTCTTTGCCCTTGGATCCAATTTTGACTCCGTCACATGATAATATGCAGTTGAGCCAAACACGTGCAAAGAGTTATAATCTACAGCAGGTTTTCCGTACCATTTTTCAAATGGTGTTTTGCCATCAATAGCAGCAGATGGTAGACGATTAATGAGGTGACATGCATATGTAATTGCCTCAGCCCAAAATTCTTTGTCCAAGCCAGCATTGGACAACATACACCGTACCTTCTCCAGCAAGGTCCGGTTCATACGTTCTGCCACTCCATTCTGTTGTGGTGTATGTCTAACAGTGAAGTGTCGGACGATGCCATCATTTTCACAGACCTTATTGAATTGATCATTTTTGTATTCACCTCCATTGTCTGTGCGAATACACTTGATCCTCCTGCCTGTTTGATTCTCCACCATCGTCTTCCATTTGAGAAAAATTCCCAGCACTTCATCTTTATTTTTCATTGTATACACCCACACTCTTCGAGAAAAATCATCAACAAAGGTTACAAAATAGTGCTTCCCACCCAATGAAGGTGTTTTGGAAGGACCCCAAACATCAGAGTGTACATAATCCAAAATGCCTTTAGTATTATGGATCGCTGTACCAAATTTAACCCTTGTCTGTTTCCCTTTGACACAATGCTCACAAAACTCCAAGTTGCAAGCCTTTACTCCTTTTAATAGCTGACGACACAAATCAAGATTATTTCCTTTCTGGTGTGGAAGATCAGACTAAGCTGCAACCACAGAGCATACTCAGACAGAACCTTGACTCAGTTACCAAGATAAATCTTTTCTGATGTGGAAGATCAGACTATGCTGCAACCACAGAGCATACTTAGACAGTACCTTGGCTCTGATACCAATTGTTGCGGAAGCCAAATGTATAGAGTGTGAATAAGTCACAACTACTATACCAAAAATTATGACAGCCACCAAATAATAAATAAGACAATAAAGCAATAATAAAGGGAACACCAGAATTTACGAGGTTCGGCTAATTTTGCCTACTCCTCGGACACAACCAATATTTTATTCCACTCCAAAAATACAAGTGAAATAATACTAAAGAGAGAAGATACAAATGCCTTAAACAGATGAGAAGGCAAATGAGAGGTGTGTATCAATCCTAAACATTAGGCCTTCTTTTATAGGGGAAAAATCCCCCCCAAACTTAACTCCCAACCAATGTGGGACTTTGGCATTTTGCCAAACTTCAACAGCATGGTCCGTGTGGAAATTATCATCCATCAAACCCCTGCATGAAGGATGGTCAGTGCAAAAATCGCTATCCTCGACCATTTTGTAATAAGTCAATACAAGGAAAGGATGGATATCCTATTTATAGGAGAAGAAATGATGGGAAGAGCGCAAAAGCTCGAGGCATGGTGATGAATAATCAGTGGGTTGTACCTTATAATCCTTATTTACTAACTAGATACAACTGTCATATCAATGTTGAGGCTTGCTGCAGAGTGAAGGCTATAAAGTATTTGTACAAGTATATATATAAAGGTCACGATAGGTGCGCTGTTTATATTGAGTCGGATGATGGGGAAAAAATAATTGATGAAATTAAAAACTTCCAAGATGCGCGTTGGGTATCTCCGCTGGAAGCACTTTGGAGAATTTATGAATTCAATCTTAGTGAGATGCAACCTCCAGTCATTAACCTTCAGCTATATTCTCCGAGATAAACAAGCAGGTAAATTCTTATATCCAACAATGAACTTTAATCTCTTATTGATCAACCTTATAGTGACCTGGAAGGAGGTTATCTAATTTTACATTCATTGTTAATTACTTATATATATTCAATCACATACTACTGCCATGAATTTTTAACTCTCATTCTTAATAAGATATGAAAACATAGATTTTTATTGTTACAATGCTTTATTGGCATTATCCAATACAAACTTTGATTCGTAAGGCAAATCATAAGCATTTGGGAAGCTGATTTGGTGTCAAAACAGGCAAAGTATTAGAAAATTTACGGTTCTCTCTCAGCCAATACAACTGGAAAACCTCCAACCAGTGTTTACGACTTTAGATTATAAAGATTAATTCTCTATCTTGTATCGTCAAAAAAAGAAATCTGTATAAATAGTGCAAATATCTTCTTTGTTTTTGATGCATTCATATCAACTGTTCCCTCGCTGGTAAATATTGGAATTTAATTTTAGGATATTACTTTTACGCTACATTGACTATTAAATACCAATTCTTTAGTCTATTTCTCTTTGTCATTGATCGATTAGATAAGATATTGTGTTTAGATGTGTATTAAATTATCCAATATATAATTTCTAACGTAATATTTATACATATTAGTGTACTACTGGAAAAGGCAAAATTTGCAAATTGTTATAGCATCAGACAATGTCAATAAAACCATGCTCACTGAGTATTTCAAGACATGCTTAACAGACGATGAGACACGAATGTACCTATACAAAGATTTTCCAGAGTATTATGTATGGAACTCTCAATCAAAGAAATGGGCAAAAAGGAAAAAAAGATTTGTAACTGGCCGAATTGCTATAGGTAACGAACTGAATATTTCACTCAATGAAGTTTTTATACCTTTCTTTAAATTTCATCTATATATCTTCTTTCCTTGAATAAAGCAGCTAATCCTAAAGAAGGTGAAAGATACTATTTGAGATTATTGTTGAATCATGTTAGAGGACCATTTTCATTTGAAGACTTACTCAAGGTTAATGGAAGAGATTGCCAAACATTCAAGGAATCTGCAAGAGAAAGAGGGTTACTAGAATCAGATAACAGCATTTCTAAATGCTTACGTGAGGCAGTTCTCTTCAAAATGCCATCAGCTCTAAGAAATTTGTTTGCAACTATATTGGTACATTGTAATCCAACAGACACTAGAAAACTATGGGACACATATTACGAGGATATGTCAGAGGACTTCAGAAGGATACATGAGAGTTCATCTGATACTCAATTGTAGTGCACATTGAAGAGCATTAATTATTTCCTAGAAAACATGGGCGAGAGTGTTGAAAGATATGATTCGCCAAAACTTAATCGGAGTCGAGATGATAATGTTACTTCAGAATACAGAGAGATTACTGAAGAAAAGGCAATACAAGTGGATGAAGAAGACTTCTGTGATGACCCAATAATGTCATCTTTAATTTAAATATTTATTTATATGTTTCGTGAAAATGTTGAGAACTTACCTGCTATGAGTTGAGTATCACTTAAATAGTTGATGTATATGGCGTTTCTTTTCTAGCAATAGATTGCTTATGAGGTCACTATCAGAATTATTTTTCATGTGGTGTTACGTTGATTGGATTGTGTATGTGTTGTTAGGATTGGTTCTTGGGATTCTCTGACAGGTGGATAGGCCTAGTTACAAAGGAAACTCTGGCAAAAATTTTGGAAAACTTGGGAGTTAGTCAAAATTTGGGAGTTAGAGATGTGTGAGAAAAGCGATAAGTTATGCTAAGTGTTTGGGGGTCGACTCTACTTCTCATTCGAGGACTATTAATATGATGGATACCAATTAGATATGATAATAGGTGTACGAGGCATATTAGAAGAGATATGGGGTCTAAGGAAAGTCCTAAGTCTAAGCCAAGTTGGAAAATTTCATAATAGACTAAAGTTGCAAATGAGTACGCACAAGACCTCAATTTGGACGAGAATATATACATATATATAAGGATATGTGTGAGGCACAACCTATCAAATTAAATCTCTATGAGTCTAGTTTCCAGAACATCAAACCGTTTGTCATTTGGAGGTGTATACAGAAAGTTATGATCATTTTACCGGACATGTGTCATATGCGCGCTCAGGTGCGCGGCCAGATGCGCGACCGCGCATATTTGAAATGTTTCTGCCTGTGAGTGTGGCCGTAGCGTGGCCAGATGCGCGACCGCGCTAGTAAAGCTTGCTATAATACCCTGGACAATGTATAAACCGGGGGGGTCCAAAAATTCTTCCATTTTTGGTCATTCAAGCACGGATTTGGGCGATTCCAAAGGGGGTTTTCACGATTTCGACTTGGGTAAGTGTTCTATATCCGGAAGTGATTACATTTCATAAATCTATTTATTCATCGTTTATTTCGGATTTGGATGAAAGAAATTGAAGTTTGTTTGTAAAATTTTCATAAAAATGAAAATTTAGGATTTGAAGGTCCATTTGTTATCGGAATTCGATAATTTTTGTATGGTTGAACTCGTATCGGAATGGGTTGTCGTATTTTATGAGTTTCTTCGGATTCCGAGATGTGGGTCCCACGGGAAATTTTGAGCTAAATTTCATATTTTAATTTGGAAAATGTGACAATTCATATGGAATTAATTCGTACGAATTATATTGAGTATATTGAATTACTATGACTAGATTTGAAGCTTCAGATGAATTCGCAAGGCAAAGGCTTGTTGGAATTTTGAATTGATTGCAAAGCGAGGTAAGTGTTTGGTGTAACCTTAGCTTGATGGAATAGGAGTTGAGTCTTATTTTCTACTTGCTATTTGTCGAGTACGACGTATAGGCATGGTGACGAGTATCTATACGTTGGTATCTAGCATGACCGTGAGTCTTTATATTGCGAATATTCTAATTTTGTCGTATCTTACATGCTTAATGATGATTTCTATATGTTGTAAGGAGCATGTGAAAGAAATTGCGATATTAAAATTTCGAGGAGCATTGGCTCAAGTTATAATACGAATTGAGAAAGTATACGAGATAATTGAACCCTTTGGAGCAATGGCTCAAGTGGTGGAGTAAGTGATGAATTGAAAGTGAAAGAAAGAGAAAGGATTATTAAAATGTACCCTGGCCGGGTAATTATTGCTTTATTGATTATCTCCCTTGTCGGGATCTCTATTATTATTCTGTTTACTTCCTTGCCCCTTATTTGTGATTGTTGTTTGGGTGAGGAAGAGTGATAAAGCACAAAGGGTGATGCCGTGCATTGTTTGCTATTGTGAGGAAAGAGAGTAAAGCACGAAAGGTGATGTCGTGCTGTACGATGTACCATTTCGTACCGATATTCATTGATTTTATTGTGAGGAAAGAGAGTAAAAGCACGAAGGGTGATGTCGTGCACATGATTATGATATGATTGATTTGGTAAGAACGAGAGTAAAAGCACGAAAGGTGATGCCGTGCAAACTGTTGACTTTTGATACTTGTTGATATTCAGACTTCGATGTTTTCTTCTTTTATTGAGGATTTCTAATTGCAACTGTTGCCTCCCCACAATATGTTTCCCCTTCCCACATTGACTGGTTAATTCCTGTATTTCTTTTCCACTGTACATGTATATATATTTCAACTGCACAGGTTATTTGGTAGTCTGGTCCTAGCCTCGTCACTACTTCGCCAAGGTTAGGCTAGGCACTTACCAGCACATGAGGTCGGTTGTGCTGATACTACACTCTGTGCTCTTTTGCATAGATCCAGGTTTCGGACAACACCAGTAGAGCGGGAGTTAGCACTCAAACTAGCGAGACACCGAGGTAGCCTTGCAGGCGTCCGCAGGCCCGACATCTCCTCTATCTTTTATTTCAGCCTGTTATCTCACGTATTCGAGACAAACAATTTATATTTTCTTTCAGACGGTTGTATTTAGTACTCTTAGAAGTTCGTGAGTAATGTGACACCAGTTCTTGGGTAGAGGCATATGTTGATTTCTGTACTACTGTTCCGTTTCTTTAATTTAAGTTTTCCGCATATTTATTTAATTCCGTTATTTTCATGATATTACTGATAATTGTTAAAGAAGTAAGCAGTTAAGGATTGGCTTGCCTAGATCTCATTAGTAGGTGCCATCACGACTCCCGAGGGTGGAAAATCCGGGTCGTGACAACTTCAATACACAATCAAAGCTAAATCCTGAGCAAAAACAAGCTTTCAAGACTATATTGCAAAGAGTAGATTCAGGTAGAACAAGATTGTTCTTTGTAGATGGGCCCGGAGGAACCGGAAAAACATTACTTTATCGTGCATTGCTTGCAAATGTCAGATCACAAGGTATGATAGCATTAGCAACAGCAACAAGTGGTGTAGCAACAGCAATTTTACCAAGGGGTCATACAACTCACTCTAGATTTGACATACCTCTGCAAACAAATGAAACTACCATTACGAATATGTCTAAGCAAAGTGGCGGTGCAAAATTAATAAGAAAAGCAAAGTTGATAATATGGGATGAAGCACCTATGGCAAGGTGTCAGACTATCGAAACAGTTGACAGCAGCTTCAGATATATAAAGGATATCGATGAACCATTTGGTGGAAAAGTAATGGTTTTTGGTGGTGATTTTCGTCAAGTACTACCAGTAGTTCCAAAAGCGACGAGAGCTGAGACGGTAAATGCTAGCTTGGTAAAATTATACTTATGGCCTAAAATGAAAAAAAATCAGTTAACAAGAAATATGAGAGCAAGAACAGATCCAATATTAAGTGATTTTTTGCTTCGCATCGGCAATGGGGAAGAGCATACAATAAAAGATGATATGATTCTCCTCCTTGAGCAATTAGTTGTCAAACCCAACGGTAATATTAGTGGTGAAGATCGCTTAATAACAGAAATATTTCCATCATTAAACGAAAATCGAAGTTGTGCAAAGTACATGACAAAATGAATATGTTGATCAACTAAATGAGATGTTGATTGACAAGTTCCCTGGTGAGAGCAAAATATTTCACAGTTTCAACTCAGCAGAAGATGATACCAACAACTACTATCAGGAAGAATACTTAAATACATTAACACCAAACGGCCTTCCACCGCACAGGTTCGTTGTCAAGTTCAGTATTCCTTATATATATATTACTATCATGTTTGTATATAACAGACACAAAAATTCTCACAACGTTATTATATCAAATTTGAAATGGGTTAGATTCTAACTCTCTAAATGCTTAAAGAGTTCCCATTGAATTAGGAACCATTACATATTTTTATTTTTATAAATATCACTGTATGCCTTCTTCCTCTTTCACTCAGTCATAGTTCGTAATTCTTTAAAAGATAATAATTAAAATAACATGCTTTATGAAGATTTTAATTTATTTTGACAGCTAAATCCCTTTAGTTTTCTTTTACTTCGTGCACATTATTTTTTTCCTCCAGTTCTTTGTTTCTTTAACGGAAGAGTTGATGATAATCTTATAATTGAAAATTGATTTTCTCTTGCATACACGTTGATTTTGAAGAAAAATGCGCCCATTATGTTATTGAGAAATTTAGATCCGTCAAATGGCCTATGCAATGGTACAAGGATGGTATGCAGAGGTTTTGACAACAACGTCATACATGTAGAAATTATGATAGGTCAATGCACTTCCAAGCATGTGTTCATCCCCAGAATTCAGCTTTCACCTCCGGAAAATGAAGGATATCCTTTTAAATTTGTCCGTAAACAATTTCCAGTATGCTTGTGTTTTGCAATGACAATAAATAATGCACAAGGACAAATAATTTCGAATGTTGGATTGTATCTACCGCAACATGTTTTCTCACATGGGCAACTATATGTTGCACTTTCAAGAGGAATATCGATGTCCACAACGATAGTTCTTATCATGACGGAGCAACCAAAGTGTCGAAATGGTACATACACAAAGAATATCGTCTACAAAAAAGTCTCAGGTAAGATATCATCACATTGCATATTCATAAACTATTTGTGCATAGTATTATGTCATAACTGACATGACTTAATTGATCATTTTTGCAGGTTCGGGCTATGATATCCAATCAGTTTGAGTTCCCATATTACGCTAATATATGTAATAATATTTCTTCTCATTTAAATTATAGCGGCTTTTCATATACATATATTTTAAGGGTTGTTTTATTACTCATATTTATCTTATTCATTTAATTTGGTGTCCCTTCATATAAAGAATTGACTAAACCATCACGTGTCATTATTAACGTGCAACACACATACATAATAATTAGTATTATTATAAAAGAATAAATACAATGTTGGTTTACAAAAATAACCTTATAATATTATGCATAATAACTCACAATGAAAGGACATAACCGGAATTCTAATAGCATTAGGACATATATAATATTACACATTAGCATATAAACCTTTTACCTAAACTTAATACCTCTAGGAACACTTAGGTTTTTTATTATTATAATTATTTTTGGGACAGAGATCGTATCTCTTAGGATATACTACTTCTTAAAAAAATTATTACTAATTTAATTTGAAACGCAATATATTATTTTATTACTAATTTAACTCGAATCCATTTAGCAAAAGGAGGAGTCAAATACTTTTATAAAAGAAGACACTATTTCATATTCTCCATCATAGCGAATTGATGGACAAAAATATTTCGTTTGACATTATTCTTAACAATATATTTGTAAATTACTTTTGTCAAAAGAATATAAATCCAATTCTAACAGAATTTAGTACTTTCAGATGAAATAGACTTTTTATTCAAAACTAGGTTAGTCATGCGTTGGGTCTTTCACGTACTTTTTAGTGTTATTTTAGGTTTTCGTTTATTTAATTTTACTTTTGACAGAGCAAAAATTAATCTGATAACTAAAATAATAAAATGATCAACGAAAATATCGTAAAGCAAAACAAGTTATTATTCATGTCAAGTCAAAAATTGTAACCAACTAATTTTATAATCTTCGAAAGCTAAAGTGTTTTCTTATATGTATAAATAACTCCATGTAGGGTAAAATTATAATATTTAAAGCTCTAAAGTTAACTAATAACAAACTTTTTCAAAATTTATACTGGAATTTATAATAGAGTTTTATTTAATTAAATATGCAATTTCGTGTTGAATAAAAATGTAATAATTCAGATTTTACTCAATACTTAGGACTTTTAGTTCCACTAATAATCTACTAAAAATTGTTATTTGACTACAATTGTGATATTTAGTGTAATAAATATACAAATTTTCCTTAGACCAATGTGGCAACTCTGAATATGGCAGTGTTATTTAGATTTCAAAGGCTTTTTTTCTTTTTGCGTTTCTCTTTTAATTGGGGAAAAATATTAGAGGTAAGTCTCCCCTAGGTTTATCTTGCTTCTTTTTAGATGGTATGGTATTTGGAGATGTTTAGATAATCTATATCTATATCTATATCTATCTATGCTATATTAAAAGCATGAAAACCCGTAGCGAAATGTCGTTCGCCTTATTTACCCTTTAAAATAGAGTTGTACATTAGACAAAATAGTCTTTTAATTACTTTCAAATATTTAGGACTTTAAATCAACTAAAATATTTGCTATTAAATTATTTCCTTCTTTAAATTATGTAACAATTCCTAATATTTAGGAAATCGAAATCAACTAAAATTTTCTTTATTAAATCTTTACTTATTCCAACTATCTACAAACTTATATTCTTCTAAAATTTAAAAATTCCAAACACGCTTTGCCTTAAATATTCTCATACCAAATAGTAGAAAACTATTACTCTTTCTTCTTGAAGGCCGTTTCCATTTGAAATTCTTGGACTAAAATAAATTAAAAGATAATTTAAATTAAAGAATTGATTTAATAACCAATAAAAGAAAGGTAGACATTACTTTGTAACGGGAAGGAACACATTTTACTCCATAATAGTATGAAAGTTTACGTTTATTTTTTTCAATATAATAATCAAGCAACATTCTTATTTATTAAATGCAAACAGAAGGTATATTATTTTTAATTTGTTAATGATTATACAAAGTCAATCAAGATATTACCACAATTTGAAGACGTGCACGCTGAAATTCGTATTTAACTATTTTCTTACTTATCTGTTAATTTAAAATTAAGAAAATAATTTAAGAAGAAGAAGTTTAGCATTTTGATACCAAATATTCGAATGTGCTAAAACATCAGAATAATTGGGGTCCTTTTTTTCCCCCTAATATCTATAACTTCCAAATCAATAAAATTTTATTTATTATATATTTTCTTACTTGAACTATGTACGATATTAAAATATTTAAATTTCAAACTCAATTAAAAGTTTAACATACTAAATTATTTTATTTAAGTTATAATTATAAATTCGTGACAAAATATCGGTATCACGATTATGATTGTGACAAAGCTAATTCAAGTGATAAAAGAGAAAATCAATCTTCTTTTTAATTAAGTAAGATTCAATCAATTAAACTCAAGTACTGTATCATTATAATATTATCAACAAATAACTTCATTTAGTTAAATGTAATTGTATGTCGTAACTCAGTAAAATATCTTCAAATATGTATGTAGATAAAAATAAATATTTTAAACACCATTGTAATGATTTATATGAAACATCAAAATCTCCATGAAATATTCATAGATTTTTATACCTTTTGTGAATTATGTTACATTACGAAATACTTCATGTTGGATAAAAATAGTAATTAGCATTAATTCTCTACCTTAATCTTTTTTGACAATCATTGTTTCCTTTCAAGAAATGAATTTAGATAGATTTGAACAATACCCATCCAATTGAATTTTTCGTACGATAACTAAACCTAATAATATAGAGTCTCTCTTTGTTTTCCGTATTTTTTAATTTGAGTTTCAATAAAATAAGATGAAAACTAACATAATTAATTTTTAAGAGCATGGTGAATATAGTATTATTGCATGATATTTGAATACAAGTCAGACATATTATTCAACTACTAAAGCAAATGCACAACTCATATATATTAAAGTTATGATACGACATTAAAATATTCTTATGTGACATGCTTTTTTCATTTTAAGTTGGCTAAATATGACAATATTGAGCTTGCACTTTTTCTAAAATTTTATTTTATAATTCAATCACATAGTTTAATAATATTTATGTGATTTTTAAAATTTTATACTCATTGATATAGAGTACACGCGCAACGCGCGTAACCTAAAACTAGTATATTAAAAAATAAAAATGAAAATTTTGTCCAATGTGATTAGAAACCAAAATTTAAAAAAAGTAATTGTTTAAAATTCGGAAGAACTAAAAGGAGTTCGAAGCTTACGTTTACTTGAGTTCGAGTCAAATAATGATTAAATCGCTTATAACAAAATAAAGAAAGGAAAAACTTGAAAATAAAAACTTTTCCAAGATTCCTAACGTGTTTAAAACTTCTTTTCGCTTTTGCTTACCAGAATAGCCAATATGTTGGGTAGAATTAGACTAAAAAAGAAGTAAAATTTACGTTTTATTTGGATTTGGACAAAGCTAGAGTTTTATTTTATTTAAGTTGAAGTCTGATAATGATTAAATCATTTCTAACAAAATAAAAGGCAAAGACTTGAAAATAATTATGACTTCAAATAAGGAAAGAATTTAATAATCAAAAGTTTAGTAGATTTCAAATTCCTAAATATTAGGTTAATAACTTGTTTACCTCGAAAATACGAGTAACAATTAAATTTGATTTGTAGTTTTAAAGATATGTGATTTAGTTCAATACCAATTAATAATCAAGAAATATGAAGTAGAAATGAACAAGACAAGTGAATCAAACCAGTGTTACCCAACAGCGGTGACCTCGAGCTTAATGACTTTGAGGTGGGCTTAGAACAATAAGAACAATTAAGCAAGAAAAGTAGAGTAAGAACAGTAAAGCTAAGGATAATTCTGATGAACAGTAAGCGAAAAAGTAGAGAATATATTTGTTGTTCAATGATTAGATGATGTTACAAATGATTGGGGTCCCCTTTATATAATAGGGGAACCCTAAATAAGTTATATTTCCATATACAGTAAGGAATATTCTTGGTACAGCTATCTAACCGCCTAGTAAGGAATCGTACAATCTAATTCCGGGATTTGCTCCATGATCTTGGGGATGTGGCAGGAATCTAGCTTGTTCTGTTACAAATATGTAACGGTACTATTTCGGGGTCGAGCATACTTGGCCCCGGTATTGCTCGTACCCCTATCTCCGGGCATTGCACTCTGTCTTTGGGCTCGAACCTAGTCCACCGGTCTTCGAACTCGACCTCGCCCGGACTCGGGCCTAGGATGGACCCTCGAGCCTATAAATCGGAGGCATAAGATTTTGACCGTATAGAGATAGTCCCCACATTTCTTAGAATAAGATGATAAGAAACGATTGAAACCTCGATTTCGGAGTCCGTAACGATGATGTCATCTCTGTGAAGCAGCCGCTTGAAGTGACTGAATCGTCCCGACAGTTCACTTCCCCAAAACATTAAATGCACGTCAGTACTGGTCAGCCACTAGTGTCGCCGAACCGTCGTTTCCCTTCTATAAATATGAGGCTATTCCTTTGAATAAAGAACTTTACTCTTTAATTACATCTTTCCCTCCTTCATCTCTTTCTCTAATCATTTATTTCCACCGTCTCTTTAAGCACCGGAAAACGTCAAGTTCTTGCAAAAACACCACATTCCGATACAGTATGTATTCTTTAGCTTAAAATCATGGCTAAAACTTTCAAAACGGTCCCCAAAAAAGATAAAGCATCGTCTTCTTCTACCTCCCAGCCGGCTAAACCAGTGGCGCCGCCGACTCTTGAAGAAATCACCCCCGGTCCTTGTGTGATTAAGAAGGACTTTAAAATTGAAAATCCCCCGATGTCCCTGGCCAGTGCGAGCATGTATCTCGATATCTTAGTTTGATATCGGAGAAACACCTCAAAGATATGAAGAAGGACTGCGACTGGGGAGATGAGGTCGTGGTTCAGATCCCGAACCTCGAAGAAAGCATTACTACCTACGTTGAGGGTTTTTTAAGTGTTTACACTTACCCCTTTATACTGGGTCCCCTCGATCCGGTGGTGATCAACTTTTGCAAAACATACGAAGTCACCCTCGGCCAGATTCACCCCTTATTTTGGCACATCGTGATCATGCTGCGCTACTTTTCTGAAAAGGCCGAGGGGTTGGAATTCACCTTCAACCATTTGATTCGATTCTATCGGCCTCAGCTGTTTCGAGGGCTTATCAAGTTTCCACGTCGAACAAAGAAAGCCTTCTTTTCTAGTAACAACGAAGCCAAATATTGAGGCTGGATGAGCCGATTCATCAGAGTGAAAAGTTCGGACGTCATCCCCAGGGATAAAGTGTCGTTCCGGAGAGATGGAACTTTAATCATAAGTGGAGTTCTTCTTCCCAGTATCTATTCATTCTTAGTTTTCATGCCTCATAATGCCTTTACTCTTTCTGCAGCTACTGCTTGGGCATCTCACGCGGTCCCCGACCTCGAGGGCTGGGTTCGAAAGTTAGCTGCTACCTCATCCTATGACGAGCGCAAATGGCGTGAATTATCAAGGGGCAAGTGGGAGTCCAAACATCATGATAAATTCACTTCCCAAGTTTCAGATATTTTTCATTTGTTGGTGGTGTTAACTTATTCACATTTACTTGTGCAAGCATCAGAGATGTCTCCAAAATGAGGCCAGCCCCACCTGGGGAAAGGTACCAAGTCTTCGATTCCAAAATCAGGGAAGGACAACAAAAGAAAGAGGGTTTCGAAGCCTGAATACCCTCAAGACAAGAAAACCCCTGCTCAAAGGCTACGGAAGAGATTTGCTCATGTAGACGCAGATTCGGCCCACGATTCTTGGGATCACGAAGAAAATGATGGTGAAGAGTCAGCGTTGGTGCCTCGAACCAGGAAACCAATCAAGGACTCCAAGCCCTCCGAACTAGAGAACTCATCCCGCAGCGAGGGAAGCCCAAAGAAAGATTCGGGCAAAGCCCCAATGTCCCCGGAGGTTAAGATTGTTCCTCAGCCTTCAACAAATACACCGGAAGGGGTGAACGCGAAAACCCTTGAAGCTAATCAAAACTCCTCGAGTGAAGAGCTCGAGGCCATGACAACATGTCACTCCCTTTCTCTTCCATCCTATTCCAAGGAGGCAATCGAAGATGCCAACACTCTGCGTACGCCCGATCCGAGCAAGGTCCTCGAGGAAGATCCCTTTCAGGGTTGCTTTGCTGGGGACGAGGATACCACTGACCTTAACGATGCATCCACCATCTTTGAAGAGGCTTAACATCTCCTCTCTCGGGTAAATACTAAATTTTATTGTTGTAATTTTTTCTTTCTTTCTTTCTTTTCCTTTGACTGATATATCTTAACTTCATGAGGCCATCGTCAAGTTTAGAGCTGAGCCAATGTGAAGCCGAGCTCAAGAATGTTTCAGGCGAAGAGAAGGCCTTGAGGCTCCTTTGTAGTCAAAAGGAAGAGGAGCTTAAGGACCTCCGGGAGGAATTGGCCAAAGCTCAGAAAAAGGAGTCCGAGCTAGATGAGCAGGTAACTGCGATTTTAACAGAGTATGGCCTTCTTGGAACTACTTCAGAGGCTAACACTTCGATATCTCAGCTGCAGTAAAAGTTAGAAATGATTGGGCAGCTCCGAGGCGAGGTTGATCAAGTTAAAGCTGATTGCCATCGATAGAAGGAGAGCATGGATCAAATCGCTACCGATAAGGAAGCCATTACAGCCCAACTGGCCTCAGCTGAAACTCAACTCCAAGGCATTAAAGCGAAGTGTCTGGACCAGGCCAAGATAATTGAGGACTTAGAGGCAGAGCTCACTAGAGCCCGGGCCAAAGCTGTACAGGCTAAGGCTGAAGCTGAGAAAACGAAGGTTGCTACTGATAAAACCATCATTGTATACTTAAGGGACGCTGCGGCCATTCAAGCTAAGTTGAGGGAGGCCTTCGAACAGAAAAGGTGGAGCAATGATTTGGCCAAGTGCCAAGCCCGGAGGGAGACTCTTGAAAAGATCCACGCCCGAGGATTCGACCTTGCCGAGGAGATAGCTTAAGCAAAGACACGGGAAACCGATGCCAGGTTTCTTATCTCTTCCGATGATGAGGATGTTGCGAGCGGCTCCGGGGACGAGGAAGGTGAAGAAGATGTTCCTGAGGGAGAGGAGGCTCCTGAAGATAGAGCTCCCGAAGATAGAGCTGCTGAGGGTCCAGTTTTTGAGGAAGCTGCTTCCGAGGATGTAACCCCAGAATAGATTAGGTTTTTTTTTGTAAGGGCCCCTTGTGGGAGTTGTAAATATGTTTTGTAAAACATCCCTTACGAATAAAAGCATCTTTTTTGCTCTATCCTCAACTTGTGTTGGATTTTATTCTGTTCTCATTTGTGGAAGATTTCGATTGTACAATTCACATAATCAGTCCGAGTATGGGTTCGGATAATAAACATTTAGGTTTTTATTGATCAATATAATACCCCTTAAGGTTTTATTAATCCTCGAGCTAAGTTTAAATCAATTCGATGTGAGCTCGGAATAATGGGACTCTGGAATCCGAGTTGAGTGAGAATGAGGTCTCGAGCTCTATATATTTTGGCCCTTAAGCTCTTTTAAGTTGGACTTTAGGCTCTATATATAGGCCCTTAGGCTCTTTAAATTGGGCCGATTCGGCCTCTAAAGTGGCTATACTTTTTCCCTCTTTTCGGCTAAAAGACTTAGTAAAAATTCTGTATGCCTTAGCATGTGTTTTTTGTACTCGTTGTTTTTTTTAGGGTTCGACGTATCGAAACCTTATTGGTAACTTGTTTGTGTAATGATAATCGAATACCTCTTGAGGTTTTTTTTCAAGGTTGACATTATCGAAGCCTTTAAATTATTCGAGGGCTGACTTTATCGAATCCCCTTAATTTTGCTTTTGCCGAGGGTAGACTAATTTAACCGATTTTTTCAAATGTTTGAAGGCCTTTAATTTATGGCGGAAGTCGGACGTCTCTGAACCGCATTATTTTAGTCTTAGCCTTTTTATATGACCGTAGTCTTTAATATGGCCGTAGCCTTTGGGTATGTCACTTGGACTTGTTTCCCGATAACCTTTCGAACTTGTTTGAAAAGTTAGTCCCCAAGCGTATTGGGCTTGGCCTTTGTTTTGAGGGGATGCCTCTTTGAGGTCTTATGAGTCCGAGTTTTGATGACTAAGATCTGTTGACTATCAATGACAGTCCCCGAGTATTTCAGAGTGCATTTGCATTTTGGCTCTTGAGCCACTTCCCGTAGGATTGTAAGTGTAGAGCTCGTATAATAGTAAACTTCTTTGAGATATAAAATGTTTTTGATATAACCAGAATGTTTCTTCAGATAATTGATACATGCATACATGTTTTGCCATTGGGGCTCGATTATTCTATATGGACACGGTTCATCTGACTGTTTGGCCCATTACAAAGTTCTCCTATCGAGACCCTCTTTGACATGAAGTAAAACATAACCTCTGAGGGTGATGCCCCCCCAGTATTCGAGGTTGATTGAAAAGAAGCCTTAAATATTGTTGAGTTCTCCTTAGGGAGCACATTGTTGTTGCCTCGTTAAAAACCTTGCCGGTAAAACCCATTTGGGACAAAATCCAATCTAAGGGAAAAAGAGTGCAACGCATACTTTAAAACCTAAGGCCTTCGTGCAAAAAATGATGCCTTCGAGATCATATGCCTTTGATAGCTTCGATCGAGAATCTATAATGAGTTAGTTTTAAACTCAAATGGACAAAAGGATAAAGTCACACCTTGGCATTAGTATCGTTTGAGCAATGATATGTTCCAATTGTTTGGCAGTTGTTCACCTTCCATTGTGATAAGTTTGTAAGATCCTTTACCGATAACTCCGAGGACTCGGTACGGTCTTTACTAATTTGGGCCTAGTTTCCCTTCATTTGGGTCTTGAGTATTGAGGGTGACTTTTCGTAGGACTAAGTCCCCAATTCCAAAGTGTCGAAGATTTATCCACCTGTTGTAGTATCTTTCGACCCTTTGCTTCTGCTCGGCCATCCGAACAAGTGTTGCTTCTCGCTTTTCATCTAATAACTTGAGGCTAGTGTTCATGGCCTCGTAATTTGTCTCCTCCGATTCATGTCAAAACCTGGCGCTGGGTTCTTCGACCTCAACGGGGATGAGGGCCTCAAAGCTATATACTAGAGAAAATGGGGTGGCCCCCGTGCTAGACTTCGATGTTGTCCGATATGCCCAAAGGACCTCCGGTAAAATTTCTTTCCATTTTCCCTTTGCATCATCTAACCTTTTCTTCAGGTTTTGAATGATAGTTTTGTTTGTTGACTCGGCCTGTCTATTTCCCGTTGGGTGGTATGGTGTCGATAAAATCCTCTTGTTTACCATGAAAAATGGCAATAACAATTAAATTTGATTATGGTACTCTAAAAATACGTGATCTATTTTTATGCTAGTTGTTAAACAGATGATGCTATGTGTGAGACTTAGAAATGAGATAAGAGTTAGGAATAAGGTGATAACCAAACCGATAGGTTAACAATCAGGGTCTTGGGCTTGTCGATTCGGGGGCCTCGAGGTCAAGTTCGGAGCTCGGCTAGGAGCTATCGAAGGTGGTCGAAGTATGGCTAACAGTTATAATAAAATCAACGAAGGCTCTTTATGGCCAATGATAAGCAATAAATTAAGAACAATGATGAAGATAATAAATGGAAGCAATAATATCAAGAGAGTATGTTACAAAGTAGAGAGAATGTTCTTGTTTATTTAGTATGGAATGACTGAGGCAACATAGGTTAACAAAATGATAAGGATCTCCTTTTATATAGGAGGGGAGTCCCAACATAGTATAGAAATGCATCAATTGCAAAGATATAGGGATGGGACATCTAGATGACGCCCTGATTCGGGTTTAGAGTAGTCCACTAGGCTCTGTCAGTCCTAGTTGTGTGCCTTGGGAACTCCCCATTTCTACTATTACCGTAATCATCACTGCTCTGAGGTCGAGTGTCGACGACCCTTGAGGGAGGATACTCGACCGTGGCCTCGAGCTTTCGAGGTGATCTTCCGAAGTGCCTTAATGGCGAGAAATTGGACCTTCCGATTTCACCGTATACACCCCTTTATTTTATGTGGTTCGAGGAATTCTATTACCATGCCGCCTATGAATTGCTTTCCATTGTCACATCCAATCTCGGCAGGTATCACAAATCGGCATATGATGTGGTCCCAGATAAAGTCAACAACTTCTTTTTCCCGAAACTTCTCGAAGGCATGTGCTTCCACCCACTTAGAAAAATAATCAGTCATAAGCAAAATAAATTTACTTTACCTGGGGCCGTTGTAGAGGGTCGACTATATCCATTCCCCATTTCATGAAAGGCCACGAGGATAAGACCGAATGGAGTTGTTCTACGGGCGGATGGATCATCGGTGCAAATCATTGACACTTACCATATTTTTTGACAAATTCCTTAGCATCTTTTTCCATGCTATCCCAGTAGTAACCAGCTCTGAGAATTTTACGGACCAAAGATTCGACACCGAAATGGTTCCCACAAGTGCCTTCGTAGATTTCTCATAGAACATAATCGGTGCCCCTGGCCCCAAGCATACCGCCAATGGTCGATAGAATGTTCTTCGGTACAATGTTCCATCTTCATCTAATGGAAACCTAGCAGCCTTGGTTCGTAGGGCCCTCGATTCCTTGTGGTCCGATGGGAGATTTCCACTCTTCAAATAGTCGATATACTTATTCCTGCAGTCCCACATTAAACTCGTTAAATTTATCTCGGCATGACCCTCTTCAACCACAAACCTCGATAATTGGATGACAATCCTCGGGATGATATTATCTTCTTCGACCGAGGAACCTAGATTAGAAAGTCAATTGGCCTCGCTATTTTATTCTCGAGGCACATGATCCAGAGTCCACTCCTTGAAGCGGTGCAAAGTTACCTGTAGCTTGTCCAAGTACCATTGCATTCTATCCTCTCGAACCTCGAAATTTTTGTTTACATGGTTTACCACCAATAGAGATCGCACTTGGCCTCGATGACTTCTGCCCCCAAGCTTTTATCCAGTTCGAGACGTGCAATTATGGCCTCATACTCGGCCTCATTGTTAGTTAATCTTGGAGTTTTGATAGATTGCCTAATGGTATCACCCGTGGGTGGCTTCAAGACAATGCCAAGCCCAAACCCCTTCACATTCGAGGCACCGTCTGTGAAAAGGTTCCATACCCCCGATGTTGTATTCGAGCTTAGCAAGAGTTCTTTTTCCACTTTGGATACGAGGGTCAGCATAAAATCAGCCACAAAGTCAGCTAGGATTTGAGACTTGATGGTCGTTCGGGGTTGATATTCGATATCATACCCGCTAATTTCGACGACCCATTTGTCCAATCGGCCCAATAGCTCGGGTTTATGCAAAACATTTCAAAGGGAGTAAGTGAATAAAACACATATGGGATGACATTGAAAATATGGCTTTAACTTTAGATGCACTGATTAGTGCAAGTGCTAATTTTTCTAAGTGAGGGTATGTAGTTTCAGCATCTCCCAGAGTTCGGCTTACGTAATAAATAGGAAATTGCATACCTTGCTCTTCTTGAACTAGTACCCACTTACTGCTATCTCGGACACTACCAAGTATAGGTAAAGTTTTTCATCTACCTTCGGGGTGTGAAGCAAAGGTGGGCTCAATAAGTATCATTTCAATTCTTCTAAGGCTTGTTGACATTCTGGGGTCCATGCGAAATCCTTTTTCTATTTTAGCAAGGAAAAGAACTGGTGACTCCGATCCGATGACCTCGAAATGAATCGACCCAAAGCAGCTATTCTCCCTGTTAGCCTTTGCACGACCTTCATACTGTCCATGATCATGATATCCTCGATAGCCTTGATCTTATCGGGGTTGATTTCTTTACCCCGATTTGATACCATGAAGCCGAGGAACTTACCCGAGCCAACTCCGAAGGCACATTTTTCGGGTTAAGCTTTATGTTGTATTGCCTCAAAATTTTGAATATTTCCTGCAAATGAACTAAATTGTCCTCTACGCGCAGGGACTTAACCAATATATCATCAATATAAACTTCCATTGTTTTGCCTATTTGTTCTCCGAACATTTTCTTAACTAGGCGTTGGTATGTTGCTCCTGCATTCGTTAGCCCGAAGGGCATTACATTGTAATAATATGTTCCAAACTTAGTAATAAATGAAGTCTTTTCCTGGTCCTCTGGGTTCATCTGAATCTGATTGTACCCGGTGTAGGCATCGATAAAAGTTAGGGTCTCGTGGCCAGCCGTGGCATAGATCATTCGATCGATGTTTGGAAAATGGAAAGAATCTTTTGGACATGCTTTGTTCAAGTCCTTATAATCTACGCATTTTCTAAGTTTGTTTCCTTTTTTAGGAACTACAACTACGTTGGCTAACCACTTGGGGTACTTTACCTCCCGAATAGATCCTATTTTAAGAAGTTTGGTTACCTCGTCTTTTATGAAAGCATGCTTTACCTCGGACTGAGGCCTCTTTTTTTGCTGTATTGGTTTGAACCTGGGATCGGTGCTTAGCCGATATGTGGTGATTTCCGGTGGCATCCTTGTCATATCTAAATGGGACCAAGCAAAACAATCCATATTATCAATAAGAAATTGAATGAGTTTTTTCCTGAGTTCGGGGCTCAATTCCGTTCCCAGTTATACCCTTTTCTTGGGCATGTATTCGATCAAAATGACCTGATCTAGCTCCTCGATAGTTGATTTGGTTGCATCGGATTCTTCGGGAACGGTAAAATTTCGAGGAGTAAGGAAATCCTCATCTTCGTCTTCGATTACCTGTTGCTCCGACTACATCGAGGCTGGAGGCGGTGATTGTTATTTGGCCGCCTGTTTACCTCCAATGCTTGATTTCTCCGAGGTCGAAGGCTTTGGTATCGACACCACTTCCTCGATCACAAATATCTCTTGCAGCATGTTGCTCTCCGTAGACTGTTTTTATTCCTTCCTCTGTTGGGAACTTCATCATTTGGTAAAGAGTTGAAGGCACTGCCCTCATGTTGTGTATCCATGGTCTCCCGAGGAGTACGTTATACCTCATGTCACCTTCGATGACATGTAACTTTGTATCTTGTATGGTCCTGGCTACGTTTACTAGCAGAAGAATTTCTCTCTTTGTTGTTGCGCTTGCCATGTTGAAGCCATTTAGGACCCGGGACGCAGGTACAATCTGATCTTGTAGGCCGAGTTGTTCCACGACCCTCGATCTGATTATGTTTGCTGAGCTACCTGGACTCACTAAAACACGTTTAACTTGAATTTTATTTAAAAGGATAGAGATTACCAGGGCATCGTTGTGAGGCTGGGATATGCTTTCTACTTCCTCGTCACAAAATGATAAGACTTCTTCGGGCACATAGCTTTGAGTCCGTTTCTCTCTGGTGATTGATACTTTGGTGCGCTTGAATATAGGTCGTTGAAGGACATCGAATTCGCCAATGATCATGTGGATTACATGTTGTGGTTCTTCTTGCTCATTTTTCCTTGCATCTCTCTCCCTGAAGTGATTCTTAGCCCGATCACTTAGGAACTCTCTAAGGTGGCCCTCGTTGAATAAACGAGCCACGTCTTCCCTTAGCTGCCTGTAATTTTCTGTTCTATGACCATGTGTGCCATGATACTTGCACATCAAGTTCGGATTTCTTTGAGAAGGATCGGTCTGTATAGGCCTCGTCCATTTGGTGTCTTTAATTCTCCCAATAGCTAACACGATCCCTGATGCATCCATGCTGAAGTTATACTCCGAGAGATGAGGTGCCTCTATGGGGTCAGTATGTTTATCGAACCCGCTCTTACTCATGAGTCCCCGAGAATTTTGACCTCGGTCATTTCTCCGATCATTTCGAGGAGCATTACGGCTTGGGCCGCTGTTCCTCTGATAGACATATGGCTGATACCGTTCTTTATTGAATCTTGATTCCCTGTCTGCGTCCCTCGGGGGCTTGGCTGCGAACCTATTAGGATGAACTAAGCCCGAGAGGGCTCCCAACTGGTCGTCCTCAACCCTAATTTTTGATTGGTAATGGTTGTGCACAACTGACCATGTCACAGCTGGATACTCGATAAAGTTCTACTTTAATTGTCGAGACGCAATCAAGCTTCTTTCATTCAAGCCCTACATAAAAGCTTGTACTACCCAGTCATCCGAGACCGGTGATAACTCCATTCTTTCCATCTGAAACCTAGACACGAAATCCCTTAGCATCTCGTCATTCCTTTGTTTTATTTTGAAGACGTCCAATTTTCTCGTGACCAACTTTATGGCCCCGGCGTGTGCTTTCACGAGGCATCTGCTAACATAGCAAACAAGTCAATAGAGTTAGGAGCTAAGTTGTGATACCAAATCATAGCTCATTTCGACAAGGTTTCTCCAAATTTTTTCAACAAGACTGATTCAATCTCATCGTCATTCAAATAATTTCCTTTGATCTCACAGGTGTATGAAGTAATATGCTTGTTGGGGTCGGTTGGTCCGTTATATTTGGGTATACCAGGCATGAGAAACTTTTTAGGAATGGGCATTGGAGCCGCGCTCGGAGGGAATGATTTTTGTTTGAACATTTTGGCGTCTAGACCTTTCAAAACTAGAGGTGCCCCCGGTATTTGGTCAACATGGGAGTTATAAGTTTCCACCTTTTTCTCATTGTATTCAATTTTCTTTTCTCCGGACTCGATCCTCTTAGTGAGCTCTTCGAGCATTCTCATAATTGTGGGGTCGGTCCCCGAGCCGCTTTCATTTGGCATTTCTAACGCCGGTTCGGTACGTCGAGAGTTTACTGGCTCGGCTGTATTCAGAGTCTTATTCTAACTCTGAAGTTGAGAGATGGCGACTTGTTGAGCTTGCAACATCACATATATCACTTGGAGGCCAATTCCCCCATCTCCCATTCCTTGCGTTCTTTGGCCACCAAATCGGGCTTCCCTGCGTACATTCTCTTCGGGGTCTATGCCTAAATCCGTGTTTAGAGCGATGTGTGAACTAACATCAACTGGTTCCATATTTGGCACTTCCCCTGGGTTTATCGGTAGTACACCGACCCCTGCATTGTTGTTTTCTCCAAGACCTTCGTTGTCATGAACAAGTGCGTTTTGTGTGCTAGACATGTTTTAACCTGAGAATCAAAAAATCTTGACAAGAAAAGGTGTAAAAACAATATACTATGTAATATGAATCAGTAAAGAAATAATCACTATTATCTTTAGCCCCACGGTTGGCGCCAAACTGTTTACCTCGAAAATACGAGTAACAATTAAATTTGATTTGTGGTTTTAAAGATATGTGATTTAGTTCAATACCAATTAATAATCAAGAAATATGAAGTAAAAATAAAAAAGACAAGTGAATCAAACCAGTGTTACCCAACAGCGGTGACCTCGAGCTTAGTGACCTCGAGGTGGGCTTAGAGTAATAAAAACAATTAAGCAAGAAAAGTAGAGTAAGAACAGTAAAGCTAAGGACAATTCTGATGAACAGTAAGCGAAAAAGTAGAGAGTATATTTGTTGCTCAATGATTAGATGGTGTTACAAATGATTGGGGTCCCCTTTATATAATAGCGGAGCCCTAAATAAGGTATATTTCCATTTACAGTAAGGAATATTCATGACACAACTGTCTAACCGCCTAGTACGGAATCGTACAATCTTATTCCGGGATTTGCGCCATGCTATTGGGGACGTGGCAAGAATCTAGCTTGTTTTGTTACAAATTTGTAATGGTACTATTTCGGGGTCGAGCATACTTGGCCCGGTATTCCTCATACCCCTATCTCCGGGCATTACACTCTCTCTTCGGGCTCGAACCTGGTCCATCGGTCTTCGAACTCGGCCTCGCTCGCACTCGGGCCTAGGACGGACCCTCGAGCCTATAAATCGGAGGCATAGGTTTTGACCGTATACATAACTTAATTACGATTTTAGTCAATGTAAAAATTATTTTTAAAGGGTAAAAAAGGCAAACGACATTTCATTAATGACTTTTGTACTTTTAATATAGTGTGTGTATATATATAGGGGGGGGGGGGGAGATGAGTAGATTAATATAATTATCCCTAATCCCATAAAATAAAATTACCCCGCACGATAAAGTGATGTGTTTACCCATTTGCTCCTATTTAATCTTGCCTGTTTTGATTTCTATATTAATTTCTTTTGGATCTTTTTGCTTAGTTAATAATTCTCTCGTTCATTAAATTTATTCTATGTCGTTGTATTGGTAAAAAACGAAAGCACGAGAGAGCTTACAACCTCCATTCTCTATCTCAACCTAGGAAAGATCTTTTCAACACTAATCACATCTGCAGACTAGGTGGTTCGCAAGGTCTAGTATTTAATCTTCTCTCACAAAAGGTCAAAATGTTACGTAGTATATACTACTGTTTGATTCAAAAAATTAATTTTGAGATTAAATAATTAAATTTGTGTTTTCCAAGGGCCACTTGCAATGTGTTTGATTCGGCACAGTTGTAAATAATAAATAAAGATAAAGGAGAAATAGCGAAATAGATTAAAAAGAATAATGCAACAGAGAAAATTCTTCTTTATTTTCAGTCCCGAAACAAAGTTTAATCAGAAAAAAGGGCTAGCACAAGATGTATTTTTGTTACAGAGAGGATTTTATTCGATGATCTTCTTTTTGAGCGTTGGAGCAACTTTTATAGCGGTGAGAAGAGAACTGCTTTTTCGGGTTTCGAGCCAGCACGCCAGTGAATTAGGTAGTGAGTAGCGGAATCCTCGATAGTGGCTTCCATTACGACGTATCGTAGATATCCTCGATCTATGGATAAAGTTAACTGAGTCTCCGAACTTATTTGACCACCTCTTCGATACTTGACCCTTCGATGACCATAACCTCAGAATCTTTCGAATTCGGCAATGAGTCCAGTCACTTAATTTCTAGATTTTAATTGTCACGTAGAACTTTTCGGTCAAATTGCGTGAAGATGGTAATTTTTATCCATACAACTACTACAAATTTTGACGCTAAATGAATTACATTGCAAACTTATAGCCCGTTTGGCCAAGCTGCAAAAATCAGCTTATTTTGAGAAGTGCTTTTTTTCAAAAGTATTTTTCTCAAAAGTACTTTTGGTGAGAAGCAGTTTGTATTTGACTAATTAGTTTGAAAAGCACTTCTGAGCAGCAATTAGTGTTTGGCCAAGCTTTAAAAAAGTGTATTTTTCTCAAAAGTGCTTCTCAAAAAAGTGTTTTTGGAAAGAAACTACTTTTTCTGCTTCTCCAAAACTGCTTTTGCTTTCTCCTCAAAAACACTTTTTTTTTCCTTCTAGAAACTTGGCCAAACACGTCAAATTGAGGCCAAAAGTGCTTTTGGCAAAAAAAAAAAAAAAAACTTTTGACCAAAAATAAGCTTGGCCAAATAGGCTATTAATTTCTCCAAGTGGATTGTTGGGTTATTAATTCACTAGATTGTTAATTTAAACTTCAGTACTCCTTGAAACTAATTATTTCACCATTGCTAAAATTTTAATTTATTATTCCTTTTCTGGTTTTAGTGCAATGGACAAGAAGTTCGAATAGGGAAGGAAAAAAGAACAAAATAATCCTTATTCCTCACTCTTGGCGGCCGCCAAAATAAAAAACAAATTTCTCATCATGACTTTTTCTTTTACTTCCGCAATTAATCGGTTGAAAAATATTTCATATTAATACGAGAAGTAGGATTCACCTACATTACAATATATATATATATATTTTTTTACTTTTGCAATTAATCGGTTGAAGGTCATGTTGTTTCCTTATATTAAAAGGGGAAGCAGGATTCCACTAATTTAGCAATGGTCAGAAGCAGAAAGTCACAAGATCAGATCTCATATATTGTAGTAATTGAAATAGAAATAGTAATCTAATTTGTTAGTCAAGGAAAAAAACTTTACTCATTCCATTCAATTTATATGATATTTTTTTTATTAATCTGTTTTAGAAAAAGAATAATATATTTAAAATAATTTAACTTCTAATTTTTTATTTATTATTAGAAAAAAAGGTTTTATAAAATCACAAAGTTGAAAAATCACAATTTTCACAAATATTCTAACTAAAATGACGAGTTTCAGAAATTATCTTTAAGTTTTATAAATTGGATCAAAAGGAAAACAGAAAATTACCCAGAAATGGAGGTAAGCCAAATTTCATTCTCTAAAAAAAGTTTCCAGTCAAGCGTATGCCGTCTAGAAAGAACCAAAATAAGTAAGAAAAATAAGAAAAATGAGTAAACAAATACTAGAATGAAATTCCACTCTACTGTATTTGCCTACCGTTGACTGCAATCTCAGTCCACGCTTTCAGACAACCAACCTCTCGCTTTCTTTCAAAACCCCCACCTTCCTTACCCGTTAATGGCGGCTTCTCCTTTTCCTTCTCTCTCTTCCACCCGTTTCCCTATTCTTTTACTTTCTCATCAATTAACCAAAACCCCCCATATTCTCCATGGATCCAGCACTTCAAGCTTTTCTAGCTGCTGCAGCAAGCTTCGTTGCAGTCATCTTAATCTTCGGTGCTCTCTATGTTTTCTGCAGAGACCCTAATAAACGACGCCGTACTGAGCCGACCCGGAATCGTCCCGAGACCCGAAACACCCGAGCAATAGCTAGTAATACGGAGCTTTCTTCCATCACGGTAACTGAAAGTGCAACGTTTGACCCGTCCCTGAACCGGATCTCCATGCCGGAGCTCGTCGACGCGACCCGAGATTTCTCGCCGGAACTTATCATCGGCGACGGCAGTTTCGGTATGGTGTATAAAGCTAAGCTCGCCTCCGGCGTCTCGGTCGCCGTGAAAAAGCTCTCCGCCGATGCTTTCCAAGGGTTCCGGGAGTTTCGGGCCGAGATGGAAACCCTCGGTAATATCCGGCACCCAAATATAGTCAAAATGCTCGGGTACTGTTCCACGGGTTCTGACCGGGTCCTAATTTACGAGTTCGTTGAAAAAGGTAGTCTCGACCAATGGCTTTACGACACGTCATCAGCATCCGACATGGCAGAATCAATCTCTTGGATGCCGTTAAGTTGGGTAACGAGAATTAACATTGTTAAAGGAGTTGCAAAAGGACTTGCTTATATGCACAATTTGGATACTGCAATTATTCATAGGGATATTAAAGCTAGTAATATCTTATTAGATGCAAATTTTGAAGCTTATATTGCTGATTTTGGATTGGCTAGGAGAATTCAAGGGTCACATTTACATGTTTCAACACAAGTAGCAGGTACAATGGGGTACATGCCACCAGAGTACATTAATGGTGCAACAAAGGCAACTACAAATGGAGATGTTTATAGTTTTGGTGTGCTAATGTTAGAGATTATTACAGGGAAGCGTCCTAATTTCCCATTTAAAGGAGAGGATGGTCGTGAAATTAGGCTTGTTAATTGGGTTAATGATATGGTGGTGCAAGAACGTTACATGGAAATGGTTGATGCCAATCTTTCGAAGGATGGATTGAAAGAAATTGCAGTTATTGAGTATTTTAAGATTGCAACAATGTGCGCTAATGAAAATTGTATAGATAGGCCTCCCATGAATGATGTTGTTGAGATATTGAACGGAATTCCAACAAGTTAAGGGTCGACATTCATTTCTTCTTAAGTATTCATAGATGAGAGCCTAAAAGACACCTTTGATTGCTCACCGATGTAAGGTAATATGTATTATTCTAAGTTTTATATTTAGTAGTTTAAAAATTGTAAAAAGTAGGACAATTTGTTGTTTTTAATATTAAGCGAATGAGATAACTACTTCAGAGATCCTAGCTAACTGAGATCTCGGAACTTGTGTAAATTTTTCAGGTACAGGTACATGTGTATATAATTGCACCAATTAAAATTCTTTTGACCTAAAGTATGTGTATGTGTATACCGCGTTGTCCTTCAATTCTGCCCTAACATGTCTTCCCTGTTCATTCATCCACTAAGGGGTTCAAACAAAAAAGTTAAACCAATGACTTGGACATTCAAAATATAATATATGGAAATAAAAAATAGATTTCACCATATATATTTAATGTAATTTTTGGGGAAAGGGAATTCACCCAACCCCCTTCCGCCCCTAAATTCACCCCTAATATCGAGTCTCCCTTGTTCTGATGTTACTACTATAAAAAAGATATAAAGCACATGCCTTGATTTGTCTTTGCAAGAATGACATATGAGTAGTGGCATATGTGCATGTTCTCCGGATCATGCTTAGGAATCAAATGGAGTTGATGGATTAACAATACACTTGGGTTATTGAGTAGTTGCCGTGTTTTCTGGCTGAATATGGCAATGTCGCATCATGATTCATGGCACGAAAGTTCGGAGTAGCGAATTGTTTGACCTGTTTTTGCATCACATGGCTTTGAGTTGTCAAATGTACAACTAATAATCAATTAGACGTACAAATGTTAGTTAATAACGGAAAATTTTATTTTGTGTCTCATGCAACTGACACTAGTTGTATGAGACAACTTTTATGTCTCACAGTTTTGCGGACCCTAATTTCTGTGGACCCAGAAGTGTAAGATTGGGGTCCATAAATTTTTGAGACAAAAAGGAGCCTCATACAATTAGGGTAAGTTGTATGAGATACAAAATAAAACTTCTCGTTGATAACCAAAAATGTCCGAGGACCAGTTGGGCACATATCGAAACTCGATGAATAATTACTAGTTATTGGACACACATGATGCACGCATACCCCTCAAAATTTTTAAAATGATAACAAGTATAATCCTGAAACATGTGTATATGAGTAACGCAAAATTTGAAGGGAATAAATGTTAGCAAACTAATGAATGGTGAGCTTATTCGACCGACTTGATTGTTGAATGCAAAACGGTTACTATCGTTGAAGTTGAACAACTACATTGAGGTAGATAGGTAGGATGTGTAATGCGATCAATTATGATGTTTTTAGATACATATATATAATTGATCCATCTCACCTAATTCTATCATAAGCATAGATTTCAGTTCGCACTTGGAAAAATGCTGTGAATGTGCTTTTTTTAACATAGTAATCCAAAATTCTTTATATAATAACATTTAGTCTCAACTGATCGAAATCGTCACAACTTTGCAATCATAAAATGTAATACGGTAAGAATGACCAAAAGCTGATGAGAGGAAATTAAACTTGACACGTATGATACCTCAATTCGCTCATCCTATAATAAAAAGCAAAACTCTAACGTAGTTCACTAATTATATCGAATGCTTCTGGACTTTTTGAAGACTTTTTTAACCTTGTCTGATTTTTATGAACTTGTTGAAAAATTTTCCTTATCAAGAAAAGAAATTTTACTTTCAATCAAATACAAAATTTAGCAAAAAAATAAATTAAACGCACTGAAAATTAACAGCAAACAGGGCTTCTAGCAGAATTTCTTTGTGAACTTTATGATCAATTTTTAGCAATAAGAACAAATGATTTCAGACTTCACTTTTCTAAAGTAATTCAAGTTGTATATATCTGAATGTGATTTTAAGGAGATTTTGCTTTTAAGGTTATGCAATTATCAAATTTCAGTTGGTTATGATTAAGATTATCGTGAAAAAAATAATTAACGAAATAAAAAAAATAAAATAGAGTTACAAACCTGAAAATTTAAGTAGCAGTAGCTATGATGTCAGAGAAAAGCAAATAGTATTGTATACGTTAAAATCATGTACCCCGATTTTGTGGGCTAAAGGGCTCACATGGAGGAACCGAGGGCTCGCATTGAGGGATAAACTCAGTATGGACCAGGATCGAGTTCGAGGGCAGAACATAAGGATCGAAGATCGAAGTGCACGATGAGTACCGAAGCCGAGTATGACCAACCCCGAGATGGAGCCGTTATGAGTTTGTAACAGAATGAGCAAGATTCCCCCCACGCCCCCAAGATCATGGCTTAAATTCCGGAATAGATTTGTACGAATTAGTACTAATCCGTACTAGGCGGTTAGACAGTTGTCCCAATAAGATTCCTTACCGTAAATACAAATGTACCTTATTTAGGATTCCCCTATTATATAAAGGGGACCTCAATCATTTGTAACCATGATGAATGATTGGCAAAGAATATACTCTCTTACTTTCTTTCTCATATTCCATCAGAATTGTCCTTTAACTTTATTGTTCTTGACCTGCCTCGAGACCACCTTAGCTCGAGGTCGAGACTGGCTTGCATACTAGTTTGATTTTACTTACTTCTTTCATTTATTCATCAGGTTTCTTGGTTATTAATTAGTATTGAATTAAGTCACGTATCTTTAAAACCACAAACAAGTTTAATTGTTACTCGTATTTTTTAGGTAAACAGTTTGGCGTCCACTGTGGGGCTAAAGATAATAGTGGTTATTTCAGTACTGATTCTGATAACACACGTTATTTCCACACTTGTTCTTGTCAAAGATTCTTTGTTTTCAGGTTAAAACATGTCAAACTCACAGAACACGCCCGTACACGGTGATGACAGTTGGATTTCATGGGGAAAAGGAGAATGTAGTTGCTCCGGGAGCCGGTGTACCACCGATTAACCTTGGGGAAGTGCCAAATGTGGAAAAGGTCGATGTTAGTTCACACATTGCTTTAAATGCGGATTTAGGCGCAGACCCCGGGGGAAGTGTACGCAGGGAAGTCAGATCCGGTGGCCAAGGAACACAGGGTATAGGAGACGGGAGAGTCAGCCTCCAAGTGATATTCGAGATATTGCAAGCTCAACAGATTGCTATCGCTCAGCTTCAAAGTCAGCATAAAACTCCGAGTGTGGTTGAACCAGAATCACTCGCCGAATCAAATCTGTGCCGGAGAGATCGAACGGTAATGGCTCGGGAACTGATCCCACAGTTATGAGGATGCTCGAGGAACTCACCAAGAGAAACGAGTCGGGGGAGAAAAAGATTGAGGATAATGACAAAAAAATGGAGACTTATAATTCTCGTGTTGATCAAATACCGGGGGCACCCCCGGTCTTGAAAGGTTTGGATGCCAAGAAATTCATACAAAAACCATTCCCTCCGAGTGCGGCTCTAAAGCCCATTCCTAAAAAAATTTGTATGCCTGATATACCCAAATACAACAGGACAACCGATCCTAATGAACATATTACCTCATACACTTGCGGGATTAAAAGAAACGACTTAAATGATTATGAGATAATGATGAGATGTTAAGGGAGTTCGTGTCCCGATTTCTAATGGATAAAATGGAATTATCACCGGTATCAGATGATTGGGCGGTACAAGTTTTTATGCTGGGGTTGAACGAGCGGAGTTCGATCGCATCACGACAGTTGAAGCGAAATCTGATTGAGTACCCAGCTGTGACTTGGTCAGACATACATAGTCATTACCAATCAAAGATCAGGGTCGAGGACGACCAGTTGGGAGCCTCTTCAGGTTCAGTTCATCCTAATAGATTGGAAGTTAAGGCCTCGAGGGATACGGATAGGGAACCAAGATCAAATAGGGGAATGGTATAAGACATATATCGATCGAAGAAACAACGGTTCGGGGCGTAACGTTCCTCGGAACGATCAAAGAAATGATCGAGGTCAAAGCTCTCGGGGATTTATGAGTAAGAACGGTTTTGATAAACACACTGATCCTGCGGAAGCACCTCGGTTTTCGGAGTATTATTTCAGTGTAGATGCATCGTGGATCCTGCCATCTATTGGAAGAATAAAAGACACCAGGTGGCCCAGGCTTATACAAACCGATCTTTCTCAAAGGAATCCAAACTTGATGTGTAAATATCATGGCACACATGGCCATAAGACTGAAGACTGCAGGCAGCTGAGGGAAGAGGTAGCTCGATTGTTCAACGAGGGTTATCTTCGAGAGTTTCTCAGTGATCGAGCTAAGAACCACTTCAGGGAAAGAGATGCAAACGAAAAAATGATTAGGAAGAACCGCAAATGTAATTCATATGATCGTTGGTGATGTCAATGTTCCGCAAGGGCCTATATTCAAACGCATCAAGGTGTCGATTACCAAAGAAAAACAGACTCGGGGTTATGTGCCCGAGGGTGTCCTATCATTCAATAATGAGGAAGCGGAAGGCATATCTCAGCCGCACAATGAAGCACTGGTAATTTCTATTTTGTTACATAAAGTTCAAGTTAAACGTGTTCTAGTGGATCCAGGTAGCTCAGCAAACATAATCAAATCAAGGGTAGTAGAACATCTCGGCCTACAGGACCAAATTGTACCTGCATCTCGAGTCCTAGATGGCTTCAACATGGCAAGCAAAACAACAAAGGGGGAGATAATCCTACCAGTGAACGTGGTCGAGACCATCCAAGATACAAAATTTCATGTCATCGAAGGCGACATGAGATATAATGCACTAGTCAGGAGGCCATGGATCCATAACATGAGGGCAGTACCTTTAACCCTTCATTAGATGATGAAATTCCTAACAACAGATGGCGTGAAAACGGTTTACGGAGAAAAAAACACTGCAAAGGAAATGTTTGCAGTCGATGAGGTGACTCCGGTACCAGTGCTTTCGACCTCGGAAAAATCGAGCACGAAAGATAAGCAGACGGCCAAATAGCAATCACCGTCCCCAGCCTCGACCGAATCGTATGAACATGTAATCGAAGAAAAAGAAGAGGATTTCCTTACTCCTCAAACTTTCATTGTTCCCGAAAAGTTAGATGCAACCAAGTCAATGGTCGAGGAACTGGAACAGGTCATACTGATCGAGTAAATGCCCGAGAAAAAGTTATACCTGGGAACGGGGTAAACCCCTGAACTCAGGAAAAAACTTATTCAATTTCTTATCAATAACATGAATTGTTATGCTTGGTACCATTTAGACATGACAGGGATCCCACCGGAAATAATAACATACCGGCTAAGCCTCAACCCCAGGTTCAAACCAGTAAAGCAAAAAAGAAGTCCCCAATCTGAGTTGAAGCATGCATTCATAAAGGATGAGGTAATTAAACTTCTTAAAATAGGGTCTATTCGGGAGGTAAAGTACCCCGAATGGTTAGCCAATGTAGTTGTAGTCCCAAAAAAGGGGAACAAACTAAGAATGTGCATAGATTATAAGGATCTAAGCAAGGCATGCCCTAGACTCTTTTCCACTGCCTAACATCGATCGCATGATCGATGCGCCAGCCGGCCATGAGATCCATACCTTTCTCAACGCCTACTCCGGGTACAATCAAATTCAGATGAACCTGGAGAAGACCTCGTTATCACTAAGTTTGTAACATACTATTACAATGTAATGCCCTTCGGGCTAAAAAATATTGGAGCTACATACCAACGCCTAGTTAACAAAATGTTCGAGGAACAGATAGGTAAATCAATGGAAGATTACATTGACGATATGTTGGTTAAGTCCCTACGTGCAGAGGACCATTTAACTAATTTTCTAGAAACATTCAAGATCTTGAAGAAGTACAACATGAAGCTTAACCTAGAAAAATGTGCCTTCGGGGTCGGTTCAGGCAAGTTCCTCGGCTTCATGTTATCAAATCGAGGGATCGAAATCAACCCCAACAAGATCAAGGCCATCGAAGATATCACTATCGTAGATAGTGTGAAAACCATACAAAGGTTAACAGGACGAATAACCACCTTGGGTCGATTCATTTCGAGGTCATCGGATCGAAGCCACAAGTTCTTTTCCTTGCTCAAACAGAGAAAGGATTTCGCATGGACCCCGGAATGCGAGCAAGCATTGGAGGAATTGAAGCAATATTTATCGAGCCCACCTCTCCTTCACACTCCCAAGGTGGATGAAAAGCTTTATTTATATTTGGTAGTATCCGAGATAACGGTAAGTGGGGTACTAGTTCGAGAAGAGAAAGGCACGTTATTCCCTATTTATTATGTAAGTCGGACTTTAGGAGATACTGAAACTAGATACCCGCACTTAGAAAAATTAGCACTTGCATTAATAAGTGCATCTAGAAAACTAAAGCCATATTTCCAGTGTCACCCAATATGTGTGTTAACCACTTATCCTCTCGGAAATGTTTTGCATAAGCCTGAACTATCAGGCCAATTGGCAAAATGGGCAGTTGAACTTGGCAGGTATGATAACGAATATCAACCCCAAAGGGCTATCAAGTCTCAAATCTTAGCTGACTTCGTGGTTGATTTTACACCGACTCTCGTACCCGAAGTGGAAAAAGAACCTCTACTAAAATCGGGTACATCATCGGGTGTATGGACCCTCTTCACGGATTGTACCTCGAATATGAAAGGGTCTGGGCTTGGTATCATTTTGAAGCCACCTACAAGTAACACTATTAGACAATCTATTAAAACTTCTAGGTTGACTAATAATGAGGCTGAGTATAAGGCCATGATTGCAGGTCTCGAGCTAGCTAAAAGCTTGGGGGCCAAAGTCATTTGTCACGAACCAAACCGATGGGCCACGATGGGCATTTGGTACCTTAATCAACCAAGTACCGCCATAACATATATTTTCATGTCATACTATCATGGATTACTGAGCGGGAAGGCTGCCGTGAGATAAGTAAAATACAATATGTGAAACCAACTATTACATAAGACATACGGGCCTATAAGGCCAAAATAACCACTCATACACTGAACATAGGCCGACAAGGCCATACAAACTTTTATGTACATGACATTTGTCTACAAGCCCCTAAGAATACACATCTAAATCATACTAACCAAACAAGCAACTTCGAAGCAAATGAAGCACACCAACATCTTCCGCTGAGCTGATAGCCTACTTGGAGGGCTCTCGACCTGTCTATCGGGACCTATGAGCATGAAATGCCGCTTCCCTAGGCAAAAGGGACGTCAGTATAAATAATGTACCGAGTATGTAAGGAATGAAAATCAGTAAATAATAGACATGAGAGAGACCTGGAGTAAAAGACTCGACATGTAAGTCTGAATAGCTATGTGAATTCTTTAATATTTATAATGTCATGCATATGCATATAAACGTCATACCATGCATAGGTATATGTGTTCATAACATCATCAAGCCTCTGAGGGCATCCCGTCATATCATCTCAGCCACTGTGGGCAAATCATCAACGTATACCAACTGATCATGTGGTGGTGTGTATATAATGTCGTAACCTTTTCCCATATTCCATATACATATATATATATATATATATATATATATATATATATATATATATATATATATATATATATATATATATATATATATGTATATAACGCCATCTGATCATGGGTCAATGTGCATGAATTCAATACATGAGAATTACATCAATAAAATCCTTCGAAATGTCATAAGACCATTATGTCTTTGAGTAATATCATGAAGTAAACTTTTTCAACTTACATATTTTTCTGAGACCCATTAACAGACGATAGAGCAATAAGACATATGAAAATTCAAGAATATAGGCAACTCTAATATTTCTATGAATAGAGTCATTTATAGAAGTTGCATATTTTGCTCGTTTCATTTGCATTGCTTGGATCATGCCAAAAATAAAGAAGGGATAGACTTAACATATCTGAGCCAATTCTCTTAGAAATCCCTCTAACCTATGTCAATTGCGACACACACATAACAGCAAGATCGGAGTAGGGAAAAATCTGCATGATATTCTTGAGAAAGATTTCATCGTACTTTCTTAAAACCGCAAAATCTCACGTTACTAAGTATTAAGTGGTCTTGCATGAGATTTGATTGGAGAAAATCATATAAATAATTGTATGAAATTGGTTGGAACTCCATTTCACTTCTTTGTAGAGATGCAAGAACGTTACTTTAGTAATTTGGAGGGTTTTTTATTCTTAATTGGTATGGGCCCCACTATTTGATGACTTGGTCATAAATTTCTTTAAATGTGACACCTTTTATGTAACTTGAAGTGTCACCACTTTGGCCAAAACATGCTTCCATGTTGGGGAGACCTTTTAGGCTTATCCATCAATATTAATTAATTACCTAATTCCTTAATTAACTTGGTAATTTCCCATTAATCCAACAATTAATCAATTAACCACATAATTGAAATTATCTCAAATTATTTTAACATACCTTATACACCTTACTATCATGACCATGAGATACCTTGTATGATACTAGTCCATAAATATCGGGTATTTTAACTCGGGCCGTATGTTATTCCAAAATGTCATACTTCAACGAAATTCTTTTTCTTTGATTTGATTACCTTCTCATCTTCACAAATTTACTCATTACTTATTTGAAATAGCATAAAATGCTTATAATCTTAAAATAATCTCATTCCCGAACTTACTTCGATTAATTTACGATAAAACTTTGACGTATGAAAAATGCGGGATGTAATATCTCATTTCCGAGCTTTCACCAATTTGTTTATGGCATACTTTTATGTACGAAAATATGGGGTGTGACATCATTGAAGCTAAGTGTGATTCTCTGTTGGTGGTAAATCAAGTAAATAAAAGCTTTGAAGTTCGAGAGGATAGGATGCAAAGACATTTGGACAAATTACAAGTAACCTTGCACCGCTTCAAGGAGTGGACTCTAGCCCCGAGAACAAAACAGTGAGGCCGATGCACTTGCTAACTTGGGTTCATCAGTTGGAGAAGATGATATTGTCCTAGGGACCGTCGTCCAGTTATTGAGATCTATGGTCGAAGAGGGTCATGCTGAGATAAATTCTACAAGTTTGACTTGGGATTGGAGGAATAAGTATATCGAATATTTCAAAAATGGAAAGCTCCTATCGGATCATAAAGAGTTGAGGGCTCTACGAACCAAGGCTTCTAGGTTCACATTGGATGAAGGTGGAACATTATACAGGAGGACGTTCGATGGACCGTTGGTGGTATGTTTGGGGTCGGGAGACACCGATTATGTTCTATGAGAAATCCACAAAGGCACTTATGGGAATCACTCCAGCGCCGAATCTTTGATTCGTAAAGTTATTAGAGCAGGGTATTACTAGGATAGCATGAAAAAAGACACCAAGGAGTTTGATAAAAAAATGTGAGAAATATTAAAGGTTTGCACCGATGATTCATCAGCCCGGAGAGCAACTTCACTCAGTCCTGTCCTCGTGGCTTTTCATGAAATGGGGAATGGATATCATCGGCCCTCTACCAACGACCCTAGGTAAATCTAAATTCATTTTGTTTATAACTGACTACTTTTCTAAATGGGTGGAAGCACAGGCCTTCGAAAAGGTCAGAGAAAAAAAGTTATTGACTTCATTTGGGACCAGATTGTGTGTCGATTCGGGATACCTGCCGAAATCGTATGTGACAACAGCAAGCAATTCATCGGCAGCAAGGTAATAGAGTTCCTCGAAGCACACAAAATAAAAAAGGATTTTATCGATGCCATATCATCTGACCGGGAACGAATAGGCCGAGTCAACAAACAAAATTATAATTCAAAACTTAAAAAAGAGGTTGGATAGTGCAAAAAGGGAAATGGAGAGAATTTCTACCCGAGGTTCTTTGGGCGTATCGAACAACATCGAAGTCCAGCATGGGGGCGACCCCGTTCTCGTTATTATATAGCTCCGACGCCTTGATTCCGGTCGAGGTCGGGGAACCCAGCGCTAGATTTCAAAATGCATCGGAGGAGTCAAATCACGAAGCTCTGAATACCAACCTCGAACTACTAGATGAAAAATAAGAAGCTTCACTTGTTCGGATGGCGTGCATAGAAACAAAGAATCGAGAGATATTATAATAGAAGGACTAACCTTCTATTACATCCTATGTTTTCGTACGTGAGAGTACGTCGTAAGCCGATTTATGTAAGATTGGAAATGAGATCATTTTTGAAAGTACATAACGTAAGTTCATCATGTTATCTTGGAGGTTACAAATTTTTAAGATCAAGTACCAAAAGGGTTGGAAAGCTTAGACGCTAAACGAATTGAAGAAAATAAGTTTCGTCGAAAGTCGACAAGTTTGGAATGTTATCACATATACTTTAGGGGTGAGACAAGGGTGATTAACATGATAAGGAGGTTAATTTATGAGTTATTTTAGTCGTATGATAGTCGCGTGTTATGTTTTTATGTCAAGCGAGTTGTGGAACAAAAGTTGGCAAAAGTCATCACAAGTTGCATTCATAATGTGCTAAAATTTAGGTCAAATGTAGTTGCACTTTTCTCCCAATATACTTGGAATAAAGGGATTATATACATATCAAATTGAATATCTATGATTCTATTTTCTAATATATTAAACCGTTCATCGATACGACATCTTACTAGAGAGGTATTCGCGTTTTTGCAAAACTGCGCAAGCAGCTCCCATGGGACCCACAAAGTCAGTTTAAACTTCAGCTTGTATTTAAGTCATTTATATGTTTTTAACTCATTTTCTCATCCACAACAGTTCATAAACCCTCCTAAATGCTCTCCAAGGGTTCCTCCATGATTCTAGGGTGAAAACCTAAGAGAAAAACATGAATCCAACGCTAGAAATCTCTTGATGCTTGCTAGATCGTAGTTCTTCATCTTGTGGCTATTTTGGAGGGTTCTTCAAAGGTAAGTAACCTCAGATTTAGCATTGTTCTTTATGATTAATCTAAAAATCAGTCCCTCCTTCATATATATTAGAGTTTTAAGGCGAAATACAAGTGTTTACACACCAACTTGAACTCAAAAGTTGATTCAAGAAGAGAATACAACTCCTATAGTGTTGTGGTGTGATTGAGGGTTATTGTGAGCTACACCAGCTGGGGATTTCAAGTAGTATATACTTCATAAGGTAAGTAAATTATGTTCTTGGTTGTGCTTAAGGTCAATCATCTGTTGGTTGAGTTGTTTGAGTGAAAATCTGCAAGATAGTAATTGACATGGCTTAAGGAATCGTTATCTTTTTTATGGGTTGTATTGAGACTATATATATGGTTTGTTGCGACTGGAAATTGTTACAAATAGTTTTATTATATTGTGTTTGCTGTTGTTAATCTTATGTATGTGCTAATTCAGTAGATTGAAGAAGATAACATGAAAAATAAGATGTTGACGATAAAAGTTAAGGTGCTAGGCGTGTGGACTATATTTGAAGATTATGCTTATGATGTTTTGGGTTGAAAATGGTATGGTAAGCATAAGTATGATGTTATATATGTGGTAAAAATATTCATGGAAAAGGAATTGGATTCAAACCATATTTTGTTAATCGTAAATTGAGCTTGCTGCTCAAAATTGTTGTTGAACTAATTGAAGAGCATATTGTAATTATATTGTTGTTGTTTGGGCTGTTTGATGACTTTTGGTAACATATGGGATGTAGTACAAACAGGGGAGGTGTTGTCCATTTTCTTGTAGAATATTGATTTCCAAATATGAGAGTTACAATGCTTATATGATAACGACGGAGTCGGTTTACTCATTGTAGACGTAAGAAGATCATATTGAGCTTGCTTGACGATTGGATAGAAGATTTCAAAGGTATGTTAAGGCACTTCCTTCTTTATTTTGGTATGATCTAAAATGAAATGAACATAAACGATACGCTATTTTATAACGGATCTACTCCTACCAACTAAGGTTGCCCATGTTGTTCTTTCCTTATAAAATTATTCTAAGCAAGTATGTATGATCTTTAAATCCTAATGAGGTTCATATTGATGGTATGGATGTACATAATGTTAATCGAAGGTTCAAAGACCTTATGTCACTCCGAAAGGTTTAGAACGTGATTTCATGAGTCCAGCATGCATTATATATAGTATCTATTTTACTCTACCGAGTCGCGCTATAGTCGGTCGGGTACGACACCTATTGTGAAACCATTGATTAGTTGGGTTTTAAAAGTTTATGTATGTTTTTAAAAGTTTATATATATAAATATATATATATATATATATATATATATATATATATATATATATATATATGTATTATGCATTTCATGTCAGTAGCTCTCAGAGGCACTCAGATGTTACAGGTTGTATCTCCTCTATCTCTCTTTACATTACTATTCTTGTTTATGCTTTCCTGCCATACATACTCGGTACTTTATTCGTACTGACGTTCCTTTTGCCTGGTGACACTACGTTTCATAACCTGTTGACAGTCCTCCTAGTAGGCTATCAGCTCAGTAAAAGGTGTTGGTACACTCCGCTTGCTCCGGAGTTGCATATTTGGTCAGTATGCTTTGGATATGTATTGATTGGTATGGAGGAGCCCTGTCCCAACCTTTATAACATTTATGTACTCTTAGAGGCTTGTAGATAGATGTCATGTATATGGATACTTGTATGGCCTTATCGGCCTATGTTTTGAGTGTCCAAATGATCATTTCGGTCTTATCGTCCCGTATGTCACATGTATAAGTTTCTATATCATGTTGGGTCGCCCTATGTCTAGCATTACCTTATATTTTATTCTGGTTATCTCATGATGGCCCTTCTGGACCATTTACCCATGATGGTGTGATAAGAAAGATACGTTATGTTAGTACTTAGTTGAGTAAAATATCGGGAGCCTGTCACGGACCTCCGAGTTGCATCGTGACAAATGTGGTATCAGAGCAGTTCTGTCCCAGAGAGTCTACAAGATGTGTCTCGTAGAGTCTTATTTACGGGTGTGTTATGCACCACACTTATAAGCAGGAGGGAGGGCATTTAGGACTGTCACTCTTTCTTCTTATTCTAGATCGTGTGGTAAAGCTCAGTTGTAGAATTCAAAATCCTAAATTCGACTTTAGTCGTAATACAATGATAGCTACATCCACAAAGATAGTTGGTAAGAGATTGAATGTGGCTCTGGAAGAGCTGAGTTAGAGGAACTCGATTTTGCATCACGCTTATGATGAGTAAATGTAAGGTCTTCAATAGATTATGTATGTACTAAGACGTGTAAGCTTCTTGATAAGGAGCCCTAAAGCATGAATATCTATCCACCCATATGGTAAAAAGCAATAAGAGAATCAGAAGGTAGATACAAGTTTCAACAAGCAAAAGAAGCAAGGTGAAGAAGGGTACGAAGTATCCAGTTAGTGAAGATTATCAGTTTTTACAATTCAGGCAGTGAAACATAAGTATTATGAGTTACTTTCAACAATGACAGAGATCTATACAAATGACCACACCTATCTCAGTTATGCACAGGGAGCTAACAAATATTATTTAAGAGAAATATGGGATATTAGGATCCGGTTGGAGTTAGAGTAACCCAAAATGGTGGATGGATTGTTAGCATTAGCTGACATTTTCGAAGGATATTACAAATGTGGTAATACTTCTCCTTGTGAGATGGCTCGATGGTGTACTCTAGAATAGTACATTTAGATATGAGATACTAGAATGTTCAGAAAATTTAGATGATCGGCACAATCCTAGAAGAGTTAAATATTTGCCTTTGTATAGATCTTGTACCTAGTAAAGAGAGAATGTTAGGCAACCCGAAGAGCCAGTGGATGGAGCAAGGGGAGCTAAAAGCGAAAGAATGTTTTATTGAAGTTTTCAGAATAAAGTGATAAACATAAATATTAACAGGAGAATAAGAAGAGAGTAAATAAAGTATCATGAGTAAGATATGATAAATGGGTGAAAACAGTAAATCAAAATATGACACGATGATAGAGTCTATAGTCAAGTGAAGGAAAAGACAAGAGGTGATATGCCTCAAGACAATAATAGAGTATGGGCCAAAGGTCATATCCTCATTTTGAGAAATGAGTTGGTGAGTCCAAAGTGATTACCAAAAGGCTAAGTTAGACCCCCTGTAGTAACAAAAATTAGTATGGTCTAGTAAACAAGATAAAACCATAAATTAGGGAATGGAGGATTTGATAATAGTTGGCATCGTGAGAATTTAGAGATCGTGTTCCAATAATAATAGAATAGACAATAGACAAATAACCTTTAAAGGTCATTTAGGAAGTCACTTACCTAAAGCAAGCACTCTGAGAAGAGTTAATCTTAAGGGACTAAGTGTGCCAGTCACACTAGGTGTCACCTTCATGCGTAAGAAATTCAGTTGTCCCTGGTATAGAAGGGTTACCATGCGAGTAAGGGTCATTGATTATGTGAAAAGACGCCAAAGATGAAGAGGTAAAACTTATATAGGTAGATTTTCATAGCACTAAATCTTAGTACTCTCCTAAAGGAGGAAGATGGTGTGATATGGTATTAAGCCGGAGATATGTGGTGTAGATAACTATGGAATAGTAAAGGAAGAATTGTGGTAAAACAAAAAAAGCAAAGGGATGAGGTTGCATTTATTCAGATCCTACAAATATGATACAACTCCAGAACATTATGCAAGCACGACGCCGGGGAGAGGCAGTAAGGTTTCGTGTCTAGGATGTTATTGATAAATAAGTATGAATTAACACTTGACACATAAAGAGCCTATGCGAGAGGTAAGTCAAGACAAAGGACATAACCCAAGAGACATTACGCAAAATATAGATATGAGAATGTACCAATGAGTAGTTAGTAGTTGATTGAGGAAGAGTCTAGTTATGGCTAGATAAGAGGATACAGACAAATCAGCAGATTGTGCAAGATAACCGTAGTGAACCCCAGCATAGTGAATTCAGTCTCGCAGATATGACGTCGTAATCCTTGAGAAATATTCAGATAGGAGTTGGGGTTGTTAAAGGTACCATATAAGTGTTACAAAAATAAAAAACGGTGCCACTAGGAAGACAATCAAAAATTTCAGTTTAGAAGAAACCCTACGAGCACAAGGGCGCGGAGGTAAGTAACTAAGGATAATTATAGGTGAGCGACAACATCAAAAATTTCTTCGGGTATACGTTGTAATAAGCTTGTAGTTTTTGAGGAGTCAGAGGATCTCTCTTAAGTACTACCATGAAAGACTAGCTCAGGAAATAAGGAAGAAGGCTTCAACCTAAGCATATTAACTTGAAGAAGAATTGGTCTGGTAATAATAATCTCACTACAACATTGGATGCACTCCATAAGAAAGTGGCACCTATAGTGGCTAATGAATGAAAAAAAATCAAAGGTGATGTTTGAGATCATATGAGGTTCAGGAAATTATAGTATTCATGGGCAATAAGACAAGCCAAGTATTCATGCAACAAGTGGCAGAATGACCATGAAAAGTAATTGCTTGCATTTAAAGACAACTGAGAAGGCACAAAAGGAAATCTGTGGTGCTAGAAAGTTAAAGGAAGGATGTGAGTAGTACAAATAGATATGTGTAGGTCGCAAGCTAAAGTATGGCAGAGTGACAAGATTTTAGGTATATGGAAGTAAGGATAAGAAAAGGTGAGTTAGAAGCTGATAAGAATAGGTAAGACCTCGGTATTAAGCCCATCAAACAAGAGAGCTGATGGTTTATGTATGTTATAAAAAGCTCAGTATAGCTTGAATTAACACGGAGGAGTCTAAGACTAGGAGCATTTAGAAGAGATGTAATGTTGCCCTGGTCGTATTCTAAGGGTGTAATTGTGGTAAATTATAAAAGGATGATATCTAGGCCTTTAATTAAGTAATGATTCAAAGAGAAGAGATTTCATGGATGGCACGAGATTAGAATACCCCTATATGACGAATCACATTGGGATGCTATGAAATACGGTTATTGAAGTATGGCATCGTCTCTAGGTGGATAAGGAAAGCCACTTCAGATGTTCCCCGATAAGACGTAAGCCCTAGTGACAATGTATTACGTAAGAGGTTTCAAGTTGTCAGTGGTGGATTATAGATTAGCATTAAGGTGAATCAACAATAGATGGATAAAAGTTTCAAAGTATGAGAGGAGATTATGAAGCCATTATTTAGATGAACAGTAATAAAGAAGCATTAAATGACTTAGATTTATACATATAAGATAAGTGGTGAGAGAGTAACCTGGAGTTGGGTAGCAGACCTTGGTAATAATAAACCGAAGTAAGAGTTAGGATATAGTATGACCTACCTAGATGTAGTAAAACCATAAGCATAGATAACCAAGACTATGAAGCAAGGTATAGCAATAGTCGTAAGTTCGACAAAGTACCAAGCGAAGAACTTTAGTACACCTATAGATGCCTAGAGGGACATCTTGTCATAGTTCTGTATGTGTTCACAAAGTGAGGCCTAGAGATTGGCTAAAAGTTGGAGGAAAAATGAGAGAAGAGTCGCATAGGCACACATACAAGTACATCGTTGTACATGATGCATGACAGAAGGTAACAACAGTTACGAGATTGGAAGAATTCCGACCGCAGGTCGTGGTATGAGAAAGAGGCCTAAAGGTGGGAATACCCTAGCCTTTGGATTTATTTATAGAACATTTTCCTAGATGTCAAGGACAATATTAAAGTATTCGTTAGAGTAACAGTTTAAGAGACTAATAAATGCATCAGCCAACATTCGAGGACGAATGTTCCAAAGGGGGGGGGGGAATGATGTTACATCCCATGTTTTCGTACGTGAGAGTACGTCGTAAGCTAATTGACGTAAGCTCAAAAATGAGATCGTTTTTAAAAGTACATAACGTAAGTTCATCATGTTATCTTGGAGGTTACAAATATTTAATATCATGAGTAACAAGTACCAAAATGGTTGGAAAGCTTAGACGCTAAACGAATTGAAGAAAATAAGTTTCGTCGAAAGTCGACAAGTTTGGAATGCTATAACATATACTTTTGGGGTGAGACTAGGGTGATTAACATGATAAGGAGGTTAAGTTATGAGTTATTTTAGTCGTACGATAGTCGTGTGTTATGTTTTTAAGTCAAGCGAGTTGTGGAACAAAAGTTGGCAAACGTCATCACAAGTTGCATTCATAATATGCTGAAATTTAGGTCCAATGTAGCTGCATTTTTCTCCCAATATACTTGGAATCAAGGGATGCTATACATATATTTAAGATCTACGAGTCTAGTTTCTAATGCATTAAACTGTTTATCGATACAACATCGGACTAGAGAGATATTTGCATTTTTGCGAGACCGCGTGAGCAGCTCCCATGGGACCCACAAAGTCGGTTTAAACTTCAACCTGTATTTAAGTCATTTATATGTCGTTGTAACTCATTTTCTCATCCACAACAGTTCCTAAACCCTCCTAAATTCTCTCCAAGGGTTCCTCTATGATTCTAGGGTGAAAACCTAAGAGAAAAACATGAATCTAACGCTAGAAATCCCGTGGTGCTTGCTAGATTGTAGTTCTTCATCTTGTGGCTGTTTTGGAGGGTTCTTCAAAGATATGTAACCGCAGGTTTAGTATTGTTCTTTATGATTAAGATAATAATGAGTCCCTCCTTCATATATATTAGAGTTTCAGGGCAAAATACAAGTGTTTACACGCCAACTTGAACACAAAAGTTGATTCAAGAAGAGAATACAACTCCTATAGTGTTGTGGTGTGATTGAGGGTTGTTGTGAGCTACACCAGCTGGTGATTTCAAGTTCTATATACTTCCTAAGGTAAGTAAATTATGTTCTTGGTTGTGCTTAAGGTCAATCATCTGTTGGTTGAGTTGTTTGAGTGAAAATCTGCAAGATAGTAATTGACATGGCTTAAGGAATCGTTATCTTTTTTATGGGTTGTGTTGAGACTATATATATGGTTTGTTGCGACTGGAAATTGTTACAAATAGTTTTATTATATTGTGGTTGCTGTTGTTAATCTTATGTATGTGCTAATTCAGTGGATTGAAGAAGATAACATGAAAAATAAGATGTTGACGATAAAAGTTAAGGTGCTAGGCGTGTGGACTATATTTGAAGATTATGCTTATGATGTTTTGGGTTGAAAATGGTATGGAAACCATAAGTATGATGTTATATATGTGGTAGAAAGATTCATGGAAAAGTAATTGGATTCAAACCATATTTTGTTAATCGTAAATTGAGCTTGCTGCTCAAAATGGTTGTTGAACTAATTGAAGAGCCTATTGTAAATTATATTGTTGTTGTTTGGGCTGTTTGATGACTTTTGGTAACATATGGGATGTATTACAAACAGGGGAGGTGTTGTACATTTTCTTGTAGAATATTGATTTCCAAATATGAGAGTTACAATGCTTATATGATAACGACGGAGTCGGTTTACTCATTGTAGATGTAAGAAGATCATATTGAGCTTGCTTGACGATTGGATAGAAGATTTCAAAGGTATGTTAAGGCACTTACTTCTTTCTTTTGGCATGATCTAAAATGAAATGAACATAAATGATACGATATTTCATAACGGATCCACTCCTAGCAACTAAGGTTGCCCATGTTGTTCTTTCCTTATAAAGTTATTCTAAGCAAATATGTATGATCCTTAAATCCTATTGAGGTTCATATTGATGGTATGGATGTACATAATATTAATCGAAGGTGCAACGACCTTACGTCACTTCGAAAGGTTTAGAACGTGATTCCATGAATCGAGCGTGCATTATATATAGTATCTATTTTACTCTACCAAGCTGCGCTATAGTCGACCGGGTATGACACCTATTGTGCAACCACTAATCAATTGGTTTACCGAGTTCCACGTGGCCGGGTACGATTCTACTGAGCCTTATGATGGCCGGGTATGTTTTTACCGAGTCCTCTTTGAGGACATGTACGATATGATGATGATGATGATGCCCACATAGGCGTATGTTTTTAGAAGTTTATGTATATATATGTATTATGCATTTCATGTCAGTAGTCCCCAGAGGCACTCAGATGTTATATGTTGTATCTCATCTATCTCTCTTTACATTACTGTTCTTGTTTATGCTTTCCTGGCTAACATACTTGGTACATTATTCGTACTGACATCGTTTTTGCCTGGGGATGCTGTGTTTCATGCCCGCAAGTCCTGATTGACAGGTTGACAGTCCTCCTAGTAGGCTATCAGCTCAGCAAAAGGTGTTGGTGCACTCCATTTGCTTCGGAGTTGTCTATTTGGTTAGTATGCTTTGGACATGTATTGATTGATATGGCGGGGCCCTATCCCAACCTTTATGATGTTTATGTACTCTTAGAGACTTGTAGACAGATGTCATGTATATGTATACTTGTATGGCCTTGTTGGCCTATGTTTTGAGTGGCCAAATGATCATTTCAGTCTTATAGGCCCGTATGTTGCATGTATAAGTTTCTACATCATATTGGGTCTCCATATGTCTAGTATTCCCTTATGTTTTATTCTAGTTATCTCATGGTGGCCCTTCTGGACCATTTACCCATGATGGTGTGATAAGAAAGATACGTTATGTTAGTACTCGGTTGAGTAAAGTACCGGGTGCCTGTCGCGGCCCTCCGAGTTGGGTCGTGACACCTTCGACACTTCGGAATTGGGGATAGTTCTACGAAAAGTCACCATCAATACTCGAGACCCAAATGAAAGGAAACTAGGTCCGAACTGGAAAAGACCATACCAAGTCATCGGAGTTATCGGTAAAGGATTTTACAAACTTGGCACAATGTAAGGCGAACAATTGCCAAACAATTGGAATATATCACTACTCAATCGATACTAGTGCTAAGGTATGACCTTCTCCTTTTTTCCATTTGTATCTAAAACTAACTCACTGTAGGTGTTCGATCGAAGATGTCGAGGGCACCTATCTAGCCAAAGACCATAGGTTTTAAAGAATGTGTTGCACTCTTTTTCCCTTAGATCGGGTTTTATCCCAAATGGGCTTTTCTGGCGAGGTTTTTAACGAGGCAACAACTATGTGCTACCTAAGGAGAATTCAATAGTATCCAAGGCTTCTTTCAATCAACCTCGAATATTGGGGGGCATCACCTTCGGAAGTTATATTTTCGAGGAAAATACTTCACGCCAAAGAGGGCCTCGATAGGAAAACCTTATAATGGGTCAAACGGTCAGTCGAACCGTGTCCATATAGAATAGCCGAGCCCCGATGGAAAAACATGTATGCATGTATCAATTATTCAAAGAAGCATTCCTTTTATATCACAATATTTTGTGTCTCAAAGAAATTTGCTACTATACAAACTCCATATTTGTGATTATATGAAAAATGGCTTAAGGGCCAAAACACAAATACACCTCAAATACTCTAGGACTGTCATCGACAGTCAACATATTTGAATATCTAAACTCTAATTTATAATACCTCAAAGGGGTATCCCTCGACTTGAAGGCCAAGGCCATCATACTCGAGGACTAACCTTTCTAACATATTCGAAAGGTTATCGGGAAACAAGTCCAAGAGACACACCCGAAGGCTACGGCCATATTAAAGACTACGATCATATAAAAAGGCTACGACCCAAATAATGCGGCTCGAAGACGTCAGACTTCCGCCATAAGTTAAAAGCCTTCAAATACTTTGAAAAACTGGTTAAATAAGGCTATCCTCGGCAAAGCAAATAAAAAAAGGGGGCTGCGATAAAATCAGCCCTCGAATAATTTGAAGGCTTCGATAATATGAACCTTCGAAAAAGCCTTAAGAGGTATTAACACAAACGGGTTCCGATCGATTGAACCCTCGAAAAACCCAATGGGTACAAAAAATACATGCTAAGGCATAAAGAAATTTTTACTAAGTCTTTAGCCGAAAAGAGGAAAAAATTATAGTCGTTTTAAAGGCCGAACTGGCCCAACTTAAAGAGCCTAAGGGACAATATAAAAGATCCTAAGGGCCGAAACATGTAGAGTTCGAGACCCTGCTCTCACTCAACTCGGACCCAAGAGTCCCATCATCCCGAGCTCGTATCAAATTAAGCGCAATTCGAGGGTTATCAAAAATCTTAAGAGGTATTCTATTATAAGTTCAAGGATCGCCCTTTGATCACTAAAAACCTAAGGGTTTGTTCTTTTCTGAGTCTAAGCTAGTACTCACTTGATCATTGAAGTTATAACATCAAATTATTATTTTTTTCAAAAAATAAAGACGAAGCAGAATTCAATACAGATCGGAGATAAAGCAAAAAGAAAGGGAATTCCTTGTATTTATAAAAGGTATTTACAGTGCCCACGAGGTGCCTTACACAAAAACAAAGAAACAAAAAACAAAATCCTAAGAGCCTAATCTACTTTAGGAGCCACATCCTCGGGGGCTGCATCTTTGGGAACCTCCTCCTAGGGGACTCCATCTTCGGGAACCTCCTCCTCGGTGACTCCATCCTCATTTCCCCGCTCTCAAAACCACTAACAGAATCTTCATCATTGGAAGAAACGAGAAACCTGGCATCGGTTTCCAGCGCCCTTGCTTAGGCTATCTCTTTAGTGAGGTTGAAACCTCGGGCATGGATTTCTTCGAGGGTCTCCCTTCCGAGAGTGGCACTTGGCCAAATCATTACTCCATTTTTCCTGGTCGTAGTCCTCCCTTAGCTCTGCTTGAATAGCCTCAACATCCCTTAAGTACACGACGATGGTTTTATCAGCCATGGCCTTCGTCCTCCACACTTCGGCCCTGGCTTCAGCAACCTCAGCCCCGGCTTCAGCGAGTTTGGACTCGAGCTCCTCAATCTTCTTGGCCTGGGCCTGATTTTTCACTTTAATACCCCGGAGCTAGGTCTCAGCCGAGGCCAGTTGGGCTAGAGCAGCTTTTTTATCAGCAGGAAGCTGATCCATGTCCTCCTTCCATCGGTTGCAGTCAGCATTAACCTGATCGACCTCGCCCCGAAGCTGCGCGATCATCTCCAATTTTTGTTGTAGCTGATACATTCAAGTGTTAGCCTCAGCAGTAAGGCCAAGAAGACCATACTCTTTCAAAATCACGATTACCTACTTGTCTAGCTCGTCCTCATTTTTACGAGCTTTGACCAAATCAGCCCGAAGGTCCTTGAGATCCTCCTCCTTTTGGCTACAAAGTAGCCTCAGGGCCTTCTCTTCATCCGAAGACTTCTTGAGCTTGGCCTCACATTGGCTCAGCTCGGCCCTGAACTTGGTAATATCCTACACAAAAAACAAAAAGATATCAGTCAGGAGAAGGGGAGAAGAATAAAAACTACAATAGCGGGAGTTGATACTTACCTGGGAGAAAAGACGATGAGCCTCTTCGAAGAGGGTAGATGCGTCGTTGAGGTCAGGGTGTCATCAACCTAGTAAATCAATCCCAGAAAGGATCTTCTTCAGTAGGGGCTCTGCTCGGGTCAGCCGTTCACAGAGCTCAGGCTTCTTTTATTGCCTCCTCAGAATAAGATGGTAAAGAAGGAGAGTGACCTATTGTCACCGCCGAGCAAGTCACTCGGGGCGCTCTGTTCAACCTCAGGGGTCTCGATACTTTTCCCCTATGGCATACTTGTTGAAGGCGGTGGAATGATCTCGACCCCAGGCAATTCGGGAGCTTTGCCTGAGTCTTCCTTCGGAGTTTCCTCATCACGAGGTAAGGTCTCCGGTATGGAAGGTTTGGCGGCCTCAACTGGTTTCCTAGTTCGGTTCACTGGTGCCAATTCTTCGCCCTCGTTTCCTTCATCATCCAGTAACTGGTAGGCCGAATCTACGTCTACGTGAATAAGTTTCCTCCTTAGCTTTCGAGTAGGGGCCCTCTTATCTTGGGGGTCTTCGGGTTTCGAAGCCCTTTTCCTCTTGTTATCTTTCCCCGATTTGGGAATCGGGGACTCAGTCTCTTCCCCAACCGAGGCTGGCTCATTTCGGAGGCATCTCCAATACCTACATAAATGAATAACAAGCATGAGTAAGGTGACATATTCACTAAAGCAACAAAAACTTGGGGGAAGAACTTACCATGGTGTTTGGCCTCTCATTTGCCTTTCGACAAATCATGCCATTTGCGCTCATTATACGTGGAGGTCGCGGCTCATTTTCGGACCCAATCTTCGAGGTCGTAGATTACATGGGGCATCCAAGCAACCACTTCAAAAAGGTAAAGACATCACACAATGCAAAAATAGAATATAAGAAAACACTGGGCAAAGTACTTCACTTACGAGCGGGGTTCCATTCCTCTGGGAATGTCATCTTATCCTCGGGAATGAAGTCTGAGGTCCTCACTCGCACGAACCGACTCATCCAGTCCCGGTCCTTATCATTATCATTGCGAGCGAAGAAGGCCTTGCTCGATCGACATTAGAGCTTGATCAGCCCTCGAAAAATCTGAGGCCGATACAGTCTGATGAGGTGGTTGAGGGTGACCTCTAGCCCCTCGGCCTTTTCGGAGAAGTGTCGAAGCATATTAACTATACGCCAGAAGGAGGGATGGATCTGGCCGAGGGTGACTTCGTATCTTTTGCAGAAGTCAATCACAACCAGATCGAGGGGACCCAGTGTGAAGGGGTAAGTGTAAACACTTAGAAACCCCTCCACATGAGTGGCAATGCTTTCCTCAGGGTCGGGAATATGTACCATGACCTCGTCTCCCCAACCACACTCTTTCTTCATGGCTTTGATGTGCTTCTCTGTGATCAAGCAAACATATCTCGATACATGCTCGCATCGAGTAGGAATAGGCAGGAATTTTCAACTCTGAAGTCTTTCTTTATAATGCAAAGGCCGGGAATGATCTCCTAAAGGGCCGACGCTTTATCACTGACCGGCCGGGAAGAAGAGGAAGAGACCTTTTCTTTTTGAGGAACTATTTTAGAGGTTTTTTCCATGGTTTTAGGTTTAGATATGCGGAAAGTGGCAGAATTTAGCGTTTTCTGGCACTAAAAGAATGGTAGAAGCACGTGGTAAGAGAAAGAGATGAAGAGAAGAAGGAATCAAAGAGATTACAAGGAAGAAGTAAAATCTTTAATTCAAAAGAGGAGCCCCGTATTTATGGATAAGCGGCGACGGTTCGGCGGCGTTAGTGACCGACCATAATTGGCACACATTTAATGTTTTGGGGAAGCGAACTGACGGGACGTTTCAGTCACCTCGAGCGCTTATGTCACGAGGATGATGTCATCATCAAGGGATCCGAAAAATCGAGGTTCAAATCGTTTCTTATCATTTTACTCTAAGAAATATATGGACTATTTGTATATGGTAAAATTATGTACCCCCAATTTGTGAGCTCGAGGGAACACATCGAGGAGCAAAGGGCTCGCATCGAGGGATAAACTCAGTATGACCGGTTTCGAGTTCGAGGTAAAAACATAAGGATCAAAGATCGAAGTGCACGATAAGTACCGAAGCCGAGTATGACCAACCCCGAGATGGACCCTGTCACGACCCAAATTCCACTAAGGGTCGTGATGGCGCCGGACACCACTGTCAAGCAAGCAAGCCAAAATACTTAATTAAATTCTCGTTTTAATAATTTTGAAAACTATGATTTCCTTTCAATTTCACTAGTAAAAGATAATCATTTCAAATCAAATACAAATGTTAAGAAGTTAATACAAGATATCCCATAATCGTTCCAGAACCCGGTGTCACAAGTGCATGAGCATTTACTAGGAAATGAAATAAAATACAGTAACTGTCCGGAATACAAGGTGGACAGAAATGAAAACACCGTAAAATACTCTGAAGGGGACTCTGTTGGCTGCGGGTCGTCTCGATAAATGCACCTCACTTAAGTCTCCGTATCAACCATGCCGCTATACCACTAAGCCACTAGCCACATATGAACCTGTGCAACAAAAATGCACATCAAGTGTAGTACGAGTACAAAAATAACGTGTACCCAATGAGTATCCCGTCTAATCTCAAAGAATTAGAGACGAAAGGTCGACTTCGACACTTACTAGTGGTCCAATGATAATATAGTAAAAATGTGAGGAGATCAGGGAATTTTATTAAAACAATAATTATAATTCATCAAGCCATATAGCAGGTAAACAACTTCCCAAATAATAATGGATTTCCAAAGATTTACTTTTCATTATCTTTATCAATATATCTCCGGCCAGGAAAGGCAAATGTAAACATTTATAAATCTCAAGCAACAATACAAACATGCGCATATCATGCCGAGGTCGTACGGTCCGATCCAACATAAACATAAAATATGCATTGCCGAGGGTCGAACGGCGCGAACCATAGATGCATCTATTATCCCCGCCCGCGAATCATCCATGCAATGCGGTCAACATAAAATAAGCAAACACCCTGCTCGCGAATCATACATACGACGCAGGTACACATAGAATCACATATTCAAACAGTTAATTAAGACTTCATCAGGGAACAACTATCCAAGGAAAACCCAATTCTCTTTTTACAATTCAAGAAAATGAAGCTCAATCTTCTAGAAATTTACTTACTAATCCGATATGATTAAGCAATTCAAATCGTCAATAGGATTACAAATATTTCCAAGTACAACATGCTTTTGGGTCCTAGACTACCCGGACAATAGCATAATAGTAGTTATACATAGACTCTCGTCACATCGTGCATACGTAGACCCCACAAATAGGAGCATATAACCAATTAACTCACCTATGGGGACAATTTCCTCTTACAAGGTTAGAAAGGAGACTCACCTCGCTCCAAAGCCTATATTCTGATTCAAGAATGTGCTCAAACCTCCAATTTGGAGCCGAACGATCCAATACTATTCAAATAGGGTAAGAACTAGTCAATACATGCTCAAAAGTTCATATTCTAATTATTAAACCAATTTCCCAACCATAAATGCAAGACTCCTAAAATTTATCCCAAGCCCACATGCCCGGATTCCGGAAATTTTGAAGAAAATTGTTACCCATAACCTAAGGATCAAGAATATATGATTTTTACTCTATTCCCTAATAAGTTTCGTGGTTAAATCTTGTTTTTACCAAATTCTAGGTTTTTCATCTAAAACCCTTGATTTTCCCTAATTTTCACATGTTAATCTACCCATAATCCATGTATTTAACTTATGATGTGTAGAAATTACTTGCCTCTTTGATGATGATGGAACCCCTCCTCAAATGACCTAAAAAAATCGCCTAAGACCAAGTGGGAAATGAGAGAAATGGGCTAAGTCTCGGAATAAAAAGCCACTGTACCAGACGCAGAAGTCGCATTTGCGACTCCCAGCTCGCAATTGCGATGGTCGCATTTGCGACAAAGGCATCGCAAATGCGAAGCCCAGCTTTCCCTGCCATAGTCGCATTTGCGACAAAATTCTTCGCAAAAGCGATGGCCCCCTCGCAAATGCGATCTCCCCTCAGTAGACCCCCAGGTTCGCAAATGCGATGTCGCATTTGCAACCCAAACACCGCAAATGCGGTCATACCAGTACCAACAGCATCAAACCTTCTCCAAATTCCATTTTTGATCCGTTAACCATCCAGAATCTACCCGAGGCCTCCGGGACCTCGTCCAATCACAAAAACCAGTCTCATAACTTAACACGGACCTGATCGAGGCCTAAAATCACATCAAACAATATCGAAATCATAAATCGCACTCCAATTCAAGCTTAATGAACTCTAAAATTTCAAACTTCTACTTTCGGTGTTTAAACCTATCAAATCACATCCGATTGACCTCCAATTTTGCACACAAGTCATATTTGCCATTACGGACCTACTCCAACTTTCGGAATTGGAATCCGACCCCAATATCAAAAAGTCCACTTCCGGTCAAACTTCTCAAAAACCTTCAAATTTCTATCTTTAGCCAAATGACTCCGAAATGACCTACGGACCTCCGAATTCACTTCCGATCGCGCTTCCAATACCAAAATCACCATACGGAGCTATTCCTAGACTCGGAATCTCAAACGGACATTGATAACCCTGAAATACACTTCAATCCAAACTTATGAGATTCTTCCAAAAATGCTAACTTCCACAATAGGTGCCGAAACATTCTCGGGTCTTCCAAAATCCAGTCCAGATATACGCCTAAGTTTGAAATCATCATACGAACCTGCTGGAACCTTCGAATCCCGATTCCGAGGTCATTTACTCAAAAATCCAACCTTAGTCAATTCTTTCAACTCAAAGCTTCTGAAATGAGAATTCTCTTTCCAAATCAACTCCGAATTTCCCGGAATTCAATTCCGTCTGTGCGCAAAAGTCATAATACCTGAAGTGAAGTTGCTCGTGGCCTCAAACTACTGAATGACATGCTAGAGCTCAAAACAACCGGTCAGATCGTTACATTCTCTCCCACTTAAACATACGTTCATCCTCGAACGTGCTGAGAACTATAGCGAAATTGTCTGAAATCACTATTTAACACCTCGTGCACCTACCCGTGCTACCACAACTCAGTTGAGCACATTAACTCGATCAATCTGAAGATATTCTCTTTCCTTCAAGCAAATAAGCTTAGAGCCCAATTCCAACATTCGGAATTCTTTGCCAGAACTGTTTCCAACATACGATCACCATATCAATCACTACAAGTTGTACCCAAACATGACTGCACATTTTTTGTTGAATTCACACCTTGCACCATTTTACTCACAGGACCACAATAACACTTTCTGATCAAATTAGTCGAAATTCCACGAATCGGATGCTCCCATTATACCTCATGACATACATAGGTCTTGCTCTAACTCTTACAATACCATCACGAAGGAAGATATGTGTAGAAATTTTTAACCAACTGCCGAACCAACAAATCATTGGGTCTATACTCCTGACAAGAACTATCACCTCATTCTGAACCAAATAATGGTCTTAGCTCCTTAATATACTTTATATAATCAGATTGTATTGATTCTAAATCCGATGATCTCGTCTCACCCAGTACGAACTGCTCAGGCAATCAGCTACCCAGACATGACTAAAAGCCTCATATGATGCCACAATGCGCCAATAGGCTACCAATTCGAACACGATACAAAAGGAAAACGAACTCTAAAAAGGAAATCCAGTTACCCCGCTCGCGAATCACGCATGCGACGCGGTCAACATAACTAAACAGATACCCCGCTCGCGAATCATACATGCGATGCGAGCACACAGCTAACATGAGCTTTCCTCAGAAAAATAGGAAACAAAACATATGAAAACAGATATAGGGAACTATACTCAATCGTCACACTGTTGCGGAGCGCAACCGGATCCAAACAACATACATGGCGGCATGCCACCTGATCCACACATAAAATTCACATAAGGAGATACACACCGAGCTATATTGTTCACTACAACAAAATACCAAATGTCGGTCACAAGCAAGCTAAGTACATAATACCATCTCTAGGGAGACATATAGCGTTATAAGCTGCAGACTCAAGCATAACTGAGGTGCGATATACGATCTGAATCTCAAGAGTCATTCTGCTCATATAACATCATCACTACGCGGAACCTCAACACATAAGAAATTCACCAAGCCGTCTTACAGCTCACATGGTGCAATACATCATTTCATGAAATAGCTGACGACGAAATAACACCCCGACTACCCTTCCATAAGGAGCGCATGGCTGAAATGAACACACCTGGCCTGATATAGATCCCATATTCACATTTAAATCCACCCACAGACCTCAAGCTGATTCTGATCGCACTGAACTAAGCTAATAATCTTTCAATGGTCCATAATAACTCCCCTTTTCTCATAACACACAAGAACAACCATCATAACCGGAGTAATCCTCCACAGTCAACAACCCAATAAATCGAGTGCCCTCCAGGCTTCAATTCTCAATTTAACGACATCACTACAATATTCATACTTGGCTTAACTCTTCAATCAATCAAGTTAATACATGCCACACTTATACAACCTTCTCGTGGTCACACTCCCACAACCTTCTGTAACTAATGACAGGTCTGTACATCCAAACCACAGGCCGCACTAATGTTGAAAAGCGATCAAGAATCCTTAACCAGGATGCAAAGCCTTTTTCACAAAACACCGATCTCAGGTGACGCTGAAGACAATACCAACTTACTTCAAACATCGAAACTCCTTTACTGCTCATCCGAGCTCGTGACATCCTTGTCAACACCGAACTGCAACCTTGATCCTCACTTCAAATTCCATACCACTCACTGCACCCAACATGCCAATATACGATAAAATACGATTTTCATCATAACTTCGGAGCCACTAATAGATTAACACTTCATCATATAAAACTTTTCGCTTAACTCACTTCGCGAGAACCATATCAACACACTCGTGAATTCTCATAACTGTAGAATATGCAAATCTCTAAATAGTGGTCTAAGCCACCATAGCCCTTCCGGGATCCGCCTACACATAACAGGCCATAACAGTAGAATACTTCTGAATAACATCAATTATGGTGGCCGACCGGCCTCACACGTACCGTCACAAATCACTTGCATAACTTGGTCCCGCTGCAGGAACTGATCACTACCACCAATATGCCAATTCAACTATGGCTAATCAATCTATCTTCTTCCAATTTATCCTTGATTGCCTTAGAAATAATAATAACTCCATTCAACACATAAAACACCCCATCCGCACTCATCCCGAGTGACCTTGAATCACAAGACCACGATGTCTCCAATCCCACGAACCATTTTATATTTCCCAAATGCTACACCGCAAGTCAAAACATCATAGATTATTCTAGGCCTCTTCTCATAAGCTGCTACAAAAGCGTGATTCTTAATCGTACATATACGCTTGAAATCATTAGGCACCAAACTTTACCCCTTTGAATCCACTAGGACCGTTGTTGAGAGCCACCCGCTCTGACTTGGCCCCGAATATAATCAACTCGATGAATCTTCTAGCACATGAATACCCTCTCGATGAAGCATCCGGCAAAAGCACTTCCCTTGGAACCCGCATATACACAAGGCATAAATCTTGAATCCTTCCCCAAGTCTGAACATGAGCCAATAAGGCCAACCATAGCACACCTTTAACAATCCCTTTGCTCAAATTACTACTTATGTTCTTTTCCCGTAGCAACCTATCAATATGCTACTAACCAGAAACCTCACAAGTAGTTAACCATGCAACCCTATCATAGGCGGTGGGACTCTCCCACTTAGCTTGAAACCACCATTATACAACTCTGGAATTCACCAGGATTCCTTATCTCTTATCGACATAACCTTGCGCAATCAATCGCCAAAATTCTCGGAATCTTTCTGTAAACCCCCTTTTTATACTTTGAGTCATCAACCACATTCGCACGCCCGATCTCTTTGTTGTATAACCAATAGAATTTCTTTGCAGAAGCTTCGCCAACCATGTGACCGCCGAGCTGCTCACTGGAGATAACCCATCTATAGAATTTATGTGCCGACATCTTCCAAGGCTACTGCACGGGGTACAATCACTATGACATCAATAACCTATCCTGAGTCCAAGCTCACTCTCTAGCTGCACAAGCCCATTCACCCCTCGTGGACATCAATTAAATGTGTGGCAACATCCTTCCAATTCAAAGTTACGTTGTATCCTTCTTCATTTCAAGTAGCTCCTTTCCATTATATCAAATCTCCTGCCGTATAATAGCTCATACTTCAAATTAGATCCGTAGACCCCAATCATCAATCACTAAAATTCCCAAGTCGTTCCAAACTCTCCTTAAGGTGCGTATTTATCCTAACACAAAGCCCATATGCAACTTTTCCACTTTCCCACTTTGGCGGAACTCGCCCCTTTAATCGATTACTCGATCTTTGCTTCTTATACCTGACCTTCTAGAAATTTTAACCATCACCTGACACTCCCCACATGTCCTTCCTCATCCTTTGCTGCTCAGTTGTTGCCTTAAAATCTATCTTCATAGCACTTGAACCCACAAATCGCTACTAACTTTAAACCTTTTCGGAGATCATCTTCTCAAGTCATCGACATTAGAAACACCGATTCAATCTTGAAACATCGCACCTCGCGATATCCAACCGTCGTTTCTCCAATATTATTTCACAATATCCTACCTCAAGGGCGAATTGCAGAAGACCATAACACCGGCGAACTCAACATATTCAATCGAGGACGACGATACCACGTCACAGATGAAAGTTCCACCACACTCGAAAATACCAAGTCTCGTTACTTCCTCCACCCAAATCTGGACATTCATAGGCTAATTGCTTTTCCTCCGCCAGAAATAAAATATCATATCTCTGAATCGTGCATTGAGCAGACTTCCTTTCAAATCATTCACCGCCCCAATACAAGGCAAGTACCCTACCGTCAAGTCAATACGGTGCGATAACTAATCATGAGCATCATAGCAACCTGTGCATAGCGTCTAAGCTCTTAAAAGCACAACTATCGAGCCGAAACGATAGAAAAATCCTTTCACAAGGTAATGACAATAGCCCAATCAGCTATACTGGGAGAAACATCTCGCACCACGTTCGTAGTACCATTACAATTCCTCAATTCTCGATTTATAATAAGCGCTTCACGTCGCATAAGATTGAGTAGGAAAGAAACAAAAGCATAAGCCTCAAGGAATCAAATCGCACGATGAGGAATCAATAAGGGATGTGCCCCTAACAGTCTTGTAGCCTCTCGAAGATAAGTACAGACGTCTTCTACCGATCCGCAAGACTCTACTAGACTCGCTCATGACTCGTGAGACCTAAGGGAACCTAGTGCTATGATACCATGTTGTCATGACCCAAATTCCACTAAGGGTCGTGATGGCGCCGGACACCACTGTCAGGCAAGCTAGCCAAAATACTTAATTAAATTTTCGTTTTAATAATTTTGAAAACCATGATTTTCCTTCAATTTCACTAGTAAAAGATTATCATTTCAAATCAAATACAAATGTTAAGAAGTTAATACAAGATATCACATAATCGTCCCAGAACTCGGTGTCACAAGTGCATGAGCATTTACTAGGGAGTGAAATAAAATCAGTAAATGTCCGGAATACAAGGTGGACAGAAATGAAAACACCGTAAAATACTCTGAAGGGGACTCTGCTGGCTGCGGGTCGTCTCGATAAATGCAGCTCACCTAAGTCTCCGTATCAACCATGGCGCTATGCCACTAAGCCACTAGCCACATATGAACCTGTGCAACAAAAATGCATAGCAAGTGTAGTATGAGTACGAAAACAATGTGTACCCAATGTGTATCCTGTCTAATCTCGAAGAAGTAGAGACACGAGATCGACTTCGACACTTACTAGTGGTCCAATGATAATATAGTAAAAATGTGAGGAGATCGGGGAATTTTATTAAAACAATAATTATAATTCATCAAGCCAGATAGCAGGTAAACAACTTCCCAAATAATAATGGATTTCCAAAGATTAACTTTTCATTATCTTTATCAATTTATCTCCGGACAGGAAAGGCAAATGTAAACATTTATAAATCTCAAGCAATAATACAAACATGCGCATATCATGCCGAGGTCGTACGACCCGATCTAACATAAATGTAAAATGTGCACTCCCGAGGGTCGAACGGCGTGAACCATAGATGCATCTATTACCCCGCTCGCGAATCATCCATGAGACGCGGTCAACATAAAATAAGCAAACACCTTGCTCGCGAACCATACATGCGATGCAAGTACACATAGAATCACATATTCAAACAGCTAATCAAGACTTCATCAGGGAACAACTATCCAAGGAATATCCAATTCTCTTTTTACAATTCAAGAAAATGAAGCTCAATCTTTTAGAAATTCACTTACTAATCCGATATGATTTAAGCAATTCAAACCGTCAATAGGACTACAAATATTTCCAAGTACAACATGTTTTTGGGTCCTAAACTACCCGGACAATAGCATAATAGTTGCTACGTACGGACTCTCGTCACCTAGTGCATACGTAGCACATAACCAATTAACTCACCTATGGGGACAATTCCCTCTTACAAGGTTAGAAAGGAGACTCACCTCGCTCCGAAGCCTATATTCCGATTCAAGAACACGCTCAAACCTCCAATTTGGAGCCGAACAATCTAAAACTATTCAAATAGGGCAAGAACTAGTCAATACATGCTCAAAAGTTCATATTCTAATTATTAAACCAATTTCCCAACCCTAAATGCAAGGTTCCTAAAATACATCCCCGGACCCACGTGCCCGAATTCCGGAAATTTTTGAAGAAAATTGTTACCCATAACCTAAGGATCAAGAATATATGACTTTTACTCCATTCCCTAACAAATTTCGTGGTTAAATCTTATTTTTACCAAATTCTAGGTTTTTCATCTAAATCCCTCGATTTTCCCTAATTTTCACATGTTAATCTATCCATAATCCATGTATTTAACTTATGATGTGTAGAAATTACTTACCTCTTTGATGATGATGGAACCCCTCCTCAAATGCCCTCAAAAATCGCCTAAGACCAAGTGGAAATAAGGGAAATAGGCTAAGTCTTGGAATAAAAAGTCATTGCACCAGACGCAGAAGTCGCATTTGCGACTCCCAGCTTGCAATTGTGATGGTCGCATTTGCAACAAAGGCATCGCAAATACGATGCCAGCTTTCCCTGCCATGGTCGCATTTGCGACAAAATTCTTCGCAAATGCGAAGAGGACAACATCGTAAAAGTGATGGCCCCCTCGCAAATGCAATCTCCCCTCAGCAGCTCCCCAGGTTCGCAAATGCGAGCTCCCTCTCGCAAATGCGTTGTCACATTTGCGACCCAAACACCGCAAATGCGGTCATACCAGTACCTGCAGCATCAAACCTTCTCCAAATTCCATTTTTGATCCGTTAACCATCCGGAATCCACCTGAGGCCCCCGGGACCCCGTCCAATCACGCAAACCAGTCCCATAACTTAACACGAACCTTCTTGAGGCCTCAAATCACATCAAACAACATCGAAATCATGAATCGCACTCCAATTCAAGCTTAATGAACTCTAAAATTTTAAACTTCTACTTTCGGTGTTTAAACCTACCAAATCACATCTGATTGACCTCAAATTTTGCACACAAGTCATATTTTCCATTACAGACCTACTCCAACTTCTGGAATCGGAATCCGACCCCGATATCAAAAAGTCCACTTCCGGTCAAACTTCTCAAAAACCTTCAAATTTCCATCTTTAACCAAATGACTCCAAAATGACCTACGGACCTCCGAATTCACTTCCGATCACGCTCCCAATACCGGAATCACCAAACGGAGCTATTACGAGACTCAGAATCTCAAACGGACATTGATAACCCTGAAATGCACTTTAATCCAAACTTATGAGATTCTTCCAAAAATGCTGACTTCCACAATAAGCACCAAAACGTTCTCTGGTCTTCCAAAACGGTCTGGACATACGCCCAAGTCCAAAATCATCATACGAACCTACTGGAACCTTCGAATCCCAATTCCGAGGTCGTTTACTCAAAAATCCAACCTTAGTCAATTCTTTCAACTTAAAGCTTCAGAAATGAGAATTCTCTTTCCAAATCAACTTTGAACTTCCCGGAATTCAATTCCGTCCATGCGCACATGTCATAATACCTGAAGTGAAGCTGCTCGTGGCCTCAAACTACTGAACGACGCGCTAGAGCTCAAAACGACCGGTCGGGTCGTTACAGAGCCGTTATGAGTTTGTAACAGAATGAGCAAGATTTCTGCCACGTCTCCAAGATCATGGCGTAAATTCCGGAATAGATTTGTACGAATTGTTACTAATCCGTACTAGGCGGTTAGACAGTTGTCCCAATAAGATTCCTTATCGTAAATAGAAATGTATCTTATTTAGGGTTCCCCTATTATATAGTGGGGACCTCAATCATTTGTAACCACGATGAATGATTGACAAGAATATACTCTCTTACTTTCTTGCTCATATTCCATCAGAATTGTCCTTTAACTTTATTGTTCTTGTTTTATTGTTCTTGGCCTGCCTCGAGACCACCTTAGCTCGAGGTCGAGAGTGGCTTGCATACTGGTTTGATTTTACTTCCTTCTTTTATTTATTCATCAGGTTTCTTAGTTATTAATTAGTATTGAATTAAGTCACGTATCTTTAAAATCACAAACAAATTTAATTGTTATTCGTATTTTTAGTATAGAACATAGCCACTACCTATGACGAATGCGAACAATATACAAGACAAGACACCTTTATAATAGATGTTTCATTATCTTATCATCAAAAAAATTTCTCTCACCAAATATTAAAAATAAACTGCCAAACACCAAATATATATATATATATATATATATATATATATATATATATATATATATATATATCTCATGGCTGCCAAAAAAAAAAGGAAACAAAGATGGCACTATTTCAGCAATAAAGATAAGAATTTGATTAAATAAAGTTTAAAGCATTTTTATTCATTCTACAAATAGCAAAGAGAGAGAGATTGTTCAACCACAAAAATAATATAAGTACTTGAATATTGATTAATCAAATTCTGCTCAAGAAATAAATTTTTTCTTCATTTTGACTACGGTCGATTTATAAAGGTTACCTTAAAATGGAAGAAAAGAATAACGTTCTTAAATAAAGAATAGTAAAGCATAATTGTTATGAAACAATAAAAAAAGAAGAAGAGTATTGCAGAGAAAAGTAGAGAGAAGAGAATTCTTATTGATATGGGATGAATTACAATGGAATAGAACCCTCTATTTATAGGGAGAGATTGGCTTAGCCACCAAGCAATAAACCCTAGAATCTCTCTAAATATAGACATTCACCTTAAATAGAATTCTATTTATAACACTCCCCCTTGAATATCTATTCAACAGATAATGTGCATCGTTAAAACCTTAACTAAATAAAACCCAATGGAAAAAAAATTGTAGAAAAGGAAAAAGAGTACACATTTGGTTGCCTCGTTAAAAACCTTGCAAGAAAAACCCAATGGGAAAAAACCTTGAAAGGGAAAAAGAGTGTTACGCGCATTAACTACCCCTAATGAGAGTATCAGTTCACATCTTTAAATATTTGCATTCCAATCTGGTGCACCATCTTCAAAACGATCTTTGGTAGAGACTTGATAAACAAATCAACCATATTAACTTGAATGGATATATTGCATCTTGAAATCATCATTCTTAATAGAGATGTAATGTCTTCATAAACTTCCGTAGAATGGCCTTTTCAATATCTCCATAGAGGTATTCTCGCTATCACATTATCATGCTAATAGTTATATCAAGATACATATGTGCACAAATTGCACTTAAGATGTGGTACTTGTCACACCTCCTTTTTGCGCGCCCGGCCCCGAAGGGTAAGATGCGCGGGTGGAGTTTTTCCAATTTAAGTGACAATATTCGAAATGGGATTATTTATTTAATTCAGAGTCGCCACTTGGGAAAAATTTGGCTTTTGGTGTCCCAAGTCACCGGTTTATCTTGAATCCCGAATCGAGGAAATTTTCGACTTTTCCAAATGAAGTCTGCGAACCAGAAATTCTAAGTAAGGAATTCTGTTGACCCGAGGGAAGATGTTAGGCACCCTCGAATCCCGTGGTTCTAGCACGGTCGCTTAAATTGTTATAATGGCTAAATATCTGATTTAAATACATGTTGTGACTTATGTGCTTTTATTAAGTTTAAACCGCTTTTATTATTATCATTTATTTTATAGAATTGCTATGATTCTATGTTATGATATCATAACTGAAACAAAACTAACAGTTGCATGCTTTAAAACACATCTGATCTATCAAGCCAATGCTATCTAATTGTTCATCTCAACTTAGAATATATGTTAATTTATACAGAATGTTTGCAGTTTGCAGTTAAACAAATACAGGCTAAACTAACATTCAACCTATTTTGAACACCAGTATTATAACATAAACAGATGTTCATTTCTTTATTTCTGCTTCAACTTCAAACTTTCAACAACACATGGTTTCAGGAGTTGTGTACCTGGAAATATTTGACAATTGAAGAAAGGGTAAATCAGCAGAGTAACAATGGCAACAGGTGCAGCAGCGATAACAGCAGGCAACAAACAGGGAAGTGGAAATAGAAAACCCCAGATAGGCCAAACTTCAAGAAGTGACCCAATGCAAACTAACAACCAGTGAGCTCAGTTTAAACTTGAAAGGAACAGAATGAGCAGAGGAACAGATGAAATCCAGATGACAATATGAAGAAAACAGTTCCTGATTTTCCTATCCTTTCTCCCTTGTATCTGCCTGTGTGTGTTAATAAGGATGTATTCAGCTCTCTCTTCTCAAGTCTATCCTTTCTCTGTATGCTCTCTATCTCCTCTAATATCAGGTGTTCTCTCTCTTTCTAACTGAAGGAAGTCTGTGTCTATCCCTCTATGTGTCTTTCCTCCCCTGTATATATCAGATGTCTCCTCCTTCTCAGAACTGATGGAAGTCTGTGACTATGCCTAATCCCCTTTCCTCTGTGTTCACTTTTTTAATATCAGGTGGTGTCCCTTTTCTTTTTCTCCTATCTTCTCTATCTGTGTCTCTCTATGTGCCCTCTCTCCTCTAATCTCTGTATGTCTGTATGTATCTATTTGTATGTATTTCAGCTCTCTCTTTCAAAAAAAATTCCTCACAGTGTGCCTCTGTCTATTCCCCCCTCTATCTATCAGATGTCTTCCCCCTTTATAAGCCTTAACATTACCCCTTTTAACAGCCTGTTTAGAATATCACAACACCCCTCCCATGTGCCTTCCATTTTCAGATTCCAATTGGCTAATTAAGTATGAACAAAACCCATGATATTCCCTGGCAGACTCACTTTAAGTAATGTTTATTATTTCTGAGGTTAAAGTAGAGTATGGGCAGCAGAATGTAGTCTGACAGCATATGCTGTCAAACTATTTTAATTAAAAAGGACCTTTATGCACATGTTGTGCACAAATGCACATGACATCAATTCAGATTACAGTTACAGACCAAACCTTAGGTTTTTGAAACCACATTAACAACTATAAGTAACTGAACTTAGTTCTTAATTGATTCAGGCAATGTTCAACAGAAGCAAATCGATTTATTTTTTATTTAGACAGTTGAAACTAATTGACGACACATGTCGACTCGACTATATTAGTTATAACACGTACAATCGACACCAAAATCAGACATTCAAAAGTATAGGACACATGATTCGAATTGTACTGACTAAACAGAATTGTGCTTCGAGGAATCAGTTAATCAGTACAAATTTGGAATTCAACTAATTGCACAACAAATACATACATACACACTATCAGAACAAGTAGAAGAAGATACTCAATCAAACAACAAAGGTTCAGGCAAAGTGGACAGGGCATAGTTGATAAAATTCGGGGACAACAACGACAATAACAGCCTTTCAAACAAACATGGACTAATAGAACAAAGAAAAGAGAACAGAACTCACCTCAAATCCCGAAAAATCAAAACCTTAACTCGGACTCGGTCAGGCCTTTCTTAAGGCTGAACGGACTTTAATCGAAGTGTTTCTCAGATGAGAAACACTTCGATTAAGGTCCATTAGACCTTAATTTCTTTGGCTCGAACGGGTATGGACCAGTGACGAGGAACCTTATGGTTTCAAAAATCAGATCTGGGATTCATGCTTCCCTGGTCAGATTCGGACCAAACCAAGTATGGTTTGGTCACGAGGGGGATCTGGGGAGTGTCTGGTATGAATTTAGGGTAGATCGGTGTAGATCGAGTTTTGACTCGAATCTTCAAATGAAGATTCGAGAAGGTGGGATGGGATTCGAGTTAAGTAGTTAACAGATCCATGTTTAGGATGGCAAGGGGATTCTAGGGTGTTAAGGTGAAGGTCACCGGCGTTCATGCCGCCGGTTTTCATGGTGAAGGATACAGGGGCGGCTCTAGGGTTTGATGGGGAAGAAGGTGAAGACGGAAGCTGGGGTATTGGATAGGGGGCAGGGTAAGGTTACAGGCTTATATAGTTAGTGGGTAGGTGGATCCTGGCCGTTGGATGAGATGCGATGAAGGGCCAGGATCCTTCAGCTTGAAGGAAACGGTGTCGTTTCATCTTTTAGAGGGTTTGGGTCGATCCGGGTGGAAACGGGTCGGGGGCATTAGTGGGTTATGGGGAGGTGATCTTGGCCGTTGATCATTCGGAGATCAACGGCTCAAATCAAACTCAACCATTACGACGTCGTTTGGACGTCCTTGGTGTCAGCTTGGACTGGACCGGGCAGGCCTGGTTTTGTGCATTGTTTGTTTGGGCCAATTTTAACAAATTGGCCCAAGTCCGGAAAAGGAAGGGCCCTTTTTTTTCTTTTTTTTTTATTATTAAAATACAAAACTAAGTAAAATCAAATTAAAATAAACACTTAATACAATTATTTGCACACACATTAAATAATTCAAAACAGATAAAAATCAAACAAAACAAAATCACGGACAAAGATGCCTGTTTATGCTTTTCTATTTAACAACCATGTTACGGTTCAGATTATGCATGACACGTACATTTTTTGTATTTTGTTTTAATAAAGTAAAAATGGGCCAAAGTCATAAATAATTAACAAAGTGCCATGTAAAAATCCAAAAATTGTACAACAGGATCAATTGTTGTTATTTTTTTTTAATTCTTTTGGAGCGATTGTCTCGTGAAGCAAAAATCATGTGCTCACAGCTGCCCCTCTTTGTTCGGAAACACGAAGAGTTTTCGTGCAAAGATAAAGTGAGCGTGTATGAGCGATTTTTTGCATATGGACTACTCCGTGTGAAACACATTTTTTGAAAGATCTGACCGAATCTTGCTTCAAAGATTTCCTACATATCCTGGGCTAAACAGGAATCAGGTCAATGTAGTTCGGGAAGTTTTGGTAGCTGGGACTACCATCAGATTGCAATGCTTGTTGCTACTGCTGTTGCTGTTGTCACTGCTGCGTCACTGACCGCCTTATTACAACCAAACGAAAATTGGAAACTGAACTAACTACTTATATGCATGTCAACTGCTAGTTACAAGATTCCTATCCATGATTCTTTTATGACTTGATCTTGGGTCTTAGCTGATTCTGCTTGTAGACTCCGATCTGAATCTTGATGCTTGCGAGTTGCGGCGACTTGTTTAATCTCTAAGATACTGAGTGAGACGCGATTGGCAGGGTTCAGAACCTTAACCAAATGTTGGAGTCAATCTGCCTTCCTTTTACTCCGATATCTCGGGACATCTTTTTTTTTTTTTTGATTCCGAACTGGGACTCATCTCGTGGGTCATTTTGATCCATGTGGCTCGAGGTTAGACCTGCGGGAGAAAACAAATGAACGAAATTTTCTGCCCCAGTTTCACTAGAAAAATTTCGTTAATTATTCGCTAGGAAGTTCATAAAATTGATGAAAGAGGATATGCATGCTCAGTTCAGGGTTGGAGCCCTGATACCGACTAGCTGGGGAGAAGTTAAGCTTAGGGTTTAAAACCCTAATGCTGACTAAAGGAAGAAGTTCAATTTAGGGTTTTAAAACCCTAATGCTGGCTGAATGGAAAAAGTTCAGTTTAGGGTTTAAAACCCTAATGCTGACTAAAGGAAAATTCAGTTTAGGGTTTAAAACCCTAATGCTGATTAAAGGAAAAATTCAGTTTAGGGTTTAAAACCCTAATGCTGACTGCATGGAAAAGCTCAGTTTAGGGTTTAAAACCCTAATGTTGGCTGAATAGGAAAATTCAGTTTAGGGTTTAAAACCCTAATGCTGATTGCATGGAAAAGCTCAGTTTAGGGTTTAAAACCCTAATGCTGGCTGAATGAAAAAAGTTCAGTTTAGGGTTTAAAACCCTAATGCTGACTAACAGGAAAATTCAGTTTAGGGTTTAAAAACCTAATGCTGATTGCATGGAAAAGCTCAGTTTAGGGTTTAAAACCCTAATGCTGGCTGAATGAAAAAAGTTCAGTTTAGGGTTTAAAACCCTAATACTGACTAAAAGGAAAATTCAGTTTAGGGTTTAAAACCCTAATGTTGATTGCATGGAAAAGCTCAGTTTAGGGTTTAAAACCCTAATGCTGGCTGAAATGGAAAAAGTTCAGTTTAGGGTTTAAAACCCTAATGCTGACTAAAAGGAAAATTCAGTTTAGGGTTTAAAACCCTAATGCTGATTGCATGGAAAAGCTCAGTTTAGGGTTTAAAACCCTAATGCTGGCTGAATGAAAAAAGTTCAGTTTAGGGTTTAAAACCCTAATGCTGACTAAAAGGAAAATTCAGTTTAGGGTTTAAAACCCTAATGCTGATTGCATGGAAAAGCTCAGTTTAGGGTTTAAAACCCTAATGCTGGCTGAATAGAAAAAGTTCAGTTTAGGGTTTAAAACCCTAATGCTGACTAAAAGGAAAATTCAGTTTAGGGTTTAAAACCCTAATGCTGATGGCTGGGGACAAAATTCAAGAACAACCACTGACTTCTTTTTTTTTTCTTTTGAATTTTCTTACTTTAGTAAAAGAAATAAAAGGGAGTTTCGTGGAAACTTACCTTTCGAGTGAATTCCTTATTGCCAAAATGTTTCTTGTACCCATGTACCTTCTTCTTTGGGCGACACCTGCTTCTTGCACGGTTGTCTTGGATTAAACCTGTTTGAACTTTTCAGACAAAGAACAATTGTTAGTTCGGAAATGACGGTCGGTTTGGTGACCTTGATCGTTCCCGGTTGCTTTGTTGCGTCTTCATTTCTGTTGCGAAGTCCCGTCATTGATTTGATTCATATGTCGGAACCTTTTAGACTGCTCAGGCTTGCATTTCCAGATTCTGTGATGATTTGCCTCGTAAGGCTCTTTTCTTTCCTCTTTTTTTTTGTGTCCCGTTTTGCTTGGAGGTTCTCAACGGGGATTTTATTGGAGGTAATCTGTGGGAATTTGTACAAAAGGAAGCTTTGTGGGGGGAATATTTACGAAGTGGATTCTTTGTGCGAATTTTGTACAATGGGGCATGTTGGGTATTTGTTTCAAAACGAGTTTCCCAGGGTTTGTTGGGGTAAGCTTGTTGGGGAATATTTACAAAGGGACTTGCTGGGGATGTGCTGAGGAAATTCCAACGGGGATATTTTTTTTTTCATATTGGGGAGACTCTGTGGGAGATTGTACAAAAGGAGAGACTCTGTGGGGATTTGTACAGAGGGAGACTCTGTGGGGATTTATCTGAAAGTGGACTTGCTGGGGGAAAATTTCTCTTTTCCTCTTTACTTTAAACACCATCACACGTCATGATTCATCAGGCTCGGGCAATAGTAATAATGAAATGAGGCGTTTTCCTTCATGAAACGGGATTCCGTGCAAACAAACCTGCCACCTGCCCTTTCCGGTGTATCCTGAACTTGGGGTTGAAACATAAAAGAGATTCGAAAAAGAAACAAAGAAAGGAGAAAACAAATCAGAAAAGGAGTGTCCTTTTCAGGACGAGAAAGACTTATCTGAGGAAGATAACGCTGGCTTTAAATGACATGACATGCTCTTTGGACTGGACGTCTGACCTTCTAAGAACTTGCGTTTTCCTGAACCAGAAACGGATCTGTGATTCCAAACCGGTGGCACTTTGCCGAGACCTCCTTGAGGTGGAGTCATTCTTTTTCGGCCAACAGCGCCCTTTGCGGGTTTTCGCTGGCTGACCTCTCTCATTTCCCTTCCTGTCATCGCTTGATAGCACTCTTTGCGAGTTTTTACTAAACAAGCTCTCTCATTTTGGTTTCTCTACTCCCGTCGCCTCGTGGTGCCCGAAGGTTTTCACCGCCGAGACTCTCTCGTTTTATCTCTCTCAATTCAGAGTGTGCTGGTCTCCATTTGTGACGCTTATTGGTTCCCCACCATATTTGGTAATTGATTTGAAGGCTTGTGCTTGGTAAAGAGAGGTAGATGATACTAACTTCTCAATTGCTCGACGTGCCCCGGTTTCAATTTCAGGGTGAATGGGATTTTATTGTTGGTGTGACTGAACCTCAGGGAGAGGCTGCCTACGTATCCTTTCGGAATCAAGTCAAACGTAGTTCAGGCCTCAATCAATTTTTTTTTGTTTTGTTGTGCTTTTTTTTTTTTTTTTTGTAAGCGGCTCAAAGGTTTGTAGAGAGAATTGGGTAGTGTTTGGGGAGTAGTGGGGAATAAAACCTTCGCCGTTTTCAAATGTGTCAGGACCACTGGAGTATGATTTAGACGTAGTATCTCTTGACTGCATCTGCATTTACTGCTGTGTCGGGGTCATTTCCTTCGATATCACCTAAATACAATGCTCCTCTCGGCAATATCTTCCTTATGATGTATGGGCCTTTCCAATTTGGGGCAAACTTTCCTTTTGCTTCTTCATGATGCGGCAGAATACGCCTCAGTACCAGCTGACCTACTTCGAAATTCCTGGGTCGGACTTTCTTGTTGTAAGCACGGGCCATTCTTCGTTGGTACAACTGTCCGTGACAAACCGCGGCCATTCGCTTTTCATCAATCAAAGTCAATTGCTCTAGCCGAGTCTTGACCCACTCGCTGTCTTCAATTTCCGCTTCGACAATGGTTCGAAGCGAAGGAATTTCTACCTCTGCCGGTATTACAGCCTCGGTCCCATAAACCAAAAGGTAAGGAGTCGCTCCTACTGATGTGCGTACCGTAGTGCGGTACCCCAACAATGCAAATGGTAACTGCTCATGCCACTGTCGGGAACTTTGGATGGTCTTCCTCAAAATCTTCTTGATGTTTTTGTTTGCTGCTTCCACGGCACCATTGGCCTTTGGCCGATAAGGAGTAGAATTCCTATGCGTTATCTTGAACTGCTCGCATACATCTCCCATCAAGTGACTGTTCAAGTTTGCTGCATTATCTGTAATGATAGTCGCAGGAATACCGAAACGACAGATAAGATTTGAGTGTACAAAATCCACTACAGCTTTTTTAGTGACCGACTTGAGAGTGACAGCTTCTACCCATTTTGTGAAGTAATCGATGGCAACCAGTATAAACCTGTGTCCATTCGAAGCCTTTGGTTCGATTGGTCCAATGACGTCCATGCCCCAGGCGACAAATGGCCAATGTGCGGACATGGGATGCAGCTCCGTGGGAGGTGCATGAATCAAATCACCGTGCACCTGACACTGATGACACTTCCGAACGAAACTAAAGCAATCCTTTTCCATGGTCATCCAGTAATAACCCGCTCGAAGGATTTTCTTTGCTAAGACATACCCGTTCATGTGGGGTCCGCACATACCTGCGTGTACTTCGTGCATGATCTTTCTTGCCTCCTCGATATCGACACATCTTAGAAGATTGAGGTCTGGGGTCCTCTTATACAACAATTCACCGCTCAGAAAGAAACCACTCGCATGTCGCCTAATGGTCCTCTTTTGATCTCCAGTAGCGTGCTCGGGATATTCTTGTGTCTTCAGGAATCTCTTGATGTCATGGTACCAAGGCTGCGTATCTGATCCCGCCTCGATTACATTGCAGTAACCGTGTCTTTCCTTGATTTGGATCTCCAAAGGATCGACGTGGGCGTTACCTGGGTATGGTAGCATTGAAGCCAAAGTAGCAAGTGCATCTGCCAGTTCATTGTGACACCTCGGGATATACCTGAACTCTATTGATGTAAAGCGCTTGCTGAGGTCCTCCACATGTTGCTGGTATGGGATAAGTTTGACATCCCGAGTTTCCCATTCGCCTTGAGCTTGCCGGATAATCAGGTCAGAATCTCCCATAATCAGTAAGTCTTCGACATCCTGATCGATTGCCATATGCATGCCCATAATGCAAGCTTCATACTCAGTTGTATTATTTGTGTAAAAGAAACGCAGTCTAGCTCTGGCGGGATAATGCTGACCCGAAGGCGAGATCAAAATTGCCCCAATCCCCACACCCTTGGCGTTCACGGCTCCGTCAAAGAACATCTTCCAAATATGAGCTTCCTCCGAGATCACTTCTACGGTGTTTACTTCTTCATCTAGAAAGTAGGTATCCAATGGCTGGTATTCCTTATCCACCGGATTTTCGGCCAAATGATCTGCTAACGCCTGGGCTTTCATTGCCGTGCGAGTGACATAAACTATGTCGAATTCCGTAAGCAAGATTTGCCATTTAGCCAGTCTCCCAGTAGGCATTGGTTTCTGAAATATATACTTCAAAGGATCCAACCTGCTTATGAGGAACGTAGTGTGGGCTTGGAGATAATGTCTCAGCTTTTGAGCGACCCATGTGAGAGCGCAGCATGTCCTTTCCAGCAGAGTGTATTTGGCCTCGTAGCCGGTGAATTTCTTGCTCAAGTAGTAGATTGCTTGCTCCTTCTTTCCGGTTACGTCGTGTTGCCCGAGGACGCAACCGAAAGAGTTCTCCAAGACTGTTAGATACAAGAAAAGTGGCCTCCCCGGTTCTGGAGGGACCAAGACTGGGGGATTCGAAAGGTATTCTTTGACTTTATCAAAGGCTTCTTGACACTCAGTTGTCCATTTGATCGCCGCATCTTTCCTTAACAGCTTGAATATGGGCTCACACGTGCTTGTCAGCTGGACAATAAACCGACTGATGTAATTCAACCTGCCCAACAGACTCATCACGTCTTTCTTTGTTCTCGGGGGAGGTAGATCTCTGATGAATTTTATCTTAGTTGGATCTAGCTCGATTCCTCTCCTGCTTACGATGAAGCCCAAAAGTTTGCCCGACGGAACTCCGAAAGCGCATTTGGCTGGGTTTAGCTTCAAGTCATACTTCCTTAATCTCTCGAAGAATTTCCTCAAGTTTTGAATGTGATTATCCTGCGTCCTGGACTTGACTATCACATCATCCACGTACACCTCTATTTCCTGATGCATCATGTCATGGAAAATGGCAGTCATGGCCCTCATGTAAGTAGCCCCAGCATTCTTCAGACCAAATGGCATGACCCGGTAGCAGTAGGTGCCCCAAGGCGTGGTGAAGGCAGTTTTTCCGGCGTCCTCTTCATCCATCAGTACCTGGTGATACCCAGCGTAACAATCCACAAAAGACTGTATCTCGTGTTTGGCACAATTATCAACGAGGATGTGGATGTTGGGCAGCGGGAAATTATCTTTAGGACTTGCTCTGTTCAAATCTCGGTAATCTACACATACTCGAGTTTTTCCGTCCTTTTTTGGTACTGGAACCACATTTGCCAACCATGTTGTATATTGGACTACCCGAATCACTCCCGTTTTCAGTTGTTTGGTGATCTCCTCTTTAATCTTGTCACTGACCTCAGTTTTGAACTTTCGTTGCTTTTGTTGAACTGGAGGACAATCAGGATGAATCGGCAATTTATGAACCACTAGATCAACACCTAGTCCTGGCATGTCATCATATGACCAAGCAAACACGTCTTTGAATTCAAAAAGAAGTTGAATTATCGCCTCTCGCGTTTTCTTGTCCGTGTGAATGCTTATCTTGGTCTCCCGGATTTCTTCCGGGGTTCCTAAATTTACCGGTTCAGTGTCATTCAGATTTGGCTTAGGTTTATTCTCGAAATATTCCAACTCTCGGTTTATCTCCCTAAAAGCCTCTTCCGCATCATATTCTGGTTCTGGGTTTGTTAATTCGCAGCTAAATAACTCATTGTGATCTGGGCGTGAAGTCCGCAAGCATGTCATATTTAAAGCCGCATTATTAGGACTGAAAAGAAAGATAAAAAGGAAAAATAACAAAAATTAGAACAAAAGAAAGAATGGGAAAGCAATGATGATTTTTCTTTTATTTTTCTTTGGAAAGTTGGAAGACAACAATGTTTACAACTTAGGAATTCAAAACAACAATTGAAAGGAAGAAAACGCTCAAGTTATGTCCTGGAGATAACTTGTGACACAGGAAAGGTGGCAGGACAGGTCTACCCGGACTTCCGTCTAGTCGGGAATGGCGTGGCCTCCCAATTTTGAAGTTGGGCGTTCGGCCCCATGTACAGCATCTCAGCAGTGCTTGTGCCTTCACATGGTTGAACCATGTGGACCTCGTAGAGCATCTTTCTCATCGCCCCATATATCTCCTCGATTTCCTCAGCTGTGAAGATCTCATCATCTTCTTCTTCAGCGTACCATGGCCTGATGAAAGTTGCATATAAATCCGGCAGTGGTTGAGGTAACTTCCAACCCTCATTTCTCCTTTTCTTTGCCCATTCTTCGTCTGCTGGAGTAGGTTTGAAACCTAGTCCAAAAGGTTTCTTGATGACTGGCAAGGTAATGGGTTCTGTTATTCCCTGAAGGGTTCGTCCAAGCCCCTTCCCTGGCCTAAATCCATGCCGGATCATCTCTTTGGCCACCATAACCGAGGCGTTAGACAAGAAAGGCTGGGGGCAGGGTATTCCCTCTTCGTGCTGCTCTGCCAGTACAATCTCAAAAGCTTGATAGACCGTATGTTCGCTCCCTTCTCTCGGTTCAAGATACGGTATGGATGGGTCCCGATAAATGGCATGCTCATCTTCCCCATGGACCACGATCTCTCGGTCTTCGTACTCAAACTTCACCATCTGGTGAAGAGTGGAAGGTACGGCTCCTGCCGCATGGATCCAAGGTCTGCCAAGGAGAAAATTGTAGGATGTATCCATGTCGATCACCTGGAAGGTTACTCGAAATTCGACTGGTCCTATGACCAACAACAGGTCTATTTCTCCCATGGTATCTCTCTTGATGCCGTCGAAAACTCTTACGCAGACATTGTTGGGTCGGATTCTTCCGGTCCCAATTTCCATTCTTTGTAGCGTGGAGAGCGGGCAAATGTCAACGCGTGAGCCTCCATCCAACATTACCCGCTTGACATAATAGTCTTCACATTTAATTGTTAAATGCAAAGCCTTGTTGTGTGCCGCTCCTTCCGGGGGTAAATCATTCTTGCTGAAAGAGATTTGGTTGACGGCGAAGAATCTTTCTGTCATCCGCTCTAGTTGCTCCACCGAGGTTTCCACTGGTACATATGCTTCATTCAGGGTTTTCAGCAGGATCTTTTGATGCTCAGTCGACCTCATCAATAATGACAGCATGGATACTTGCTCAGGGTACTTGCGCAGCTGATCTATCACTTCGTAATCCGGCATTTTCATTTGTTAGAAGAACACTTCAGCTTCTTCAACACTCACGGGCTTCTTTGGCGGGAAGCGCCTTTGTGTGGCGTTGGTTAGTTCTTGGGTATTTGAATACCTTCCAATGAAAGTATCTTCTGGAAGTTCTCCCATGACCTCTTTACCTTTGTACATTACCAAAGTCTTTTGATAATTCCACGGCACTGTGGACGGGTTGGACATTGGCTTTTGTGGCACGCGTTCGATAACCACTGGCTCACTCAGCCGAGGTGGTTGAATCGTCCCCCGGACCACATAAGCCCCTTTTGGCACGTACATAGGTTTTGTCTTTTTGATCCCGAAGTTCTGCGTCTTCTCAGCTCGACTTCGTGGTATGTAAAGAACTCCATCTTTTACAGGTACCACTTTCTTCTCTACCTTCTTTTCAGGCTTGCTCTTTATAGCCTTGGCCTCCTCCCCCTTTTCTGGTTTCTGGTCTATTTCAGGCCTCTTCCCCGTGTCGACAATGGCGATTATGGCTTTCAGAGCAGGGTCGAATTCTTTGTCTTCGCAAATCATTCCGATCAGCGGCCCATTATTGTGAGCCGGTAATGGATTATTAGTTACATTCGGGATCTCCTCGTCCCTTAGCACTATTTCCCTTGCTCTATCAAATTTTCGACCACTCTTTTCAAAGACCAGCAGTCGTTTGTATCATGTCCCTCGGCCCCTGAATGATAGACGCATCTGACTCCGGCTTTGTAAGAAGGCGATGTTGGGTTTTGCCTTGTTTGAGGGATTGGTTGCAAAAAACCCAACTGGACCAGCTTTGGGAACAAAGTTGAGTATGGCTCACCGATGGGCGTGAAGGTCCGCCTTCTGGGTGGCTCTTGAGGGCGGAAGTTATTCTACGGGGGTTGTGGGTTATAGTGGTTGCGGTAAGGAGGCTGATTTCTGGGAGGTGGAGCTGGGCCTCGGTTGGCTTGTTGTGATGGATGGTTATAAGGTTGGGCATTCATGACCATATAAGGTTGATGAGCATATGCCAAACTTGAGTGGGGGTAGTAGTGTTGTGGGGCTCTTTCCGGAAAATGGGGCCTGGGATGACGATACTCCCTTGCTTCAGAGGCTGCCATAGTCGTTTCTTCCTTCTTCTTCCCCCTTGTCGTTCCTCCGGACCCGCTTTGGACGGCCTGGGAGGTCGCCCTTATGGCTGCTTGACTCAGAATCCTACCTGTTTTCAAGCCATTTTCCACCATCTCTCCAATCTTGATCGCTTCCGCGAATGGCTTACCCATGGCTGACATCATGTTTTGGAAATAGTCAGACTCTTGAGCCTGGAGAAAGGTAGTGACCATTTCCACTTCATCCATGGGAGGCTTCACTCTCGACGCCTGTTCACGCCACTTAATAGCATACTCTCTAAAGCTTTCCGAAGGCTTCTTCTTCAAATTCGACAGAGAGTTTCGGTCTGGCGCAATGTCGATGTTATACTGGAATTGTTTTACAAAATCTCTGGCGAGATCATCCCATATATGCCATCGGGACATTTTCTGATCCATATACCATTCCGAAGCTATCCCTACTAGACTTTCCCCAAAATATGCCATTAGCAGTTCTTCCTTTCCGCCGGCTCCCCGCAATTGGTTGCAGTATTTCTTAAGATGCGCAATGGGGTCACCGTGCCCATCGTATTTCTCGAACTTCGGGGTCTTGAAACCCGTTGGCAGGTGCACGTGAGGGAACATGCACAGGTCGGCGTAAGAGACACTCTTTTGTCCGCTCAACCCTTGCATATTCTTCAAACTTTGTTCAAGGCTCCTCATTCTCTTGGCAATCTCATTTTGTTCTGCAATTCTGGGGTTCTGATCCTGCCCAGGTGCAAGCTCGCACTGAGGTGGTAGAGGATTGGTACTGGTAGCGAACCTAGTTGGTTCCATTGAGAACGATGGTGCTTGGAATGTAAAAGAGGATGAGTCAAAGCTTGGCTTGTACGTGGTAGGTTGTGCCGTAACCGGGCAAGGCGATGCAGTAAAGATGTTCATGCTTGCATCAGTGGCCGACATTCGGGGATGAGGCTCAGAAGGCGATCCAGCAGAGAAGGCTGAGGTGGCTGGGTACCCGAATGGGGTAGCAGGGTAATTTATGGGGACATTAGAAGTCCCACTTGATCTGGAGAATAATTCAGGGAATCCGGGGACGACACTTGGCGGCACTTTCCCATTATTCCAGTCGTCCAGCATTTCCAACATACGGAGCCGTAGGATTCTATTTTCCTCCGCAGTTACGGATTCAGGTGTGAGGACGGCTGAGATTGAGCTCTCCTCAGAAACAGGGATCGTTTGCAATGGAATTTCTGAAGACATTTCCACACTTCCTTTTGACCTGGTGAAGTAAGTGTGAGTACTGCTTCTGGCCCTAACAATAGGTAGTTGAACACTTCTCCTTGACCTCGTGAAGTATGAGTGCGAGGCCAGATTTTCACCAAACCAACCGTCTTCCAAAAACCCTGGAATACTCAACGACAAACGCACGGTTAATTTGTAGCAAATAACAGATAGTTAATCTCACGTTGGGCATGATGCACCTATACAGTTAAGTGGATTACTATATGTTTGCTACGAGAGCATGCGTCATTCCGGCATTTTTTATTAGTTTTCTTTTTTTCTTTCTTTTCTTTTTCTTTTTCTCTTTTGTTTTTCTTTTATGTTTTTTTTTATTTTGCAGTAAAAGAAATGCGACCGGATCCGATGAGGATTGCCTACGTATCACGATGCCTACGTGAATCAGATCATTACGTAGTTCAAAAAACACAAATGAGCGTAAAAGAAGCAACCTCTTTATTGTTGAAAAATGTCCTATTACAAACTACATTTTGCAAAAGAAAAAGCGAACTTTGAAAATAAACCTAGATTCAAAATAGTCTAAAAATCACCCAGATGGGAAAAACAAGCAGAAGATGCTAAGATACAGATTTGACCTATGAATGCATTATGGTTTTGAAAATTGGTGTCCGCGGGGCATCGTTCGGCCTCACCGCGGTCCTAGGCGTGAGATCCCTCTCAAGTTGCTCCAGCTCATGCATAGTCTGCTTGACATAACTCATTACTGCCGAGAGGACGGTAATGCTGGACATGTTCTCACATCGTAGACATCGTCTGGTGATGGCATGGGCAATGGCCTTGATCCTATCTCTGGTTTGCTTCTTCTCTACGAGTAGGCGTTTTATCTGATCGCTGCATATCTTGAAAACTTAAGCATCCTGTATATGCTGGTGTTTCAGTCGCCGTACTTCCAACTTCATCTGGGCTATTGAGTCGTACCAGTATCTGTTCTCCATTTGGAAATCCTTGGCCTGATTAGCTGCTTTGATCTCAAGTGCAGCCATCTCTCTCTTTATTTTAGCAACAGTCTTCTCGTGGTTGCCTTCCAATTGATTCAGGTATCGGCGATGCTCATCTGCTCTTGCATCCCACTGTGCCCTGAGCTCTGCTATGACGTTTTCAGATTTCTCCAAACCATCTTGCCATTCCCTGATTTCACTTTTTAGCCTTTTTATCAGGTGTTCGTCTGATCGACGCCTTGGCTGTTTATCCGCCTCCACCCTTATCTGTTTGATCTGGGCCCTGAGCATTTCATTCTCCCGAACTAACCTGTTCCGTTCTCCCAAATTGGTAGCAGTTTGCACATTGTGCTCATATTTCAAGCCTTCTACTTGTTGCTTTAACCTGCTGATTTCGGCGCAATAGCCTCTTTCCTTCGCTAACCAATCCCACTGTCTTTGCGATGATTCGGTGAAATTCCGGATGTGGGGTCTCTTAGCTGGCCTTTCATGCTCGAATTCCCTTCTATACCATGCAAGGTAACCTGGCGCCGTCTCTCCTTTGGCTCGATCCCGCACGCAAGTATCTGATTTCAAATATTGACACTCACTCCAGATTTGGCGAATCTTTGCTTCTGGGAATTGTCCGTTAGGACTTATTTCAACTGCTTGAGTGCTAAGATCTTCCTCATGAGGTACTGTCTGGCATCTTCCGAACTGTCTCAAAACTCGGCAGGGTGCGTAAGGTTGAATGCTCTTAAGCCCCATTAGTAAGAAATGAGTTTTAGCTGCAGACATATATAGGATCTCATCAACGGGCAACCACCCCAACGTCCATTGTATTTGGCTGGCAGTAAGAGCTTGAAAGAACGAGGTCCATGCCAGGACTCCTTTGGGCAAAATGATCTCTTTGGTTCTCGTGTAAGATTCTTCTATGCAGGTCTTTGCCGGGGAACCATGGCTCAAAATCTCGGAATGATAGCATAGGTACTCGGTCATCCATACCTGTAGGAGCAAGTTACAACCTTCGAAGAAACTTTCCCCAGCTTTACAAACTGTAAGAGCGCGAAAGATGTCAGATACCACCATTGGCGCGAGAGTACTGTCACTTTGCGTGAGTAAAGTGCTGACGACCCCAGATATCTTCAAATCAATGTTTCCATCTTTCCTTGGAAATACCAGAAGGCCCAGGAACATTATCATGAACGCTACCCGTCTGTGCTCGTCCCACTTCTGACGAACTCCTTTGCTGCACAGTTTGTTGATTGGATTATTGAATCCCCCCTCATGACCGTACCTATCATATATGAAGCATGGAGTACAAAATCCGGCTGCCAGATCCGGGTTGTGGACTGTTCTAGGTATCTTCAATGAATCTAAGAACCGATGTACCGTGACGACTCTTGGGGCGACCAAGTATTTTTCCCTCAAGGGAAGTTCAGTATTCCCGATATATCCGGCCATTTCTTCCAAAGTCGGGGTGAGTTCAAAATCAGAGAAATGGAAAACATTGTGCGCCGGGTCCCAACAGGTAACCAAAGCTCTTATGATATCTCCCCGAGGCTGAATTTCCAACAAACCCACAAGACCTTTCAGATATTTTTTAACCTCGTTTTGTCCTTCAACACCTAGATCATTCCACCATAGCCGTAACTTGACAGGGATTTTGGTCATTATTGAAAAATGTTCATTTTGCATCGTGCTCATCCTGCACATTTATTAAGGTGATTTTAACAAAATGACTTGACTCAAAATATTTTACAGAGGGGATCAAGTTTTGAACACGCCCTTTAAACACTTCGGGGACGAAGATTTTAAGGCTATGTGGGTCAACTGGACAAAAATGCTAAACAAGACCCAAAGGTGGCTGTTTAGGCAAAGTCAGCCTTCCGGCGTCCCTTTCGGGAACATTCGGCTATTTATGACAAAACAACGTCACTTGACTTATTTATGACTCTTTAAAAATTTGACACATCTCTTTTTTTATTTATTTATTGATTTTGGCTATTTTAGCAAAATGGGGTTGAACCCGACGAGGGTTGCCTACGTATCTCACATCCGGTGAGAATCAAACCGGCGTAGTTTGGGCATACCGTAAATGGAGAAAATCAAATAAACCTAGAAAACAAGAATATATATTTATTATTTTTTTTTTGAAAAGAGATAAGGACTAAAGAAAATATTTATTATTATTTTTTTTTTAGGAAATATTTGGACTATTAGTCTGAATTTATAAAAGGGGTACCACGAAAGAAACAACATTTTTTTTTTTGATTTTTTTTTTTGATTTTGAAAGTAATAAAAAGAAAATTTTTATATTATTTTTTAATAACTCTCACTAAGAAGACAAATTTTGTTTTCATTTTTTTTTAGAAAAATTCCGGCGAGGTTTTGACATTACTTGGACATTGGTTTTATCTTTCCAAAATAAGTAATTATCTCCCCTACGCTGCTATTTTTCCCCTTTTTAGGAACCGGTCGACATGCGGAACCGAAGCAAATAAATGCACAACACAGATAGGAATGCAGCATGATGGTCTTTTCAATTCAGGTTGTCTGTCCTAGACGAACCCAACCCCTGTGTTGAGTCCCCTAAATCAAATGCAACATGATGCAAATAAGCGTTCCTACTAGGGATCCGGCATGAAGTCAAGTTATTCTAGGTTCGTAACCTGGGTATTTGTTCTAGACTGTGTACCCGAGCGGACAACTCGAGTCGAGGAGGGGGCTACGTACCGGGGACCCGCGAGATCGTCCGGCTTTGTAACTTGTCCGACCTCTTTCTTATTTCAGGTATTGACATTAATAGAATAGGGAGTCTCGACCAGCGAGCTTCTCCCCGGAGGTAAGAAGAGAAAGGTTTCGACACAGTTTATATACAGTTCAGATAATATCAAAGCGGTAAAAGACAACATTTAGCAGGTTATACAAAACATGTAATAAAGGTCAGATAATAAAGCCAAATATAACAATTATTCAAAGCTCGAATTCTTGAACCCTGAACCAGTGGTTCTGGGTTACCTCCCCAGCAGAGTCGCCAGAGCTGTCACACCTCCTTTTTGCGCGCCCGGCCCCGAAGGGTAAGATGCGCGGGTGGAGTTTTTCCAATTTAAGTGACAATATTCGAAATGGGATTATTTATTTAATTCAGAGTCGCCACTTGGGAAAAGTTTGGCTTTTGGTGTCCCAAGTCACCGGTTTATCTTGAATCCCGAATCGAGGAAATTTTCGACTTTTCCAAATGAAGTCTGCGAACCAGAAATTCTAAGTAAGGAATTCTGTTGACCCGAGGGAAGGTGTTAGGCACCCTCGAATCCCGTGGTTCTAGCACAGTCGCTTAAATTGTTATAATGGCTAAATATCTGATTTAAATACATGTTGTGACTTATGTGCTTTTATTAAGTTTAAACCGCTTTTATTATTATCATTTATTTTATAGAATTGCAACGTCGTGAAAATGCATCTCGAACCACGTCACAATCAATGCACCCGTAGTTGTTAACACATTTCGACTCCGTTGAGATTTGAATTTGGGTCACATAAATGCGCACCCGAATTTAAGAACGTAATTTAATTAAGCCGTGCCTAAAGAGTCTAACGCGTTATTATTTTTGTAGAAGGCCATGAAATTCGCTAAATGGCCTATCCTGGACTCTAAATAATTATTATGGTTACTTATTGAGGGCCCCGCAATTTTGCATTTTTATTTGGCGAGGCTCGCCTCTATTTTAGAAAAGGATATCCTAAAGTGGCTACATTTCTAATACATTTGTCTCTAGGGAGAAAAAAAAAAGAGAAAAATACTAAACTTACTTGTTTAAGCAACTAACATACTAAATCCCTACTATATATGATGAATCCAATTTTTTTTTGCTTGATTGCCTAATTGGTTGTTTATGAGGTAAGAATTATCTCATGCCTCGTCTTTAAAGAGTGAATAAGTTTTGTTAATTTGCTAAGGGGGTTGCTAATAACGTACACTAAATTTGCATTAAAAAAACAATCTTCCAGTTCGAATTGCAAAACTAGCTCATTTGGGCTTGATAAATGAAATCAGTTGTTTATTAGGAAAACCACTGTTAATTGAACTCAAAAAATAGTCGCGTTATTTCGAAACGATGAATCTATATTGAAGCCCATATCGAAACTATGTAGAAACAAGTAGTCCAATAAAAGGGTCAGCATACATTATTACCCTGTTAACGTAATGCTGCATGAGAATTAGTTCGGGGTTCACTTATCTTGAATTCAAATAGAAACGAATGTAGCAGATTCGATGGTTCAGAGATCTAGGCAAAAATACATACATATGCTTGCTATGATTCTATGTTATGATATCATAACTGAAACAAAACTAACAGTTGCATGCTTTAAAACACATCTGATCTATCAAGCCAATGCTATCTAATTGTTCATCTCAACTTAGAATATATGTTAATTTATACAGAATGTTTGCAGTTTGCAGTTAAACAAATACAGGCTAAACTAACATTCAACCTATTTTGAACACCAGTATTATAACATAAACAGATGTTCATTTCTTTATTTCTGCTTCAACTTCAAACTTTCAACAACACATGGTTTCAGGAGTTGTGTACCTGGAAATATTTGACAATTGAAGAAAGGGTAAATCAGCAGAGTAACAATGGCAACAGGTGCAGCAGCGATAACAGCAGGCAACAAACAGGGCAGTGGAAATAGAAAACCCCAGATAGGCCAAACTTCAAGAAGTGACCCAATGCAAACTAACAACCAGTGAGCTCAGTTTAAACTTGAAAGGAACAGAATGAGCAGAGGAACAGATGAAATCCAGATGACAATATGAAGAAAACAGTTCCTGATTTTCCTATCCTTTCTCCCTTGTATCTGCCTGTGTGTGTTAATAAGGATGTATTCAGCTCTCTCTTCTCAAGTCTATCCTTTCTCTGTATGCTCTCTATCTCCTCTAATATCAGGTGTTCTCTCTCTTTCTAACTGAAGGAAGTCTGTGTCTATCCCTCTATGTGTCTTTCCTCCCCTGTATATATCAGATGTCTCCTCCTTCTCAGAACTGATGGAAGTCTGTGACTATGCCTAATCCCCTTTCCCTCTGTGTTCACTTTTTTAATATCAGGTGGTGTCCCTTTTCTTTTTCTCCTATCTTCTCTATTTGTGTCTCTCTATGTGCCCTCTCTCCTCTAATCTCTGTATGTCTGTATGTATCTATTTGTATGTATTTCAGCTCTCTCTTTCAAAAAAAATTCCTCACAGTGTGCCTTTGTCTATTCCCCCCTCTATCTATCAGATGTCTTCCCCCTTTATAAGCCTTAACATTACCCCTTTTAACAGCCTGTTTAGAATATCACAACACCCCTCCCACGTGCCTTCCATTTTCAGATTCCAATTGGCTAATTAAGTATGAACAAAACCCATGATATTCCCTGGCAGACTCACTTTAAGTAATGTTTATTATTCTGAGGTTAAAGTAGAGTATGGGCAGCAGAATGTAGTCTGACAGCATATGCTGTCAAACTATTTTAATTAAAAAGGACCTTTATGCACATGTTGTGCACAAATGCACATGACATCAATTCAGATTACAGTTACAGACCAAACCTTAGGTTTTTGAAACCACATTAACAACTATAAGTAACTGAACTTAGTTCTTAATTGATTCAGGCAATGTTCAACAGAAGCAAATCGATTTATTTTTTGTTCAGACAGTTGAAACTAATTGACGACACATGTCGACTCGACTATATTAGTTATAACACGTACAATCGACACCAAAATCAGACATTCAAAAGTATAGGACACATGATTCGAATTGTACTGACTAAACAGAATTGTGCTTCGAGGAATCAGTTAATCAGTACAAATTTGGAATTCAACTAATTGCACAACAAATACATACATACACACTATCAGAACAAGTATAAGAAGATACTCAATCAAACAACAAAGGGTCAGGCAAAGTGGACAGGGCATAGTTGATAAAATTCGGGGACAACAACAACAATAACAGCCTTTCAAACAAACATGGACTAATAGAACAAAGAAAAGAGAACAGAACTCACCTCAAATCCCGAAAAATCAAAACCTTAACTCGGACTCGGTCAGGCCTTTCTTAAGGCTGAACGGACTTTAATCGAAGTGTTTCTCAGATGAGAAACACTTCGATTAAGGTCCATTAGACCTTAATTTCTTTGGCTCGAACGGGTATGGACCAGTGACGAGGAACCTTATGGTTTCAAAAATCAGATCTGGGATTCATGCTTCCCTGGTCAGATTCGGACCAAACCAAGTATGGTTTGGTCACGAGGGGGGTCTGGGGAGTGTTTGGTGTGAAGCTGGGGTTAAACGGTGTAGATCGAGTTTTGACTCGAATCTTCAAATGAAGATTCGAGAAGGTGGGATGGGATTCGAGTTAAGTAGTTAACAGATCCATGTTTAGGATGGCAAGGGGATTCTAGGGTGTTAAGGTGAAGGTCACCGGCGTTCATGCCGCCGGTTTTCATGGTGAAGGATACAGGGGCGGCTCTAGGGTTTGATGGGGAAGAAGGTGAAGACGGAAGCTGGGGTATTGGATGGGGGGGCAGGGTAAGGTTACAGGCTTATATAGTTAGTGGGTAGGTGGATCCTGACCGTTGGATGAGATGCGATGAAGGGCCAGGATCCTTCAGCTTGAAGGAAACGGTGTCGTTTCATCTTTTAGAGGGTTTGGGTCGATCCGGGTGGAAACGGGTCGGGGGCATTAGTGGGTTATGGGGAGGTGATCTTGGCCGTTGATCATTCGGAGATCAACGGCTCAGATCAAACTCAACCATTACGACGTCGTTTGGACGTCCTTGGTGTCAGCTTGGACTGGACCGGGCAGGCCTGGTTTTGTGCATTGTTTGTTTGGGCCAATTTTAACAAATTGGCCCAAGTCCAGAAAAGGAAGGGCCCTTTTTTTTCTTTTTTTTTTTATTATTAAAATACAAAACTAAGTAAAATCAAATTAAAATAAACACTTAATACAATTATTTGCACACACATTAAATAATTCAAAACAGGTAAAAATCAAACAAAACAAAATCACGGACAAAGATGCATGTTTATGCTTTTCTATTTAACAACCATGTTACGGTTCAGATTATGCATGACACGTACATTTTTTGTATTTTTTTTAATAAAGTAAAAATGGGCCAAAGTCATAAATAATTAACAAAGTGCCATGTAAAAATCCAAAAATTGTACAACAGGATCAATTGTTGTTATTTTTTTTAATTCTTTTGGAGCGATTGTCTCGTGAAGCAAAAATCACGTGCTCACAGTACTTCAAGACCAAGAATTGTATATGCTTTAAGCGACTTAAATCCTTCATGGATTGTCATATAAGTTAAGTCATATAAGCCATATAATAGACTTTAGATGCATATCAAGTTTTTATGTCATGCTAGACATATAAGATATCGGAAATTGATTGCACATACCATTGACTTTATACTTTCAAGTATTTGAACTACATGTTCAAAACTACATGTCTTTCATATTAAACCAATTCTATTTGAATTGTGTATCGTCTATTTGGCCAATATTTTTGTATCTGTCTCGACAGCCTTAAGATCCCCATCTATACTTAGCGCTATGATAGATGTCGTCGACGAACATTTTATATCGGTTCCAATAATTTTGTATAAAGACATAACATAGAGATCTCTTCATTCATATATTCAGGTACCTGAATCTCTCATGAGATTTTATGAAGTGTTATGTCATGTGATCTTCTAGATCACTTGCCTCCTTATTATGATCAGTTTGATCATTTGCTCATCTTCTTTATCAAGAAGTTTTATTTGAAACCGATTTGTCTATACGCTTTAAGCGTACCATAGACTTTGTCCTTCTAGGACTTAATATGAGCATTTGCAATGAGAATATAGTTATTTTCCTTAGGTCAGCAAATGCGTATGGCATGCTTTGAAATATATTGCAAATGAATTATCTTTTTATGAACTTCAAGTTCATATTATAATATTCGAGGATCTATATATACAAATGATAATCCGTTCCACGTAACTTTTTCTCAAGTGTTTATCATATCTGCCCCTCATGTTAGAAAAACTAACTTGTTTCCTCAACTTTGAGAGCCCATCTTTGTGTGTCATGGTGCTAATCAAAATATACACCGCATATCAATAATAATAAGATAGAATTATTTGGTTCCTGACCCCGAACCACTTGTGAGGGGAGAATGTAATATACAAACTGATATAGGTAACTTTGTTCTTATAAGCAATAATTTAGCTATTAAGTGGAGACACTCAATAAATTATTTTGCTAAACCAACGGCGATGTAAACCAACTTATCAAGATAAACTTTCTTGGGTAGAAAATCTGGAAATTATGCTCGAAATTAAATTATTGAGCAAGTTACCTCGCAAAACATCATATATAATAATCGCACATGTAACCATCTCATAGATGCATCTTATGTGGTATACATGGCAGATGAATGGGCCCATATTCACCTTTGATATTTTCAGAATTCATGGGATTCAATCCCAACTTTAGTTGGTCAATTAATTAATGAGAACAAGCAATATAAGAGAATTCGTAAAGAACTTTCTAATTCTTTAATATTTACCCATGTAAATTCTCTATTATTATTGCACATCATACTTAAATTGATATCACTAAACTGATTATGCCAACTGAATAAATTATCAATATTGATAAGTTCAGGTTTACACCATGACATGTGCAATTATCAATAAACTCCAAGTTTATTATGATACGGGTTTTTATATCAATAAATATCCACTTTAGTGTGGTGTTCTTTTATTTGTGTAGTACAAACTGGAGAATAAAGCGGGTAGCTTTTCACATATATATTATCCCGCTACAAGTTGTAGTAATAAAAGATATTAAATCTTTTCTTTATTTATAGTCTCAATATAATCAACCGCTTTCGCGTGTACTTTGGAAACTAAATAAGTTTCTTTGAGACTTACTAGAACACAATAAATTGACATGATAATCAATTGTATTCCTCCAAAATAGTAATAATTGGCTCTTCCAGAGCTCTCAATTAATTTTGTACTACCACATATTCATCAACATCCATGTGATGAATATCTCTTTTAAAGAAAAAGTTATATCATTGTGGTCATGGTCAAATTATATGCAAGATCTGTTTCTTGCATTACCATTGTCTTTTAATAATCACATTGCCATAATATTTTGGCGTATAATAAGTACATGACCAGTGATCATTCATGCCATAATAATGACATTATTTTCTTATTTCATCTCAAACCTCCATCTAGAGGTGAGTGTGGTATATTCACCACCACTAGCACGTTCATATTCTTCCAAGAATGAATATGTATTCATAAATTAGATGTTGCCACATTCACATCATGAATGAACCATAATCATCTATATGTGCTTTATAAAATCTTATGTCAAATCGATGACAAATATTACTTTCACAGAGTGAAGGATTATTTCAAGAATCCTTATTATTCTCAATATCACAATAATGACGATTATAATTTCGTCTATTATCACGTCCGCATCCATTGATACATTCATAGTAGTAATTTTGTCTTCTTTCAGACTTATCACATATTGCTATCACATTCTCTAAAGGGAATGAGAATGGAGCAAATTCAATTGGACGAGTTTTCAATTCTTTGCCCACAATCATACATGAATTTGATCATGGCAAGACATAGAAATTTTACCACTTTAGGTGGTTATAATTTCTTTCAAACTCCATTAGAGTTGCAATCAAAATTTATCGTTTTTGCTTGTATTTAAAATCAAATTATAGAATGTCAAGAATTTGAAAGAGAAAAGTAAAATACTTACCTTAAATCCAGAATTTAATCATGAAGGAAGTTCATAGAACAATTGACAATCATTATGCTCAATCCCAAAGCTTCTACTCAATTGGTTAGAGTCTCGTGCTGATAACGTGTTATGAAACAATAAAAGAAGAAGAAGAGTATTGCAGAGAAAAGTAGAGAGAAGAGAATTCTTATTGATATGGGATGAATTACAATGGAATAGAACCTTTTATTTATAGGGAGAGATTGGCTTAGCCACCAAACAATAAACCCTAGAATCTCTCTAAATATAGACATTCATCTTAAATAGAATTCTATTTATAACAATAACAAATTAGGAAAAATCAAAGGCAGCTGCATTATAATCAAAAAGGGGATTCGTCTTCTTTAGACATAATTTCTACACAGAATCATAGTAAGGTTACAAAATAAATTAATGAATATAAAAAAGTCCTTTATAATTTTAATTCTATAATTTGAGAAAATTACAGTACATACATATATTTTTCGATGAGCTCCAAGATTTTCATATAATTATTTCCAAAAAATAATTTGAAGGGAAAAAAGGGATGATAATTATAAATGTGTTTCTTAGCGATAATTATGTCACATTACCTGACCCTCTCTCTCTCTATGTATATATATATATACACACACACCCACTATATCAGTACTTTATAAAGTTTTTTGTAGTTTATGATAAACCAAAAAAAAAAATAAGATAAGATAAAGGGAGGAAATTAAAAACATGAAAACGGAGAAAAAGTTACAAATCCAATTTTTTTGACACACTACGTAAAAAGAAGAAAGAAATGTACGATTCTTTTCTTTCATTTTTCCCTTTTATTTCTTTTTCCTTCTTTTCTTCTTTTTCTCCCTCTAAGTTATGTTTCCCTCCATCACAGTTTCTATATTGGTATTTTTCAAAATTTCTTGTATTTATGATAAACCAAAAAAAAAAAATAAGAAAGAGGGAGGAAATTAAAAGCATGAAAAAGCAGAAGGAAGACACAAATCCAATTTTTTTGACAAATTAGGTAAAAAAAGAAAGAAATGTACGGTTTTTTTCTTTTCTTTTTTCCCTTGTGTTTCTCTTCCTTATTTTCTTCTTTTTCTCCCTCTAACTTACGTTTTCTGCCATCAGTAAGATAAACTCATTTTTTGTTCTCCTAATTTGCCTTTGTAATAAATATCTGAATATATAAATCTGCAAACTACACTATTCCATATAAATGCCCATGCACAATTTTTAGAAAGGTGAGATTATCATTAAACATAACCAATTGAAAAAGAAAGATTATACATGACCAACATCCACCAGCATTTCAGGCTGTAAATATCTCTCCTGAATCAAAATAACAAAATATGTTAGGATATTGCCACAAAAGAGAGATTGACGTTAAAACTGACCAATTAAAAAGGAAGAATTACACATAACCAACATGCGCCAAAACTTCAGACTACAATTATGTCTTCAGGACCTGAAAAAATCAAGTATGTTAAGATATATTTTTGAAAATCTGTGCAACTAAGAGTGCTATCCTATAAAACTATAACAATTTTTTAAGACATATGCAATCATGGAAATGAGTAGAAAGAAAGTGAGTGAAAATAAAAAGTATAGAGGGAGAAGTGGGTGCTGGAGAGAAATATATAAAGATGATTAATTACCAATTAAAAGACAACCACATTATAATGTGAGTGAAGGAAGAAAATAAATGCATATGTTTAAACGAGGAAGGAGAATGAAACTAATAAGAAGGAGAGGAGGCGTTAGGATAGAACAAACGTTTCTGGAAAGAGTATAAATGGTAATTAAGACGAAAGAAATTAATGACATATTAGACTATTAAAAATAAAATAAATAAAAAAATGAGGGGAAAAAGTCAAAAAAAGGAGAAAAAAGATAAATATAATCTTTGACCAAAGAGAGGTGCCAAGTCATCTTTTTTTCCCCCTCAATTATATTTATATATAGATATAGATTTCTACACAAAATCATAGTAAGGTAAAGTATTATAATTAACTATAGAAAAAAAGTAACAGGAAAAAAACAAATTACCTGATTTGACTTTTGTAGATTATGTATGTTGCAAATGGTGAGTAGATATCCCAAATTGAATTTAAAAACTTTTTTTTGAAAAAATAATTGTCTTTTATTTCACAATGCTTTGTCAGAAAGCAAAATATCTCAACTGACTTCATTCAACCAAAAATAAATTATAAGAAAAAGTAGTTAAAAATCTTTAATAAATGGTGAAAATTAAAAAAAAAATTGCAAAACATTGAATAGTCATAGGAAGACGAAACCAAAGTTCCAAAGCATTTTTTTCTTTTTGGATAAAAAGTTCCAAACCATTGAATAGTCATATAACTCCACCCAAATGAAACGATTCTCTAAAGTAGTCGGTTCAATGGAATAAAAAAATTTCACTTAAAGAAGATATTTTTTCTTCGAGGACAAAATGGTCATCCAATCTTTTAAAGGATAATTTTGTAATTTAGTCTTTGAGCTTCATACTTATCATATAATATGATGATTAAGCAATTATTTGTTTGAACGTTTGAGAAATTCAAGAATGTGAAAAGCATTTGCGACAAAATAAAAATTATTAAGAAGTTTGAGAGAAACCTTATACCCATTTAGATTGTTCCTACGAAAATTTATTGCAATAAAACTTTGAGAAAAATCTTATACCCGTTAGACCATTCCTGAGAAAAGTTATTAAGAAGTTTTGTCGAAATGTTTAAGTTAGTTAGTCGTCCTTCTGAGACATTTTTTTTTTGAATCGCAATTTTTTTAAAGAAAAGTGCGTCAGGGTATGTTCTGAAAGGCTAAAATGAACTTATTTTTGTTTTATTTTACGAAACAGTTCCAAACAAATATTATGAATTTGTCGAAAAGATACAAGCAGCAAAAGGAATGAAAGTATGATTGAAAATCTATATTTAAATTTTTACTAGTCTTAGGATACGCACGTTGCGCATAATTTAACTTCTTTGAATTTAAAAAGGCAAACGACATTTAGCAATATGCGTTGCGCGTATATGTATATCAATGAGTATACAATTGAAATAATATTATTAAATAATATATTTTAGTTTCAAAATAAAATTAAAAGGTGTGAGTTCCTGAAAATGATTAATGTTGATTGTATTTTGATAGATCATAGAAGAAGAAATTGTGCCATATAAAAATTCTCAGACATATAATGCGAAATAAAATAAAATATTAATATAAAAATAAATCCAAATAACACATATATTTAACTCATACTTTGATCTAGCTTCTTCATTTGCGTCTCACAAAAGTACCAAGTTTATCAAATTGATAATCAATTTGAATATCAAGAGATATAGTCCATTCCTGATTTATCAAAATTTTAAGTGGACACAATTGTAGTTGAATTTGAAAAGCACTATAAGCTAAAACATAAATATTAGTACAATAAAATAAGATGTCTTAGTTATTTTTCTTGTCTAATAATTATATCGAGCATCTTAAATACACCATTTTATTAATTGTGATTAATGAACTATTATCGTCATTCACAAAAAGGCTTTAACTTTAGTTTGTCTTTGAGCTTGTTACCTCAACCAATAACAACAACAACAACAACAACGACCCAGTATAATTTCACAAGTGGAGTCTGGGGAGGGTAATATGTACGCAGACCTTACCTCTACCCCGAAGGGTAGAGAGACTGTTTCCAGGAGACCCTCGGCAAACTTTAAAAAATAGACGAATTTTCATATTCAAATATCTGGCCTTTGACCATACTTATCTTTCTATATAGCATTTTTTCTGAAACAATTAAATTTTTCCTCAAGTATCCTTTCATGTAATAATTCCAGAAAAAAGTGTTCTTCTTTTTTCTTTCAAAAAAGCAGATCCTCTTTTGTGTTTTTTGGCTATTAACTACTATTACAATGAATTTTAAAATGCTAGTACTAATGATAGTATTATCTAAAATGAGATTTAAATATCGTATATATTTACAAAGCAAAAGTGTTTGAGAACCTAAAATATCCTTGAATATAGAAGGAGTGTCGATTGATATTATCGATTTTAGCATGTATTAGTTCTTACTTATTCTTTGTGGACTTTGCCATTTTGGTTTTCCCGTTCATCGTTATATCCAAAGTCATTTTTCTCATTCGAATTAATGATATAATAATTTTGACTGAATTTATTAGCCAAAGCAAAAGACAATAAACCTTAATTTTATATTCGATATTTTTTATTCAAAGCAAAATTATTGAACTGGGTGCAACTTAGTTCATTTATATTCAATGATCATGATTGTCGTTACATCTTGATAAATAAAGAATTAAATTTAAATTTTTAATTTTTCTTCTTTGGATAAGAATTAGATTAAGAAGTTTTAGTTATTTTATGTAATTCAAATAAGGAAGTAATTCATATAAGTAAAAATTGTTTCAATTTTTAATATAAATATAGTGGGGAGAGGGATGCAACACGAGGACTTCCAAGGGGGCACCCATCCTAGTACTATTCTCGCTCAAGCACGCTTAACTTTAGAATTCTGATGGGATCCGGTGCGTTATTGCTAGTATGATCGATTCCTACGAATAGTTCAAATAAAAAATATTAATTTTAAAGTTTAAATATTAAAAAATTATTTAATGATGATTATATCTAACGTAACACATGATGAACGTGTTATCCATAATTAATGATTAAATGTTTTATATTAAAAATAGCAAGTAAATTGACCACAGTAAGCTTTTCGTGCATATGTGAAAAATTAGAATTTGTAATACTCACATGGTCCAGAAAATAAATATGCAAAAAAAATTGAATTTGAAAACATTCTTAATGATCTTAGGTGTTTAATTCTACAAAACTAAAATGAAGACAAAAACTTGGAAAATAGTTTTCAACACATTATAATTCCTAACGTCCCAAAATAGTGCTATGATAAACGACACTAACTTTATGAAATTTAATGTTATAAATGTCAGATTTAATGAAGTTTAATGAAAGTCAGATTTAAGAAAAATGGTTACAGAATCTTAATAAGGAAAATCTTATTCAATTTTAGATTACAAGGTATGAGGAGTTCTTACCTATTTCAAATAAGGAAGCATTTAATAAATAAAATTTAGTTAATTTTAAAGTCCTAAATATTAAAAAAATATTATATTGTAATTACAATTTTATCTAGTGTGAACTCTATTTTGAAAGGGTAAAAAAGGCGAATAATATTTCGCTAAAGGCTTTCATGCTTTTAATCTAGTACTAATTTTAGGATACGCGTGTTGCGCATGCTCCCCGTGTCAATAAGTAAATAATTTTTAAAAACTCACATATGTATTATATTAAATAATATCTTTGATTTATAATAAAAATAAAATGTATAACTTTCTAAATATATATTTATGTTGATCCCAAATCCAACTCAATGAAAGTACTTAAGTTTTGTAAGATTATCTTACGAAAATTAGTGTTATTTTTATGCCTTAATATAGAACAAACAAGTAAAAATAATTACTTTTATCACGATGATGTTGGCACGTAACTCCTGTAAAATTTAATAAGTAAATATATAAGTTTTAAAAATGACTAATGTTGAGTCAATGATTTGTAATAAAAAAATAATATATAAAAAATATAAGGAGTTATCATCTGTTCGAATATTTCTAAAAAAAAAAAGATAAAGAAAAATAATTAAAAATAACTCATTTAGAGTATATTTTATCTTCTATTATTTCATCCTTATTGTTTCATGTTTATATACGTTAATAGAAGAATAATTATTTATTATATGTTATTTTTCAATTATTGAGTAAATTCTGTACATTTACAAATATTTTTTCAAGTCAAAATAATTATTAAGTGTAGCTTTAACATGGATGGTATTATAATTATGGTACAAACTTCATATAGGTGAATAATTTATTTAAACTAAATTCTTAATTGATTTAAAATTTAAAATATTAGAATTTTGTATATAATTCAAATAAAGAGTTATTTAATAATTAAAATTTTAGTTGATTTAAAAAAGTTTTAATATTAAAAAAAATTAAATATCGTGAACAAAATTTGTATCCAAAAATATAAAATAATTAATAAAGGAGATAAATAAATATTAAACTAACGTTGATATACGTAGATGGGGGGTGTCATAAACTAACGTTACTTATAAACAATTGATTTTGATGCCCTAATATATAGGGTAAACTTAATTGATTTTGATGCCCTAATATATTAAGATTTCCCGTGTAATCATGCAAATAAAAAAGTTTTAATAAGTAAAGTTTTAGTTGATTTCATGTACTAAATATTAGGGAAAAAATTAAATGATTATTTTATCTAATGTAAATTCTATTTTAAAAAGGTAGAAAAGATTAATGATATTTCGCTAAGAGCCTTCGTGCTTTTAATATACATAAACGATATTTTTTCTAGTGTAAACTTTAGTCATAGCATACACGCTTTGTGCATGTACCCAATATTAATATGTACATAACTTTTATGAATTATAAGAATTTTTTTACATGATGTATTTTGGTTATAAAATTAAAATTAAAAATATTTGTATAATAATGAATATTGATATCATTTTGTTAGCTCATTATGAAAAAATCGTGCCGTAAAAGTCCTCAAATGTCTTATTATAATTTCTAAAGAATTCTTTGGTAATATCTTATAAAAATTATTGCTATTTTGTAACTTAATACTCGAAACGAACAAGTATCACAAAAATAATTTATTGCAATTCTCCGAAGATTTGTCAAATAATGTAAATTAAAAATTAAATCTTTTGGTCTTTTAGACATATGGGAATGTAGATGTTGGCTCTGTAGCTCCTAGGAGAAGAAAAGTGACAATGTAAAGTTTAAAATGACCAATATTAAGTTAATATTTATAATAAATAACTTAATAAATAAAAAATATAGGAACTTATTATTTGGACAAATGCAAAGGAAAATGGAATTAATAATCACTCATTAGGATATATTTTGACTTCTACTATTTCATCTTTATTATTTTATGTTTATATTTTTATCAATTTAACTCTCAATATTGTATTGTAACAACAACAACAACCCAGTAAAATCTCACAAGTGGGGTCTAGGGAGGGTAATGTGTATGCAGATGTTACCCCGAAGGAGTAGAGATGTTATTTCCGAAAGACCTTCGACTCAAGAGAATAAAAAGACAAAAGGAGACGATATTAGTTCACCAAATAGATCACAGGGAAAATAGAAACATAAAATGCAGAGCAAAAAAATAATAATAAGTAAGACATGACATTGTCACTAGCTATCTTAGACAAAAAAATCCTACCAGACTAGGGTCACAAAGATGCAAAGTAAGGCAAGACTCAACTACCTCCTATCCTACAACCGTAATACTCGACCTCCACAACTTCCTATCAAGTGTCGTGTCCTTGGAAATCTGAAGCCTCGTCATATCCTGCCTGATCACCTCTCCCCAATACTTCTTAGGCCGCCCTCTACCTCTTCTCGTGCCCTCCACAACCAGTCTCTCACACCTCCTTACTGGAGCATCTGAGCTTCTCCTCTGTATATGCCCGAACCATCTGAGACTCGTTTCTCGCATCTTGTCATTAATGGGAGCCGCGTACACCTTCTCCCGAATATCATCAAATATTGTACTGTAACTGCTTTCTTTTTTATTATTTCTTTTACCATCAATATTATCACGTACTCTACAAGTTTACAATTACTTATATGATGAATTTGTAAAATAATGAATTAGATTTTCTAACTATTTAGTTGATTCAAAAACTTATTTTCTCAAATTAATTTTAAAAGCTTAATTATTCATTCTGAAAATTAGAGGGAATAATTTTTCTTCATTCAAATTCTTAATATTAGATCATTCCAAATTTAATAGTTAACTATAATTATATTATTATCCAATAAGAATTCTATGCTCAAAGGATTAAAATATATTCACGTAGAGAATTTTAGTTATTTCTAAAACTTTAAATATTAGAAAGATAATTAAACTATATTGGGTAAAAATATTGACCAACATATGATTATGATAAATTCTAAAATTTAATTATTTTTAACCACTCTATTAGAGTGTAAAATTTAAATCCCACCCTACTCGTTTAAGTAAAATACCCAAATAAAAAAGTGCCTACAACTTTGAGTTATAGTGTTAACACGTTTAAGACAAAAAAGTTAGGGCGGGATTAATCTACATAACTAAAATAAGGAAAAATTTACTAATAAGTCAAGTTCTAGTTGATTTTAAAGTCTTAGATATTAGGAAGTTAATTAAATAACTATTCCTAAATAGTAGGGAATTAATTAAATGAATATTTATAAAAATAAAAAAATAATTAAATAACTATTTTGTTTAGTGAAACTTTAATTTTGAAGGGTAAAAACAGCGAACGACCTTTGGTAAGAGCCTTCGTGCTTTTAATATAGTATAGATATAGATATAGATAGATAGATAGATATATAGATAGATAAATTAACCATAGGGCTTTAAATATTCACATAAATAAAGTCGTAGACTCCTCCTACAATTAAAGTGTTATAGTTTTATTTTAACTAAAAAACTAAATATTATAGTAAATCAAATCTTAGACTCTTGAAATGTAATAAGACCCTAGTATTTTGGTCGTAGGAAAATTAGTCTATTTCGTTTATGTGGCTATTTAAACTCCATGATTATTCAAATTTCATAGACAAAATTTTAATCCTAATTTCAACCTTTTTGCTACTTGCATATTTTAAAAAATTCATGATTGGGATCGAAATAATAAAGTGTTATGCAAAAGCTAACAAAGTTAATTTTGGTGACGAGAAATCAAACGACAAAATAGGAATATACTAAAAGAGAATATTATAAACATGGTTTGATCAATTGACCTACATTCATAAAAAGTCTACTAATATAAAAGGAAAAAAACTTATGGAAAGATCAAAATCTCCGAGACTCTTGTGAGTACTATGTTGTGGATGCTATAATTATCTTTCTGTGAAGGAGAATCCTAATTTTAGGTCTACAACATTTTTCTATAAGAAAGTGATCTATCAATTATGAATTATGAAAAGATTTATATTTTCCTTTATGAAACAATAAAAGCACTTATGGAAAATATTCTACCACTTCTTCAAGTAAGAGAAAAATACACACACGGTAAAAAAAAAAAAAGGGCGAACCCTTATAATTTTTCCTTTGATATGAATTTTTTGACAAAATAAATTTGATCCTTCCTCTTTGCATAATCATCGGCAGTGCTCTTTATCATAATTAAAAGTATTTATGAGTTAAAAACTGGAATCATATACTCTAAAAGTAAGCACGATTTAAAAATATTAAAGTCTTGCATTAAAAGTAAGTAGAATTAAAAATAGAGTTCATGCATTAAAGTAAGTGCCGATTAAAAATATTTTTTATTTTTAAAAAATACAACAATAGGAATGTTGAAAGTATGGTTAAAAAATTATCTTTACGTGTAGTACTCTAGATTTTGCTTTTATAAAATTTTAATTATCGTCAAATTGGTCGCAACTTAATTTGAACCCGTCTTGAACATGTCTTCAACTTTGCTGAACCACTGGCTTCGATACCACTTGTTGTGGATTTTTACGAAATATATCTACAACCAAAAGGATTAAAAGTATGATTGAAATATGTTTCTAAAAAATCATTAATTATAGGGTTTTAAATAGCCACATAATTATAAATAAAGAAGTAGACTCATCCTACTAGTAAAGTTCTGCACTTTTACTATAACTAAGAAATTAATAATTTAATCAAAAATATTATAGTTCTCATATAGCTAAGCAACTAATGATTCTAAAACAGATGCAAAATCCAACCACAAACACATAAGAAAATTCTTTTAGAAAACTTTTCTTGCTACTATAAGGTTTAATTTTATTTTACCGAAAACTCAAACATTTTTTAACTTTTCACCCTAATACTTCATTGTTGAATCAAGATCAGATAATTTTGTTGTTGAGCTTTGGCTTCTAATATAGCAAGCTAATTAAAGTAAAATGTTATTTACAGTCGGTTCAATTATAATTGTATAGCTATAACATATACTGATATAATTCCAATTATAAATTTATCAATTTTTAGTCAAAGTAAATTAATATCCTAAAAGCATTCTAAAAACAAATCATTAAATCAGTTACTATGTAACTTATAATATAATTCATCAAATTCATCACAACATAATTTCAGTTAATTCAATACATTTAATAATTATTTTTTAAAAAAATTTAACATCCTATCACATTTTATGTTGTCGGATTTACAAATATAATTACGCTTTAGTACTTTTCACACTTTCAGTATCGTGTGTCATCTAATCACATCATTTACATCTCACCTCGAGATATGTAATAGGATGGGATGGTAGAAATTTTTCGTTCTCTACTTAGATGTCTCGGGTTTAAATCTTGGTATGAACAATATTTTGGGAGGGAACGCTTTGTTCCTTTTAATGGACCTCCCTAGGACATAGTCTTAATTAGTCAGATCAGTGAGCTTTGGTTACAAATGCTTAATGCAACTTTTTATATAACTCAGATTCATGAATAAACTCGAATTTTACAAGTAAGTAGTTTTGATGAAAAGAACCGAAAATCTAACAAAATACCTTTTGCACTATCTTGATGTGCTATAGGATTCACTAGAAAAAAGGTCAACTAATGTGAGTTTTGAATTTCTAAAAATAGAAATGATAAATTTTAGCCAAAATTCTTATTGAAATCACAAAAAACATGAAAAGAAAATGAAAATGATGTGTTATGTTCGAGATCTGGCATGACTCACATTTTGATTTAAAATTGTATTTTTACGTATAATCACACAATATTTGTGCTAGTCACATAATAATTGTGCAACCTTAATTACACTAATCACCTTGACATTATTTAAAAAGAAGCATTAGATAGTGTCAAATGGTAAAAATTGCACGGGGCGCTCTATTTGGTCGCCCCCATTTAATCTATATCCATTTTTTTTTAAAAGTTTTAATTTGTACCCACTTTTTAAACAATTTCAACCCTCTTTCTCCTCTTCCTTCTCCAATACTCGCACCATTATAGAAAACCAGCTTTGCCATGGGAAACAAAGGCTTCTCCAATACTCGCACCATTATAGAAAAAATAAACAGTGCTGTCTATGTACTTGTAAGGTCCAAAATTGGTGTTCTTGACACCAAATTCAGCATTCATTGTAATGTTGAATGAAGAGTTTTCTGCATTTTTGGACAACACATCAAAGGTACGGACTGGACGTGAAACTTGGGAGTTCTGATTTTCATTATATACAATGAAAGGAAGAGAGTGATTGCAATTTGAAACAGAGCAAAGAGTGCAACAAAAATTAAGAATTTCCTGCGTTTCTTTTTGCTCAGCTCTTTGGATTGTATGGAGTTGGCTGATTTTTTAGCTTGCTTTGCATGTCCGTTAATCTGAAGTTGATGTTCCCCTTCTACTGCCATTTAGTTTCAAGTCAAATTTTATTTTAAAAACTTCAGCTTATATAGTGCTAAAGTTTTTACAAATGAACTAAATAACTTCAGCATCTTCTGCTGAAGTTTTTGAAAAAGCTTATCCAGGACCAAAAAAACTTCAGCGTTTTTAGTGCTAAAGAACTTTACAAATGAACTAAATAACTTCAGTATCACAAAACTTAGCTACTAGAATGCTTAAGTTCAGTAAATAGAGAACAAAACTTCAGCACTAGAATGCTTAAGTTCAACAATTACAAACAAAAACAAGTTCATCAAATAGAGAACAAAACTTCAGCACTAGAATGCTTAAGTTCAACAATTACAAATAAAAACTTCAGCACACTTGGTCTACTTCGGGCCCGGCTACTAGAATGCTGAAGTTTTGCGTGATTGTCTTTGCTACTTCAGCCCCGTATGCTGAAGTACCGCGAAAAAGTGGGTACGCTTGTAATTATTTTGCAAAGCAGACACAAGTTAAAACGTGACCCAAAAAGCGAGTATAAATACAAATGGCCGTGCCAAATGACCGACTAAATGTGATTACGTGAATAATCATAATGCATGCGGCTTGCACAATGGTTATGTGGACGCAATTATTGTAATGGCAACTTTATATTTTTTTTTCCTATGAAAGAATAAATTAGCACACAGGTTATGTAAGTCACGTTTGTTTCAAGCTATGCCATATGTCACCTTTACTAGTTCATCAAGATCGTCTATCACAAAATCCTTTTTTTTGTTAAGTCATATTATTATTCTACTAGCACATGAATTGTTTTGGGTCATCAATCATGCTAAGGTTTGGCAACTATAGATGTTGAATATGCATATGTTGGAGATGGTTGCAAAAATGGCTTAAATTTGTGCACGTATCCAATAGCGTAGGCAAACCACATAATCTAAGAACGAAGAATGAAGCATGTGTTATTACAAGCAAAATTTTGTAGTTAAACAAAACCGAACCATCTTATGAGTTATGTATTAGCTTAGGGAGATATTTGTGTTCATAGGAATTGTAGAGTCAAGTTCGTGTATATAATAACTTACATTTGTCATCGCAAATGTTTGAAAAGCGTTTTCGCATTTCTTATTTGGACGCCACGCTCCTTAAGATATCTTACTTGAATTTTTCTTTGGCTATTTTGTTTTTTGGAGCGAATTTTCAAAGTTTTGTTATATGCGATATTAAAGTTAGTACACGTCTTGAATATTATTCGAACTAACATAACGAAAAAATAAACTAGTTGATGTAAAAGGTACCCTTTTTTATTTTTATTTTTGCTTTCTCCAAATGAAAAACGAACAATTTTTAGTTCCTTTTCTTTTACTTTTTCCTTCATTTCTTTTTATTTCCTTTGTTTTTAAGCATAGCAAAGCATTTGGATCTTTCTGTTTCAACTTTCAACAAACAAGCATTCAGATGTAAATTATCTAATCTATTAACCGAAAAATAAAAACTTGGAATTTGATAATAAAAAGATCTCAGTGATTAGTTAGACTTGTTTTCCAATTAGGGCACCTGTTTTACCAAGAGAAGCAACAAAAATAAAACTGCAAAATCTTATATTTATCAGAAAGTAGCAGCATATCCGAAAATTCCGTCAGTTGAGTAGAAGGCCCACAACAGGACACGGCAGCAAAAACACGTTGGACTGCGCATGTGGCATTCACTAATTGGATTGTGCACATAAGTCAACATATGCTATTTCACCTAATCGAAACGCATTGAGAGAGAAAAAATACACACACACACACAGAATACAGACACTTTCAGAGTTACACAGTTTCACTCTCTCGCCGGCTTCGCTGCCCCAAATTCCGTTTCAACATTCGCTTCTAAGCTTCCTCTTCGCGTCTCTCAATTGAGATCTGAAGGTTCTAGAAAGTTTTCGAGGCCGATCAGACCGCGGAGTTGAATATATCCTTTTTCCGGCGAGGAGTTTTGTTTTCGCCTCGTCAGTGTTTCGCATCCGGATCTGCGTATGCGTGCTCGTAAGAATTTCTGCGTTCATTGATCTATTTGTTTTTTCACACTTTAATTATCAGTTTGATTTGATTTAAAGTAGTTGTAACTGCTGCACTGGTATTTTAGGATGAGCTTGTGTTTCACGATTTTTTAATATCTAATTGCTACAGCATTACAGCCTCAAATGTGTTTCTTTGCAAATTCGTTGATTTCGTTGGTAGGTTTATAGTTTGAAATTGTTCCTTTTCGAGGGTTTTAATACGTTCCGTTCATTGTGTCTTCTGCTGTTCAAATTGACTGCTTTTTAACTCGTTTGTTTGATAATGGTAGTTTGATTATTCTTGTTTCTGTTAGACTAGCATTGTGTTTGGACATTCCATCTGTTTTACAATTTCTGGGTTTGTGAATAAGCTGTAAGTTGTAACTGCTCTACTGGTATTTTTAGCGTGAAATTGTGTTTCATACTAAAGCTGTGATTAATTTCCAATGAATTTGTTTTGCAAGTTCATTGATTTTTGAATATTGAGCCGGAAACAGCCTCTCTACTCGCCCGGAGTAGGGGTAAGGTCTGCGTACACACTACTTCCCCAGACCCCACTTGTGGGATTTTATTGGGTTGTTGTTGTTGTATTGGTTTTTGAATATGTAATGTCTGATAGAATGTTTTTGTTTTTTTTCCCCTAGGATCTGAAGAATTTTTTGAGATGATTTAACAGTTGAGAAGGAAACATCACAGCTGCCTGAACACGAGCTAAGGAATTAGTGGAATTGATTAACAAAAGAAATTCAAAATACAGCGACCAGGTTCAGGGGGCGATTTGCCCCAAATCAGTGAGTTCAGCCCTTTCCCAGTAGCACGGAGGGTAAATTCTTTCCAAACCGTTGCAATGGATGATGACATGGAAGGAGGGAACTTGGGCCCTTACCAAGATAGGCCAAGGACATTTCCTAGCATGAAGAGTAAAGCTTATATACCATGGGTAAGTTACATTATTTGGGAGCACATGCTTTTCGGTTGTCTTAAAATCATGCCTTTTGATTCATTCATGGAGGAACATTTACTTTGATCAAGCCTTTAGGAGAGAATGGCATGCTCATTTTTGTTGTTTATTTTTATTAAATCTTTTAAGCACCTTAGTTTTGCCTTTACATATGTTCTCGCTCTTTAATGTGGATCATCAATTGCCAAATGTGTCATATTTTATAGTCTTCTATAATTTTTTTTAAGTATATAGTCTTCTATCATTTTTTAATATTCTAAATCCTGCTAAATATACTTTTCGAGGAGAAGAAAACATTACTGGTGAAAGAAGCATATCTTTGCAGGAAAGGTGGTACAATAGTTAAACAAACTCTGCATGAAAACCGGTAACCACTATGCTGTTACAGAAGGTAGTCTGCTGTGTTGCGGGTGATCTAGCGACATCTGCAATCTAGCCACCCTCTGTAGGCCTTCCACCAACCAACTAATTGTACAAATATAACAATGTTTCCTAATAATTTTAAATACATCTAAAATTATAGAAAGAAGAGCTACTGTTTAAATTCAAAGGAATCAGTAGAAATTAGTGGATACATATGCATGAGTAAAAGTAAGACTATATATGTTTGAAATCGAGTGAACAAAATGTATACATTAATTAAGTTCCAACTTTATTGAATATTCCCTTGGTCTCTCTTAACTACTTTATCATCTGATACTTTTTTATCAGGACCTTGATTATCTGTTACTTATAAAAAAGAAAACTACCTCGATCATCTGTTTCTAGTGAAACTCGAATTAGTGCCGTGTTCCTAATATATTGTGACTCACAATAGCGTCAAATGGGTTCTTCCACTTTTTAAGAGTTCTCTGAAAACTTCTGCTAGGTAATTTTTAACTATGAACTTCAAAAAAATGACATGCACATCCTTATTAAAAATAAAGATATGCACACAGGTAGAGTGTGTTGATAGATCTTTTTATGACAGCAGTGTCCGGGCCAGCTAACAAGGCTTAGGTAGATCGGAATAAATCACTAAGTATTTTTTTTGTCTTTGCTTGGATTTTAACTGGGTCTTTGCACCCACTTCATTGACCATTAGGCCACACCCTTGCATGCATGTGTGGCATAGTTTCTTTACCTAATAATTAGACCGGGCTAGGTGCTGTCAGTTCTCTATTTGATACCATCTCCAACTCACCTTCTACTCCACCCTTGACTGATTGACTGTTTACCCATCTCCTCCTAAATCTAGCAACCCACTTTAGGTTGGGTTCAGGTAGATATTTCTCCTGCCAACATTGAACTCCGTGGACCGAAGGTAATCAGAATTCAAAGTAAATTTCTGAATCTAAAAAGAATCAGTAGGCATAGATTGATCTTAAGGTTTCTAGTATTGTTTTCCACCCACTTGCACTATAAAAAAGTAATCATGCACTCAGAAATCTAAGAGGTTGCTACATTCTAAAATTTGAAGCTTTTGGTCTTGACTTCCGCTCACGTGGACCTCAAAATAGTAAAATATGCACTTAGAATTAGAAGAGCTCAAGGCATTCCAGATTCACTAAGTTAACAAGGTTGAAAGTCGAAACAAGCATAGAGTTTTGAGATTAACCATTGAGGTCTCATTGATACTATATAGAAGTTGAAGCTCCAGATAGTTTTACTCTTCTTTAGAAGCACAAATTCACTCATAAGAGCACTCTGAGCAGGGTATAGCAATTTAAAATGGAAATTATATGAGGCTTATTTCCTAACCTGATAGTTTGCAGAGATTAGTGTGTGCACCATTACCCACTTATAGCCTTTTGGCCAAGCTTCTTCAAGAGCCAAAAGTGCTTTTTTCCCCAAGAAGTACTTTTTCCCTCAACGTGAGGTGTTTGGCGAAGCTTTTTGGGAGAAAAAAATGCTTTTGGAAAGAAGTAGAAACAGTTTTTGAGAAGCAGAAAGAAGTAGCTTCTCCCCAGAAGCCGAAGCAGTTTTGACTTTTCTTCTTACCAACAATACCCTTAGCAAAATATAGTATATACCAAAATAACGTTACTTATTTTAAACCTAATACTTAGGATATTAATGTATAAGTATTTTTTCTTATTTTTAGGATAGCTTTCTAATATATAGTGACTTTTGGGTAAATGCTTTTATATTTATTGAATAATTTTTGATATATTTAAATTATCTTAAAAAGAATTAAAGTGCTTTTCAATTTTATTTTCATATTTTACTTAAATAAAATGGAAAACGTTAATTATTGTCTTTAATAATAAAATTTTGAGATTATTTATGAACTCATATAATATTAACTATTAAGTAAATCTCGTCGTGTCTTTATTCGTAAGTTGATATTTAAAAGCACTGTTTGAAAAGCTTGGCCAAACACAAATTATTGCTCAAACGTACTTTTCAGATAAATTAACCAAACACAAACTACTTATCTCAAAAGTACTTTTTCGAAAAACACTTTTCAAAATAAGCTGATTTTAGGCTATTAGAAAATAGAAATATATGAAGGGCTTAACCTTAAATATGAACTTGTAGTTTAGTGCTAAACTAGGCTTTCTGAAAAATAGTAATCATTTATTTACGATTTAATAGTTCTTTCTTATTCTTTTCATGTCTTTTTTAGCGGTCAATATCTTATTGATGTCACTCCAAGACGGTGTTTTAATTTACATTAGTGGCATAATGTGTACGATTGGTCCATAGCCTCCCTAAAATTCTAACCAACTATAACTACAAAATGGTACTCTCTTTACACTAAAGTCCAAAAATAAAATAAAATAAGAGAGAAACCACGACTTAATCCGATGGTTTATCAACTCTTTAAATAAACTATATTTTCTTCTTTTCATATTCACCAAAAAACTAAAGAAGGTTTGTCTTCCAAATCACCTTATTTAGCATCTAAGCCTCTCGTTCTCCAACTTACGGGTGATTCTGACTAGATATGTTCACCTTCTCATGCTTTTTGGTGAAGAATCAGTTGAGCCATTTCATTTTGGCTATTTAAATGCATTTTATTTGTTTTTTTACTTTACTGAAAGCTTGTATTACATATTTCCTTAAAAGAATCAATTATCGGTAGGCGTTTGCCTCACAATGATATACATGCTATATACCCTGGCCTCTCTTGAAGAGAACTATGTTTCATTAAAGGTTGTCTGCCGAAGAATTAAATGATCTTTTTTGACAAGCAGATGATAAGTACCTCTGTTCTCAATCTGTATCACGGTTATAGTCATTCTACCTAAAGTGTTATTCACCGTTCATTTGCTCATATCTACATTTCTAAATTAGTAGATAAACGTAAATGATGTGCCCCTTTTCGACCTGTTTGTCTAATAGTAAACTTCTCTGATCTTTGAATCTAGCACAAATAGTTGTGCCACATCGGAATGAATATTTTGAAAATTAAAGATGATACTAGCTTTCAGTCAGGGGAGCTTGTTACAATTTTGTAATGCAAAATAAATGAGGAGGACCAGCATCCTAAAAGTATACAAAAACTTGAAACTTTTAACCAGCAGTGCCTCCTCTATCTGTAGAAACCAGTTATTCATAACTTTTGCTTGTTTAAGTTTAGCTGTTCTAGTTGTTCACTCTTGCTTAAATAAGATTGTTGAATAAGAAGCTTCTTTCAGCGGATAACAGCATAATTCAATTTCCTTCTCTTTTCACAGCTTGCTCTTCTATTTTCTAAGTATTTGCTTTAATATTGTCATTGCTGTTTCATGCAGATTTTTCGTGTTCTCATGAGGATAAATGTTCGCGTTCTTTTGGTGCTCCTGCTTGTTTGTTTTGGAGCTATCTTTTACATTGGTGCAAGTACCTCGCCGATCATTGTGTTTGTGTTTTCAGTTTGTATCATCAGCTTTTTTGTGTCGATTTATCTTACTAAGTGGGTGCTGGCAAAGGATGAGGGACCTCCTGAGATGTCCGAGGTACAATCTTCTTGATCAGTTTCTAAGTTCTCTTTCAAAACTTTCCTGTTTTGTTTTTTTCTGCTTCTAATATGTAGATCAGAAAGTTTGGACAATGTTTTTTCATATCATTCTAGATCATATTTTTCTTTTGGTATGGGTCTCTAGACTTATGCAGTACTCTAAATGAGTCTAGTTCTTGTTATTCTTTAGTTCTTTTCCTTTTTCATCTTTCATTTTATTCATTTGTTAATTTTTGGGTGGAAGATAGAGGTGGATAGAGTTGTTGGGAATGCCATGAGGGAGCCAGGAATGGTTTTGTATCCAAAACCTTAATCGTGGTTAAGGAGCTCCATTGTTTGGGCTAGCCCATGATCATCATGTACGAGTGGTCGTTTCAAGCGTTAAAGTTGTGTGCTAGAGTACTGCAGAATACCATGGAGGTCAGTATGGTGACTAGTCTGCTTTTGCTTCTGTCACCTTCACCTGCCAACCAAAGAAATGATCTATTCCCGCCATTTTCATTTCCCTTCTCCATGCTCCTAGATTACACACCACCTGAACTTGGAATCCTTCATAGCCATAAGATTTTCCGAGAGAAGTGGATTTGAAGGCAAAATTTTCTTATTCCATTGATATGGGAACTTTAACGTAAATAAATTGGTAAAAGCTTGACGATATTGATATCAGCACCCAACATGCAGAAGCTTGGATTCACAGTCATGATTTTGCTCCTATTTCATTGCAATATGTTAAGTATAGTCTTAAAGTCTTAAGCTCATTATGTAACTTGCTAGATATCAGATGCAATACGTGATGGAGCTGAAGGTTTCTTCAGGACTCAGTATGGGACTATCTCCAAAATGGCATTATTGCTTGGACTGGTTATATTTGCCATATATTTATTCCGTAATACAACTCCTCAGCAAGAATCGTCTGGCTTAGGCAGGTAATGGCAGATTTTGAGTTGGATAATTTCTCTTCTTTCAGGAAAAGTTTGAGTTCACTTTATGATACTTCCCACACTGATGTAGGGCAACATCTGCTTATATTACTGTTGCTGCTTTTCTTTTCGGGGCTCTATGTTCTGGTGTTGCTGGGTATGTTGGCATGTGGGTATCAGTACGTGCTAATGTCCGAGTATCTAGTGCAGCAAGACGGTCGGCTCGCGAGGCTCTACAGGTTCTTTTTTTCACTTTTCAATATAATCCTCTGTTGTAGAAATTGACTTCAGATCTTTCTGATGTAGATAGCTGTACGTGCTGGTGGATTTTCAGCATTGGTGGTTGTTGGAATGGCTGTAATGGGTGTTGCTATTCTTTATGCAATTTTGTATGTGTGGTTGGGGGTGGATTCACCTGGCGCAATGAAGTCAACTGATTGTGAGTAAAATCTGCTAACATTTCACATTGTTTTGTTTCACTAAGATGTACATTTGACTTTGAATGTCTGTTTTCTAGTTCACATTATGACTTCTCATCTTTATGCAGTGCCTCTACTACTTGTTGGGTATGGTTTTGGAGCTTCATTTGTTGCCCTTTTTGCTCAGTTGGGTGGTGGAATATTCACAAAGGCTGCTGATGTTGGAGCTGATCTTGTCGGAAAAGTAGAGCAGGGTATACCGGAAGATGACCCACGCAATCCTGCTGTAATTGCAGATCTGGTATTAATCTGCTCTCTTTTTAATGTCTTTTTTCATTTTCTTCTATGAACTTCTATGTTTATCATGCATTACCATTAGGCATTTCTGTCATGTATTCTAGCTGGAAGTTGTATGAACGATCTCATTAAGTTCTACTTTACGCACCATGCACCTAGTTAATGCAGTGGAATCCCAAGTTTAAGTTTAAACAGCACTTAAACTGTGAGATACAAACATCTCTTGGTGCTTGAGTAGAACAAGTGATTATCATTTTTCTACATGAAAGTTATCTCTTAGAGAAATTTCTTGGAGTTTAAAGAAGAATGTCTTTGTCTTCTTTGAGGCCCCTATTATCAATTGTTTCACATCCTAGCTTTGTGCTTGCTATGGTAGCACCAAATAAAAAGAAATATACGAAAAAGAGAAAAGTTTGCTATTGCGAAATATTAAACATATAAAAGGAATTATGGAGTATTGGTATCTGCTCCGTCAATTCATTAACTGGAGATTGTCGCTACCTATAATGTTGTTTTTCTGGTTTCAAATTGATTTGTCTAATGCTAACCTTATAAATTTCCGGTTGTAAGGTAGGAGACAATGTTGGTGACTGTGCTGCTCGAGGTGCAGATCTTTTCGAAAGTATTGCCGCGGAGATTATTAGTGCAATGATACTTGGAGGAACCATGGCTAAGCACTGCAAAATTGAAGGTAGCTTGACACTCACACTCACACTTGAGTTGATTTAATTTAACTTAAGTTGCTACAGAAATTTGGTTCTGAAGGTGAGTGGTAATCTTGGTGGGAATGTATCAAAAAGACGAATGTAATATGCCGACCCTTGCACTTGAATCCAAATATTATGAAACAGGGAATTTTGTAACATAGGCGTGGGTACTGTGAGGATGAAACTGCTTATGTTTGCAAATGAGAGACATCAAGTGTTTGTAGATCAGTGCTGTACAACCCAAAAAGCCCCAAAAGCGCTGAAGTCAGTGAAGTTATAGGTGTTTGAGAGCAAATGCAATTAAAACACGTGATTTAGTGAGAGCACAAAGCTGTTGGTTGGTTGTTTTGGGTAAGATGCACATGTCATCAACTTAGTGCCTTCACCGAAGCACTGCTATGCTGCACGAAAATGTGCCTTTGATAAAACTGTTGGAGATGCTGCCAATTATAGCACGGGGGAGAAAAGAACTTGTAACAATAATTGTCTTACTGTGTTGTTTCTCCCACGGTTAAGTTTTTTCATCTTAAATTGGATGACAACTCCAACTTAGCTTAATTGGCTATTATTACCCCACTGTGTTGTCGATTGAAACTGCGGACTCCAGGTACCATAAATGAGCTCTTAGTATTTTTTTTACCTATAGTAGAGAGTAGAGAGTGAGGATTTTGCATCCAAATGGAGTTGGGAAGGAGGGTGAGTATTCATGAAGCTGACATGAACCAGCTTGGGGTTGAGGCATAGTTGTTGTAGTTGTATGGTAGTCACTAGACATAATGAAAGTGCATCAGTTTCTGTTATGGTCCCTAATTTTGGATCGAGTCGCTGGACGATTAACAGGAAAGTCAGGCCCAACACGAAGGTCTAAGCCCTTGTTCTTGTTCCTAGACTTGCCTATGATTGCCGGATTTGCAATTCAATCAGGGAATTGCACACCTGGGAACTTGTTTGAGAAAAGTTCCAAATCTCTGTGACTTGAAGAAATTCAACCTACTTTTATTCATAAGCGTCAACTCTCTTAAATAGAGGTTACAAAGCAAGAGTCCTAACAAATAAGAAATAGCAAGAATCCTAACTCAGAAAAGAGTTCTAACTAAAAGAGATAACAAGAGTTCTAAATCACTAAGGGAAGTTTTATTCAAAGCTGACAAAATAATTCAGAAAATATCAATCATTATCTATCCTATTAATTCTTGCGTCTAGTAAATTGTCCGCCAACAAATGCATCCATAACATTACTCCCTTCCTGGAGAAAAAGCTTGTCCTCAAGCTTGAAGTCTGGAAAGGCAGATTCGAAATGATCTACAATCTCCCAAGTGGAATCCTCAACAGAGAAACCACACCACTGAACCAAAAGTTCCCAATTACCACGATTCAGATGGGAGCGAAGCACAGAGCAAGGGGTAGGAACAATGCGTCCTGCTTCAATTGGTGGAAGAGTAGGTAGAGTTGCAGGTAGCTCACCCTTGAATGGCTTAAGAAGTGACACATGAAACACATCATGAAGCTTGCAACGTGCAGGTAGATCAAGTTGATAAGCTACAGATCCTATGCGCCTCAAAACTGCAAAAGGGCCATAAAATTTTGGTGCAAGTTTATGATAGACATGGCTAGCCCGAGTTTTTTGGCGATATGGATGTAAACGTAACCAAACAGAATTCCACATCATGATGTCCTTTATCATAAACAGTCTTAATCTTATGCTGCGCTTGTTGGAGCTTGGCTCGAATATCCTGTAAGACAACATCTCGGTCTATTAATGCTCGGTCAACAACATCAACTCGAGAAGAACCAGCCATGTAGGATTGCAATCTGGGAGGTTCGCGGCCATAAACAACTTGAAATGGAGATGTGTGAAGTGCTGAATGGAAAGAAGTGTTATAGCAAAATTCAGCCCATGGAATCCATTCTACCCATTTTGTAGGATGATCACCCACCAAGCATCGCAAATAAATCTCGATTGTGCGATTAACAACCTCAGTTTGGCCGTCCGATTGTGGATGATAAGCAGATGAAAATTTTAATTTAGTCCCACATAAATGAAATGATTCTTTCCAGAACGTACTAGTGAAGAGGGGATCTCGATCACTAACAATTGATTCTGGGATACCATGCAAACGAACAATATTCTCAAAGAAAATTCTTGCTACAGAAGACGCATTATATGGATGAGCAAGAGGAATAAAATGTGCATATTTAGAGAACCTGTCCACAAACCACCAATAACACTGTTTTACCTAATGATTTTGGCAGCCCAGCAATAAAATCCATGGAGATATCCGACCAGATTTGATTAGGTAGTTGTAAAGGTTGTAACAGTCCTGCTGGACTCAAGTTAACAGCCTTATTACATTGGCAAACTGAACAAGCAGCAATATAATCCTTGATAGCTGTCTTCATAGTTGGCCAATAAAAATCCTTGCGAATACGTTGCATGGTCTTCTGAACACCTTCATGTGTGCTATCATGAAACCTAGACAAGACAGAAGCTACCAATGGTGAATTTGGCAAGAGATAAACCTTGTCTCTAAAGAACAACAATCCATCTCGAAATACCCAATCCACATCCATCTCTCCCTGTTCAATTTTAGCTTGAAGTTCTTGAAGTATTGGTGACTGCTCGACTTCTGCCCGGACTTCATCAAATATCAAAACCTGAGGCTGGGAAATAGCAAATAACATATCTTCAGTTCCTTCTCGTCGTGACAATGCATCTGCAACAGTATTCAAGCGCTCGACCTTGTATTCCACTCGAAAATCATACCAATCAACTTGCTAAGCCAATGTTGTTGAGGAGAAGTAGTAAGACGCTGATCTAACAAGTATTTAAGACTGTAATGATCAGTTCGAATTAGAAAGGCTCGACTCAAAAGATAAGGTCTCCATTGTTGCACTGCCTTTGTCAAGCCAATCAATTCACGTTCATAAGCCGGAAGTTTTAGGTTTCGATCAGCTAGTTTACGACTAGAAAAAGCAATTGGATGTCCCTGCTGTTGAAGAAGAACTGCTCCTATTCCATCACCTGAAGCATCACACTCAACAACAAATTCTTCTTCAAAATTTGGCAACTGTAATATTGGGGCAGCAACTAATGCCTTTTTAAGAGCTTCAAAAGAAGCAAGTGCATCATCATTCCACTTGAAAGAAAGTCGCTTAAGCATACTTGTTAAGGGAGCAGCAATTAGACCAAAATTCTGGATGAATTTACGGTAATATCCTGCCAAGCCTAAGAATCCACGCAACGCTGTTGTTGATTCCGGTTGAGGCCAGTCCACCACGGCTTGATCTTGTTGGCATCAGCTAAAACACATGTGTTTGAAACTATGTGGCCCAGATAAGCTACTTGTTTTTCGCCAAACGAACATTTGGATTTTTTTAAACAAAGGCGATGAGCTTGCATCAACTCAAAGATGATTCGCATGTGCGACAAATGATCCTTCCAAGTCTTGCTATACACAAGGATGTCATCAAAAAATACAAAAGTACAAATTGACGTAGGTATTTCCGGAATACCTCATTCATCAGTGCTTGAAAGGTAGAGGGAGCATTGGTCAATCCAAATGGCATGACAAGGAACTCAAAATGGCCATGGTGCGTTCTGAAAGCCGTTTTCTCAACATCCATAGAGTCCATGCGGACTTGATGGTAACCAGAGCGAAGATCAAGCTTGGTGAAAATTGTGCTCCGTGCAATTCTTCAAGTAATTCATCCACTACTGGAATAGGGAATTTGTCTTTTATTGTTTTGCACGCAAAAGCGCCATGTTCACGCAATTAAGCTCCCTATAGTTCACGCAAAAGCGCCATGTTCCATCATGTTTCCGAACTAGCAGTACAGGTGATGAGAATGGAGAACGACTGGGTCGGATGATACCTTGATGAAGCATTTGATCACACTGTTTCTCAATCTCATCTTTCTGGAAGTGAGGGTAGCGATAGGGTCGAACTACCACCGGATCAGTTCCTGGTAGTAAACAAATGCGATGGTCACAGGACCGCATAAGAGGCAGATCTGTAGGTTCTTGGAATATGTCATCAAATTCGGCCAATATCTTCTCGAGGTCACCTTGCTTGGAATCCATCGAAAGATGTAGGTGCGGCTGGAATAGTTGTTGCTGTCCCTGTAAGGTGATCTGCCTTCCATTTACTTCAAAGATCATTGTCAATGATGTAAAATCCCACAAGATAGGCCCGAGTGTTTGCAGCCACTTGACACCTAGGACAATATCAAAACCATCCAAAGGAATCACATAAAAATCAGCAATGAAAGAATGGGTAATTACAGAAAATTGCACTCCCTTGCAAATGCCCAAACTGGAGATTTTCTCGCCATTTTCTACTGATAAATTGAGATTTGCCTGATGATGGATAGGCAAGCCTAAACGCTGGGTAGCAGTAGAGCTAATAAAATTGTGTGTGCTGCCTGAATCCACTAAGCTAAGCAACAACTTCATATCAACTACAACTTGCAATTGCATAGTATTTGCATGTTGTTTGCTTGTGATAGCATGCAGTAAGATGGCAGGCTCTTTGTTTTCCGTTGTTATATCCTCAGATTCTCCATCCTCTATTTCCAGCCAAAATAACTTTTTGCATTGATCGCCTGCAACATAAGGATCATCGCAGTTGTAGCACAATCCTTTTGCACGCCGGGCAGCCATCTCGGTGCGAGTCAACCTTTTCACAAAAGGATAAGAAGAAGCAGTAGTCTTAGCAGTTGGGGTCATTGCTGTACCGCAACTTTAACACTGCCGTTTGAGGTTGAACCATAGCCCCTTTGTGTTGCAGAAGAAATCTGTATTTTCTTCTCAAATGCTCTTGCCAGACTCATTGCTTGCACTAAGTTATATGGATTATGCATTTCAACATCAAGACGAATTGAATCAACTAACCCTGCTGTAAACATATCAACTTGTTGGTCTATACGCACAGATGAAGCACGAGCCAACCGGTTTTGGAAGTTTCTCTGATATTCTTTCACATAACTAGTTTGTTTCAAGTTGATCAACTCTCCTAATGGGTTACTTTTCATTGTGGGCCAAACCGAAGGGTACAATATTCTTTGAACACACCTCAAGTCAAATTGGGTTCCTCTAGTTCTAGTTGATAAACCCATAATTGGGCCTCCCCAACCATGTGAAAAGAAGCTAACCCTACTTTTTCTTGATTGGCAGTACGCTGGTTAGCAAAGAATTTCTCACAACGGTGAAGCCAAATAAGATCTTCAGTTCCATCATAAGTAGGAAAGTCTAATTTAGTGTATCTGGGTACTATACCTCTTCCTCCGATGCTGTCATCAATACCAGAATTGATGTTGTTTCTTCTCCCTAGATGAAGATCTGAATGTTCACCTGCATTACTGGTTCGATGGGCAGCAGCAACACTATTATCTCCAACTTCAACTCCCTTCATACACGTCGCGGTGCGGATTAAGGCTTCAATCTATTGCGATAGTTGCTGGAATTTGGCGTCTGTCCTCGCTTCTGAAGCTGCTACTTTTGCTTCAGCTTGGGCTTCCCGGAAAAGATTTCGCAACTTTGCTTCTACAGATTTTTCGTCCATCGTGACAAGCTCTGATACCAAATTGTTATGGTCCCTAATTTTGGCTCGAGTCGCTGGACGATTAACAGGAAAGTCAGGCCCAACACGAAGGTCTAAGCCCTTGTTCTTGTTCCTAGACTTGCCTATGATTGCCGGATTTGCAATTCAATCAGGGAATTGCACACCTGGGAACTTGTTTGAGAAAAGTTTCAAATCTCTGTGACTTGAAGAAATTCAACCTACTTTTATTCATAAGCGTCAACTCTCTTAAATAGAGGTTACAAAGCAAGAATCCTAACAAATAAGAAATAGCAAGAATCCTAACTCAGAAAAGAGTCTTAACTAAAAGACCTAAATCACTTAGAGAAGTTTTATTGAAAGCTGACAAAATAATTCAGAAAATATCAATCATTATCTATCCTATTAATTCTTGCGTCTAGTAAATTGTCTGCCAACAAATGCATCCATAACAGTTTCCCACCCGTAAAGGCTTATTTTTAGAATTTTTTCGATGGTGATTTATTGACGTGGTAGGAAAAATCTCCGCATACAACTTGTGTACAAAAAGTAGAGAACTTCACCCAGAACCTGATTCTTAGTTATGCTTGTTATATGTTTGTTTCACTAGCAGTGTTTCAAAGGCGAAAAGCTTTAAAACGCTCCATATCTACTGGGGCTTTAAGCACAAAGTGCAGTTAAAGTATGGGCTTTAGTAAAAAAAAGCATTATGAAGAAAAAAAAATTAAAATGTATCTGTAATGCAGGAAAAAGTAACAAACTCATTCTTAATGTTTTCCTCAACAATTACTGCATCTCTTTGCCAATTATATTTATTGTTAGTACTGCTTGATTCAAGATAGAACTCATGAACAATGAGATGCCTGCCCTTAGTGCCTTGCCTACATCGAAGCGCAGCTTAAGCGACATGAAGTGCCCTCTTGAGCTTTTGTGAGCTTCAGGAACGACTAGTAGAAATATATGTATATAAAATGATTGATGACTATATTTCCTCTTGATGTAGCTGAATACTTCTGTTCCTAGAAATGATCTCATTATATGTGATGCCTCCTATGTGATCTGCTGTTTCCTTGCAGTTTTCTGTTTTATCTAATATATGTTGATTTCTTCTGCAGATCCATCTGGCTTTATTCTGTTTCCTCTAGTTGTTCATTCTTTCGACCTGGTTGTATCATCTGTTGGCATATTCTCTATCCGGAACAAAAGGGAATCTGGAGTAATTGGCACTGTAGAGGACCCCATGAAAACTCTTGAAAAAGGGTACTCAGTGACAATATTGTTAGCTGTTCTGACATTTGGTTTGGTAAAGTTTTATTTTCCTTGGAACATTATCCACCATTTATTCTCCTATTAGTTATATGACTTTCTGTGTCTGTTTTCTCTGCTAATAGTTTTCATTGCATTTGCAGTCCACACGGTGGTTACTTTACACTGAACAGGCACCTTCTGCTTGGTTGAATTTTGCTTTATGCGGTCTGGTTGGAATTGTAACTGCTTATGCCTTTGTTTGGATATCAAAGTACTACACTGACTACAAATACGAGCCTGTGCGTACCTTAGCCCTCGCTAGCTCCACTGGTCATGGAACGAACATAATTGCGGGTATTAGTTTAGGTCTGGAATCCACAGCTCTACCTGTCCTTGTCATAAGCTTGGCTATCGTTTCTGCTTTCTGGCTTGGTCGCACTTCGGGATTGACAGACGAGGCTGGAAACCCAACTGGGGGGTTGTTTGGTACTGCTGTAGCAACTATGGGAATGCTTAGTACAGCAGCATATGTTCTCACCATGGATATGTTTGGTCCAATAGCTGATAATGCTGGTGGAATTGTTGAGATGAGCCAACAGGTGATTTTAATGCTTCTGAGCTAAAGCATTAGGTCATGACTTTTTTTTCCCTCTTAATCTTTTATTGGCTTGGTTAGTTCACTAAGCCTTTTTGTGTACAGCCTGAGAGTGTTCGCGAGATCACTGATGTTCTTGATGCTGTTGGGAACACTACGAAAGCTACAACCAAGGGATTTGCAATTGGATCTGCAGCACTTGCATCCTTTCTTCTGTTCAGTGCCTATATGGATGAGGTAGCTGCATTTGCTCAGGAACCCTTCAAGCAGGTACCGAATTGCTTTGACTTTCTTTTTGGCCTTTTTCTTTAATTACATTAACTTTCTGGTGCAGGACTAATAATATTCAATTAATATGCAGGTTGACATAGCGATACCTGAGGTATTTGTTGGGGGATTACTGGGATCTATGCTCATCTTTCTGTTCAGTGCATGGGCCTGTTCGGCTGTTGGTCGAACTGCTCAAGAAGTAGTCAATGAAGTAAGAAGACAGTTTATTGAGAGGCCAGGGATCATGGTTAGTAGTGTTACCGTTCAGAAGGTTTACTTGCATTGCAGAATACTCATGGAGAGACTGAAGTTAATTGATGTTACTTTTACTGGTGGCAGGACTACAAGGAGAAGCCAGATTATGGTCGATGTGTGTCCATTGTTGCATCTGCATCTTTGAGGGAGATGATTAAACCTGGAGCCCTAGCTATCATATCCCCCGCGGTTGTTGGTGAGTCTTGCACTCGTTAATCATTTTCTTCATGCTTTACGATAACTGTTTTCCTGCTAAAACCTAGGTCAACTGTGTTTGGTCCTTTAGAACTCTTTGTCTGAACTTTTAAGTCTTTTAGATTTGTAGTTATCACTGTTTTTTGATAAAATGTATCGCTATTAGTCAACTGTGTTTGGTCCTTTAGAACTCTTTGTTTAAACTTTTAAGTCTTGTCTAAATTTGCCTTCTGATATAATCTCTGTCATGGATTTATTCAATCAGTTCGTTAATCTTCTCATGTATGTGCTCTTAGATGCATCTGCTTGCAATTTCTGTGGAGTGTCTGGGTAAATTATCTGCTACTTTAACTCTCTTTGAATCACATCATCAGGTCGTTTTTATCTTTTTTTTCCCTTTTATTACTTGTTTGTGTTTTCAATTATTCCCGCCTGTTCATTTTGTGGAAGCTTAGCCACTTGATATTGCAAAGTAACAACTAGCTTAGAATTGCAAAAGGGGTGTTGTGAGGTGAGGTATCACTGAGAAATGGGAGTTTTGCTAATCATTAAGTGATATCAATGAGCACCTACATCTGTACAAATCTTACCTTGCATGTCTTTCTGCTGAAACATCTACACTTGTCCAAATTCTATGCGTTCACCACATCGCGTGATTCTCTGTTGATTATTTTCCTCAGCAGTGACCGTACTATATGTTACCTGAATATAGTACATGTCAATTATTTTCTCATCGTTCCTGTTAGGTTACGTCTATTGTCTCTGCACTCTGTAGTTTATCTTTGGTGCCTCCACCATATTATAAGTAGAATCCGAGGGAGAATTCTTTGCAATCTGTTTATTCTCCTTTTGTGCACACATACCTGCAAATTCTAATTCTTAATTGTGCTTTCAAGTTTGTGTTTTCATAATCTTCTTTGATCTCAGTATAGAATTTTGAGCCTATTGTGTTCATCTTGGGCTCTGTACAGGTTTTCTTTTCCGCATTTTGGGCTACTACACAGGACATCCTCTTCTTGGGGCTAAAGTTGTAGCGTCCATGTTGATGTTTGCCACGGTTTCTGGTATTCTTATGGCTCTTTTCCTCAACACTGCTGGTGGAGCCTGGGATAATGCAAAGAAGTACATAGAAACAGGCGCTCTTGGAGGCAAGGGGAGTGACACCCACAAAGCAGCAGTTACAGGAGACACGTAAGTGTGGTTAGACCATTCATATGTTCTCAAGCTATGTTGTTTCGATCCTTTGAGAATGACGGCTGCGCCGATGTCAGATCTTCCAAATATTTCTGGAAGATACGACATGGGTGTGACTATTTTTGAAGGATCCGAGCAACATAGTTTCCAGTGTTTGTAGAGTCGTATTACTCACAGGTCATTGATGCAGCTCTGTTATATGCATTCATTTTGTTCTTTTGCTTGCATTATTGTTCTAAATTCTCATGAGTCATGACAATAGATCTTCTCTTAAGTTAATAAAATTATACGGGCCGTGCTGCACAGTACTTACAATTTCTTTTGTGTTTGTAGGGTAGGAGACCCATTCAAAGATACAGCCGGGCCTTCTCTGCATGTACTAATCAAAATGCTTGCGACAATAACCCTTGTGATGGCACCTATCTTTCTATGAGAGTTAAAGTTAATAGATTTTTAATTATACGGCATGAATTTCTAGGAGCTTTTCTATGTTCATTGGATATTGACGAGAGATGTAATTTCCTAGTTATAAAACGAGAATACCACATTTTTTGGCACATGAATTCCAACTATAGGCAACTCTTTTTTAGTTTTAGATCTCTGAATTCTCGGTTAAAGCTGTTTCTTTCGCTTCCCAAATGTTTGCTTGGTTGCTGTTTCCTTTCATGGTTTGTTTTTAGTTCCTTTTTCATTAATAATGTTGTTCCGAGACATGAAACTAAACAAGGTTCATATCTAAGTATATTGATCGCTAATTTAATTGCTAATTATTCACAGTTTAGAAAGCACTCCGTCTTAGTTTTCCGGCCCTGCCTTCACTTGGGCAGTTTAAATTACTGATAGTTCAAACAGGATAGTAGTATTACATGTTGTCTCAAAGAAAAAAGTCTCTCTGTTGTGATGCCAAGTGTTACGCTCTAAAGCAGATTTTCCATTGGCAAAATACAAGAAATGTTGGGCGGACAACAAAGTAGATTGATACGTTTTAACACCGCGCAGGTCTTAGGCTAATCTGGCAGTACCGCTAGTAGATTGAACTTTACACAATACCTGTAAATAAAAAAATTTACATCACCGCTGGGCGGTCCTCCAACATACTACTTTGATAAGTGTATAGGTGAATTTTTATCGTGGAGAGTACCACAAAAAAAAAAAAAAAAAAAAAAAGAAATTCAGGAGCTTTGTTAGCTTAGATATACAAAAAGTAGAAAGAGAAGTGTTATTCAACCAAAAACTTGAATCTCCAAGAAGTGATGGCAATAAGAGCTAAGTTTGAATACGATAGGACTATTAGGTTATACCCTCAAGTTTCTGGGTAAGCATAAAACTTTGCAGGTATTTCCAATAACGAAGGTTAAATTAAGGCCCCACTTTCCCATGCGAGGAACCATCATTATTTAAACCAAATATAATATGGTGATAATCATAAGAAATTCTATGGTAAAATTACAAAACCTTAACATAAATGCGTCAAGATTATAAAGGAGTACGCGGAGATATCCTTTTGAAAGATTCACATGACTACAAAAGTTAAAAGAGACTTGGGTCTAATGATGACTAAATAACATATTTAAATGTGGAGCTCATAATTAATAAAGTTATGGATGCACTAAAATAACTATTTGAAGGAATCATATTAGTGTTTTATAAACAAAAAAAAGTTATAAAAGTAACAAAAGTGGCATATGAATATGGGATTAGGTGAGGAAAAACTATGGGGTGGTTGGCCTCATTCATTGTATATATTTTTACTGTCAATCCTGGACTGCACGTGGGCGGCCTAAATTTTTGTCTAGACAAATAGGCAAGTTGTTCGAAAAATAGATCGGCACGATACTAAAGACAAAGTAAAATAACTACGTTATTTTGTAGTTTCTTAATCTTAGAGAAATAATAACTAATAACACTTGGATTCATAACTTCATCAACTTGTAACTGAAGTGTTATCATTGTTATTGGTATTTAGATAGTGATAAATATACTTTTGGAATAAAATTTACATGAATAAATACTATCGTTTCAAAAGTACTATTAAACTGTTAATGAAAACATCCCCACAATCAAACAATTCTTTTTATTTGATTGCTTAAAAAAGCAAGTCAAACAAATTAGAGTTATCTTTAATTAAAGGGAAACAAAGTGTGAAACAAAGCTAACGTAATGTATGATTAATACTGTATTATTTATTCTCCATCTTTTATAAATATCACAGCTTACAAAAAATCTTGGGTACGCCTATGTGTACACGTAGTGATCATGTGTTATTGAAATTATTTTGCTATGTTATTTTGTCTTTGTTTCTTTTTCATTTTCTTTGTTTTTAAAAAGAAAAAGCTACAGAAGAGATACTTTACAATTTAGGAGGCTAATTAAGAATAATGCATTTCATCATGTCTGTTTGACCTGGTATGTCGAACATAGCTAGGACAAGAAAGGAGAAAAGCCAATAATAGGAAAATAGAAAATTGCGTGCACTAGGAAACTAGGTGAGTTGTTTAATTAGTGGGAGCAGAGAAGGTCGGAAAATTCTACAGACAACATAAATAGCAATTTTACCAAAATTAACTCTTTTGAAAGAAACAGATATACACGAATGTTTGTACACTGTTATTTCATCGCCTCGACCTAACACGCTTGAACCCTAAGTCATGATACACGTAAAGCCAATGAGGAAATTGGAATTTCTAAACGACTAAAAACAGATAATTAAGTCAATACACGAATCATGATTTAACCCGTTCAAAAATTTACTTAGGCTAATAATTGGTTGGGTAATTAATCTGAAGAATATGTGTTATAGCAATACTTGAAGAATTATGGGTAATTAATACGAAGAATGTGAGTTATTTCGTACATGTACTAGTGGAATCTTAACGAATATCCGAAGGAATAGTAAATACATGTAAATTGGCTTAAAAACTTTATTGTGGCGAAGGAGAATTGTTTGTGATGTTATATTATACTTTGAATGTTCCAAACATGTAAAAACATTAACCGGTAAGAATCATTGTGTACGGATAAAACCGAGCCTATGGGCTGCCTTGATTTCCGATGAAGTAAATAGAGCGAGTGACGTGAAGGCAAGGAACCCAAATCGAGGCAAGGAGCTCCTCGATCCGGGGTCCGGGCAAAACACCTGCCCTCGAGAGTATTGCGGTCATGGCCCTATGTCCGTTTCGAACCCCAAAGGCCCCGGAGAGCATTATCAGGTAACCGAGCACGACCAACAAAAGACCGTAATATCCACAACAAGCCGGATATCACGACACGTATCGACATAGAACCAGTGATTATTTAAATGAAAGATTTTTACCTTTTATGGAATTGTACTTAGGGTAAAATTCCCTTACTATATAAGGAGGGAGGGGGAGGGTCTGATTATTCATTAGATACATTGTAACACGCGCATCAAGACAATCTACTTTACTTTTTCTCTGTTATTGAAAGTTCTTATTTTTGTTCACCAAGTGCTTCGTTGTAGTGAGTCCGGGATCGAAGGCATGCATTTCATCAAGGCTGTTATCGAGTTCGATTTCACCCCCCATAATTGGTTTGATACTTTATTACGTCTTTTATTTGTTTAACCTAACGCAATCTACTATTTATATTGAATTAATTCACATATCCTTAAAATCACATATAAATTCAATTATTATCCGCTTTTGAGGGTAATCAGTTTGGCGTACACCGTGGGGATAAGGATAATAGTGGCTATTTGATCTAAATTTCCACAACACACTCTGCTTTACTCTTGTTCTTTGAGATCTTAATTTCAGGAAAACTTAAGGATGTCAAACTCTCAATCTGCTCACATAAACGTTGATGCTGAATCTGACGTTGATGCTGAATCCGGTCACCATGGTGAGAACAACAATATAGTGCCCAACAATGAGGTCGCAGATCCAATCGACGCCAACTCCCATGTGGCCATCGACGCTAACTTGCCCACCGATCCAGAATATAGCATTCGTGGGGGAACTAGGTCGGTAGCCATGGATACGCACGACGGTGAAGGCGATGAGAACAATTTGCGGGTGATTTTCGAAATGTTACAGGCTCAACAGGCAGTGATAGTCCAGTTGCAGAACCAAGGCCACATCCCCAATAGAGTTGAGCCCGAACCATCCCGAAAAAACACTCGCTGAAATGAACCAGTCACAGAAAGACCGATGAAGCTGAATCTGAGACCAGCCCCGAGATAATAAAGATGCTCGAGGAATTGTCAAAACGGGTAGAATTGGGAGAAAAGAAAATCGAAGCTAACAACAAAAAGGTGGATACCTATAACTCTAGGGTCGATCAAATCCAGGTGGACCACTGATATTGAAAGGCCTGGATTCCAAGAAGTTTATCCAAAAACCTTTCCCTCCGAGCGCAACTCCGAAGCCGATCCCTAAGAAGTTCTATAAGCCCGAAATCCCGAAGTATAATGGAACGACAAATTCAAATGAACATGTGAGCTCTTACATATGCTCCATCAAGGGGAATGACTTGGAGGACGATGAAATCGAATCTGTTCTGCTGAAAAAGTTCGGAGAGACCTTGTCAAAAGGAGCTATGATATGGTATCACAACTTACCCCCTAATTCTATTGACTCGTTTGCTATGCTTGTAGATGCCTTTGTAAAAGCACACAGCGATGCCATCAAGGTCGAGACCAGGAAGTCAGACCTTTTCAAGGTAAAGCAAAGAGATAACGAGATGCTCAGGGAATTCGTGTCGAGGTTTCAAATGGAACGGATGGATTTGCCTCCTGTGGCAGACCACTGGGCCGTTTAGGCATTCATCCAAGGACTCAATCCCCAAAGCTCGTTGGCTTCACAATAGTTGAGGCAAAATTTGATAGAATACCCGGTGTTAACTTGGACTGACGTCCATAACATGTACCAATAAAAAATCAGAGTCGAAGATGATCAGCTCGGGACCCCTTCCGGGTCCATTTACCCTGTCATGACCAGTGACAGATCCAAAAGAGCCATCGACTACGAACCAAGATCGAATATAGATCGGTATCAATCATACAATGGAGATCAAATGAGAAGTGGGTCCGAATGTAACCTCGCGAGGAGTGAAAGAAGGAGTGATCGAGGTCATAATAATCAAGGACTCATGAGCAAAAACAGTTTTGATAGGCCCATCGGGTTGAAGGAAGCACCAACGTTATCGGAGTACAACTTAAATGTCAACGCTGCCGGTATCGTATAAGCTATCGAATGCATCAAAAATACTAAGTGGCCTCGGTCATTGTAGTCTGATACTGCCCAAAGGGACCCTATTCTAATGTGTAAATATTATGTCACCTACGGCCACAAAACCGAAGACTGCCGACAACTGAGAGAAGAAGTTGCCCGATTATTCAACAATGGGCACCTCCGAGAATTTCTGAGTGATCGAGCCAAAAATCACTTCACGAATAGGGACACCAACAAATAGATCGAGGAAAAGGAACCCCAGCACGTCATTAACATGATCATTGGTGGAGTTGACATCTTCTATGGGCCGATGTTGAAACGCACTAAAGTATCCATTACAAGGGAAAAATGGACTCGAGACTATGTACCAGAAGGAATCGTATATTTCAATGACGAGGACACTGAAGGCATCGTGCAACCACACGATGATGCACCGGTAATATCTATACTCATAAATAAATCTCGAGTTAAGCATATGTTTGATCCAGGTAGCTCGGCCAATATCATCAGATCGAGGGTATGGAACAGCTGGGTCTGCAAGACCAAATAGTGCCTGTAGTCCGAGTCTCAAACGGATTCAACATGGAATGTGAGACCACTAAAGGGGAGATAACCCTATCGGTAAATACCGCTAGGACCATTCAGGATACAAAGTTCTACGTGATCGAAGGAGATATGAGGTACAATGCTTTATTCAGGAGAATATGGATTCACAACATGAGGGAGGTACCCTCGATGCTACATCATGTGTTGAAATTTCCTACACCGGGAGGGATCAAAATAGTTTACGGGGAGCAACCGACTGCAAAAGAAATGTTCGTGGTCGACGAGGTGGTCACGATATCCTCACTTTTGATATCGAAGTACCTGAGTTGAGTTACCAAGGGAGAAGCCAAATAGCAATCACTGATGCCGGCCCAATAGAATTAGAAAAGCGGGAGACAGGCGAAAATGAACAACTATGGAGTCCGTAGGTCTTTCATAGCCCCTGATAATTCCGACGCGACCAAATCAATGGTTGGGGAGCTGGAGCAAGTCAAGTTGATCGAGCACCCGCCCGATCGAAAGGTATACCTGGGCACGCGACTTACTCCCGGGCTCAAGAAAAAAACTCATTGAATTCCTTATAGCTAACATAAATTGCTTCACTTGGTCCCATCTTGACATGACACGGATTCGCTAGAAATAACTACTCACAAGCTGAGCTTGGATCTGATGTTTCACTGGGTTAAATAGAAGATAAGGCCTCAGTTGAAAATCAAGCATGCATTCATCAAAGACGAGGTATCCAAACTTCTTAAAATATGCTCCATTCGGGAAGTTAAATACCCAGATTGGTTAGCAAACGTAGTGTTAGTGCCTAAAAAGGGAAATAATTTGAGAATGTGTGTAGACTATAAAGACTTAAACACGGCATGTCCCAAAGACTCTTTTCCTTTGCATAACATCGATCACATGATCAATGCAATGGCCGTCCACGAGACACTCAGCTTTCTCAATGCCTACTCCGGGTACAAACGAATCCGGATTGACCTGGCCGACCAAGAAAAAACTTCCTTTATCACTAAATATGGCACCTATTATTATAACGTAATGTCATTCGGACTAAAAAATGTTGGTGCCACCTACCAATGAGTAAATCGGATGTTCAAAGAACAAATAGGAAAATAAATGGAGGTTTACATTGATGACATGTTAGTTAAGTCCCTACGAGCAGAGGACCATTTTGAACATTTGCATGAAACCTTCAATATACTGAAGAAATATAATTTGAAGCTGAACCTGAAAAAATGGTCATTCAGAGTCGGGCCCGGGTAGTTCCTTGGATTCATGGTGTCCAACTGGGGAATCTAAATCAATCCCGACAAGATCAAGGCCATAGAAAATATCACCGTGGTGGATAATATCTAAGGTCGTTCAAAGGCTAACCGGGCGCATAGCCGCCTTGGGTCGGTTAATTTCAAGGTCTTCCGATAAGAGCCATCGGTTCTTCTCGTAATTGAAAATGAAGAATAACTTCTCATGGACCCCGGAGTGCCAGCAAGCTTTGGAAGAACTAAAATGGTACCTTTCAAGTTTACCTTTGCTTCATACTCTGAAGGCATACGAACAACTGTACCTGTACTTAGCGGTACCCGAGATAGCGGTAAGCGGAGTCTTAGTCCGGGAAGAAAAAGGTACATAATTTCCTATATATTATGTTAGTAGGACTCTAGGCGAGGCCGAAACAAGGTATCCATACCTGGAAAAATTGGCGCTCACTTTGCTAAACACCTCTAGGAAGTTAAGGCCATATTTTTAGTGCTATCCCATATGTGTCATGACTACTTAACCGTTGAAAAACATAATGCACAAACCCGATCTCTTAGGGTGATTGGCCAAATGGGCCGTGAAAATTAGCGGGTACAATGATGAATATCGACCCCGAACCGCCATCAAGTCTCAAATTTTGGCAGACTTCGTGACCGACTTCACGCCGACCTTAATTCCCGGTGTCGAGAAAAAACTGTTGTTAACCTCGAGGACTTCTTCGAGGATCTGGACCCTATTTACAGACGGTGCATCGAACGCAAAAGGATCCGGACTCGGCATCGTATTGAAGTTGCCCTCAGGTAATGTAGTCAGGAAATCTATTAGAACTATGAAATTGACTAAAGATGAGGCCGAGTATGAGGCCATGATTGTAGGTCTCGAATTGGCTAAAAGCCCGGGGGCCGAAGTGATCAAAGCTAAATGCAATTCCCTCCTTGTGTTGAATCAAGTCAATGGGACATTCGAAGTAAAAGAGGAAGGAATGCGAAGATACTTGGATAAGCTACAAGTAACGTTGCATCGATTCAAGGAATGGACCCTGCAACACGTAGCCCAGGACCAAAATAGAGAAGCTGATGCTCTGGCTAACTTGGGGTCATCAGTTGACGACGATGAATTCAATTCGGGGATGGTCGTACAACTCATGAAATCAGTGGTGGAAGAAAGACATGCCGAGATAAATTCGACAAGCTTAACCTGGGACTAGAGAAACAAGTTTATAGATTACTTGAAGACCGGGAAGCTACCCTCAGATCCTAAAGAGTAGAGGGCTCTGCGTACGAAGACGGCTAGGTTTATCATGTCTGAAGATAATACTTTGTTCAAAAGAATGTTTGATGGACCACTTGCCATATGTTTAGGACAGGGAGACACCGAATATGTTTTGAGAGAGGTTCACAAAGGCACCTGTGGGAACCATTTGGGAACATAATCGTTGGTTCGTAAGATAGTCAAGGCCGACTACTACTGGATTAACATGGAGAAAGATGCAAAGGAGTTCGTGCAAAAATGCGACGACTTGCATCAATGATCCATCAGCCCGGGGAACTACTACATTTAGTCTTGTCACCTTGGCCATTCATGAAATGGGGAATGAACATCGTTGGTCCCCTGCTATAGTCACCCGGTAAGGCTCAATTCATACTATTTATTACTGACTATTTTTCGAAATGGGTTGAAGCTCAGGCATTCGAAAAGGTTAGGGAAAAGGAAGTTACCGATTTTATCTAGGACCACATAATATGTCGGTTCGGAATGTCGGCCGTGATCGTATGCGACAATTGGAAGTAGTTCGTTGGCGGAAAGGTGAGCAAATTTTTTGAAGACCATAAGATCAAAAGAATCTTATCAACACCCTATCACCCTAGAGGGAATGGGAGGGTGGAGTTTACAAACAAAACCATACTTCAAAACCTTAAGAAAAGCTTAACCGATGCCAAAGGAAAATGGAAGAAAATTTTGCCCGAAGTCCTATGGGTGTACCATACGACCTTAAAATCTAGTACTGTGGCCACCCAGTTTTCGTTGGTCTATGGTGCCGAATCACTAATACCGGTCGAGGTGGGAGAATTGATTTTTAAGTTCTGATATGCGACCAAAACTTCAAACGGTGAGGCCATGAAAATGAGCTTGGAACTATTGGATTAAAAGCGCGAGGCCGCCCTCGTACAGTTAGCCGTCCAGAAGTAATGGATCAAAAGGTATTATAACCGGAGAGCTAACCTTCGACACTTCAATATAGGTGATTTGGTATTGAGAAAGGTGACACTGAACACCCGGAACCCAAACGAAGGGAAGCTAGGACTGAATTGGGAAGGCTCATATCGAATTATTGAGATTACCGGGAAAGGTTCATACAAACTCGAAGCAGGAAACAATGAGCGGCTACCAAACACCTGGAACATGACTCACTTAAAATGATACTATTGCTAAGGTATGACCCCGTTCATTCTTTAATATATATAGATATTATGAATTGGACTAACATTTGTAGGAAATAGCTAGAGGACGATGTCGTTGTTAGGCCTGAAAGCATGTGTTACACCCTTTTTCCCTTGAACCTATTTTGTCCCAAATGGGTTTTCCGGCAAGGATCGTGCTAACTTAGAATAAAAAACCGATTATGAACCGAAGTCGATGGTCAAGCCAATAATATCTGAGCCCTCTCAACGATCGACCTTGAATACTGGAAGCCATCACCTCGGATGATGATTTTTAGCAAGGAAGGAAACTTTGTGCTTGAACAATCTAGGCTCAGTGGATAGGATTTACTGTAAAGGCCAAACGGTCAAATGAACCGTGCCTGCATAGACCTCCTAAGCCATAACACGAAGCCTGTACATACTTACAATCTTGTATATTGCGCATAGGAATAAAAGAAAGTTTCTACCTTGCAGATACATATTTTGTCTCTTAAGACTATTATATCTTGTTCCTTAAAGATATCGTGCCCAAGGGCCACCTCTATCCGGATCCAATAAATCACCCCCACTCGGGGATTGTCATCCAAAATAAACTCGGACTACTCGGGTTATCAAAGCCCGGAGGTACAAAGCCTATTAGGTAGTGCCCGAACTTGAAAGGCTACAGTCACCCTAAAAACGGCTCGGAGAAATTCGAAGCCCGTAATCAAAATATAAGGCCTTCAAAAATTTCAAACCGGTTCAAAGGTTACACTCGGCAAAATTATAGTGTAAAAACACTTATCTCGGGGGATGTTTCTGGTTGTTCTGAGCCCCCGTGAGTTTCAAACAAAATTTACATCGAGAACAAGTCTTGTTCGAACCTCCGAACAATAACTTATTGTTACGTTTTATTCTATGCTAAAACATTTGAAATCTTTGCAATTACGAAAGGATGCTAAAAAAAATAGACACAAAAAATTGCCAAAAGGGAGAAAAAAAAACCTTATAAAGGAAAAAAAACTTATATATACATTCCAAAACAATTTTACAAAGGCTAATGAAAACGGTCTTAACAAAATAAATAAACAAAGTACAAAATAAAAAACCAAAGATTCCTAAGGCACCTACGCCTGATCTTCACCAAAACCTGCCTCGTCACCAGAGCTGTTGGGGTCTTCTCCGTCCTCTTGGTCGTCGGAGCTTTCAGAACCTTCCTCGCCCTCGGGTTCAACCAACTTCTTGGCCTTGGCCTCGAGCCTTTTCGCTTCTTCAATCTCAGCCGATTAGTCGAAACCATGGGCATCGATTTCCTTAAGAGTTTCCCTCCGAGACAACTGCTTCATATATTCGATTGTGACTCAGCCGAGGAGGAAACAATAGAGGTCGATCTTCCTCAGGCTTTGGAAGCCGATGTAGAAATGAGGGCTGAGGCCTCTTGAGACGCCGGCTCCGCTCTGCCCAGTGTCATAGAAATTTTGGGGTCGTCTTCGTTCACCGAATCTATGTTCGACGAATCCAGAGCGGTGAATGAGCAATCTAACGAAGGGTCCCTCCATTGTTTCTTTTGAAGGTGTGGACTCAACCGCCCTAGAAGACTTCTCTAGGTTGGGTGATTTGGAGGTGCCGAGGAAAAACCCATCTTCCAAGGTCGACAAGCTGAACTCAAGCCCAAAATTAGTCAACCGGTTCCTTGCCCTGAGCATGGATCCTGGCCTAAAGCAGTCAATAATCATCACCATCCCCGAGGATGTCAAGGTTTTTTCCACCCTCATTGGAGTAGCTAGCAACCCCCGGTGCCTGGTAACCGAAGAAGACCAGGAGAAAATGAACGATGTGGGCATGTCATGCTTGTTCAATGAAGAAGAACAGGCGCTGAATCGGGTAAGGCGTCATTACACTCTTTCATCTTCGGATTTTAGTCTTTGATATCTCTCATGCCCTTTGTTTTTTACATTTTTGTAGGCCTCGGTACTTCATCATGAAAGTTTTCTCCAGTACTGGGATGAGGTTAACCAGCTCGAGGCTGAGGTCAAAGAGCTTGCTGAGAAGAGATACTTGTATAAGCTTCTCAGCAAGCAACGTGAAGAAGCAGTCAAGAGTCTTCAGGTTGAGTTGGACGCGGCTCAAAAGAAGCATGCTGACCTGATGGAACAGGTAAACATTTTTGAAGTTAGTGATGACAAGTTAGACATGGAGACTAGCGGCCAAGCCTTATAGGCCCAACAGATGGTTGACAGGATCGACCAACTCCGAGCCGAGATAAACAAGGTCAAGGCCATGGCCGAAGGGTGGAAAGGAAAAATGAACCAATTGGCTTCGGAGAAGAAGACATCCCAAGAGCAACTGGAATCAGTAGAGGTCCAACTCCGAGTGGCGAAAGAGAAGGCTGAAGCACGGGCTCGACAAATTGTGGACCTTCAAGATCAACTGGGCTCAGCTGCTGCTGAACGAGATACCCTTGGCAAGGAGCTTGAAATAGCAAGGTCCGAGTCGGAGACAACCAGGGCTGATGCTGAAGAGATGGTGGCCTAATACATGGCCGATGTTAAGGCTTTCGAGGCCCGCCCACCCGCTCTTTGGGGGAGGTTGGTTTGTGGGCCGCAAAAAGATCATCCTCCTACGGCTCATCCCTGAGACGGTAGATCGAGTCTGAGTCTGGGGCTCCAAAGATGGAGCTCTACTTTGGCTTACGGGCCAATCTTCTCTTTGGTTTTTTCTTCTTAGAGATCGGGGAGCCCAGAGCCCTTATTTTCTTCTTCTTCTCTCCTGCTGCAGCCCCAATCTGACCTGGAGCAGAGGAATCAACGGGCAAGTCCTCGTCCCCTACCGGAGGCCTAAGCTTGATGGTCTTTGGCAAGCCTGCGAAAAGAAAATAAGAACGTGATGCTAGAAGGAGAAGCCTAATATAACTTATTCGGGAAAGAAATCTTACCATGGGAATGGGCCCCCCAACGATCCTTCAAGAGTTTATGCCACGAGCGCTCGGAGTAAGGCATCCGTGAGACGATACCCTCGATCCACTCCTTGAGCCGAGGGACAGCGTTTGGGACTCGAGCAACAGCTACACCACCACAAATACCGATGAGGAAAAAAGTGATGAACATAAAATCAACATTTAAAGGAAAGTTGTGCTTACGTGATGCATTCCACCTCTCGGGGAATGGCCTAAATCCGACGGGGATCAAGTCCGAGGTCCTTACCCGGACAAAATGCCCCTTCCAGTCTCGATCCCGGTCCTCATTGATGCTTGAGAACGCGGCTGTGCTAGCCCGATGTACGAGCTTTATCAGTCCCCCTCGAAAGATTCAGGGACTGTACAGGTGGAGTAGATGATCAATGGTGAGCCGACATGAGTCGATCTTGTTCATGAAGAATTGAAGGAGGATTACGATCCTCTACAGCGATGAGTGGATTTGACCGAGGCATACTTCGTACCTCTTATAGAAGTCTATAATGACCAAGTCCATTGGGCCTAGTATTAAGGGATAAGTATAAACACTTAGATATCCCTCGACATATGTAGTAATGACCCCGTCAGGGTCCACTATATCCTTATCTGCCCAGTTGCAGTCCTTTCGGAACTTAGGGAGGACATCTTTGGTGATCAAGCATATATATCTCGGTGCCTTCTCATGCCGACCCTGCACCGAAGAGGGTTTCTTAACCTTAAAGTCGTCGGCGACCAAAAAAACCCCAGGAATGAACATTTTCAAGGGAAGTTCGATAGCCGGTTGATCGGTAGCTACGTCAGCAATGAACCTCTCCAGGTTGACTACATTGGGAGTGGTTTCATCGATTTCGATAGTCGGTTGAGAAGAAGAAACGACTTTTTGGGGAACAATCTTGGAAGTCTTTGCCATTGTTATCCGGAAAACATGTTTTAGAAAGTGAGAAGGAAGATTGGGAGATGAAGGGTAAGAGCTTTGCTGAGAGAATCAAGTGCGCTGGTTTAGGGTAGAAAATAAATAAAAGTTTGCAATTTGCCGAGAGATCTTGAAAAACGAAGGTAAAAATGTTGGAGTATGAACAAAGGCAATGATATATTGAAAATTCGAATGTAGAAGCTTGGTTAAAATTAAAAATGAATGAAGGAGGGAGTATTTATAGAGGCTTTGCACCGTTTCACATCCAGGGACAGCCTGCCAATGGCTGTCACGCGTTTAAAGTCATTATGACGCGACTGACTGGACGTTTCAGATTCTTTGTCGTTTTTGTCAAGGTGTATTGGAGAAGGAATCGAAGAGCTCATATCGTTTCTCGTCATTTCCGTACGCTTACTCTTCGAGAAATAAGGGGACTATCTATATACGGATAAAATCAAGCCCATGGGACGCCTCGATTTCTGATGAAGTAAACGGAGCGAGAGACGTGAAGGCAAGGAACCAGAATCGAGGCAAGGAGCTCCTCGATCCGGAGTCCAGGCAAAACACCTGCCCTCGAGAGTATCAGGGTCATGGTCCCCATGTCCGATTCCAACCCCAAAGGTCTTAGAGAGCATTACCAGGTAATCGAGCACAACCAACAAAAGGCCGTAATATCCGCGACTAGCCGAATATCACGACGTGAATCTCGGCACGTATCGACAGTGAATTGGTGATTAGTTAAATGGAAGATTTTTACCTTTTATGGAATTGTACTTAGGGTAAAACTCTCCTATTATATAAAGGGGGGTCTCATTATTCATTAGAAATATTGTAACACGTATATCAAGGCAATATACTCGTATTTTCTCTGTTATTCAAAGTTCTTATTCTTGTTCATCAGTGCTTCGTTATTGTGAGTCCGGGATCGAGGGCAGACATTCCATTAAGGCTGTTATCGAGTTCGATTTCACCCCCCCTACACACACATATAATTGGTGTGATACTTTATCACTTCTTTTATTTGTTTAATCTAACGCAATCTACTGTTTGTATTGAATTAATTCACATATCCGTAAAATCACATATGAATTTAATTGTTATCCGCTTTTGAGGGTAACCAATCATTACAGCACGAAGTATTCTAATCTTAAGTAAGAAATTAGAAGATGGCAGCTTGTGACGACCACATGCACAAATGACCCTTTTGATCTTGGAAATTCGATGGCTCTACATCTTAATTAAATTTCACTCTACCAAAAACTAATCATTTTGAATAATTACTACTGGCTATAAATTTGACCATTGTTTTTGCTATTTTTGCATCAAGAGAGTGACAGTTAATTAGCTATACTCATGGCTTCTACTACTGTCTCTTCAACATTTGAGCTCTTGTTTATCTCTTCTCTTTTGCTTTTTTCTCAATTCTTTGTCTCAGAAGCTCAAGGACTTCCTCCTGTAGTAAAAGGGCTTTCATGGACATTCTTTCAATCTAGCTGTCCAAAATTAGAATCCATTGTTAGGAAGAGACTCGAGAGAGTTTTTAAGGATGATGTTGGCCAAGCTGCTGGCTTGCTTCGCCTTCATTTCCATGATTGCTTTGTCCAAGTAATTAACTCTATAAACCGTTCCTTCTTATTTTAGTTATTTTTGATTAACCAGTCAACCATTAACCTGAAAGTTTAGATCAATAAATACTCTTCGATTTCATTTATATAACATTTTTTCTTTTCTTTTGGTCTGCTCTATAAAAGAATATTAATTAACAACTAACTATCTATATTTAGAAGCTACTTAACTTGAAACTATTCATTTTACTCTTACTTAATGGCCTACTTTTATAATCTTCGAAATATCGTCATGGTATGTTTAATCAAGATAAATAACTTTAGAGTATTTTTTGGTTTATGCCAAAATTTTGTCTTTCTTTCTTAAATGTCTTTATAGTCCAATCAAATAACGTCATATATATATATATATATATATATATATATATATATATATATATATATATATATATATATATATATATATATATATATATATATAATAAAATAAAACGGATGGAGTAGCTATTTTTGTGCAACTTCAATCCATCCACTTCTTCTTACTTTAAATAGTTAGCTCTCTAGTTTGGCTGATTCTAATATGCCTTGATTAGGTTCATTTTCCATTTTTTTTTGGCTTATTCACAACGTACTTTTGACATGGTTTTTTAAATTGAGGGTAGTATGTCTATTTTTTTTTTTATGAATGTATAAATGATGCAGGGATGTGATGGTTCAGTATTGCTAGATGGATCAGCAGGAGGTCCTAGTGAGAAGACTGCAATACCAAATTTGACACTAAGAAAAGAGTCATTCAAAATCATTGATGATCTTCGAGAAAGAGTGCATAAGGAGTGTGGAAGAATTGTATCTTGTTCTGATATTACAGCCCTTGCTGCGAGGGATGCAGTTTTCTTGGTAATTTATTTATACATTCTTCTTTCCATATAGTGCGTACCTTAATGGAAATGTAGGTCCATTAATAATTAAACACTTTATATGACTATTTCGAGTGATTGCTGCTAACTGGCTTGAGTTAGACAAGCAGAGAAGGATCTTATGCCACTCACCGGTGATCGATCTGTCTATCTAGTATCTAGTTTCCCGTCCGATTAATTACTATCTATATTACATATACCTATATTACACAGACTCTTCAAAATGTTGTCGTACTGATGTCGAATCTTCCAAAAATACACTATTTTTGAAGATTGCAACACACCCAATAATATTTTCGAAAAATTCGACTAACTTAGATTACTGCACTAGTTACCCATTTAAGAAACTTCACCTCGGAAAGCCAATTGGAGTTGCAACTTTAACTATAAAAAGTGATTGTGGTCTCATTATATTCTTGTCTCGATATACAGTTTCTTTATGCAATTCACGGAATAAAATATAAATTAGTTAAATTTCCTATTTCTCCCAGGAAACCATAATTCCATTAACATTTTAGGTAAACATATTTAATCTTTTTCCTCTCCCACGTATATTTGACCTTTACTTATTTGAAATTTGAAGTTATAACTTATAACCTCTCCACTTGTGTACCGCAAAAGTTACGGACTATTATGAACTAACTATTTAACAGCTCAAATGTTGTACTGTTAACTTTCTACTCATAATAGTCTGTATATAACATACATATATCTTTGTATAAAAGGACCAAAAATATATATTTTAATTAATGAAGGTAAAATATGTTCAATCAAACATCAGAGGACTAAAATAAAAATTTACCAATGACTTCGAACCCAAAGATACAATTACTCCAACAAGAAAAACACTTATTAGGATACAAATATCTTATTTGCTGATTTAATACTTATCTATCATTGTTCCAGACTGGTGGCCCAAACTATGTTGTACCATTGGGAAGAAGAGATGGACAAAACTTTGCGACAGAACAAGCAACCTTAGACAACCTTGTTGCACCAACAGCCAACACTACAACCCTCCTCGCTCGCCTTGCAGCTAAGGACTTCGACCCCACCGATGTCGTCGCCCTCTCCGGGGCCCACACCATCGGAATAAGCCACTGCACTTCCTTCACGGAGCGTCTATACCCTAACCAAGACTCCACCATGGACAAAACATTTGCCAACAACCTTAAAACCAGTTGTCCAACTGCGAACTCCAACAACACTGTCAACATGGATATCCTAAGCCCTAACGTTTTCGACAACAAGTACTACGTTGATCTCATCAATAGGAAAGGGCTTTTCACATCGGATCAAGATTTGTTCACGGATAGAAGGACTAAGAACATTGTCACAAGCTTTGGTGCGAATCAGACACTTTTCTTTAACAAGTTTGTGAATGCCATGATTAAGATGGGACAGTTGAATGTTTTGACTGGCGGACAAGGTGAAATTAGGGCTAAGTGTTCTGTGAGGAACAAGGATAAGTTGTTGGCTGCTGTTGTCGAAGGGTTGGAGAAAACCTTGGCTGCTGCACTTTAAGTTAAGTAACTTGTTTTTAGTCTTTTGTTAATGTGTTTCTTGTACGTAATAATTAGAAGCCAAATGTTTCCATGATCTGCCGAATACGGGCATGACATGGCATGGCGTTGCTGTTGTTTTTTTCTGTAATTTTGTTTTTGTTTAAATATATTGAATATGTTATTCAAACTCTTAATTATAATTAGAACTACTACTTAATCCACAAACTTCAGCATATAAACCCAGGTTAAATTTGAGAATAAAAGCCAACAGACAACCTATGATTAATTTTAATGAAATTAAATAACACACTAAGAGAGGAGTTGAGGCAGAAGAATCTCTTCAGCGTTAGTGATTGCAAAATGTATTGGCAAAGCGATGGAGACTACCTTGCTGTCGAAGTTGACCGGTGTATTGGTAAAAGAAAGGCTCAACACGTGGACCGTTTAAATCTCTACACGTGTCAAGTAAGTAGCAAAACTCGGACAGAATTTGAAGAAACATTCGGTACTACATAGTGACTACGTAGCTATAAGCATCGGAACTAATTATAACGGAATCTGCGCCAAATTTGGTACGAAAAGGAGAAAGAACCAGCCAATCCCGCATAAAGCAGGATCATCAATGTAACGGGTAGAAAATATAACTAATGCAGAAGAACGTGATATTAGGAAAATGGTTACGGATAAATTCACAATTTAAACCCCATTTTCCCTTTAATTATTTCCATTTGAAAATTACTATATTATTCCGGTAATCAAAGCATTGTGTTTATGTCAATTCTAGATTCAAGAGATATTAGAAAGGAGCTATTCTAATCAATAAGAATTCTCTTCCCTTTTTATTTCATCACTTTATAATTTTGTTTATCGCTTATGTTATTTCATGTTGTTTTTATTTGGCAAATTGATTCAAATTGGTTGTTAGTGCCTTGAAATACAAATTTAATTATTTTGACCTAATAATCTTGTTTACCCTAAAAAACGGATAACAATTGAATTTATACGCGGTTTTAAGTATACGTGATATAGTTTGACACAAATTAAGAATACAGATTAATATTGAAATTGATGTTAAAAGAATAAATGCAAACCACACGAATTAAATAGACTTGGCCCTCGAGTTCAATCACCCTTGAATCAAAGATGTTTCAACTGATGTACGAACAGAGTAACAAGATAATAAAAGCTGGAAAAATGACAGTATGTTGCATTATGCTACGTAAATATGATGATATTTTACAAATAATCAGGCCCCCTTATATAGTAGGAGACCAATACTATTGATACAGTTCTATATGAGGTAAGAAATCTCATGATTAGCTAATTAATCGGCCTCTTCTTGATATGTGCCGGGATTTTTACCGTGATCCTCGATCGATTATGATATTTCGGCTTTCTGTTATTTGGCTCGGTAAGTTTCCCTCGATTATTCTCGATCTTAATCTTGATCGGTCACCGGGTCGTGAGCTCGACGATCTAACTTTGCACCACGGTTCGATATCACATGAGGTCGATCCTTAACCTATCATATTCCAGTCTCGATTAGTAACACAAGGGGCGAGCCTGATTTTGACCGTATACAGATAGTCCCCTCGTTTCTTGGAGAGAAGATGATGAAAAACGATATAAACTTCCGAATCCCGCCTCGATGGGCCGTGACATAAGTGACAAACGGTCACTAAGACACCCGACTATGACGTAAGCAACAAATGGATACCGAAATGTCCCGTCGGTCCAGTTACCAACACATTAAATGCTTGTTAGTTACTGGTCAGCCACTATGGGTTCTGAATCGTCACCAATAAACTATAAGTACCCTAACTTTCCTTTATTCAAACTTTACGTTCAAATCTCCTCATATTCTTGTTTTTTCAAAAATCCCTTTGCTTTGCAACTCTTTCCCCCAAATTTCTTGAGCTTTTAGCAAACCGCATATCATCCTAATTCCCTTTTCTTCTATCCTACAATGGCAAAAACTTCTAAGACTGTATCGCAAAAGGAGGCCACCTCTTCATCATGACCCGCCGGCGATGGGGCTGCTGATAACTAGGGATATTGATGCATTTTACACTCCTTCTTGCTTAAGTTTTGATTAGAAATGTGTACAAAATAGTCCCAAAGACTCACAAGTTGTACTTGTTGCAGGATTTGATCAACAAGATGACAATTTGTCAAAAACCAGCTAAATAAGGAGTGAAACATGCACAAGTACCAAGACCAAGCTCAGTCAAACAGGGCTAGTGCGGCCGCACACCATTTTGTGTGGTCCGCAAAGATGAAGAACAAAGAGTATGCTTCTCAGTCAGCCAGGCAATGCGGCCGCAAAGGATTTTGTGCGGACTACATTGATTTCATTGCGGCCGCACTCAATTTCGTGCAGTCCGCAAAGCCAAAGTTTAGAGAGATGACAATTGGAGGGTTATGCTTAATGCAGTCCGCGGTCCATTTTGTGCGGACCGCAACAGAAGCCACCGCGGCCGCGGTGCATTTTGTGCGGTCCGCAGTGGCCAACTTTAGAGAGGAGATTAGTCAAGCCAAGAGCCTTAGTGCGGCCGCACTTGATTTTGTGCGGTCTGCACTAGCCCCGCAGGGGTATTTTTGTCCAGAATTTTCAGCCTAGTATAAATAGTCTCTTTTCTCATTTTTAGGTCATCAGATAGATTTTGGGATAGAGCTGCGCTCGTGAACTCCTCTCTTTTACCATTTTGAGTAATTTTAGCTTAGTTTCAACATTGAATCTTCAAGTTTTATCTAGCAATTAATTATTATGGGTTTTTCTTCATCTATTTTTTTGTTTTCTTCTATAATTATGAGTAGCTAGACCCATTAGCTAGGGTTGTGGCTCAACCCTAGTGTGGGTAATTGATGAGTCTTGTGTTTTGATGCTTAATTGTCTATGTGTGTTTGATATATGGACTAATTTAGGGTTTTAATGTTGAATTAGTGGTTGTAAACACTAGTTTATGCCTAGTAGACTTTGGTTCTTCTTGAGAAAGAGAGCCTAAGTCCATGAAATTGATCCAACAAGGAATTGGGGCGTATTCAAGAAATTGATAGCCCCAATTAAAGGGTTAAACCTAGAGATAGTAATACCCGACTTGAACCTCAATTGCTTGCACAAATTTGCATACCCAATTGGTCTTGAGAAAGTCAATTCAGGCAAAATCACTCGAACTACCGAGAGGTATAGAGTGAGTAGAATCGTGCAATGGTTATATCATACTCCCCAAATGTGACAATCTAGCCTTAGACTCAAGAATTTGTCAATTAAGCACCTAGGAGAAAGTGATTACCCTAGTGCCTTTTATCTATTTGATCAACTCTCAATAGTTTAATCTTAGCTTTCCTTAGCCTAATTTAGCATCGTAGTAATATAAAATTAGAAGTAAAATCAAAACAACCGATGTTTAGAAGTGTAATTAGGAACAATTACACAACTCCCATTTAGATAGAAACTCAACTCCAATATCTAGCTCCCTATGGAAATCGATCCCGACCTTCTCGGGTAAAAGTTGCTTCGACCTCTCTTGCTACTTCATAGTAGTTCAGGGTTGGCCTCGATCACTTTTTGGCGCCGTTGCCGGGGAGCTAACGATTTTGGCTATCTATCTAAATAGTTTTGTGTATTGTTCTTCTTTCCTTCGGTGTTACTAATTTGTGTGTGTCACAACTTCAGGTACAAAATGGCAGCAAATGCTAATGACCCTCTTAGAAATGTGATTGCGGGAGATGAGGTAGATGATGTCGAAGATGATAAGGTGCCTCTTGTACCTCAAGGACAATGTAGAGGCCGCCAGGCCAATGCTAATGGCAATGACAATATTCCAGACCCTCCTCCGCCACCTCCAAGAGTGGCTCCTTGAGTTCTTCCAAACCAAGGCTATGCAAGTGCAATTGTCCCACCTCGGATTTGGGCGGGAAATTTTCAAATTACCAATGTGATACTGACATTGCTAGTGCATCGTGGGTATTTCACGGGCGCTGCCAATCAAAATGCGTACAAATATCTCAAGGGGTTCGTGGATACTTGTTGGGGGAGCAAGCAAATAAATCTGTCCGAGGATGCACTTCGATGGAGACTCTTCCCATTCTCACTTAGAGGGAAGGCATTGGATTGGCTTGCTCAACTTCCCAACCATTCCATCACTACTTGGGATGAGTTGGCGGACAAGTTCATTGCAATTTTTTTCTCACCGGGGCATATGGCAGCATTGAGAGATGAGATCTTGTCTTTCAAGTAGGAGCCCACTGAACCATTGCATGAGATTTGGGAGCGCTATAGAACAATGGTAAAGGAATGCCCCAACAATGATATGACTGAGGTGATGATTCAATAGACTTTCTACCGGGGCATTAACACAACAAACCAATGCATAGTGAACCAACTTGCTGGGGGCAACTTCATGAAGCTGTCTTATGATGAGGCTTGTGACATTCTTGATGAGATGACTGACACTTCTTCTGATTGGCAAGGTAGAGCCAATGTGCCCCAGGGTAACCCCACAGTCACTTATTTGCACAAGGAGTTAAATGATCATGGGCAGCTATATCTGAGTTGACAACTACAATGAACCAACTAGCAAAGGCACAGTTGCAACAAGTTCAAAATCCTCTCCAAGTGAATGCTATGGAGAGTGTCAACATGCTAGTTAACAAAAGAAGACAAAGAGGTCAACAGAACTAAGGGAATTCAGAGCAATTTGACAATGATTGTGGTGGATTCCAAGATGATGGTTATGAGGGGCAGAATAAAGAGGTGCAATACGTGAACAATTATCAAGGCCAAAGGGGCAATTCTTCCAACCAACAACAATGGAGACCCCAAGGCAATTTGGGGCAATCAACAACAACAAGGCAATGGTAATTGGGGGAACAACAACCAAAACTCCAACTGGGGTAATCAGAACAATAATCAGAACAATAATTAGAACAATCAGGGTAATTGGAATGGGAACACAACAATTGTGGTGGTACCAACAATCAAGGTGGATGGAACAATGGCAATTAAGGAAACTGGGGAAAGGCTTTCAAAGGCCCACAATGTACCAACAACCAAACAATCCACCCCCATTTCCATCCCAATGCCCTAGTTCTTCCAACAACAATATGGGGAGAATTGAAATGATGTTTGAACAGATGATGAAAAAGAGTGCGGATTTCGATGCTCAGTTGTCTTCCCACAATACTTCAATTAGAAATTTGGAGGTGCAATTAGGTCAAATCTCATAGACCTTGAATACTCGCCCTAAGGGGGCTCTACCAAGTGATACGATAGTAAACCCGAAGGGTGGGAACAATCATGTCATGGCGATAACTACAAGGAGTGGATGAGGTGGTGATGTGAAAGACTCCAAACAAAAGCAAATTTTGAGTGATGAAGTTGAGTTACAAGAAGATGAAGTTCCTTTGGTGGTTGAAAATGTGATTGATGAGAATGTGAATGAAGAAGTAAGGATTGATATTCAAGATGCCTAGGTGGAAACTCAAAATGATGTGAACCCGTCTAGGGAACACGTAATAGACATACCATAGCCAGTTGTTCCTAAATCCAAGGCTCATTTGCCAAGGCCACATCCACCTTATCCTCAAAGGCTCACAAAGCAGAAAAATGAGAATTAGTTTAAAAAGTTCATTGACATGATGAAGAGCTTATCCATTAATGTGCCTTTGGTGGAGGCTCTTGAACAAATGCTGGAATATGCTAAATTCATGAAGGACTTGGCGACAAAGAAACAATCCATGGATTGTGAAACTATAAAGATGACCCACAAAGTTAGTGCAATAGTGCATTCAATGGATCCGAAGCTTGAAGATCCCGGTGCTTTCACCATTCCTTGCACCATTGGGAGTGTGGACTTTGCTAAAGCTCTATATGATTTGGGGGCAAGTATCAACTTGATGCCCTACTCAGTTTTCAAGACATTGGGTATTGGGCAATCGAGGCCGACTTCTATGAGATTGCAAATGGCGGATAAAACAATGAAGAGACCATTCATTATTATTGATGATGTGCTTGTTCGGGTGGACAAATTTATCTTGCCAGCTGATTTTGTGATCTTGAATTGTGAGGTGGATTATGAAGTTCCTATCATATTGGGGAGAACTTTCCTTGCTACTAGGAAGGCCTTAGTAGATGTGGAAACAGGGGAACTCACCTTCCGGGTGGGTGATGAAAAAGTGGTCTTTCATGTGTGCAAGTAAATGAAGCAACCCAACAGTTCTGAGGTGTGCTCTTTTGTGGACCTTGTCACGGCAGTGATAGTTGATGATACTAGTGCAATGATCATTGTGGAGGACCCTCTAGAGGCCGTATTGTTGAATCGTGATGTCAATGATGATGAGGGCCAAGTGGAGTGTGTGAATGCTTTACATGGGATGGGCTCTTACTCTTATGAGCCTAGAAAACTATCTTTGGACCTTGAGAATCGGAAGACTCCACTAACAAAACCTTCAATTGAGGAGCCTCCGGTGTTGGAGTTGAAGCCGTTGCCTCCACACCTCAGGTATGAGTTCTTAGTCCCTAGTTCTACTTTGCCAATTATTCTTTCCTCTTGTCTTACTAACATGCAGGTTGATGCTACATCGGCGGTGCTTCAAAAGTGAAAAAAGGCAATTGGATGGACTTTAACTAATATTCGGGAGATAAACCCCGCATTCTGTATGCACAAGATTATTCTGGAAGATGATGCAAAGCCCTCCTTGGAATATCAAAGGAGGTTGAACGAGACAATGCAAGAAGTTGTGAAAAAGGAGGTGATCAAGTGGTTGGATGTCGGGGTTGTGTACCCCATCTCTGATAGCTCATGGACTTCACCGGTGCAATGTGTACCGAAGAAGGGTGGCATGACTGTGGTTGCAAATTCACAAAATGAGTTGATTCCTACTAGAACCGTAACCGGTTGGAGGGTATGCATGGACTACCACAAGTTAAATAAAGTGACCTGCAAGGATCACTTTCTATTGCCTTTTCTTGATCAGATGTTAGACCAACTTGCTGGGCGTGCCTTCTATTGTTTCTTGGATGGGTATTCTGGGTACAACCAAATCTTGATTGCTCCGGAAGATCAGGAGAAGACCATATTCATTTGTCCATATGGCACCTTTGCCTTTTCTCGGATGCCTTTTGGGTTGTGTAATGCACCGGCTACATTTCAGCGATGTATGATGGCTATTTTCATCGATACGGTGGAAGACATTTTGGAGGTGTTCATGGATGACTTTAGTGTTGTGGTTGATTCATTTGATGAGTATTTGAAAAATCTTGATAGAGTTTTGGCCCGTTGTGAAGAAACCAATCTTGTTCTTAATTGGGAGAAATTCCACTTCATGGTAGAAGATGGCATAATTCTTGGGCATAAAATTTCAAAGCACGGGATTGAGGTAGACAAAGCAAAAATTGATGTGATTTCAAGGCTCCCCTACCTCTGTCAAGGGAGTTAGAAGTTTTCTTGGGCATGAGGGGTTCTACCGGAGATTTATCAAAGACTTTTCGAAGGTAGTGAACCTATTATGCAAGTTATTGGAAAAAGATGCCAAGTTCATGTTCAATGAAAAATATATGCAAGCCTTTGAACTTCTCAAGCATAAGTTGACCACTACTCCTATCATTACCGCACCTAATTGGAGCTTGCCCTTTGAGCTCATGTGTGATGCGAGAGATGTTGCGGTTGGGGCGGTTTTGGGTCAAAGAGTGAAAAAAATGTTTCATCCGGTGTACTATGCGAGCAAGACAATGAATGATGCTCAAGTGAGCTACACGGTGTCCGAGAAAGAACTTTTGGCTATTGTGTTCGCAATGGAGAAATTTCAATCGTATCTCATGGGTGCCAAGGTCATAGTCCATACCGATCATGCCGCACTCCGGTACTTGATGACGAAGAAGGATTCCAAAGCTAGACTGATGCGATGGGTCTTGTTACTTCAAGAGTTTGATTTGGAGATTGTGGACCGGAAGGGTAGTGAAAACCAAGTGGCGGACCACTTGTCCCACTTGGAGGAGGAGGGGAGGCCTCGTGATGGCCTAGAGATCAATGATTCATTTCTTGACGAACAACTCCTTTCGGTGTTGGTGAATGGTATGCCATGGTTTGCGGATGTTGCTAATTTTCTTATAACCGGTATAATCCCGTGTGAGATCTCTTCTAACCAAAGGAAGAAGCTCAAACAAGATAGTTTGGATTTCTATTGGGATGAGCTGTACTTGTTCAAGATTTGCACGGATGGTGTGATCCGAAGGTGTGTCCCGGAGGAAGAGCAATTGAGTATCTTGGAGGCTTGTCATTCCTCTCCCTATGGTGGCCATCATGGCGGGGCGAGGATGGCTTCCAAAGTTCTTAGTTGTGAGTTTTATTGGCCAACATTGTTTAAAGATGCAAGTGATCTTGTGAAGAGGTGTGATGAATGTCAAAGAGCGGGTGGAATTTCGAATAAAGATGAGATGCCTCTCAATACCATTCTTGAGGTTGATATTTTTTATGTATGGGGCATTGATTTTATGGTCCCGTTTGTTAGCTCGTGTGGGAAGACATACATTCTTGTGGCGGTGGACTATGTTTCAAAGTGGGTTGAGGCCGTGGCTTTACCCAACAATGAGGCCCGGAGTGTTGTTGCATTTCTCAAGAAGAGCATTTTTACAAGGTTTGGCACTCCTCGTGCAATCGTAAGTTATGGGGAGTCTCATTTGTGCAATAGAGCTTTTTACACTTTACTTGCAAAGTATGGTGTCAACCACAAAGTTTCTACTCCCTATCATCCTCGAGCAAGTGTCCAAGTTGAAGTCTCAACCAGGGAAATCAAGAGTATATTGTCGAAGATGGTTAATGCAAATAGGACTGATTGGTAAAAGAAGTTGGATGATGCTCTATGGGCTTATAGGACTGCTTACAAGACTCTGATTGGTACGTCTCCGTATCGATTGGTATTTGGGAAAGATTTCCATCTACCGGTTGAGTTAGAGCACAATACCATGTAGGCTTTGAGGAAGTTAAATCTTGAATGGGAGTGGCAACAAATCTTCGTGTAGAGCAGCTAAATGAACTTGATGAATTTCGATTCCATGCCTACTCCGGTTCATTCTTGTACAAGGACAAGATGAAGTACCTTCATGATAAATATGCTCGTAGCAAGGAGTTCAAAGTGGGTGATTTGGTTCTCTTGTTCAACTCTCAGTTACGTCTGTTTTCGGGAAATCTTAAGTCAAAATGGAGTGGACCTTTTGAAGTGGTGTTTGTGACCCCGTTTGGTGTACCTGACTTGAAGAACAAAAATGGGGAAGTTTTCAGAGTGAACGGGCACAGAGTCAAGCATTACTTGGGACAACCACGTGGTGGCACTTCTTCATCTCAAATGATTTGATGGTAACCTGCGTCGTGACGTAACGTTAAATCAGGCGCTTCTTGGGAGGCAACCCATGCGTTTTTCTTCTTGTGTTTCTTTGATTTTCATTGTAGTGTAGGTTTTATTTTTGGACTGACTAGTTGTGAGATGCTGTAGGATTGTCTTGATGCGGTGCAGAAAAAGTTGGAAAATGACCACTCTCTGAAGTTGTCAATGCGGACCGCACTCATTTTGTGCGGCCGCAAAGACCTTTGTGCGGGGACAAGAAATCAATTCGGACCGCATTGATAATTTGACAAAAGTGGGGGTTCTCTGAAGTTTACCACCGCATCCGCATTGCATTTTGTGTGGTCCGCGGTGGTCCACTGTGGCCGCATTACATTTTGTGTTGTCCGTAGTGGTCAATTTGTCAGTACCCTTTGGTTTCAAGCATCGCGAACCACGGTGCCATTTTGTGCGGTCCGTGATGGGTAGGAAAGCTGGGTCCTAAGACCCTTTCCTATAAATAAGACCTGAGGCCCTCCTTTTGAACTTTTTGAACTTTCTCATCTTAGAAGTAAAAAATTCATTGTTCATCTCTCTAATCTGCACGTTTCTAACTGCTCAAGTTCATTACTCAGCATTTCATCTATTTTCTAGTAACATTAACTTCTTCTTAGTTGTTTAATGTATTTATTTTCTTTGAGTTTTTATTTTTCTTAGTTCTTCTTCTCTACCTGTCCGTATTTCTTTCAATTTTGTAGATTAGGTTAGTTAATTTTTGTTTAAAGTAGGACTAGGTAGTTAAACCACTGAACCGACACTTAGGGACTCATCAATAGGTGTAAAATTGGACTAAAATTGAATAAATCATGAACCCTAGGTTGGTGTTGCTTCTGGGCATTCAGTGCGGACCGCAGTGGAATTTGTGCGGTCCGCGGTGCCCTTGTGCGGTCCGCATTGGTATTTTGTGCGGACTACAATGGAAAAGTCCTGAAAGCTGATCATATGAGGACCGCAACCGCATTGGATTTTGTGCGGTCCGCGGTGCCTCAATGTGGACCGCATTGCCATTTTGTGCGGTCCGTAGTGCGTAGATTCAGAGAGTGGGTAGTCTGAACCCCACCTCTATGCAGACCATAATGGATTTTGTGCGGTCCGCACTCTGCAAATTTAAACTGTCTGCAACATTTTTTCTGCAACTGTGAATTTCATTGTTTTTTTGGATACTAACAAAGTCTAAATGAATGTTGTTTGCAGACAATGGTAAAATCAAGAGGCAAAGGTGGTAAACAACTAGAAAAAGGAGAGTCCTCCTGGGGTGGGAAGCAAGGAATGATAAAATTAACCCCACAAGCCCGACAAAACATTAAAAACATAAGGAAAATCATTAAAGCTGCAGACAGAGCAATTGATCAGTTGGGGAGTGAGTATGAGCCCTCCCGGGAGGCATCTTCAGACTCCGTGCCAGCGTATGTTCCTGACTGGCCGGAGAGAAACCGATTGAGAGATACATCTCCAGCATCCCCCACTGCCCAAGCCTCAGGTCATATATCTTCTGAGTTGTCTAAGGGCTCAGTTGATGGCAGTGGGGATGAGTACTCCACCTCTTCTACAGATTCATTATCCGGAGAGGGTGCAGTAGCAGAAGAAGAGGAAGAAGCAGAAGGGGGTGAGCCCCAAGTTGGTGGGGTAGAGAGAACTAGGAACCCGGAGGCATGGGAGGACGGGTTCATAAGTGAGATTGCCTACCACAAATTCAGAGAGTGGTGGCCATAAAAGAGGTTGATACTTGAGAGAAAAATTATCACCCGGGGCCTTCTGCCTTACAACCCAAATATGTTGAGGCAATTCAGAGATAAAGTCGGATGGGACTACTTCGTAGGGCATATGGATGACGCCAATGAGCATTTGGTGAAAGAATTCTACACCAATATGGCCCACATCAAAAAGGGTACCACAGTCACCAAAGTGCGGAACTTGAAAGTGAAGTTTGATGGCAATACCATCAATGACTATTTAGGCTTCACGGAGGAGGATGAGTCCCTATACTTAGACAAGATAAAGTTGGGTGAAGAAGCCCGTTCGTGGTTGGCGGAGTACTTGGTAATCCCAGGTACCACCCCCGAGTGGTTGACTGCGGGGGTGAAGATATTGAGGAGGACATTGAACTTTGAGGCAAAGGGGTGGGAGACATTTGTGTGCAGCAGGCTAGACCCGACCACCCACAACAACTCACTCCCAATTCACCGAGCGATTCTGGTTACATCTATCATGGCAGGTTACCCGATCAATGTCGAGAATGTGATGTCCCGGGTCATTACCTGGATAGTGAATGAGGGTGAAAGGTCTTACCCATTCCCTAGTTTCCTGACAATGTACTTGGAGGACCTCAATGTGGAGAAGCGCAGATTTGATGTGAAAGTGAAGGCAAAGGAACCCTTCTCATAGTATAGCCTATAGGGTGATGACAACCCTAAGGGCAAGCACTTCAAAGGAAAATCCACTACTTCAACTGGCCAGTCTGAAGAGCCAGTAGTGGTAGTGACTACTCTGCAGCCTCCTTCCTCTGCAGCAGATACGGCCCCAGGTCCATCCACCTCCACAGATCTAGAGATACCTTCCACCAGTGCCTATCCATTGACTGCCCACCGTCTGAGCCAGGCCCTCACCAGTATCAACAACTAGATGCAGACAACTACTTCTAAGCTGTCTGTATTATCTACTGCCATGGCAGCTCAGTCAGCACCTCCTCCTTCACAGGTCCCACAGTCTATTGAGGACACCCTCAAGGATCTTCTGGACAACCAGAAGAAGATCCTAGAGAACCAGAAAGTGCTTACGGATGTTGTTGCTTCACATGGAAGGGCATTAAAGGAACCTGCAAAGGAATCAAAGAAAATGAGGAAGACTCGAGCGTCAAAAGAGTTGGTGAAGGAGCTTCAAGTCGAGGTTGAGAAATTGAAGGCGGATCACCTGCCTTTGGATTTGCTACTCCATGACCCAACACCAGCTGCCTAGCCCCAGCCAGAGCAGGAGTCCTAGAGGCCTCCCAAGAGGAAGAGGGTGATACCTCAGTCTGATGATGCAGGTATCCAGTTGGCGGACCCACTAGAGACTTCCTCCAGTCAGCCTCAGGATGTAGCCCAGGAGCCAGTCCAGGTCCAACCCCAAGTCCTAGTAGCAGAGCCACAGATCAAAAGGAGCCAGTCTCAGGTTCCCAAGCGTAGAGAGGACCCCATGCAGACGGACGGCCCATAGGGAGTTCCTTTTTCCTCTTTCCTCTATTTTGGTGCTTATTTTGCTTAGTTGGCATTGAGGACAATGCCAACTTTTATTTGAGGGGGTAGCCCTATGTGGATTTGAATGACTGTATATATATGACAGATTTTATGATTTCTTTCTTTCTTTTTCATCTTTGGTATGTATATAATTTCAGCATTTCATTATATTTTCGTACTTTTTACCTTGGGTCTGTATATAAAAGTTACGTTTCATTGTATATATTCATCTCCCCTATTGTATATTCGATTAAATCCCCTCTTATACATATTCAGTTTACTTTCCACATTTTTTCTTTTCTTAGATTCTTGTTTTATATTTGTAGCTTCTTGTTTTGAGTTTTTGCAATAAGCCTTTGATTTTCTTAATGTCACGGTTCTTTCCAAAGGTGGAATTTGTGTGAACCGGGTAACTCTTCCCGATGATGGATGGCATGACAACCTTCTTAAGAGTTTGAGTCTGTTTTTCTTTTATTTTTTGCTTTTTAGTAGTTAGTGGTAAGAGTGCCTCAAGCAAAGCTTCACTTGGGCCTAACACATTTACCTTTAATCCTATGGTAAAAAACAAATCGTTGTGTATATGATGGTGTAAGTTGGGACCTTGAGACTCTTGTGTTGGCCGATGATCATCAAGTGATTTTTCGGGATCATTGTGTGCTCAAATCTTATCTAAGGTTATTGTGGGCCCCCGACTCTGTGTCTTTAGCGATCCCATAGCTTGTGTGGTGAGAATTGCATTGCAAGTCCAAGTCCCGAGCCATTGGTCTAGAACTTGCCCTGAATATTTGTCTAGGCAAAATCCTAAGTGTAATTTGACTTGAGACATGATTATAGGCTCTCCTTGATCCAAATGATATCTTGAACACTTCCATAGCCTACCAATGATAAAATTCCTAGTCAACTCTTTTGAGCCTTAGACCTTTTTCCTTCAAGAACCACGATACAAACCTTTACCCATTCTAAAGATACCCTCTCTTGGCACCCGATCTTTCCTTAGCACATGGCAAAAGTATAAGTTTGGGGGGAGAGACGAGGATTGCAACAAAGTGGTAAAAAGGCACAAAATGAAGAAAAGGAAAGGCAATGAAAACGAAAGAAAAGCAAAAAGACAAAAAGAATGTTCAATGTAGAAATTAATAAATGGATTCAATAAAAGAAAAGAATGAAAGGTGTGGAAAGTTGAGAAAGGAGAAAAGATTTGAAATAACCAAAAAAAGCGACAGTGTGTCTCTCTAACCCCTTAGAAAGAAGTGAAATGACTTAAAAAGTCAAGTGAATACGTGCCAAAATGAAGCAAAAGAAGTGCTAAAGGGAAGATGGAACCTACTTAGACCAAATATTTCCTACCCTGAACCAAAAGCCTTCACTATGTCTCCACAAAACCCTATATGATCATGAGTTGAATGAAACTTTCATTAGTGGTGACTTACATAAGGGGCAAACATATGGTACTTAGAGCCGGACTTGTGATTTTTTCTCGAGAGAGATGAGTGTATTTTCATTAACCTCGTTCTGAGTGCCATTATACTAAAGGTGAAATTTGCTTAGGGAGAGTTGAGGATGTGTGAGTTTGGGTTTCACAACGACAAAAGTAATAGAAAGAGTTTCTTTGATGTGTTGAGTCAACTCTTGATGTTGTTGTGTCGCACTAAATCCATGGTGTTTAAAAGAGTGAATGTTGTTAATGATTCATTTGAATTTAGGGCAATTGTTAGTCCCAATTGATGCTAGATGAGGTCACTTTAGGTCGGCTGAATTTTCTTGGATTAACTCTCAAAGGGTGAGTCTTATTTTGTTTGCTTGAGGACAAGCAAAAACTTAAGTTTGGGGGAGTTGATAACTAGGGATATTGATGCATTTTACACTCCTTCTTACTTAAGTTTTGATTAGAAATGTGCACAAAATAATCCCAAAGGCTCACAAGTTGTACTTGATTGCAGGGTTTGATCGACAAGATGACAATTTGTCAAAAACCAACTCAAAAAGGAGTGAAACACGCACAAGTACCAACACCAAGCTCAGTCAAACAGGGTCAGTGCGTCCGCACACCATTTTGTGCGGTCCGCAAAGATGAAGATCAGAGAGTATGCTTCTCAGTCAGCCAGACAATGCGGCCGCAAAGGATTTTGTGTGGACCGCATTGATTTCATTGAGGCTGCACTCGATTTCATGAGGTCCGCAGAACCAAAGTTTAGAGAGGTGACAATTGGAGGATTATGCCCAATGCGGTCCGCGGTCCACTTTGTGCAGACATTTCAAAGATCACCCGTAGGCTGATCCCTCCATCTTCACCACCATGTGCGCTTTGAGCGGCTGATCGAGTATCCCCATGGACGCTACCTTTGGGATCAATGCCAAATTTCCGTTGATGGCTACATGTGAACTGACATCGATTGGATCTACAGCCGGAACTCCATCGAGGCCAACCTGGGGTACATCGTTCCCTGGTGCTATGTTATCATTTTCGATGTGGTGGCCGAAATCATTATCAACGTGTAGAGGTGCTGACTGAGAGTTTGACTTTTTTTAGTCCTTTAATCAAAGATACTTCAAAAGAAAAAGTGTAAGATAGTGTGTGTTACGAAAGTTTGTACCAGGTAATCACTATGATCCTTAGCTCCACTGTATGTGCCAAACTGTTTACCCAAAAAAACGGATAACAATTGAATTTATACGCGATTTTAAGGATACGTGATATAGCTTGGCACAAATTAAGAATATAGATTAATATTGAAATTGACGATAAAAGAATAAATGCAAACTACACGAATTGAATAGGCTTGGCCCTCGAGTTCAATCACCCTTGAACCAAAGATGTTTCAACTGACGTACGAACAGAGTAACAAGATAATGAAAGCTAGAAAAATTACAGTATATTGCATTATGTTGCGTAAATATGATGATGTTTTACAAATGATCAGACCCCCTTTATATAGTAGGGGAGTCCTACTCTTGATACAGTTCTATATGAGGTAAGAAATCTCATGATTAGCTAATTAATCAGCCTCTTTTTGATATGTGCTGGAATTTCCGCCGTGATCCTCGACCGATTGCGGATATTTCGGCTTTCTGTTATTTGGCTCGGTAAATTTCCCTCGATCTCAATCTTGATCGGTCTCCGGTCACGAGCTCGACGATCTAACTTTGCACCATGGTTCGATATAATACGGGGTCGAACCTTAACCTATCATATTCCAGTCATGATTTGTCACACAAGGGACAAGCCCGATTTTGACCATATACAAATCTAATTTTAGGTTAAACAACCAGTACACAAAGACTAAAAGAATCAGTTAGACTGGTTTTGAGCTGTTCAAAATCAAAGAACAGGACATTCCAATTGAGGTTTTTGGAGTTTGACAACAAGTATGACAAAATCATTGCATTTTCTTGGTAGCCGAATGGTCACAAATTTGTTGTAATCCATGGTGATGAGTGTTGACAACCCTTAGGCCAAACATCAATTTCTACTCTATGCGGTCTGGCACTAACAGTATGTGCCGTGTTTCAAAGATGACAACTCTCAACTGGAGGCAGCTCCTTATTTTGCTTGGACTGAAAGACACTTTCAATGGGATAGTTCGAATTCTATGACGTGGTTGAGCTTGAAAACATGGCATTTGTTGAGCATTTTATGGCCACAGATGTTGAATGGGATCCTACTGGAAGGTATGTAGCAACATCGATCTGTTACCTCAGTTAATCATAAGAATACGGAAAATGGATTCAACATTTGATCTTTTAAAGGAAAGCTATTGTATAGGATACCTAGATGATTTTTTCCAATATTTGTAGCGCCCCAAGCCACAATCTTGAGCAAGGACAAAGATGAAGATATTGCTAAGAACTTGAAACATGGGCGAAGATAGCATATAAGATACAACTTTGGCTTAATTCAGTAACTTTTTATAATGATTCTGTATATGTGTTAAAAATATACTACTAAATATGTATGAGGTACATATTAGATTTCGAACCTAGTAACTCAAATAGTCAGTAAATTTAATTTCGATCCGTCCCTGATGGGTTTTCAATATCTTTGTCTTATGCTTTGATGATCTAACAAACTTACTGTCAAGAACCAGTTAGGAAACCTGACACACTTGGTACTCATTACAAATGAACAGATTCCAGCGTAGACTCCAGCTAATGTGAACTGCTATAGAAAATGAAGAAACAAGTCAAGGACACGATCCCTTGTGTTTCCCTGACAGCAGTACGAAAGTTAATTGTGCACAGCTGGAAAGTGACTGACATAGAAACAGTGCACGCAGTGCAGCAGTTTTGCAGTCACTTGCCTTTGACCTACCGAGTGCTTACATCATTCAAATGATGCCATCAAGGGTGTATTAACAAGAGCATTATAACAAAACATCACTTGAACACTTGAGAATTCACTTCAAGCATTCAAGCCTTCAAAAAAATAGTGAACTCAATTCTCAAGAGCTTGAAGAACAAAGTTAAATGCTACTACGGACCAGTTCCTAAATCTAGTATTTTGTTGTCCTTAGTTGAGTTGTAACTTTGTGATTGTTCTTATTGTAAGTCCTAAATTGCTTAGCTAGAAGCGTTGCTTAGGAACCCCCGTGTACGACCATAAACTTTCTGAGTTTGTGTTGTGACTAGAGTTAGTCATAAGTCAAAGTCTTTGTAACTAGTGAATGACAAAGTGGCTTGTGGTAAGAATATCACAAGTTAGTTGAGTTGATGTCTTTGTAATACAGTCATTACAAAGTGGCTTGTAATAGAGTGTTTCCAAGTTAGTGAAGTTAAAAGCCTATAAGTGTAGGTCGTGGTTTTTGTCCCCCTTGTGTGAGATTTTTCCATATAAAAATCTCGTGTCTTATTTACTTACTGTTTCATTAGTATTCTCAATAAAAATTCATAAAGGACCAGATACTTTATAGTTTTGTGGACTCATATAAACTAACAGTCCCTCGTAACTTAGAAAAGATACAACAAAAAGTATGAAGCGGACGATGACAATTGAGTGAGCAAGATCGTGAGAAACGAATGAAGTTGAGAATATTTTTAAGCAAATAGAATTCGTCCGAACGACTAATATTTGGAAATGGAGGGAGTATTTTTGTAAGAAGTATCTATCAATACTCTCTAAATGTCACCACATTCATGTCCAATGTACTTAAATTAATACGTAAATTATAAACACTATATATATATATATATATATATATATATATATATATATATATATATATATAATGCTTCTCTTGTTAGTCTTTTTCTTAAAAAAATACATTTTATATTTCAATATAATTTGGCACTAATTTTTTATTTTATCCTTAATTAATTAATAAACTTTTGTAGCAACAAAAATATTACAATAATATTATAGGCACACAAATACTATAATATGTTTAAGACTATACGTTTTAAAAGTTTTTATTTTCTCCGTAAATGTCGAATCACATTTCGTATCAAATTGTAGACCTCCTCTAAAGACTCATAGTTATACTACAAAACGATGCGAATCCAATGAAGTAGGCTGAGTTGGAAGTAGCATTAGAAGATACCTCATTCAATATGTGATCTTTGTCTAGATTTGGAAGAGATTGAGTTATAGTTGTCTTGTCTCTTGGTTTTGGTTTCGGAAAAAAGAGTGAATGTATAATTGGAATGTGGAAAGCATCTTCGTTTAATTTTCGTATTCCCTCTTTCTTCAATTTTTGTTTGCACTACATTTTTTCCCATGTGCAATGAGAACAAATAACTACGTTTAATTTCAAATAAGCTGGAATCGATCAAACGAATCTTCATAAATATTATAGTTTTAATATTTACGTCACGATCCGAATTTTTCACCCTCGGAAGTCGTAATGGCGCATACTAGTGAAAGCTAGGCAAGCCAACCAATTGAATTATTTACCTTGTTTCCATTCTAAATCCATTAACAATTAAGAGCTAACAGTTATCAATCAACAAAATTTACTAAGCGGAAGATTAAATTTCAACTTTAATAATACTACAAATACCATTCCATAACAAATCTACCTAAGACCGGTGTCACAACTTCACATACTGTCTAGGAGTACTACAAAAAAAGGTCTGAAAGAAATAAATACAACATTGTCTCTGGAAATACATGAAAGAAACAGGAATAGTAGATAGAAAGAGACGCCAAGGCCTGCGGACGCCTACAGGACTACCTTGGGCCGTCTGATGAACAAGAAACAACAATCTCACTGCAGTCCGAAATCTACAGCACTGGGATCTGCACAAAAGAGTGCAGAGTGTAGTATCAGCATAACCAACCCCATGTGCTGGTAAGTGCCTAGCCTAACCTCGGCGAAGTAGTGACAAGGCTAGGACCACACTATCAAATAAACTTGTACAGTTAAATCATATACAGCGGAAATAGAAGCAGATAATTACGACTAAAGTTGGGCGGGGGAAATATGCTGCGGGGAGTAACAGATAACAACAGAACAACAGTAGAGAAATGTAAGGAATGCTATAAATCAATTACCATCAAAGATAAGGAAATAAGAAGAACAAGTACACATGTAATACCGTTGCAGGCGTGCAATCCGATCCCATCTCATATAGTACCATTGCAGGCGTGTAACCCGCTCCCATTTCATGTAATTACCATTGCAAGCGTGCAACCTGCTCCCATTTCATATAATTACCGTTGCAGGCATCCAACCCGCTCCCATTCATATATTTCCGTTGAAGGCGTGCAACCCGCTTCCTTTTCATATGTTACCATTGCAGGCGTGCAGCCCGCTCCCATTTCATATGTTACTAACCCTTTTCATTTATCAATACCAATCATAACAGAATCCCCGCAAGGGAACAATAATATAACAACAACATCCCGGCAAGGGAATAATTCTATAACAACAACATCTCGGCAAGGGAACAATAATATAACAACAACATTCCAGCAAGGGAACAATAATGATAATACTCATATGAAGCACAATAAGCCTCAACGGAGTCACAACAATTACAATACAAGACTTACAGGCATGCTTGACACCGACGTATAGATACTTGTCATCATGCCTATACGTCGTACTTCACAATTAGCACATAGCAAATAAGACAAAACTCCTAATCCCCCAAGCTAAGGTTAAACCAAAACCCGATTACCCATTCACCCCCGAGCCCGGATATATAATTGGTTTTGAAATCTGACCTCAATTTGAGGTCTAAATCCCCAAATTTCAATATTCTTAGGTTTTACCCAAAATTTCTCAATTCCACCATGAAAACCCTAGATTCTAGGATGAAATCTTGTAAAAAGAAGTTAAAGAGTAAAGAAAATGAGTTAGAAATCACTTACTAATGTTTTGGAGAAGAAAGGTTGTTTGAATAATAGCCTCTTATGTTTTTGGGATTTTGAAAAATAAAAAATAACTGAAAATTCCGTTTAAATATACCCCTCTCGGACCCCCTGTGTGGACCGCACAATAAGGAGTGCGGTCGCGGAGCTCACAATAATGACTGCAGTGACATGCTTTAGTATTTTAGTCATAACTTTCTATACATATGTCCAAATTATAATTTCTTTACCTTTCTGGAAACTACACACGAAGGGCTACAACTTTCGTTTTTGTATAATTTTAAAATTCCTTGTAGATCAAAAGATATAGGCTTCCAAAATCAAACCAGTGAAATTCTTCCTCACCGCGGACCGCACAAAAAGGAGTGAGGCCGCAAAGGCCCCTACGCGGTCAACACAAAATCAATGCGGTCAGCACTGGCGGGTTCAGAGATCTGCAACATCTCTGGATGTGCAACAACTATATTTTCAGCATAAAACATCCCGGAACCTACCCGAAACTCACCCGAGCCCTCGGGACTTCAAACCAAACGTGCATACTAGCTCAAAAACATCATATGGACCTACTCGTGCGATCACATCATCAAAATAACATGTAAAATCATCAATTAAACCTCAAAACTCAACATTTTCATCAAGAACTCTCAAAGTTCATAACTCTTCAACCGGAAGTACAACTCACGTCAAATAAACTCCGTTTTCACCAAATTTCACAGTTATCTTTTAAATACTATAACAAGTTTGTAGCGGGCTCCAGAACCAAAATATGGGCCCGATACCAATGGTTTCAAACATTAATTCTTTTCTTTATTTCTTAGATAATTCCGCAAAACAATTTCTTTCAAAAATTGATTTCTAAGGCTTGGGACCTCGAAATTCATTTTCGGGCATACGCCCAAGTCCCTTATTTTACTGCGGACCTCCTGGGATCATCTGAACACGGATCCAGGTCCATTTTCTCAAAATGTTTACCAAAGTCAACCAAAAATCAAATTTTTAACTCTAGAAATTTCTATTTCTCATCTTTTGACATAGAAGGCTTTCCGAATTTGGGTCCGGACCACGCACATAAATCAAGGTAAGGTAAAAAGGACATTTTAGGCCTCAAAACACTGAATTTACTTGCAACAACTGTTCGTCCTTGAACGGATATAAGAAGGAAGTACCTAAGTTGGGAAAAAGATGGGTATAACTACTCCGCATATCAGACTCGGACTCCTAGGTCGATGCCTCAGCAGGCTGATCTCTCCACTGAATACGAACAGAAGGGAAACTCTTCGATCTCAACTGACGAACCTGCGGTCTAGAATAACTACCGACTCCTCCTCGTAGGAAAAGTCCTTATCCAACTGGACAGTGATGAAATCTAACACGTGGGATGGATCGCCGTGATACTTCCGAAGCATGGACACATGGAACACTGGATGCACGACTGATAAGCTCAGCGGCAATGCAAGTTTGTAAGCCACCTCCCCTACTCGATCAAGAATCTCAAACGGGTCAATGAACCTAGGGATAAGCTTGCCCTTCTTCCCAAATCTCATCACGTCCTTCATAGGCGACACTCGAAGTAATACCTGCTCACTAACCATGAAAGCCAAATCACGAACCTTGTGCCCAACTCCCACTGAACTGCTCTCCAGAAATGCGAGGTAAAATGCATACATCGATCCGAAATGATAGACATAGGCACACCATGAAGACAAACAATCTCCCAGATATAGATCTTAGCTAACTTCTCGGAAAAATAGGAGACTGCCACAGGAATGAAATGCGCTGACTTGGTCAGCCTATCAACAATAATGCACACTGCATCAAACTTCCTCCAGGTCTGTAGGAGTCCAACAACAAAATCCATAGTGATCTGCTCCCACTTCCACTCGGGAAGCTCAATCCTCTGAAAAAAACCACCAGGCCTCTGATGCTCGTAGTTAACCTGCTGACAATTCAAACACCGAGCCACATACGCAATGATATCCTTCTTCATCCTCCTCCACCAATAATGCTGTCGCAAATCCTGATACATCTTAGCGGCGCCCGGATGAATAGAGTACCGGGAACTATGGGCCTCCTCTAAAATAAACTCTCAAAGCCCATCCACATAAGGCACGCAAACTCGACCCTGCAGCCTCAAAACTCCATCATCTCCTAATGTAACCAACTTGGCACCTCTGTGCTGCACCGTGTCCCTAAGGACACACAAATGAGGATCATCGAACTGCCGATCTCGGATACACTCCAATAATGAAGAATGAGAAACTGTGTAATCTAATACATGGCTAGGCTAAGAAACATCCAACCTCACGAACTGATTGGCCAAAGCCTGAACATCCAAGGCAAGCGGTCTCTCACCGACCGAAATATATGCAAAACTACCCATACTGGCTGACTTTCTACTCAAAGCATCGGCCACCACATTGGCCTTTCCTGGATGATATAGGATGGTGATATCATAATCCTTTAATAGCTCCAACCACCTTCTCTACCTCAAATTTATCTCTTTCTACTTGAACAAGCTGCAGACTCTTGTGATCCGTGAACACCTCACATGACACGCCATATAGATAATGCCTCCAAATCTTCAACGCATGAACAATGGCTGCTAGCTCCAAATCATGAATCAGATAGTTCTTCTCATGAATCTTCAACTGACGTGAAGCATATACAATAACCTTGCAATCCTGCATCAACACCGCACCAAGTCCAATACGAGATGCATCACAATAAACTGTATAAGGCCCTGAACCTATGGGCAAAACCAACACTGGCGCCATAGTCAAGGGTGTCTTGAGCTTCTGAAAGCTCGCCTCACACTCGTCCGACCACTTGAACTGGGCACACTTCTAGGTCAACCTGGTCATCGTGGCTGCGATAAATGAGAACCCCTACACAAACCGACGATAGTAGCCCGCCAATCCCAAGAAACTCTGGATCTCTGTAGCTGATGCTGGTCTAGGCTAGTTCTTGACTGTCTCTATCTTCTTTGGATCTACCTGAATACCTCTGCTGATACAATATGACCGAGGAATGCAACTGAACTCAACCAGAACTCGTACTTCGAAAACTTGGCATACACCTGACTGTCTCTCAAAGTCTGGAGAACCACTCTAAGATGTTGCTTATGCTCCTCCCAGCTGCAGGAATAGATCAAAATATCATCAATGAATACTATCACGAATGAATCCAAGTAAGGCCTGAACATTCAGTTCATCAAATCCATAAAAGTTGTCGGGGCATTTGTCAACCCGAATGACATCACCAAGAACTCATAATGTCCGTACTAAGTGCGGAAAGCTGTCTTAGGGACATTGGATGCCCTAATCCTCAATTGATGGTAGCCAAATCTCAAGTCAATCTTTGAAAATACCTTGGCACCCTGAAGCTAATCAAACAAATCATCAATCCTCGGCAATGGATACTTATTCTTGATTGTAACCTTGTTCAACTGTCAGTAATCTATAGACATTCTCATCAACCCGTCCTTCTTCTTAACAAACAATACCGATGCACCCCAAGGCAAAACACTAGGTCTAATAAAACCCTTTTCAAGCAAGTCTTGCAACTGCTCCTTCAACTCTTTTAACTCAGGCGGGGCCATACGATACGTCGGGATAGAAATGGGCTGAGTGCCCGAAGCCAAATTAATGCAGAAGTCAATATCTTTATCAGGTGGCATACCCGGTAGGTATGAAGGAAATACCTCAGGGAACTCACGAACTACCGGCACCGAATCAATAGAAGGGACCTCAGTGCTAGAATCACAAAAATATGCTAAATAAGCCAAACAGCCTTTCTCGACCATACGTCGAGCCTTCATATATAAGATAACACTACGTATAGAATGACCAAGAGTCCCTCACCACTCAAGACGAGGTAGACCCGGTAAGGCTAAGGTCACGATCTTGGCATGATAATCCAAGATAGCGTGGTAAGGTGATAACCAGTCCATCCCCAACATGGCATCAAAATTAACCATGTCCAGCAGTAATAAGTCTACTCGGGTCTCAAGACCCCCAATCACAACTACACAAGAGTGATGAACACGATCTACTACAATAGAATCACCCACATGTGTAGACACATAAACAGGAGCACTCAAAGAATCGCTAGGCACGACCAGATGCAACGCAAAATAAGATGACACATAAGCGTATGTAGACCCTGGATCAAATAGCACTGAAGCATCCCTATTACAAACCAGAACCGTACCTGTGATAATTGCATCGGAAGCCTCAACCTCAATCCTGGATGGAAGAGCATAACATCGGGGGTGGGCCCCACCACCCTGGACTACCTCTCTAGGATAGCCTGTAGCTAGCTGGCCTCCACCTCTAGCGGCCTGAGCTCCATCTCTAACACCTCTACCTCTACCTTTACCTCTAGCTCCTCTACCTCCACCTCTGGCTGGCTGGGCAGGCTGTGGAACATTCGGTGCCTGAACCATTTAACGGGAACCCGGATGTTGAGAGCTGCTCGATGTTCGAGGACAATATCTAGCAATGTGCCTTGGGTCACCACAAGTAAAACAAGCCCTTGGCTACTGGGGCTAACGACCCTGGAAAACTCTGATGGGGAGGTGCACTGATAAGAGCTGGTGATGCACTGTAGGACTGTTGATCAGAATATTACATATGAGAACCACGGCCACCTAGGGTACTGTGACAAGCCTGAAGTGCTGAATGAAAAAGTCCTAGGAAGATGGACTCTACCAAAAGAATCTCTACCTTCAGACGAGGTGCCACTAAATTTGCCTGAATGATGAGGCCTTTTGTCAGACCCCTGACCACCTCCCTGCGACAGAATCATCTCAACTCTCCTGGCCACATTGGCCGTCTCCTGGAAAGAAATCTCACTCCCTGTCTCCTTAGCCATCTGAAGTTGAATAGATTGAATAAGTCCCTCAATGAACCTCCTCACCCTCTCTCTCTTGGTGGGAAGTATGATAAGAGCATGACGGGCCAAGTCGATGAATCTGGTCTCGTACTGAGTGACAGTCATACAACCCTACTGGAGACACTCAAACTACCTCCGGTATATCTCTCTTTGAGTTATAGGGAGAAATTTCTCTAAAAATAGCTGAGTAAACTGCTCCCAAGTTAAAGCTAGCGATCTGGCTGGTCTAGCCAAGCAATAATCTCTCCACCAAGTCTTGGCGGATCGAGATAAGCGAAAAGTAGCAAAGTCGACCCTATTGGTCTCCACTATCCCCATGTTCCTGAGAACCTCATGACAACTGTCTAGATAATCCTAGGGAGATGCATCGCTGAAAGTAGTAGTTTAGAGCTTGGTGAACCTGTCTAATCTCCACAAAGCATCGGCAGACATAGTTGCTCCATCACCGGTCTGAGCCACCACACCCGGCTGAACTGCTCCAATTGGCTAAGCTGCTGGAGTCTGGAATTGGGGAGCCATCTGCTTCGGAGTACAAGTAGCAGGAGTCTGGGCTCCTCCTCCCGCCTGAGAGACGGCTGGTGCTACAGGAAGCAAGCCTGCTCATATGACACTCTCCATAAGGCCCATTAGACGGACCAGAGCATCCTGGAGTACTGGGTAGCAATAAACCCCTCTAGGACCTGAGCTGGGCCCACCGAAACTATCTGGGCTGAAACCTCATCAGCAAAGTCAACTTGAGGCTCCGCCGCTGGTGCTGTTGCTCTAGGCTAAGCTCTGCCCCTACCTCGGCCTCTAGCACGGCCTCGGCCTCGCCCTCTGCCCCTCGTGGGAGTTGCTGCTTGGGGCTCGGGCTGCTGATCATCGGATGAGGAAGCGTGTGTTCTCGGTATCTACGAAAGAACAGAGTAGAAATCCAATCAACATTGAGAAACCAAACCGCACGATAGGAAAGAATAGATGTGAAGTTTTTCCTAACTCTGTAGCCTCTAGGGGATAAATACAGACGTCTCCGTACCAATCCCTCAGACTCTACTAAGCTTGTCTGTGAATTGTGAGACATATGTAACCTAGAGCTCTGATACCAACTTGTCACGACCCGGACTTCCTACCCTCGGGAGTCGTGATGGCACCTACTAGTGAAAGTTAGGCAAACCAACCAATTGAATTATTTACCTTGTTTTCATTCTAAATCCATTAACAATTAAGATCCAACAGTTATCAATCAACAAAATTTACTAAGCAGAAGATTAAATTTCAAGTTTAATAATACTGCAAATACCATTCCATAACAAATCTACCCAAGACCGGTGTCACAACTTCACAGACTGTCCAGGAGTACTACAAATAAATGTCTAAAGAAATAAATACAACACTATCTCTGGAAATACATAAAAGAAACAGGAATAGTAGATAGAAGGAGACGCCAAGGCCTGTGGACGCCTGCAGGACTACCTCGAGTCGCCTGATGAACAAGAAACATCAATCTCAATGCGGTCCGAAAGTCTATAGCACTGGGATCTACACAAAAGAGTGCAGAGTGTAGTATCAGCACAACCGACCCCATGTGCTGGTAATTGCCTAGCCTAACCTCGGCGAAATAGTATCGAGGCTAGGACCAGACTACCAAATAAACATGTACAGTTAAATAATATACAACGGAAATAGAAGCAGATAATTACGACTAAAGTTGGGCGCGGGAAACATGTTGCGGGGAGTAACAGATAACAACTAAACAACAGTAGAGAAGTGTAAGGAATGCTATAAATAAATTACCGGCAAAGATAAGGAAATAAGAAGAACAAGTACACATGTAATACCGTTGCAGGCGTGCAACCCGATCCCATCTCATATAGTACCGTTGCAGGCATGCAACCCGCTTCCATTTCATATTGTACCGTTGCAGGCGTGCAACCCGCTCTTATTTCATATATTACCATTGTAGGCGTGCAACCCGCTCCCATTTCATGTAATTATCGTTGCAGGCGTACAACCCGCTCCCATTTCATATAATTACCGTTGTAGGCATGTAACCTGCTCCCATTTAATATATTTCCGTTGCAGGTGTGCAACCCGCTCCCTTTTCATATGTTACCGTTGCAGGCATGCAACCCCTCCCATTTCATATGTTACTGTTGCAGGCATACAACCCGCTCCCTTTTCATTTATCAATACCAATCATAACAGAATCCCGGCAAGGGAACAATAATATAACAACAACATCCCGGCAAGGGAATAATATTATAATAACAACATCCCAGCAAGAGAACAATAATATAACAACAACATCCTGGCAAGGGAACAATAATAATAATCCTTATATGAAGCATAATAAACCTCAACGGAGTCATAACAGTTATAATACAAGACTTACGGGCATGCTTGACACCATCGTATAGATACTCATCACCATGCCTATACGTCGTACTCCACAATTAACATATAACAAATAAGACACAACTCCTAATCCCTCAAGCTACGGTTAGACCAAACACTTACCTCGATGCCACGAACACAACTCAAGCCTCAACTACCGCTTTACCTCTTGATTCCACCACCAACTCGCTCGTATCTAGGCACAAGTTACTTAATAATATTAATAAGTGCTAAATGAAATATTTCTAATGCATGGAAATAAGTTTCTAAAGCTTTTTCTAAAAAGTCAAAAATCGACATTTGATCGATGTTTTGGGATTTGGATTTGGGTCGACCCGGTTTGAAATGGACCGGGTCGTAGGGAAAGGTTGGGTATCTTTGGGCCTGTGACTTAAAATTGAAGAAAAGGCCCAATCCGATCTCTTTTATTTTTGTCCTTTTCTATTTATTCAATTTCCTAAATAAAAAAGCTAAAAATGTTAAGATTAAATTATAAAACCCAAAATTATCTGGAAATACTAATTAACTCTTAATAACAATTAACACACAATTAAATAGCGATTAACGATAAAATCACACAATTTGGACATTAAATGCTAAAAATGCAACGTACATTATTTTTATGATTTTTTCATTTTGTAAAACAAACTTAATTAAATATCAAATGCAGATGCGACATATTTTTATATTTTTTATTAATTTAACTCATTAACATGCACAGGCAAAAATACAAATAATTATCAAAAATGCCAAAAATTGCACACAAAGGAAAATTGTTTTATTTTGAATTTTTTGGGAGTAATTCTCATATAGGGCAAAAATCACGTGCTCACAGCTGCCCCTCTTTGTCCGGAAGCACGAAGGGTTTTCGCGCAAAGATAAAGTGAGCGGATACGAGCGATTTTTTGCCCGTTGGAATACTCCGTGTGAAGCATTTTTTGAAAGATTTGACCGAACCTTTGCTTCAGAGGTTTCCTACATATCCTGGGCTAAACAGGAATCAGGTCAATGTAGTTCGGGAAGTTTTGGTAGCTGGGACTACCATGGGACTGCAATTTTGTTGTTACTGCTGCTGCATGCTGTTACTACTACTTACCGATCTCCTTATTACACCGTGCTTAAAAGAAAAATCAAGAAGCTAGGCTAGACCACGGATTACAAGATCCCATCTATCTTCCATTTGTTCTTGATGCCTTGCTTTCTTGTCGGCTTGCGTCTATTCCGGTGCTTCTTTCTTCCGAGAACTGACGGGGATGACACCGACCTCTTGCTTTTCTGAACACCAGTTTGCATCATTTTGTTCTGTCCGCTTGAGGATGCGGCTTCCTGCATTATGCTGTGGATATTTTGTTGTAACCTTCTGCCTTTCGGTGGGTTACAGATTTCAAGACCTGAAATGTAAAGACTGAAAAATATTCCCTCGTTATACAGGTGGGCGCCTAATGCTAAGATATGAAAGTATTCCCTTGTTATATAGGTGGGTGCCTAATTGCTAAAGACATGAAAAGTATTCCCTTGTTATACAGGTGGGCGCCTAATTGCTAAAGACACGAAATGTATTCCCTTGTTATACAGGTGGGCGCCTAATTGCTAAAGACATGAAATGTATTCCCTTGTTATACAGGTGGGCGCCTAATTGCTAAAGACATGAAATGTATTCCCTTGTTATACAGGTGGGCGCCTAATTGCTAAAGACATGAAATGTATTCCCTTGTTATACAGGTGGGCGCCTAATGGTAAAGACATGAAAAGTATTCCCTTGTTATACAGGTGGGCGCCTAATTGGTAAAGACATGAAATGTATTCCCTTGTTATAGAGGTGGGCGCCTAACTCCACCTTGACTTTTGAAAGATGACACAACCTCCATTCTCCAGGCGGGGTCCTGACTTTTTCAACTTAAAAATATAATAACCTCCGTTCTACAGGCGGGCTCCTGACTTCAATAACAACTTAACAATAATTCAGCCTCCATTCTCCAAGCAGGCTCCTGACCTCTTCAGCAACTTTGAAAAAATAAATCATTTGGCAATGATTTATGGAAATATATATTTTGGCAATATTTATACAAGCAGGACCACTTGGGTCGAGACCAATTAAATATCCTTTTGAGGAAGGATTAAATTCAATATCTTATTAGAGGGCGGATGAACCCAAAATATCCTATTCGAGGGCGGATGAACCCAAAATATCCTATTCGAGGGCGGATGAACCCAAAATATCCTATTCGAGGGCGGATAGACCCATCTTCAAAACTTGATATTGTCTTACCTATGACTGTTTTTCTTAAAATCGTGCTGTCTTGCTATCCCTTAAAACTTGAATTGATTTCCTCGTTCCTCCGAGAAAATTTTCGACAATGGCAGAAAATTTTCTGCCCCAGTTTTGGTGCTTTTCCTTGTGGCATGTTTTTCGCCATTAATAAGATTTCCTTTTCCTGCTTCAAATCAAAGAAAAATTGTTAGTTTTAAAACATGGTGAGTGGTCGTGCCACTTCTGCTGGGGATGGTTTTTCCCTTTCTCCCTTCCCCGCTCTGTGTTTCATTACGCTATCAAAACTTGCTGGGGATTATTTTGCTGGGGATGAATTTTCCTTTTCTTCCTTCCCCACTCTGTATTGTCCGACCCTCTCGGAACTTGGTCAAAAATCTATCGGGGATGCTCCTACATCTCGATGATCTGTCGGGGCCCTCTTGGAATTAGGTCCACAATTTTCTCAACCATTGTTTTCCTGTTTTTCTCCAACTTCCCCTGGAAATTTGGCCCTCGTGGGATCTAGACCCATTCATCATTTGGTCTTGCGACCAACTTCTTTTCGCTTTATCGCCTTATCTTTGGCCTGTCCTATTCGCATTTTGCTTTGCATCATTTTGGCAACTGGTAGTAAGCTCTGAAAATCCTTTTCAAAAACAAACTGCTAGGGAGGTAAAGTCTTTAAACCAAGAAATGAAAAAGTGATGATCTCAAAAAATAGAAAAAGAAGAAGTCTTTCTGAACAAATGCTGGGGAAAAGGAAAGAAAAGAACTTATCTGAATGATATAACTGATCCCAACGATCATGTCGCGCATTCTGAATTAATCAACCCAGTCTATTTGTATCAATCAGCCTTTCGGACGACCTCATGTTGCTGAGGATAAACAGGCACTCAACTCTTTGCCAATGCGGATCCTTCCCGCTAATCTTGTCTTGTCGCCTCATAGTGCCTTTCAAGGGGTTTTCACTAATAAGACTCTCTCGTTTCTCTCAACTCCCGTTGTCTTATAGTGCCTGTGAAGGTTTTCACCGATAAGACTCTCTCGTTTTATTTCTCTCATCTTTCGTCGCCTTATGGTGCCTGTGAAGGTTTCACCGATAAGACTCTCTCATTTTATTTTATTTTTCAGCTGGGGATTGGAGTGCTGCCGATATGACTCTCTCTGCTGGGGATTCTTTCGGCTATCAATTCATTTCCAGCTAATGATCCTCTTCTCTGCTGGGGATCAGAGTGTTATTCCCGACTTCCATTTGCATGACTTGGCACTTCTCAGAGACTGATCGGGAGGTCTTTTTTTGGACATCAATATGGTTTTTTGGGTATGGCTAAAAGGAAAAAAGGGGTATTAAAAAAAAGCTCAAAATAATTTTGATGGGTAAAACATTACAACTCTTGGAATCAAACTTTCTTTCCCAAAATTATAAACACAACTTCTGCCCCAATTTTTCTTACTTGGGGATTTTTATTTTTTTGTTACACTATGACCGAGCTGTGAGGCGCCTACGTATCCTTCTTTGAGGAATCAGGTCAAACGTAGTTCCCAATTCCTTTGTTTTCTTCTGACTTTCTTTTGTTTTTGTTATCATTTTTTTTCTCTTTTGTTGTTTTTTGTTGTTTTTGTTGCTTTCTTTTCCCTTTTTTTTCTTTTTCTTCCACGTTTGTGTTTCTAACCTTTGCTACTGATTCCGAACAAGGGGTATGAAAGAAAATAAATAAGGCTCAAAAGGGGTAACGAAGGATAAAGTGTTTAGGTAACAGAACAAAATGCCTTCGTCATTCCAGTCTTCAAAACATGCCAAGTGCAAATAACACAATTAAACAAAGATTTGTAGCCTCTTCTGACGGTGCTGGACTTGACAATTATATTCACACATTTGCTTTTTCATTTGTCATCTTTAAAGCACCGTTGGGCAACACTCCCACTCTCATTATCATGAACGACCCTCATGTCAATTTGGCGAATCTTGCCTTTAACGGTTTTCCTTATGTTTTACTTGCCCCGGTTCCACTTGACTCGAGCTCCGAATAATCTCAAACCGTCCTTATTTCCTTTAAATGTTCCGATCACTTCTCAATGGTTTTATGATTAACTTTTAAGATTAGGCCCAAACTGTGTGCGCATGTCATGTTACTAGAATCGGCGCTGAACAAAATGATAAAAGAACTAAACAAAAAGATGACTGGAAATAATAAAAGACCGGATTTTGTATTAGACTAACGGTGAAATGGTTTGAATAACAAAACAAACAAAAACAAACCAGAATAAAATCCCGAAACAAACCTGGACAAAACTAAACAAACCGCTATGACAAAAATGGAAAGATAAGAAAGTTTGACAGAATACAATATCCGGATTACAACCCTAAGAATAATCTGGACAACAGAAATGACAACAAAATAAGCCACCAAAAGCTTTTCTCTTGCTAACCAAGGAACGGAGCGTCCTCCCACTTATCAAACCAGGCATTTTAGCCACTGAGCTTCGCATCAATATTGCCAAGACCATTACCAACTTCAATATCATCAACCTCAGTCAACAAGTTCCCAATAGGATTCGAGTGCTCCCTGTCATCAGGCCTCATCCCCACAAAGTGTGCATCATGATGTGCAAGTAAAGGATTCTGCGTGATATTCTGGGCGTCATTGTCTTGGATTACAATCAGGTTTCCTGGATTTTGTGTTTCCGGCTTACAACAAACCAACCACCTTAACTTTCTTTGCGATTCAAAACAAAACAGGTTAGAATGGACTCAGTCGGTCCTCATTATTAACAACATCTTTTTCCTTTTTTTTCCTTTTTTTTTCGTTTTTCTTTCTCTTTTTCTTTCAATTTTTTTTTCATTTTTTTTTGTTGTGGTCGAATCTTATGGAGATTGCCTACGTATCATGACCCCGCATGAATCAGACCTTGCGTAGTTCAGACAAATAAACTAACTAATTTTTGAAAACAAACATATTTCTTTTATAGCAAAAGAAACTATTTTTCCTTTCCGTTTTTTTTATAAAAAAAAACAAAGCAAACTAAAATAAAGGACTCTTTCCTACACACTTTCTGTTTTTTGGGTAAACAAACAACTTTTAAAAATAAAATATTTTTTTTTCAAAATTACAGTAGAGTTCCGACAGTACTTGGACACTGTTTTTTTTTCTAAATTAATCATCTAACACTCCCCTTGCTATTTTCTCTTTTTCTCAATTTTTTTTCAAAAATTTCTAACATTCCCTTAGATTCAGAAGTCGGTCAACATGCGGGTTCGAAACAAATAAATGCACAAAGCGTAAGTAGGATGCATCAGAATGGTCTTTTCTGTTTCAGGTTGCTATTCCTAGATGGACCCAACCTCTGTGTTGAGTCCCCTAAGTCAAAAAATGCACATGATGCAGATAAGCGTTCCTACTAGGGATCCGACATGAAGTTGAGTTATTCTAGGTTCAGAACCTGGGTGTTTGTTTTAGACCTGGCTTACCCAAGCGGACAGCTCGAGCCGGGGGGAGCGTACCGGGGATACAGAAGCTCAACCCGGCTTTGCAACTTATCCGAACCTCGTTCTAAAATTGGGATTGACTCTAAATAGAAAAGAAGTCACACGAAGTGCATCCTTCTTCATGATTTAGAAGACTCAGAGAGGAGATGAGTTTCAGCACAGTTTATATACAGTTCACAAAATATCAAAGCGGTAAAAGCATCATTTTGCATATTAAGTACAGATCATATGAGAATATCAGATAATAAAGTCAAAATACAACAATTTATCAAGCTCGAATTTCTAACCCTGAACCGGTGGTTCTGGGTAAAGAGTCCCCAGCAGAGTCGCCAGAGCTGTCACACCTCCTTTTTACCCGCGCCTGAGAGGGCGCAGAGGGTTCAAGGAGTTTTTCCAATCAAAGGACAATCGAATCGGGATTTATTTATTAAGATTCAGAGTCGCCACTTGGGAGATTTATGGTGTCCCAAGTCACCTGGTTATAATCCCGAATCGAGGGAAAGAATGACTCTGTATTACAGTCCGCGAACCAAAAATCCGAATAAGGAATTCTGTTAACCCGGGAGAAGGTGTTAGGCATTCCCGAGTTTCGTGGTTCTAGCACGGTCGCTCAACTATCATATTCGGCTTCTTTATCTGATTTTCATACAATTGTGAACCTATGTGCCAATTTTAACTTTTAACCGCTTTTATTCAAATTATTAAAGAAAATTGAACATCGTTTAAAACATGTCTTTGGATTGCGTCACATGAAATGCACCCGCAATCCTGAACACATTTGATTCGATGTTTTGGGATTTGGATTTGGGTCGACCCGGTTTGAAATGGACCGGGTCGTAGGGGAAGGTTGGGTATCTTTGGGCCTGTGACTTAAAATTGAAGAAAAGGCCCAATCCGATCTCTTCTATTTTTGTCCTTTTCTATTTATTCAATTTCCTAAATAATAAAGCTAAAAATGCTAAGATTAAATTATAAAACCCAAAATTATCTGGAAATACTAATTAACTCTTAATAACAATTAACACACAATTAAATAGCGATTAACGATAAAATCACACAATTTGGACATTAAATGCTAAAAATGCAACGTACATTATTTTTATGATTTTTTCATTTTGTAAAAAAAACTTAATTAAATATCAAATGCAGATGCTACATATTTTTATATTTTTTATTAATTTAACTCATTAACATGCACAGGCAAAAATACAAATAATTATCAAAAATGCCAAAAATTGCACACAAAGGAAAATTGTTTTATTTTGAATTTTTTGGGAGTAATTCTCATATAGGGAAAAAATCAAGTTCTCACACCACCATGAAAACCCTAGATTCTAGGATGAAATCTTATAAAGAGAAGTTAAGGAGTAAAGAAAATGAGTTAGAAATCACTTACTAATATGTTGGAGAAGAAAGGTTGTTTGAAAAATCGCCTCTTATGTTTTTGGGGTTTTGAAAAATAAAAAATAACTGAAAATCTCGTTTAAATATACCCCTCTCAGACCCCCTGTGCGGACTGCACAAAAAGGAGTGTGGCCGTGGAGCTCACAATGTTGACTGCAGTGACATGCTTTAGTATTTTGGCCATGACTTTCTCTACAAATTTTCAAATTGTGATTTCTTTACCTTTCTGGAAACTAGACACGAAGGGCTACAACTTTCGTTTTTAAATCATCTCAAATTTCCTTGTAGATCAAAAGATATAGGCTTCCGAAGTCAGACCAGTGAAATTCTTCCTCAATGCGGACCGCACAAAAGGGAGTGCGGCCGCAAAGGCCCCTCCACGGTCAGCACAAAATTAATGCGGTCAGGACTGGCGGGTTCGGAGATCTGCAACATCTCTGGACCTGCAACATCTATGTTTTAAGCCTAAAACATCCCAGAACCTACCCGAAACTCACCCGAGCCTACGTGCATACTAGCTCAAAAACATCATATAGACCTATTCATGTGATCACATCATCAAAATAACATGTAAAATCATGAATTAAACCTCAAAACTCAACATTTTCATCAAGAACTCTCAAAGTTCATAATTCTTCAACCGGAAGTCTAACTCACGTCAAATAAACGCTGTTTTTCACCAAGTTTCACAGTTATCTTTTAAATACTGTAACAAGTTTGTACCGGGCTCCGGAATAAAAATACGGGCCTGATACCAATGGTTTCAAATATTAATTCTTTTCTTAGATAATTCCGCAAAACAATTTCTTTCAAAAATTAATTTCTAATGCTTGGGACCTCGGAATTCATTTTTGGGCATACGCCCAAGTCCCATATTTTACTGCGGACCTTCCGGGATTGTCGGAACACATATCCGGGTCCATTTTCTCAAAATATTGACCAAAGTCAACCAAAATATAAATTTTTAACTCTAGAAATTTCTATTTTTCATCTTTTCACATAGAAGGCTTTTCGGATATGGGTCCTGACCACGCACACAAATCAAGGTGAGTTAAAAGGAGGTTTTTAGTCCTCGGAACACTAAATTTACTTGCAACACAAGTGATGACCTTTTGGGTTATCACAATTTATTTTTACATTGATTGTCAGATTATGAAAACCCTCTTCCTTTCTAAACTTGAAATCGGCAATGCGCATAAACTCACATAGACGGATCGAAGTTATATTTGTCCCATCCAATAGTTTAAAAGGCGGGGGCGTGAGGCGAGACGTTTTACCTCTGACGAAGCGAGGCGTAAGCCCTGAAACATGGGGCGTAAGTCCCACGGATCTTTAAATTTTACTAATTTCAAGAATTTCAATATAGTATAATATAAAAAATAATTATAAAAATTACATTAAATCACACAATTATAATAAATAATCTATTTAAAATATTTATAAATTATAATTCAACTATGAATAATACGAAAAGTATGACATATCATAATATGCAAATTAGCTGCAACATCGTTACAACTCAAACATCAAGAGTAATGTATTCGATGCGAAATCTTATATGTATCTCTTAAGGAGTAATGAATCTTGAAAGAATATCGACATTATAATTTAATATTTTTCTTAAAATACTCCTTTTATTTAATATGCTTTCTGTTTGAAAGAGAATTTATATAAAAACATAATTTACAATTTAAATATGATTCTCTACATCATTTATTTTTAAGTTTCAACAAGTTAATAAAATGACACATAATTCACCACACAATACCATGATAACTAATTATTTGCAAATAGTTACTAGCTAATACTGCACTATTAAATTAATAAGTATTGTATCTCGTAAACGTGAAAAACAATAATATTTAGAAATATAATTATAAAATAAATTATGGACTATTATATAGTAAAGAAGTAACAAAAGTTAATAAATAAATACTTTTTTAAATGAAAGATTTATTTAAAATTGCTATCATAACAATCTTAGTGGATAACATGCAATAATATTTTTTTTAATTATGACATAAAATACTCTCAACTTAATGATTTATGATTAAGAAAAAAAATAATTTTGAATAGTCAACGATTTATTAAGAAAATTTGAGGATTTACAAGTTTAGTTAGACACAATTGCATAAAGTTCTATTAGGTAAACTCCGTATGCTGAGCGTTGGTTGTTTGCAGGGCGTAAGCACCGATGACCGAGGCGTAAGTCTCACGGAACTAAGCCTCACACATAAGCCCAGGGGCGTTTAACTAACGCTGCTTGGTGGGCCGGGCCTAAACCGGACCGGACCGGGCCCGCGGTCCTAACGGGCCTGGTGGGCCGGTCCTGGTGGTCCTGAGAAGCCCGTGACGGGACGGTCTTGTAGTATTAGCCCACGAGCCCGGGACCGTCAGACAGGCCTGGGCCGGTCCTGGCGGGCCTAACGGGCCCAACGGCTATTTTTTTTTAAAAAAAAAATTAAAATTCTCCAACGGCCATATTTAAAATCTAGCCGTTTGGGCTGAAAATATGACCGTTTTTAAGTTTAAAAAATGGCCATTTGGCCCCCAAACTTTATATAATTACACTTTTCCCCATTTCTCAACTATAAATACCCCCTCATTCTTTCATTTTTATTCACCAATTCATCAATATCTCTCAATATCTCTCAATCTCTCTACTACAATTACTTAATTTATTGTTGAAATTTCGTGAAAAATTGTGAAGTTGTTGAATTGAAGTTTTCAAGTGTTCAACGATTTTCAATTTTCAAGAAGTTGTTCGGCAATCCGGTAAACTCGTTTCAACCTCTTACGTTTTAAGAATATATTTTTGTGTGGTTTAGTTTGCATAATTATAATTAAAATGACATTTACTTTGAAAAAAATATTTGGTAAAGGAAAAGATAAAACCGGTGAAAGTAGTGGCCAACCAACTACCCTTCCCCCGGCTCCCCGACCTAGAAAAGATAAGCAAGTTGAAAATAGTCGCCAACCTAGACGTCCTCCTCCTTCCGTAATTCTTGATAGTGATCACCCTTGTTTTCAATTTACCGATAGTGAATTTTACCATAATGTTGCACCAGGTTAAAGATTAGATGATGAAATTATGAATGCTCTTTATCCTAATGAAACCATCTTAGAAAATAATGAGGAAAATGAGGATGATGATGAAACCCAAGCACCGGATTTAGATGATACACCTACTAGTCCTCTTAATAACCCAACTGATGCACCGGTCGACCCACCTGTAGAAACTCCTACTTTTAATAGAGAACCTGCTAAACGCCTAGAAACATCATTAGTTTGGAATTTTTTTACTCAAGTAAGAGAACAAAATAAGGCTAAGTGTAAAACTTGTGGGAAATTAATGGTGCATAAATATACTGGAGACCGTAGTGGCACGAGTAGTTTGACTAGGCACATAAAAACACACCCTAGAGATAAGGCTAGATTTTTTCAAATGAAAGCGCAACTAGAGGGGACAAGTGTAGATTCTGCGGTTAACCCTAGTACAGGTTCAAATCTAGTTCAACCAGGAATTAACACTGTCACCGGAGGTATTTTATATTACGATCCAAATACAGATCGTGAAGAATTAGCAAAGATGATTACTGTTATGTGCTTACCTTATACTTTTGCATCTAATCCTAATTGGGTTCATTATATTAGAAGAGTTTTTAATCCTACTTATAAAGGTTGGCCTCGCACAACAGTTAAGAGTGATATTTATAAATTCAAACATGAATATGAACAATATTTGCGGTATTTATTTACTCATATACCTAATCGGATTTCTATTACTACTGATATTGGTAGAAGTGGTAGTGATTGTGATTATCTAACTGTTACAAGTCATTGGATAGATGAGGAATGGATAATGCAAAAATGCATAATTGCATATAGAATAATTAATTCGTGTCACACAGGTAAGTTTATAGCTAACACTGTTGCAGATATTTGTAGATATTTTTGCTTTAGCGATAAAATAATGGCAATTTCAATGGATAATGCTTCTAGTAACACTAGTGCTATAGGCATGCTTACAACAACACTAAATCCTGCATTTACTAATATTTTCCATGTTAGATGTATTTGTCATATTTATCATTTAATTGTCGGTGATGGTATGCAAATATTAAACATAGAAATTGAAAAGGTTAGAATGGCTCTTAATTGGCTTTTTTATTCAAACCGTAGAAGTAGACTTAGAGAGTATTTTAAAAAATATGATGAATATGGCCTTAGAGAAAGAAATGTTCCTAAACCTTGCCCGACTAGATGGAATTGTATGTACGAAAGTTTAGTAGTAGCATATGAATATAGAAACCCAATTAATGCAACGTTTAATTCTCGGGTAGGTGGTGAGGATGATGATGAAATGCTTACTACTCAAGATTGGACGAATGTTAAAATTCTTTTAGATTTTTTAGAACATTTTCAAATTGCTACAAATGCATTTTCTGGGCAATATTATCCTACTATTTCAAACTGTTTAGTTTATATTGCAGCACTATCTGATTTGTTTGTTGAATTTGGTGAGGGTGGGGACATTTATGAACTTGCTATAAATGAAATGAAACAAAAGTTTAAAAAATATTTTTTTCCTATCCCTCCTATTTATGGTCTTGCTGCAATGCTAAATCCTACAATGAAATTGGGAAATTGCTACACTTGCAGATGCAAAAGCTTCAATTAAAATTAATGCTCAAACAGTTTATAATGCTTATCAACTTGCCTTAGAGCATGCTAGGCCAACTATTCCAACCCCTACTTCGTCTAGCTCACAATCGTCTAAAAGAGTTGCGGGCTTAAAAGCTCTTAAATCTTGGACGGAGTCCAGGGGTTCTTAAGGTGAAAATTATGATGAAACTTCACATCTAAATGAGCTTCAAGTTTATTTGTCTCAGGGACTTGAAAAGGAGAATCCAGACGGCTCTTTTGATCTTTTGGAATGGTGGAAGGCAAGGGAAAAATATTTTCCGGTTCTTGCAAGGATGGCTCGGGATATTTTATCAATTCAAGCTTCAATTGTTGCATCAGAGAGCGCTTTCAGTCAAGCAAGACTGCAAATAGGTGATCATAGAGCGTCTATGAGGGATAGCTTGGAAAAATCAGTACTGTTTAGAGATTGGATTCGCTCGGAAAGAAGAAACTTTGGAATTGCAGAAGCACAACCGGCGATAGATGAAGCTTATGAAGAAATGATAGCGGAACTTGCGGAGGATTCGGTTTCACCCGGAAGTGGTGATGAACAAGCTTCTTTTCCACCACCACCAACGCAACCTCCTCCGAACCTTGAAGGATTTATGAGATTTGTTAGAGATAATACATAGACTAATATGTAACTTGTATTTTGGCACATCTTCCTTAGTTTTTTTTCCTTCTAATGGTGGTATTAGTACCTTGTTGTGCTCATTCCATTGGGGGAAGGATGACTAAGAAAGATATGTCATTTTTGGTAATAAAATTTATTGCTTCTACCCTTGAATATCTTTTCGCAATATTTCTTTGTCTTTACTTAGAATTATTTATAAGCTACAATATATACATAAGATACAATATATATACTACAAGACAATATATTATGCGAATATATATACATAAGATACAATATATATACTACAAGAAAATATATAAGAGAATATATATACATAATATACAATATATATACTACAAGAAAATATATAAGAGAATATATATACATAAGATACAATATATATACTACAAGACAATATATTATGCGAATATATATACATAAGATACAATATATATACTACAAGAAAATATATTATGCGAATATATATACATAAGATACAATATATATACTACAAGAAAATATATTAGAGAATATATATACATAAGATACAATATATATACTACAAGACAATATATTATGCGAATATATATACATAAGATACAATATATATACTAAATAAGAAAATATATATACATAAGATACAATATATATACTACAAGACAATATATTATGCGAATATATATACATAAGATACAATATATATACTACAAGAAAATATATTATGCGAATATATATACATAAGATACAATATATATACTACAAGAAAATATATAAGAGAATATATATACATAAGATACAATATATATACTAAAAGAAAATATATATACATAAGATACAATATATATACTATAAGAAAATATATAAGAGAATATATATACATAAGATACTACAAGACAATATATTATGCGAATATATATACATAAGATACAATATATATACTACAAGAAAATATATAAGAGAATATAAATACATAAGATACAATATATATACTACAAGACAATATATTATGCATGACAATTTAGTGTTTTACTATTGTTTTGTTATTTTCTTTTTCGTCAAGCACTTTAATAATTAGATCTACATATATATTACATATATATTTTTAGTATAGCCATGATACTACAAGAAATTGCTTTAAAAAAAAAAAACCCCCGCTAGGCCCGCGAAGCCCACGAGCCCGGCCCGTTAAACACAAGACCATGTGGGCTTAGGCCCATCACGGGCCGGTTCCACCCATTGAGCCCACGAAGCCCGGGACCGCCAGGTCCGGGACCGCCAAAGCCCAAGCCCACAAAGCCCAGGGCCACGAAGCCCGGCCCGTTTGGCCCACGAAGGCCCGGGCCAGAATACAGCACTACGTTTAACGAGTGTTCTGCCCCGGGGCGAGTCCCAATTCTGCCTTTTAAAATCAACGTGCAACAATAGAAAATAAAAGATGCCCAACATCTAAATTTTGAACATATGAAAAGACTTTTTCTTTTATTTCAAACTTAATATAATGACTCATTTTGCTTGGATTTAGAATGCATTGAATAAGAGCAAGTAGGAAAAGGATTAGGTGGACTAAGTTTCTTGGTCGTATATATATAGAGGCTTTTATTTCCTCACTTTACTTAGGTGTGTATTGTCTCTCTGTTCAAGTTGCTTTTGTCATTTGGGAACCTCTAAAGTCCTAATGCTACCTTGCACGTGGGCGGCCTTTATCACTAAATTGAAATTGTCAAATAATAAATCGCTTTAATCACCAAAAGAAGGAAGAAAGTGGAATATTTATGTTAGAAGAAAAAAGAATAATTAAAAGAAAGCTAGATTATGAACGTTGATTTTCGTTTGTTTACTTTTATTTTCAACATACATTTTTCTTATAAATTCATCCAACTTGGGAGTGTGTTAGCCATGCAAGGGGAAATAAAAAACTAGATTGAAAACGATAGTTCTAGGGGCCAAAACCACTGGTTTATGCCAATTATCAGTCAACTCTTTGGGATCTTTTGTTCTTTTTTTGGGGAACAATGACTTCACCTTTGCTCTTTAATAAGTTGCCATAGGGCTATTCACGGTTTGACCGAAAATTGATCCAAATCGAAAATCGAACCAAATCGATTAAGTAAACCGATATTTTTCTTAATTTGAATTGGTTTTAGTTTTTAAATTTTAAAAATCGATAATATTTGGTTTGGTTTTGATTATATTATAAAAAATCGAAAAAACCGAACCGAACCGATTAATTATATAAAAATATGAATAATTATTGATATATGATATAATATCTTTTCGTAAATAATTTTAAATACTTTATGCATTTTAATTATTATTTTGAATTTTGATTTATCATACTTGTATCTTAAAAGATTGCTTAAGCCCAAAAGAATAGGAATCGACCAATTTTCTTTTCTTTAAGAGAATCTAATTCTCTAACCTACACACATACTTTTTCCTAATAAAAGAGATAGAAAAAAAAAATCTACGACAAGAGTAAAGAAAACAAACTCAAATTGCAAGACTATAGTAGCTAAAGCTTGAGAAAGTAAACTTTTAGTTTGTTTTTTGTTCATTTTTTTCCCATATAAACAGGTAAATAAACTTATAGTTCCGAAATAAATATATATAAAAAAAACATAAATTTAGCGAATTATTTTCAGATTGTTGTCTAGTGTTGTTTTACTATTATCGACTTATCATTAGGTTAATAGGAACCGAAAAACCGAACCAAACCAACAACAACCAAACCGATGGTTTGTAAGTAATTTGGTTTGGTTTTGGTTTTAAAATTTTAACAACCGATTAAATTGGTTTGGTTTTGGTTTTAAAATTTTAACAACCGATTAAATTGATTTGATTTTGGTTTTAATAAAAAAACGGCCAAATCGAACCGTGAACACCCCTAGTTGCGAGATTTTCTTCTTGAAATCATGGAGGTCATATATTGAATAGGAAGAAGACACAATAAAATATATGATCCCGCGAGACATTTTTAATATTTAATAAATCAATGAGATTCATCGAATTAAAATGAACAATATTTCATAAGTATAAAAATTAGGCCATTGAAATGTGTTAGCTAATAAAAACGAAGATTCAAATGGAGTAGTATATTAGAGTCGGAATAATTTGAGAACGAAAATGATAGCAAGTAAAAATTTACGAAGTAGAAAATCACGTGAAAATAGTACGGGGTAACCGGACCGTATTGGACCAGCCCGTGACGGAGGGAATACTGGTTTGGGTGGTTAAATGAATTTACTAATTTTTAAAAGTTAAATAAAGTAACACTATTGGTAAATATCGATAAACATTTTGAGACATGCTAAAATTAAAAAAGGTGACATACAATGCAAACGGTACCCTAAAGAAGATAATCTGCAAATTACTCTGCATTATAAGCGCACATTTGTTAAATAATTAGTGATGTCTTTCTTGGAGTAATTATATGCAAGTCCATTAAGAATTAGGTATGAGTTGTCATTGTAGATATATATTAATAAAGTCTAAAGCATATAGAGTACTTCAAAAAGTTCCAAGTATATACTTTATCAAATAAATTTGATCCTTACTGTCTTTGTATCAAGCTAACCTTACTAGAAAGGGGGGAAAAATTTAACCAAATGTGATAACCGTTGTCACGTTGCTCTTTCTCCGTCGTTAGCGAAAAATAATAAGCTAAAAATACACCTCTTTTTATTAGTGAAGCAGACACACTTGTACTCGAGTCAAAACTTTTTATTTAGGGTGAAGAAACATTATTAATCCCTAGACGATAGAGAGAAAATTTTGCGAATATAAAGGATACAATGAATAGTACCCTCCCTTCTCTCCAAATGAAGTTGGCTTTCTTTATTGGCGGCTAACCTATTCTATTTTTCAATTGAATATAAATAACAATAGAAAATATAATTACACTCTGCACGAAATTTGCAAATATAGTACTCTAAAGAAAAGAGGTACTGTATGTCATATGTGTCTGCCTTGGAATCATTATTTCTATGCAATATAAATAAATTACTTAAAATTAATGTATTCAAACTAAAAGGTCCAGAGCAGTGTGACGGCCACGCGGCTCTTTCGTACAATGATAATTTCCGAGATGCCCCTTAAAGTCAAAAAGAAATATCCAAGTGGATAACTTTATATGCCTATAAATTTGGCCCTTGGTCCTGCTGTTTTTGTATCAATATTAGCTAACCAATATAGAAAGAGACAGCAGCCATGGTGTCCACTACTTCAAGTTTTCTACTACTTCTTCTTGTTTCTTCTTCCTTCTTTGTAATAGAAGCTCAGATACCTGCTCCAGTGAAAGGTCTTTCATGGAAATTTTATGAATCTAGTTGCCCTCAGCTTGAATCCATTATTAGGAAGAGGCTTGAAAAGCAGATCAAGGATGATGTTGGCCAAGCTGCTGGTTTACTTCGCCTACATTTCCATGATTGCTTTGTTCAGGTAACTAATTTCATTCCTTAAATTTCTGTACTTATTATTGCAGTAAAATAAAATAAAAAATACATAATTTTCTAATTCATATTATATGGTTGTAGTTGATTGGTAATGGAGCTTAAGAAAAAAAAGGAATGAAGATTCTTTTGGCACATACTAAAATACTCTGAACTTATGATTTTAAATATGTCGTGCCATTTCTACAACAACAAAATCACGTTATTAAGAATAAAGTTGAAGAGCTTTTGAGATATAAAAATGTGTCATTAATATTTTTATTAGATTAAAAAAAGAGCTCTTCATCTATTGATTATATTAATTGAAAGTAGACTTTAATTTTGATGGATATGTAATGCAGGGATGTGATAGTTCAGTGTTGCTAGATGGATCAGCAGGAGGGCCAAGTGAGCAAACTGCAATTCCTAATTTGACACTAAGAAAGAAGTCATTCAAGATTATTGATGATCTTAGGAAAAGGGTTCACGATGCATGTGGGCAAGTTGTGTCTTGCTCTGACATTACAGCCATTGCTGCTAGGGACTCCGTTGTCTTGGTAAGACCAAATCTCGCATTTAATCCTTGTTGCTTGGTTTAGATCTTGTTAGTTTACTAGGCAGAAACATTTCATTTTCATACAAAAATTATATGTTTTGAAATCTGAACCTATTTCTTTTTTGGTCCATTTTAAAAAGAATGATTCATTTCTAAATTTGGTAACAATTTAGCTTAAACTTACAATTCTACCCTTAATAGTAGCTTTTATAACCATACAAATACACTGACACCCTTTTTGACTTGTTTAGAATTATAAATTCCAATTTTTTTATTTTTTTTAAACTTCGTATCCAGTCAAACATGTTACTTAAATTGGAATGGAGGGAGTAATAAGATGTGAGGTTCATTTACAGAAAAAGGTTCCCCCTGAATTTGGGACAGGATAAAGGTGAGAAAATGTCAGATAAATTTTTTAAAGATTTTGAAGGCGTCATGAATGAGTAGTTTGGTTTATATCTTTAATTTCAAAGAACTCGTGCCCCCCCCCCCCCCCTTCCCCCCCACGTCTTCAAATTTATACTCGTCAAGTCTTTCACTCTCTTTCGTATCCCTTTTTAAAAAATTTAACAAGTTTCTAGATTTAAATTTTCATTACTTTATTTTAATATTGACAAATATCCTAGTAAAAATTCTGACTTTTATATTGTCATAAGTTAGACTAATTTTTATTTGCTTATGAGCTTATGGTCGTTTCAGACTGGTGGACCCAACTACAATGTTCCTTTAGGAAGAAAAGACGGACTCAACTTTGCAACAGAACAAGCAACCTTAGACAACCTTGTTGCACCATTTGCCAACACCACAGTCGTCCTCGGTCGCCTTGCAGCCAAGGGCTTAGACGCCACCGACGCCGTCGCATTGTCCGGGGCCCACACCATCGGAATCAGCCACTGCACTTCCTTCACTGACCGTCTCTTCCCTAACCAAGACCCAACCATGGACAAAACATTCGCTAACAACCTTAAAACCAGTTGTCCAACCGCGAACTCCAACAACACAGTCGACATGGATATCCGAACCCCTAATTTATTTGACAACAAATACTACGTTGATCTCATGAATAGGCAAGGGCTTTTCACTTCTGATCAGGATTTGTTCACTGATAGAAGGACTAGGGGAATTGTCGAGAGCTTTGCTAAGAACCAGTCACTGTTTTTTGACAAGTTTGTGATTGGTATGATCAAGATGGGACAATTGAACGTGTTGACTGGTGGAGATGGTGAGATTAGGACAAAGTGTGATAGGAGGAACAAGGATAAGAAGGTTGATATTGCTACCGTCGTTGAAGATGTGGAGGAAACTTTCTCTGCTTTGTTTTAAGTTTAATAATCCTTTGTTTTCATGTCTGGGAGAAAAAACTTTTTTATGCTTTTTTTTTTGTAATAATAACGAGTATCTTATATGCTTAGTTAATATTCAAAAAAAAAAAAAAACGAGTATCTTAGCCTAGCAGCATAATAACCTTTTGTTTTTTTAATGTAATGTAAGGATATCTATTTTGGATCTCCTAATTTTTTCTTCTCAAAAAGTTTGCATCATAATTATGTAAGTTATATATTCACTTTTACTATAAAAGTAGCTAGGCCACGATGCGTTTGTTTACTGACTACAGAGTTTAATAAAAAATGAATATTTTTTGAATTTGTGGTTCTAAACAAGTCAAAAAAGGGTTCGGAGTATTTGTATGGTTATATAGAATTTGAAGTTTAAGCTAAATTATTTCCAAATTTAGAAATTGGTCATTCTTTTTCGAACAGACCAAGAGAAAATAGGTTTACATACGCTGAAACGGAGGTAGTAAATTTGCATGACTGTGGGAATTTAGTTCTGGTATTAATATATTTTCAAGTTGCAACTTTTATCTATTTTTTTTTAGACAATGAAGTATTTTATTTTTAACATTGACGTGTCAAATGGGTGGAGGATTGGGCTGATTTTGGGTGGGTCAAATTCGAGAAGAGCAAGGTATGCAACTTATGTCTATTATGTGAGTCGGACCATAGGAGATGCTAAAATCAGGTACCCACATTTAGAAAAGTTAGCTCTTGCATTAATAAGCGCATCTAGGAAATTAAAACCATATTTTCAATGTCATTCTATATGTGTATTGAATACGTACCCACTTCAAAATGTCTTGCATAAGCCCAAATTATTGGGCAGATTGGCCAAATACGCCATCGAACTTGGAGGGTATGATATCGAATATCAGCCTCGAATGGTTATCAAGTCTCAAATTTTGGCAGACTTCGTGACCGATTTTGCGCCCGCCCTCGTACCCGAAATAGAAAAGGAACTCTTGCTAAAAATAGGTACATCATTAGGGGTATGGACTCTCATCACAAATGGTGCCTCGAATGCGAAAGGATCCGGGCTCGGCATCGTTTTAAAACCGCCTACGGGCAATGTCATTAGGCGATCTATCAAAACTTGTAAATTGACTAACAACGAGACCAAGTATGATGCCATGATTGTAGGTCTCAAACTAGCCAAGGGCTTTGGAGCAGAGGTCATCGAGGCAAAGTGTTTCTCCCTTTTGGTAGTAAATCAAGTAAACGGGAGCTTCGAGGTTCGAGACGATTGAATGCAAAGACACTTAGACAAACTCCAATTGACATTGCACCGTTTCAAGGAATGGACATTGGACCATGTACCTCGAGAATAGAATAGCGAGGTCGATGCACTTGCAAACTTGGGGTCATCGGTTGAAGAAGATGACATTGTCCCAGGGACCGTCGTCCAACTATCGAGGTCAGTGGTCGAAGAATGCCATATAGAAATTAATTCAACAAGTTTAACGTGGGATTGGAGGAATAAGTACATCGACTACTTGAAGCATGGGAAGCTCCCCACGGACCCAAAAAAGTCGAGAGCACTTCGAGCCAAAGCAGCTCGATTCTCACTCGATGAAAATGGAACGTTGTATAGAAGAACCTTCGATGGACCACTGACAGTGTGCTTGGGACCTGGGGACACCGATTATGTATTACGAGAAATCCATGAGGGCACTTGTGGGAACAATTTTGGTGCCGACTCTTTGGTTCGCAAGTTGATCAGAGCGTATTATTATTGGGATAGCATGGAAAAGGATACCAAAGAGTTCGTTCGAAGGTGTGATAAATGCCAAAGATTTGCACCGATGATCCATCAACCTGATGAACAATTCCATTCGGTCTTATCCCCGTGGCCATTCATAAAATGGGAGATGGACATCGTCGGCCCCCACCTACGGTGCCAGGTAAAGTTAAATTTATTTTGTTTATGACTGACTACTTCTCAAAATGGGTAGAAGTGTAGGCCTTCGAGAAGATAAGAGAAAAAGAAGTCATCGACTTCATATGGGACCACATCATATGTCGATTCGGGATACCTGCCGAAATAGCATGTGAATATGGAAACAATTCATCGGCAGCAAAGTGACAAAATCCCTCGAGGACTATAAAATAAAAAGGATTCTATCAGCGCCTTACCACCCAAGTGCAAATGGTCAGGCCGAGTCCACAAACAAAGCCATCATTCGAAACTTAAAGAAAAGGCTAGATAATGCAAAGGAGAAATGCAGAGAAGTATTGGCCGAGGTGCTATGGGCATATCGAATGACGTCAAAGTCAAGCACGGTGGAGACCCCGTTTTCTTTGGTATACGGGCCCAAAACATTGATCCTAGTCGAAGTCGGGGAACCTAGCGTCAGGTTTTAGCATACCACCGAGGACTCGAACCACGAAGCCATAAACACTTCTCTCGAGTTACTAGATGAGAAATGTGAGGTTGCATTAATTCAAATGGTCGCGCAAAAACAAAGGATCGAAAGGTATTACAACAGAAGGACGAACCTTCGATATTTCGGAGTCAGGGACTTGGCCCTATGGAAAGTCACTCTCAATACTAGAGACCCAAATGAAGGGAAACTAGGCCCCAATTGGGAAGGACCGTACCGTGTCCTTGGAGTCGTAGGGAAAGGATCCTACAAACTTAGCACAATGGAAGGCGAGCAACTACCAAACAATTGGAATATATCGTTGATGAAACGATATTACTGCTGAGGTATGACATTCTCCCCTTTTCCATTTGTATTTAAAACTAACTCATTGCAGATGTTCGATTGGAAACATTAAGGCACCTTTCAGCTCGAAGACCCTGAGTTTTAAAGCATGCGTTGCACTCTTTTTCCCTTAGATCGGGTTTTATCCCAAATGGGTTTTACCGGCAAGGTTTTTAACGAGGCAACACCTATATGCTACATAAGGAATATTCAACAAGTGTTCAAGGCTTCTTTTCAATCAACCTCGAACACTGGGGGGTCATCACCCTCGGAGGTCGCATTCTCGAAGAAAGCAATTCATGCAAGGGGGGCCTCGATAGGGGAATGTTGTAATGGGCCAAACGGTCAAATAAACTAGGTCCATGTAGAATAGTCGATCCCCCATCGGCAAAACATGTACGCATGTATCAATTATTCGAAGAAGCATTCTTATTATATCAAAACACTTTGTGCCTCAAAGAAGTCTACTATTTTCACATTTAACGGCTTAAGGGCTAAAACCCCGAATGCACTCGAATACTCGGGGATTGTCATCGCCAATTGACACATCGAGTCATCGAACACTCGAACTTATAAGACCTCAAAGAGGCACATTCAAACTTACAAGACCTCAAAGAGGCACACTTGAGCTCACAAGACCTCAAAGAGGCATCACCTCGATATTAAGGCCAAGGCCATCACACTCGGGGACTAAAGGCTACGACCATATAAAAGACTATGGTCTTATGAAAAAGCTATGGCCGAAATAATACGGCTCGGAGATGTCTGAATTTCGCTATAAAACTAAAAGGCCTTCAAATACTTCGAAAAAACCGGTTAAATCAGGCTACCCTCGGCAAAAGCAAATTATAAGGGGCTTCGATAAAATCAACCCTCGAATAATGCAAAAGACTTCAATAATATCAGCCTTCGAGAAAACCTTAAGAGGTATTCCATTAACGTTTCATATCAAATTACAAACGAGGTTCCAATCAATCGAACCTTCTAAAATATCGAACGAATATGAATACAAAAAATACATGCTAAGGCATACCAAAATTTTCACTAAGTCTTTAGCCAGAAAGAGGGAAAAATTTATAGCCATTTTAGAGGCCGAATTGGCCCTACCAAAAGATCCTAAGGGCCAACCCAAAAGAGCCTAAGGGCTAACCTAAAGAGCTTAAGGTCCAATATTTAAAGAGCTTAAAAGCTGAAGCACACCATGCTCGAGACCTTGCCCAGCTCGGACTCAAAAGTACTAAGCTAAAGCGTAGCTCGAAGATCAAACCTTAAGTGGTAAGCTATTATTGATCGTTGATCAAAACACAACTTGAGGGTCTATTCTATCCCGAATTTGAATCAATGCTCAAAGATTATAGCATCAAAAATCAAGTAAACTTTGAAGAAAAATTGAAGGCAAACGATCAAGGAAACTCCTTTTTTTAATGTATATACGAAAGATATTACACAGGAGTCCTACAAAATAAAAAGTACAAAAAGATAGAAAAACTTCTACCTACACTAGAGGGGCATTCCCCCTGACCTGTCAGTCCCCCGGGACCAGCCTCTTCCCTGGGGATAGCTTCTTCGGCAACCTCCTCCTCTTCATCATCTTCAACGTCATCATCATCGTCGGAAGAAAGGACAAATTTGGCATAAGCCTCATCTGCCTTGGCTTGCTTTATCTCCTCGGAGAGATCGAAGCCCTTGGCATGGACCTCTTCGAGGGTCTCCCTCTGGGACAGGCACATGACATAATCGTTGTTTCGTTTCTCCCGGTCGGCAGTCCCCCTCAACTCCATCTGAGCATCTGCAACATCCTTCAAATAGATGGCTACCATCTTGTCGACCTTGGTTTGTATTTCATTGGCTTCGGCCTGGATTTTTACAACTTCAGCCTCGGCCTTGCAAGACTAGCCTCGAGCTCGGCCATCCTACCAGCCTACACCGAGTTTCTCTCCTGAGCATTTCGAAGTTGAATTACGAGGGCCTATACCTTCGCCAATGCATCATTTTTAGCCACAACGAGGGTGTCTATCTTCGCCTTCCATTTATTAGACTCGGAGTTAATTTGGTCGACCTCACCACGAAGACGTTCTAGCATATTTATCTTTTGCTGCATCTGAGACATTGAAGTATTAGCCTCCGAAGATGGGAGAGGTAGCCCGTATTTTTCAAGAACAGAGGTTACCTATTTTTCTAACTCATTCTCGTATTCACGAGCTTTGGTCAACTCCGATCGAAGATGCTTTAGTTCTTCCTCCTTTTTGTCACAGAGAAGCCTAAGGGTTTTCTCATCGTTCGAAGCTCTACGTAACTTGGATTCACAATGACACAATTCAGTATTCAATTTGTCGAAGGCCTACAGAAAGGAAAGGAATGATCTATTAGAAAAAAGAATAAAAGTATCACATTGGAGAAATTGTAGTGCCACTAAAAACTTACAATTGAGCAAAGATGTTGAGCCTCCTCGAAGATTAAGCTCGCATCCGCTGGGTCAGCCTTATCGACCCCAGTAAAGCAACCCTGGAAGGGGTTATTTTCACTCGGGACTCCACCTGGTTCTATCATCTTCAAGTTTTGAGCATCCCTAATGCCATTCTCGGGGAAGGCCGGAAATGACGGGGAATGACCTGTTGTCATGGCCTCGGGGAGATCACCCGAGGCACTCTGTTCAGGCAAAGGAGCTTCGAGGCTTTCTCCTTTTTGAGTATTTCTAGAAGTTTGAGAAGCAATCACCACATCAGGTGATGCAGGGCCTTCATCCCTTTATTCTTTTAAAGTTCCTTCTTTGAGGCTAGGGGCCCCGATCTTAGCAGGCTTGATAGCCTCGAAAAATTTCCTGATTCGAGTCACCAACGTCGAACCCTCTATCTCGTCACTATCATTATCCATGGACTGGTGGACTGAGTCAATATCCACGTTGATGACAACGCTTGTCTTGTGCCTCTGAGCGGGCTCTGCTTGGCTTTGAGTGTCCTCGCTCTTCGAGGACCTTTTTCTCTTGTTATCCTTCTTTGGCTTTAGAGCCGAAGATCATACTTCCTCCCCAAGAGGGGGAAGCCTCTTCTTGGAGAACTCACCAATACCTACGACAGAGGAATCAAGTCACAAGAAGAAATGTATTCTTAATAAAGAAAGAAATATTATAACGCGTATCGTGGTGTTTCGCTTCCCACTTGCCCTTTGACAGGTCCTGCCACTTGCGTTTATCGTATGATGAAGTATTAGCTAGTTTGCAAACCCAGTCCTCGAGGTCGAGGACCGCATTAGGCATCCACGGGACCGCTGCAAAAAAGGAAAATGAATAATTATGCGAAGTTTAGCAAAATTTATGGAAAAGAACTAAAGCAAAGAATTCCACTCACGTTCGAAGTTCCATTTCTCGGGAAATGGCAGGAACTCCTTGGGAATAACATCAATGGTCCTCACCCGATGAACCGGCTCATCCAGCCTCGATCCTTGCCTTCATCGTAATTGGCGAAGAAGGACTTGGTTGTTTGGCATTGGAGTTTGATTAAACCTCGAAAATGTTGAAGTCGATATAATCGAATGAGGTGGATGGGGGTGAACTCAAGCCCGGCCTTTTCAATGAAGAACCTCATCATTATTATGATCCACCAAAAGGACGGATGAATCTGGCCCAGGGTGACTAGATGTCTTCGGCAGTATTCAAGAACGAGCGGGTCGAGAGGACCTAACGTAAAGGGGTAGGTATACACACTCAGGAACCCATCTACGTAAGTTGTGATGTCCTCCTCACGAGAAGGTATTTGCAAAACGACCTTCTTTCCCCATTTACACTATCTCCTCACAGCATCGAGGTGTTTTTTCTCAATTGACCTTATGTATCTCGATGCATGCTCTCGACGGCTGGGGACGTCGGGAGGGTTCTCGAATATAAAGTCCTTTTTCAAGGAAAAATTGCTTGGTACGATCTCGTGAAGCGCCATCGGTTTACCACAGGCCGGACGGGAAGTAGAAGTGGAGGTTCCCTCTTTCTGAGGAACGGACTTGGAAGTTCTTGCCATTGGTTCTTTAGAAAAAGAAGGAAGAAATGAATAAACCGACGAGGTTTTGAACTAATACGGTGGAGGAACTAGTGGTGAAAAGGAAACGTATAGCGAAGAATAGGTGTTGCAAGGTGGAAAAGTTCTTAATAAGAAGAGAAAACAAGTATATATAGAGGAAGGCGGTGACTCTTCAATGATATTGATGGCCGATCGACTCTGACGTGCACTTAATGCTTTTGGCGAATAGAACCAACGGGACGCTTCGGTCATTTCAACGTTTACATCATAAGAGTGATGTCATCGTAAATGACTTTGGGAATTCAAATCGTTTCTTATATTTTCATTCTAAGGAATGCAGGGATTATCTGTATACGGTCAAAATCAGAGAACTCAATTTCAAGGACTTAACGGTACCCCGGGCTCGAGTTCGGGCAATAGAGTGATGTCCCTATTGCTCTAACAACACTGGTTTGATTCATTAATTCTTCTTACTTAAACCTAATATTACTTGTATATTCACTAGTATTGGAATAAATCACATATCTTTAAAACCACAAATCATATTTAATTGTTACTCATATTTTTCTAGGTAAATAATAGTACTACAAGAAGTTCAAGTATATACTTTATCTGGAAATAAAGTTGATCCTTACTGTCTTTGTATCAAGCTAACCTTACTAGAAAGGGGAAAATATTTAACCAAGTGTGACAATCATTGTCACACTGCCTTTCTCCATCATCAACAACAACGACCCAGTGAAATCCCACTAGTGGGGTCTGGGTAGGGTAGTATGTACGCAGACCTTACCCCTACCCGAAGGAGTAGAGGGGCTGTTTCCGAAGACCCTCGGCTCAAGAAGACAACAAGACAAAAAGAGACAATAACAGTATTTTTACAGAAATCATAAGAAAATATAAGAAAAACAGGAACAACATGAAATCCAGAATTAAGCTGCAAAACAAAAGCGATAACTAGTAAATAGGTCTGACACTAAAAATAAAATAGTAAGGCACGACATTCCCACTCATTACCTAGACAAAACCTTACAAGACTAGTCTAGCAACGAAACGAACTAATGCAAGACTCAACTACCTCCTAACCTACAACCCTAATACTCGACATTCATATCTTCCTATCAAGTGTCATGTCCTCGAAAATTTGAAGCCTCACCATGTCCTGCCTGATCACCTCTCCCCAATGCTTCTTAGGCGGACCTCTACCTCTTCTCGTGCCCTCCACAACTAGCCGCTCACACCTCCTTACCGAAGCATCTAGGCTTCTCTTCTTTACATACCCGAACCATCTAGCCTCGCTTCCTGCATCTTGTCATCAATAGGATCCACGCGCACCTTCTCCCGAATATCATCATTCCTAATCTTGTCCATCCTAGTGTGCCCGCACATCCATCTCAACATCCTCATTTTAGCTACTTTCATCTTCTGGATATGTGAGTTCTTAACAGGCCAACACTCGGCCCCGTACATCATGGCCGGTCTAACTACAACTTTATAGAGCTTACCTTTGAGTATCAGTGGAACTCGCTTGTCACACACGACTCCAGATTCTAACCTCCACTTCATCCATCCTACCCCAATACGGTGTGTGACATCCTCGTCGATCTCCACTACCCCTGGATAACCGACCCAAGGTACTTGAAGCTGCATCTACTTGGGATGATCTGTGAGTCAAGCCTCACATCCACGCCCACTTCCCCCGACTCAGCACTGAACTTACACTCCAGGTATTCCGTCTTCGTTCTGCTCAGCTTGATACCCTTAGACTCAAGAGCATGTCTCCAAACCTTCAGCCTCTCGTTAACACCGATACGCGACTCATCAATCAGAACTATGTCATTGGCGAAGAGCATGCACCATGGCACCTCCCCTTGAATATGGTGTGTTAACGCGTCCATCACCAGGGCGAATAAGAACGGACTGAGCACAGAACCTTGGTGTAACCCTATAACAACCGGAAAATGCTCAGAGTCACCTCCTGTTGTCCTTACCCGAGTCTTAGCCCCATCATACATGTTTTTAATCACCACAATATAGGGAACTGACACACCATTTGCCTCCAAGAATCTCCAAAGAACTTCCCTAGGAACCTTGTCATATGTTTTCTCTAAGTCAATAAACACCATGTGCAGGTCCTTCTTCCTATCTCTGTATTGTTCCACCAACCGCCTAACAAAGTGTATAGCTTTTGTAGTAGAACGACCCGACATGAACCCGAACTGGTTGTCGGATACCACACTTTCATGGTGTGACTAAGTAATTTTGATACCACTATAATTGTTACAACTCTGGATATCACCTTTGTTCTTATATAGTGGAACTATCGTACTCCACCTCCACTCATCCGACATCCTCTTTGCCTTAATAATAACATTGAACAACCCAGTCAACCACCAACCACTCCATCATTAGCAAAAAATGATATGTTAAATACACACCTCTTTTTATTAGTGAAACAGACACACTTATACTCGAGTCAAAATTTTTGATTTAGGGAGAAGAAACCTTATTAATCCCTAGACGATAGAGATAAATTTTTGCGAATATAAGGATACAATGAAGAGTACCCTACCTTCTCTCCAAATAAAGTTGGCGTTCTTTATTGGCCGCTAACATACCAGAACCCAATTGTGATTTTTTTGGACTCAAAATACATAAATAGGTGGGAAAAAAAGTTACATTTTTATATATAATGCCACAATACCTGGTGCTATACATTAACAGTAACGACACCGTTAATGTATAGCGCTAGGTATTGTGGCACTATACTGTAAAATCTAACACGCCCAGGTATAATGCTACAATACCTGGCGCTATACATACATTTTATATATAGTGCCAGGTATTGTGGCGCTATACTCCTTTTTCCTGGCCCCACCAGCAATTCCTGACTTCAATAATTCAAAAGCATATAGTGCCAACTTTTTGGGCGCTATATATATATATAAAAAAATCTGGCTAGCCATTTCCTATATAAAGAGGTTAGGATTGTATAGAAATTCATTCAAATTTTTTTTTAACTCTTGTTGAAATGTTTATTGTTGTTAAATTCTTCAACATTTTTTCATTATGTGTGAAGAGCGTAGAATAAAAGTTTCATTATATTGGGGGATAAGGTTGTGATGGAGAATAACTCCGTGGGCTACAGTTTACTTGCTCAGTGTCATGTTAAATTGCCACTTACAATAGAGTACGATAAATTGATATCGTTGTTATGCAAAAAAATGAGTGTAAGGAAACGTTCAGTGATACTTAAAGTAATTGGAAGATATCCATATTCCGTCACTCCGCAAGGGGTTGCTTTTTACTCGGAGTTTAACATCGACGATGATGAAACTTTGAGTGATTTTTTGAGGACTCCGGACGAATGCCGGGAATTTCTTATAATCACAATGTTGGAGATGTACGTGAAGTTGAAGCTTTTCCAAAAAATGAGGTTGTGCGTAGTAGAGATAACCCCCAGTCATCGGGTGGTTATTCTGGAGCAGTTTTTGCCGGACAGGTTCTGGATGAAAGAGTTTTCCTTGATTTAAACTTATCACCGCCGGCGAATGAGCAGTGAGAAAATAATTTATACCCTGCTTTCCATAATTCACAAGACGAGTGGTAAACTTCAATTTTCATTTGTGTTAATTATGTATATTTTTGGCGTATTGAATTTGTATTAACGTTCATATATTTAATAGGGGGTACCGGCCGGATATGAATTTTACAAGTGGCCCATCCGGTAGTCATCACCTAATTGAAAACGTCTATCATGGAATTTCATCACATTATGACTTGTAAGTGAAGTGATATAGCCATATGGAAAGCATTTATTAATTCAGTAACTTATATTTTTGTTGGTTGTGCAGTGAAAACGAGCAAGTTGAACCACCCGTACTCACTCAATTGACCGAAAACAACGTATTACATCGGGATCTGGCAGATGCATAGAGTGAGGAACAGAACAGTGATTACGATAACAATGCCGATGAATCCGGAGACGAGACACCCTTTTTTCGTGAGGATGGTAATGAGCAGGATGAGGAGGAAGAACCTGATTTGAAGAGAGACCCCCCTAGACGAAGAGTGTACGAGTCCGAAGTGTCGTTTCATTCAAGGGAGATTCCTTATATTGATAACTTGCCAACCGTGCCGGATGTGGAAGCTCTCATAAGGGATTTTGATGAAATCCGAATAGCAATGTGGGATGAGTCTAGACCAACGGTGCTTGCAAAAGGGATGCTTTTTCCCGATAAAACGCGCTTAAGAAGGGCATGTAAAATGAATGTAAAAGAGTGTCGTGAGATGCAAGTATGGGAGTCAAGTCCGATGGTATACAAGGTTGTTTGCTGCAGGTGGTTTTGGCCATGTAATTGGATGTTGCGTGTGACCAAGAAGAAGACAGGTATGTGGAAAGTGGGTAAATACATTCCCACCCACACATGCGAAATGGACACATTCAACGGGAATCCCTTCAACTTGGATATTGACTTGATTTCTCTTGTACTTATTCCGCACCTCGAAGCGTCCATAAGGTATACAATCAAAGAGTGCATTACATCAGTCCACCAGGAATATGGCCATACCATTACAAAAAGAAAGGCATTTCTCGGGCGCAAACGAGCATTTGAAATTGTGTACGGTAATTGGGATAAGTCATTTGCATCTTTGCCAAAGTACATGGCCGCACTACAACACTTTAACCCCGGGACAATTGTTAAATGGAAGCTTGAGCAAAGTTTGGGAACACCAGAATACATATTCAATTACGTGTTCTGGGCGTTTAAGCCAGCAATTGATGGTTTTTCGTAATGCCGGCCCGTAATATCCATAGACGGAACTCATGTATATGGAAAGTACGATATCAAGCTATTGACAGGCGTGGCAGTGGATGCTAATGGACAGATATTTCCTCTAGCTTTTGCTGTTTGTGCCAATGAAAGCACGGAGACGTGGACACTGTTTTTGAATCACCTAAAAGAGCACGTTGTCAAACAGCGTTCAGGTATTTGTCTAATATCTGATCGACACGGTAGTATATTAAGTTCTGTGGAGAACTTGCCTGCATGACAAGAACCTTATGCATACCACCGTTACTGTGTGAGGCACTTTAAGGCCAATTTCCAAAAGGCACATCCCAACAAGGATCTACATGATTTGATGTGGATGGCAGCAACAAACCACCAACAACATAAATTCCGGAGGCATATGGATTCTATCAGGTAAGAAGACGAGGCAGCCTATCGTTGGTTAATGCGACATGACCTTGAAAAGTAGACGTTGTATGCGGATGGTGGCAGACGATGGGGAATTTACTACAAACGTGTCAGAGTCCTTCAACGGGTTATTGAAGTCGGCAAGAGGATTGCCCGTCACAGCCATGGTGCGGATGTCGTTCAAGCAGATGGTGGAGAGGTTTATTGAACGGCCTGTAGCTGCAACAGAATTGATGGAGAGGGGTGTTGAATTTATGCCAGTGCCGATGCAGAGATTTGAGAAATACAGACGGCGAGCACATTGGCATTCATTTTTGTAGTATGATAAAAAGAGGTATTTTTGAAGTTCGTACCTCTATCCATAATAATCGGGGTAATAATGTACATACCCTAAATGAATCAACAAGGTTATGCTCCTGTGGGAAATGGTCCATCTACCACATGCCTTGCTCACATGCCATCAAGTGTTTTTAACGTGTTGGTTATGCGGAGACCAACTATGTTGATCAACAATATAGTGTTTCCAAGTACCTAAATACATATAGTGGTCAGTTGCAGCCAGTGGGTGCTGAGCATTATTGGCCTCCGGAACCATTTAAAATGGTGTGTAACAACTCCTATTTGCGCAAAAGACAGGTGAAGAAGAGAACGCGTATATGGAACCAAATGGTTGTTAGTGACACCGTTTATGCGTGCAAATATGGTATATACTCGCAAACAGGACACGACCATCATAAATGTCCTTCAGCTGGTTTGGGTGGCAAAACTAATCAAGCTCGTGGTGGGTGTTCTTATAGTGTACCTAACTACCCATGAGTTGATGTTGTAATAATTAGTTGTTATGTCTATGTTACAAGATTTATGAAATAAAATTATGCTTGTTAACTATGATTTGTACTTTCCCATTTTACCTATTTAAATAATAATTTAATAAAATTATCTGTATATTTATTATGTGTGTGTTGTCTTGTCGAACTGAAAAAGTTGACAGCTGACATAAAGTTGTCTTGTCAACATCATGATATTTAACACGCAAAGTATAGCGCCATTAGATAGTACGTTATGTGTATGTTGTCTTGTCGAACTGAAAAAGTTGACAGCTGACATAAAGTTGTCTTGTCAACATCATGATATTTAACACGCAAAGTATAGTGCCATTAGATAGTACATTATGTGTGTGTTGTCTTGTCGAACTGAAAAAGCTGACCAGCTGACATAAAGTTGTCTTGTCAACATCATGATATTTAACACGCAAAATATAGCGCCATTAGATAGTACGTTATGTGTGTGTTGTCTTGCCTATAAATAACAGGCTCATTGTAGTTATTTTGTGTGCTCAAAATTTACTAAAAGCAAATATTTTATTAAAAGTAAGGTTTTTTTTACTAAAAGCAAATATTACAAAAATGGCTCAACCTCTTCGTCCACCAAAGTGCAACTGTGGAAAAGCATGCTTGATGCAAAATTGTTGGGACGGTGGTGAAGTTGGACGCCGCTACTGGAACTGTATGAACCAGTTTTACAAGGTTCCCGGCGAACTTATTTGTGATTTTCAGGAATGGGTTGATGAACCATGTTATCAGGAATGTTACAGAGAACAATTGTAGTTTCTTCATAATATGTGTTTAAGACAACGGAAACATGAAAAAGAAAGCAATAGAATTATTGCAGACTTGAGGGCTAACCTGAAGGAGGTGGGAGAAGAAAAATGGAAAACACAATGGAATTGTGAAGCACAAAAGAATCGTAAAAAAAATATAAACTGGAACTTGCGGAGGTGAAGGCGAAACTGAAAGAGGTAGAAGAAGAAAAAGAACAACTGGAAGAACGATTTAAGTGGTTGGAGCGGAGAATAAATAGCAGCCGGGGCTAAACATTGGCATGTATGTGTTTAGTGTATTTTTCATATTTCATGTATTTTTATTATGTTGGCCTGCTATGTTTGTGTTTGTGATTGTGTTTGTGCTGTAGTAATGTTTTCCTTGTTTGTTGTACTAAATTTTATTTTAATTGAAGTAGAAGTTAAGTTTAAGTGCTTGTGTTGTACTAAATTTTATTTTAATTGAAGTGGAAGTTAAGTTTAAATGCTTGTGTTGTACTAAATTTTATTTTATGAAACTATCAAACGAATGGAGAACTAAAAAAAGTAATGCGCATATTCGATTAAATATTGTTGTTAATGTATACAAAAATATTATTTACACCATGTCAATGTGTCCCGCATCCGGCTGAAAGAGTTTGGCCGGATCTAAACTTATCTCCGCGGGCGAACGAGGATCGAGGAAATAATATCTCTCCTACTTTACATAATCCACAAAACGACTGGTAAACTTCATTTTTCCTTTCTGTTACGATGTTTATTTTTTGTTGAATTGAATTTGTATTGACACTCATATTTTCCACAGGGGGTACTGTTCGAATATGAATTTTACAAGTTATGACCCCACACTCAGTTGGAATATGCATAGTTCTGGCGTGTTGGATCACGGTGGTCCATTCGGGAGTCATCACCAACAGGAAAATATGCATCATGGAATATCACCGCAGTACGACTTGTAAGTGAAGTGATATAGCTATATGTAAAATATTTATCAATTTTATTAGCTTATCAGTTTGTTCTTTTTGTGTAGTGAAAACGAGCAATTTTATGGTCCTGACCTCACTCAGTTGCCCGTAGACGATGTATTAACTCGTGATCTGGCAGATGCGCAGAGTCAGGAAGATAATAGTGATTATGGCAATAATGCTGATGAGTCTGGAGATGACACAACCTTCCCTGACGAGGGTGATGATGAGGAGGAAGTGAATGTCGAACCTGAGTTGACGAGAGAGCATGCTCCTCCCTCTCCCGTTAGACTAAGAGTGTACGAGTCCCACGTGCCGTTTCATGAGCGAAATATTCCCTACCTTGATAATTTGCCAAGTATGCCGGATGTGGATGCCCTCACAAGGGATGCTGACGAATTTCGGTCAGCAATGTGGGATGAGTCTAGACCAACGGTGCTGGCAAAGGACATGTATTTTCCCGAAAAAGCTCTCTTAACCAGGGCTATAAAATGTATATCGTAAGAGAGTTCCATGAGATGACATTAAAGGAGTAAACTCCGGAGGTATACAAGGCTGTATGCCGTAGACAGTTTATGGGTTGTAACTGGATGTTGCGTGCGATCAACAAGGAAACAGGGTTGTGGAAAGTGGGTAAATATATTAGCACTCACAGATGTGAAATGGACACATTCAATCAGAATCACTTCAACTTGGATGTAGACTTAATTTCTCTTGTCTTGATTCTACACTTGGAAGTATCTATTAGGTACAAGATCAAAGAATGTATTACATCCGTCCATCAGGAATATGGGTGTACTATAACCAAAAGAAAGGCATATCTTGGGCGCAAACATGCATTTAAAATTATTTATGGTGAATGGGATAAGTCATTTTTATCTCTACCCAAGTACATGGCCGCATTGAAACACTTTAGCCCCGGGACTGTTGTTGAATGGAGGCATGAGCGGAGTCCGGGAATACTGGAATATATTTTCAACTATGTGTTCTGGTCATTAACCAACAATTGATGGTTTTGTGCATTGCCGTCCGATAATTTTCATAGACGGTACTCATATCTATGGAAAGTATGATATTTAGCTTTTGATTGCAGTTGCAGTAGATGCCAACAGACAAATATTTCCACTAGCTTTTGCCATTTGTGCCAATGAAAGCGAAGAGACGTGGATGCTTTTTTAAAACCACTTGAAGCAACACGTTGTCAAACAACATTCAAGTATTTGTCTAATATCTGATCGGCATGGTGGTATTTTAAGTTCTGTACGGTATTTGCATGAATGGAAGGAACCCTATGCATACCACCGTTATGGTGTGAGGCATCTGAAGGCCAATTTTCAAAAGAAATATCCCGACAAGGCCTTGCATGATTTAATGTGAATGGCTGCAACTGAGCACCAGCAGTGCAAATTCACGAGGCGCATGGAAGCGATCCGATAGTTAGATGAAAGAGCCTATAATTGGCTGATGGGACATGAGCTTCACAAGTGGACATTACATGCTGATGGTAGCAGACGATGGGAAGCCCTGACTACAAATGTGTCGAAGTCATTCAATGACTTATTGAAGTCCGCACGTGGATTGCCTGTCACTACCATGGTCCGGATGACATTCAAACAAATTGCGGAGAGGTTTGTTGAAAGGCATAAAGCTGCATCGGAATTGATGGACATGAGTGTTCAATTTATGCCAATAACGATGAAAAGAATTGAGAAATACAAGAGGCGAGCACATTGGCATTCATTTTTATAGTATGATCACGATCGGGGTATTTTTGAAGTTCGCACCGCTATCTGCGGATACCGGGGGAATAATCTACAAACCGTGAATGAAGCCAGCAGGTTGTGTTCGTGTGGGAAATGGACCATCTACCACATGTCGTGCGCATATGCTATGAAGTTCTTTCAACAAGTTGGTTTAGGGGCAACCAACTATGTTGATAGGCAATACAGTATTGTTGCATATGTAAACACACATAGTGGGCAGTTGTAGCCATTGGGTGCTGAGCATTATTGGCCGCCGGAACCATTTAAAATGTTGTGTAACAAGGACTATTTGCGCAAGGTGTAAGTGCAAAAGAGAACGTGTATACCAAACCAAATGGATGTTGGTGATAGCGTTTATGTGCGTAAATGTGGCATATGCTCGTAAACAGGACACAACCATCGTAAATGTCCTTCAGTTGGTCTGGGTGGCGGTGGTAATCCAGCTCCTGGTGCAAGTTCGTCTAATATACCCAACTATCAAGGATACACCTAGTGTTTTGTTTTCGTAATGTTTTTTTAATAAGTGTCTGTACTTGTTTATGTTGGAATATCTATCAAATACAATTATGTTCCACAATCTTGTTACATCTTATTTTTTAACATGACCTTTTGAATTGGATGATGATATGACAGTTCCAACATTCAACTTATTGGTATTAGTAAAAAATACCAATATGAAGATTGAAATTTCATAACATAATATTCCAAGAGATAAAAGCACAACAACCATAACTAAAGCAACATACATGAAAATAAAAGATAATAAAAGGATAAAACAAGACAAAGCTGTTTCATTTCACAAAATCAATATATATAGCGCAGTTAAATACTACGTTTTGTGTGTTGTCTTGTCGGTCTGAAAAGCTGACCGACTACGAAAAAGCTATTTTGTTTCAGAAAAAGTCAATATGTATAGCAGGGTACAATACTAAATTTTGTGTGTTGTCTTGTCTGTCTGAAAAACTGATCGACTGCGAAAAAGCTGTTTCGCTTCAGAAAAAATGAATATGTATAGCGTGGTACAATTTTATGTTTTGTGTGTTCTTTTGTCGGTCTGAAAAGCTGATCGATTGCGAAAAAGTTGTTTCGTTTTAGAAAAAGTGAATATGTATAGCACGGTACAATACTACATTTTGTGTGTTATCTTGTCGGTCTGAAAAGCTGACCGACTGCAAAAAAGCTGTTTCGTTTCAGAAGAATTGAATATGTATATCGTGGTATAATACTACGTTTTGTATGTTGTCTTGCCTATAAATAACGGGCGCATTCTAGTTATTTTCTGCGCTTAACAATAACCAATAGCAAATATTTCTATAAAAGCAAGGTTTTTCGTTATGCTTTAACAAATGTCTGAAACCCTTTATGTGTCAAGGTGCGAGTGCGGAAAAAAATACATGATGTTGGGATGATGGTGAAGCTGGACGCCGCTACTGGGCGTGTATGAACAATTTATATAGAGTTCCCGACGAACCTGTTTGTAATTTTGAGGTATGGATTGATGAACCCTGTCAGCAGGAATACAACAAAGAAAAATTACAGTATCTTCATTGTTTGTATTTGAAGCAGTGGGAAAGAGAGCGACAATCCAAACGAGAAGTTGCGGAGTTGAATAAGAAACTCAAAAAGGTGGAAGAAGAAAAACATAAGCTGGAAGGCAAATTTAAGTGGTTGGAGCAGAGAATACTAGGCGGTCATGACTAAACAATGACATGTACATGTTGAGCGTAGTAGTGTATCTTTATGTTTCCCGTGTCATGTGTTTTCATTAGTTGTACTGAATTTAAGTTATGTTAAGTTTCTATGTTTGTCTTTTTGTTGTACTGTTAAAATAAAGAAGAAACGGGGTAATAACAACATAATGCGCATATTATGTAAGCATAAAAAATTGTTGTTATTATTTATGTAAAATAATATTTACATAGCGTACATAAAATACAAAAAAAATAAAAAAATCAATGAGTCCCACAGCCTTTGTGCTTCAGTGCAGCCGTTGGCCTGAGGCGTATCCCCCCACCCGCCCGGATACACTATCAGGATCATTCTCAACATGTCGCCTCTTTATATGAGGATGTGCTTCAGGATATCGTCAGTTGGGCTAGCAGGGTCGATAGAAGGGGTCGTCGGTCCATTAGAAACCTACAAAACAATAAGTAAGCTCAGTATATGAAAATGTATATTAGTAATATACCTGTTAAGTCAAAAATATTTTCTTACCATGGTCTCGTCGGGCTCCTGAATATAAGCATTCACGGTGTCCTTATCATCGCATAAAGTGGCATCCGTCACAGGCTGGGATGAAGCCTTAATAAGAAAATAAAAAATTAATTTATGGAAAATTATTGAGAAAAAAAAAACAAATTAAAATTTAACAGTAATACAAACATACCTGCGGCTGTGATAGATCTGCCACACCTGACGACTATGAGCCAAAACTCAACCTGCGCCCACCATCCATGTCTCGGGTCGGCCGATCCTCAACTGCGGTAGATGGTCTTGAAAAGAACTGCTCTATATCTGCGGTAAAACTCATGCCCGTGATCAACAATGGATCTGACGGGGTCACCTGCGATGCTGGTAGCTCCAGCTGAAGGCTATACGACGGCAAGCTGTTGGGAGGCTCGTCTTGCTGAGGGATGTAACCCGGATGATTAGCTCCAAGATCCTCATCAGGTGCCTCAATAGGTGCCTCAATGCCTCCTTGCTGGGGATCACCTCCTCGCCGGCCCCCACGACCCCGTGGGGCACCCCTGCCTTGTGGGGCACCCCTACCTCGTAGGGCACCCCCACCTCGTGGGACAACCCTGCCTCGTCCACGTCCCCTAGGGCGTGCGACAGGCCTACCCTGCTAGTGGTTCTCTGGCGCCACATAATTAGGATTGTGATCTGATCGCTTGCCCAATCTGGCTCGCTACAGTGTCCAGAGAGCTAGCTCTGTCACCTGCCGGCCATATTCAGTGACCACAGGATCGCCGACATGCTGGTGCATCTGCAGTCCTAACTGGTAGAATAAATGATGACCAATAGCCTGCACAATATTTAAAATATTAATTACAAAATGCTATATCACAGTTATAAGTAAGAACACCAAATAACATACCAGTGCCTCGTGCCTCCCGGCGTATGGTGTGTACCGACCGTCAGCTTGATGAATGGGGTTCCCGATAAAAAGTCGGGTAACGCGACAGTACCAGGACGTATACATCTGAATAGTCGTCGCCTAGATCTGTGAAGGTGGGGGCGGAATCAGGTCCTCTCGCCCCTCCCAAGTATGGACGTGCTCCTCTAGCCATGATACAAATGCGTCGTCCGCCCTCGAACGATCATCCCGCTAATAATGTAAAGCCTCCCATGTTGTCCCCCTCGGTATATTTTGCGGATGGCCAAATTGGCGAAGTACCCGCTCAGTGACATGATGCTCCAAAATATCGAGGCACATCAGCGGGACAAAAGTGCTCCAAACCAATCAGCCGTCCGAGTAATAATCGGGCAGGCCACCTATCAAGTCGTCATTGTATGGCGTCTAGATGAACTATCAAATAATAACATAAAAGTGAGTATGCGCAGTAAATTTATAACAAGTAAGTTTAGGTACACATTTACCTGTGCGCCCTCCAGCATATCCAACACATCTCTGACAAGGGGGAGATTATGATGAGCATCAATGGCTTGGTAATTTCCACGCCGGAGAACCCACCTCGTAGCTAGAGGGAGAAACGGAGGTGCTACATCCGGAGGTAATGGTGGTAGAGGTGGATGCAACGGCAAGAACTGCTCCCAGGCCCAAACCTAACATACAAGTTTAACGTAAAGTTTAAGAATTTTTTTAACTAGATAGAATTGGAAGTAATGAACAGAGTATTCGAATATGTTGTCACCTGTAGAAGCGGCATAAAACCACAAATGTCGCTCTGGGTGCCCATGCTTGCCCGACACATATTCCTGTACAGGTAAGCGAGAACAACAGCACCCTAGTTGTACTGGGGTAAATCATCTAGCTGCTGAAGATGATGCAGAAATCGCAAACTCACTAGATATCCCGAAGTATTCGGGAACAAGACACCCCCAAAAAGAAGGAGCAACACCAACCTCATGTACCGGTGAATATGTAGATCATCTGTCTCACCGGTGATGTCGTGGTGCAATATCTCCAAATGTTGTCTAATAGCTGTCAAAGTCATGCGACTGACCCCTGAAGCTGCAGTCTCATCCTGTGGCCTGAAACCAGTGAACTGCTGCAGCAAGTCAAAATACTGAGCACGCGACATAGATCTCATATACTGAGGCAGTGCAACGGCCAGTCCATTAGAAGGCAGCCCATATAAAACCTCAATATCCTGTAGCGTGATGGTGGCCTCGCCAATGGGCAGGTGAAATTGTGAGTCTTTGGTCACCACCGCTCTATCAAGGCCATGATCGGAGACTAGTCGAGCTGCAACCGCCCAATTTGAAAAATCTTATAGAAGCCTGTATCCCACAGGCGCTGGACTACACGGGGATGGAAATCTCTGCCCCTCATAAAGTCCCACAAGTCGTTCACTCTCCTGGCATGGAGAGTCTGGTCCAGTAGCTCTCCCTCCCATACGTAGGCGGACCTATGACCGCCCTTGTAATACTAATAGCTCATCCGAGAGAGGTCCAGGATGCACATGCGGCACGTCCATGTCGTCTACTGTAAATTAAACAATATTAATTTGTTTTGTAAATAATTAATATTTAATTATTTAATTGGACAGAGTATATATCTATGGGTTCCAGGCTCGATATTTGAGTCCCAGTAGCACCAAGCTATCATGAATTCTTATGTGTGTCAATTTCAATATTTTTCATAATTTTGTGTGTTTTATAAATTAAATAATTAATTTTTCATTGGACAGCGTATATATCTATGGGTTCCAGGCTCGATATTTGAGGCCCAGTGGCACCAAGCTTTCCTTAATTCTTATGTGTGTCAAATTCAATATTTTTATAATTCTATGTGTTTGTTTTGAAAATTAAATAATTAATTTTTAATTGGACAAAGTATATACCTATGGGTTCCAGGCTCGATAGTTGAGGCCCAGTAGCACCAAGCTATCCTGAATTCTTATGTATGTCAATTTCAATATTTTTCATAACTCTGCGTGTTTGTTTTATAAATTAAATAATTAATTTTTGTAAATTGTAATTAGACCGAGTTTGTGTTTGATCTATCAATATAGTAGATATTTAAAATTCAGAGATTCTACGCTAAAAGGCTCTACATTTTACTACGCTAAAATGCTCTATATTTTCTACGCTAAAAGGCTCTATATTTTATTACGCTATAAGGGCACTAGTCTTTAAGCAAATAAATAACCTAAACTAAATAAAAACAACAAACATATTTTAATAACATAACATTCACGAAATTACATATAAAACAGTAAAAGAAATTTATGAACATTTTTATTAACAAGAAAACTTATTTCTCAACATTTAACTATTTTTTTAAAATACTAATATCTTAATCCGGATAAAAATAACATACTAATTTAATCGCAAAAGAAACACAAAATAATATGGAAACACATTCAAGACAATTAATATGCATTATTATACGAGTTTCGACATAAACTAAATCGGAATACTTCGATTTATGTTTTTAGAAAAGTCGAAAAATTGAAAATTTGATCCCGAAACGAGGAAACCACAACAATAGAAGGCTTGGGTTGGATGCGGGACCTACAATCGTATCTTTTTGTGTGATGGGTGGGGTCCACTCAAATTTTTTGGAGAAAAAGAGGGGGGGGGGGGGGGCGTTGTATCGTATTTTAAAAATGGGGCGTGGGTTTCTATTGTGGGGAAGAAGAAGGGCTCTTTATTTAACATGTATAGCGCGGTATAATATTGCGTTATATATAATGCGGTATTATACCGCATTATATATAACGCGTTATTATACCGTGCTATACTTTAATGGTAGAAAGGTATTTTGAGTCCAAAAAGTTGGCATTTAGGTTTCGGAATTACGAGCACTATTTACTTAACTAGTCTTAGGGTACGCGCTTTGCACGTGTACCTATATCAATAAATATATAATTTTAAAAAATTACGTAAATATTATTAAATAATGTGTTTGAGTTAAATATTAAAAAATATAAGTTCCTAAAATTAATGCATGTTAATCACATTAAGCTAGCTCAATAAAACAAAGAAATCCTACTCCACATAAGTTTTTATATACCTTATTATAATTTATGAGGAGTGAAATATCTTCTAAAAATTATTGTTATCTTTATTACCAAATACTATAAACAAATAACACATAAAAAAATAATTTTACCATAATTATGTAAAGATAACCAAATAAATTAAAATTTTGAATCTTTTGATCATTTAGAAATTTGCTGAGTGATGAAGTAGAAGTATTGCTCCTAGAAAAATATTGATAAATAACAATATAAAATTTTAAATAACCAATATTGAATTATAAAAAATAATGTAGTACTACACTAAAAATTATAGAAAGCAAATCATTTAAAGAAAAATAATAATGATAGCTTCTTTTGAATAGCTTTTGTCTTATGTTACATCCGTAATGCTTCAAACGTAGCATTTTAGCAATTTAACTTTTAATACTATATTATAATAAATTTTTGCTCTATCTTTCTTTCATGGCTGATGCTCTTTTTGTGAATAAATTTGTGTATATTAAAAGTTTTATCAACTTGATAAATAATTTTACTTACCTAATGATTTTGGGAAAAAATGGATTAATTTTTTTACTAATTTATTAATTCAAAGACTTGATTATTTGTTGAGATTTCATGCTTTTGTGATCGTGTAGAAGATACAAATTATTCTAAACTTTTTTTTTCCTACTCGAACAATATATTATTCGTGTAATATTTAAAAACTACATTTAGTAATTAAAATATATATTTAGTTAGGTAAAAAATCTCTTGCTTTTAATAGTACATCTCATTAGAATTGTAAGTTCCCCACTAAGAAGCATGAATGTGAAACATATTTCCATTGAAATTCGTCAGATATACAAGGAAAAGAAAATATTAATATTACTCCTATTTCCCCAAATAATATCTACGTTAAAGACCTTAATACAATAAATTTTGTCCATGGTTGAAAAGAAACTTACCTTTTACTTTTTATATTCTCTTCTTTTTTTCTTAATATATTTTATTCTTATTTAGTTGATTTCGAACTCCTAAATATTAGGTAATAATTAAATTTTTACTTGATTTTAAAGTGCTAAATATTAGGAAAGCAAACTTAAATTACATATATGTCCAACGTGAAACTTATTTTAAAAGGGTAAAAAAAGCGAACAACATTTTGCTAAGGGCCTTCGTGCTTTTAATATAGTACTAGTCTTAGTGTATGCGCTTTGCGCATGTACTTAACTCAATTTATTTTTGAGTCATAAAATAAAAATATAAGTTCTTGACAATAATAAATATTGGTCATATATAATTAATAAAAAATAAAACTTCTCCACAAAAATACTCAATCACCGGTCAAATAATTTAACTTAAATGCATTCCAAAAACACTACTAGAAAATGGCTATTTTGCGACTGTAAAAACAGTCAGAAAATGCTAATTTCCGACTACATTCAGACCAAAAAGTCGTAGTCGCAAAATAGCTAGTCTGAAATAGTTTGCGACCGAATCCGTCCGTAATTTGCGACTGCAGCGGTCGCTAAGGCAAAATAGAAAAAGGACTAATAAATATGCTAAAGTTTTTGACTGACGCGGTCGCAAACATGTTAAATTAAATTTTAATTTTATATTAACTTTTCCACTACTTCAGTCGCAAACGGTATATATAATTATAATAATATTTAGTTTTGTTTGAGTTTTTCCACTATGGTGGTCGCAAATCTAATTTTTAATTATTTATTTATTTATCCTTCCGACTACTGTGGTCGCAAATCTAATTTAAAACTATTTATTTATTTGTATTTCCGACTACAGTAGTCGCAAATGTTCCTGAATCTGGAATATTTTGATGCATTTTGCGACTACTATGGTCGGAAATAAGTCGGAAAACTGGGAATTTTATGCCAAATTCCAGCACTTTTAAAGCAATACCACCTACCAATTCAAATATACAACAACCAATTAATCTACCATGACAACCAATCAATCCACCATTGCAACTAATCAAATTCATAAAATGCAAAACATAAATATTTGTAACTAAAACATCCAAAAAGAGTTAAACATTGTGGCACCATTCAATCTAGTCTAAAATATTAGAATCATAGTCAAGTGTAAATATTACCAAGTCTAAACATCCAACTACAACAAATAATAATGTCTCAAACATCAATAACCATAACAAACTAAAACTCATTATCCCCGCCATCCTCGCCATTCGAAGGACCAAATGGACGTCCGTTCATAAATTTCTCCACTAGACTGTAATTTGTTAAAATTTGCGTGATCTTTTTTCCGTTCCTCCTTCAACACTTCAACTTCTTTTCGTAATGCTTCCACCTCTTCGTGATCTTGCGAATAACTCGCATCACTAGACAACAATGTCGTAGAACGACCTACAGAATATTGTGATCCAAGACCATAAGTTCTACCTTTCTTTGCGCCACCAACCACCTGCGTCCATATTGAAGTTACATTATTGAGTGACACTTGGGTTGAGCTACCATCCTCGGAATCGGGTTGACTTTGATGTCATTCCTCAAAACATTGCTGATAGGCTTCCTGAAATTATGGAGTCAAACCGATTCTTGAAGAAATTAAAATGTACGTTTCATAGTTTTCCGATGAAGCATGTATCTATAAAAATACAAACACACATAAACAAGGAAGGAAATGATGCAAGTATGATGAAAGTAAAATTTAAGAAGAAAGAAAAAACTTATACTTAAGCAACAAACATTACTTTTTCCATTTTTTCTAGCTCATGCTTCCTTCTTTTTCCTTTACTATTTCTTTCTTCCCCAATTAATGCCATGATCTTTCTTTATTTTTTTTGAATTCCTCCAATCCACTTCTCATTCATTAATGTCAAGAATCATTTCTTAGGGAAGCACTACAGGATCTTTTTCTCAAACTACTGCTACTTCTGAGAGCCAACATCCATTATAAAAGTACATGGATATGTGAGTCTACATGAAGAAATTCTGCATGCCAAAACCAGAGGCAACAGATGCACAATTACAAGCCAATATAGACTGGATATGTACTAATCAAGGTGTGGACTGGATATGTACTAAGAAGCACTTGGAAGTTGGAAATTAGAGTGATAGAAGATTATTTTATTTCCTCAAGGAAAATGCTTACAACAAAACCATGTTAACATCTACGAATTTTTGGGGATGTGTATCTAGACATAAATAATCACATGTTTTACAACAAAACTATTTTAACATCTACGAATTTTCGGGGATGTGTATCTAGATATATTACTTGATAGAGCAAAATTTGTTATAGCTGCATAAGTCCTTGGTGACTTAATGTATAACCAATTTTTGTATTCCCTTATATTTGAATGATTTGTTTATAAAAAAGTCCAACCTCATGAAAAATGCACTTATTCTGTGCAAATTTTCAGTCAGTGCATTTCTATGAAACAAAAGGAAGGTTAATGTTTCCATGCTTCTCCATCTGACGGATGACACAAAATACCAGGTGGCCTTCTATTTTCATAGTGCCATCTCATATGAGGAGCAAAGCTCATTGATGCATACAACCTCTTTAACGTAGGTATAAGGGGTAAGTAATGCATCGCCTTAATTGGAACCTTCTTCTTTTTTTATGGCTTTCTTGTAACGAGGTTGGTTATTAAATTTGCAATTTTCTAAGGCTACATCATCCTTATAGAATAACATGCAACCTTTCTCACAAGGTCAATCCTCTCTGATGAAAGTCCTAACTTAGAAACCAATTTCTTTGCTGTGTAGAAATCTTTGGGTAGGTCAATTTTATTCGGATTAAGTTCATTCATAAGGCCAATGATAGAGTCCATGCCTGCTTGAGAAATACTTGAATCTGATTTAATACTTAATAATCTAACTGCGACAGACAACTTAGAATGCATTGAGCCTTTATACAATGGACGACTTGCTTCCTCTAACTGTTCATAGAAGCGCCTAGCATCATCATTTGGTTCAGACTGAGCCCCCGGATGCATCACAAAAGCATCCCTAACCATTTCACTGAATCAAGAATTTTCAGCATTATTCTTTGCTAATGGACTACCCTCACTATCAAAAATTTTTGACAATCGACGTTACCAACACTAGCAACATCCTCTCCATGAATAGTCTACACGTAATAATTTTTCATAAACCCTTTTTTATAAAGATGAACTTTAACAACATCTGGTTGTAATAACTTTCCGCATTTGCATTTCATATAAGGGCACCCAATCACCCCTTCACTGAGAAATTCATGAAGTATTTTTGTTTTAGCCATAAATTCGGCAACCCCTTCTATAAATTCCTCCCTCAACCCACTACGATTAGGATAAGTTCGATTATACATCCATCTACGATGTGCAAGCTCCATCTACACAAAATAAATCCAAGATATGTAAAACAAAACATATTAATTAGTATTATGATTGTTTAACACAAGCCATCTATACAAATACATTATAATTACAAATACATTCTAATTGCAAACCACATTTTCTAAGAGATTCCATTTCGTAACTAGCTACTTACAATACTTTCCATGGAACTTATCTGGAAAACACAATCAGAGAAAGATGAAAAATTTATAGAAAAAAATAAAAATGTAACTAGGTACTTAAATATTCAGCACAATCTTAGTGCTGCTTAAACAATAAAATTGTACTTTTACCAATCAAAAAAAGAAAACATCTACCCACAACTCATATGTTAACCTATAAGTTTGCGCATATGATCTCACAGATGCAGCTGGGCAAATACACTACTTCTTTTTTCTGATAATAATATTTTCGGTGAGAAATTAATATTTTTCTAGTAGTGAGTACTGTATGTTATGGTTATTAGGTCACTATATACTCCGATCTCGTTGCATTTACTCTCTATCCTCAGTACCCCATATCATCTCACAACACTCATTTTAAATGAAATAAGACCTATAAACTTTCCTGATAAATTGAAATTTGACCAACATCTTTAAATTTTACTTGCAACTTAAAGGATCTAAAAAGGAAATAACAATTAATTTAATCAACCAATATAACTAAATTCTGTATGTTCAGGACTCAATATCTAAAGCATGAAGTACATTATGTGGGGGATTTTAACATTAGCAGTTTTCAGGAATACGAATGAGTATTTGAGAAAAACTCTAATATATAATTGAACTTCAAAAATTAATAAAGTGAGACTTGCCAAATATCATATTATGAGCAGGACATTAGCAGTTTTCAGGAATACGAATGAGTATTTAAGAAAAACTCTGATATATAATTGAACTTCAAAAATTAATAAAGTGAGACTTGCCAAATATCATATTATGAGCAGGATTTAGGAGATAACAATTTAGAGAATAGTTTACACCAATTTAGACGATAATTTATTCAATCAACTGAAACTTTTCTCTTCTTACATACTGAATATTATAAAAAGCTTCTCTTATTTGGAAGATAGAAAATCAAAGCAAATAGAAGATACTGAAATATAAGTGAAACAGAAATACAGTACGGAGAAATACACAACAACTTAACAACTCAAAAATACGGAACAAAACAAGAAAAACCACAAATAAATGAAGCATGAGGGATTTGATCAAACATACCTCGAATTTCAGCAAAGAAATTGGGTTCTGCGACCTCAAAAGAGAAACCTCCAAATTTGCAACTGATGGAAAAATGGATTTGAGAAACCCCCGAATTCAACTGACGGATTTGAGATATAAAAAGGGAAATAAAAACTTAGTGAGTGATTAGTGATTTACCTGGGACGAGAGATTGAAGAACGGTCGAGCAGAGAGAGAGGCGGTCGAGCAGAGAGAGAGATAAATGAAATTGGGGAAATAGGGGTTTGTTGTGAAATATTAAATTAATATTACTGACCATCTTAGTCGCAAACTCACTTAATATTCTTTTTATCATTTTGTATTTTAGTTTTGCGACCGACACAGTCGCTTAGTGGGTAACCTGATATTTTAACTTTTCAATGTCCGACTGAATCGGTCGCAAAAGTGAAGGCGGGAAATTGGCGCGCTGTTTTTCCACTGCCTTTATCGGAATAATAGTCGATTTTTCTTTTTAAAAATAAGTAATAAAAATTCAATTTTTTCCGACCACTGCTGTCGCAAAAGCAGTCCCATTAGCGACTACTTCATTTTCGGTCAGAAAATTCGGTCACAAATTGATGTTTTTCTAGTAATGAAAATGACTGAAGTTAGAACCGCAAGTGTGTATTTAGTTTGGCAGTATCATTATTCAAGTGAGATTAGTATTTAAATAATACTAATTAGCTAGCTTAGACCAATTTTTAAGCATTTATTTGCAATTATATTTTAATTCGAGAAGAAATATTTGTCAAATAGTAAGAAACCGATAAGGTGAAAAATCATCCATGCATGACATATTCCAAAAAAAAAAAAAAAGAAAATGATATTCTTTGTAAATCTCAAAAATTTAAGAATCACTTTGTACCATAAATAAAGTCTACAATTAAAATCCTCTTTAGATCAACTAAATTTAATACTATCTAGAGAAGTTAAAAGATATCATAAATTATATTGTTGGAATAATTGATAATTTTGTAATTTGTTATTGGTTTTTGCTCAATATTCCAAATAATTGTAATTGCTAATTTAAATCTTTGAAAACTAATATAACATAGTTACATAGAATACAATTGTTAGTGGAATAGTCTCCTGTATATTTTTCGATATTTTAATATAGAAGATTTTCACAAATATCAGAACATATACAAGTTTTAAAAAAGTCGACCACTACCATATTATCCAAAGCTAAACGTACTTCATCCTTCTTTAATATAAGGTAAAACATTAATGATTTTAAAGTAGAATATTTAATACAATTCAAATAAGGAAAAAATTTATAATAACAAACTCCTAAATGTTAGGGAATTAATTAAATGTCTATTTTTAAATATTAAAAAAATAATTAATTACTATTTTATCCAGTGTATGCTTTACTTTAAAAGGGTAAAAAAAGCGAACGACATTTCGCTAAGAGCCTTTGTGCTTTTAATATAGTACTAGTTTTTAGAGTACGCGCGTTGCGCGTGCATCCTATGTCAATGAGAATTTTTCCTAAAAAAATATTGTATAAAAATTATATTAAAAATGTGTTTATGTTATAAAAAAGTATAAATTCCTGAAATTGATGAAAGTCTATATTATATAGCTAACTCAATAAATAAAAGAAATTATAGCCCATAAAAGTTCTCAGTCATCATCCAATATATTCAATTTCACAAGCTATTATGCTCCCTTTTTAGATTCAGCAAAAACAAATAACTTAGAGATTTTAGAATTTCTTTGAAAACATTTTCAGAAAACTATTCTCAAGTTTATTCGAGAGGACACAAACATGGTTAGCTATATTTTATTCTTATTTTTTTTTATAGATTTCAAAAACATAAATTGAAAAAATCTTTTTATCTTTTAGAGATTTGGGAAAGAAGAGGTTGGTCCTATGACTCATGAAAACAATTGATAAATGACAATATAAAGTACAAAAATAACTAATGTTAAGCTAAAATTTTGTAATAAAAAAATATATGATTAATAAAAACTAATGTTTAGAATACTTTTACCAAATTTGAGTCTTAATACTGAAATTAATAGAATTAGATTCTTTTTCTAATATGGTATTTTAAAGATTTAATTATTTATTATTACTATTAAAGGAAATAATTTTTTCTTATGATTCAATTTTTTTTAATATTTAACTGTAATAGTTATTTTATCAACTAAGAGTCTATTTAAAGAATAAAAAATCGATGCCTGTGTCTTAGGGTTCTTGAATTATAAATAGGAAAACAAACATATAAATGTGAATATTCTATTTCATATTTAGCTGTGTTAAATAGTCAGAATTTTATTGTTAATTTGATTCCTTTGGATTATGTTCATTATTCTTATTATTATGCCAGTGTTTCTTTATTTTTGAACTACTATATGATATATATTGCTATCATATTTATATTTGCTTCCTTATTTGATCATACAAGCATTAATTATTACTTAATGACTATTCCATTATTCAATATGATTTATATATGTAAGGTAAATTGCATAATGTTAGTGCTCTTTTTTATGTATTTATTCGAATTGAAGTGGTACATTTTGGATCGATTTTAGAGTTTTAAACATTATGACTTCTTACATAGTTTAAATAAAGAAGAGTTTATTAAACAAAACTTAGTTGATTTTAAAGCCCTAAAAATTTAAAAAAAATGACAATTTTGTCTTGTGTGAAATCTATTTTTATAGGTCAAAATAGGCAAATGACATTTCGCTAAGGACATTCGTGCTTTTAATATATTACAGATAGATAATAGTTTTACTTGAAAATTTATGTTGAATTGTATATTGTTATAGATATCTTATTGTCCTTCTCAATATTGTTAACAAATTGATGAACTATTTTAAATTTTAATGTTTTGGGATTCAAAAGTTTAGAAGTAAAATATTATCGATGCTACAAAGGCCAGCTGCCTATAAAGTAAAAAGATATGACGAATGAAAATTCTTTGGTTGGCACCGGAGAGAAACATATAACTAAGAACCTCTAAAAATAGCATTTTTCCCTAGATAATGTGGAGTTGTATATATTAGTTACCCGTAATATCATGAAAAGAGAAAAGATCGGTAATATGTAGGTATTATAGTTATGTTATACAATTTAAATAAAGAAAGAACTTATTGAGAAAAGATCGGGTAATATGTAGGTATTATAGTTATGTCATACAATTTAAATAAAGAAAGAATTTATATAAAGCAAAAAATCTTCATAGATTTTAAAGTCCTAATACGAAAAGATTTAATAATTAAAATTTTAATTGATTTTAAAGTCTTAAATATTAGATGATTAACTAAATGACCGTTTTTATCTATTATAAGCTTTATTTTTAAAGGGTAAGAAAGACGAACGACATTTCGCTAAGAGCCTTCGTGCTTTTAATATAATATAGATATATAGATAGATAGAGTACGCGCTTTGCGCGTGTACCCTATCTTAATGAGTAAAAACTTATTTAAAATTTATCTTTGAGTTATCAAATAAAAGTATAAGTTCCTGAAAATGATGAATGATGATTGTATATAATTAACTCTATAATGAAACAATTGTCCAACATAAATACTTAATTATCAGTCAATAATTCAACTTAAAAATTATTTCAATGACTGAAATTAGAATTCTGTATTTGGTTTTGCAGTATCAGTATTCAAGTGATATGAGTAATTCAATAGTATTAGCTAATGCCAAATTTTAAATATTTAACTGTAGTTATATTCTTTTCAATAGGATTTTTTTTTCAAATAATAAAAAATCAATTAGGTAGAAAAAGTCATCCATGAACGACATGTTCCCAGAAAGAAAAAACAAATAAAAATACTTTGTATATCTCAATCATTATATACAATAAATAAATTCTAAATCAAATGCAAAGCCATAATTGTCGTCAAGAAACCTACTTATATTCATCTAAATTTAATGTTAAAAATGTTAAGATATCTCATAAATTATCTTTTTGGAATAACTGATAATTGTTTCATATAAATCTGAGCGTACAAAGTTTATAAAAAGATTTTAACACCTATGTTATTATTCAAAACCTCATACTTCCTCTTTCTTTGATCTTTTTCATTATTCCCTTTATTTATTTTTTTATCATTTATATATAGTTAAATGCAAGATTTTGATAAGGTAAAATTTTAATAATTTTAAAGTTCTAAATATGAGGACTTTCAATATAGTTCATATAAAAAAGATTTAATATGTAAAATTTAGTTGATTTTAATTAAAATAATAATTAAATTACTATTTTTCTAAGCGCAAACTATATTTTTAAAAGGTAAAAAGGCTAAAAACATTTCGCTATGGGACTTTATGCTTTTAATATAGTTTGCACTTAGAAATAATATTCAAAGTTGTATTTATATTTTAAATTAAAAATTAACAGACAATTATATGCTCCTTAAAATGATAAATACTAATCATAGATAGGGATTTGTACCTATTTTAGAAGATACAAAGAGGATCAACTAACTCGCAAAAGACATATTTTTCTCGCAAAGAAAATGCAAATTTTTCAATTTCTTTTATCAATAAAAAATAATATAAAAATTATTTTCAACATATTAGAAATGAAGAAATCACTATTTCTTCGTCTTGGAGAAAGCTTTCTTTTCTCTGCCCAATTATATATTAATGTATTTATTTGGATGCATCCAAATGTTGTCCTTTCACGGAGGAAGAATCAATAATTAAAATTGAATTACTTGCAGTTGACGGGTTCTAAAAGGACTATGTTAATAATATCATAGAAGGAGTACAAATATGAAATTTATATTAAAATTAGAATTACAATTTACTCTTTCAACCAAATCTCATGAATATAGTTTTTAGTTTTGTTATGTCTGTATAATCAGTTCTTATTTAAACTTGGATTAAAAGTAAGTATTATTTAATTAAAATAATATTTTAATTTTTATATTATTAAATAAAATTATGAAAAATAATTTACAAAAAAAGCTTTACATTTTTGTTTTCTAAAAAAATTTTGTATGAATTTTTTATTTTACTTTATTGATATGTATTAGTATGTCGGACCAATTTCCTGTTAGGGAATGCAAATGATCCGAATAACCTGTATAAAATTTGTAAAAATGTCAGTTTAAACTAATAATTATACATGAGATATCGTAAAAAAAAAATCATAACTGACATCCTTTTAATTTTCAATTGTCTATCAAAAATTCACTTTATTAATTTGCTTATACTTTATTTAAACATAAAAAATATTTCAAACTTACCTGCATATCTATAGTATATGTTTTTGTAATATAAAATTATAATATAAACATAATACATCAAATAAATTAATATGGCGTAGTCACCAAAAGTACATTATAACTCTATATTTTTAAGAAGTGGCATATAAGATAAAAGAACTATATCAAAAACGGGAACAAACAAATAACTGGAAAAAGTAATTTCTTTCTGCTACCAGAAAAAGAAAGAAGACGAGCATTCATAGATTGTGATTTAAAGTTCACAAATACGACGTCTTCATGAGTTCATGTTCATGCTATATAATTTTTGAAAGATCATGACGCAAATTTAATGATATAACTAACTATGATTATTTATGGCAAAAAAATAACATAATATGCATATATCTTGTATTTAAATAGCTATATGGCAGAAATCTTTTCATGCTAAAATAAGGGGGGGGGGGTGAGGACTCCTAAATCTTACAAAACGTTGTAAGGGGGGGGAGTGAGGACTCCTAAATCTTACAAAACGTTGTAAGTGGGCGAATGTTGACAAAAAGGAATGCGTAAATAGGTTAAACTACGAGGAAAAAAAGGACTTCAAAACCTAAAAATGATGGAAAGAAATCCTAAATATTAGGGAAGTACAATTGATTATCTATTGCTAAATATAGGAAAAATAATTCAACTTTTATTCTCAAATATTAGGAAATATTAAATGATTATTTCATCTAATGTGAAATCAAATTTTAAAGGGTAAAAAAGGCGAACGACATTTCGCTAAGGGTCTTTGTGCTTTTAATATAACAAGCAACTTGAGTTGGCATATCAATATGTATTATTAATTATACAACAAACGAAAAATAATACTAATATTTAAGTAATAAGACTTAGATCGAATGTCTAACCGATTTTCTGTGATGAATTGCAATTGTTCAATAACCTATATTAAAATTATAAGTTACGTGAGATTTGAAATTAGCCAAGTCCAAAATATGAAACAAAACATTATATAATAAAAATTTCTTGATGCAACACTAAAGATAATTTTTTGATGCAACACTAAAAACTGGTGCATGCAAACGTGCTTGCAAAATATGAAGTAGCAAAATATATTGATATTAGTAAAAGAAAAAAAACCTGAGATCGATGTTGGAATAAGGCGAAGTTAGACGATTAAATTGTGACACTGTAACTTCTTTTATAGAAGTATATGGTACACAATTTGATACATGAAAGAAATTATTTAAAGTAAATTTATGTGTAGGTCAAAAAGATAAGAAAAATTTATCAAATAATAAAGACTTCTAACAAAATATAAGTCGGACCAAGTCCAAACTTTCCTTGTGTAACCAGCGTGAAGAAACTTTTACCAAATATTAAGGCACATTTAATACTCCAACTTTCTTTGTGTACAAAAGTCCCAACTTTTACCAAGTCCCAAATATAAAGGGAATCTAACTAAGTACCAAATCCGAACTTTTCCTGTGTAACACTCATGAAGAAAACTTTTACCAAATAATTAAGGCAAACATAATAACTCATTTAATACTCCAAGGAGTAAAAGGAATCTAACGAATTTAATGAGATAGTGTCATTTAATGAGAGTGAAAATTAGAAATTCTTTTTTTATTAAGTTTCCTTGCGTAAGAAACGTGAAGAAAATTTAACCAAATAATTAAGGCAAAGTTTAATAGCAAATAATTCAAGATTATTTACAAAAATTTACCAAAAAATGTTACAATACTTAAATTACTATATTGTCTAATGGGAACTTTATGTTTTAAAGGGTAAAAAAGGCGAACGATATTTCGCTAAAGGCCTTCGTAATTTTAATATAATATAGATAGATAGATAGATATAGACTAGTGGCGGTTTTAATTATCTCCAAATTGTATTTAATCAAATATTTTACACAAAGAGGCGATTCGTAATATTTTGCAGGTTCAAATTCGATTCTCACCATATCTTATCTCTTTACCCTTTGACTACGTCAGCCTCTCCAAAAAGAAAAAGAAAATATAAATCACTGCCACGACCCAAAATCCCCCCGAATGAGTCGTGATGGCCCCTAGTCTCTAAACTAGGTAAGCTTAACATTTACAGAAATAACATTAATATTTACTAATTTCAAACTAAATAACTCTCAATAAATCACAATTCCCAAAACCGGTGGTACAAGTCATAAGTCTTTCTAAGAGTAGTTATACAAAATAAATACAACTCTGTTCCAGAACGAGAAGGAATCAATGGAACGTAAATACAAACGAAGGTGACTCCGAGGCCTGCGAACGCAACAACAGGTTACCGTGAGTCTCCACCGCGGCGACTCGCACAACTACTATCGACCAATACCTGGATCTGTACACAAAAATATACAGAAGTGTAGTATGAGCACATCACGGCGGTGCCCAGTAAGTATCAAGACTAACCTCGGTGGGGTAGTGATGAGGAACAGTCAATACACCTACTGGTCAAATGAAATGAACAAGATATGATAATAAAATATCGTGATAAAGATAACGAGGTAAGATCAACAGCGGGAAGAATTCAAATTACAAACAGTAAGAACAATAAAGGAGAACGCGGGTAGTAAAGAACGATAACCAAGTAAATCAGATAACCAAGTAAATCAATACTGACATAACAGGAACAAAGACAAGTAAGAATGTATTCAATTAAAGAAGGAAATGACCACTCAATCAATCACATCATGTCTAATACACAATCCCAACCATCTCAATCCTCGGTTTCTCATATCATAATCTTAACTTCCGAACCTTCCGCACACATGGCACCTTGTGCCCCCATCTTTTCCATTTCACTTTTAACAACATAATCCACATGCTATACAATACATAATGTCCACACAATGCACTCAATATGTCCCAAAAGTCTCATTTACCTAATATAAGTAAAATTACAATTTCTAAACTAATTGGGAAAGCCAGCGAGAAAAGATGAAATTATTTCTTTTGAAATCATTTGAGTAAAAAAAGTACGCCTTTTAATTTAAAAATACAACATGGAATGGATTATTACCTTTAACATGAGACTTAATTACTTAAAACTTAGTAGAAATTCCTTTTTAAGTAAAATACAACCTCAGACGGTTTAAGGGGGTATAATTGAGAAACTAATTGAATTACGACTGTAATAATTATTGATGTTTGAAGTATTGGAGTATATATATATATATATATACATATACATACATAAATACGATGAGGTATTGAAAACATTGTAGGTTCTAACATAAAGGATCACAACAATAAAGGAATTTAAACAGTTTAAACACTTGAATTGATAATAACAAATAAACACAACAACAGAAAGTGCACGACATCACCCTTCGTACTTTTACTCTCGTTCTCACCCGATTAAAATCAAATAATATTGTTGCGGCGTGCAACCCGATCCAAATCATATAATATTGTTGCGGCGTGCAACCCGATCCAAATCATATAATATTATTGCGGCGTGCAACCCGATCAAAATCATATAATATTATTGCGGCGTGCAACCCGATCAAAATCATATAATATTATTGCGGCGTGCAACCCGATCAAAATCATATAATATGTCCCGGCAAGGGAATCAACTATAACCAAACTTGAACCGACAATTAACTTCACAATGAAACCTCAACTAAACAATAAGACATAATAAGCACGTAACCTATTTGCACGAAGTCATAGAGGAAGACACAATCAAGAGTATCAAAACAATAAGGAAGACAATCACTTCAATTAAGGCAATTAAGGGTTAATGCAACACGTAGGAATTAGAGGAAAGCTAACAACATCATATGGAGCATATAGAGACAATTTAAGCAATTATTAAACCCAATCATAACAGAATACTCTCCACATATTGCACATAAGGACCTAAGAACCCTCTACCATATTTTCCACAAATAGGTTCGAGCACACACTCGTCACCTCGCATGTACGAACTACAATTAGCAAAGAAGACCCAATCCTAAGGGGAAGTACCCCACACAAGGTTAGGCAAGATACTTACCTCAAGTACGACAAATCGATACTCTAAAATGCACTTCTCGGGTGAAAAGACCCCCGGACGGCTCAAAACTAACCTAATTAACTTTAAAGCACAAATAAATACATAAGAAACTATTCCTAATCATAAAGTTTCAATCTTTAACAAAATCCAAAAATTGGTCCAAATGTCGACCCCCAGGCCCGTGCCTCGGAACCCGACAAATTTTACAAAAACAGAATACCCATTCCAATATGAGTTCAACCATACAAAATTTATTAAATCCGACACCATTTGACCCCTCAAATCATGATTTTTCATTTTAGGAATTTTCTTCAAAAACCAACATTTTCCTCAACTCAAATCACAAATTAAATGATAAAAATGAAGACAAATTCATGGAATATAATCAATTCTAAGTTAAGAATACTTACTCAATCGTTTTTCTTTAAAAACCCACAAAGAATCGCCCAAAATCGAGCTCTAGAACTCCAAAAATGGTGAAAATGGCAAATCCTCAAAATAAAGTACTATTTATTCTGCCCAGGTCTTAAAGCATCGCGAATGCGGAGGAAATATCGCGTTTGCGAAGAAGAAAAAATGAAGGTGCCCAGGTTACTCTTCGCGAATGCGACAGTGCATCCGCGAACACAAAGAAGGGAAATCTGATGGACCAAAGACTGCTCTTCGTGAACGCGTGGACTTATACGCGAACACGAAGGGTGGGATGACATAACTACGCGAACACGATAGACAGATGCGAATGCGATGAAGGAAGAGACAGAGCTTCGCGAATGCGAAGAAGAATTTCCATGTGGTCAGCAACAAAGCTTCGCGAACACGGAAGGCGGTTCGCGATTGCGAAAGAGGATACCAGAAGCAGAAAACAGTAGTTCAAAAATAAGCGAAAATGACTAGTAGCCCACCCGGAACACACTCGAGGCCCCCGATACCACATCCAAACACACAAACAAGTCATATAACCTAACACAGACTCATTGCAGGTCACAAATCACATCAAACAATACCGAAACAAAGAATCATACCACGAATCGAACTCAAGAACTTTCAAACCTTCCAACTTCCAAAACTCGTGCCGAAACCTATCAATTCAACCCGAAATGACTCTAAATGTTGCAGACAAGTCCAACCTGACATAACGGAACTGTTCCAACTCTCAGAATCGCATTCCGACCCTCATATCACAAAAGTCAACTATGGGTCAAACTTCTCCATTTTCCAAACTTCAACTTTTTCAACTTTTGCCGAAATACCTCAAATTACCCTACGGACCTCCAAATCCGAATCCGGATGCGTGCCTAAGTCCAAAATCACCATACGAAGCTGTTGGGATCATCCACGACCCATTGCGGGGCCATTTACTCAAAAGTCCAATTTCGGTCAAAATTTCACTATTTAAACTTCCAAAACTAGGTTCCTTCTTCCAATTCAACTCCGATTCATCCGGAAATTGAATCCAACCATGCACACAAATCGATATACATGATGTGAAGCTGCTCGAGGCCTCAAAATGCCGAATTGGGTGCAATTGCTCAAAACGACCAGTCGGGTCGTTACATCCTCCTTCACTTAAACATGCGTTCGTCCTCAAACGTGCCCGGAGTCATTCCAAAACCATCGAACCACTGCATGAGCTCACCATACATACCCCCGGGGGTGATTCCCCATCACCCAACGTAAACAAAACTGACAATGCAACTTAACTGAAGATCTCATCTCCTCCTTAGCCCATAACCTTAGAACAGAACCCAAACCTCAACATCTGAAATTTATCATCGGATCCAAATTCCACGTCATCACATTGCATGAGCCTTAACAAGCTGAATCAAGCCAAATTCCAATCTAGAATACAATAACACGCTGCTCCACACAACTCAAATGGCCGAAGCAATAACATCTTACCACCATAGCTGCTCTAATAACATCCTGGATGCCGGTAACACACCTCACATTGAATATAACCTTATTTCGGACCTCCACATCACTGTTCATGATAAAGAAACATGCGAGAACTCATAGCCGCCTATAAAGACAACAATTCAAGAAGCTCTCTCGCCCGCCAAGGGCCATCACCCAAGTCTTAGCAGAAACACCCTCATACTTCCAAACACTCCTCACTCCTGATACCATAGTACGAATCTCAGGTCTAAGAACCCCATCTCAATCAATACAAACAGCACAGCTGACAACTCATCATGGAACCACATGAATTCTCACATTACACAATTAGTACACCAAACCAACAATAACTCAATTATGCAGCACAAGTAAAGAAAAATATGGTATAAGAATTATCTAACGAGCACAACATGTGTAACAACAAAAGTGTAGTTCTTCATCAAATCGTCCCACAGAGTGAATACACAACACCAAATGAACATAAGAAAAGGTTATCCCGTATAACATCCGCTGCGGCGTGCAGCCCGCTCCCAAATACCCATCAAGTCAAAATGCTCGAGCTCACTGAACATATGAATACTGATATCAAGTACAACAGAGTGCACAGATAAAACTGTGGGAGTGCTAAAACTTGAAAGAAGCAAGCACGACTAAGGTGCAATAAGCAAATCAACATCACGAGGGCTATCTTGCCCGCATTGCCATAAGGCCTGAACAGAATTACTACTTGCGGGGGGAAATAATCATACAACCTCACCGCCTAACACAACATACAAAAGTAGCACATATCATATGCTAGGGCACACATAATATCCATCCTACCTGATTACATAACCAAAATGACAATCTTATAGAGGCATACAAATTTGCTCTAACACGACATACATATTCTTACTGATCCCCCAAATAGCCCACAACCAAATCCTGATTACCTCCAAATAGGTAAATATCCTTTCCAAAAATCCACAACGACCTATCAATCATGCATGCTTTTAACTATCTCATCCTCAATGTTTCTCCACAATCTGCAAACAAGAAATAATTCACATATGAGGGCATCTAGTCCCCAAACCTTAGGAATACCAAAATTTCCATACTCTAACTCCACTACGCAATCAAATGGCTGATATATCACTTACACCCTATCATTCTGCTGAAGCACTCATATAGAGTTTCTGATTGTGTAACAATATATGAACCTCGAAAGCCTCAAAACCCAGTAATCATCCTGCTACCAGCCATACACCGCAAACCAAAACTCAAGGTCCTTTCTAAAAATGCACACTCTTCATATATGATAGCCAATAATGCCAACACTTTATTAATTTCAGATACTGATTCAGGAGAAAACTGCAATGTATCACATATTCCTTATGCCCATAGTAGACACCCAACTCAAGCCGTAGTCAAACCATCGAGAACCCTCTGAGATCCGCCCGCACGCAACTAAATCATCAAGACTACACCTCCCCAACTCAACCGAGTCACACAAACCGTCTAATCCAAGAGTGCTGCCTCAAATGCCAGTAGAGAATTCCCATTCAAAAGGACCATTCACTTCCATGGCTATGCTAACCCAACACTACTAAACTGACTCATTCCTTCGGATAGTCGATATGCAATAACTCCCATCAAAGCCCCACATACAGATGACTCTAGCATGAACTATGTATCAAGAAACTCATAGACCACTGCATTACCTCTGAAGCATCCCGTTCTGATGCAACCACGATGCCCCCGCTGAATAGACCTCCTGTGAATCTGAAGTTGTTCCTTCGACTCCCCTCGATACTGAAATGTAAATCCATTATTGACGTAGAAATACTGTAAGCCCCAACATCATCCCGTGTGATATCTCAGACCCTGGTCATATCCCAAGTTCGGGAATCTACCAATACCATATATACACATACCTCAAGCTAAGATTGATACAAATCTGACTCTGCAATCTGAATGCCGCTATTGGACTCCTCCACTTGGCGCAAAGCCATAGAAAACAAAGTTTGATGATCCGCAAAACTAAACTTCAAAGGTCGTACAACACAAATCACAAGGTACTCCAATACCATCAATTATTCCCAAGCAACACCCACCTCGTGACCTTGCCACAATCGCGATGACTAGTCAACCAATTAAACTTTTCCCAAGCTCGCACTCATCAACCAGATGGCGGAAACTGCTGCGCCTCCAAATGGAAAATTGAATAGCCTTTCAATACCTTTGTATCTTCAGTGTAGACATCACGTTGAGACAATGCCTGAGCATCCCTGACTCTTTCGTGGACCGTCTGTAGCATCACAAAGCACTAGCGCATAGCGAATGCTGAGAGCGTAATATTATACATGAGTGGATGTAGAGGGACATAAGTCAGGTACTTCGAGTTGAATCAATATCGCACGATAAGAAATGAAAGGAGTGGAATTTCATAGCAGTTCTATAGCCTCTCGAAGATAAGTACAGACGTCTCCGTACCGATTCGCAACTTGTCACGACCCAAAATCCCTCCGAAGGAGTCGTGATGGCACCTAGTCTCTAAAATAGGTAAGCCTAACATTTACAGAAATAACATTAATATTTACTAACTTCAAACTAAATAACTCCCAATAAATCACAATTCCCAAAACCGGTGGTACAAGTCATAAGCCTTTCTAAGAGTAGTTATACAAAATAAATACAACACTGTTCCAGAACGAGAAGGAATCAATGGAACGTAAATACAAACAAAGGTGACTCTGAGGCCTGCAAACGCAACAACAGGTTACCGTGAGTCTTCACCGCGGCGACCCGTACAGCTACTATCGATCAATACCTAAATCTGTACACAAACAAATGTACAGAAGTGTAGTATGAGCACACCATGGCGGTGCCCAATAAATATCATGACTAACCTCGATGGGGTAGTGACGAGGAACAGTCAAGACACCTACTGGTCAAATGAAATGAATAGGATATGATAATAAAAAATATCTTGATAAAGATAATGAGGTAATATCAACAACGGGAAGAAATCAAATTACAAACAGTAAGAACAATAAAGGACAACACGGGTAGTAACGTACGATAACCAAGTAAATCAGATAATCAAGTAAATAAACACTAACATAACAGGAACAGAGACAAGTAAGAATGTATTCAATTAAATAAGGAAATGACCATTTAATCAATCATATCATGTCTAATACACAATCCTGACCATCTCAATCCTCGGTTTCTCATATCATAATCTTAACTTCCGAACCTTCCGCACACATGGCACCTTGTGCCCCATCTTTTCCATTTCACTTTTAACAATAGAATCCACATGCTATACAATATATAATGTTCGTACAATGCACTCAACATGTTCAAAAAGTCTCATTTACCTAATATAAGTTAAATTCAATTTCTAAACTAATTGGGAAAGCCAGCGAGAAAAGGTAAAATTATTTCTTTTGAAATCATTTGAGTTAAGAAAGTACCCCTTTTAATTAAAAAATACAACATAGAATGGATTATTACCTTTAACATGAGACTTAATTACTTAAAACTTAGTAGAAATTCCTTTTTAAGTAAAATACAACCTCAGACGGTTCAAGGGGGTATAATTGAGAAACTAATTGAATTACGGCATAATAATTATTGAAGTTTGAAGTATTGGAGTGTGTGTATATATATATATATATATATATATATATATATATATATATATATATATATATATATATATATATATATATACATAAATACAGTGAGGTATTGAAAACATTGTAGGTTCTAACACAAAGGATCACAACAATAAAAGAATTTAAACAATATAAATACTTGAATTGATAACAACAAATAAACACGGCAGTAGAAAGTGCATGACATCACCCTTCGTGCTTTTACTCTCGTTCTCACTTGATCCAAATCATATAATATTGTTGCAGCGTGCAATCCAATCCAAATCATATAATATTGTTGCGGCGTCCAACCCGATCGAAATAATATTGTTGCGTCGTACAACCCGATCCCATATAATATTGTTGCAGTGAATAACCCGATCCCATATAATATTGTTGCGGTGTGCAACCCGATCCCATATAATATTGTTGCGACGTGCAACCCGATCCCAATATACAAATCAACACCAATTACAAAAGACTCTCGGCAAGGGAACAATAAGGAAATAACCATATCCCGGCAAGGGAATCAACCACACGAATAAACACATCCCGGCAAGGGAACGAACAGTAAGGATAAAATATGTCCTGGCAAGGGAATCAGCTATAACCAAACTTGTACCGACAATTAACTTCACAATGAAACCTCAACTAAACAACAAGACATCTAAGCGCGTAACGTATTTGCACGAAGTCATAGAGGAACTCACAATCAAGAGTATCAAAACAATAAGGAAGACAATCACTTCAATTAAGGCAATTAAGGGTCAATGCAACACGTAGGAATTAGAGGAAAACTAACAACATCATATGGAGCATATAGAGACAATTTAAACAATTATTAAACCCAATCATAACAGAATACTCTCCACATATTGAACATAAGGACCTAAGAATCCTAGAGCATATTTCCCACAAATAAGTCCAAGCACACACTCGTCACCTCGTATGCACGGACTACAATTAGCAAAGAAGATCCAATCCTAAAGGGAAGTCCCCCGCACAAGGTTAGGCAAGATACTTATCTCAAGGACGACAAACCGATACTCTAAAATGCACTTCTCTGGTGAAAAGACCTCTGGACAGCTCAAATCTAACCAAATTAACTTTAAAGCACAAATAAAACACATAAGAAACTATTCCGGATCATAAAGTCTCAATCTTTAACAAAATCCAAAAATTGGTCAAAAAGTCGACCCCCGGGTCCGCGTCTCGGAACCCGACAAATTACAAAAACCGAATACCCATTCCAATATGAGTTCAACCATACAAAATTTATTAAATTGCGATACTATTTGACCCCTCAAATCATGATTTTTCATTTTAGGAATTTTCTTTAAAAACCAACATTTTCCTCAACTCAAATCACAAATTAAATGATAAAAATGAAGACAAATTCATAGAATATAATCAATTCTAAGTTAATAACACTTACCCCATTATTTTGCTCAAAAAACCCACAAACAGTCGCCCAAACCGAGCTCTGGAACTCCAAAAATGGTGAAAATGGCAAACCCTCGGAATAGAGTGCTATTTATTCTGCCCAGGTCTTAAAGCATCGCGAACGCGAAGGAAGTATCGCGTTCGCGAAGAAGAAAAAATGAAGGTGCCCAAGTTACTCATCGTGAATGCGACAGTGCGTCCGCAAACACAAAGAAGGAAAGTTTGATGGCCCAAAGACTGCTCTTCGCAAACGCCTGAACTTGTACGAGAAAGCGAAGGGTGGGATGGCATAACTACGCAAATGCGATGGACAGATGCAAATGCGATAAAGGAAGAGACAAAGCTTCGGGAACGCGACGCTTTAACGTGAACGAAAAGAAGGATTTCCAAATGATCAGAAACAAAGCTTCGCGAACGCGGAAGGCAGTTCGCGATCGCGAAAGAGGATACCAGAAGCAGAAAACAGCAGTTCGAAAACAAGGAAAAATGACCCGTAGCCCACCCAGAACACATCCGAGGCCCTCGGGACCCCGTCCAAATACACAAATAATGACTCCTAACACGAAATCGCTCGAGGTCACAAATCACATCAAACAACGCCGAAACAACGAATCATACTACGAATCGAACTCAAGAACTTTCAAACCTTCCAACTTCCAAAACTCGTGCCGAAACCTATCAATTCAACCCGGAATGATGCCAAATATTGCAGACAAGTCCAACACGACATAACGGAACTGTTCCAACTCTCAGAATCGTGTTCTGACCCCAATATCACAAAAGTCAACTATGGGTCAAACTTCTCCATTTTCCAAACTTCAACTTTTCCAACTTTCGCCGAAACACCTCAAATTACCCTACGGACCTCTAAATACGAATCCGGACGCACGCCTAAGTTCAAAATCACCATACAAAGCTGTTGGGATCACCCACGACCCATTCCGGGTCCGTTTACTCAAAAATCCAATTCTGGTCGAATTTTCACTGTTTAAACTTCCAAAACTAGGTTCCTTCTTCCAATTCAACTTCGATTCATTCGGAAATTGAATCCAACCATGCACACAAGTCGATATACATAATGTGAAGCTACTCGAGGCCTCAAACTGCCGAATCGGGCGCAATTGCTCAAAGCGACCAGTCGAGTCGTTACAATCACAAAAACAAAAAACTTTAAGCTCTGTATCAATTTGAGGCCAGTGAATGTAAAATTACGTATCCCATAATTTTGCCTATTCATCTATCCTTGACCACCATACCATGAGCAACTAGTGGTTTTTACACTTTTTGTTTCCCAAAAAGTGTCTTCAAAACATTGTTTAGATATACACTGGAAAGGGTTTTTAATTTTTTTTTTTAAAGAATGAGTTTCAAGTATCATTTTTTCAATTAAGCAATATTTTTTTTTTGCAAAATTGAAATATCTTTTCAAGTAAAATGCATGTCTAAATACAATATTAAATTTACATATCTTTTCCGACTTAACTCCAAAAATTAGTTTTTTAAAATGTGTACATTTTTTATGTCCTACAGAATATTAATTATTTCCTCACTTTTGCTAAGGTGTGTCTCTCTGTTCTAGACTTCTACTTCCTCCGTTTCAATTTAGATGAGATGGTTTGACTCGACATGAATTTGAAAGAAAAAAAAATACTTTTAAAACTTGTGGTCTTAAAAGCTAAAGAAGTAAAAGCTGTGTAGGGTCATGGCATTTGTGTGGTATAAAAGTTTCTCATGAGGGGTAAAATGTATAATTAAATGAAGAGTTTAAAATTAAATTATTTCTAATTGTATAAATATGTCATTCGTTTTTGAACGAATGAATAAGAAAAGTGTGTCACTTAAATTGAAACAGAGAAAGTAGTTGCGTTTGTCCTTTGAGAACCTCAAAGTCTAAACAATGAATTAGAAAAAGAAAAGGGCAAAATACAAAAAGTAGTTCATAGCGGAAATTACTTATATTTACTAACCAAAAGAATATATATTCTTTTGGTTAGTAAATATAATATATATTTATTGGGCATGACTAAAACTATACATTTCTGAAAAGACAAATGAAGAGCCCTAGAGAGTTGAATGATAATTGGCCTCGCATCCATGCAAGTGGTTTTGGCCCCTAGAAATTTATCATTTTCAAATCTTCGCTTATACGCAATGACTTGTGGTTTTATATATTAGTCGTTTTTGATAGATTTAATTTATTTTTTAAAAATTAATATGTAAGAATAAAAAGGTGGTAATATTTATTCAACTTTATCCTTTTTTTGCTCCAAATGAAACTAGTTGTATTAAATTTACATTGGTATAGTACAAGGAGCTAAGTTTAAACTAGGCACGGGACAACACTGTCCTTCAAGCGTAGAAGAACTACGGGGACGACCTCGTGGTGGGTCGTTACAAAACGTGGGGAGGGGGTGTAGCTAGAACTAGCTAGTTCCCTGAGATGGGTTGTACAAAAAGAGGCGTCAGGTTGATGCATGACACATTTAGTAGTAGCTACAATGTGTCTAAAACAAAGTAATCCTAAATGATCTTCTTCAAAAGCGGTTTGTACTGTAGGTGGCAGAGTTGTGTAAGTAAGGAAGTCTTTAGAGCTGTCCATGATGCAACCAAATTTGATATAACAACCACCTTGTTTTGCTCCATGTACGTATGTAGTATGATGGAATCATCCAGCTATGACAGAAGTAACTACAATCCATAAGTATATTATCAAATAAAGGATGATATTTATTTTTTAAGAGAGGGTATTGCCTGAACATCTATGTTAACTTCTAGGGGCTTAAGTCCATGAAGAAAGAAAATTTTAAGTTCATGTAGGAGTTCAAGAAGCTCTGTATGTATGCTTAAAGAAGTGTTACATGAGCCTGCAAAACCAATGATACAAGATCCCTGTGAGTGCCTAATTACTCCATCGAAGCCCCCTTCGTGTGAGATTGATTTAGAAGCCCCATCACAATTTAATTTATAAATGTTTGTTGGGGGATGCTGCCATTTGATGTGCATAGGAATTCGGGTAGGAAGCTGATTATGTGGTAAGGCAACATAATAGTATTCATTTGCCTTTTTAAGAACATATGCCAAGGTTAATAGTGTTTCGTGAGATCGAAAAATGGGAGGCATTTCTATTTAGCCAGATATGCTAGAGGTAGAAAGGTATAATGATAGTCGGGGAGATAAAAAGCATTTTGCGCAGTAGTGTGGATGATGAAGCGCTCTAACTAAAGAATGAGCGAAGATGATTGATAATTAAGGTTAGAGATGTGACGATTCATGAAAAATTCCGTCCAAAGACGTGTAGCATCGGTACAATGGAAAAGATGTGATGAACCGATGGTCATCTAGGATTTTAAATCTTAATTATGTGTTTCAAGACCTCAAATAGCTTCTCTTATTCTTCCTCAATTTGTGTGCACAGTCCCTGCCTTTTTCCAGAAAGCTTTTATGTGAAAAATTAACTAAAATGCAAATTTGTGCCTTAAAAGTCTATTTGAGTTGATTTCAGTGAATATTTTTAGCAAACGGACTTGGATCCGTATTTTAACAATTACAGTGAGTCCGTATCATAATTTGGGACTTGAGCGTATGCCCAAAATCGAATTCAGAAGTCCCTAGCTCGAGTTATCGCATTTTCTCAAAAAATTGAAGTGTAAAGGCTTAAAGACTTTATAAATTTAACCAATATTTGACTTTAGTGATACCAAGTCCGGATTTTGGTTCTGAAACTTGGTATAGCTCTATTAGATATTTATGAACTGTTAGCAAAATTTTGTAGAAAACGGAAGTAATTTGACATGATTCAGACGTCCGGTTGCTTAAATAAAAGTTCTTAGGTTTTATTGAAAATTTTATTCTTTTTGGTATCCGATTTGTAGTTCTAGGTGTTATTTTGATGTTTTGATCAAGCGAGCGAGTTCGTATAATATTTTTGGACTTGTGTGTATATTTAGTTTGGAGCCCCGAGGGCTTGGGTGAGTTTCGGATAGTCTACAGACCTTTTGAACTTAGGAAAAATTCCTGATTTTTATTTCTGCTGGTGTCTGGTAAAAGCTTCTTCACAATCGCGAATATACTTCCGCGATCGCTAAATGTAAGTTGGGACTGGGGGAGAAATGTTCAATGCGAACTCGAGGAATAGGACGCGAACGCGAAGCAGTGGGGGGGATTGCCCTTCGTGAACGCGTTCACACCATGGCGAACACGTAGCTTTGTGAGGTGGGGGCTGGGGAGTTGAGGTAACTATACGCGAACGCGAGCCCAGTCTCGTGAAAGCAGAGGTGAGGCAGGCTAGACCTTCGCGAATGCATGGAGATACTCGCAATCGCATAAGCCAGTTAGGCCATGCTCTTCGCGAACGTGTCAGGTTTCACGCGATCGCGATGAACACCTCACACTAGTGATTTAAAACATTCCAAAATTGGGATCTCTCTCATTTTTCATAAACCTTCCTTTAGTGTTCGGCCTAGAGGCAATTTTGAAGAGAAAGCCCAATACCAATTTATAGGTTTGTACACTTTAACTCTTTTCCTTCCATTTCTAACATCACACATTAATTTCTAGCCTTAATCTTTGTTCTTCCATGGTAGAAAGTAGGGATTTTGGGAGAATTGGGGGATTTTGCAAATTCGGGATTGAGATCTCAATTTGGGGTCATAATTTGAAACTAATTACATAATCGGGCTCGGGGGTGAATGTGTAAATGTGTTTTGGTCCGAACCTCGGGTTTTGACCAAGTAGTCCTGGGGTTTTTTTTTTGACTCTTTGGGAAAATGGTGAAAATCCTAAATTTATGTATTGTAACTGATTCCTTTAGCAATACTTGATATTTTCGAGTTAACTGTGGTTATATACGAGTGGTTTGGAGGCATATTATAGAGGAAAGGCCCCGATAGAGCTCTGAGTTACCGGCAGAGTGAGGTAAGTGTTGGGTTTAACCTTGATTTGAGGGAATTAGGGACCCTCGGACTATGTTCTATGTGAAATTCTTGTGTTGCAGAGTATATGCGAGGTGAGAGTGCTTATGTGCCCCCGAATTGCTTGTTTCCCTGATTTTTCCGTATTTCCTTAATTACTTCTTTCCATGCTTTAACTGTTATGTGCTTTAAATGCTTTCCATGCCTTTATTTTCTGCTTGTTAATCATTATTCTCGTGTTAAAAATATTAGATCTTTCCCTGTTTCCATGACTCACTGCTAATTGCCTTAATTAACTTACTTGCACCATTTAGTTGTCATTTACTAGACTTGTCTTACCATTTAATATTATATATGGTGAATTATCGATTTGGTACGAGGTTTCCTTTTTGATTCAGCTTTATATTCATCAATCATAGTGGTTCTTGTGATCTGAGCTATTGATTTGATTGTACTAACTAATTATTTAATATTTATATGGTGGGATCAGGTTGCATGCTGCAACATGTGAAATAAGGGTAGATTGATATGGTGAAATAATGGTAAATATGTACTGATAAGGTGGGGTCGAGTTGCGCGCCGCGACAAGTAATATAAGGATGAATTATGATATTGATTCTGATTATATAGTGGGATCGGGTTGCACACCGCAACATATATATATTTACTTACTATTGTTGATATTATTACGGTGAAATAAGGAAGGATTGTGTTGTACGATGAGATCGCATTGCGCGTCGCAATAGTCTATGTGTTCCTATTTCCTTACTATATTGTGTTGGTTTTCAGTATTTTTCAAACGAGACTCTAAGGATTGGTAATTCTGACCACCACTAGTTTCTTTTGGGAATTGAGTTGGTTTATTTAGTTAATTGTCTTATTTCGTTTAGTGTTTTCCTTTCCTGACTTTATTTTTATACTGCGTACAAGTTATAATGTAAGTGACCCGCCTTAGCCTCGTTACTACTTTGTCAAGGTTAGGCTCGATACTTACAGAGTATATGGGATCGATTGTACTCTTACTACACTCTGCACTTCTTGTGTAGATTTTGGAGTTGGTCCAGTGGCGGTCATTAGCATGCTCGGGTTGGCTATCAGTATGGAGACTTGAGGTACAACTGCTCAGCGTCCGTAGCCCTTACAGTTCCCTTTTTTTATTTTAGCTGCTTTCTCTCAGACAACTCTATATTTTATTCAGACCTTTATTTGTAGAATTCTATTAGCTCGTGCACTTGTGACACCAGATTCGAGCTGTATTAGAATTTTTAATTGTTATGTTCTGAATTATACTTTAGAGTGTTGCAGTTATTTCAGCTTCTTTCTTATCATTTAATCTAAACTGTTAAAAATGGATAAATTATTCTAACGCTGGCTTGCCTAGAAACTCAAATATTGGACGCCATTACGGTCCCGGGGGTGGGATTTTCGGGTCGTGACAAATTGGTACCAGAGAACTAGGTTACTTAGGTCTCACGAGTCAAGAGCAAGCTTAGTAGAGTTTGGAGGATCGGTACAGAGACGTATGTACTTATCTTCCAGGGGCTATCGATTTTAGGAACAATTTCACTTCTATTCTTCTCTGTCGTGCGATTTTATTCTATCAATGATGATTGAACTCTTCTATTCTTGTTCTTTCACAGATGGCGAGAACACGTATTGCATCCTCAGCTTGACAGCAGCCAGAGCCCCCAGTGGCAGTGTAAGGCCCCGGAAAGTTTCACTGAGGAATTATGCTTTGGTGGTGCCGAGTTAGACTAAAGTATTCAGAAGTACGGTGGCACAGAAATTTTGGGTTGAAGAATGCACTGAGGAGTAGATGAAAATTTTTGGCAGAAGAAGGCAATTCTGCGCTATGTTTTGCGACCACAGAAACGTTCCGCGGGCCGTATAATCATCGCAGAGTCGAGCAATGAAATTGTTGAACTTTGAGGGTTGTTTTGCGGTCCATTGTGCGATCACATACTTGTTTTGCGGTCCGTACTTCTATCGTAGAGCTAGGATGAGAAAATTCCGTTGGGCGATTCTATGGCCCATTCTGCGGCCGCATAAGTGATCTGCGGACCGCAGACCTATCACAGATCGATCCAGTGCAGCCTAGTTCCTGGGCCACAAACCTATTGTGCGATCCATTCTGCGACCGCAAATCTGAGTCGGAGGGTCCATTTTCTATTTTTATAACTCGACCCTATTTTGATAAATAGTCATTGAGGCTTATTTTTGGACGTTTATTTGATAATTTTAAAGAGAGGTAAGAGAAATTTAGAGAGAGAAAGAGGAAACTAGTATTCCAATCATCCAATCTTGCTAAAATCTTCAAGAATCAAGGAAGCTAGCCACTAGATTATCATCTATCCGGGTAAGTCCTATTTCTAAGCTTTCATGCAAGAGGTTAAGGGTCCAAATATATTGTGGGGGTTAGAAATAGGCCATGCATGTAGCACTAGGTTGTAGTATGTGGTATTAATGAACTATTGTGGGTAGTTTCTTGTTAAAATCTGTTGAGGGAGGAAGGGATTACAATTTTAGGGCCTTGTAGTCGATTTTTCATGATAGGTGTTTGAAAGAATTCCTAAGAGAGATACACCATGGGAATCCTTCTAATTATTACCGATTTTCGCTATCTTCCTATAGATTGTTATTGCTAGAAGTGCTGAGGCACTGTAGTTACTTAAGGAAAGCTCAAACAATGTATGTTGGCTAAACTTTCTCTCTCAGGATTGAATTTCATAACGTTTCCGTAAGTTTAAGTATGGTTGGCTCAAAATCCCTAATTTCTATATTCTGGGTTATCCCCTATAAACTTGATTATTCCAAATGAGCCTTATATCGACAGATAGATGTTCAAAGTATGGGTTGCTTATTAAAATGGTATGGCTTTGAGTCATATTTTTAAATGAAAACTAGTATACCAATTGGGTGAGGAAAACTCAATATGCTTAATACTTCAAATTGCTCTTATGTGTACCTGATGCCTTGTTGTTGATAATCTATAAAGATATTTAAAAATGAAATAAGTGAATTGGATAAATAGTGTGTGGCCAACGTGCCAAAAATATAAGTTATAATTGTGGTTAGTGGTACCAAGGAAATGAAAAGATGTAATAAGGGTTATGAAATGAGCCTCGACTCAACTGTTCTAAAATGACTTCGAAACTAGAATTGCCTAAAAGCTTTTGTACTCAATTCATGCCCATAAATGGATGTTTTCAACAAGTGCTTTGCCTTATAAATACATCCAATGTGACTCGAGTTCTTACTTACTCCGGTGTTGAAATTGTACATTATCGTGATTGGAAAAGAGTAATTCAAGAATAATTGGTGCTCTATTTGTTTATGACTTTGATGTGTGTTTCTATTGCTGGTTGGTATGTCCCCTTCTTTGGGAAGAATCCTTTGTGTTTAAAGCTTCAATTACCAATAAACTTGAGGTATATGATTTCTGAAATATTCTATATGTTGCTATTTGGTGGTGATCCTTGAAATTAAAAGAAGTGAAAGTATGGAATATAAAATGCGGCCACCATGGCATGAATAAAGAATCTTGTGAAAGGCCCAAAGAGCCAATGAAATATTGTTAATGCGAATGGTTGAAAATATTAATAAAGATCTATGCAATGTGAAAGATTCTGAGATGAATACATTTCTATTTATATTACGTTTGTGTGCAAATCAAACTTAAAATATTTTTTTTGGAGTATCGTTAGCAAAACCGAGGAAGAGTGGGTCATAAAGACCATACCTAAAACTACACGTGCCGGTGTAGAGGTGGATTGTGATTATTCCCCTCATTTAGGATGAAATTGAAATAATGATGAAATTGTGATTATTCCCCTAAATTGGGATGGAACTGGCGCCTGTGAATAGGAAAGAAAAAGCCAACCCACACGTCATATGTGAGAAGGCGTCCTAGCTAATTGGGTGGAGAACAGACGCCATGTTGCGTACATGGTGGTAATACTCTTGTAACAACTTTCTTTCGTATCACATATCAAATCACATTGTTCGTGGGGAGATGGCCTAGCTGATCGGGCATGATCGGACTCCGTGCTAACAAAGATGGTGGTATATCGGTGCTAATTCTCTCCTAACCAAAATATATACTATTTTCGTATTCTTGAAGATTTTATGTTTCAATTTGGACATTTGGATAATGTTGATTGTGACTTGTTGTTTCTATGATTTCTTTTCTTATATGGTCATTCTATTTTGAAAGAAGACTTTTAGCTATATATACTAGTGCTATTCAACGACACTAACGTCCCTTTTGCCGGGGGCGTTGTATCTTTAATTGATACAGGTGGTTCCACAGCAGCCAACATCGATCAGTGATAGCGGTATACTCTTTTTAGCTGACTTGGTGAGCCCCACATTTCGGGATCATGTATATTTTGTTTCTCATCTACTTTGTATTTTGAGGTATAGCCGTAGCCTTTTTAACAACATTTTCATTTTACTCTTCAGTTGTACTTAGAGGCTCCATAGACAGTTTGTGGGTGGTGGTTGATGTTGAGAGTCAAAACTAAAAATGTTGGTATTTGGCAAACACATTTTCTTTTACTATATTTATAAACTTGTAATATTTTGGAAATTATGGTTGAAGCTGCTGCTGAAGCCCAATTTTTTCCTATATATTTTAATTATGCAAAATACCTTCAAAATATCATATATGCATATATAAGCATATCCAAGGGTTTTATTGTTTTTTCATAATTTTAAAGGTTTTAAATTGATTTATTTTCTCCCTTTTTATCCATAAAATTCCCAGTAATTATTTTTAAAATTATTGTTTTGATAATTTATCTATTGAATTTCTATATTTATGCCAAAATATGGCTAACACAGTTTTTACATATTTTTATAATTACATTTAATATTTTTAAAACTAAATTGCACATAATTGCAATATTAGCCCTTTAAGGTTTAATTAGGTTTTATATGCATAAAACTGGATCCTATATTTTAAATTGCTAATTATGTATTGTAAATCATTTTAGCATTTTAAATTATTTTTAGAAATTATCTACTATTTTTTATAAATTATATGGGAAAAAATGGCTATTTAACTTATAGCCAAAATTGGCTTTCAAATCTAGCCTAAATTAAACAAACCCCCAACCCAATTAAAAACCCACCGGACCCAAGCCCAAACCCAAGCCATACTCAACCCACCTACCCCATTCAATCTTGACCATTAATCATTCAGATCAACAGTCCCCATCTCTCCTTCCTAAGTTAAACCCAAAACGAGCCCCCAAACCCTCTCATTCTCCACTCAACCGACTCTCATTTCTCTCTCTCTCTCTCTCTATGTCTGGTTCTCTCTAGAAGCTTCTCCACTCCCCTCCTCTCCGATGAACCTCATCCACCTTCTCCAGCCATCTCCTTGCTTGAATCCATGGTGGTCTCACCACCTACCAGCCTTACGGCTCCCTCTTGAACATGTGTCATATTTTTGAGGCCTTCAAGTGAACCAGAGCCGGTTCACTCGCCTCCCATGGTTTCCCATGCCATTTTTCGACCATCCATGGCCGTTCGAGTAAGATATGTGATTTTTTCGGTTAAACCGATAACGTTTCGATGTTTTCTCACTTTTTCTGGGTTCTCCGAAACCCTAACTTTAAAGATTTTCTGATTTTCTTTCAGATCTGTAAATATTATGAACCTTTTGGTGTTTTTCTAAAAGGTTTTCCCGATTTTTTTAAAGTGACTCTCCGTCTTCAAGATTAGGGTTTCTAAACCTCTTTTTAAGACTTCTCCTCTGATTTTCAGTATTGTCATATGATTTTACTATGTTTAAATATTTTATTTATGTTTTCTTCTACCTGATTCATCGTGTTGAAAACCCTATTTGTTTTGGTTCTATCCGGGGTTTTGGAACTGTCTTGGTTTATTTGATTTTTATGTATACCTGTTTCGATTGAGTTCTTTATGGTTAGATCCTTTCCTTTGTTTATCTTAACTGATTTTGAGTTCTTATCTCTTTTTAACTCAACTCTGTTAAAATCCTAATTTCTTAAAGATTTCTTCACTTGTTACTGTGAGTTTCAAAAACTCTCTTTACTTGTTTCTGTGTGTTGGCCTGATCTTCTTTACCTGTTAGGTTGGTTTTTCACTCTTGGTTCTATGTGTTAGCCGTGACTACTTGACTTTGTTGATTACCATGCTTCGAGTAGTCCTCAACTTACTCATGTCACTTCTGTATGTTTGTGCTCATGGTTGACCTTGCATATCTGATACGCTTGTTCATTCTTCTGTATTTATATGTCAAAGTACAGAATCATGACTCCCTCTTGATTGATCTTGTTTTCCTTAAGTTACAGTTTGATATAAACCCCTAAAACTTTACTCGTGTTGATTGATTCCATTCCCTTATTTGCTGTGATGCTTCATTCTTGCTGAATCATTTCCCAAATTAGTGTATTCTGTACCTAGACCCAATCACATGCTCTATACTTATATGGTAAAAATTAATCCTTCTCAAACTGATTTTCTTTCCTTAATTATCCCTGTTAGTATCCGTTTGAGCTGTAATTCCTTGATTAAAGGGAAGTACTTGTATTAATTGGATTCTAATTGTGATTACTTCCATAATTGTGCTAAACCTTTACTTGTTACCTTATTTTCTACTTATTTTCAAAGCTATAAATATGATAAGTCTTTCATTAACAAGACACAAACTTGGCTTTCAAAAACCCCTCTCTTATTGTAAAATTCTGTGCCATTCTACTACTATTGGCCAACTGTAAGGCAAGGCTAATCATCTGTAAGCCTTGGTCCTTTCATTTGTTTACCTCTATCTCAACTGGTATGTCCTAGTTCAATTTAAAGCCTCAACAACAACATGCTTCTCTTATTGTTTCAGTTTCTCTCATTTCTGGTCTACTTCTACTTGTGGTTCTGTTGTGAAACTTGTAGTTGCGTTACATTACTAGCATGCTATTATGTCTCCCCTTCCTTTTAGATTAATGCATTCCCTTATGTGTGTTTCAAATCATGCCCTGTCAATCACTTACTGTGTACTTACTATCTTATGAATCCCAAATCCCTATCCCTTCCATGTGTTTATGTTCTTTCTGACTGGTTTGTGATTATGCCAGTATCAACTATTGTCGAGCCCCTAGCAGCAGCTCCCACAAGGGGTAAAGGGCGAGGCCGAGGTTGTGCTACAGGCTGAGGTAGGGGCAGAGCTTAGCCTAGAGCAGCAGCACTAGCGGCGGAGCCTCAAGTTGATTTTGATGATGAGGTTCCGGCCTCAGCAGTTCTGGTGGGCCCAATAGGGGTCTATTTCTACCCCGGTACTCCAGGATGATCTGGTCCGTTTAGTGGGCCTTATGGAGAGTGTCACCCGGGCAGGCTTGCTTCCTGTAGCACCAATCGTCTCTCAAGCTGGAGGAGGAGCCCAAACTCCTACTACTCGCACTCTGGAGCAGATGGTTCCCTAGTTTTAGACTCCAGCAGCTTAGCTAGTTGGAGCGGTTTAGCTGGGTGTGGTAGATCAGATCGGTGATGGAACAGCTATGTCTGCCGATGCTTTGTGAAAATTGAACAGGTTCACCAAGATCTTCACAACTACTTTTAGCGGCGCATCTTCCGAGGATCCCCAGGATTATCTAGACAGCTGTCATGAGGTTCTTAGAAACATGGTAATAGTTGAGACCAATGGGGTTGATTTTGCTACTTTTCATTTGTCTGGATCCGCCAAGACTTGGTAGAGAGATTATTGCTTGACTAGACCAGCCGGATCACCAGCTTTGACTTGGGAGCAGTTTACTCAGCTATTTCTGGGGAAGTTTCTCCCCATCACTCAGAGAGAGGCCTATCGGAGGCAGTTTGAGCGTCTCCAGTAGGGTTCTATGACTGTTACCTAGTATGAGACCAGATTCATCAACTTGGCTCATCATGCTCTTATCATACTTCCCACCGAAATAGAGAGGGTGAGGAGGTCCATTGATGAACTTATTCAGCCGATTCGTCTTCAGATGGCTAGGGAGGCAGGGAGTGAGATTTCTTTCTAGGAGGCGACCAATGTGGCCAGGAGAGTTGAGATGGTTCTATCGTAGGGAGGTGGTCATAGGTCGGACAAGAGGCCTCGTCATTCAGGCAGATTCAGTGGTGCCTCATCTGGAGGTAGGGATTCGTATGGTAGAGGCCATCCTCCTAGCCCTTTCAGTCAGCACTTCAGGTTTCTCACTGCACTTAAGGTGTTGTGGTTCTCACGTGCAGTATTCAGATCAACAGTCCTACAGTGCACCACCAGCTCCTATCAGTGCACCACCGCTCCAGAGTTTTTGTGGTGTTCATTCAGGTTGCCAGGGTCAGTCTTAGTTTCCTCAGCCGCAGAACTCAGGTGGATGTTTCGAGTGTGGTGAGTATGGTCATACCAGGAGGGCTTGTTTGAGATTTGTGGGTAGTCAGTCGCAGCAGCAAAGTTTCCGTGCTATGGTTCAGGCACCAAGTGTTCCACAGCCCGCCCAGCCAGCTAGAGGTGGGGGTACAAGTGCTAGAGGTGGAGGTAGAGGTACTAGAGGTGGAGTTTAGACCGCTAGAGGTGGAGGCCATACAGTTGCAGGCCATCCCAAAGATGTAGTCCAGGGTAGTGGGGACCTTGTCCCGATGTTATGCTCTTCCAGCCATGCCTGAGGTTGACGCTTCCGACGTAGTTATCACAAGTACTATTTTGGTTTGTGGCCAAGATGCTTCAGTTTTATTTGATCCAAGGTATACATACTTCTATGTGTCATCTTATTTTGCACCGTATTTGGTCATGCATAGTGATTCCTTGAGTGCCCATGTATATGTATCCACATCGGTGGGTGATTCTATTGTGGTAGATCGTGTCCATCGCTCTTGTATAGTTGTGATTGGGGATCTTGAAACTCATGTAGATTTGTTGCTTCTGGACATGGTTGATTTCGATGTCATATTGGGGATGGACTGGTTATCACCTTACCACACTATCTTGGACTGTCACGCTAAGACTGTGACCTTAGCCTTCCCGGGTTTACCTCGTTTATAGTGGAGAGGGACTCCTGGTCATTCTACCCATAGTGTCATCTCTTATGTGAAGGCTCAGTGTATGGTTGAGAAGGGGTGTTTTTCATATTTGGCATATGTTCGTGATTGTAGTGCCGAGGTTCCTTCTATTGATTCTGTGTATCTTGTTCGTGAGTTCCATGAGGTATTTTCTTCAGACCTGTCGGGTATTCCACCCGACAGGGATATTGACTTTTGCATAGATTTGGCTCTGGGCACTCAGCCCATTTCCATTTCGCCGTATCGTATAGACCTGCGCTTGAAAAGGGTTTCATTAGACCTAGTGTTTCGCCTTGGGGTACACTGGTGTTGTTTGTTAAGAAGAAGGATGGATCGATGCGAATGTGTATAGATTACCGGAGCCTGAACAAGGTTACAATCAAGAATAAGTATCCGTTGCCGAGGATTGATGATTTGTTTGATCAGTTTCAGGGTGCCAAGGTATTTTCGAAGATTGACTTGAGATGTGGCTACCATCAGTTGAGGATTAGGGCATTCGATGTCCCTAAGACTGCTTTCCGCACTCGGTACATGCATTATGAGTTTTTGGTGTTGTCATTCGGGTTGACAAATGCCCCAACAACTTTTATGAATTTGACGAACCAGGTGTTCAGGCCTTACTTGGATTTGTTCATGATAGTCTTCATTGATGATATCTTGATATACTCCCGTAGCCGGGAGGAGCACGAGTAGCACCTTAGGGTGGTTCTTCAGACTCTGAAGGATAATCAGTTGTATGCTAAGTTTTTGAAGTGTGAGTTCTGGTTGAGTTCAGTTGTATTCTTGGGTCATGTTGCATTAGCAGAGGGTATTCAAGTTGATCCGAAGAAGATTGAGGCAGTCAAGAACTGGCCTAGACCAACATCAGCTACGGAGATTTGGAGTTTCTTGGGATTGGTAGGCTACTATCATCGGTTCGTTGAGGGGTTTTCATCTATCGCAACCCTGATGACCAGGTTGACCCAGAAGGGTGCCCAGTTTAGATGGTCGGACGAGTGTGAGGTGAGCTTTCAGAATCTCAAAACAGCTCTGACTACGGCACCGATGTTGGTTTTGCCCACAGGTTCAGGGCCTTATACAGTTTATTGTGATGCATCTTGTATTAGGCTTGGTGCAGTATTGATGTAGGATTGCAAGGTCATTGCATATGCTTTGCGGTAATTGAAGATTCATGAGAAGAACTATCCGGTTCATGACTTAGAGTTGAAAGCCATTGTTCACGCGTTGAAGATTTGGAGGCATTATCTGAAATGGCATGTCATGTGAGGTGTTCACGGATCACAAGAGTCTGCATATTTGTTTAAGCAAAAGGAGTTGAATTTGAGGCAGAGAAAGTGGTTGGAGCTGTTAAAAGACTATGATATCACCATCTTATATCATCTGGAAAAGGCCAATGTGGTGGCCGATGCTTTGAGTAGGAAGTCAGCCAGTATGGGCATTCTTGCTTATATTCCGGTCGTTGAGAGACCACTTGCTTTGGATGTTCAGGCTTTGGCCAATCAGTTCGTAAGGTTGGATGTTTCTGAGCCCAGTCGAGTGTTAGCTTGCACAGTCACTCGATCTTCCTTGTTTTAGTGTATCCGTGATCGGCAGTATGATGATCCCCATTTGTGTGTCCTTAGAGACACGGTGCAGCACGGAGGTGCCAAGCAGGTTACCTTAGGTGATGATAGAGTTTTGAGACTGCAGGGTCGAGTTTGTGTGCCTAATGTGGATGGTATTTAAGAGTTGATTTTAGAGGAGGCCCATAACTCCCTGTACTCTATTCATCCAGGCGCCGCGAAGATGTATCAGGATTTGCGGCAACATTATTGGTGGCAGAGAATGAAGAATGATACCGTTGCATATGTGGCTCGGTGTTTGAATTGTCAGCAGGTTAAGTATGAGCATCAGAGGCCTGGTGGTTTGTTCCAGAAGATTGAGATTCCTGAGTGGAAGTGGGAGCAGATTACTATGGACTTTGTTGTTGGACTCCCATAGACTCATAGGAAGTTCGACGTAGTATAGGTTATTTCTGATAGGCTGACCAAGTCAGCACATTTTATTCCTATGGTAGTCTCTTATTCTTTCGAGAGGTTAGCTGAGATCTATATCCGGGAGATTGTTTGTCTTCATGGTGTGCCCGAGTCTATTATTTTGGACCGAGGTACGCAGTTTACCTCGCATTTCTGGAGAGTAGGCGAGAGTTGGGCACACAGGTTGGGTTGAACACAATATTTCATCCTCAGACGGACGTGCAGTCCGAGTGGACTATTCAAATTTTGGAGGATATGCTCCGAGCTTGTGTCATTGACTTTGGAGGCTCGTGGGATCAGTTTTTGCCTTTAGCAGAGTTTGCCTACAACAACAGCTACCAGTCGAGTATTTAGATGGCTCCTTATGAAGCTTTATATGGTAGGCGGTGTCGGTCTCCGGTTGGATGGTTTGAGCCGGAAGAGGCTCGGTTGTTAGGTACGGATCTGGTTCAGGATGCCTTGGACAAGGTCAAGATTATTTAGGATAGGCTTCGTACAGCTCAGTCCAGGCAAAAGAGATATGCCGACCGCAAGGTTCGAGATTTAGCTTTCATGGTCGGTGAGCGAGTATTGCTTCGAGTGTCACCTATGAAGGGCGTGATGAGATTTGGGAAGAAGGGCAAACTTACTCCTAGGTTCATTGGCCCGTTTGAGATTCTTGATCAAGTGGGAGAGGTGGCTTATAGACTTGCATTGTTGTTGAGCTTGTCAGCCGTGCATTCAGTGTTTTATGTGTCCATGCTTCGGAAGTATCACGTCGATCCATCCCACGTGTTAGATTTCAGCACTGTCCAGTTGGACAAGGACTTGTCTTATGAGGAGTAGCCAGTAGCTATTCTAGACCGGCAGGTTCGTCAGTTGAGATTGAAGAGTTTTCCTTTTGTTCGTGTTCAGTGGAGAGGTCAGCCTGCTGAGGCATCGACCTGGGAGTCCGAGTTCGATATGCATAGCCGTTATCCCCATCATTTTCCCGACTAAGGTACTTCCTTCTTATGTCCATTCGAGGACGAACGATTGTTTTAGAGGTGGAGAATGTGATGACCAAAAAGGTCATCACTTGTTTTTAAAATGAATTTTGCATTTCAAGGCCTTAAGACCTCTTTCAGCATCACCTCGATTTGCGCGTGCAGTCCAGACGCGTAGCCGGAAAACTATTATGTGAAAATCTGTGAAAATGTTGAAATTTTGACTTAAAATGCATTTGAGTCAACTTCGATCAACATTTTGGGTAAACAGACCCGGACCCGTGATTTGACGGTCCCGGAGGGTCCGTGGAAAAATATGGGACTTGGACGCATACCCGGAATAGAATTCCGAGGTCCCAAGCCCGAGAAATGAATTTCTAAAGAAAATTATTTTTAAAAATTTCTGTGAGTTTTAGAAATGAAATGCATTCAGAATTTGATAGTGTCGGTCTCGTATTCTGGTTCCGGAGCTCAGTACAGGTCTTATATGTGAAATAAGATAAGTTTGTGAAATTTGGTAAGAAACGGATGTCATTTGACGTGATTCGGACCTTAAATGCAAATTTGATGTTTTAAAACGTTTTGAAATATTTCATTGATTTTGAGGTTTAATTCGTTGTTTAAGGGGTTATTTTTGCGATTTAATCACACGGATAAGTTCATATGATGTTTTGAGTTAGTGTACCTATTTGGATTAGAGCCCCGAGGGCTCGGGTGAGTTTCGGAAGGTTTTGAACTCATAAAAAGTTGCAGGCTGTTCAGTTTCTGATGTTCTGGCCTCCCACGAACGCGATGAGTTAGTCAGGCTGAAGGAGATTTCCTTCTACGCGAATGCGAGACCCAGGTCGCGAACGTGAAGCTTTGGAGGTTTTCCCTTCGCGAATGCGAAGGCTTATGGGCCTGGGCAGGGGGAGGGGTATATTACCCAACGCAAACACGTCCACACGAACGCGAAGGCTTTGGGGGCTGAAGCTCAGCGAATGCGAGCCTCGTGTCACGAACAAGATGGTTTATTTGGCCTGACCCATCGCGAATGCGACAGGCCTGTCGCGAACGTGATGAAGGCCTGTCTAGTGATTTTAAAACAGAACCAAAACGGGATTTAGCCAAAATTTCATAACTTCTTTTTCCAAACTCCAAATTGGGCAATTTTTGAAAGCGGATTTCACCACCAATTCATAGGTATGTATTCTTAGACTCATTTTCTTCAATTTCAATTAACACCCATTAGATTTCTAGGCTTAAATCATGTTCTTAAGGGTAGAAAATTAGGGATTTGGGAAGAGTTAGGGCTTTTTGTATAATTGTGATTTAGACCTCGTTTTAGGGTCGAATTTGGGAACTAATTATATATTCGGGCTCGTGGGTGAATGGGTGATCGATTTTTGGTCCGAACCTCATGTTTTGACCAAGCGGACTCGGGGTCGATTTTTGACTTTTTGGGAAGAATGATGGGAAAGCTATAATTAAGCATTGGAATTGGATTGTTTGGCATTTATTGATGTTATTAAGTCGATTATGTCTAGATACAATTGATTTGGAGCCAAATTCGAAATGAAAAGCGGTGTTTGAGGCTTGAGTTGGCCGTGAAAGTTCGAGGTAAGTGTTTGGTCTAACCTTAGCTTGAGCGATTAGGAGTTGTGTCCTATTTGCTACTTGTTTCTTGTTGAGTACGACGTATAGGCATGGTGACTAGTATCTATACATTGGTGTCGAGCATGACCGTGAGTCTTGAATTGTAATTTATTGTGTTCTTAAATAATACTACAGATGCTTAAGTTGATGACTCACTGTATTGAGCAAGAATCGTGATTATTCTCGTGGAAATTACTTATGACTGAGTATTGGTATTAGCTGAGGTAGTAGATGTTGGAACAAGTTTGGTTATAGTTGTTTCTCCCTTGCCGGGATGTTGCTACTTATACCGTCGATTCCCTTGCCGGGATAGTGTAGTCCTTTATTAATCCCTTGTCGGGACTCTTGCTATGATTGTTGTTGATTGTATATGTGGATCGGGTTGCTCGCACAACAATAATATATTTGGATCGGGTTGCACACCGCAACAATGATATATTTGGATCGGGTTGCACGCCGCAACAATGATATATTTGGATAGGGTTGCACGCCGCAACAATATTATATTTGGATCGGGTTGCACGCCACAACAATATTATATGTGGATCGGGTTGCACACTGCAATAGTGATAAATGATATGGATCGGGTTGCGCGCCGCAACAGTGTTGATATATATTGGGATCAGGTTGCGCGCCGCAACAATTGTTGATACAAAGTGTTTGTAGATCAGATACAAATTTCTTATTGTTTTGTTGTGAAATCTAAGTTGTTCTTATGCTGTTACTCTTGATTTACTGTTGATTTTGGTATACCCTGTAGCATGTACCCCCCTCCCATATTTACTTGTTTATTTTTGTTTTATTTTCTGTTGTGTATTATATAACTGCACAGGTTATTTGGTAGTCTGGTCCTAGCCTCGTTACTACTTCGCCGAGGTTAGGCTAGGCACTTACCAACACATGGGGTCGTATTGTGCTGATACTACACTCTGTACTATGTGCAGATCCCGGAGCAACTCTTGGACCATAGAATTTGAGTGGCTGCCTTCAGTCCAGCTAGAGATCCCGAGGTAGTCCTGCAGGTGTATGCAGGCCCGACGTTCTCTTCTATCTTATTATGTGCTCTGTTTTCACTTGTATCCGAGACACTGTATTTCCTTTTTCTGACACTTGTATGTAGTACTCATATACAGTCCGTGATATTGTGACACCGGATTCTGGGTAGTGACGTGTGTTGGCATTGTAGTACTGGCTTTGGTTATTTTATCAGTTTAAGTCTCCCGCTTGTTTTATTTATCATTAATATTCAATATTGATTACCAGTTAATCTCAATTGTTAAAAAGGGGTAAAATGAAAGGGTTAGTGATTCTTTATTTGTTCAGTTCGCCTAGCTACTACGAGTAGGCACCATCATGACTCCCGAGAGTGGAAAATCCGGGTCATGACAGCTGTATACTACTTTACGCCTAGGCAAGCCTTAGGAAATTGCTTAAAATAAAACCAGAATTGCCTTTGTTTAACTGTCAACCTTTTAAAATCAGTAAGCAAGCCTGATTCGAACTTCTTTTCTGAGTTATGTAATAAATCTGGTTCTGCTGTTATCACTTAGATACCATGCATAGGATTTGAATTTAGACTTTAATTGTGTATGAGTCATTCTGTCTATGTGCATTATTTGTGGAGGTATATCTGAGCCTTCTGTCTGTTTTTTTGTGTTTTTCCCTTTAAATGCAATCCTATGTGTTCTTGTATGTCGCCTAGCATTTTACCTTTAAACCTAAAGGTCTGCCTAGAACATTCCTCCTTAGGATAGGAGTCCTAAGTTCCACCGTGACTGATAGGAAGGGACGGGTAATAACATGCAATAAGGGTCGAGACCAACCTTCGCTTTAATTACCTTCACGGGGCGGGAAAGGGTAGATATGGATATGATGACCGGTGCGCTAATACCACGTGTAGCCCCTCTTTGAGGAGTGTCTGCAATGATGTGATCCATATTACAAACAAACCTAGGACACCCCTTTACATTCATAAGCATGCTTTAGATTGTAATTCTTTTCAAAATTTCGCCTTTCGCTAATTGTTTTCAAACACTTGTGTATTTAAACTCAAATCCCCTACTATTTGAGCCATACTTGTTTATTTGCTAATTGCACAAATTTACAAAAACTGTCTGGCCGGGAACCACACTAGTGGATCCTGAGGGGTGCCTAACACATTCCCCTAAGGATAATTTCAAGCCTTTATCCCATTTCTGGTTACCAAAAGGTAGTTTTATATGAACCTTATAGGTGCCCTAACGCACCTTAAAATCGTTAGGTGGTGACTCTTCAAAAATTCAAACCCCCTTTCCCAAAAGGAATGAGTTGTCCCATACCAAAATGTCATGAACCTGATTTCCACGGAAGGGGAAAAAGGGGGCGCGACAGCATGACGACTCTGCTGGGGATTTTTAGGCTTTTACCATTTCATACTACTTTTGTGAATTTGTAACCCTTTATGTGCAATTACTTGTTTAATTTCTTTAAGCATTTAATTTCTTCTTCAAAAGCAAAACTGACATATCTTTATTATTTCCTTCCTTTATAACTGCTTTAAATTATGAAACTGCTGTATTTATCGCTTTCTTAACGTGCAAATACATGTCAACATGCTTTTAATTATTGCATAATCATGCTCAACATCATACTCCACTCGTGCCAAACAAATACTATAGCAACGCTTGATGAGTGGTTGTGCTCTTCCTATATTATTACCCCTAAATTCGGAAAGGCATATTTCCAGTAAAACTAGTCGATCAGCGGTGCAGTCGACAGTTCCGTGCCTTTCCCCTTGAGTTGTCCGCTCAAGGTTACCAGTCTAAAACCCCATAGAAACCTTACTCTATCTAAATTGCGCATGCATCATGGTCAAACCTAGTCGGGTCAGTTATGTTGTCCACATAATGATCCTTTAAGATAGCCTTGTCCAAAAGTCCACTAGGTTTCCCTAAACCCAAACAGACATCATCACGTTCTGTGCATTTATTTGGAGAACTAAATGCTTCATGCTAATTGTTGATATTAATAGTCGAGTCTGGTGGGGGTAAGGTCCTAACCTTGTTTACATTACAGAAAAATGAGGCACGAGGTCCCCAATTTTGGTATGATTAGCACTCCCCCACTCTTGCTAGACTAGTGGAGGAGTCTTCCATCAAATGACCAAATCAATAAGTGGAAAGAGAGGGCCGCCAAAGCTAGTGAAAAGTTGGAATATCTGGAATACAGTCTGTTGGAATTGGAAGGAAAAGTGAGGAAGAGAGTCACCGACTGCTAGAACACTGAGGGAAACAAAGGAGAACACCTGGCAAAGACATTTTTATCGGTGAACCTATGCGAGCTGGAGGATTTGATCAACGAGAGCATTCAACCTGAGGAAGGTTCTTCTGGGACCAAATAGATAGAAATTTACTTTTTCGCTTTATGAATGTAATAAGGCCAATGGCCATTAGTGACTTTTATATCTTGTTTATTTAATGTCGTTTTGGGATTCGCCTATCTTTATCAACAAAATGAGGCATTTAGAATTCTAAATTCTCCAAATCAATTTGTCGCTAGGCCTACCTCGGGCACAAAGAGGTTCCCAAATTAGGACACGCTTTACATTCCTGCACTATGTGTTTAAATATTGCAATACTTTTTATAATCCTCACTAACTTGATTACCTTTTGTTTTATTTTTTGTTTTTATTATTCCCCTTCCCACTGGTTAGTTCGTGCACTCTGGCATCATTATCTTATTTCACAAGATCCAAGGTCCCTCCAACCACTCCTCCTCTTATTCCCATTAAAGGCAAGAGCAAAGGCAAAATGGAAGATTTAAACAACATCAGGAAGGAGAACATAGCTTAACAAGTAGAGGCCACTGATAGCCAGTGTATTCGGGTTCCTAACGAGAATGTGTCACAACTTGAACAGAAACAGTTGAAATTCCAGGAAGAGCTCGATCAGGTTTGGAATCTGGCAAGCCTGTCATTTTCCTTCAGCACCCCAGATATGAACTTCCCCAAGACTCAAAACCCTAAACCTCCTCAAAATATCCCAAAACAACAAAATCATCCCGCTCTTCACCATCGCGCTGTTCCACCAAAGAACTAATGTAACACCTGCCATATCCCAAACAACGCTCCACTACTCATCCCAGAACCTCAAAACTCTACTAACGACCATTTCCACACCCATACACCAGGCCACCATAACACTCCTATCTACGTGGAGACCATACCACACTCCACCCAACCCATCTCATGCATACCTGAGTCTGATGAAAAGGATCTGCTTATCAGGAACTTGACCGAGGAACTTAAGAAATTGACCAGCCGAATTCAGGACATTGAGGGAAGCAAAGGAATCGAGGGGCTGAACTATGGGGATCTTTGCATACAGCCTGATGTCGAACTGCCTGAGGGGTACAAACCTCCTAAGTTCGAAATATTTGATGGTATGAGTGGTCCAAGGGTCCATCTGAGGACATATTATGACAAGCTGGTTGGAGTAGGGAAGGATGAAAGGATCCACAGGAAGCTGTTCATGAGAAGTCTGAAAGGAGATGCATTATCTTGGTACATCAGCTAAGATCCCAAGAAGTGGTCAAGCTAGGTAGGCATGGCATCTAACTTTATGGATAGATTCAGGTTTAATACAGAGAATACACCAGACATGTTCTATATCAAGAATTTGAAGAAGAAGCCCATGGAGACATTTCGTGAGTATGCTACTCGCTGAAGGTCCGAAGCTGCTAAGGTCAGACCCGCCTTAGAAGAGGAGCAAATGAACAAGTTCTTTGTCCGAGCTCAGGACCCACAGTACTATGAACGTCTGATAATGATCGAGAATGACAAGTTTTCCGACATTATCAAACTGGGTGAAAGAATTGAAGAAGGTATCAAAAGCGATATGGTTACAAACTTCGAGGCCTTGCAGGCTACAAATAAGGCTTTACAGTCCGGTGGTATATCCAAGAAAAGGGACGTAGGGGCCGTGATGGTTGCACAGAGGACCAAGTCTCCCCTCAAATACCAAACTTACCCAACAACTCCACTCACATATCAGCCAACCCCACCAGGCACCCTCACCCCTCGTACCAAGCTCCACCACCAACTTATCAGTCATCTCCACCTCCTACATATCAACCTACTTCACCCAGATACTTCCAATCCGCTCATGTCTACCAAACTTATAATGCTCAACCCTCCCACTATCAATCACCCTTGCACGCCAAAACTTCCCTAGCCCTCGACCTAATTTTGATCGCAGACCTCTAAAACAATATACAACCATCGTTGAACCCATCGACCAGCTATATGAGAGATTCAAAGCTGCTGGTTATATCACCCCCATCCCTACTGCAACCCCCGAGAATCCTTCACAGTGGGTTAACCCAAACAAGTCATGTGCATACCACTCCGGCATGAAAAGGGAACATTATCGATGAATGCCGCTCCTTGAAAGATAAGATACAATATTTGATTGATAACAAGATCATTGTGGCAAAGGAACCCTCTCCAAACATTCACAACAACCCTCTACCAGACCATAAATGTGGAGGTATCCACATGATTGAAGTAGAAGATGACTGGGATCCCGAGGGATTAATCGGTTGATCGCAAAAGGTGATGACCTAAAGAAACCAACAATTACTCTCAATCCGATCATAGTCCAGATCTAACCGTTTGAGGACGGTGAGGTGAATATATCTGTACCACTTTAGTTTGAAGCAACACCATCCGCAAAGACACTGGCACCAATTAAGGTTGAATTCATGTCTCCGACAAATGCACCCACACCATTTGAGGTTGCAGTCTTGCCACCCAAGGCACATGTTCCGTTCGGAGTGAGGATAGCCGTGCTGATCCCAGTGGCGATGTCAACCATGGCACAATTCTATACAAATGCCGTATCTTTAGACTATACAACTGAGGTGATAAGGAAGGGCAAGGTCAGGATTGAAGAAACTGTCGCAGCACATGGTATGATAAGAACTGGTAGAGTCTATACCCCTGAACATCTAGCTGAGTCAAGAAAGTAGGCCTCCAATTGGCCACCCCTCATTGTGACAGGTCTGGACGACCTTTGGACGAAAATAAAAGCCAAGGAATATTCGGTCATCGACCAGTTATCAAGAAGCCAACACAAATATCCATTCTCATTTTGCTGCAAAATTCTGAGACGCACAAGAATGCTCTGTTAAAGGTGTTGAATGAAGAATACGTACCAAGTAACATCACTAGCGGAGAAATGGCTAATATGGTAGGACAAGTGTTGGAAAGCCAAAAGATCACCTTTCATAAGGACGAGCTGCCAACTGAAGGGCTGGGGCACAACAAGGCACTGCACATCACTGTGCAATGTGAAGATTATTTCATCACGAGAATCTTGATCGATGGAGGTTCTAGTCTTAACATTTGTCCGTTGGTAACATTCAGGAAGTTGGGTAAAGGGCTACATGAGATAAAGGATGGAGAAATCAATGTGAAAGCCTTTGATGGTTCTCAGAGGTCCACCATTGGTAAGATTATTCTATGCTTACAGATGGGACCAAATCTAGTTCGAGGTTGATTTCCAGGTGATAGATGTACCAGCATCTTACAACTTGCTGCTGGGACGACCATGGATTCATGCTGCTAGGATGGCTATGGATTTATGCTGCTAGGGCAGTAGCATCAACGCTGCATCAGGCACTAAAGTTCGAATGGAATGACCAGGAAGTGATCATTACGGCGACGGTAGCAACCTTATATATAGTCGCCAGACCATTTCGGCGATCGAGGAAAGAATAAATATGGGTGGAGAAACTTACCACCATATTGAGCGGGTCAATGCTATCGACAAAGACAAATGGTAGGTTAGCAAAATCGAGAGTATACTGAGTTGGAGTGGGTACGAACCTGGCAAAGAGCTCGGCAAGAACCTCCAAGGAATCTCTAAACCCATAAAACTCAAGAAACATGGCGTTACATTTAGTTTGGGATACGAATACACCTGGGAAGAGTTTAATAACTGGTCGCCACCATGGCGCGGTCCTTACTACCCACTAGAGCAGCCAATACTGCATCTGGAGCAGATTTTCCGATAGGCCGACATTATTTATGGGTCAGATGAAGAAGAAGCACTTGCAGCAGTGAAGAATCTATTCCTAGAAGACAGTGATATAGACTGTTGTGTTATTCTCGAGGATGAGAGGGAGGAAGGCCCTTCCATACAGGCTGTGAGCAGAGGGGCACATCTCAAGAATTGGACCATCAGGACAACCAAAGCCTGACGTGCCTCGGGGTAGCAAGGCTAAAACAAGCATTATTTATTGTTTTTACTAAATGATTTTCTTTTCGCATTTTCAATTCCCGCAATAAGATCTTTGATGTTCAAATTAGTTATTCAATTTATCAAAATCATGTTTGATTTTTCTTATGATTTAATATTTATTGCTATCTCTCCTTACTTTATCTATACAACATTACTATTACTTGTCTTGATGAACCAATGATTGTGACATGCAATGAGACAACGCAACAAACATACATTGATTCAGAGGAAGATGACATACTTGATGAGATTGTCAAAGAAGTTGAGAACTTTGAAAACAGACCTAAGTCCAACCTGGACGAGACCGAAATTGTCAACCTGGGATATGCAGAAAACATCAAGGAAACACAAATCAGCATTCACCTATCGCTATCACAGAATAAAGAATACACGGAATTTCTAAAGGAATATGAGGACATATTCACTTGGTCATATGATGACATGACTGGTCTAAGTACGTCCATAATGGCTCGCAAACTGCCAATCGATCCAATGTGTCCACTGGTAAAACAAAAGCTCAGAAAGTTCAAGCCTGACATGAGTTTGAAAATCAAGGAAGAAGTCAATAAGCATATCAAAGATAAGGTTCTCAGGGTAGTATAATACCCGACACGGTTAGCCAACATTGTGCTAATGCCAAAGAAGGATGGGAAGGTCAGAGTCTGCGTCGACTACCGGGATCTCAATCGGGCCAGTCCGAAAGATGATTTCCCTTTGCCAAATATACACATCCTGATTGACAATTGAGCCAAGCATAAGCTACAATAATTCGTAGATTGCTTCACTAGTTATCATCAGATCTGGATGGATGAGGAAGATGCTGAGGAAACGACTTTCATTACGCCATGGGGAGTGTACTATTACAAGATGATGCCATTCGGCCTGAAGAATGTAGGGGCCTCCTACATGAGGGCCATGACTACCATTTTCCATGATATGATACAAAAGGAGATAGAGGTATATATGGATGATGTTATTATCAAATCCAAGAAGGCCACTAACCACATGGAAGATCTGAGGAAATTCTTCAATAGACTGCAGAGATACAACTTGAAACTAAACCCCGCAAAGTGCACATTTTGGGTTCCTGCTGGGAAATTGCTTGGGTTTATTATGAGCCGCCGAGGAATAGAACTGGATCCATTGAAAGTTAAAGCCATTCAACAACTACCACCGCCAAAGAACAAGAAGGATGTGATGAGTTTCTTGGGAAGGCTTAACTACATTAGCCGATTCATAGCACAGTCTACAGTTATCTGTGAGCCATTCTTTAAGATGTTAAAGAAGGACGCCTCTACCAAATGGACTGACGATTGCCAAAAGGCCTTCGATAAAATCAAGGAGTACCTGTCAATACCGCCAGTCTTAGTCCCACCCGAGCCAGTAGACCCTTATTGCTCTACCTTGTGGTGTTGGATGGAGCTTTCGGCTGTGTTCTGGGGCAGCATGATGAAACGAGGAGGAAGGAGCAAGGCATTTATTGTCTCAATAAGAAGTTCACCCTGTACGAGGCCCGGTATTCTCTATTGGAATGCACCTATTGTGCTTTGACTTGGGTAGCTCAGAAACTGAGATATTACTTTTGCGCCTATACTACATATCTCATATCGAGAATGGATCCCTTAAAGTACATCTTTCAGAAGCCCATGCCTACTGGCAAGCTAGCCAAGTGGAAAATCCTATTGAGTGAGTTTGACATTGTTTATGTAACTCAGAAAGCGGTCAAAGCACTGGCAGACCACCTTGCTGAAAACCCCGTGGATGGAGGATACGAACCCCTGAAAATGTATTTTCCTGATAAGGAGGTATCGTTCATAGGAGAAGACATTGCAGAATCCTATGACGGTTGGAGAATGTTCTTCGATGGAGCAGAAAACTTCAAAGGATTTGGCATAGGAGCAGTCCTAATATTAGAAACCGGTCAGTATTATCCAGTGTCTACCAAACTCAGGTTCCCCTGCACCAACAATATGGCCGAGTATGAAGCCTGTATCTTGGGGGCTCAAAATGGCCATTAACATGAACATTCAAGAGCTGCTAGTAATTGGAGATTCAGACTTACTTATACATCAGGTACGGGAAGAATGGACAACCAAGAACTCCAAGATACTCCCATATCTGCATCACGTATAGGAATTGAGAAAGAGGTTCACAAAGATGGAATTCCAGCATGTCCCCAGAATCCAGAATGAGTTCACCGATGCATTGGCGACCCTATCATCTATAATACAACATCCCAACAAGAATTGCATTGATCCCATTCCAGTGAAAGTCCATAATCAGCCAACTTACTGTGCCCATATTGAAGAAGAAGCATACGGAAAGCCTTGGTTTCATGATATCAAGGAATATTTAGCAAAAGGAGAGTACCCAGAGCTTGCAAATCCTACTAAAAAAATGCATACTTCGGAGATTGTCCAACAACTTCTTTCACAGCGTAGGAATACTGTATAGGAGGACTCCCGATTTGGGATTATTGAGATGTGTCGACGCAAAGGAAGCATCCAGGTTACTAGAGGAAATTCATGCTGGGACCTGCGGTCCACATATGAACGGTTTTGTCTTAGCAAAGAAGATACTCCGCGCTGGTTACTTTTGGATGACTATGGAAACGGACTGCATCCAATATGTTCGGAAATGCCACCGCTGTCAGATACATGCAGACATGATAAAGTTACCTCCAAGCGAGCTTAACACAACAAGCTCACCGTAGTCGTTCGCCGCCTGGGGAATGGACGTTATTGGACCAATCGAGCCTGCTATTTCCAACGGACAGAGGTTTATCCTAGTAGCCATTGACTATTTCACCAAAAGGGTAGAAGAAGCATCTTACAAAGCAGTGACTAAGAAAGTCATGGCAGACTTTGTACGCGACCACATTATTTGTCGATTCGGAATCCCAGAGTCAATTATTACTGATAATGGCTCCAACCTCAACAGCGACTTGATGAAAGCTATATGTGAAACTTTCAAGATGAGACACAAGAATTCCATAGCCTACAAGCCTCAGATGAATGGAGCTGTAGAAGCCGCCAACAAGAATATCAAGAAGATATTGAGGAAAATGATAGAGAGGCATAAACAGTGGCACACGAAGTTATCATTTGCTCTACTAGGGTATTGCACCATAGTCTGCACATCAACTGGGGCAACCCCCTATATGATGGTTTACGGTACAGAGGTTGTCATCCTCGCTGAGGTAGAAATTCCTTCCCTAAGTATCATACAAGAAGCTGAGCTCGATGACGCAGAGTGGGTAAAAAGCTATTATGAGCAACTAGCCCTTATAGATGGAAAGAGAATGAATGTAGTCTACCATGGTCAACTCTACCAGAACAGATTGTCCAGAGCCTTTAACAAAAGACTCAAGCCAAGACAGTTCACACCGAGTCAGCTGGTGTTAAAGAAAATTTCTCCGCATCAAGATGAAGCCAAAGGGAAGTTCTCTCCCAATTGGCATGGTCCATACATGGATCATCGGGTCTTGACAGGAGGAGCCCTTATACTTGCAGAAATGGATAGAGAAGTCTGGCCAAAGCCGATCAACTCAAATGCATCCAAGCGCTACTATGTGTAATCTTTATTCTTTCCTTATATGATGTAAATCGAACTACGCCTGACCTGATTCCCGTTTAAGATGGGATACATAGGCAGCCGATCGCCGCACGAGCAGCAGTCAGAAATGTCAACCCATCAAACTAGGACAGAATTTGAGGCGGACCCTCAAAATTCCATAGCTGGAGAGGTTGCAATGTCTTGAACTATGTCATAGTCGTCGGTTCATCTGAAAGCTATTTTAATTATACACTTATACTTTTACAAAATCATGCATGTTTATTATTGAAAATGCTTTGTTTAGCAACGCTACCCCAATGATACAAACAATATCACTAGATCAAAGCCGAACGAGTCAAGCAAAAGCCAGCGGGGATACGAACTAACCTCCCCCTTACAAAACTCATGATTTTTCTTTGGATGTAGGCACTAGAATTGCGAAATCGTTAAACATACTGTACGCCCATCGGACAAACATTGTTCAAGAATACGATTCTTAGAACCATTGCACTTGCCAACATTTGCTATCAGCACACACCAGTGATGTCCCGTATGTCGCAATACTCCCAATAATCACGACGACGCAATCTGCTATTAGCTAAGAAAACTCTACTGTTATTTGTTATTTTATTTCTTGCATAAGGCTACTATTCTGCCTTCCAATCTACATAAGGCTACTATTCTTTCTTCCAATCTGCATAAGGCTACCATTCTGCCTTCTGAGACTAAACGTTGTCTCCATTTGCATTCTGCACTGCATAAGGCTACCATTTTGCCTTTCGAGACTAAATGCTATCTCCATCTGTATTTTGCATTGCATAAGGCTACCATTCTGCCTTCCAATTTGCTTAAGGCTACCATTCTGCCTTCCAACTTGCATAAGGATACCATTCTGCCTTCCGAGACTAAACTCTATCTCCATCTACATCTGCATTGCATAAGGCTACCAGTTTTCCTTCCAACTTGCATAAGGCTACCATTCTACCTTCCGAGGATAAGCTCTACCTCCATCTGCATCTGCATTGCATAAGGCTACCATTTTGCCTTTTGAGGTTAAGCTCTACCTCCATCTGCATTCGCATCTTTGCATAAGACAATCATTCTGTCTTTCGAGGCTAAGCTCTACCTCCCATTTTCTTCGAAACTCAGCACTATCCCAAGCACTATTTATCTCGCTTCTCTTACGGGCTAAGCTCTGCCCTTCAGTTCGCAAGACTAAGCTCTGTCTTGTCCGCATCATACTACTGCATCTTTCATGGGCTGAAATATTGCCAACTTATCCAAAAGCGTCATCGTTAGGAGGCACCGTCTTCATAGCCCGAGAGCACCATGTCATGGCCTGAGGATCTCTTTCAATCTTTTGCACATCATTATTCAAAGGCATCATGGTTCGGAGGCACCATTCTCATAGCCCGAGAACATCATTTCATAGCCTGCGAGTCCTTTATCATACGCTTCATGACCCAGGACGTCATGGTCTGAGGACGCCATTCCAAAACGTCCAAAGACAACATTCATGGTCCAACGGGAATTTGCATTATGCGTAAATTTATGCATAGTATACGCTTGTATTGCTTCTATTTACAGGTAAGACGGCGAGCAACGAACATCTTAGCAGGAGCGATCCTGCACCCGGCCCTAGATACTGCGTCCGTTCTTGAAATGTCTTCATCAGTATACTCCGCCGATGGATCCTGAACTACATATGGCCTGATTCCTGTAAAACTAAGAATATGTAGGCAACTCAAAAGCCAGGGTGCGGCCTAAATCCTCCCAAATCGTTTCGCTCGATCAAAAGTGGCCATCATATCTTTACCCGACAACTCTTTCATCCTTCCCGGGTAAAGAGGGGCAGCTGTTGATACCCAATTTTTTTCTATATATTTTAAATATGAAAAATACCTTTAAAATAGCATATATGAATATATAAGCATATCCAAGGGTTTTATATTTTTTCATAATTTTAAAGATTTTAAATTGATTTATTTTCTCCCTTTTTATCCATAAAATCCCCAATAATTATTTCCAAAATTATTGTTTTGATAATTCATCTATTGAATTTCTATATTTATGCCAAAATATGGCTAAGGTAATTGTTTCATATTTTATAATTATATTTAGTATTTTAAAGCTAAATTACATATAATTGCAATATTAGCCCTTTAAGATTTAATTAGGTTTTATATGCATAAAACTGGATCCTATATTTTTAAATTGCTAATTATATATTTTAAATCATTTTAGAATTTTTAAATTATTTTTGAAATTATCTACTATTTTCTATAAATTAAATGGGGAAAAATGGCTATTTAACTTATAGCCAAAATTGGCTTTCAAATCTAGCATAAATCAAACAAACCCCCAACCCAATTAAAAACCCACTGCATCCATTCATGGACTAGTTTTATTATACAATTTTTAGTAGTGTTGTTGTGATATCAACTTTGAGTACACTACTCAACTTTGATAATAGGGTACATGTAATCTCCAAGGTTTATTCTTTACATTTCGTAAAATATTAACGCACTTTATTGTTATTTTTGCATATTTTATATAAATAAAAACTAGCCCTAGGCACTTGCCTAGCGGATTGAAAAAAAAACAAGCTATACTCTACCCACCTACCCCATTCAATCTTGATCGTTGATCATTCAGATTAACGGCCCCCATCCTCCCTTCCTAAATTAAACCCAAACGACCCCCCAAACCCTCTAATTCTTCACTCAACCGACTCTCATTTCTCTCTCTCTATATCTGGTTGCCTCTAGAACCTTCTCCATTCCCCTCCTCTCCGATGAACCTTATCCACCTTCTCTGGCCATCTCCTTGCCTGAATCCTTGGTGGTCTCACCACCTACCAGCCTTACGGCTCCCTTTTGAACATATGTCATTGTTTTGAGGCCTTCAAGTGAACCAAAGGCAGTTCACTCACCTCCCATGGTTTCCCATGCCATTTTCCACCCATCCATGGCCGTTCGAGTAAGATCTGTGACTTCTTCGGTTAACCCGGTAACTTTTCGATGTTTTCTCACCTTTTTTGGGTTCTCCGAAACCCTAACTTTAAAGATTTTCCAATTTTCTTTCAGATCTATCTTAGATCTGTCTATATTATGAACCTCTTGATGTTTTTCTCAAAGGTTTTCCCGATTTTTTCAAAGTGACTCTCCTTCTTCAAGATTAGGGTTTCTTAACCTCTTTTAAAGACTTCTCCTTTGATTTTCAGTATTGTCATATAGTTTTACTATGTTTAAATGGTTTATTTATGTTTTCTTCTACCTGATTCATCGTGTTGAAAGCCCTATTTGTTTTGGTTCTATTCGGGGTTCTAGAACTGTCTTAGTTTATTTGATTTTTATGTATACCTGTTTCGATTGAGTTCTTTATAGTTAGATCCTTTCCTTTGTTTATCTTAATTGATACTGAGTTCTTACCGCTTTTTAACTCAACTCTGTTAAAATCCTAATTTCTTAAAGATTTCTTCACTTGTTACTGCGAGTTTCAAAGACTCTTTTTAATTGTTTCTGTGTGTTGGCCTGATCTTCTTTACATGTTAGGTTGGTTTTTCACTCTAGTTCTATGTGTTAGCCATGACTACTTGACTTTGTTGATTGCCATGCTTACCACTAAGCCCTTAGCCTACTCATGTTGCTGCTATATGTTTGTGCTCATCTAGTTTGCTTCTTTTTGTCAATATGGTTGACCTTGCACGTCTGATACGCCTGTTCATTCTTCTCTATTTATATGTCAAAGTTCAGAATCATGACTCCCTCTTGATTGATCCTGATTTCCTTAAGTTACAGTTTGATTGCAAGGTTTTCTTATAAACCCATAAAATTTTACTCGTGTTAATTGATTCCATTCCCTTATTTGTTGTGATGCTTCATTCTTGCTGAATCCTTTTCTCAAATCAGTGTATTCTGTACTTAGAGCCAATCACATGCTCTATACTTATATGGTAAAAATAAATCCTTCTCAAACTGATTTTCTTTCCTTATTTATCCCTGTTAGTATCCGTTTGAGTTGTAATTCCTTGATTAAAGGGAAGTACTTGTATTAATTGGATTCTAATTGTGATTACTTTCATAGTTGTGCTAAACCTTTACTTGTTACCTTATTTTCTACTTATTTTCAAAGCTATAAATACCATAAGTCTTTAATTAACAAGACACGAACTTGGCTTTCAAAAACCCATCTCTTACTTTAAAATTCTGTGCCATTAAACTACTATTGGCCGGCTGTAAGCCAAGGCTAATCATCTGTAATCCTTGGTTCTTTCATTTGTTTACCTCTATCTCCACCGGTATGTCCTAGTTCAATTTAAAGCCTTAACAACAACATGCTTCTCTTATTGTTTCAGTTTCTCTCATTTCTGATCTACTTCTACTTGTGGTTCTGTTGTGAAACTTGTAGTTGAGTTACATTACTAGCATGCTATTATGTCTCCCCTTCCCTTTAGATTAATGCATTCCCTTATGTGTGTTTCAAAGCATGCCCTGTCAATCACTTAATGTGTACTTACCATCTTATGAATCCCAAATCCCTATCTCTTCCATATGTTTATGTTCTTTTTGACTGGTTTGTGATTATGCCAGTATCAACTATTGTTGAGCATGTCCAAACTAGTCCTAAGACCCTTGTTGGGGTTATGTGTTTACAGTCAAATGTCTGTTTATCCCCAAATCCCTTGACCCCCTCTGTGACTACTGATTCTGTATGTGGTCCCATCTTAAGTTGTTTGAGTTTTGTTTACTTCTACAACTGCTTTTAATCATCTCTGTTACTGATTGCTTTCAAAATGGACTTGTCAGTCCATCTTTTAAACAAACTCCTTTCAAACATGTGTTCTGCACATTCACTATACTCTTAGAGTACTATGTCCTGCCCCTTTTGTGTGAGCCTTGCCTTGGGACCCTTGAGCTCCCTCTAAACTTGGACACATGAAAGCAGGCCTTTCCACACTGCACTTACTCTGTCTTGGCTATGGAATCTGGGTGTGAGCATTTCCCGGGATCCCTTGAGGTCCTTAGGGAACTCTGACAAGCCTAGATATGAGGGAAAACTATGAACAATCTTGGCCCTTGAGATGATAGATTACATAACTCACAGAGGAAGTCCTAATCAGGATTCCTATAGTGTAACTTCTTATTTTTCATTATGTAATTCATTTCATTATTGGTCTGTAATAACTTGTTATAAACCAGTATTGGGGTTGGCTAGTGAAAAGGAATGGGGTAAATATGTATGCTATATTTGTTAAGGGTAGAAAATATTTTATTAGGTTTATGTTCCTAATTGCACAATAGAAACCCTGCTTAGGGCTTATGCATGCATTAGAAATCATGCCTTTAGGTCTCATGTTTATTGTTTCAGCATGTGCACTCTCACAAAATCATGTGTTAAAATCTGCTAATAATTAGCACTTTACTATTATGTTTTACACTGCCACGTGCATTTAGAAATCCTATTCTTAGGAAATTCTGCAATCTTGCCATGTGCATTTAGAAATATTGCTCTAGGAATTTTGCATCATGAGTTTTATACATGCATCTTAGATACCATGTTTTAGGATATTATTCGTACTTGCATTCACACTTAGCGTAAACTGCTGATCATAAAAAAGGTAAAAAACAACTTCACACTTGATTATCCCATTTAAAATAACTGGCAATAATCTCTGCATTCGTATCAACTAGAACATCATGCTCTTAGGGTAAAATTATTTCCAAACTGTCTTTTAATAATTCTGAATAACTGTTGTATACTACTTTACGCCTAGGAAAGCCTTAGGCAATTGCTTAAAATAAAACCAAAATTGCCTTTGTTTAACTATCAACCTATTAAAATCAGTAGGTAAGCCTGATTCGGACTTTTTTTCTGAGTCATGTAGTAAATCTGGTTCTACTGTTATCACTTAGATACCATGCATAGGATTTGAATTCAGACTTTAATTGTGTATGAGTCATGATGTCTATGTGCATTATTTGTAGATGTATATCTGAGCCTTCTGTCAGTTTTCTGTGTTTTCCCCTTTAAATGCAGTCCTATGTGTTCTTGTATGTCGCCTAACATTTTACCTTTAAACCTGAAAGTCCTCCTAGAACATTCTTCCTTACCATAGGAGTCCTAAGTTCCACCGAGACTAATAGGAAGGGACGGGTAATAACATGCAATAAGGGTGGAGACCAACCTTTGCTTAAATTATCTTCACGGGGCGGGAAAGGATATGTATGGATATGATGACCGGTGCGCTAATACCACGTGTAGCCCCTCTTTGAGGAGTGTCATAACGGGTATTGCATTGGTGTGATCCATATTACAGACAAACCTAGGACACGCCCTTTACATTCATAAGCATGTTTTAGATTGTAATTGTTTTCAAAATTTCGCCTTTCGCTAATTGTTTTCAAACACTTGTGTATTTAAAATCAAATCCACTACTATTTGATCCATACTTGTTTATTTGCTAATTGCACAAATTCACAAAAACTGTCTGGCCGGGAACCACACAGTGGATCCTGAGGGGTGCCTAACACCTTCCCCTTAGGATAATTTCAAGCCCTTAACCGTATCTCTGGTTACCAAAAGGTAGTTATAGATGAACTTTATAGGTGCTCTAACGCACCTTAAAATCGTTAGGTGGAGACTCTTCAAAAATGCAAACCCCCTTTCCCAAAAGGAATGAGTTGTCCCATAACAAAATGTCATGAACCCAATTTCTGCGGAAGGGGAAAAAGGGGGCGCGATAGCTGCTAATGGAAATGAAATGGGAATTGTTAATGAAATATTTTCAAAGTTTGACTAATGGAGTACATCTCCTCTTTATTCATGAATTAGTTTGGGTAGAAGGAAATCTAACAAGCTTGCTATGCCGGATTTACTCGGTTGAGCACCGGTAGCGCTCCCCTAGTTTAGGGCATGACAGGAAGCTCCTATGAGGGGAAGAGGTCGAGGACGATGTCGCGCTAGAGGCCGAGGTAGAGGCAGAGGCAGAGCTCAATCTAGAGCTCGAGCAGCATCACCAGTAGTGGATCCTCTGGTGGATTTTGATGAGAAGGCTCCAGCTCAGACTGTACCTATTGGACCAGCTCAGGTCCCCAAGGGGTTTATCGCCACCCTAGTGCTTCAGCATGCTCGAGTCCGTTTGGTGGGCCTTATGGAGAGTGTGGCCCAGGCCGTTACCTTTCTTATGGCACCAGGCATATCTCAGGCTGGGGGAGGATCACAGAATCCCGCTACTCACACTGTGTAGCAAATGGCTTCCTAGTATCAGACTCTAGAAACCCCTCCAGTTGGGGTAGTTCAGCTGATTATTACTGCACATGATGGTGTTAGGCCCACCATGACTTCTGAGGGTTTATTGTGATTGGATAAGTTTACCAAGGTCTTCGCAGTTCACTTCAGTGGTGCACCTTTTGAGGACCCACATGACTATCTTGATCACTAAAATGAGGTGTTGCGGAACATGGGTATAATGGAGACCAAAGGGTTCGATTTTCTTGTGGTTCTGATGACAGATTTTGCCAAGACATGGTGGAAGGATTGTGTGCAGACCTTACTAGTTGGGTCGCCTGCTCTTACTCTGGACCAGTTCTCTCAGCTATTTCTTGAGAAGTTCCTTCCTATCACCCTAAGGGAGGGTTACCGCAGGCAGTTTGAGCGTCTCCAATAGGGTAGTATGACTGTCACTCAGTACGATACCCATTTTGTGAATCTAGCTTATTATGCCTTCATCTTGCTTCCTTCTAAGAGGAGAGGGTGAAGAGGTTTATCGATGGACTCACTCACCCCATCATACTACATATAGTCAATGAGACTGGGGGTGATATTTTCTTTCAGACGGCTACTAATATTGCTAGGTAGATCAAGATGGTTCTTGCACAAGAGAGAGGGTAGGGGTATGATAAGAGGCCTGGTCATGCCTGTGGTTTCAGTGGTGCCTCGTTTGAAGGTAGGGGTACTTTTGTCAAGGGCTATCCTCCTAGGCCATTTTAGTCAACGCTTCAGGAATCCTACAGTGTTTCAGGGAGTCGTGGTGCTTATGTGCCTTATTCTAGCTAGCCAACCTACAATGCACCATCAGTTTCTATCAGTGCATCTCTGATTTAGAATGATCACTATGGTTATTCGGCCCATTTGGGCCAGCCTCAATTTCAGTAGCCACAACAACATGATGGATGTTTTGAGTGTGGTGGTTTTGGGCATATCAGGAGAACCTGTCTGAGATTATTGAGCCATACGCCAAGACAAAGTTCCCATGACATGATTCCAACATTGGTTTATCCATCGCCCACTCAGCCAGCTAGGGGCGGGGTTCAGGCAGCCAGAGGTGGAGGTCAGAGTGGAGGAGGCCAGCCCCGATTTTATGTTTTCCTAGCTAGGCTTGAGGCTGTGTCATCTGACGCTATTATCACATGTATTGTTCTAGTTTTCCATAGAGATTTTTCAGTTGTATTTGATCCGATCTCTACTTATCTCTATGTGTCATTTTATTTTGCTTCATATCTGGTTGTGCTTTGTGATTCTTTGAATGCCTATGTGTATGTATCTGCACTTGTGGGAGATTCTATTATTGTAGATCATGTCTATTATTCGAGTGTGGTTACTATTGGGAGTCTTAAAGTCACGACCCAAACCGATAGGCCACGACGGGCACCCGGTACCTTACTCAACCGAATACCAATGTAACACATCTTTCTTATTACATCATCATATACACGTGACATACGGGCTTAATAGGCTACCATAATCATTTATAAATTCAAAACATAGGCCGACAAGGCTGTACAATCTTTCACGTACACGACATATGTCTACAAGCCTCTAAGAATACATAAATATCATAAAGGTCGAGATAGAGTCCCGCCATACCAAACAATATACGTCTAACTCATACTAACCAAACAAGCAACTCCGAAGCAAATGGAGCGCACCAACATCTTCTACTGAGCTAATAGCCTACATGGAGGGCTCTCGACCTATCTATCGGGACCTACAGGCATGAAACACAGCATCCCAGGAAAAAGGGACGTTGGTACGAATAATGTACTGAGTGTGTAAGGCACATAAATAAATACATAAGAGACATGGAAGACATACAGAGTACATGACTCAACTTGTAAGTCTGAATAACTTTGTAAATCATAAATTACTTTTAGCGTCATGCGTATGCGTATGAATGTCATGTCGTGCATAGGTACATGTTCCATAACATCATCAGCCTCTGAGGGCATCCCATCATATCATATCGGCCACTGCGGGCAAAATTATCATCGTATACCAGCTGATCAGGTAGTGGTGCGTATATAATGCCATAACCTTTCCCATATCCCATATACATATATATACATACATATACGTGTATATAACGCGGTTTGAATCATCTTTACATATATATGCGTATATAACGTCGTTTGAATTATATTTCTACCACTGTGGGCAACATCATCATCATGTACCAGCTGATCAGGTGGTGGTGCGTATATAACGCCGTAATCTTTTCCCATATCCCATATACATATATTTACATATATACGCGTATATAACGCCATCTGATCATGGGTCAATGCACATGAATGCAATGCATGAAAAGTACGTCAATAAAATCATTCGGAAGGTCCTAAGACCACTTTGCCTGTTGAGCAATATCATAAAGTAACATCTTTTCAACTTTCGTATTTTTCTGAGACCCATGAACAGATGATAAAATATTATGACACATGGGAATTAAAGAACATAGATATTTCTATTACTTCTATGAGTAGAGTCACTTATGGAGTTTGTGCATTTGCACGTTTCGTTCATATCGTATAGATCATGCCAAAAGAAAGAAGGGATGGCCTTAACATACCTGGAGTAGAGAAAAATTCATATGATATTCTTGGAAAAGATTGTACCGTGCTCTCTTAGAATCACAAAATCCTGCTATGATTACACGGTATAATTTCGTAGGAGTTCCTTTACTAACCAAGAACTCACGTTACTGTTGTAATATGAAGCCTTCTACGAAAATTCCATAAATTCAGTCTTAAAAGCTACATCTTTCAATTTCTTATCTTTAACTCTTTCTACAATGCACAAGTAGTAGCACTTGGCTCAACAATTCTATCAACGACTTCTACTAAAACTTGATAAAGTAGTTGTATTCCAAGAGAAATTCATCAAAGCTAGATATCAGCCGTAACTTTGTCTTGGACAATACACATTATATACACAGAGACATATGCAAAAACATACACATTTAATATGTGGTGTGTGTGCTTGATCCAAGTGTCTTCTTAATTTAATGATCTAAAGGATTAGTCACTAAATAAAATAGAGGGGCTGCTACGTGGTGATGGGGTGTTTTAATTTTTATCTACTTATTAGGTAATTAGGCAGTGTCCCGTTACCCGATAATTAATTAATTACCCGTATAATTAAAAATTATCTTAAATTACTTAAAATACTATCCACTTTTAACATACCTTATACACTTTACTATCATGGCCATGTGGTACTTTGTATGGTACTAGTCCAAAAATACCGGGTAGTTTAGCTCGGACCATATTTTATCCCAAAATGCCAAATTTTAATGAAATTCATTTTCTTCGACTTGCTTCCGCTCTCACCTTCACGAATTTACTAATCATTTGTGAAATAGAATAATCCTTATAATCTCCAAATAATCTTTTACTTGGACTGATGTCAATTACCTTACGACAATTTCTACGTACAATACTTCAGGGTGCAACATCGTCGTAACTTAATACTGCAAAGCGTAACATCACCGCAATGTATGATTGTTGGGTATAACATTATCGTAATATTTTACTGCAGGACGTAACACAATCGTAACATATTACTGCAGAGCATAACATCGTCGTAATATCATACTGCGGGACGTAATATTGACGTAATATTGTGGGGCGTAACATTGTTCCCCCTTTAAAACATTTGTCCTCGAATGTTGACTGATGCACTTATTATTTTCATTACTTATATCTTCCAAATACTTTAGAACTTCCCTTTCCATCTAGGCGATTATTCTGTGAATAAATCCAAAGTCCAGGGCACTCCTCCCTTAGGCCTCCTTCTTACACCACAACTTATAGTCGAAATCCTTCCAATCTAGTTACTGTTGCTACCTTTCATCATGCAGCCTGTACGATTTTGACCTTGTAAGTGTGTCCAATCTCTAGGCTTCATATGTAGAGCTTGATAAGATGTCCTTTTGGGCATCTATGAGTATACTAAAGTTCTTCGCTCGGTGCTTTGTTGAATTCACGAATCTTGCTATATCTTATCGCATAGGTCTGTTTAGCCATCCATATGAATTTACTGCCATAACACTTACTTTAATTTATCGTTGCTGATGTCTGCTACCAAATTCCATCTTACCCTCGTCGCTTATTCCATATGTATAAATTTAAGTCCTTTAATGCTTCCTCATTACTGCTTATCTTTAGAATGACAGCCTAATCTCATCCCATACTTTGTGACTTTTGTCCATCCATTGTTGATTCACCTCAATATTGATCTATAATATACAACTGATAACTTGAAACTTCTTACGTAATACTTTGCCCCTAGGGCTTATGTTACCTCAAGGAATATTCGAAGTGATTCCCATAATCGTATTTCATAGTGTCTCAATGTGATTCACCTTACGGGGGTATCCTAATTTTGTGCCGCCAGCGAAATCTTTTCTCCTTCTCTTCTCTTTTTTTTTCTTTTTCGAATCATTATTCAAATGAAGGCCCAAACGTCATCCTTTATCTGTCACAATTATATCCTCATTTTATTACTAGATCAACATTTTATTCCTTCTAAATGCTATTAATCTTAGACTCTTTTGAGTTCATTAAGGCTATAGTGAGCTTTGTATAACATAGAGAATCCATTAGCTCCCTTGTTTTCATGGGCCTATTCCTGAGGACTAATCCATTATCGTTACTTTCTTACTCACCTTTTCTCGTTCCTTACATCCTGTCATAAAAATTTGTCGCTTTACTATACTTTAGCTTGCAACCTATACATATCTATTTATACTACTCGTAATATTCCTTCAACTTGCTTGAATTTCCTTGTGTTATCTTAGAACATCAAGTGAGACATCACATCGTCTCTAACTCTTCTTTACTTGCTTAACTACACCTCTTGATACCCAGAAATCACTGACTAGAAGATATGCCACTGACGATGCCGCTATCATTCTTGGATATTGAATCCTCGTGCTTATAGCCTTCTATCCCAAGTATAGAATATCCTCAACCTTCTGCTTTTGAGTATCTCGTACATTGTTCACCTTTACCTTACTTTCCTTAAAGCCTCACATCATATCTTCTATCTCTTTCGTACCTCTGATTTTAAGGGAGATCCTGCAATGTTCTCGATCACGATGTTTCTATTTTTCTGGGTCGAATAATCAAACTCCTGATTTACTTGGGTGTTGTAATTTTTTAGTTTCCTCTTCCTCCTAATCAGCCTTTACGTAGGTTTAAGCTATCTTTCGATCTGTGGCTCGTCGTATCAGTTATTACCTTAGCCTTTCATGGGCACTATGGAATATCCATGGTGCAATCTTCTAACAATTCAATCCTTTGTCTATGCCCTGGGCTCAATTTTTTTTTTAATTTGTATCAGAGTCTTCTATGACTGTATGATTATCAACAAATATGTTGCCTAGGTAATGCTCCAAATTCTTGAGTGTATCCATAACATAGTAACTCAGGATCATTGATCGAATAATTCCTTTTGTTCCTTCTTTAAACGTGTGCAATTACTTTTCCTGGTCTTTTTGCCCCTTGTTGCATCCATACTTAGCTTATCTTAGTGCCCACACTTGCCAGAGTTTTCACACAACTCATATGATCTCGAATATTAGTTCTAATTCTTATTTCCTGTTCATTAGCCACGGTAGGTGCCACTTTCCTTTGGAATGCTTACAATATTGTTGCGAGATTGTTGTTACACAACCGTTTCCTCTTTAGGTCGTTGTGCTTAGGTTGAAGACCTCTTTCTTATCTCCTTAGATAGTCTTTCATTGTAGTACTTAGGGAGAACCCCTGACTCTCATAAAGCTGTGAGCTTATTATACCGTATTCCTGATAGAATTTTTGATGTTCGTGCTCACTTGTACTTATCCTTAGTTACTTACCTCCATGCTCATCTGCTCGTTCGGCTGCTTCTGAACTGAAGTTTTGACTGTCTTTCCAATGGAACTATATTTTATTTCCGTAATACTCATACGGTACCTTTAACTACCCCAACTCCTATTTGAATATTTCTCAAGTTTTACAATGTCATATCTGTGGGGCTAAATTCACTATATTGGGTTTTACTATCTTTATCTTGCACGACCTGCTATCTTGTCTGTATCCTCTTCACTAGCCATAACTAGGCTCTTCCTGAATCAATTACTAACTACTCGTTGGCCCATCCTCATGTCAATATTCCGCGAAATCCTCCTTGGGTTATTTCTTTGGTCTTAACTTACGTCTCGCACTGGCTCCTTAATTATCAATAACATCTCGGGCAGGAACCCTTACTTCTTCTCCTTGACATTGCGTTTGCATAATGTTCTGGAATCGTAGCATACATGTAGCATTTGGATAAGTGCAATCTCATCCCTTTCTCATTTGTATTGCATTTTCCTTTTATCATTCCATATTCCCCCCTTTAGGGGAGTACTAAGAGTTGGAGCTACGACGACCTGCCTAGAGATGTTTCACCTTTTCATCTTTGGCATCCTTTCACGTCATCGATGACCCTTACTCATCTTGCAGTAATCCTTCTGTACCAAGGATAGCAAAATTCCTTATTCACAAGGGTGAAACTTAGTATAACTGGCACATACAGTCCCTTAAGCTGAACTTTGCTCACATTGCTTACTGTAGGGAAGTGTCTTCCTGAATGACCATTCTCTGAATTTCTCATGAATCTTATTTTGCCGTCCATTCTATTATTGGCAGAACAAAATATGAAATTAATATGATGGCTACTATCATCATTCACTCAGTCCCTAATTAATTTTTAGTTTAGCTTGTTCACCAATTCAATCCATACTGGTTTTATTACTCTGGGTCTAACTTTTCCTCTTGGTAATCACGCTAGAGTTACGAACTTATTTCTAGAAATGAGGACATGATTGTATGGCCTATATTCTTTTGTTGTCCTAAGGCCTGTCACTTCTCGTTTCTTCCTTCACTTGACTATAGAATTTGTAATATTTTCATCTTTGATCTATCGTTGTCATCCATGTATCACATCTCACTCAAAATGCTTCATTAACTCCTTTCTTATTTCCTGCTAATATTTATGCCTATCACCTTATTCTGAAAACTTGTGCAAGACATTCCTTTGCTTCTAGCTTCCCTCTGCTCCATCCAATGGGTCTTCAAGTTGCTTAATGTTCTCTCTTTACTAGGGACGTGAGCCACACTAAGGTAATATTTATCCCTTCAAGGCTTATAGTGCATGTCTTTGTAGTACTCATATCTGGCTGCACTATTCCAGAGTGCACCATCTGGTGTCTCATAAAGAGATCTATTAGCATATTTGCAATATCCTTCGAAAATGTCAACTGACGCAAATAATTCATTTACCAATCTAGGTTACCCTAACCCCATCTGGATCTTGATATCCCGTCCTTTTCTAAAATATACATGTTAGCCCCCATAGGGCATAACTGGAATAGGTGTGACCAATTGTACATACCCCTGTTAGTGCGAAATATAACTTAAAAAGCTTATGTTCCCCTGCCTGAATTATAAACACTGTTAACCTTAATTAACTGGGCACCTCGTATCCTTATTCATCTTGCTTCTTTTACTTGTTGAAACTTTTATTTATCTTCTTAATCTCTCATTGTCTTTCACCATTAGGATGGATATGCATTCTTCACTTAAGGCTCCTTATCAAGAGGCTTACACCTTTCAGTACGCACATGATCTACTGAAGATCACATATTTACTTATCATACGCATGATACAAAGTCGAGTTCCTCTAATTCAACACTTCCACAACTATATCTCTTATCGATCATCTTTCTGAACGTAGACATCATCTTATTACGAATAAAAATAGAAGCTCGGGACTTGAATTCTTATAAGTGAGCTCTACCACACGATCTAGAGTAAGAAGAAAGAGTTACAGTCTTAAATGCCCTGTAGCCTCCTGCTTAAAAGTGTGGTGCACGACACTCATAGAGTCCCTAGGACAGAACTGCTCTGATACCACTTTTGTCACGACCCAAATCGATGGGCTGCGACGGGCACCCGGTACCTTACTCAACCGAATACTAACGTAACGCATCTTTCTTATTACATCATCATATACACGTGACATACGGGCCTAATAGGCCAACATAATCATTTATAAACTCAAAACATAGGCAGACAAGGCCGTACAATCTTTCAAGTACACGACATACGTCTACAAGCCTCTAAGAATACATAAATATCATAAAGGTCGAGACAGAGTCCCGCCATACCAAATAATATACGTCTAACTCATACTAACCAAACAAGCAACTCCGAAGCAAGTGGAGCGCACCAACATCTTCTGCTGAGCTAATAGCCTACATGGAGGGCTCTCGACCTATCTATCGGGACCTGCGGGCATGAAACGCAGCATCCCAGGAAAAAGGGACGTCGGTATGAATAATGTACTGAGTGTGTAAGACACATAAATAAATACATAAGAGACATGGAAGACATATAGAGTACATGACTCAACTTGTAAGTCTGAATAACTTTGTAAATTATAAATTACTTTTAGCGTCATGCGTATGCGTATGAATGTCATGTCGTGCATAGGTACATGTTCCATAACATCATCAGCCTCTGAGGGCATCCCATCATATCATATCGGCCACTGCGGGCAAAATTATCACCGTATGCCAACTGATCAGGTGGTGGTGCGTATATAATGCCATAACCTTTCCCATATCCCATATACATATATACATACATATATACGCGTATATAATGCCATTTGAATCATATTTACATATATATGCGTATATAACACCGTTTGAATTATATTTCGGCCACTGTGGGCAACATCATCATCATATACCAGCTGATCAGGTGGTGGTGCATATATAATGCCGTAACCTTTTCTCATATCCCATATACATATATTTACATATATACGCGTATATAACGCCATCTAGTCATGAGTCAATGCACATGAATGCAATACATGAAAAGTACGTCAATAAAATCATTCGGAAGGTCATAAGACCATTTTGCCTCTTGAGCAATATCATAAAGTAATATCTTTTCAACTTTCATATTTTTTCTGAGACCCGTGAACATATGATAAAATATTATGACACATGGGAATTAAATAACATAGATATTTCTATTACTTCTATGAGTAGAATCACTTATGGAGTTTGTGCATTTGCACATTTCGTTCATATCGTATAGATCATGCCAAAAGAAAGAAGGGAGGGCCTTAACATACCTGGAGTAGAGAAAAATCCATATGATATTCTTGGAAAAGATTGTACCGCGCTCTCTTAGAATCACAAAATCCTGCTATGATTACACGGTATAATTTCGTAGGAGTTCCTTTACTAACCAAGAACTCACGTTACTGTTGTAATATGAAGCCTTCTACGAAAATTCCATAATTTCAGTCTTAAAAGCTACATGTTTCAATTTCTTATCTTTAACTCTTTCTACAATGCACAAGTAGTAACACTTAGCTCAACAATTCTATCAACGACTTCTACTGAAACTTGATAAAGTAGTTGTATTTCAAGAGAAATTCATCAAAGCTAGATAGCAGCTGTAACTTTGTCTTGGACAATACACATTATATACACCGAGACATATGCAAAAACATACACATTTAATATGTGGTGTGTGTGCTTGCTCCAAGTGTCTTCTTAATTTAATGATCTAAAGGCTTAGTCACTAAATAAAATAGAGGGGCTGCCACGTGGTGATGGGGTGTTTTAATTTTTATCTACTTATTAGGTAATTAGGCAGTGTCCCGTTACCCGGTAATTAATCAATTACCCATATAATTAAAAATTATCTCAAATTACTTAAAATACTACCCACTTTTAACATGCCTTATACACTTTACTATCATGGCCATGTGGTACTTTGTATGGTACTAGTTCAAAAATATCGGGTATTTTAGCTCGGACCATATTTTATCCCAAAATGCCAAATTTCAATGAAATTCATTTTCTTCGACTTGCTTCCGCTCTCACCTTCACGAATTTACTAATCACTTGTGAAATAGAATAATCCTTATAATATCCAAATAATCTTTTACTTGGACTGATGTCAATTACCTTACGACAATTTCTACGTACAATACTTCAGGGTGCAACATCGTCATAACTTAATACTGCAAAGCGTAACATCACCGTAATGTATTACTGCTGGGTATAACACTGTCATAATATTTTACTGCAGGACGTAACACCATCGTAACATATTACTGCAGAGCATAACATTGTCATAATATCATACTGCGGGACATAATATTGACATAATATTGCAGGGCGTAACACTTAAGACTAGCGTAGATCTTCTACTTATTGATATGGTAGATTTAGATGTCATCTTGGGTATGGATTGACTGTCACCTTATCATGCTATATTGGATTATCACGCCAAGACGGTGATCTTAGCCTTGCCAGGGTTGCCTCGATTAGAGTGGAGGGGGACTTCTGTCTATTCTACCAGCATGGTTATCTCTTATGTAAAGGCTTAACATATGGTTGAAAATGGGTGTCTAGCTAATTTGGCTTATATCTACGATTTTAGTGTGGAGGTTCCTTCCATGAATTCGGTACCAATTGTTCGTGAGTTTCTAGAGGTGTTCCCTACAGATCTACTAGGGATGCCACCCGACTAAGATATTGACTTCTGTATTGATCTGGCTCCAGGCACTCAACCCATTTCTATTTTGCCATATCGAATGGCCCCTCCATAGTTGAAGGAATTGAATGAGTAGTTGCAAGTTTTGCTTGATAAGGGATTCATAGACCTAGTGTCTTGACCTGGAGTGCACATATGTTGTTCGGGAAGAGGAGGGATGGATCGATGAGGATGTGCATAGATTATCGGCAGTGGAACAAAGTCACTATCAAGAACAAGTATCCATTGCTGATGATTGATGGCTTATTTGATCATCTTTAGGGTGCCAAGGTCTTTTCGAAGATTGATTTAAGGTTTGGATACCATCAGTTGAAAATTAGGGCATACGATGTACTAAGACAACTTCTTAGACTCAATATGGGCATTATAAGTTTCTAGTGATGCCATTTGGGCTGACAAATTCCCCAGCAACATTTATAGATTTGATAAACCGGGTCTTCAAGAATGTGATTGCATTTATTGATGATGTCTTGATCTGCTCTCACAGTCGAGAGGAATATGAGATACATCTTCGGATTGTACTTTAGACTCTGAGAGACAACTAATTATATGCCAAGTTTTCAATGTGCGAGTTTTGGTTGGACTCGGTCGCTTTCTTGGGGCACGTTGTATCGGTAGATGGCATACGGGTGGATCCTAAGAAGATTGAGGCAGTTTAGAATTGGCCTAGACCCACTTCAACTATGGAGATCCGTAGTTCTTGGGTTTGGCGGGCTATTACCGTGGGTTCGTGGAGGGGTTTTCATTTATAGTAGCCCCATTATCTAGGTTGACCAAGAAGGGTCCCTCGTTCAGATGGTTAGACGAGTGTGAGGCGAGCTTTCGCAAGATCAAGACTGCTTTGACTATGACGCCAATATTAGTGTTGCCCACCAGTTCAGTATATTACATGGTGTATTGTTACGCATCTCGTATTGGGCTCGGTACAGTCTTGATGCAGGAAGGCAGGGTGATAGCATATGCATCGTGGCAGTTGAAGTTTCATGAGTAGAATTACCCTGTTCATGACTTAGAATTGACACTCGTTGTTCATGCGCTGAAGATTTGAGGCACTATCTTTACAGCATGTCGTGCGAGATATTCACAGGTCATCAGAGTCTACAATATTTGGTCAAACAAAAGGATCTCAATTTGAGGCATATGAGGTGGTTAGGGATATTGAAAGACTATGATATCACCATCTTATATCATCCTCTGAAGGCCAATGTGGTGGACAATGCCTTGAGTAGAAAGGCACTGAGTATGGGCAGCCTTATGTACATTTTGGTTGGTAATAGACCGCTTGCATCAGATGTTCAGGATTTGGCCAATCAGTTTGTGCGGTTAGATGTTTCAGAGCCCATCCTTATTCTATCTTGTACAGTCACTCGGTCTTCCTTGTATGAGTGCATCAGGGAGCGGTAGTATGATTACACTCATTTGCTTGTCCTCAGGGATACGGTATGACACGGTGGTGCCAAGAAGGTTACTGTTGGAGATGACAAGGTTTTGAGGATGCATGGCGGTATTTGTGTTCCCAATGTGGATGGACTTCATGAGTTGATTCTCTAGGAGGCCCATTGTTCCCGGTATTTTGTTCATTCGGGCGCCTCCAAGATGTATCAGGACTTGCAGCATCATTATTGATGGAGGAGGATAAAAAGGGACATAGTTGCATATGTTGCTCGATGTCTAAATTGTTAGCAACTAAAGTATGAACATTAGAGACCTGGTGGTTTGTTTCAGAAGATAGAGATTCCTATGTGAAAGTGGAGCGTATTGTCGCACCCCCTTTTTCCTCCACGAAGAAAGTCCGAGTTTCGACATTCATGGGGGTAATAACTCATTTCTTTTTGGGAACTGGGTATTTGAAGAGTCGACCTAATGAATTAAGGTGTGTTAGGGCACCTAGAGCGATTAACTCTTGGATTGGTTTGCATTACCAGAGATTAGGGTAAGAGCTCGAAATAACATTGAGGGGAAGGTGTTAGGCACCCCTCTCAGTCCACAATGGTGGGTCCCGACCGAACTTATACTTATGAATTAGTCAATTAGCAAATAGGTAGTTAAATCAAATAATTTGCAAGTAAAGCACGCTGGACGTTGTATAACTCAAAAATAAGAAAAAGGTTTTGAAAAGTTATATACATATAAAACAAAGTTTTAAACAGAAGGGATTTGAAAAAGAAGGGGTCCTAGGTTGTTTAGCCTACAGGATCACCCCAGACAATGTCCGGTAAATACTCCTCAATGTGGGGCTACACGTGACATTAGTGTGTAGTCATCATATCCCATATCTACCCTTCCCTCCCCGGGTCATATCCTAAAGCGTGCTAGCAACCTTGACAATGACCTATGCGTGCACTACCCGTCCCTTCCTTGTGGCCCTGGAGGTATTTTAGGACCTCTAAATCTGGGCAGTTCTAGACGACCCCTAAGGTGCTTAAAAGGAGAAAATTCTAAGGCGACAGGCAAGAACAAATAGGACCTTAGCACATAAGGCAGAAAAGAAGCAATTAGAGGCTTAAGTTCACCTCCACAGATAATGCATGTAAACATCATGACTCAAATACAAATAAGGGCAATATTGTTAAATAGTATCCTAAGACATGATGTCTAGGTGAATATCAGAACACATGAGATATGCAGTTTTTATTTTATAAACTTAAAGTAATGGCCCTATCCGTTTTGCCAACTGATTTTAAGCCTATTAAAATCAAAATAACATTAAGTAGCAAAAACAACTTCAGAGCTGCAGGATTTGAAAACGCCCTATAGGCTTGCCTACACGCTAAATAGTGGTGTCCTAATAGCATGATAACTACATTTGACATAGTAAAATAGTGGACAGATTTTAAAATAAACTCTGAGTTCCTATATGCATGCTTTCTAATAGTGAATTAGGGCAATACTCGAAAGAATTCATTTAAGGGAAAACAAACCACTAATTAGACCAGTTTCGAAGTAAACTAATCATGAACTGGTTTAACTTATTTAAACTAAACTGATTTTAGATCTATAGGCAAAATTTCTGACGTTGTTCCCTATAGGTATGGTATCTAATTGTTAAGAGATGATGTTAGAAACTTGTAGGAACGATGACAAATGAAAACACATGTAAATACATATTATAACAGAAGTTGAACTGGATCATATCCTATAGGCATGGTATTTACTTGTGAAGTTGATTTTAAGACCTATAAACATGATTTCTATTATTGGAATCACTTGAGACCTAGAGGCATAATTTCTAAAATGGTAAGGCAAACATAACAAATATAAAGTCCTATAGGCATGGTTTCTTCCCATTTACATCACAAATATATAACTACCCACCCTTTTTCACTAGTCACCCCAATATTTGTTTAAAAATTATTACAAACCAAATGAATGAATTATATAAATAGATAAAAAGAAAAGAAGAAGTTACACTATAGGGAGCCTGAAGCAGGACCAAGTGATTTCCCAAGACCTCCAATAGCCTCAAATGCCAATTCCATAGACAATATCATTGTCTAGGTGCGTCAGAGTTCCCTAAGGATATCAAGCATCTCGGGCAGTGCTCACACCTAGACTTTCTAACAAAATTGAGTAAGTGTAGTGTGGAAGGGCCGGCCTCAGTGTGCCAAGGTTCAGAGGGTTCTCAAGAGGATCCCAAGGTAGTACACATACTGGAGGGGGCAGAACCTAGTGACTTAGGAGTAAAGTGAGAGTGCTTGACACAGTTTGAAAGGTTTCAGTAGGAAAACATTGTTAAAAAGAGATTTTCTTGAAATAGTTTTGTAAGAAAACATATAAGTTATAAAATAAGACAATTTAAAAAAGGTAAGGTGACTAACAATCAATCAAACATAATACAGAACCAGAAGAAGTTCATCAACACTTTAATACATGGAGTCAAACAGGTGCACACATCCACTTAGGGGTAATGTGGATTTGGGAGAAGCATAGGGCGCATAGTAAGCACAGATGTACATACATACAGAACCAGATGAGCCTTAAAAGGGGTCAAGTCTTTTAAAGTATAGCACGAACTTTAGATTTAATATAGAATCAATAGGCTTAGGATAGCGAATTACTTCATGCGGGAATATGTATTCCAAGGATCAGAGAAACATAGTCACATTGGGCATACTTGAAGGAGATCCTAAGGGGGTATATGGCATGCAACAAAGAAGACAGTGAAGTAGACATGTTAATTGCAGGTTGAACAACAAAACCATAGATAGAAGCATATTAGAAACATGACAAATTGAAGTAATATGAGAAGCATATTATTTTGGGACTTGAATTAAAATCAGAACATACCAATAGAGAGATGGTACACACAAAGTGAGGAGTAGGAAAGCACAATAATTGGCCTTGGCTTGCAGCCGGCTAACTCAAAATAGTAGCCAGTAACCAAAGAGATAGCAGAAAGTTTTTGAGTGTGAGAGAGCTTTTTGAACCAAGAATGTCCATGTTTGTGTTAATGAGTGAGTATGTATATATAGTAGTTCAAAACTAGGTAAAATAAGGAAAGAATCACAATAGTATAGTAATTATGGAAATCAGAATCAATTAGAGCAGGATTAGTACAAGCAATCCAATAAGTTAAGGGAATCAGTTCAAACGGTAAGAACAAGTAACAAATAAGGAAAGAAATCAATGTATGACCAATAAGGAAAGATTTCACATTCAGTAAGTATAGGGTAAATAATTAGGGCTAAGTTCAGAAAACTCTAATTTAGGAGATAATAAGTAAGAATAAAGTACCAAAGCAGACAAGGTAGGCGAATCAATCAATTTAAATAGTAAGGCTAGGAATCAAAGGTTTAAAGGAAGGTCTTCCTATCAAACCATGAATCAGGGAATCCAGAATCAATTAAGGAGAAAGTCACGAGTAAGTGTTTAGCATATAAATAGAGTAAGATAAGAATAATCAGACATAGCAAGCAAAAAGGCAAGTCTTGAACAGTGAAGATGAACACAAGTACATAAAGCTGATGTAAGTTAGGCTAAGAAAACTCAGTAGATACATATTCGAGGTGAGATAATCACAGAAACTCAAACGAGAACCGGCCAGTCACCAAATCAAATGAATAAACCTAGAAAATTAGGGCTTTCAAAATAGACTAGTTAAAGGTGTAGTAAAATCATAGAATAAACCAAAATATGCAAGAAATAGAAGTTTAAACACAAAGAATCAGTTAAACAGGGTTTAAAAAGAAATTCTGAAACCCTAATTTATAGAAGAAGGTAAAAACATTTGAAATCAACAATTCTTGCAAAGAGTTCCAAGGACAATGTAAAACATCAAAGAAACAAACTCAAATTGTCCTAGATCTGTACAGATCTAGGAGATATAGGAAGAAATTATGGTTCAAAAGAAACCCATATAGAGATGAAAGAACCTGTCTAGAATCCTAAAGATCATAACAGATACCACATGATTTTGCTCGAAATCATACTGGAGTAGCCAAGAACAGACAAGTGAGGAACCCTAGATGCAAGTCGGCATGACCCTGTGCCCTTGAAGACCTTAGATAAGGAAGGCATGGCATGAGAAAAGCCATTGGAGGCTTAGGAGACGATGAGAGGTCACCGGAGATGACCGGTTAAGAGAGGTCGATCATTGAAGGGCTAGGCTTAGGTTGAGAGTGTACTAAGAGTAGAGATGATTCTAGGGCGGCGATATCTGGGAAATGATTAGGGTTGGGGTGGTTTAGGATTAAAAAAGGCAAGAGTCAATACGGGTCGTTGATCTGAAGGTTTAGGATTAAAAAAGGCAAGAGTCAATACGGGCCGTTGATCTTTCAGATCAACGGCCACGATTTAATTGGTTTTAGGTCGGGTAGGTGTGTTTAGGGTTTAGGTCTAGTAATTCGATTAGAAATTGGTCTAGGGTTGGGTTAAAATTGAGGCTAAAATTGAAATGCAATCTGACTATGTTTTAAATAGCCAATTTAATCCCATATAATTTATAATAAATAATAAATAATTTCTAAAAAATAATTTCATTTACTAAAATTATTTAAAATAGATATTTAAAATTTTAAAAATATATAAGGTCGATTTTATGAAAATAAAACATAATTGTACATTAATAAAGCTAATATTGGAATTATATGCAAATTAGCTTTACAATGCAAAATGCAATTATAAAATGTATTCAAAATATTTTAATAATATTTTGGCATAAATATAGAATTTAGATGACTAAATTACCACAACAATAATTTGAGGGATAATTATTGGGGATTTTATGAGTAAAAAGGGGAGGAAATAAATCAATTTAAAATCTTTAAAATTATAGAAAAATTATAAAAACCTTGTGCATGCTTATATATGTATATATATATACTATTTTATATATATATGCTATTTTGGAAGTATTTATGCATATTAAAAATATATAGGAAAAAATTGGGTATCAATAGCTGCCCTCTTTACGCGGGAAGGATGAAAGAGTTTTCGGGTAAAGAAATGATGGCCAATTTTGACCGGACGGGATGCTTTGAAAGACAAGGGACTGACTCCGGTCTTTGAGCTGCCTACATATTCCTGGTTTTACAGGAATTAGGCCATGTGTAGTTCTGGGTTCATCTGCGGAATATGCCATTGAAATTATTGCAAGAACGGACGCGCGATGCCAAATACGCTATGGTGAGCGGTTAAAGCTCGGGATGGTTGGAGGGAATTGGAGCGAGATCTCTCTTACTAGGATATCAGTTTCTTACTTGTTACCTGCAGATAAAAAGTGTAAAAACATGTATTTGCAAAAAATTTAAACATGATGCAAATTCCCTTTGGACCATGAAGGTTGTCTTTGGACGGTTAAAGATAACGTCCTCAGACCATGACGTCCTGGGCCATGAATTATTTAGTGAGGGATTTGTAGGCTATGAAATGATGTTCTCGAGCCATGAAGATGGTTCCTCCGAACCATGACGCCTTTGAATAATAATATGCAAATTTGAGAGATCCTCAGGTCATGGAATAGTGTTTTCCGGCTATGAGGATGGTGCCTTTAGACTATGACGCCTTTGGATAGGTTGATGATATTTCAGCCCATGATATGCAATAGTCAAGATGTTATCAAGACAATGCTTAGTCTTGTGAAATGGAGGGCAGAGCTTAGCCCGATTGAAAAACGAATAAAAAGTACTTAGAAGTAGAGCAATATCCATGCAAAGAGGGACATTGCTTAGTCCCATGCAGACGGGGAGGTAAGGATTAGCCTCGTGCAAGTGTGGAGGCAGGGATTAGCCTCATGCAAATTGGGAGGCAGGGATTAGCCTTATTCAAGTATGGAATCAGTGATTAGACTCATGCGAATAGGGAGGCAAGGATTAGCCTCATGCAAGTATGGACTCAAGGATTAGATTCATGCAAATAGGGAGGCTGGGATTAGCCTCATGCAAGTATGGACTCAAGGATTAGACTCATGCGAGCGTGGAGGAAAGGATTAGTCTCATGCAAATAAGGAGTCAAGGATTAGACTCATGCAAATAGGGAGGCAAAGATTAGCCTCATTCAAGTGTGGAGTTAGGGATTAGACTCATGAAAATATGAAGTCAGGAATTAGACTCATGCAAATAGGGAGGAGGGGATTAGCCTCATGCAAGTATGGATGCAGGGATTAGCCTCATAGAGTCAAGGATTAGACTCATGCAAGTATGGAGGCAAGGATTAACCTCATACAAATATGGGGGACATGGATTAGTCCCATGCAAAGAGCGATCAACAAATAAGAGTAGTGTATGTCTTAGCTGGAGATGTATTCGATGTCTGATGGCTTGGTTGATAGTGAATTATCTTTGTGCATACATGTTTTGCGAATGCTATCGTTATGTCAAATGTGCCTGCATTCAAAGAAAAATTGTAAGTTTTGTGAGGGGAGGTTGGTTCGTGCTTTGTCCACCAGCCTTGCTTTGCTCCGTTTTGAAAGCCTTTCGAGTTCCCCTGGGTGACACCTGACTGTTATGGAAATAGAGTTTTCGAAAATATGCGATTATTGATAAAAATAGAGTTGTTTTTAGAAACATATTGATATATCAAGTAATTTTGATGAACTAGTAACTGTAACACATCTCAAAGGCATTGCAGCTCTCTCATATTGGAATTTTGAGGGTCCTCCTCAAAATTCTGCCCTAGTTTGGTAGATGATCTTTTGACCATTTACGGATAATGGATCTTATTGAACCTTCCTTCTCAAAATTCTGCCCCAGTTTCTTAACTGGTTATTGACCGCCTGACATATGTTGGCGTTGGCTGGACTTGCTCCGGATTTTTGAAGACCCTTCTTAAAATTCTGTCCTAATTTCTGATCTTGGGGGGAATGAAAATTTTATTATGATATGACCAAACCCATAAGGCTTCCTACGTATCCCCTCTTAAATGGAAATTAGGTCAAGCGTAGTTCAATTATATCAGAAAAGAAATGTGAAATAATCTAGGCATAATATCTTTTGGCTACATCTAAATTGATTGGTTTTGGCCAGATTTCTCCATCCATTTCTGCAAGTATGAGTGCTCCTCCTGTTAGCACCCTGTGAACCATGTACGGACCTTGCCAGTTGGGCGAGAATTTTCCTTTGGCTTCATCTTGATGTGCGAATATCTTCTTCAGCACCAACTGACATGGTGCAAATTGCCTTGGTTTGACCCTTTTGTTGAAAGCTCTAGATATTCTGTTCTGATAAAGTTGGCCGTGACACACTACGCTCATCCTCTTTCCATCTATAAGGGCCAATTGATCATAGCGGCTCCTTATCCACTCTGTATATCTGAGTTTAGCTTCCTGTATGATTCTTAATGAAGGAATCTCTACCTCAGCTGGGATGACAGCCTCGGTACCATAAACCAGCATGTAGGGAGTTGCTCCGGTTGATATGCGAACTGTAGTGCAGTATCCTAACAAAGCGAAGGGTAACTTCTCATGACATTGTTTGTGGTTCTCTACCATTTTCCTTAGTATTTTCTTGATGTTTTTGTTGGCGGCTTCTACGGCTCCATTCATCTGAGGTCTGTAGGATGTGGAATTCTTGTGCTTGATTTTGAAAGTTTAACACATAGCTTTCATCAGATCACTGTTGAGATTGGTGGCGTTGTCGGTAATAATGGACTCAAGAACCCCGAATCGGCAAACAATACGATCCTTAACAAAATCTATGACAACTTTCTTGGTTACAACTTTGTAAGATGCAACTTCTACCCATTTTGTGAAGTAATCAATGTCTATCAGAATAAACCTGTGTCTGTTTGAAGCAGTGGGCTCAATCGAACCAATAACATCCATTCCCATGTGGCGAATGGCAAAGGTGATCTTGTTGCATTGATCTTATTTAACGACACTTTTATCATGTCGGAATGCACTTGACATTGAAAGCATTTGCGTACATACCAGATTCAATCTGTCTCCATGGTCATCCAAAAGTAACCTACCCTGAGTATTTCCTTAGCCAAGACAAAACCATTCATGTGCGAGCCACAGGTCCCGACATGCACATCCTCAAGTAGCTTAGAAGCTTCCTTTGTGTCGATACATCTTAGTAAACCCAGATCAGGAGTTCTTCTATACAAGTTTCCTCTGTTGTAGAAGAAATGATTTGACAATCTTCAGAGTGTGTGTTTCTGAGTGTGGTTTGCGTGCTCCGAGTATTCTCCTTTCGATAAGTACTCCTTGATGTCATGGAACCAAGGCTTTCCATCTGCTTCCTCCTCGACATGAGCATAATATGCTGGCTGATTATGGATCCTCACAGGAATGGGATCAATGTAATTCTTATCTGGATGTTGTATCATAGATGACAAAGTAGCCAATACGTCAACAAACTCATTCTAAATTCTGGGCACATATCGGAACTCTATCTTTGTGAACCTTTTTTTCAATTCTTGCACATGGTGAAGATATGAAAATATCTTGCAATTCTTGGTGGCCCACTCTCTTTGTACCTAGTGCACAAGCAAATCTGAATCACCAATCACCAGCAACTCCTGAACATTCATGTCGACTACCATGTTGAGCCTTAATATGCAGGCTTCATATTCTGCCATGTTGTTGGTGCAAGGAAATCTGAGTTTAGTAGATACCGGATAATGTTGACCTGTTTCTAATACCAAAACTGCTCCAATGCCCACTCCTTTGAAATTTTCAGTTCCGTCAAAGAACATCCTCCAACCATTGTATGTTTCGGTGATGTCTTCCCCTACGAACGATACTTCTTCGTCAGGAAAATATGTTTTCAAAGGTTCATATGCTCCTCCCACCGGAGTTTCAGCAAGGTGATCTGCCAATGCTTGCCATTTGATTGCCTTTTGAGTTACGTATATGATATCAAACTCACTTAGTAGTATTTTCCATTTAGCCAACTTCCCAGTAGGCATGGGCTTCTGAAATATGTACTTCATAGGGTCCATTTTGGATATGAGGTATGTAGTGTAGGCACAGAAGTAATGCCTCATTTCTGGGCTGTCCAGGTCAAAGCACATCAAGTGCGTTCAAGCAGAGAATTTCATAAGGTGTGAACTTCTTACTCAAGTAATATATGGCTTGATCCTTTCTTCCTGTCTCATCATGTTGTCCCAAAACACATCCGAAGGCTCTATCTAATACGGATAGATAGAGTAGCAAAGGTCATTATGGTTTTGGCAGGACTAGAACTGGTGGTGTGGATAGGTATTCCTTGATCTTGTCAAAAGCTTTCTGACAATCCTCTGTCCATCTTGTTCCAACATCTTTCCTCAGTATCTTGAAGATGGGTTCACATATAACTGTGGACTGTGCTATGAATCGACTGATGTAGTTAAGCCATCCTAGGAAGCTCATCACGTCCTTTTTACTCTTAGGTGGTGGTAACTCCTAAATATCCTTGACTTTAGACGGATCCATCTCGATCCCTCGACGACTAACGATGAATCCCAATAATTTTCCAGCGGGAAGCGCAAATGCACACTTTGCGGGGTTCAATTTAAAATTGTACCTCCTGAACCTATCAAAGAACTTTCTCAGGTCCGCTATGTGATTTGTGGCCCTCTTGGATTTGATAATGACATCGTCTATATACATCTCTATTTCTTTGTGTATCATATCATGGAAGATGGTTGTCATGTCTCTCATATAAGTGGCCCCAATGTTCTTCAAACCGAATGGCATCATGTTGTAACAATATACACCCCATGATGTAATAAAAGTTGTCTTCTATGCATATTCTTCATCCATCCAAATCTGGTGATATCCCGCGAAGCAATCTACGAAGGATTGGAGTTCATGCTTAGCGCAGTTATCGATCAGGATGTGTATATTTAGGAGTGGGAAGTTATCCTTGGGACTTGCTGTTTAAATCCTGATAGTCAACACATAGTCTGACCTACACATCCTTCTTCGGAATTGGCACAATGTTAGCTAACCAAGTTGGGTATTCAACCATCCTAAGAACTTTGGCTTTGATCTACTTGGTAACTTCCTTCTTGATTTTCATACTCATGTCTAGTTTGAACTTTCTGAGTTTCTGCTTTACTGGTGGACACATGGGATTAGTAGGCAACTTGTGAGCCACTATGGAAGTGCTCAAACCGGTCATGTCATCATATGACCATGCGAAAATGTCCTCATATTCTTTTAGGAAACGAATGTACTCTTCCTTCTCTGTTGGTGACAAGTGAATGCTGATGCGGGTCTCTTTGACGGTCTCGGTGTCTCCAAAATTTACTGCTTCGGTTTCATCCAGATTGGACTTAGGCTTATTCTCAAAGTTTTCCACCTCCCTGACAATTTCCTCGAGTATTTCATCTTCTTCATCTGAATCACTATTCTCATGCTGCGTTGCCTCATTACATGTCACAGTTACTGGTTCATCAGGAAAAGTAATAATAATGTTGTATAAAAGAAAAATATAAAGATGGTAGTGAATAATAACGAGCAAATGCATTTGATTAAAACTTAAAAAATTGTCCAGACAAAGTACAGCTCGATGAATCGAGCATTCATTTTGAAACAAGTAAAATTTAAGACAAAATTACGATAAATCTTAAATGCCTAAAATGGCTTATAGAAGTAAATTCTGCCAAGCTACCCCGGGACTCGGCGGGCTCGGGATAGTGTGGCGGTCCAGTTTTTGAGAATGACTCCCTTCTCCATAGTCTGAATAGTGAGGCCTTATTCCTCATCCTCCTTGATTATGGCACCGTTGTCCATGTCCTCATCCTCCAAGAACAAATTCTTCAACTCAGTTAGTGCTTTTTTTTCTGCAAACCCCCACATTATGTCAGCCTGGTGAAAAGCTTGTTCCAAATGCGGCACTGGCTGCTCAAGAGGGTAATATGGTCCACGCCATGGAGGCGACCAATCATTATACTCTTTCCATGTATACTGGTATCCGAGCCCAAAGATGGTACCATGATTTTTCAGATGTATTGGTTTGGTGATACCTTGGAGGTTCTTACCCAATCTTTTACCGGGTTCATATCCAGACCATGCTAGTATGCCTTTTATTTTGTTACTCCACTACTTATCCTTCTTGATGGCATTGACCCATTCGATGTGATGATAGGTTTCCCCTCCTAGCCTTCTTCTATGTCAAATGGCCGGGATGGTTTGACTAGTGTAGATGGGGTTACTTCCATCTCCGTGAATGATTACCTCCTGGCGGTTCCATTCAAACTTCATAGCTTGATGTAGTGTGGAAGGCACGGCTCCAGTGGCATGGATCCATGGCCATCCCAATAGAAGATTATATGAGGCTGGTATGTCAAGCACCTGATATTCAACGTCGAACAAAGTTGGCCCCATCTGCAAGCAAAGGTTGATTTCCCCGATCGTAGCCCTCTAGGACCCATCGAAAGCCTTCACATTCATGCTTCCTACCCATATATTATGGAGACCTTTGTCCAGCCTTTTCAGAGTATCCAACGGACAAATATTTAAGCTTGATCCTCCATCAACCAAGACCCTGGAAATGATGAAGACAAGTTCGGCAGTGGTGTACTATTCTGGTAGTTCAACCCCTCAGGTGGTAGCTCATCCTCATGGAAGATGATCTTATGACTTTCTAGTACTTGCCTAACCATGTTGGACATTTCTCCACCAGTGATGTTATTGGGTACATAAGCCTCGTTCAACACTTTCATTAAAGCTTTCTTGTGTGCCTTTCAATTCTGCAATAGTGACAAGATAGATATCTAAGTAGGGACTTTGTTCAGATGGAGAACAACCGAGTACTCTTTTGCCTGCACTTCTCTCCATAGGTCATCTGGCCCGGTCTCAATGATAGGCTACCTAGTAGTGGCCTCCTTACTTGAACCTCCTAGGTGTTTAGGCGTATAGACTCTTCCGATTCTAGTCATTCCTTGTGCAGCGTCAGATTTCCCTACCTTGGCCTTCTCTTTCCGTCGAGCCTCGGCTACATAATCCTAGGGTATTGCTTTTGAGTTGATTGGGGGTGTGGTTGATACTGTCACAGTGAAAGGTGCAACCACTTCTACTTCAAATGGAGCGGGGGTGGCTGCGGGCGGAGCCACTTCCACCTTGAATGGAACTGATGCAGTTACCTCAACCTCGATTGGTTCTTGAGTCTGAACTACAATAGGAGTAAGTGTTAATGCAACCTTAAAAGTCATTGCCTTCTCTAATAAGCCTGTTTGACCCCTCAGGGTCCCATTCTTCATTTGTCTCTATCACATGTACACTATCACCTCTGTGATCAGGGAGGGGATTATTGCGGACATTAGATGCGTCTTCCTTTGCTTGTATGACCTTGTTGTCAATTAGCGACTGGATCTTATCCTTCAATGTTCGGTACTCAGCAGTGGTGTGACCTTTCATACTGGAATGGTATACATAAGTTTTGTTCGAATTGACCCATTGGGGTAGATTTTCTAATGCCACAGGGAGAACAGGAGTGACGTAACCTGCGACTTTCAACCTTTCATACAGTTGGTCAATGGGCTCAGCAATGGTGGTGTATTGTCTGGGTGGCTTGTGGTTGAAGTTAGGTCTTGGTATTGGATAATTTTGGCGAGCTGGTGGTGATTAGAAGTGGGATGGTTGGGAGTTATAGGTGTTATAGACAATGGATGGTTGGGAATATCTGGGAGATGAAGTTGATATGTAGGCAGTGATGCTTGGTATGTGGGTGGAGGTGTTTGATATGTGGGTAGAGGTATCTGATAGGTAAGTGAAGATTTTGGGTCCTAAGCCACCATTACCGCCCCAATATCTCTCTTCTTCGATATGCCACCTGATTATAGTGCCTTATTCGTGGCTTGCAAGGCCTCGAAGTTTGTGACCATCCCGCTCTTGATTCCTTCTTCGATTCTTTATCCGAGTTTGATGATGTCAGAGAATTTGTGATTTTCGATAACTATCAACCTCTCATAATATTGTGGATCATGTGCCCTGACAAAGAATTTATACATTTGTTCTTCGTCCAAAAAGGGCCTGACTTTGTCCTCTTCCGACCTTCAATGAGTAGCGTGTTCACGGAAAATCTCGATAGGTTTGTTCTTAATATTCTCAATGTAGAAGACATCCGGTGCATTCTCTGTGTTGAACCTGAATCGGTCCATGAAATCCAATGCCATGCTTACCAAGTATGACCATTTCTTGGGATTTTGGCTGATATACCAAGACAAAGAGTCCCCAGTAAGGCTCCTCATAAAGAGCTTCATATGGATCTTTTTGTCTTTCCCGACCCCGACAAGCTTGTTATAATAGGTCCTTAGATAAACCCTGGGATCACCTGTACCATCGTATATTTCGAACTTGGGAGGCTTGTACCCCTCTGGCAGTTCGACATTCGGCTGTATGCACAGATCTTCATAGTTCAAACCATCTATTCCTTTGTCGCCCTCAACACCCTGAACGTGGCTTGTTAATTTCTTGAGTTCTTCAACCATGTTTTTAATGAGCAAGTCATTCTCAGAGGATTCTGGTGTACAGGAGATTGGTTGGTTAGAATGAGGTATAATTTCCACATATATAGGGTTGTTTTGATGGGTACTAGGAACTTGGGTGTAATGATGGTCATTGGTGGAGTTTTGTGGATCGGTAATGGGTTGTGGTATGTTTTGGAGAGTGTGGTAAGTGTTGGTTAGTGGGTACTGAATTGGTTGATGACGATGTTGCGGTGGAGTTGGTATTGGCAACTGATTGATATTTTGGGGTGGAGTCGCGTATTTATTTGGTGCGGTAGGATTTTTTGGCTGTTGGTTTTGTGTGTTTTGAGGAGGTGTTGGGTTATTTGTGTTTTATTGGTGTATATTGGGGACATTGAGGGTGAGTGACAAGTTTTCCAAGTTGCGAACCTGCTCAAGTTCTCCTTGCAATTCCAGTATCATTTGTTCCAGTCTCAAGACTAGGTCATTTGGAGCCGGAGTACTACGATCATCTGAAGTCTCTGCGTTCTCAATATTTTCCTTTGGGATTCCACTTAAGTCGTCCATCTTTCCTTTTCCTCTTCCGTTTGTGTTTCTTGGAGGAGGAGGAGGTGAAGGGCCTCTAGATCTGGTGTGGTATGCTGATGAGGCTAGTATAAGTGAACAAACCTAAGGGGGTGGGAATAACAACAAAAAATAAGCAAAAACAAAAAAGTAACAAGTCAGTAAGGATCCTAAAACGTTTGCAATATTTAAACACATATTGTAGAAATGTAAATTCGTGTCCTACTGTGGGAACCTCGTTGTGCCTGAGGTAGGCCTAGCGACAAATAAACTTGGAGAACTTTTAATGCCAATAAATGCTTCATTTCATAATATAAAATAAACGAATCCCAAAACGACACTAAGATAATCATATAATAAGTCACTACTGGCACTTGGCCTTATTACATTGTTAGGAAAAAGCAAATAAATCTAGCCTATTTGGTCCCAGAAGGACCTTCCCTAGATTCTATCTTCCGGACTCCATCATATAGATCCCCCAGCTCGCGCAGCCCCAGCAGCAAGTAGGCTCTGGCCAAATGTCCTCCTTCTGTTCCTTCGGCATTTTGGCAATTTTCAATCATCTATATTACTTTACCTTCCAGCTCCACTATTCCTCGCTCTAGATATTCTAGTTTCCTATTAGAAGTGACTGCCATCTCTTTCCACTCCTCGATCAACCTTACATTCCTCTCATGTATTTCCCGGTGCTCATTCTCAGAGTCGTGGACCCTCTTGTGCAGCCTGTTGTACTTGACTTGAGTTTCAGCTTCCTTATCGATGATTCTGTTCCCTCAACCGACCCCTGGTGTCACTATTCCTTTCAGATTGTCCTCCAACCATGCCGGGTAGAGAGGACCCTGCATGATACCTGGCTGGCTCAACAGTGTTCTTCTCCATAATGATTTTGCAGTGCCATATGTGCTAAGCTTGGCACTTGTAAGAGACATCGTCGTCTTGAATGTCTGCCCTGAAATAACTCATCTTGATAACCCTTGGTACAACCTATTTTCTACCTGCTTGCCTCATAAATCGTGTAGGGACATACAGGTATATCCCTCTCAACCCGAACAACACCAAGTGTGGAGCATCCCTGGATTTGATAATAAATTCGTCTATTGGGAACCATTCAAACATCCACTGCACCTATTCATCGGTCAGATTGTCGAAGAACTCTACCCATTCTTTGGCACTTTCCGACTGAGCAAATCTGTTTGGAATGTAAGTCCTCTGCTTAGGGTAATCGAAGGCAATATGGTCGTTCTAAGCCCTTCGCAGAAATTATTGGCGATAGCGACCCTTTTGGAAATGCTCCAACAACCATAACTGCACCAACAAATTACAACTCTCAAATTGCTTGACCCCTCTTTGACAGCGCTACAGAGCCCTGTAGATGTCGGTTATGATCATGGGGACTCTGGTATATGTCTATCCATTAAACCCTTCCATCAAAGTCTTGGCTACCATGGCCAACCTAGTGTGGATTCTTTCCTTTTTCATTGGGAACACTATCAGACCTAGGAAGAACACAATGAACAAATACTCTGTGGTGGATGTGACCCAGAGAAGTGAGAGAGATCTCATCATGGTAAGTATGAAAAGACTTGCTATGGCCATACCTCTCGTAAAGATATTCGAAAGGTATGTAAGATTCCTTCAAGCACACTAGGTCAACATTCTTCTTCAGCCCCATCATCTTCAAGAATTCCCTGCCCGTATAGTTTTCTGATACTAATAGCCCGGGACTATCCCAAGTCAATCCTGCAAGCCCTCCAATTTGCTCTAGAAGCGGTGTCATTTTTATTTCGTTGAAACAAAACACAGCTTTTCCACTATCCCAGAATAAAGTGGCAGCCTCGATCAGTTTGTTGTTTGGCTCAATATCTAGCAAGGAAGGCAGGTTACCCAGGTACTTTCTCACATGTTTCTTGTCACTTGAGGAAAGGTCTTCCCACCAATCTAGCAGCAATGGTGGGATGTTGCAAACCATACCGAATCTGGGGACCTCGTGCCTCATTTTCTACAAAATAAAAGGGTTAGACCTTATCCCCACCAGACTCGACTATTTATACATTTATAATCAACATATCGACATTTAGTTCTCCAAATTAATGCAAAGAACATAGTCATGTCCGTTGGGATTATGGACAACCCGATAGACTTTGGATAAGGCTTATCTCAAAGGATTATTATATGGACAACTATGGGGTTTTAGACTGGTACCCTCAAGCAAACAACTTGAGGGGGAAGGCATGGAACCGTCGACTGCACCGCTGATCGACTAGTTTTACCGCAAATAAGCCTTTCCGAATTTAAGGGTAGTAAATAGGAAGAGCGCAACCACTCATTAAAGCGTTGTTGTAGGATTTGATACGCACGAGTGGAATATGATGTAGAGCATGATTTATGCAGAAATTAATAACATGTAGTCAAGTATTTGCACGTAGGGAAAAATAAATACAGCATTTAAATAATTGACAGACAGTTACAGGGAAAAAGAAAACAAAGAGACAAGTCAGCTCCAGGGTTAAAGAACCACCATAAACACTTAAAAATGGACAGTTAAATTCAAATAAGGGAGCAGGGTACGGGATAAAGCATGCTTGGACTAATTTGTAAAAAGATAAGTTCGTTATGGTAAGAGCCTAAAGGTATCCCCAACAGAGTCGACATGCTGTCGCGCCCCCTTTTTCCTCCGCAAAGAAAGTTCGGGTTTCGACATTCATGGGGGTAATAACTCATTTCCTTTTGGGAACTGGAAATTTGAAGAGTCGCAACCTAATGAATTGTGGTGCGTTAGGTAACCTAGAGCGATTAACTCTTGGATTGGTTTGCATTACCAAAGATTAGGGTAAGGGCTCGAAATAACCTTGAGGGGAAGGTGTTAGGCACCCCTCTCAGTCCACAATGGTGGGTCCTGGCTGAACTTATACTTATGAACACTCCTTAATGAGGGGCTACACGTGTCATTAGTGTGCAGTCATCATATCCCATATCTACCCTTCCCACCCCGGGGTCATAGCCTAAAGCGTGCTAGTAAATTTGATGATGCCTATGCGTGCACTACCCATCCCTTCCTTGTGGCCCTGGAGGTTTTTTAGGACCTCTAAATCTGGGTAGTTCTAGACGGCCCCTAAGGTGCTTAAAAGGAGAAAATTCTAAGGTGACAGGGAAGAACAAATAGGACCTTAGCACATAAGGCAGAAAAGAAGCAATAGAGGCTCAAGTTCACCTCCACAGATAATGCATGTAAATAGCACGACTCAAACACAAATAAGGGCTATATTGTTAAACAGTATCCTAAGACATGATGTCTAGGCGAATATCAGAACACATGAGATATGTAGTTTTTATTTTATAAACTCAGAAGTAATGACCCTATCCCTTTTGCCTACTGATTTTAAGACTATTAAAATCAGAATAACATTAAGTAGCTGAAACAGCTTCAGAGCTGTAGGATTTGAAAACGCCCTATAGGCTTGCCTGCAGCTGAATAGTAGTATCCTAATAGCATGATAACTACGTTTGACATAGTAAAATACTGGACAGATTTTAAACCAGACTCTGAGTTCCTATAGGCATGCTTTCTAATAGTGAATTAGGGCAATACTCGAAAGATTTCATTTCAGAGAAAACAAACCACTAATTAGACCAGTTTCGAAGTAAACTAATCATAAACTGGTTTAACTTATTTAAACTAAACTAATTTTAGATCTATAGGCAGAATTTCTGACGTTGTTCCCTATAGGCATGATATCTAATTGTTAAGAGTTGATGTTAGATACTTGTAGGCACCATAACAAATGAAAACACGTGTAAATACTCGTTATAATAGAAGTTGAACTGGATTATATCCTATAGGCATGGTATCTACTTGTGAAGTTGATTTTAAGACCTATAAACATGATTTCTATTATTGGAACCACTTGAGACCTATAGACATGATTTCTAACATGGTAAGGCAAACATAACAAATATAAAGTCCTATAGGCATGGTTTGTACCCATTTACCCCATGAATATTTAACTACCCACCTTTTTTCACTAGTCACCCCAATATTCGTTTACAAATTATTACAAACCAGATGAATGAATTACATAAATAGATAAAACAAAAAGAAGAAGTTACACTATAGGGAGCCTGAAGTAGGCCCAAGTGATTTTCCAAGACCTCCAATAGCCTCAAATGCCAATTCCATAGACAATATCATTGTCTAGGTGCGTCAGAGTTCCCTAAGGATCTCAAGGATCCAGGGAAGTACTCACACCTAGACTTTGTAACCAAATTGAGTAAGTGCAGTGTGGAAGGGCCAGCCTTAGTGTGCCAGAATTTAGAGGGTTATCAAGAGGATCCCAAGGTAGTACACACACTGGAGGGGGTAGAACCTAGTGACTTAGGAGTAGAGTGAGAGTGATTGACACAGTTTGAAAGGTTTCAGTAGGAAAATAGTGTTAAAAAGTGATTTACTTGAAATAGTTTTGTAAGAAAATACATAGGGAGCTATAAAATAAGATAATTTAGAAAAGGTAAGGTAACTAACAATCAATCATATCAAATACAAAACAAGAAGAAGTTCATCAGCACTTTAATAGATGGAGTCAAACAGGTGCACACATCCACTTAAGGGTAATGGGGATTTGGGATAAGCATAGGGCATATAGTAAGCACAGATGCACATAGGTACAGAACTAGAGGAGCCTTAAAAGGGGTCAAGGCTTTTAAAGTATAGCACGAACTTTAGAGTTAACAGAATCAATAGGCTTAGGATAGACAATTACTTCATACAGGAAAGTGCATGCCAGGGATCAAAGAAACATAATCACATTGGGGCATACTAGAAGGAGATCCTAAGGGGGTATATAGCATGCAGCAAAGAAGACAGTGAAGTAGATATGTTATTTGCCGGTTGAACAACAAAACCATAGATAGAAGCATATTAGAAACATGACAAATTGAAGTAATAGGAGAAGCATATTGTTTTAGGACTTGAATTAAAATCAGAACATACCAGTAGAGAGATGGTACACACAAAGTGAGGAGTAGGAAAGCACAATAGTTAGCCTTGACTTGCAGCCGGCTAACTCAGAATAATAGCTAGTAACCAAAGAGATAGCAGAAAGTTTTTGAGTGTGAGAGACCTTTTTGAACCAAGAATGTTCATGTTTGTGTTAATGAGAGAGTATGTATATATAGTAGTTCGATACTAGGTAAAATAAGGCAAAAATCACAATAGTATAGTAATTATGGAACTCATAACCAATTAGAGCAGGATCCATACAAGCACTCCCATAAGTTAAGGGAATCAGTTCAAACGTTAAGAACAAGTAATAAATAAGGAAAGAAATCAATGTACGAACAATAAGGAAAGATTTCAAATTTAGTAAGTATAGGGTAAACAATAAGGGCTAAGTTCAGAAAACTCTAATTAAGGAGATAGTCAGTGAGAATAAAGTACCAAAGCAGACAAGGTAGGTGAATCAATCAATTTGAATAGAAAGGGTATGAATCGAAGGTTTAAAGGAAGGTCTTCCAATCAAACCATGAAATAGGGAATCCAGAATCAATCAAAGAGAAAGTCACGAGTAAGTGTTTAGCATATAAATAGAGTAAGATAAGAATAACCAAACATAGCAAGCAAAGAGGCAAGTCTTGAACAGTCAAGATGAACACAGGTACATATAGCTGATGTAAGTTAGGCTAAGAAAACTCAGTAGAAACATACTCGAGGCGAGATAATCACAGAAACTCAAACGAGAACCGACCAGTCACAAAATCAAAAGAAACCTAGAAAATTTGGTCTTTCAAAATAGACGAGTTAAAGGTGTAGTAAAGTCATAGAATAAACCAAAATATGCAAGAAATAGAAGTTTAAACACAAAGAATCAGTTAAACAAGGTTTAAAAAGATATTCTGAAACCCTAATTTTTAGAAGAAAGTGAAAAACACTTGAAATCAACAATTCTCGCAAAGAGTTCCAAGGACAGTGTGAAACATTAAAGAAAGAAACTCTAATCATCCTAGATGTGTACAGATCTAGGAGATATAGGAAGAAATTAGGGTTTCAAAAGAAACCCATATAGAGATGAAAGAACTTGTCTAGAATCCCAAAGATCGTAACAGATACAACATGATTTTGCTCGAAATCATACTGGAGCAGCCAAGAACAGAAAGTGACGAACCCAATATGCAAGTCAGCATGGCCCTGGGCACGTGAAGACCTTAGAGAAGGCAGGGATGGCATGAGAGAAGCCATTGGAGGCTTATGAGACGATGAGAGGTCACCGGAGATGACCGGAGAAGAGAGGTCGGCGGTTGAAGGGATAGGGTTAGGTTGAGAGTGTACTGAGAGTAGAGAGGATTCTAGGGCAGCGGTATTTGGGAAATGATTAGGGTTGGGGTGGTTTAGGATTAAAAAAGGCTAGAGTCAATACGGGTCGTTGATCTTTTAGATCAACGACAATGATTTAATTGGTTCTGGGTCGGGTAGGTGTCTTTAGGATATGGTTCGGGTAATTTGATTAGAAATTAGGCTGGGGTTGGATTAAAATTGAGACTAAAAAAGAAATGCAATCTGTCTATGTTTTAAATAGCCAATTTAATCCCATATAATTATAATAAATAATAAATAATTTCTACAAAATAATATCATGTACTAAAATAAATTAAAATAGATATTCAACATTTTAAAAATATGGAAGGTTGATTTTATGCATATAAAACATAATTATACATTAATAAGGCTAATATTGCAATTATATGCAAATTAGCTTTAAAAATGCAAAATGCAATTGTAAAATGTATTAAAAATATTTTAATAATATTTTGGCATAAATATAGAATTTAGATGACTAAATTACCACAACAATAATTTGAGAGATAATTATTGGGGATTTTATGAGTAAAAAGGGGAAGAAATAAATCAATTTAAAATCTTTAAAATTATAGAAAAATTATAAAAATCTTGTGCATGCTTATATATATATAGATATATTCTATTTTAAAAGTATTTATGCATATTAAAAATATATAGGGAAAAATTGGGTATCAACACATATCACTATGGATTTGGTTGTTGGAATCCCAAGGACTCAATGGAAGTTCGATGCGGTATGGGTCATTGTGGATAGGCTGACCAAGTTAGAGAACTTCATTCCAGTGGCAGTTACCTATTCTTCAGAGTGGTTAGCTGAGATCTACATCTGCAAGATCGTCCGTCTTCACGGTGTGCCCCTGTTTATCATTTTTAATCAAGGTATGCGGTTTACCTCGGACTTCTGGAGGGCAGTACAAGGTGTGTTGCTCATGCAGGTTGAGTTGAGCACAACATTTTATCATCAGATAGATGGACAATTGATAATTGCACATCTCTAATTTAGATAGGAACCCAATTCCCATTTCTAGCTCCCTGTGGAAATCAATCCCGACCATCCCGGGTAAAAGCTGCTTCGACCAGTCTCGCTACTTTGTAGTAGCGCAGGGTTGGCCCCGATCTATTTTTGGCACCGTTGCCGGGGAGCTAACGATTTTGGCTATCTATCTAAATAGTTTTGTGTATTGTTCTTCTTTCCTTCTGTGTTACTAATTTGTGTGTGTCACAACTTCAGGTACAAAATAGCAGCAAACAATTCACCTCTTGGAGATCTTCCACTGGGAGAGGAGGTAGATGACAACATTGATGATGAGGTCCCTATTGTGCCTCAAGGACAAAGGAGAGGCTTCCAGGCCAATAATAATATTCTAGACCCTACCCCGCCACCTCCAAGAGTGGCTCCTCGAGTGATTCCCAACCAAGGATATGCAAGTGCAATTGTCCCACCCCGGATCTGGGCGGGCAATTTTCAAATTACTAATGTGAGGCTGACATTGTTGGAGCAGCGTGGGTATTTCACGGGCGCTGCCAATCAGAATGCTTACAAACATCTCAAGGGTTTCGTGGATACCTGTAGGGGGAGCAAGCAAACTAATGTGTCGGAGGATGCACTTCGGTTGAGACTATACCCTTTCTCACTTAGAGGGAAGGCATTGGATTGGCTGGAATGACTTCCCAACTATTCCATTACTACTTAGGATGAGTTGGTAGATAAGTTCATTGCAAAGTTTTTCTCACCGTTTCACATGGCAACATTGAGAGATGAGATCTTAGCCTTCAAGCAGGAGCCCACCAAACCACTACATGAGATTTGGGAGCGATATAGAACCATGGTAAAAGAATGCCCCAACAATGATATGACTGAGGCAATGATCCAATAGACTTTCTACCGGGGCATTAACACAACTAACCAGTGCATAGTGAACCAACTTACTGGGGGCAACTTCATGAAGCTATCTTATGATGAGGCCTATGACATTCTTGACGAGATGGCTGACACATCCTCCGCTTGGTAAAGTAGAGCCAATGTGCCAAAGGGTGACCCCACGGTCACTCATTTGCACAAAGAGCTATATGACCATGGGCAGGCTATAGCAAAACTGACAACTACATTGAACTAGCTAGCAAAGGCACAATTACAACAGGTTCAAAATCCGCGCCAAGTAAATGCTATGGAGGGTGTCAACATGCTAGTGAACAAAAGAAGACAAAGAGGTCAACATAATCAAGGGAGTTTGGATCAATTTGACAATGATTGTGATGGATTCCAAGATGATGGTTATGATGGATAGAATGAAGAGGTTCAATACGTGAACAACTATCAAGGCCAAAGGGGCAATTCTTCCAACCAACAACAATGGAGACCCTAAGGCAATTAGGGCAATCAAAAATAACATGGCACTAGTAATTGGGGGAACAACAACAATTGGGGTGGCAATAACAATCAGGGAGGTTGGAACAACGACAATCAAGGAAATCGGGGCAAGGCTTTTAAAGGCCCCCAATGTATCAACAACCGAACAATCCACCCCCATTTCTATCCCAAGGTCCTAGTTCTTCCAACAACGAAATGAGGAGAATTGAAATGATGTTTGAATAGATGATGAAAAAGAATGCGGACTCTGATGCTCAGTTGGCTTCCCACAATACTTCAATCAAAAACTTGGAGGTTCAATTAAGCCAAATCTCACAATCCTTGAATACTCACCCTAAGGGGGCTCTACCAAGTGATACGGTAGTTAACCTGAAGGGTGGGAACAATCATGTTATGGTGGTGACTACGAGAAGTGGAAGAGGCAGTGATGTGAATGCCTCCAAGCAAAAAGCAGTTTTGAGTGATGAAGTTGAATTGCAAGAAGGTGAGATTCCTTTGGTGGTTGAAAATGGGATTGATAAAAACGTGAATGAAGAACTGAGGATTGATATTAAAGATGCCGAGGTGGAGACTTAGAATGACGTGAACCCATCTAGGAAACACATAATAGACATGTCGGAACTGGTTGTGCCTAAAGCCAAGGCTCCTTTGCCAAGGCCACCTCCACCTTATCCTCAAAGGCTTGCGAAGAAAAAAAATGAGAATCAGTTTAAAAAGTTTATTGACATGATGAAGAGCTTATCCATTAATGTGCGTTTGGTGGAGGCTCTAAAACATATTTCGGGCTATGCTAAATTCATGAAGGACTTGGTGACAAAGAATAGATCCATGGATTGTGAAATTATCAAGATTCCCCCACCAAGTTAGTGCAATAGTGCATTCAATGGCCCCGAAGCTAGAAGATCCCGATGCTTTCACCATTCCTTGCACCATTGGGTGTGCGGACTTTGCTAAAGCTCTATGTTATTTAGGGGCAAGTATCAACTTGATGCTCTACTCAGTTTTCAACAATTTGGGTATTGGGCAGCCGACTTCCATGAGATTGCAAATAGCGGATAGAACTATGAAGAGACTATTGCGTACTACTGATGATATTTCAAATACCAGTGCATTGATCAATGTGGAGGACCCTCTAGAGGCCGTATTGTTGAATCTTGATGTAAATGACGATGAAGGCCGAGTGGACTATGTGAATGCTTTACATGGAATGGGCTCTTACTCTTATGAGCCTAGGAAACTCTCTTTAGATCTTGAGAATAGGAAGACTACACCAACAAAACCTTCAATCGAGGAACCTCCGGTGTTGGAGTTGAAGTCGTTGCCTCCATACCTCAGGTATGAGTTCTTAGGCCCTAGTTCAACTTTGCCAGCTATTCTTTCCTCTTGTCTTACTATCATGCAGGTTGATGCCACATTGGCGGTGCTCCAAAAGCGGAAGAAGGTGATTGGATGGACTTTAGCTGATATTTAGGGGATAAGCCCCGCATTCTATATGCACAAGATTATTCTGGGATGATGCAAAGATGTCCTTGGAACATCAAAAGAGGTTGAACGAGGTAATGCAAGAAGTTGTGAAAAAGGAGGTGATTAAGTGGTTGGATGCAGGGGTTGTGTGCCCCATCTCTGATAGCTCTTGGACTTCGCCGGTGCAATGTATGCCGAAGAAGCGTGGCATGACCGTGGTTGCAAATTCGCAAAATGAGTTGATTCCTACCAGGACTGTCACCGGGTGGAGGGTATGCATGGACTACCGCAAGTTGAATAAAGTGACCCGCAAGGATCACTTTCCATTGCCTTTTCTTTATCAGATGTTATATCGACTTGCTTGGTGTGCCTTCTACTATTTTTTGGATGGGTATTCTGGATACAACCAAATCTTGATTGCTCCAGAAGATCAGAAGAAGACCGCATTCACTTGTCCATATGATACCTTTGCCTTTTCTAGGATGCCTGTTGGGTTGTGTAATGCACTAGCTACATTCCTACGATGTATGATGGCCATTTTCACCAATATGGTGGAAGATATTTTGGAGGTGTTCATGGACAACTTTAGTGTTGTGGGTGATTCATTTGATGAATGTTTGAAAAATCTTGATAGAGTGTTGGCCCATTTTGAAGATACTAATCTTGATCTTAATTGGGAGAAATGCCACTTCATGGTTGAGGAGGGCATAGTTCTTGGGCATAAAATTTCAAAGCATGGTATATAGGTGGACAAAGAAAAAATTGATGTGATTTCAAGGCTACCTCCCCTACATCTGTCAAGGGAGTTAGAAGTTTTCTTGGGCATGCGGGGTTCTACCGGAGATTTATCAAAGACTTTTCGAAGGTAGTGAATCCCTTATGCAAGTTATTGGAAAAAGGATGCCAAGTTCGTGTTCGATGAGAGATGTATGTAAGCCTTTGAACTTCTCAAGCATGAGTTGACCACCAATCTTATTATTATCGCACCTAATTGGAGCTTGCCTTTTGAGCTCATGTGTGATGCGAGCAAAGTTGCGATTGGGGCGGTTTTGGGTCAAAGAGTGAACAAAATGTTTCATCTGGTGTATTATACAAGCAAGTCAATGAATGATACTCAAGTGAACTACACGGTGACCGAGAAAAAGCTTTTGGCTATTATGTTCGCAATGGAGAAATTTCGGCCGTATCTCATTGGTGCCAAGGTCATAGTCCATACCGATCATGTCGCACTCCGGTACTTGATGACGAAGAAGGATTCCAAAACTAGACTGATGTGATGGGTCTTGTTACTTCAAGAGTTTAATTTGGAGATTATGGACCGGAAGGGTAGTGAAAACTAAGTGGTGGACCACTTGTACCGCTTGGAGGAGGAGGGGAGACCTCATGATGGCCTAGAGATCAATGATTCATTTCCCGACGAACAACTCCTTTCGGTGTCGGTGAATGGTATGCCATGGTTTGCGGACGTTGCTAATTTCCTTGTAACTAGTATAATCCCGTGTGAGCTCTCTTCTAACCAAAGGAAGAAGCTCAAACGGTATAGCTTGGGTTTCTATTGGGATGAGCCATACTTGTTCAAGATTTGCACGGATGGTGTTATCCGAAGGTGTGTCCCGGAGGAGGAGCAATTAAGTATCTTAGAGGCTTGTCATTCCTCTCCCTATGGTGGTCATCATGGCGGGGCGAGGAAGGCTTCAAAAGTTCTTAGTTACGGGTTTTATTGGCCAATTTTGCACAAAAATGCAAGTGAACTTGTGAAGAGGTGCGAGAATGTCAAAGAGCGGGTGGAATTTCGAAGAAAGATGAGATGCCTCTCAATACCATTCTTTAAGTTGATATTTTTGATGTATGGGGCATTGATTTTATGGGCCTTTTTGTTAGCTTGTGTGGGAACACATACATTCTTGTGGTGGTTGACTATGTTTCAAAGTGGGTTGAAGCCGTGGCCTTACCCAACAATGAGGCTCGGAGTGTTGTTGTGTTTCTCAAGAAGAACATTTTTACAAGGTTTGACACTCCTCGTGCAATCATAAGTGATGGGGGTTTCATTTTTGTAATAGAGCTTTTGACATTTTGCTTGCAAAGTATGGTGTCAATCACAAAGTTTCTGCTCCTTATCATCCTCAAGCGAGTGGCCAAGTTGAAGTCTCAAACAGGGAAATCAAGAGTATATTGTCAAAGACGGTCAATGCAAATAGGACCGATTGGTCAAAGAAGTTGGATGATGCTCTTTGGGCTTATAGGACTGCTTACAAGACTCTAATTGGTATGTCTCTGTATCAGTTGGTGTTTGGGAAAGCTTGCCATCTACCGGTAGAGTTAGAGCAGAAGGCCATGTGGGCTTTGAGGAAGATGAATCTTGAATGGATGTAGTAGCAAATCTTCGTGTGGAGCAGCTTAATGAACTTGATGAGTTCCGATTGCATGCCTACTCCAGTTCCTCCTTGTACAAGGACAAGATTAAGTACCTTCATGATAAATATGCTCGTGGCAAGGACTTCAAAGTTGGTGATTTGGTTCTCTTGTTCAACTCTCGGTTACGTCTGTTTTCGGGAAAGCTTAAGTCGAAATGGAGTGGATCTTTTGAAGTGGTGTTTATGATTCCGTTTGGTGCACTTGACTTGAAGAACAAAAATGTGGAGGTTTTCATATTTAATGGGCACAGGGTCAAGCAGTACATAGGCAAGATTGATGACAGCCACGTGGTGGCACTGCTCTATCTGAAGTGATTTGATGGTAACCTGCATCGTGCCGCGATGTCAAATCAGGCGCTTCTTGGGAGGCAACCCATGTGTCTTTCTTTTTTTTTCTTTGATTCTCTTCTTAGTGTAGGATTTATTTTTGGACTGGCTGGTTGCGAGATGTTGTAGGATTGTTTTGATGCAGTGCATGACCAAGTTGGGAAAAATGCACACTCTCTGAAGTTTGTTGTGCGGACCGCAATGCATTTTGTGCGGCCGCAAAGGCCTCAGTGCGGGGGCAAATAATTCAATGGACCGCAGAGTTGATTGGTACAAAATGAGGAGTCTCTGAAGTTTTTCACCGCGGCTGCAATGCATTTTGTGCGGTCCGTGGTGGACCATTGCGCCGCAGTGGTCATCTCCCTAGTGCTTCATGTTTCTGAGTACTGCGGACCACGTTGCATTTTGTACGGTCCGCGGTGGGTAGGTGAGATGGGCCCCAGGTCCTTTTTCTATAAATAGGATATGAGGCCCTCATTTCAAACTTTTCGGCCATTTGCACTCATAAGCTAAAACAATTACTCTCCATCCCTCATATTTGCACGAATTCAACTGCTAAATATCGTTAATCAACATTGCATCCCACTTCTGGTAACTCTAATTCTTTTGTTTAATTCTGTTATTTTCTTTTAACTTTTATTTTTCTTCTTTTTCTTCCCGTTTTTCTTTCAATTCTGTAGCATAGGCTTGATTAATCATGTTTAAATTAGGACTAATTAGTTAAAACACTGATTCAACACCTAGGGGATCAATAATAGGTGAAACATTAGACTAAAAATGCGAAAAACTTGAACCCTAGGTTGGTATTGCTACTAGGTACTCATCGTGGACTGCGGTGGATTTTGTGCGGTTCGCGGTGGTGAAATTTCTGAGAGCTAAAAATTGAAGACTGCGGCCACAGTGGATTTTGTGCGGTCTGTGGTGCCTCAATGTGGACCGCAATGCATTTTGTGAGATCCGCAGTGCCTTTAATCAGAGAGTGGGTAGTCTGAACCCCACCTTAGTGCGGACCACAGTGCATTTTGTGCAGTCCGCAGTAGCTTCTTTGTGGTCGCACTTCATTTTGTGCGGTCCGCAGTCTGCAACTTCTAAATGTCTGTAATTTTTTTCTGCAATGCATCACTAAGTCTGCTGATACTAACGAAGCTCAACTGAATGTTCCTTGTAGATAATGGTGAAATCTCGAGGTAAAGGTGATAAACAATCAGGGAAAAGAGAGTCATCCTGAGGTAGGGGAGGAGGCATGATAAGATTGACCCTGGACGCTCGGCAAAACATTAAAAACACCAGAAGGATCATAAAGGTTGTTGACAGAGCTATTGACCAATCTGGGAGTAAGTATGAGCCTTCCTGGGAAGCATCTGACTTAGACTCCATGCCAGAGTATGTTCCCGACTGGCTGTAGAGGAACGGATTGAGGGATACACCTCCGGGCTCTCCCACTGTCCAAGCATCAGTGCACATATCTTCTGAGTCGTATGAGGGATCAGCTGCAGACAATGGCAATAAATATTCCACCTCACTTACAACTTCACTATCCGGGGAGGGGCTCGTAGAAGAAGAAGGGGAAGAAGTAGGAGGGGTGAGCCCCAAGTAAGAGGGGTCGAGAGAACCAGAAACCCGGAGGCATGGCAGGACGGGTTCGTGAGTGAAGTGGCCTACCACAAATTCAAATAATGGTGGCCCGAGAGGAAGTTAATACCCGAGCAAAAATTCATCACCTGGGACCTTTTGCCTCATAACCCCAATGTCTTGAGGTAGTTCAGAGGGAGAACAAGCTGGGACTACTTCGTAGGCCATGTGCATGATGCCAATGAGCATTTAGTCAAGGAGTAATACACAAATTTTTCCCACATGAAAAAAGGCACCACATTGACTAAGGTGCAAAATCTGAAAGTGAAATTTAATGGAAAAACAATAAATGATTACCTGGACTTCCTGAAGGAGGATGAGACCTTGTACTTAGACAAGGTAGCTTTAGGGGAGGATGCCCGGTTGTGGCTAGCTGAGTACTTGGCAATCCCAGGTACCACCCTAGCATGGATGACAACGGGGGTAAAAACCTGATGCGAACCCTTAACATTGAAGCAAAGGGGTTGGAGACATTTGTTTGTAGCCGGCTAGACCCCACCACTCATGACAACTCCCTTCCTATAACCCGGTCTATATTGGTGGCATCGGTCATGGTGGGGTACCCGATTAACATCGAGAATGTAATGTCGAGGGTGATTACTCGGGGGGTGATATATCCTACCCTTTCCCCAATTTCCTGACCATGTACTTTGAGGACTTAGATGTGGAGAAGAGGAGGTTTGATGTTAAAGTGAAAGCAAAGGCTTCGTTCTCCTAGTACAGCACCAAGGGTCTCGACAACCCCAAGGACCCTAAGGGCAAAACCACTACTTCAACTGGCCAGTCTGAAGAACCAGTAGTAGTAGTGGCTCCTACTCAGCCTCCTTCCACCACAGTAGACATGGCCCCAAGACCCTCCACTTCTACAACTCTAGAGATCCCCTCATCCACTGCATTTCCTTTGACTGCCCACCGCCTTAGCCAGACCCTTGTGAGCACCAACAACTGGATGCAAACAGCCACTTCTAAGCTATCTATACTATCTACTTTGATGGCAGCCCAGTCAGCACCTCCTCCGCCACATGTCCCACAGTCCGTAGAGGACACTCTCAAGGAGCTTCTGAATAGCCAGAAGAAGCTCCTAGAGAACTAGAAATTGATCATGGACGTTGTTTATTTGCATAGAAAGGCATTAAAGGAACTTGCTAGGGAGGCAAAGAAAATGAGAAAGACTCGTGCTTCAAAGGAGTCGGTGAAGGAGCTAAGGATGGAGGTAGAGAAGTTGAAGTCGGATCACTTGCCTCTGGATCTTTTATTGCATGACCTGGATCCAGCAGCCAAGCCCCATCTAGAGTAGGAGATAGATAGGCCACCCAAGAGGAAGAGGGTGATTCCCCATACTGACGATGTTGTTATAGAGTTGGAGGACCCGCATGGAGGTTCCTCTAGCCAGCCCTAGATTCCAGTACAGGCCCAGGACTCAGTCCAGGACCAGGTCCCAATGGAGACATAGAGTACAAGGAGCCAGTCACCAGTTAGCAGACCGAGGACCCATGGACCCAAAATCAGGATCTTATGAAGACGGAGGGCCAATAGGGAGTTTTTTTTCCTCTCTTTCTTATTTTGTGCTTATTTTGGTTAATTAGCATTGAGGACAATGCTAGCTTTCATTTGAGGGGGTAGCCCTATTTGGATAATTTTATATATAACATTACTTTTTCTTTATGCTTTCTTTTTATCTTTGGTTTGTACATAATTTTATCATTTTATTGCACTTTTCATACTTTATACTTTTGGTCTGTATATAAAGTACATTCTTATTTATATATTCATTCATTCTCCATATTGTATATTTGACTAAATCCCCTCTTATATATATTCATTTTACTTTCTGCATTTTTCCTTTCATAGCTTCTTATTTTATGTTTGTAGCTTCTTGTTTTGAGTTTTTGCAATAAGCCTTTGGTTTTTTTAATGCCACAGTTCTTTCCAAAGGTGAAATTTGTGTGAATCGGGTGGCTCTTCCCGATGATGGATGGCATGATAACCTTCTTAAGGGTTTAAGTGTGTTTTTTTTTGCTTTTAGTAGTTAATTGGTAAGGGTGCCTCAAGCAAAGCTTCACTTGGGCCTAACACATTTTTCTTTGATCCTATGGTCACAAACAAATTGTTGTGTATAGGATGGTAAAAGTGGTGACCTTGATACTCTTGTGTTGGCCGATAATCATCAAGTGGTTTTTCGGGATCATTGTGTTGCTCAAATCTTAGCTAAGGTTGTTGTGGGCCCCCGACTCTGTTTCTTTAGAAATCACATAGCTTATGTGGTGAGAATTTGAATTTGCAAGTCCAAGTCCCGAGCCATTAGTCTAGAACTTGGCCTGAATGTTTGTCTAGGCGAAATCCTAAGTGTAATTTGACTTGAGATGTGATTATAGGCTCTCCTTGATCCGAATGATATCTTGAACACTTCCATAGCCTACCAGTGATAATATTCCTAGTCAACCCTTTTGAGCCATAGACCTTTTTCTTTCAAAAACCACAACACAAGCCTTTACCCATTCTAAAAATACCCTCTCTTGGCAACCGATCTTTCATTAGCACAAGGAAAAAGCATAAGTTTGGGGGGAGAGATGAGGAATGTAACAAAGTGGTAAAAGGTACAAAATTTAGAAAAGGAAAGGCAATGAAAAAGAAAGAAAATCAAAAAGACAAAAAGAATGATCAATGTAGAAAAGAATGAAGGGATTCAATAAAAGTAAAGAGACGAAAGGTGTGGAAAGTTGAGAAAGCAGAAAAAGGTTTGAAATGAACAAGAAAGAGCGACAGTGTGTCTCTCTAACCCCTTAAAAAGAAGCTAATGACTCAAAAACTCAAGAGAACATGTGCAAAATGAAACAAAAGAAGTGCTAAAGATAAGATGGAACCTACTTAGACCAAACATTTCCTACATTGAACCAAAATCCTTCACTATATCTCCACAAAAACCCTATATGATCTTGAGTTGAATGAAGCTTACATTAGTGGTGACTCATATAATGGGCAAGCTTATGGTACTTAAAGCCGGACTTGTGACTTTTCTTTGAGAGAGATGAGTGTATTTCCACTATCCACGTTCTGAGTGCTACAATCTAAAAGTGAGGTTTGCTTAGGAAGAGTTGAGGAGTATGAGTTTGGGTTCCACAATGACCAAAGTAGTAGAAAGAGTTTCTTTGATGGGTTGAGTCAACTCTTGAAGCTCTTGTGTCGCACTAAATCCATGGTACTTAAAAGGTCGAATGTTGTTAATGGTTCATTTGAATTGAGGGCAATTGTTAGTCCCAATTGATGCTAGATGAGGTCACCTTAGGTCAGCTAAATTTCTTGGATTACTCTTAAGTGGTGGGTCTTATTTTGTTTCCTTGAGGACAAGCAAAAGCTTAAGTTTGGAGGAGTTGATAACTAGAGATTATGATGCTTTTTATACTCCTTTTTACTTGAGTTTTGATTAAAAATGTGTACAAAATAGTCCCAAAAGCGTACATGTTGTACTTGTTTGCAGGGTTTGGTCAAACAAGTGACAATCAGTCAAAATCAGCTCAAAAAGGAGTGAAACATGCACAAGTACCAAGAACAAGTCCAAGCACAGTGCAACAGGTCCACTGCGGCCGCACTCCATTTAGTGCGGTCCGCAGTGAGGAGGTTCAGAGAGGTGCTCATTTTGGAAAATCAAGCAGTGCGGTCGCAAAACATTTAGTGCGGATCGCAATGGACTCATCGCGGCCGCACTCAATATTGTGCGGTCCGCAAAGAAGGAGTTTAGAGAGTTGAAGATTTGGAGCTTAATGCCAATATGGTCCGCGGTCCTTTTTGTGTAGACCGCAATAAAAGCCACCGCGGCCGCGGTGCATTTTGTGCGGCCCGCGATGGCCAAGTTCAGAGAACAGAGTTCAAATCCAAGAAGCCTCACTATGACCGCACTTGATTTTGTGCGGACCGCACTACCCCCCCTGGGGTATTTTTGTCCAAAATATTCGGCCTAGTATAAATAGTTTCTTTTTCCATTTTTAGGTCATCAGTTGTAATCTAAACTTCAGCTGCACTCAAGAACAGGTTTTCTTAACCGTTTTGAGTAATTTTAGAGTAGTTTTATCGTTGAATCTTCAAGTATTAGCTTGTAATTGAATATTATGGGTTTTTCTTCATCTATTTCTTTGTTTTCTTCTATTATCATGAGTAGCTAGACCCATTAGCTAGGGTTGTGGCTCAACCCTAGTGTGGGTATTTGATGGGTCTTGAGTTTTAGGGCTTGAATGTCTATGGGTGTTTGATATTTGGACTAATTTGTGTTTTCCATGTTGAATTAGTGGTTAGAAATACTAATTTGTGCCTATTTTACTTGGGTTCTTCTTGAGAAAGAGAACTCGAGTCTAGGAAAATTAGACCAACAAGGAATTGAGGTGTATTCAAGATATTGATAGCCCTAATTAAAGGGTTAAACCTAGAGATAGTAATACCCAACTTGAACCTCAATTACTTGCACAAATTATCATACCCAATTGCTCTTGAGAAAGTCAATTAGGGCAAAATCACTCAAACTACCGAGAGGTATAGAGTGATAAGTTTAGTGCATTGGTTATATTGTAATCCCCAACATGACAACCTTGCTTTACACTCGAGAACCCGTCATGTACCCACCTAGGTGAAAGTCACCACCCTAATGCCTTCTTAACTATTTAGACAACCTTTCAAGTATACTACTCTTAGCTTACTCTTAGCCTAATTTAACATCTTAATAGCATAATATTAGGAGTAATCAAAATACCAACTACGATTAGAAGTGCAATTAGGAGCAATTACACATCTCTAATTTAGATAGGAACCCAATTCCCATTTTTAGCTCCCTGTGGAAATCGATCACGACCATCTCGGGTAAAAGCTGCTTCGACCACTCTCGCTACTTTGTAGTAGCACAAGGTTGGCCCCGATCAATAGTCCGAGTGCACTATTCAGACATTGGTGGGCACTTGTGTAATAGATTTCGAGGGTTGTTGGGATCAGTTCTTACCACTTGTAAAGTTTGCCTACAACAAAAGCTACCAGTAGAGCATTCAGATGGCCCCCTATGAGGCATTATATGGGAGGTGGTGTTGTTCGCCAGTTGGATGGTTCAAGCCAGGGGAGGCTCGGTTGTTGGGTACAGATTTGGTACAAGATGACTTGGATAAGGTCAAGATTATTCAGGATCGACTTCGCACAGCTTAGTCTGGGCAGAAAAGTTATGTTGAGCGTAGCGTTTGTGATGTTGCATTCATCATCGAAGAGAGGGTATTGCTTCGGGTTTTATCCATGAAGGGTGTGATGAGGTTTGGAAAAAAGGGAAAGTTGAGCCCTAGGTATATTGGACCCTTTGAGATTCTTCAGAGAGTGGGTGATCTATCCCATGTGTTAAATTTCAGCTCAATCCAATTGGATAAGGATTTGGCTTATGAGGATGATTCGGTGGCTATTCTAGATCGGTAGGTTCAACAGTTGGGGTCAACGAGTTATCCTTCAGTTCAAGTGTAGTGGAGAGGTCAGCCAGTCGAGGCAGCTACTTGGGCATCCGAGTCGAACATACGGAGTAGATATCCACACCTTTTCACCATTCTAGGTACTTTTATGCCCGTTCGAGGACGAATGATTATTTTAGAAGTGGAGAATGTGATAATCCGATAGCTCATCTAGGGATTTAAATCTTAATTATATGTGTTAAAACCTTAAATAGCTTCTTTTAGCCCCTGCCTCTTTGGAAAAGCTTTTATGTGAAAAATTGGCTAAAATACAAATTCGTGCCTTAAAACTCCATTTGAGTTGACTTCAGTCAACTCTTTGAGACAATGGACATGGATCCATGTTTTGACGGTCCAAGTGAGTCCGTATCATGATTTAGGACTTGGGAGTATGGTTGAAATTGAATTCGGAGGTCCCTACCTTGAGTTATCGCATTTTGTTGAAAATTTAAAGATTAAAGGCTTAAAGATTTTATAAATTTGACCAATATTTGACTTTGTTGATACTAGATTTGGATTTTGGTTTCGGAACTTGATATAGGTCCATTACGATATTTATGACTTATCTGCAAAATTTGGTTCAAAATGGAAGTGATTTGGCGTGATTCAGATGTTCGGTTGCTTAAATAAAAGTTCTTAAATTTTATTGAAAATTTCGTTTGTTTTGGTGTCCGATATGTAGTTCTAGGTGTTATTTTGGTATTTTGATTACGCAAATGAGTATGTATAAGATTTTTGGACTTGTGTTCATATTTGGTTTGGAGCCCCGAGGGCTCGGGTTAGTTTCGGATAGCCTACGGACCTTTTGAATTTGGGGAAAATTGTTGGATTTTATTTATGCTGGTGTCTAGTAAAAGCTTCTTCGCAATTGCGAAAATACTTTCGTGATCGTTAAAGGTAAGTTGGGACTGGGGGAGATTTGTTCTACGTGAATGCGAGGAATAGGACACGAACGCGAAGAAGGGGGGGGGGGTTGCCCTTCACGAACGTGTGACGATCCAAAGGGTCATCACTTGCTTTCAGTTGATTTCTGTCTCTCCGAGACCTTGAAAACCTCATTAGAGTCGCCTCGAATTGCGTGCATTGTCCGGACGTATAGCCAGAAAGCTTAAATATAAATCTCTGTGAAAAATGCTAAGTTTTGATGCTAAAATGAATAAATTTGACTTCGGTTAATATTTTGGGTAAACAGACCCAGATCCGTGATTCGACGGTCCCGGAGGGTCCGTAGGAAAATATGGGACTTGAGTCATTCCTGTGAAATTTGGTTAAAACGGATGTCGTTTGACGCGATCCGGACCTTAATTGAGAAATTTGATGTTTAAAAGAGTTTTGAGAAATTTCATTGATCTCGAGGCTTAATTCGATGCTCGTGATGTTATTTTGGTAATTTGATTACAGAATATGTCCATAGGATGTTTTTGAGGTTGTGTGTATACTTGGGTTGGAGTTTCGAGGGCTCAGCTGAGTTTCGAGTAGGTTCCAAGGTGCCTTAGGCTTAGAAAGTCAGATGTTATAGGTTCAAGAAGTCTCTGAACCCTCTAGTGCGGTCCGCGAGAAATCACGTGCGACCGCGGAGAGGCCAGCGCGGCCGCGGTCGCCTTTATGCGGAGCGCGATGGAGGCTGTGCGGCCGCATTCACCTTTGTACGGTCCGCACGGGGTGCTGAACTGCAGGTTTTCAGGGAGGCCTGTGCGGCCGCGGTCCATTTGATGCGGTCCGCACAGGCGGTCTGAGAGGGGTATAAATAAACGGGAATTTCAATTATTTTTTACTTTTCAAAACACCAAAAATAGAAGAGGCGATTTTTCAAACAACCTTTCTTCTCCAAAACATTGGTAAGTGATTTCTAACTCATTTTATTCACTCCTTAACTTCTTTTAACATGATTTCTACTTCAAATCAAAGATTTTCATGGGGTAAATTGGGTGTTTTAGGTAGAACCTAGGTTTTTCTAAAATTGGGGATTTGGACCTTAATTTGAGGTCCGATTTCAAAACAAATTATATATTTGGATTCATGGGGGAATGGGTAATCGGGTTTTGGTCCGAACCTCGGGTTTCGACCACGTGGGCCCGGGGTGATTTTTGACTTTTGGGTAAAACTTTGGAAAACTCATTTTCATGCATTGGGGTTGATTTTTTTAGCACTTATTGATGTAATTAAGTAACTTGTGACTAGATTCGAGCGGATTGGTGGTGGAATTGAGGGGTAAAGCTATAATTGAGACTTGAGTGGTGTTCAAGGCATCAAGGTAAGTGTTTGGTCTATCCCTAGCTTGAAGGATTGGGAGTTGAGTCATATTTGCTACTTGCTTCTTGTTGAGTACGACGTATAGGCATGGTACATAGTATCTATACGTTGGTGTCAAGCATGACCGTGAATCTTAAATTGAAAGTTGTTGCGTTCTTAAATGACACTTGGGTGCTTTACTTAATGATCTTCTATGATTGAGCATTTTCGATAATTGAACTGAGTACAAGTTAAGTTGAGATTGGTTATAGCTGATTCTCCCTTGCCGGGATGACTATTTCAATATTGTTGTTCCCTTGCCGGGAAAATTGTTACATTGTTGTGTTCCCTTGCCAAGAAGTTATTATATTGATTATTTTTCCTTGTCGGGATTCCTTGAAATTGTAAGATATTATGAAATGGGAGCGGGTGGTATGCCTACCACAAGATATTATGAAATGGGAGCGGGTGGTACGCCTACCACAAGATATTATGAAATGGGAGAGGGTGGTACACTTACCACAAGATATTATGAAATGGGAACGAGTGGTACGCCTACCACAAGATATTATGAAATGGGAGTGGGTGGTACGCCTACCATAAATATGAGAAATGGGATCGGGTTGCACGCCTGCAACAAGATGGAAACTGAAAGTGAAAGTTGTCTTTACTTTTTTTTATCTGTGCTAGAAGTTATATTATTAGCATCCTTATTTATTCCTTGCTATTTTGCTTTATCAGCTATCCCCAAGGCATGTTCCCCTTCCCCAGCTTTAATTGCTTATTATTTATTTACTTTTCTGCCATATATATTATATAACTATACAGGTTTATCTGAAGTCTGGTCCTAGCCTCGTCACTTCTTCGCCGGGGTTAGGCCAGGCACTTACCAGCACATGGGGTCGGTTGTGCTGATACTACACTCTGCACTGTGTGCAGATCCCGGAGCATCTTTCGGATAATTGTTGGAGGGCTTCCTTCAGTCCACTCGGAGATCCAAGGTAGACCTGCATGCCGTTCGCGGGTCCTGGCGTCTCCCTCTATCTCTATTTCCTATTTTCTTTATCTCTTGCTCAGGAACAGTACTTTGTATTGATCTGAGGTTTGGCCTATTTGGCTTACGTTCGTGATTCCAGTGCTGAGGTTCCTTCTATTGATTCTATGCCCGTGGTTCGTGAGTTTCCTGAGGTTTTCCCTTCAGACCTGCCAAGGATGCCACCCGACAGGGATATTGACTTCTGTATTGATCTGGCTCTGGGCACTCAGCCCATATCTATCCCGCCGTAGCACATGGCCCCGCCAGAGTTGAAAAAGTAGAAGGAGCAGTTGCAAGACTTGCTTAAGAAGGGTTTCATTAGACCCTGCGTTTCTCCTTGGGGTGCGCCAGTATTGTTTATTAAGAAAAAAAATGATTCGATGAGAATGTGCATTGATTACTGGCAGTTGAATAAGGTCACAATCAAAAATAAGTACCCACTGCCGAGGATTGATGATTTGTTCGATCAGCTTCATGGTGCCAATGTATTTTTAAAGATCGACTAGAGATCTAGCTACCATCAGTTGAGGATTAAGGCATCGGATGTCCCTAAGACAGCTTTCAGCACTCGGTACAGGCATTATGAGTTCTTGGTCATGTCATTTGGGTTGACAAATGCCCCAGCAACTTTTATGGATTTGATAAACCGAGTGTTCAGGCCTTATTTGGACTCGTTCGTGATAGTCTTCATTGATGATATTTTGATATATTCCCGCAGCTAGGAGGAGCACGAGCAGCATCTTAGAGTGGTTCTTCAAACTCTGAAGGATAGTCAGTTATATGTAAGTTCTCGAAGCGTGAGTTCTGGTTGAGTTCAGTTGCATTCCTAGGTCATGTTGTATCAGTAGAGAGTATTCAGGTTGATCCGAAGAAGATTGAGGCAGTCAAGAACTGGCCTAGACCAGCATCAGCTACAGAGATTCGGAGTTTCTTGGGTTTGGCAGGCTACTATCGTCAGTTCATGGAAGGGTTCTCATCTATTGCAGCCCCGATGACCAGGTTGACCCAGAAAGGTGCCCAGTTCAGATGGTCGGACGAGTGTGAGGCGAGCTTTCAGAAGCTCAAGACAACTCTAACTACCGCACCGATGTTAGTTTTGCCCACAGGTTCAGGGCCTTTTACTGTATATTGCGATGCTTCCCGTATTGGGCTTGGTGCAATGTTGATGCAGGATGGCAAGGTCATTGCCTATGCTTTGAGGCAGTTGAAGATTCATGAGAAGAACTATCCGGTCCATGATTTAGAGTTGGCAGCCATTGTTCACGCATTGAAGATTTGGAGGCATTATTTTATGGCGTGGCATGTGAGATGTTCATTGATCACTAGAGTCTTCAGTATTTGTTCTAGCAAAAGGAGTTGAATTTGAGGCAGAGGAGATGGTTGGAGTTGTTGAAGGATTATGATATCACTATCTTATATCACCCGAGAAAGGCCAATGTGGTGGGTGATGCTTTGAGTAGAAAGTCAGCCAGTATGGGCAGTCTTGCTTATATTCCGGTCGGTGAGAGGCTTCTTGCTTTGGATGTTCAAGCTTTGGCCAATCGGTTTGTGAGGTTGGATATTTCTGAGCCTAGTCGAGTATTAGCTTGTACGGACGCTCGATCTTCATTATTGGAGCGTATCCGTGATCGGCAGTTTGATGATCCCCATTTGTGTGTCCTTAGAGTCACGGTGTAGCATGGAAGTGCCAAGCATGTTACCTTAGGTGATGATGGAGTTTTGAGATTGCAGGGGCGAGTTTGTGTGCCTAATAAAGTTCCCGGCACTCTATTCATTCAAGCGCCATGAAGATATATCAGGATTTGCGGCAGCATTATTGGTGGCGTAGAATGAATAAGGATATTGTTGCATATGTGGCTCGATGTTTGAATTGTCAGCAGGTTAAGTATGAGCATTAGAAGCCTGATGGATTGTTTCAGAGGATTGAGCTTCCCGAGTGGAAGTGGGAGCGGATCACTATGGACTTCGTTACTGGACTTCCGCTGACTCGGAAGAAGTTCGACGCAGTTTGGGTCATTGTTGATAGGTTGACCAAGTCAGCACATTGCATTCCTGTGGCAGTCTCATATTTATCCGAGAGGTTAGGTGAGATTTATATCCGAGAGATTGTTTGTCTTCATGGCGTGCCTATATATATCATTTCGGACCGAGGTACGCAATTTACCTCGCATTTCTGGAGAGTAGTTCAGCGAAAGTTGGGCACTCAGATTGAGTTGAGTACAGCATTTCATCCTCAGACGGATGGGCAGTCCGAGCGGACTATTCAGATTTTGGAAGATATGCTTCGAGCCTGTGTCATTGACTTTGGAGTTTCATGGGATCATTTTTTGCCTTTAGCAGAATAGGCTTCGTACAGCTCAATCTAGGCAGAAGAGTTATGCAGACTGCAAGGTTCGAGATATGGCTTTTATGGTTGGTGAGCGGGTATTGCTCCGAGTGTCGTCTATAAAGGGCGTAATGAGATTCGAGAAGAAGGGCAAGCTTAGCCCTAGGTTCATTGGTCCATTTAAGATTCTTGATCGAGTGGGAGAGATGGCTTATAGACTTGCATTTCCGCCTAGCTTATCAGCCGTGCATACAGTATTTCATGTATCCATGCTTCGGAAGTATCACGACAATCCATCCCACGTGTTAGATTTCAGCACTGTCCAGTTGGACAAGGACTTGTCTTATGAGGAGGAACCGATGGCTATTCTAGACCGGCAGGTCCGTCAGTTGAGATCAAAGAGTTTTCCTTCGGTTCATGTTCGGTGGAGAGGTTAGCCTCATGAGGCATCGACCTGGGAGTCCGAGTCCGATATGCGTAGCCATTATCCTCATCTTTTCCCCGACTCAGGTACTTCCTTCTTCTGCCCGTTCGAGGACGAACGGTTGTTTTAGAGGTGGAGAATATGACGACCCAAATGGTCATCACTTGCTTTTAGTTGATTTCTGTCTCTCTGAGGCCTTGAAAACCTCATTAGAGTCGCCTCAAATTGCATGCGTAGTCCGGGCGCGTAGCTGGAAAGCTTAAATATGAAACTCTGTGAAGGATGCTAAGTTTTGATGTTAAAATGAATAAATTTGACTTCGGTCAACATTTTGGGTAAACGAACCCAGATCCATGATTCGACGGTCCCGGAGGGTCTCTATTAAAATATGGGACTTGGGCGTATGCCCGGAATCGAATTCCAAGGTTCCAAGCCCGAGAAATGAATTTTTAAGTGAAATTGTTTTCAGAAATTATTTAAGAAAATTTGATATGAAAATTGATTAGAAAGCAATGGTATCGGGCCCGTATTTTAGTTCCGGCACCCGATACATGTCTTATATATGACTTGAGTCATTTCTATGAAATTTGGTTAAAACCGGACGTCGTTTAATGCGATCCGGACCTTAATTGAGAAATTTGTTGTTTAAAAGAGTTTTGAGAAATTTCATTGATCTTGAGGATTAATTCGATGCTTGTGATGTTATTTTGGTAATTTGATTACACGAATATGTCCATATGATATTTTTGAGGTTGTGTGTATACTTGGGTTGGAGTTTCGAGGGCTCGGGTGAGTTTCGAGTAGGTTCCGGGGTGCCTTAGGCTTAGAAAGTCAGATGTTGCAGGTTCAGGAAGTTGCAGGTCTCTGAACCCTCTAGTCTTGTCCGCGAGAAATCGCGTGCGACCGCGGAGGGGCCAGCGCAGCCGCGGTCGCCTTTGTGCGATCCGCACAGGGTGCTGAACTGCAGGTCTTCAGGGAGGCCTGTGCGGCCGCGGTCCATTTGATGCGGTCCGCACAGGGGGTCTGAGAGGGGTATAAATAAACGGGAATTTCAGTTATTTTTCACTTTTCAAAACCCCAAAAACATAAGAGGCGGTTTTTCAAACAACCTTTCTTCTCCAAAACGTTGGTAAGTGATTTCTAACTCATTTTCTGCACTCCTTAACATCTTTTAACATGATTTCAACTTCAAATCAAAGATTTTCATGGGGGAAATTGGGTGTTTTGGGTAGAACCTAGGTTTTTCTAAAATTGGGGATTTGGACCTCAATTTGAGGTCCGATTTCAAAACAAATTATATATTTGGGTTTGTGGGGAATGGGTAATCGGGTTTTGGTCCTAACCTCGGGTTTCGACCACGTGGGCTCAGGGTGATTTTTGACTTTTGGGTAAAACTTTGGAAAACTCATTTTCATGCATTGGGGTTGATTTTTTTAGCACTTATTGATGTAATTAAGTAACTTGTGACTAGATTCAAGCGGATTGGTGGTGGAATCGAGGGGTAAAGCTATAATTGAGACTTGAGTGGTGTTCAAAGCATCGAGGTAAGTGTTTGTCTAACCCTAGTTTGAGGGATTAGGAGTTGAGTCATATTTGCTACTTGCTTCTTGTTGAGTACGACGTATAGGCATGGTGAGGAGTATCTATACGTTGGTGTAAAGCATAATGGTGAGTCTTAAATTGAAAGTTAATGTGTTCTTAAATGACACTTGGGTGCTTTACTTAATGATCTTCTATGATTGAGCATTTTCGATAATTGAACTGAGTACAAGTTAAGTTGAGATTGGTTATAGCTGATTCTGCTCTGCCGGGATGACTATTTCAATATCATTGTTCCCTTGCTGGGAAAATTGTTACATTGTTGTGTTCCCTTGCTGGGAAGTTATTATATTGATTATTTTCCCTTGCCGGGATTCCTTGAAATTGTAAGATATTATGAAATGGGAGCGGGTGGTATGCCTACCACAAGATATTAGGAAATGGGAGCGGGTGGTACGCCTACCACAAGATATTATGAAATGGGAGCGGGTGGTACGTGATAAGTTAGGATTTTTAACGTATTTATGCCCCTACTTGCCTATGCTTTGAGTATAAATTGATACTAAAATAGTCCCAAAATGCTCACAAGTTGTGCTTGATTGCAGGTTTGATCGACAAAGTGACGAAATGTCAAAGATCGGCTCAAAAAGGAGTGAAACCTGCTCAAGTATCAAAGACCAAGAGAAGTGAAGAAAAAGGGGGCCTAGTGCGGACCGCGCCAGTTGCCAATACGGCCGCGGTCCGTTTTGTGCGGCCACACTGACCCCGCAAGGGTATTTTTGTCCATTTTTTTATCCTAGTATAAATAGAACATTTTATTATTTTTTTTTGGATGGTCAGATCGGAGAACGAGAAAAAAGCGGCGCTTGGTGTTGTAGCCATTTTTTTGGCATATATTACTTTTCATTAACAATAGATTATTGTAGTTTCTTCTTAGTAATTAATTAATATGTTTAGTTCTTCATCTATTTCTTCAGTGTCTTCTTTAATTATGTGTAGCTAAACTCACTAGCTGGGGTTGTGGCTCAACCCTAGTGTGGGTAACTAATGGGTGTTGCCATCTAGGGTTAGATTGATATTGGGTGTTTGCTATTTGGATTGATTTTATGTTTTCATTCATGAATTAGTGGTTGCAAACACTGATTCAAACTTAGTGGGTTTAACTCTTCTTGAGAAAGAGAGTCTATGACCTCAAAATTGACCCAACAAGGAATTGGGATGGACCCATGAGGAATGGTAGTCCCAATTAATGGGTTAAATCTCGAGAGTATAATCACCTTACTTGAACCCTAGTTGCTTGGTTTCATTGGCCTACCCATTTGGTCTCGAGAGAGTCAATTGGGCAAAATCACTCTCTCTACCGAGAGGTGTGAGAGTGGGTGCAATTGTGCAACGGTTATAGAATAATCCCCAAATATGTCAATCTATCCTTAGCAACATCTACCCGTCAATTAGCCACCTAGGTGACGCTACAACCCGAGTGCTCTCCTTCCTATCAATTACAACTTAGCAATATTCTCCTAGCATAATCTAGCTTTAATCCGTAGTTTTATAATAGTAGTTATAAATACAAAAACTCAAAAGATGTTTGAAGTGACATTAGAAGTACAACCGCAACTCTAGGCTAGACAGAAAATACAACTCCACTACTAGCTCCCTATGGAAATTCGATCTCGGACCACTATTCGGGTAAAAGCTATTGCGATCCGCTTTTCCTACCATAGTGTAGTGTCGAGTCGGCAGTGATCAACGTTTTGGCGCCGTTGCCGAGGAGCTTACGGTGTTGACTATTTGTTTAGTTAGTTTTGTGTTTTGCTTCTCTTTCCTTCTTGTTTACTAATTTTGTTTGTGTCGATCAATCAGGTACCATGGCTCTTAATGCAAATGACCCTCTAGGCAATGTGATAGCGGGGGAGGAGGTAGAGGATCTAGAACAAGATGAGGTCTTACCTCAAGTTCCACGGAGAGGCCGAAATGCCAATGTAAATGCAAATGAGAACAACAATATTCCAGATCCTCCTCCGCCACTGCCAAAAGTGGCTTTCAGAGTTCTCAAATCAAGGATATGCCAGTACTATTGTTCCTCCCCAAATCCAGGCGGGGAACTTTCAAATCACCAATGTTATGTTGACCTTGCTCGAGCAAAGAGGGTATTTCACGGGTGCCTCCAATCAGAATGACTACAAGCACTTGAAGGGTTTTGTGCATACATGCTGGGGTAGCAAGCAGACAAACGTGTCCGAGGATGCATTGAGGTTGAGGCTTTTCCCGTTCTCTCTTCGGGGTAAAGCATTGGATTGGTTAGAAAGGCTCCCCATTCATTCTATTACAACATGGGATGAATTGGCGGACAAATTTATTTCCAAGTTCTTTTCTCCAAGTCATATGGCAGCTCTTCGGGATGAAATTCTAGCTTTCAAGCAAGAGCCAATGGAACCTTTGCACGAGATATGGGAAAGATATAGAACAATAGTGAAAGAGTGCCCTAATAACAACATGACTGAGGCTATGATTCAACAAACCTTTTATCGGGGCATCAACACCATGAATCAATGCATTGTGAACCAATTGGCTGGAGGGAACTTTATGAAACTTTCTTACCAAGAGGCATGTGATGTACTTGATGAAATGGCCTACACCTCTTCGGCATGGCAAAGCCGAGCAAATATGCCCCAAGGTGACCCCACGGTCATCCATTTGCACAAGGAATTGCACGATCATGGCCAAGCCATCACCGAGCTTACAACAACTATGAATCAATTGGCAAAGGCGCAATTTCAACAAGTCCAAAACCCGCGCCAAGTCAATGCAATGGAAGGTGTTTCTATGTTGAAAAGGAGGTAAAGAGGACAATAACCTCAAGGTAATTGTGAACAATATGACAACAACAATGATGGTGGTGGTTATTCAAATGAGTGCTATGATGATCAAAGCGAAGAGGTCCAATATGTCAACAACTACCAAGGGAATAGAGGTAACTCTTCAAATCAACAATGGCGTCCTCAAGGAAATTGGGGCAATCAACAACAAGGCGGAGGTAATTGGAATAACAACAACCAAAACAACAATTGGGGTAATCAAAGCAACCAAGGAAATTGGAATGGTAGTAACAATAATTGTGGCAACAACAACAATCAAGGAGGGTGGAACAATAGCGGGAACCAAGGAAACCGGGGGCAAGGCTTTCAATGGCCCCCCATGTACCAACAACCGAACAATCCACCCCCTTTCCTTCTCAAGGTCCGAGTTCATCCGGAAGTGATATAGGGAGAACTGAAAGCATGTTCGAGAAAATGATGAAAAAGAACCAAGATTTTGAGGCCCAATTAGCTTCGCATAACACATCTATCCGGAACTTAGAGGTGCAATTAGGCCAAATCTCTCAAGCATTGAATACTCGTCCCAAGGGTGCGCTACCAAGTGAAACGGTGGTGAATCCGAAGGGTGGGAATAATAATCATGTGATGGCGGTTACAACAAGAAGTGGGAGAGGCGGTGATGTGATGCCTCGATGCAAAAGCAAATTATGGATGAAGATGTTGAGTTGCGGGATGATGATGTACCTTTGATTGTTGATGATGTGGTTAATCAAAATGTGAACAATGATGTGCGGATTGATATTAATGATGAGGCCAGGTAGAGACTCAAGATACCGTGAACCCGTCAAGGGAACACGTGATTGACATACCCGAGCCGGTTGTACAAAGAGCCAAGGCACCTATACCTAGGCCACCTCCACCTTATCCGCAACGATTAGCAAAGCAAAAGAGTGACAATCAATTCAAAAAATTCATTGACATGATGAAGAGCCTCACAATCAATGTCCCTTTGGTTGAGGCACTTGAGCAAATGCCGGGGTATGCAAAGTTCATGAATGATTTGGTTACAAAGAAGAGGTTGATGGAGTGTGAAACAATTAAGATGACTCAACAAGTGAGTGTCATAGTTCATTCAATGGCACCCAAGCTTGAGGATCCCGGAGCTTTTACTATCCCTTGTACCATCGGAAGTGCAGATTTTGCAAAGGCCCTTTGTGACTTGGGGGCTAGTATCAATTTGATGTCGTACTCGGTCTTCAAGACTTTGGGAATTGGGCAACCTCGACCTACCTCAATGAGACTTCAAATGGCGGATCGATCAATGAAGCGACCCTTGGGCATAATCGATGATGTTCTTGTCCGTGTTGATAAATTCATATTGCCGACCAACTTTGTCATATTAGATTGTGAGGTAGATTTTGAAGTGCCGATTATTCTTGGAAGACCTTTCCTGGATACGGGGAAGGCATTGGTTGATGTTGAAGTGGGTGAGTTGACATTCCGAGTGGGAGATGAGAAGGTGGTATTCCATGTTTGCAAATCAATGAGACAACCCAATAGCACGGAGGTGTGTTCATTTGTGGACATTGTCACAACTGTGATAGTGGATGAAACAAGTTCCATGATCAATGTTGAAGATCCTCTTGAGGCCGTATTTCTTAACATGGATATCAATGATGATACTAGTAGAGTGGAGTGTGTGAATGCATTGCATGGTATGGGTTCATATTCTTATGAGCCTAGAAGGCTATCTTTAGATCTTGAAAACCGCAAAACTCCACCAACGAAGCCATCGATTGAGGAGCCACCGGTGTTGGAGTTGAAGCCACTTCCTCCACACCTCAGGTATGAATTCTTGGGTTCAAATTCTACTTTACCTGTTATTCTTTCTTCTTGCCTTACTAACATGCAGGTTGAGGCCACCTTGGCGGTTCTTCAAAAGCGAAAAAGGGCAATCGGATGGACTCTAGCTGATATTCGGAGTATAAGCCCCACCTTTTGCATGCATAAAATCATATTGGAGGAGGATGCAAGGCCTTCACTTGAGCATCAAAGAAGACAAAATGAGGCTATGCAAGAAGTATTAAAGAAAGAGGCTATCAAGTGGCTTGACGCAGGTGCGGTTTATCCCATTTCTGATAGTTCATGGACTTCTCCGGTACAATGTGTACCAAAAAAAGGTGGAATGACTATGGTGACCAACGACAACAATTAGCTTATTCTGACTCGGACAGTGACAGGTTGGAGAGTTTGCATGGATTACCGGAAGCTGAACAAGGTGACTAGAAAAGATCATCTCCCATTGCCATTCCTTGACCAAATGCTTGATCGTCTTGCGGGTTGGGCTTTCTATTGTTTTTTGGATGGTTACTCGGGCTACAATCAAATTCTCATTGCCCCGGAGGACCAAGAGAAGACGACTTTCACATGTCCTTATGGCACATTCGCTTTCTCTAGAATGTCATTTGGATTATGTAATGCTCCGACGACCTTCCAACGTTGCATGATGGCTTTTTTCACCGACATGGTGGAGGATATCTTGGAGGTCTTCATGGATTATTTTAGCATGGTTGGGGATTCTTTTGAGGAGTGCTTGGCAAATTTGGATAGAGTGTTGGCTCGGTGTGAAGATACTAACCTTGTTCTAAACAGGGAAAAGTGTCATTTTATGGTAGAAGAAGGTATAGTGTTGGGTCACAAGATCTCTAAGCAAGGAATTGAAGTGGATAAGGCCAAGATCGAGGTTATTTCAAGTCTTCCTCCCCTTACTTTTGTCAAAAAGGTGAGGAGTTTTCTTGGGCACGCGGGATTCTACTGGAGGTTCATCAAAGATTTTTCTAAGGTAGTTAACCCGTTGTGCAAGTTGCTAGAGAAAGATGCCAAGTTTATTTTTGATGAGAAATGCATGGAGGCTTTTGAGCTTCTTAAACAAAAGTTGACAGCTACCCCCATCATCACCGCACCAAATTGCAGCTTACCATTCGGGCTCATGTGTGACGCTAGTGACGTTGCGGTGGGGGCAGTTTTATGCCAAAGGATCAACAAGATGTTCCACCCGGTGTACTACTCAAGCAAGACCATTAATGAGGCTCAAAAGAACTACACAGTCACCGAAAAGGAGTTATTGGCTATTGTTTTTGCTATGGAAAAGTTCTATCCTTACCTTATGGGGGCCAAAGTTATTGTGCACACCGATCATGCCGCCCTTAGGTATTTGATGACCAAGAAAGATTCAAAGGCAAGATTGATGAGATGGGTTCTTCTTCTTCAAGAGTTTGATTTAGAAATTGTTGATCGGAAGGGTAGTGAGAATCAAGTGGCGGACCACTTATCCCATTTGGAGGAGGAGGAGAGTCCTTGTGACGGCCTTGAGATCAATGATACATTTCCCGACGAGCAACTCCTTGCAGTGTCAATGAGTGGAATGTTGTGGTTCGTCGATGTTGCAAATTATCTTGTTACCGGAATCATCCCATGTGAGCTCTCTTCTAACCAAAGGAAGAAGCTCAAGCGGGATAGCTTGGATTATTATTGGGACGAGCCCTATTTGTTCAAGATTTACACTGATGGTGTGATTCGACGATGTGTCCCGGAGGAGGAGCAATTGGGTATTTTGGAAGCTTGCCATTCCTCACCCTATGGTGGCCATCATGGCAGGGCGAGGACGGCTTCTAAAGTGCTTAGTTGTGGATTTTATTGGCCTACTTTTTTTAAAGATGCCGGTTATGTGGTCAAAATATGTGATGAATGCCAACGAGCCAGCGGAATTTCAAAACGGGATGAGATGCCCCTTTATATGATTCTCGAGGTAGATATTTTTGATATTTGGGGCATCGACTTCATGGTTCCTTTCATGAGCTCATGTGGAAACACTTACATTTTGGTGGCGGTAGATTATGTCTCCAAGTGGGTTGAAGCCGTGGCTTTGCCCAACAATGAAGCCCGGAGTGTTGTGGCATTTCTTAAAAAGAGTATCTTCACGAGGTTTGGCACTCCCCGTGCTATAATTAGTGACGGGGGATCTCACTTTTGCAACAATACTTTTGATTCATTGCTAGCCAAATATGGAGTTAATCACAAAGTAACCACCCCCTATCATCCTCAAGATAGCGGTCAAGTGGAAGTCTTCAACCGAGAAATTAAGAGTATCTTATCTAAAACTGTAAATGCAAATAGGACCGATTGGTCGAAAAAATTGGATAATGCTATTTGGGCCTATCAAATAGCTTACAAAACCCCGATTGGTATGTCTCCGTACTGGTTGGTGTTTGGGAAAGCTTGCCATCTTCCGGTGGAATTGGAGCACAAAGCTATGTGGGCCTTGAGGAAGTTGAACTTAGAATGGAATGTTGCTGCAAATCTGAGGGTTGAACAACTCAATGAGCTCGATGAGTTTAGATCCCATGCATACTCCAGCTCGTCCTTGTACAAGGACAAAATGAAATACCTTCATGACAAATATGCTCGGGGCAAGGTGTTCAAAGTTGGGGATATGGTTCTCTTGTTTAATTCTCGGTTACGTCTGTTTTTGGGCAAGCTCAAGTCAAAGTGGAGTGGGCCATTTGAAGTTGTGCTCGTGACCCCATTTGGTGCTTTCGATCTAAAAACAAAAATGGTGAAGTCTTCAGAGTCAATGGTCATCGGGTCAAGCACTTTCTTGGAAAGTTCGACGGCAGCCACGTAGTGGCGCTTCTTCATCTAAAGTGATGTGGTGATAACATGCGTCGTGCCGTGACGTTAAATCAGGTGCTTTTTGGGAGGCAACCCCTGTCTTTTCTTTTTTTGTAGCTTAGGATTTTTGAGCTAACTGTTTATGAGATGTTGCAGGGATTGTGTTGAAGCAGTGCAAAACAAAGTTGGAAAATGGCATAGTCTCTAAAGATTGCCAGCGTGGCCGCGGTGCACTTTGTGCGGTCCACACTGGCATGAGTCAAAAAGGGGGACTCTCTGAAGTTCTTCACCACGTTCGCGGTCAAGTTAGTGCGGTCCGTGGAGGGCCGACGCGGCCGCGTTCTACATTTGTGCGGCCCGCATAGGTTTCATCATGAGGGGTCACACAAATAAACCCAGCGCGGTCTGCGATCACTTTTGTGCGGTCGCGCTGGTAGGTAAGTGCGGATCCTACTAGGTCTCTATAAATAGAGACCAATGGTCTCATTTTACCCTTTTTGCAAATTGGAAACCCAGAACCTTAATTCTACTATTCATCCTCTTCCAAGACTGAGATTCTTGCTTGTTTGGATAGATTACATTCATTCTTCATACTCCTGGTAACATTTCATGCATTTATGATTAATAACTTTCTTCTTTTTTATTTTGTTTGCTTGCCAATAGTCGATAACTTTTATTTTACTTTCTTCTTCATGATTTTCTTTGAATTGTTAGTCTAGGGTAGCTTTCATGTTAGTTTAAAGTGACTAAGGATTGGGTACCTGAGTAGGAACAAGTAGGGATAAAAATTTGAACAAAAATAGAACAAAGAATGCAACCGAGCTTAGTCCCGGAACCTGACCCAGTGCGGCCCGCGGTCCGCGGTGCCCTAACGCGGTCCGCGTTACACTTCTCCGTGGTCCGCGATGCTTGAATGACTGAGGAACAACTTGTGTCCAGCGCGGCTGCGGTAACTTTTGTGCGATCCGCGCTGGGCCACCGCGGTCGTGACCCCATTTAGTGCGGACTGTGGTGTGAGATTCAGAGAAGACCTTTCCTGAGGTTTTGCTCAGTGTGGCATGTGGTCACCTTAGCGCTGTCCGCGGTGCCTCCAACACGGCCGCACTCCTGGTGGTGCAGTCTGCGGTGCCTGGTTCTGCAGCAGTGTCTGCAACTTTCATTTTACTGTCTGCAATTTCAATTCAGTCACCTGTGTCACTACCTGTGCTTCAACTAACAATGTTAGATGTGTTTGCTTGCAGACAATGGTAAAGTAACGAGGAGGAGGTGCTAAACAGCCCAGCCGAGGTGACTCTTCCCGGGGAGGAAATGGGAAACAAGTTAAACTCACTTCCCGACCTAAACTGAAAACAAGGAAACAAATTGTTATAGACGACCAATCGGGGAGTGAGTACGTACCCTCTTAAGACCTCTCTTCTGATTCAGGGCCAGCTACTGCAGTCCCAGCTTCACATACTGCCCAAGTCCTACAACGTATACCTTCTGAGTCGTCTGATGGCTCAGCAGCAAGCAGCGGTGAATACTCCACCTCCCCCACAGCTTCAGTATCTGGGGAGAGTGCAGAAGGTGGGACTAATAGTGATAATAAGGTACCGGACAGTGGTGTGCCCCAAGTTGGGGGTGTTGAACGAACTAGAAAACCTGAAGTTTGGGAAGATCGATTTGTCAGCCAGGTGGCGTTCCACAAATTTAGGGAATGGTGGCTGTCACAAAAGTTGATTCTTGAGTGGAGCTTTATTGACAAAGACCTTCTACCCCTACACCCCAATGTGCATAGATAGTTTTAGGCTCGAGTGGGTTGGGAGTTCTTTAAAGACAATTGTTTAAAGGCGAATGAGCATATGGTCAAGGAATTTTACAGAAATGTGGCCCATATCTTGAAGGGCACTAAGGTGACCAAGGTGAGAAACAAAAATGTGGTATTCACCGGGAGGGCACTGAATGAATACTTGGGGTTCATTGATGAAGATGAGTCCCTTTACAATGAAAAGTTATCAATGGGCGAGGAGGTTCGTCCGTGGTTAGCTTCATACCTGGCAATCCCGGGTACGGTTCCAGAATGGTTACAAGCAGGGGCCAAAATACTTCGGAAAACTTTCAACTTCGAGGCTAGAGGGTGGTTGTCCTTTGTGTGCAGTCGGCTCGACCCGACTACCCATGATCATACTATTCCACTTACTCGGGCAGTTCTTATTGCTTCTATTATGGCAGGCTATCCTATCAATATGGGCAATGTGATATCCCGCACTATTTCTGCAGTGGGGATTGAGCATGACTGGAACTACCCTTTTCCCAGCACCCTCACTATGTATTTTCGGGACTTGGAGGTGGAGAAGAGACCGTTTGATGTCAAGGTCAAACTTGTGGCTCCGTTCTCCTAGTACAGTTTGAAGGGGTCAGACAACCCCAAGGACAATAACTACAAGCCGCCAGTTTCTACCCCAGCTAGCCAGTCTGAGGAGCTAGTTGCGGTAGAGTCTTCTGTTGAGCCCTCCACAGAGCCTTCTACCATGCCTGCTGCCACCACTATTGATGATTTGCCTCCAAGACCCTCCTCTTCTACTGGCCCCAGTACTTCAGCTGACCCGGGGGTTCCTTATTCCCGGACTCATCATTTCACGGCCCATCAATTGAGCCGGACACTAGCCAGTTTGAACAACTGGATGTCAACTGCCACATCAAACTTGTCTACATTGTCTGCTACAGTTGAGGCCCACTCAGCACCTTCCACTGCTCAGATTCCTCAGTCCATTGAGGATACACTGAAGAAGCTCTTGGACAATCAGGAGAAGATTATGCGAACTCAGGACGCCTTGACTAAGGCGGTGGATTCACATAGCAAGGCTTTGAGGGAGCTTGCCAAGGAGCACAAGAAGATGAGGAAGTCAACGGCTTCCAAGGAGTCAGTGAGAGTGCTAAGGACTGATGTGGACAAGCTATTCGCGGACCAAATGCCTTTAGACTTTCTATTCGGGGATGCATCCCCAGCAGCAGCACTAGTGCCACAGCTACAGCAGGAGCAGGAGCAGGCACCCAAGCCTCCAAGGAAGAAGACAAAGCTCCCCAGTTCAGTTGGTGCAGTTATTGAGCTAGCAGACCCACAGGAGACCCCTTCCAGTGACGCACCTATCATCCAGCCAGTCTAGGAGTAAGCCCCAGTCCCAGCAGCTGAGCAACAGGAGATCGGGAACTAGTCTGAGGTTTCCATACATACAAAGGACTTGGGGAACACTGATGATCCCATGTAAAAGGACCAGGCCTAGGGAGCTCCTATATCCTTTACTTTGTTTTTGATGTTTATTTGATAGTTGGCATTGAGGACAATGCCAGCTTTTATTCATGGGGGTGCGCCCTACCTTTATCTAAATGACTATATATATAGATTCTTAGTTTATTTTTATTGATTTTGTTTTTTTACTTTGGGCTTTATATAACTTTACATTTCTGTATATATTCATCCCCCGTTGTATATTCTACTTCCCTATTGTACATATTCATTCTATTTTCTATTTTCGCAAAATTTTTGTTTTTAGCTTTGTAGTTAGGCTCGTAGACTCTTGTTTTGATTTTGGCGCTTCCAATAAGCCCTTGGTTTTCTTAATGCCACGGTTATTTTCAAAGGTGGAGTATTGTGTGAACTGGGTGGCTCTTCCCAATGATAGATGGCGTGACAACCTTCTTAAGGGCTTGAGTCCGTTTATTTGATTTTTATTTTGTTTTTGATAGAGTAGTTAAAGGCACCTCAAGCAAAGCTTCACTTGGGCCTAGCACATTTGCCTTTGATCCCATGGTCAAAGACATAATGTTGTGTTCAGGATGGTGAAAGTCGTGGCTTTGAGACTCTTGCGTTGACCAAACAATCATCATGTGGTCGTTTTGGACCATTATGTGCTTAAATCATAACTAAGGTTGTTGTGGGCCCTCGACTCGATGTCTTTAGCAATTCCCTAGCGTGTGTGGTAAGGAATCGAAATATGAGTCCAAGTCCCGAGCCAATGGTCTAGAACTTGCCCTGAATGTTTGTTGAGGCGAAATCCTAGGTGAAATTTGACTTGAGAAATGATTATAGGCTCTCCTTGATCCAAATGCTAAGTTGAACAATTTCATAGCCTTCCAATGAAATAATCCCTAGTTAACCCTTTTGAGCCTTAAACCTTTTTCTTTCAAGAACCAACGCTACAAGTCTATACCCGTTCTAAACGATTACCCTCTCTTGGCACCCAAATCTTCCCTTGAGTAATGGAAAAAATCTAAGTTTGGGGGAGAGACAAGAAAGGAAGCAAAGCAGTAAGGTACAAAAGAAAGAAAAGAAGGCAATGAAAAAGCAAGAAAAGAAAAAGGACAAAAAGAAAGTCCCATGTGAACAAGAATAAAAATGGATTCAAGGAAAACCAAAGTGAAAAAGGTGTGGAGAAAGTAGAAAAAAGGAGAAATGTTTTGAATTATATAAGAAAGAGTGACAATGTGTCTCTCTAACCCCTTGTGAAGAAGTGAAATCCTCAAAAAGATTCAAGAAAGTTGCGCCAAAATGAATCAAAAGAAGTGCTTAAGGGAAGATTGAACCCATTTGAATAAAAATATGTCTTACCCTTACCTAAAAGCCTTCGCAATGACTCCACAAAAGCCCTATTTGATCTCAAGTTGAAGGGAGCTTACATTAGTGGATACTTACATAAGGGGCAAGCATATGGTACTTAGAGCTGGACTTGTGACCTTCCTTTTTGAGAGAGATGAGTGAAATTTCATTAGCCTCGATTTGTGTGTCAATATTTAAAAGGTGAGGTTCGCTTTTGGAGAGTTGAGGATGTGAGAGTTTGGGTTCCACAATGACCAAAGTATGTGAAAAAATCTCTTTGATGAAATGTGTCAACTCTTGATGCTCTTGTGTCACACTTGATCCATAGTTTTCAAAGTTTTAAAAGTGTTAATGATGCATTCATATTGAGGGCAATTGTTAGTCCCAATTGATGCTTGTTGAGGCTATTTTAGGATAGCTGGAATTACTTGGATGTTCCTTTAAAGGGTGGGTATTATTTTGTTTGCTTGAGGACAAGCAAAGGTTTAAGTTTGGTGGAGTTGATAAGTTAGGATCTTAACGTATTTATGCCCCTACTTTCCTATGCTTTGAGTATAAATTGGTACTAAAATAGTCCCAAAATACTCACAAGTTGTGCTTGATTGCAGGTTTGATCGAAAAAGTGACGAAATATCAAAGATCGACTCAAAAAGGAGTGAAACCTGCTCAAGTATCAAAGACCAAGAGAAGTGAAGAAAAAGGGGGCCTAGTGCGGACCGCATAACAATGACCGAGTCTGTACTAGGAGGTTCAGAGACATAGCATGTTTGAGCTTAAAGTCACGTGGTCGCGGTAGGACATGCGTGGTCCGTGGTAAAACTTCGCGACCGCACTTCTGCTTTGTGCGGTCTGCGTTCATAAGGGAACATTTGATCACGCAGTCCGCGGTCACGTCTGCGAGGACCGCGCCAGTTGCCAGTGTGGCCGCGGTCCATTTTGTGTGGCCCGCACTGACCTCGTAGGGGTATTTTTGTCCAATTTTTTTAGCCTAGTATAAATAAAATATTTTATTATTTTTTTAGGACAGTCAGATCGGAGAATGAGAAAAAAGTTGCGCTTGGTGTTGTAGCCATTTTTTTGGCATATATTGCTTTTCATTAACAATAGATTATTGTAGTTTCTTCTTAGTAATTAATTAATATGTTTACTTCTTCATCTATTTCTTCAGTTTCTTCTTTAATTATGTGTAGCTAAACTCAGTAGCTAGGGTTGTGGCTCACCCCTAGTGTGGGTAACTGATGGGTGTTGCCATCTAGGGTTAGATTGATATTGGGTGTTTGTTATTTGGGTTGATTTTATATTTTCATTCAAGAATTAGTTGTTGCAAACACTGATTCAAACTTAGTGGGTTTAACTCTTCTTGAGAAAGAGAGTCCAAGACCCCAAAATTAACCCAACAAGGAATTGGGATGGACCCATGAGTAATGGTAGTCCCAATTAACGGGTTAAATCTCGAGAGAGTAATAACCTTACTTGAACCCTAGTTGCTTGGTCTCATTGGCCTACCCATTTGGTCTCGAGAGAGTCAATTGGGCAAAATTACTCTCTTTACCGAGAGGTGTGAGAGTGGGAGCAATTGTGCAACGGTTATAGAATAATCCCCAAATATGTCAATCTATCCTTAGCAACATCTACCCGTCAATTAGCCACCTAGGTGACGCTACAACCCTAGTGTTCTCCTTCCCATTAATTACAACTTAGCAATATTCTCCTAGCATAATCTAGCTTTAATCCGTAGTTTTATAATAGTAGTTATAAATACAAAAACTCAAAAGATGTTTGAAGTGACATTAGAAGCACAACCGCAACTCTAGGCTAGACAGAAATTACAACTCCACTACTAGCTCCCTGTGGAAATTCGATCCCGGACCACTATTCGGGTACGCCTACCACAAGATATGAAAAATGGGATCGGGTTGCATGCCTGAAACAAGATGAAAACTGAAAGTGAAAGTTGTCTTTACTTTTCTTTATCTGTGCTAGAAGTTATATTATTAGCATCCTTATTTATTCCTTGCTATTTTACTTTATCATCTATCCCCGCGGCATGTTCCATTTCCCCAGCTTTAATTGCTTATTATCTGTTTACTTTTCCGCCATATATATTATATAACTGCACAGGTACGTTAGTGTTGTGACCGATATTAGCAAGGTGAGAAAGGACTGCCGATGGAACGAGGCAGTGGAGGATGAAATTCCTGGTCCCAACGATAATATAACTGACTTTAAGGCTAGCTTCCTTCACGTGAACACCTACCCATTCACCCTGGGTCCTGATAAATTTATTGAGTTTCCTCCTCTGGAGATCGACCCGGTTATCCTCGATTTCTGCGACCGATATCAAGTGACACTTGGTCAGATCTACCCTTCTTTTTGGACGATAGTGTTAATGCTTCGTCATTTCACTGAAGGGGTTGAGGGTGAGATCTTTACCCTCAATCATCTGATCGAGATGTATAGCCCTCGACTGTATCGAGGCTTAATCAGACTCCGCCATCGGTCCAAAAAATCTTTTTTCATGAGCATCGACGAAGGAAAGGATCGAGGATGGATGAGCAAGTTTATCCGAGTAAGGACCTCGGATATCATCCTGACCTAGAGGATGCCCTTTTCGGAGAGGTGGAATGCCCGACATAAGCAGTTTTCCCCTTAGCCACTCTTCAACTACTCTTCTTTTTGACATAATAATCTCTTTGTGCTTTCTGCAGCCGCCGCTTGGCACCCGAAGGTGATTCTGAATTTGTCGGGGTGGATCGGGTGATTGAGCGAGAAGTTTCCATATCACATTCGATCTTGCACCGGCATGGCTAAGAAGCACTGGGTGGCCAAGAATCATGGTGAGATTCCTTTACCGCCTATGCTTCATATTTTGTGTTTCTTTCTGAGCCCATAACAAAAGCGTATAGCAATTACTGCGCAGGTGCAGGTCTTGGTGAGAATATGCAGATGAGGCCGCCCCCTGATGGTGAAGTAGGGGCCTTGGAGCCCGACACAAGCAAGAAAAGGAAAACCAGGCAAGCCATTGTCCATCCTACGGCAAAGAGAACCAGATCACTCCTGCATCGAGTCGCCGCTGGGACTGCTGCTTTAACCTCGGAGTCAAATCCTGACATCGAAGGAGAGGATGATGATGGAAGCCCGTTGACAAGGAGAACGAGGTCAAGTGCGAGACACTCACAGGTGCCTCGGTCGGAGGCTGTTGAGTCCCGAACAGCTGGCTCCGATATGGCTTGTAGACTGGGGGTCCTTGAAGAGGATGTTGATATAGCTTCGAATCGTGCAGCCGGATTCGATGCAGCTTCTGCCTGGGAGACCGTTGGCGTCGGTCCTAAGGTATTGGGGCTCGGAGCCTTCCAGGAACGTGGGTTACCACTTGAAGAAATTGGCGACCTGAACGACTTTATTTTGAGCTTTCCGGTTTCGTCTGAGGAACTGCAGGATGTCCACGTGATGATCGGCACCGCAGTGGGGACCCCTCTCAAAGGGAGAGACTTTATTTCCAACATTTTTTATGGTGTTATTGACAGAGCTAATCTCAATATTCCTGGAACCATTAAAGCGGCGGAGAAGTCTATGCAGTAGGTAATTATTTCTCATGCATTTCTTTCATTCTTGAGCATCATTCTTTGTCTTTCTAACCTTTCCATCATGCCGCAGTGTAAGGAGATGTTTGGTCATGCCATCCTCCGAGAGAAGGCCGATCTTGCTGCTCAGGTACTGTGCCTTGCTTGTATCCGACCTTTTATCATGTATCCACATACGTTCCGTATTTGTATATTCATTGGTCTGCATTTTTCATGTAGGTCGAGCAGAGTGGCTCGCAGATTAATCAGTTGAATTTGGAGATCTCTGGGCTGAGAGAACGAAATGAAATAGTGGTCGGGGAGTTGGCGACATCCCAGGATCTTCTCATGGATACTCGCAGGGAGATTGCTGCTTTGGCCGCGGCTAAGTCCAAGGACGAACGAGATGCTGCTATTTATTGGGAGGATGCGGCCACAGTGCATATAATGGCTCGTGACATATCTATGGCAGCAGAGCAGAAACTAATCTAAGTTATCGAGCATGCTAAAGCGGAGGCAAAGAGAGAAATCCTGGAGGAACTCGAGGCCAGAGGCATCGACCTGTCAGCTGATCTTAAGGAGTCCTGTGCAGTGGAGGAAAGGCTGGTGCTTTTGATTACCCTCGATAAGGGCAAAGACAATAGTGATGAGAAGTAGTCTCCGAGTCTTTTTTGTATGCCTTCCCTTTTGCTTTGTATACTACCCCCTGGGAAATGGACAGTGTAAAGACGTTTTTCTTTTTTTCAATGTAAAAAAAATGAGCTTTCATTCTGTCAGCCCTTCTCCTTGCCTTTTTTCTTTTGCATTCGGGCGTCAGCCCTTTGGGGCCTGTTCTATGGGCAAACCGGAGCCTTGAAACTGGCCATGTCTCGAGGTTCAATCGACAGCTCCTCTAGAACCAATGTTTATGACGTTGGGGGTCTCCCAAGGTCCCGCAATTTTTTGAGTCATGTGGGAGCTGGAGTGATTCCGCCAGTACACTCCCCTAGGAGAGGGTGATGTTAGCACAGCCAGAATTAATTGGCCCTCTTGGTTAAGCGGGCAGTTATCGCTTTGCCCCTATATATTTGCTCATCTATCTCTTAAGTGGTGATTTTGCAGTTCTTGATAAGCCTATCTCTCCTGCAGAGCCTGGCACCTTGTGCTAGTCCTTCCGCTTCCCTGTTTCAGAAAATTTTTGCCTGGACCCTCACCTTCTTCCCCCTATTCTACCATAGTCATGGTCGATGCTTCGACGCCTAATCATCAGATGGAGGGAAGTCACACTTATGCTTCACATTCGATCAGTATCAGCAGCTCGCCTCCAATGTCGGGAGAGAGAGGCTCAGGGTGCCCTGCCTCGAGGAGGGTTGTCACACCGGGGAAACCTCCTAATGTTCGGGGCCATTGAGAGCATGTGTCGAGGATTATTTCATCGGTTAAGGAGGAAAACCTCGAGATGGTCAGAAAAGAATGAGGATGGGGGGAAGGCATAGTTTTTCAAGTGCCTTTCCTCGAGGAGAGTGTCATGGCATATGTTGAGGGATTCTTGAGCGTATATATTCATGTTCTTGCGTCGGGTTCCCCGGACAGGGTCGTGCTTGATTTCTATAGAATATATCAAGTAACGTTGGCGCAGGTTCATCCCTTTCTTTGGAGAATAGTGCAGTTGATGAGATATTTTGCTGACAAGGCCGGGATAGAATTTACCCTCAGCCACCTTGTGAGGTTTACCGGTCGTTGTGCTATCGAGGCCTGATTGCTCTTCAGCGTCGATCCACCCGAGCTCCTATAATCGTCAGTGAGGAGGATGAGGACCGTGGATGGATGAACCGGTTCGTTCAAATCCGAACGACCGATGTTATCCCTGGAGAATTTTTGTCGTTTCCTAAGAAATGGAACTTTACACATAAGTGCTTCGTTTGAACTGCTTTTATCTCGACCTGAGGTAGGATCCATAATGATATCTTTCTGTTCTTTATTTGTAGCAACTCATTGGTCGCCCAGCGCGATCCCTGATTTACCGGAGTGATCTTGTAAGCTGGCAGCTTGCTCGATTTACGATAGGCACCGGTGGCGAGATCTGTCAAAGGGGAGATGGGAGGTGAAGCATCATGGTAGGTGCCCGGTGTTTTGCCTCCTAAGAGGTGGTGTCCTTCTTGCCGGCTTATTCGATTTATCAAGTGCAAGTGCCGCAAGTCCTTTCTAGGAGAAGCCGTGTCCTCCAGGGGACAAGGAGAGGTTAGTGGCCTCGGGATCAATGAGCGCTGGTAAAAGTAAATATGTTTCGGGATGCGAGAAGGCTTGTAGTGAGGCAACTTCTTCGCAGCAGTTAAGGGGGAGCAATTCGATCGATCAGCAATCCTCTTGGAGTGGTACATCATCGGACGTTGCTTCGTTCTCCACGAGGCTCAACGCTTTGGCCTTATGGTGAGTTTCGACTGCTGTAAGAATGTTCTGGTCCTGCGCTCCCTTTTTTTTATCTGGCTTCCTTTCTCAGGCCTTCGACAGTCTTAAAGCCGAACTACTTCGTTGCGAGGCCCCGTTGCGGGAGGCTCGAGATAGGGAGAAATCCCTCAAGCTTCTTTCTACGGCAAAGGAAAGCAAGCTCGTCTCTTTACGATGTGAGGTGGACCGGAGCCGGGCCTGGGAGGCACTCTTGGAGAAACAGGTACCTTGCATTTCACGCTGGCCTGCATTCCCTTTTTGTCTTGTTGCCTTGATGTTTTGCTATTTCAGTTAAAGGATAATGCGGATGAGCTTGAACAACTCTGGGGCGAGGTCGGCTAATCCAAATACGAATTTGTCGAGCTGCAGGTGCATGTGAATGCCCATTTTGTGGACAAAGAGAGGGCTCAGGCTGGGGCTTCCGCTCTTGAGGCATAAATTAAGATCGCACGTGCGAATGATTCTGCTCGAGCGAAGATGATCGCAAAACTGTCATCCGAACTTTCGAGGGAGAAAACCGAGGTGGTGAATGTCCGGGATGAGGTTGTGATGAACAATACCATGGCGGGACAGAAGATGGTGGCTTATTCAAGAAGTGTTGTCGCTACTAAAGTTGAGCTGAAAAAAACCCTTGATCGCGTAAATAATAACAAAGAGTATGTGAGGTGCAGATACCGGAGGGAAATCCTCGAGGAGATTCATGCCAGGGGATTTGATCTCTCGGGGGAGATCAAGCAAGCCAAAGGAGAGGATTATGATGCCAAGTTCCTTCTGTCTGATGTTGAGGACGATGAAAAGCAGACCACCGAACCATAGTTGCCGGAAAAAGGGGGAACGTCTATTCTCTGCCTTCTTGGTTGTGCATATAGCTTTCATTATATGTTATAGGTTGAGATTGTGCTACACCGCCAATATGTAAAAATAAGAGGGGGGAACCCCGCAATTTGCACCTTCTGTACTCTTGTTTGTTGAGACTTCAATCGGGTCGTTTCGACCATGGAATTGGCAAAAAGCCTTCGAACCTGTAATATGGCCCTGATGTTTATCAGGCCGGTGATAGCGGCTTTTATTTTTTTTTCTTTTTGATCGTTTTCTGCCCTTAGGCTTGCGTATTTTAACAGTCTTCAGGTTCAGTCTCCGAGTCGGAATCCGACTTGAGCACAGTTTACCCTCGAGTTTATGTTTGCGTGGGCTGGCGACAAAGGTTCTTACGCCTTGGGTCGGAGCAACCATTTTATGTATGTGGCCCTTAGGTATGTCTAGTTAACTATTTTGGATCCCGTCTCCGAATTGGGCTACGACTCGAGCTCCTTTTAATCCTCAAGTTTTCAATTTCAAGTTGGAGATAGTGGCTCTTACGCTGTTGGTCATTGCGACCTTTTAGTGTGTGGCCCAGAGGCTCGTTTGGCTGGCGACAATGGCTCTTACGCTTTTGCCGTGGGCATTTTTTAGGCTTTGTTTTCCTCTCGTTAAGGTCTTTTTTGAAATGATTTTGCCTAACCCATCATCGGTTCTGGAAGAACCTCAATTTCAAGTCGATATTGACGATGTTTTAGCACCTCAGAAGGTTCTTAGCTCGTAGACTGAGTAGCTCGAAGCCTTGTGTTTTGGAGCTGACATGGTTGAAGCTCGTTTGCCTATTGAGGGAAGCCTATTTTAACTGGTTCTTTCCGAAGTATATTCGTAGTAGTGGCCTGCGATTTTAGCAAAGGTCGGGCATCCCTGAGTCGCGTTGATTTGGTTGGATCAGCCATTTTGATCGTAGTCATGTGTATTTGGCCGGAGCCATTTTTGATCCCGAGTGGAAGTTTAGGCGTCTACACCGAGGGTATGCCCTTTCGGGATTCTTACAAATGCGACGTATAGCCTAAACTTTGGGATTTTAAATTTTATGCATGTAGTAAGGTCTTACAAATTTTTCATGCATGTTGAGGTCTTACAATTTGTCATGCCTGTTGAGATCTTACAGTTTGACATGCCTGTTGAGGTCTTACAGTTTGTCATACCTATTGAGGTCTTACAGTTTGTCATGCTCGTTGAGGTCTTACAGGTTTTATTGCCATGTAGAATAGATCTGGTTATACCAAGTCTACCCGCTCGGGGCCTTACAACCTCGGGTTTTCCAGTATAAGGTGATTGACGATAGTCTCCGAGACATCGAGTTTGATTAGTATCAAAAGCCATTACTCGTGAGCTCGGGGTTACCTTGTTAGGGTTTTATGAGCCCGGAGTTTCCATCCTGGGGTTGTACGGGTGCCAAATTGTTGATGCTAAGTCTCTGAGTATTTCGGGATGCATTTGGTGGAGAGATCCCTTCTGAGAGTATACTGAGATTTCCTTTTTTGGAGTATGAGACACTAAAAGATATTCTTTTATTGCTTGGCATAAATACATGTTGTTTCATTGTTGTGAGCTCGGCTTGCGCAGGCGCGGCTCCTTGGACCGTTTGGTCCTGTACGTTATTTTCTATTGGAGCCTCATTCGTTATTTTCCCGGGGCAGGGCTGATTGCAAAGGAAGTCTTGTAGGCTCTTGGAATCCTTCTTGGGAAGTGCGTGGACGTTGTCTCATTAAAAACCTCTACCGATTAAAATCCATTTCGGGATAAAAAAAACCGATCAAAGGAAAAAAGTACAACAGACGCTTTGGAACCCCAGGGTCTCTGGGCCGGGCGGCATTCCGACTGCCTTGATCACTAGCTTGCACAAATATTATCATGGAGTAGAAGATAGAAAGAGGGAGAGCTGATTATACCTTGGTGGCGTCAGCGCTTTCGAGTTCTGGCGTCTATTTGGCGGTTGTTGGGTGATCCTCTATTTGAATGCATCTAGGGTGATCATTAAAAAATTGTGTGGATGACGTGTTGGGGCTCGTCTGCTTTGTTCCCTTTGGTCATTTCTCTTTTTTGGGATTGATTTTTAGCCAGGTTGTGGAGAAATTCCCAAAGGTACCCATTATCGAGCAGTCAGGCCACTTCCTCTCGGAGCTGCCTGCAGTCCTCAGTTTGGTGCCTGTGCGAGTTGTGGAACTCGCAAATCAAATTGTAGTTCCTTTGGGAAGGATCCGAGTGTACTGGTCTGGGCCATCTTGCGTCTCGGATTTTGCTAATGGCGAACACGATATCCGACACATCGACGTTAAAGTTGTACTCTGACAAGCGGGGCACATTCGTTGGCACTATGTTTCGATCGAACCTGGTTCTGTTGATGAGCCCTCGAGGGTCCTGTCCTCAATCCACCCTCCGATCATTGCGAGGTAGGTTGCTCCTTGGGGCGTTCCTCCTATCTTCGAGGTACGGCTAGTACCTTTCTTTGTTTGGTTTTGATTGCTTTGCCAGGAGTCTATTTAGGTATACTGAGCCCAAAGGGGCTCCCAACTGGTCATCCTTGACTTTGATCTTTGACTAATACCAGTTGTGGAAGTCCAACCAGGTCACGGCCGAATACTCGATCAGGTTCTGTTTCAGCTGTTTTGAAGCCACCGAGCTTCGTTCGTTCAGGTCTTGGGTAAAGGCCTGCACTGCCCAGTCGTTAGAGACTGGCGGTAGCTCCATCCGTTCCATCTGAAAGCGGGACACAAATTCCGCAGCATCTCGTTCTCCCTTTGCTTGATTTTGAAAATGTCAGACTTTCTCATTGTTACCTTGATGGCTCCAGCATGTGCCTTTACGAAGGAGTCTGCTAACATGGTGAATGAATCTTTAGAATTGGGAGCCAAGTTGTGATACCACATCATGGCCCTCTTTAAAAGTGTTTCTCCGAATTTTATCAGCAATACGGACTCGATCTCATAATTTTTTATACCGTTGCCTTTTAATTAGGGAGTTTCGGCATTCTGAACTTCTTTGGAATAGGCTTTAGGGCCGCTTCCTTGGGGAACGACCTCTGTATGAACTTCTTCAAATCCATGCCCCTGAGGACCGGGGGCGTACCCGGGATCTGATCGACCCTAGAGTTGTAGGTTTCGACCTTTTTATTGTTGGTTGCAATCATTTTCTCACCCGATTTGATCCTTTTGGTGCTGTCCTCAAGCATCTTTAATATGGTAGGGTCAGCTACGGACCCGTTATTGCTTGATCTCTGTGGTACTTGCTCGGCAAGGGGAGCTATTTCCGGCGTTGATGTGCTGAGAGTCTTCGGATGGCTTTGTAACTGAGTAATGGCCAACGGTTGTGCCTGCAACATTTAAAAAATAACATGAAGACTAACTTCATGTTCTTCCCGGGCTGGGGTTTTTTGGGCTTCCTATCGGTGGCTGTGTCATATGCTCCTGTAGGTGTAGGAAGTTTCGTCGACTTGTTGTGCATCCTGTGAATCCGCGTCTGCTAGAATCGGTTCGGGCGCGTTATTGGGATTCTATGGTGGTGCTACAGCGGCCGGGACAGCCACGCCGTTTTTCCCGTGGTTTTCGAGGTTGTCGTTCTCGACTCTGTTTACCAAGCCAGACATTTTGACCTAAAATCAAGAGATCTTGGACAAGAAAAAGTGTGAAATATAACTTGCGTTTGTGCAATGAAACCAGCAAGAAAATAATCACTATTATTTTTAGCCCCATGGTGGGTGCCAAACTGTTTACCATGAAAATGGTAACAACAATTAAATTTGTAAATGAGAATTCTAAAAATACGTGATCTATTTTTATGCTAGTTGTTAGAGTAGTTGATGCTAAGAATATGAAATTTAACGAAAAGATACGAGCTAAAACGGGGCAGTGATCAAACCTAGAGGCCTGCTGCCAGGGTGTAGGGCTGGTCGATGGGGGACCTCGGGGTCGACGTCTGGGTCGAGAATGAGCTATCGGGAATAGTCGGGAATGGGATAACAGTTAGGTTATGATCAGACAAGGTTTTATGGCCAATATCCAGCAATAAATGAGGAACAAATATGAAGATGATAAATGAAAGTGTAGCCTCAAGCATATGAGCTTAGAGAGAAAAGAGAGAGAGAGAGAGAGAGAGAGAGAGAGATTATTGCACTTAGGTAGAATAATTGGAGCAACATCAGCCCTTTACAAAGTGGCACGGATCCCCTTTATATAGGATATGGAATGTGCTATAGTGCAGAGCGCATTAAATGTAAAGATATGGGGATGGGACGGCTAGGCAAGGTGCCAGACTCCGCTGATTTTGTCTGCTCGCCTCAAGGATTCCCTATCTTCAGAACCTTTGTTGGGTCGCGGTCGAACCTTGGGGGAGGGAGCTCGATCGTAATCATACATCCTCGAGATGCTAATATAACTCCCCGAATGCACCTTAGTGGCGAGAAATAGACCCCTCTGATTTCGCCGCATACAACCAATTCATAAGTTTGTACACTTTAACTTATTTTCTTCAATTTTTAATTGTTATGTGTTTTAAATGATTCTCATGCCTTTATTTGATACTTGTTAATCATTATTCTCGTGTTAAAAATGTTAGATCTTTCCCTCTTTCTATGACTCACTGCTAATTGCCTTAATTGACTTACTTGCACCCTTTAATTGTCATTTACTGGACTTGTCTTACCATTTAATATTATATATGGTGAATTCTCTATTTGGTGCGAGGTTCCCTTTCTGATTCAGCCTCATATTCATTAATCGTAGAGGTTCTTGTGATCTGAGTTATTGATTTGATTGTACTCACTGATTATTAGATACTGATATGGTGGGATTGGATTGCACTCCACAACATGTGAAATAAGGATGGATTGATGTGGTGAAATAAGGTGAATTTCTACTGATATGGTGGGATCGGGTTGCGTACCACAATATGTGAAATAAGAATAAATTATGATATTGATTCTGATTGTATAGTGGGATCGGGTTGCGTGTTGCAATATACATATATTTACTTACTATAGTTGAAATTATTACGGTGGAATAAGGAAGAATTGTATTGTATGGTGACATCGAGTTGTGCGCTGCAATAGTCTATGTGTTCCTATTTCCTTACTATGTTGTGTTGGTTTTTAGTATTTATCATACGAGATTCCAAGGATTGGTAATTCATACCTTCACTGGTTTCCTTTGGGAATTGAGTTGGTTTATTTAATTAACAGTCTTATTTTGTTCAATGTTTTCCTTCCCTATCTTTATTTGTATACTTTGTACAGGTTATAGTGTGAGTGACCTGTCTTAGCCTCGTCACTACTTCATCGAGGTTAGGCTCGTCATTACAAAGTACATGGTATCGATTGTACTTATACTACACTCTGCATTTTTTTTGCAGATTTTAGAGTCGGTCCCAGTAGCGTTCATTAGCATGCTCGGGTAGGCTATCAGTGTGGAGACTTGAGGTATAGCTGCTCGATATTTATAGCCCTTAAAGTTCCCTTCTTCTTATTTTAGTTGTGTACTCTCTCTCAGATAGGTTGGTGTTTTATTCAGACCTTTATTTGTAGTAATCTAGTAACTCCTGCACTTGTGACACTAGATTCGAGCTGTATTAGAGTTTTCAGTTGTTATGTTTTCGCATTATACGTTAGATTATTGATGTTATTTCAGCTTCTTTCTTATCATTTAATCTAAATTGTTAAAAATAAATAAATTATTCTAACATTGGCTTGGCTAGCAAGTGAAATTTAGGTGTCATCACAGTCCCGAGGGTGAGATTTCTGAATCGTGAAAAAAGCAAATGAGGAATAGTTTCAGGGCATGATGAACAAATGGTGAAAGTGACATTTGGAGTGATTCCAATGTGATTGTAGTAGGCGGCGGTGGGTAGTCTATTGTGACAACATAGCCATAGAAAGTGTTTTATCTTAGGGGGAAGAAGTAATGTCTAGATCCATTTAATAGAAGGTTCAGTAAGTGGAAGGGGTAAAGTATGGTAAAGTGATTTGGTGGTGAATTTCTCGTGAGGTATAAGGGACCTGATGAAAGAATCGTTGGGTTTAGCAAAAGTGGGAATATAGATTATTTGGATGTGTTCTCTAATGTTAATGGGTAATTCAAAAGATAATGTAAAGAAGTCCCAATTATGATATGAGAGATATGTGCTGACAGTTATAGAAAGAGATTAAATTGGGATTCGGCCTGAAATGAGGTTATGTAGTGGCATATTTGTTGCAAGCAAGGAGTCCGTCCAAAAATTAATACGTTTACCGTCACCTATTGTCCATTTGAGACCATGTTGACAAAAGAGCCAACCAGTAGTTAGATTTTGCCAAATGAATGATATATGTGAATGGATGTGTGCCAAGGAGTGCAGATATTTAGATAGGAGGGTGTATGCCCAAAGGGCTGCGGGATTTTGGAGAAGACGCCATGCTTGACTAGCGAAAAGAGGTTTATTTTTGAGTTTGAGCGACTGAATTTCCAGACCACCTTGAATTTTAGGAGTGACAACTTTACTCCATTTTAGGAGCTGCAATTTTTTCCTTATAGGAGTGATTTCCCAATGGAAGTTGCATTGGTCACGTTCTAACTGTTTAACAACTAATTTAGGTAATTGAATATATTGCATGAGATGATTAGGTAGGCTATTAAGGGTAGAGTTAATTAATATGGTGTGACCCGCTGTAGTAAGAAACTTTATTTTCTAGCCAGTCATGCGAGATTAAAATTATCGATGAGGAATTGAAACTCCCATTTATAAGGACGTGTAGTAAAGGTGGAAAATCCTAGATACTTGCCAAAAGCAATGCCTTAAGTTAGGATAAAATTCTTATCGCACTGCATGCAATTTTTAGAAAAGAAGATTTTGATTTCTCAAAGTTGATTTTTTGACCCGAGGTAGTATTAAATTCATTAAGGACGTCAATAATCGTATGACAACTTTTGTCGATACTGTAGCGGTAAAAATAATATCATCTGCAAAAAATAAATGTGAGAGGGTTGGGCCATTTCGTGCAATTCGAATTGGTTTCCTGAGTTGATAGTCAACAGTCATATCTATATTTTTAGTGAGTAATTCCATGCATAAGATAAATAAATAAATAAATAAGGGGAGAGAGGGTCATCTTGCCTTATTCCTCTGAAGGCACAAAAAATTGGTGTAGGAGTGTCATTTAATAGAATAGAAATGGAGGATTTGGTAACACATGACATTATAAGCTTGATGAGATTTGGTGGAAAATTGAAGTAGTGAAGTGCTTGTCGAATAAAAGACCATTCTCGTCGGTCAAATGCTTTTTGAAGGTCAAGTTTAAGAAGCACATAACCCAGTCTTACTAGTTTTGCGTTTAAAGTGATAGATGATTTCTTGGACAATAATTCCATTGCCCGCTGCACGACGATTTTGTTGAAAACTAGATTGCATGGGGCTGATAATATTAACAAGTAAAGGCTTAATCCGTTAGAACTACAATTTTAGTAATAATTTTATAAATAGTGAGGCACAAGATATTGATTGATCATGGAGGCATATCGTACCTTAGAAATAAGACAAAGGTAAGTTTTATTTATATCAGCAGGTATTTCAAAGTCAATAAAAATATTCTTGCAAACAGCTAATTATCCTTACTCTTTTAATTAGTAAAATATTCTTTAAATAAAATGTTTAAGAAAAGATAAATAGTGTTCTAAATATGTACTCACTCACGATTACGACTATGAAGTATTTTTCTTAAATATCTAGCAAAATTGTATGAGTCTAACACTTTACCCCTTAACCTTTAAGGGTTGGGAAACAGTACCCTCTTACATTTTGAATAGGAAAAGAAACCTCCTTGTGCAATAGCTTTTCGGTGAAATACTTTTTTTTAATAAATTTTTTTAAAATAGATAATTTTTAGAGTAACCAAGTTCTTTAATTATAGTTAAAAGCGCAACATATGACAAACAATTAGGAATTATATAATTTATGGAGTTCCATGTTAGTCTTCTTCCTGCATTTAAATTCTCCGTTAGTAATTGCTTTAATATAATAATTTTAGTATACCAAGAATATATATAAATACATTAATACTCATAACAACAATTCTTTCATCTAATATATGTTAGAGAATTGACTCTTTCGGTGTATCTTTTTTCCTTTCATGAAATGCTAAAGCATCCATGGTGAATTTACGTTCAAAATATTTTTTGAATTTCGTATGCAATTTTTTTTTTATTGCAAAATTTTTAACAATGGCCTCAATATAATAGAAAAATATCCTAAATTTTACAAGTAATAAAGACGAAATTCAAATATTGGTTTGGATGAAAAATATTATACTTCACCTTTGAAAGGATAGAAAGAGAAAAAAAATTATTTTAAAAAGAAACTCTCACAAAAAAAAAAATGCATAAAGGGTTCTCTTTCCCATTCAAAATGTGAGGGAGTGTTGTTTCTCAACCATTAAAGGTTAAGGGTGTAAAGTGAATTTTTACTCAAATTCTATAGCTGACTAATACTGTTAGATCTCGTTTTTACTTTTTTTTTATATGCATATTTTGGTTTCTTTTTTTTTTTTTGCCAAATACATGCACAACCCCTTAAACTTGTCCATTTTTTCCATTTAGACACCTAAACTCAAAGTAGTACCTATTAAACACTTAAAGTAGTTTAAAGATATACCTATTAGAAATATTTTGCTGACATGGCAAAATGTATATTTGTCACACTCTTTGAGTGCGTCACATCTAAAAAAAATGATTAATCCATTAATTTTTCATTATGTTCTTTCTATTTTTACGTTTAATCTACAACAAATAGTTTTGTCGGAAAATATAAGCATCGTCGGAAAAATCAATTTTCTAGTGTCATTGCAAGCTTCCGGTTCCGGCGCTTGAAGAACAGTTACCCCCAAGATCTGCTCCAAAAGATTAATCCACCCATCATTTCACCTAATGATAAGTGGGAGCATTTATCACAGCAAGGTAAACTATTTCCACCCTTCCAAAGGTTTAAATTCCGGCGAAAGTCCTGGAAATTTTCTTCAAAAATTTTTTGCAGTGAAGGTGGTGATTGTTTGACTCAAAAGATATTGGGATCTTTTAGAACAAATCAATCAAAGAAAGTGAAGGGGTAAATCTTAATCAAACATAATAAATTCAGATCAATGAGCTAACAGGATAAATAGTATATAAGATGAAATAGATACGATCGATCTTATTGAAACTTTCGTTGTGCCTCCCATTAATCAGTGGGGGATGTTGTTTTACATATCATTCTTTGGAGATTGCTAAAATTGTTCCTTTTTGTTTTTAGGAAGAGTGTAGAAGAGGGAAGTAAGGAGAGAAGGAGAAGCCCCCCGATCCCCCTTAACCGAAGGTTTTTCCTTACTATATATAGTCATGGAACCTTTGCTATCTACTTGGTCCGACGCTCTTACATTATGTCTATCTTGGTCATCCTCTAAACATCGTTTCTTCTGGCTCGACGGGTATCGAGAATGCTTGACGTGGAATAGTGCATGTCGACTTTCACCGCCTTGCCGCCTGGACGGGACGTTGGTCGGCTTGACCGCAGCGATCAGATTTTGACTAATACAGTTAGTCCCTCCGTCTGTCGGGGTCGTCCCCTGTCGGGCCAGGCAGACGGATCATGATTGTAACAAATTTGAGAAAAATCTGACTTCTTGTTCCTTGGTTATGCTTTTTAGGTTTCAAGTGAGATGACAGCGTTCTTTCGATATCCTTGGACTGTTGCGGCTGTTTCGAAACCGAAACGTCATTTGGTATTGATGCGTTGTTTTGTGGCTGCCACCATTATGACACACGTTCCTGGGCAACCGAAACATTTCGTGCCCTATCAGATTCGATTGGCGACTCTTGGATTTCGTGCTTGGGGGATTTATGTCTCTTATAAATAGAAGGAACTCATCATTCGATTGACACACTTCTTTGCCTTTTGCTTGAAAGAATTCAGCAGATATATTTTCTTCCTGATACTCCGAGTTTTCGTTTGCCCTCAGTTAACTAAAAACTTTCATTCTTTCTTTTCGTTTCCTTTTTGCCACACCATCTTGAGAAAATGGCTGGTGATTCCTCTCGCACCGATCTCCCTGTCACAATTCCGGCACCGAAAAATGTTGCTCAGGCCACTGGAGGGGTAGAAGTGGTGGAAGATGAGGAGGTCTCATCGTTGGTTGAGATTTTGCCTCGTCCTGGGAGAGAATTGACTGACTTCAGCAGTCGCGCCAGGGCAGAGCCGGAACCTATCCCTTCTGTTATGAGAGAGGAAGACATTGCAGAGTTGAAAGCTAGGTGGGGGATCCCTGGTTACGTTGACATGTGACCGGCAATAGGGAACGATATAGTTCATTTTGACCGTCCTGGGTACTGCGTGTTTTATGCCTACCCTTTTCTTATTGGATACACACTTCCTCTCTCTCTCCTGGTGGTAGATTTTTGTGCCTCGCCCAACTTTTGCCGTACCTATGCAAGTTGTTCCTTATATTGCTCAAGTTTGCGGAACTCGCCGGCCGTGAGGACACTTTGGATCACATGCTCAATATCTTCGCCCTTCAGCTTATTTGTGGCATGATGCTTCACATTCGCCCTCGGGGGTTGAAGCGTCTGGTGGTGAAAATGGATGACAAGGCTAACCGTAGTTTCTACGAGAATTATTTCTATGTGCGGACCGAGCACATTGTGGCGGATCTAATGGGGTTCCCTTATAAGTGGAACTTTGCACGTAAGATTTTTATGTTTTTAGTCGGAGATATATCCGACCACTTTCTGTTACAGTACTAAACCTTGTTATGTCTCCGTAGCCGAGAAATTGCCCCATCCATCTGCAAAGGTATCTGCGACTGGGTGAGCGCTATCCTTCCCAATATGGCGGGGGTTCGCACATGGTCGGCCTTTTATGAAAAATTTGGACGCATACCCCTTACATGCGAGTTATCATTTTTGTTTGCTATTTTTCCTCTTTTTTTACTTAGTTTCTCATGCGCTGTTTGCCGATGCTAAGGAGAGTGTGCGGAGAGCGAGGGCTCCTCCATTGGCTTTTTGTCAGCCGACCTTGTCTGCTCGCCCCGTTGCAGTACCTGTCGCTCGACTTTCATCGAGGATTGCTTCAGTCGAGTCGGTGGTTGTGGTTATTCCTGCGGAGGCCACTTCTCAAACTGAGGTCCTGACTCATGTTGCTCGTTAGACGGGTGAGTCTCTCTACGCTGAGTAAGAAGAAGGGTCGTCTAAGAGGTGGCGAGTGGAATTCAAGGCAGCCCCTCCGACTGTAATTCACCTGGTCGACTCTCCTTTGACAGAATTTGGGATGGTGGTTGATACCGCTCTGCCCGTAGAGATGGAGACAGCTCTCGTATCTGCCATGTCGATGGAGATTACTGCTGTTGTTGTTGATCAGCAACCTGCTGTGACGGGGGGCTAGATTTTCGAGGCTGTCATTGTAGTTTTGGACGTACCCTCATCCTCCGTACTTGGTCGTGCTTCATACTCAGCTGCAGAAAGAAGAAAAGGCGTGGTGGTCGACGATTATGAATCCGAGTCGGACCTCGATCCTGATAATGTTAGGATGTTTGGGGAGGGTATTACCCACTCGGTAGTTCGTGCAGGAGGGCCAACTCGTATTCTTGAGATTTTTTCGGATGTTAATCTCCTGTGTGACACGGAGGATCTAGTGCCACAGTTCAACATTTTGTGTTCTGCTGCCGAGAACGAGGCTCTCCAGAATGTTCCTGATGTCGATATGATGAATGAGGTGTATGTTATAGGTTTAAGGGTACGTTGAACTTTTCTTTTATACTTCTCCCATTTTTCTTGTTGATATGGCTTTAACCTATCTTCTTATTTTTTAGACGTACATGGTGGAAGTGGAGAGTATGCATAGGACCGACATTCGGGCCAAGCTTTTCTTGAAGATGTTGGAAAAGTATCGATGTAATCACAACAAGTGTCGTGAGATGCACGAGCGACTGAGGGAGAATCCTGGTGCCTGATCCCTCAGCGAGGAATTGGAGAAGAGAGATCAGCAGTTAATGGAGGCCATTCGCAGGAACAGTGTGCTCGAAGAACAGCTTCACTCGAAGGATGAAGAGCTCGAGGTGGGAAAGGGGTGGCTGCAGAGTGTAACTATCTGCAGAGAAGGCTGAGGTCAATGCAAGCCAAAATGGACCAGAACCTTATCAAGGTCAAGGCGATGAGTGCAGAGTGGATGAGAAAGATGACCGAGTTAGAGAGAAAGTTTGTTGGGCTGGAGAGTATTGAGAGTGCCTGGTCTGCGGCTTCAGAAGGGCGGCGGCTCTAGAGAATACTATCCGCGTCCACTAGTCTGAGTAGGATTCGGAGAGAGCGACGGAAACGCTAATGGAGGCGAGGCTCGAGGAGCGCATTAGTTAGATCGATCGGGAAGCTTCGACTTTAGGAGATCGGGCCACCGCTCTTGAGGCTGAAAAAGAGCGACTGTTGGCTCAGATGGAGTCTTCCTCTGCCACTATTCCCTACTTGCCTACATGAGCATTGGGTTCATGCTGAAGCTCAGTGGGATATATACAAGAGTCTGTGGGAGGTGGGCAATATTACTGAGGCCGCATATGAAGAAGTATGAGCAAAGGCGCGGGAGGCCCGTGTCAACTGTGGTTATGACTCTACGACTCCGGAGGTCAAAGAGGGTGCAGATGATGAGGGAGAGCTTCCTGGAGATGATAGTGGCGGTGATGACGCCGAGTGAAAGAATGTTGTCATAGTTTGTTATATGTTAGTTTTTTTATATTCATCGTCGATTGTCGTTGTTCCTTTCTCTTTTTATATTGTTGCCTTGGGTCGTATGTAATTTGCGACCTTTAGCGCGGTGACCTTGTATAAAAAAGAATTGTTTCGTTGTTATATACCCCGTGCTTTATGTTTTCGCTTTTTTGTGACTTTGGCGCGGGATGGATTCCCGTATGGCGAGTCCCGGTCTTTTCTTCCCTTTTTGTTTACTAACGGCCCTTGCCCTTAGATATATTTTAAACTTTTCCCTTTGGCAAAGGCTCGTGGCCTTAAAGGTGTGATTTCGAACTTTTGTCGAAATATCGACCCGTCGTTGTTTGATTAAGGTCGAACTTCTTCTTTTTGACGAAGGCCTTGGCCTTAAAGGGTGTTATTTCGAGCTTTTCAAAATAGTAACCCGTCGTTCGATCGAGGTTGAACTCTTCATTTTGGCAAAGGCCATATGCCTTAAAGGGTGTTATTTCGAACATATCGAAATAGTAAACCGTCGTCATTCAATCGAGGTCGAACTCTTCTTTTTGGCAAAGGCCCTTGGCCTTAAAGGGTGTTATTTCGAACTTATTGAAATAGTAACATGTCCTCATCATTCGATCGACGTCGAACTCTTCTTCTTGGCAAAGGCCCTTGTCCTTAAAGGGTGTTATTTCGAACTTATCGAAATAGTAACCTATCGTCGTTCGATCGAGGTCGAACTCTTCTTCTGGGTGAAAGCCCTTGGCCTTAAAGGGTGTAATTCTGAACTTATCGAAATAGTAACCCATCGTCGTTCGATCGAGGTCGAGCTCTTCTTTTTGGCAAAGTTCCTTGGCCTTAAAGGGTGTTATTTCGAACTTATCAAAATAGTAACCTGTTATCATTCGATCGAGGTCGAACTCTTCTTTTTGGCAAAGGCCCTTAGCCGTAAAGGGTGTTATTTCAAAATTATCGAAATATTAACTTGTCGTCGTTCGATCGAGGTCGAAATCTTCTTTTTAGCGAAGGACATTAGCCTTATAGGGTGTTATTTCGAACTTATCGAAATGGTAACCCGTCGTCGTTCGATCAACGCCGAACTCTTCTTCTTGGCGAAGGCCCTTGGCCATAAAGGGTGTTATTTCAAACTTATCGAAATATTAACCCATCGTCGTTCGATCGAGGTCAAACTCTTCTTCTTGGCGAAGGCACTTGGCCTTAAAGGGTGTTATTTCGAACTTATCAAAATAGTAATTTGTCATCATTCGATTGAGGTCGAACTCTTCTTTTTGGCGAAGGACCTTGGCCTTAAAGGGTGTTATTTCAAACTTTATCGAAATAGTAACCTGTCGTCGTTCGATCGAGGTCGAACTCTTCTTTTTGGCGAAGGACCTTGGCCTTAAAGGGTGTTATGTTGAACTTATCGAAGAAGTAACCCGTCGTCGTTTCATCGAGGTCGAACTCTTCTTTTTGTCAAAGGCCCTTGGCCTTAAAGGGTGTTATTTCGAACTTATCAAAATAGTAACCCGTCATCGTTCGATCGAGGTCGAACTCTTCTTCTTGGCGAAGGCCCTTGGCTTTAAAGGGTGTATTTTGAACTTATCAAAATAGTAACATGTCATCGTTCGATCGAGGTCAAACTCTTCTTCACGGCGAAGGCCCTGGGCCTTAAAGGGTGTTATTTAGAACTTATCAACATAGTAACCCATCGTCGTTCGATCGAGGTTAAACTCTTTTTTTTTGGCGAAGGCCCTTGGCCTTAAAGGATGTTATTTCAAACTTATCAAAATAGTAACCTAGCGTTGTTCAATCGAGGTCGAACTCTTCTTTTTAGCAAAGGCCATTGGCCTTAAAGGGTCTTATTTCGAACTTATCGAAATAGTAACCCGTCGTCGTTCGATCGAGGCCGAACCCTTCTTCTTAGTGAAGGCCCTTGGCCTTAAAGGGTGTTATTTTGAACTTATCAAAATAGTAACCCATCATCGTTCGATCGAGGTGAAACTCTTCTTTTTGACGAAGGCCCTTGGCCTTAAAGGGAGTTATTTCGAACTTATAAAAATTGTAACCCATCATCGTTCGATCGAGGTGAAACTCTTCTTTTTGACGAATGCCCTTGGCCTTAAAGGGTGTTATATCGAACTTATCGAAATAGTAACCCGTCATCGTTCGATCGAGGTCGAACTTTTTTTTTTGCGAAGGCCCTTGGCCTTAAAGGGTGTTATGTCAAACTTTATCAAAATAGTAATCCGTCGTCGTTCGATCAAGGTCGAACTCTTCTTTTTGGCGAAGGCCCTTGGCCTTAAAGGGTTTTATTTCGAACTTATCGAAATAGTAACCCGTCGTCGTTCGATCGAGGTCGAACTCTTCTTTTTGGCGTAGGCCCTTGTACTTAAAGGGTGTTACTTCGAACTTATCGAAACAGTAGCCCGTCATTGTTTGATCGAGGTCGAACTCTTCTTTTTAGCGAAGGCCCTTCGCCTTAAAGGGTGTTATTTCGGACTTATAGAAATAGTAACCCGTCATCGTTCGATCGAGGTCGAACTCTTCTTCTTGAAGAAGGACCTTAGCCTTAAAGGGTGTTATTTCGAAATTATCGAAATAGTAACCCGTCGTCGTTCAATCGAGGTCGAACTCTTCTTTTTGGTGAAGGCCCTCAGCCTTAAAGGGTGTTATTTTGAACTTGTCGAAATAGTAACCCGTCGTCGTTCGATCGAGGTCGAACTCTTCTTTTTGGCGAAGGACCTTGGCCTTAAAGGGTGTTATTTCGAACTTATCGAAACGGTGGCCCGTCATCGTTTGATCGAGGTTGAACTCTTCTTTTTGTCAAAGGCCCTTAGCTTTAAAGGGTGTTATTTCGGAATTATCGAAATAGTAACCCGTCATCGTTCGATCGAAGTCGAACTCTTCTTTTTGGCGAAGGCCCCTTGCCTTAAAGGGTCTTATTTCAAACTTATCGAAATAGTAACCCGTCATCGTTCGATCGTGGTCGAAATCTTCTTTTTAGCGAAGGAACTTGGCCTTAAAGGGTGTTATTTCGAACTTATCGAAATAGTAACTCGTCGTTGTTCGATCGAGGTCGAACTCTTCTTTTTGGAGAAGGCCCTTGGCCATAAAGGGTGTTATTTCGAACTTATCGAAATAGTAACCCGTCGTTGTTTGATCGAGGTCGAACTCTTTTTCTTGGCGAAGGCCCTTGGCCTTAAAGAGTGTTATTTCGAACTTATCAAAATAGTAACCCATAGTCATTCGATCGAAGATGAACTCTTCTTTTTGGCAAAGGCCCTTGGCCTTAAAGGGTGTTATTTCGAACTTTATCGAAATAGTAACCCGTCGTTGTTCGATCGAGGTCGAACTCTTCTTTTTGGCGAAGGCCCTTGGCCTTAAATGGTGTTATTTCGAACTTATCGAAGAAGTAACCCGTCGTCGTTCGATTGAAGTCGAACTCTTCTTTTTGTCGAAGGCCCTTGGCCTTAAAGGGTGTTATTTCGAACTTATCGAAATAGTAACCCGTCATCATTCGATGGAGGTCGAACTCTTCTTCTTGGCGAAGGCCCTTGGCCTTAAAGGGTGTTATTTTGAACTTATCAAAATAGTAACATGTCGTCGTTTTATTGAGGTCGAAATCTTCTTTTTTGCGAAGGAACTTGGCCTTAAAGAGTGTTATTTAGAACTTACCAAAATAGTAACCCGTCGTCGTTCGATTGAGGTTGAACTCTTCTTTTTGGCGAAGACCCTTGGCCTTAAAGGATGTTATTTCGAACTTATAGAAATAGTAACTTATCGTCCTTCAATCGAGGTCGAATTCTTCATTTTGGCGAAGGCCCTTGGCCTTAAAGGGTGTTAATTTGAACTTACCAAAATAGTAACTCGTCGTCGTTCCATCGAGGTCGAACTTTACTTTTTGGCAAAGGCCCTTGGCCTTAAAGGGTGTTATTTCGAACTTATCGAAATTGTAACCCGTCGTCATTCGATCAAGGCCGAACTCTTCTTCTTAGCGAAGGCCCTTGGCCTTAAAGGATGTTATTTCGAACTTATTAAAATAGTAACTCGTCGTCGTTTGATCGAGGTGAAACTCTTATTTTTGGCGAAGGCCCTTGGCCTTAAAGGGTGTTATTTTGTACTTATCGAAATAGTAACCCGTCGTCATTCGATCGAGGTCGAACACTTCTTTTTTGTGAAGGCCATTGGCCTTAAAGGGTGTTATTTCGAACTTTATCGTAATAGTAACCTGTCGTCGTTCGATCGAGGTTGAACTCTTCTTTTTGGCGAAGGCCCTTGACCTTAGAGGGTGTTATTTCAAACTTATCAAAATAGTAACCCGTCATCATTCGATCGAGGTCGAACTCTTCATTTTGGCGAAGGCCCTTGGCCTTAAAGGGTGTTATTTCGAGCTTATCGAAATAGTAACCTTTTGTCGTTCAATCGAGGTCGAACTCTTCTTTTTGGCAAATTCCCTTGGTCTTAATGGGTCTTATTTCGAACTTATCGAAATAGTAACTCATCGTCATTCGATCGAGGTCGAACTCTTCTTTTTGACGAAGGCCCTTGGCCTTGAAGGGTGTTATTTCAAACTTATTGAAATAGTAACCTGTCGTCGTTCGATCGAGGTCGAACTCTTCTTTTTTCGAAGGCCCTTGGCCTTAAAGGGTGTTATTTCAAACTTATTGAAATAGTAATCCGTCGTCGTTCGATCGAGGTCAAACTCTTCTTTTTGGCGAAGGCCCTTGGCCTTAAAGGGTGTTATTTCAAACTTTATCGAAAGAGTAACCCGTCGTCGTTCAATCGAGGTCGAGCTCTTCTTTTTGGCGAAGGACCTTGGCCTTAAAGGGTGTTATTTCGAACTTATCGAAATAGTAACCTGTCGCCAGTCCCAGTTTTTGGAGAATCAGAAATCCTCTGGGGGAGTCCTAGTTCGTTTGACATTGTTTGCATCAGAGAGTGTAATGTCGGAGAGTACAAAACATTGTTGTTTCGCTAATGTTCGCTCTGTGCACACATGGTAGTTTCCTTGTCTTATTCCTGCCTTCCGGCTTGGAGGTGTCACCGGCGGGCGGTATATCGGTTGTCTTGTAGTAGTTTCTCATTCTTTAGATGAGATGTTTCTTTGCTTGCTCGCCGGCGCGGCATTTGTGTTCCTGCTTGAGCAAAGAGCAAAAGGTGAGTTAAAATGATACTTTCCTTACCCCCATCCGATGGACCGGTGAATGAGAGCATGTTTGTAGCGTTGCTCGTTTTGTTTGGCATTTCGATGGTTGATGGGGCGAGGATTTCTAAACTCGGTGACTCTACTCGGCTCTCCTTCCCCTTCTATGATGCGCCTTTGTCCTGCGAGGGTTGGGTTTTGGCTTAGCGCTTTTTTTCGGTGGGTAATCGTGTTTCTTGTCTTTGATCTGGAAGAGACTAGGGAATTTCACTAACAAATTCCCACAAATGGCGCCAAATTGTTTGACTCAAAAGATATTGGGATCTTTTAGAACAAATCAATCAAAGAAAGTGAAGGGGTAAATCTTGATCAAACATAATAAATTCCAAATCAATGTGCTAACAAGATAAATAGTATATAAGATGAAATAGATACGATCGATCTTATTAAAACTTCCGTTGTGTCTCCCATTAATCAGTGGGGGAGGTTGTTTTACATATCGTTCTTTGGAGATTGCTAAAATTGTTCCCTTTTGTTTTTAGGAAGATTGTAGAAGAGGGAAGTAAGGAGAGAAGGAGAAGCCATCCTGATTCCCTTTAACCGAAGGTTTTCCCTTACTATATATAGGCATGGGACCTTTGCTATCTACTTGGTCCGATGCTCTTACATTATGTTTGTCTTGGTCATCCTCTAAACATCATTTCTTCTGGCTCGACGGGTATCGAGAATGCTTGATGTGGAATAGGTCATGTCGTCTTTCACCGCCTTGTCGCCTGGACGGGACGTTGGTCGGCTTGACGGCAGCGGTCAGATTTTGACCAATATAGTGGTGGCACTCCACCGGTTCAGCCATGGCTAGTTCAGAAAAGTCGATGAAGGAGGTGTTTAATGAAGAAAACATTTTTCATCAATTTTGCAGATTTGGTAACAAAGAAAACATTATTTAGGCCGGTAGTGTTTCTTTTTTTGCCGGTCAAGGTTTTCGATTTTTTTTTCCAGATTTTTATTTCATTTTGATGGCTTTTACTCATTGGCCGGATTTTCTATTTTGTGGCGAGTGGAAATCACGCACTGAACTTAGTTTAGAAATGTAAAATATGTGTTCAATTGACACACATGCAATATAGTTGAAGTGTTCAGTGAGAACAAGATTAAGTTGAAGTATCTAGGTGGAAAAAAGAGGCAAGTTTAAGTGTCCACGAATGTATTCAGCCTTTTTTTATCCTTTCTTCTTCTGGTGATTAAAGAGGTTTGTTCTTTGACAATTTCAATTTATTTTTCTGGTATTAATAGAGGCCGCCCACATGCAGGGTAGCATTAAGATTTTTTTTAAAGTATAATTTAATGAGGAAAATTTTCATAAAGCACTATTTTTTAGTAGTAATTAGTCATCTATAGATATCATTTGTTATATTACGGATTATAGATACCTTTTATGTGGTTATAAGTTGTATTTGATGTATTTAAGCTATTGTATTCATGAATACAGTAGTAAAAATAGGCGTGAATCAGGGAAGTCCAACTAATCAGTTGTTGTATTCGAGTGTATTCGATTGTATTCATAGATTGAAACATGGGATTACAGCTGGACAGATTATTGTATTCACGGCGTGAAATAGGGCTTACATTGTTTTTAAAACGGGAAGTGAATCAATTAACATAATAGACTCCTAATATAACTCAACAAACTCAATTATAACACACAAATTTTGTATTTTCAGTTATAAAAAAGATTCTCAACCGAAAAATATCCCATAAACATAGCAATCTTCAGAGAATTATATAATACATTTGAATACATAAATTATATTAATTAAAAAAAACTTATGAATATATTCATGGCATATAGCGAGACAGTGAATACGATGAAATACATAGAATACAGCGGGATACATTGAAATACAATGAAAAAACCAGAGAATACAATAAAATACATGGAATACAGCGAGATACATTGAATTATAATTTTAAAAAAGGATAATGAATACAATGAAATACATGAAAATACAACGTAATACGTTGAAATTACATTGAAATATATTGAAATAAATGTTCTTCTTCATCGCGAAAGATAAAGTTGTGGAGTGGATGTCACGTGGAATTGCTCTGGATTGATGAAGTTGATTAGAAACTGAATTAGGGGAAGGCAAATCAGATGGACTACCAAGAGAAGTAAATGTCAAAACCTCAACAAAATGTGCAGCAACCATTAGAAAATTTACTCAAATGCACTACTCACCGTATATATGTCTCGGCTTTGGGCAAAAGGAAGAGTTTAGTCTTGATGAGGGCACAATACAACACTTGCAGGTGTATGTATCTGATTAAAACTAATGCAGAATGGTGCTCCAGGACTTCAACAAATTTGTAGAAAAGAATTTATTTTTCCACGGCAATTCATATGCTGAAGTGTTCATATTCCACGGAATTTGCATAAGATCTGGAATTGACACATTCTATCATTGGCACTAAAACAGTCGCCGTAGGCGGCGAAGATAAATCCACAAATCCTCCTTCCTCATACTTCTACTTCACTACCCCAAGAGTCATCTGTGAAAATTGCTCCTCAAAATTTCCACCCTTTTGATTCTCCTCAACATGAACCTTTATCGGCGGCAAATTCATAGAAGACATAGACCCAAACTGTTTGGAATCTTTCATACTTGCACATAATATCACCAATAAAGTGTTTGGTTACCTTTTGAATCTTTCATACTTTGCACAAATCCGGTAGAAGGAGGAGGAGATCGGAAAATTTAATGGGATGGGGAAGAGAATGAGATGTATCAAAGTAGAGAGAGAAAGAAAATAGTGTAACTGATTAGCGTATTTAGTGGCTTAGGGCTAGGAGGTAACCAAAATTAAATATTTTGCTATAAACCTTAAAAGGTATCTATAAAATATAATTTTTTTTAAATGATATTTATTTAAAATAAATAAGGTATTAACCTTTGCTATAGGAGATAAAAATTCCATTTAATAATGTGCGGTGTGCCAAGCCCATACTGTAGTGCATCACATAGGTTACGTTTGAGAGCCCAGGTAGCAAGCTACCTTAATGGACTCTTTTCCGTAAAAAAATTGAGTTAATATCGTGTGGGTCGGTGGCTCACATATCAAATATTAAACTGATAAGAACAGATACTAGCTTTAAGACTTACCAGTACGTAGGGGCATTTTTTTTGGTTGGTTGGTAAACAATGACTCCACCTTTGCTCTTTGATATAAATTGCCAAATTTTCTGCATTAAATTTACAAACATGAGTCATAGCTTGAGATCAAGGGGTGGGGGTGGGTGTTCTTATAGTTAATGCGAACAAGAAGTAATTTGACAAGTATATAACAAATTAAACTATTAAACGTATATGATATCGATTGTGACACATTTTAGTGAAGAAATCTTTGAAATTCATTATATTAAAACGAACAATACCTCACAAGTATAAGAGATTAGACCCTTTTTTTTGGTTTCTCACCCGGTGTCCGGTATCTGTATTGGAATCCGACTATATCCGGATTCGCGCCGCGTAGGGCCTCATTCGGGGGGAAGCGCTCCCTACCAAGGATTTTTCTATACCCAGGACTCGAACTCGAGACCTCTGGTTAAGGGAAAAGCAGTCTCATCCACTGCACTACATCCTTTGGTGGTGAGATTAGACCGTTGAATATTACGTGCGAGCTAATAAAAAGGAAAACTAAAAGGTAGAGTTTGAGTAGAACGTAGAAAGGAGGCATCCAACTTATTCACATTTAATAGATGTATCAAATCAATAAGAGCACCATATATTTTTTATATGAATATTATAACTCAAGCTAAATAATATGTATCACTATGGCAATTTATCACTTAATTATGATGTATTAACATGTTCGTCCATGCACCGGATCAAATATGCAGTATAACTTTTTAGGATACAATAAACAATTTACACTCTTCTCAAAATAAAATTCGCCCTCTTTACTGGCAGCTAACATATTTTACTTTTCTGATTGAACGTAACAATAATTAAGAAGCTAATTTGCAAGTCACACTCTGCAATCTGCATGATATCGCACATAATTTTAAATAATTGGGATGCCTTTCTTGGAATAAGGATGTCTCTTTTGGAGTAATAATTACAGGCAATGCAATATGGAATATTTAAATCAAAAGGTCCAGAGCAATGTGACGACCATGTGGCTCTTTCATAAAAATTAATTCCCTTATGCCTCATAAAGTCTAACGCATATACCAAAAAAAAAAAAAAAATCCTAGTTGTACAAGTTTATCGGGCCCTAAAGTTGACCCTTTTCCATGCTCTTGGCGCACAATAGTTAACGTACGTTGTCCGTGTTAGGCATGGCAAAAGGGAGAGGTAGAGGACGCGGCCTAAAACACTACCCCTAGCTGCCTTTGGAAGCTCGGTGGGACCACGTGTTCAACCACCAGTGGAGAAAGTGACACAGGAGACGACTACACCAACCTCAATTACCAACCTAGATCCAGCTACCATCGGAGGTATTGCATGTGAAATTGGCTCTTCATTGAAGAGCTCCGGTGTGTCAAAGAGGTTAGATATGAGTACTCCATTGACAATTGACCAACCAGATGCATCCCTGCAAGTACCAGCCAATGGAACAATGATTCAAGCCCCAAAACAAGTAATTAGTCAACTATGCTCGGAGCAACCAACGGTAGAAGAGGTAGTAAATACAGATGAACCTGCTAGACCTAAGACGCCATGGACTACCCTGTTTTAAGAGAACAGATTTGCCACCAATGGTATGTCACTGACCTATATCCCCCACAAATCATTGATAGTCAAACTGTGGTCCAATTAGATAAGCTAGAAGTAAAAGAGGAGGAGAACAAATGGAGATGTTCACTGATAGCATACATCATAGGTGATGGTCCAGGTTACAATGCAATAAAACGATACATCAAATTGCACTGGGCACATGATGTTGAGCTTAAGTTGTTCATTCACGATGAAGGTTATTATATTATCAAATTCTAGTCTGCAGTAGATGTGCGACAAATAATGTGTGCTGGTCCTTATTCTATTGCTAACAAGCCCATCATTAAAACTATGGACTCCAGATTTTGACTTTACAAAGGAATTCCCTACTGTTATGCCACTATGGGTGAAGTTTCTTAAATTGCCTATGGTTTGTTGGGGTGTTGATTCATTAAGCAGAATTGCTAGTATTATTGGGACTCCTATTTTTGCTGATGAATTCGAATGCTTATTGAGGTTAATGTAACCAAAGAGTTGTCCACAAAAATTCTAGTTATGGATCGCTACGGAAAGAAGTTTCAGCAGACTGTGACTTATGATTGGAAACCTGCTTATTGTAATAAGTTTTTGGTTGTGGGGCACGAATGTGTTACTCAGACACATCCTGTTGTACAACCACCAAATCAAACAAGGAGGACAAGGGGCAACAAGTTTGTTACACAAGAATGGAGATGCAAAGGCCTTTACCTGCTACAAATTTGCTTAACAATGCAGTACAAACTACACTTGTTGATCCAAGAATAGAGGATAACAATGAGGAATCTGAAGGCTAAAGAGGAATTACACTATCAACTGATCATAGGGAGGTTAAGGCTTCGTCTAAACAAAGCATAGTTTTGCTTGTAACTACTAGGATCAAACATAGGATGAGAGAGGCAAAGCATTGTAGTCTGGCACTTAACTTCACCAACTTCCCATCATTGACCCTTATCCAAATGAAAAATAGATTTGAAATTGTGCCAACAAGCAAATGTGATGCTCAGTTACCACCTGGGGATAGAGGTGGGAATACCATACGTGTGATAATCCGATAGGTAATTTTTAGTTTTAGCCTTTATTTTTGTATTTCGAGACCTTGATTAGCTCCATTTAGCATTCCTCAATTTGCATGCACAGTCCGTGTCTTATTTCGGAAGGTCTTTATGTAAAAATTGAAGAAAGAGTGAATTTTTGCCTTAAAAACAATTTGAGTTGGCTACGGTTTACATTTTATGTAAACAAATTCGGAGTCTATATTGTGATTTGGGACTTAGACGTAAGCCTGAAATTGAATTCCGAAGTCCCTAAATTGATTTGATGTGATTTATTCAAAACTAGTAATTTGAATGTTTAAAATATTTCATAATTTGACCATAGGTTGACTTTATTGCTACCAGGTTTAGATTTCTATTTTAAAATTCGGTATAGGTTCATTTTACCATTTACAACTTGTTAGCAAAATTTTAAGTATAAAGGAGTTGATTTGGCATGAATCGGACATTTGGTTGTGAATTTGAAAGTTCTTAAGGTTCTTTAAAAATTTCATGCATTTTGATGTCTGAATTATAGTTCTAGGTATTATTTTAGTATTCTGATTATGAGAGTGAGTTCGTATAATGATATTACAGTTGTGTGCATGTGTTGGTTTGGAGCCCGAGGGGCTTGGGTGAGTTTCTGATAGGCTACAAGTCAATTTTGGACTCAAAGATTGCAACTTCGGCTGGTTTTTTGATTTCTAGTGAGTTGTTCTTCTCAACCGCAAAGACTTGTGCTGGGGGTGGATTCCTTCATCGTGAATGCGATGGCTTGGTCGCGAACGCAAAGCACTGGAGGGGCTACCCTTTGCGAACGCAATCAGCCTCTCGTGAACGCGTAGGGTTGGGGGTCTGGGAAAGAACTTGTATATTACTCTCTACGCGAACGCGAGCCCTGGCTTGCGAACATGAAGGCCAGAGGGGGGTGAAACCTTCAAAAACTCGTGAGGTACATCACGAACGAGTAGGCCATTCTAGCTGATGTGCATCGCGAACGCACTGAGCCCTTCGTGAACGCGAAAAAGGCTTCACATCCAGTAACTTAAACATCCAAAGTCAGGATTTAACTTAATTTTTTACCATTTTCATGTTAGATCTCGACCCCGTTTCTATGTATTTCTAGCTAGGCTTTGAGGTTGAGTCATCTGAAGCCGTCATCACAAGTTTTTTTTTTCAATATTCCATAGAGATGCCTTAGTTATATTTGATTCGGGTCCTACTTATTCCTACGTGTTATCCTATTTTGCTTCATATCTGGTTATGCCTTGTGATTCTTTGGTTGCTTATGTATATGTGTCCATACCTGTGGGAGATTCTATAATTGTAGATCGTGTTTATCGCTTGTTTGTGGTTCCTATCGGTAGCCTTGAGACTAGTATAGATCTCATACTTCTTGATATGGTGGACTTTGATGTTATTTTGTGCGTGGATTGGCTGTCACCTTATCATGCTATATTGGACTGTCACGCCAAGATGGTGACCTTAGCTGTGACGGTGTTTCCCCGATTAGAGTGGGGGGGACTCTTTGCCATTCTACCAATAGGGTTATTTCTTATGTAAAGGCTTAGAGTATGGTTCGGGAAGGGATGCCTAGCATATTTGGCGTATATCCGTGACTCTAGTGCAGAGGTTCATTCCATAGATTCAGTACCAATTGCGCGTGAGTTTCCTGAGGTGTTTTATGCAGATCTGCGGGGGATGCCACCTGACAGAGATATTGTTATCTGTATTTACTTTACTCCGGGCACTCAACTCATTTCTATTCCACCATAGCGTATGGCCTCACCTGAGTTAAAAGAACTAAATGAGCAATTACAGGATTTACTTGATAAGAGATTCATTAGACCTAGTGCCTCTCCTTGGGGTGCATCAGTGTTGTTCGTGTAGAAGAATGATTCGATGAGGATGTGTATAGATTATCGGCAGTTAAACAAATTCACTATCAAGAACAAGTATATGTTTCCGATGATTGATGACTTATTTGATCAGCTATAGAGTGTCAAAGTGTTTTCGAAGATTGATTTTGAGATCTGGCTACCATCAGTTGAAGATTAGGTCATCAGATGTCCCTAAGATAGCTTTTTGAGCTCGGTACGGGCATTATGAGTTTCTAGTGATATCATTTGGCTTGATAAATGCCTCAGTAACATTTATAAATTTGTTGAATCGGGTATTTAAGCCCTATTTGGATTGTTTTGTGATTATCTTCATTGATGATATCTTGATCTACTCCCGCAGTTGGGAAGAGCATGAACATTATCTTCGGGCTATACTTCTGTAAGGCCCTGGAAAATTTCGAAGTACTTAAGCGTTAATAAGAAAATTGATGTATGTTAATTGCATTATTTTGTGTATAGATGAGGACTATTCATGTGATGGATATCAATTGGATATGATAATAAGTGTATGAGGCACATTATAAGTGACTTGTGGTCTAAGATGAGGCCTAAGTCTAGGCTAAGTTGGAAAATTACATGATAGACTAAAATTCCAAATGAGTACGTACAAGACCAAACTTTGGATGAGCATATTTACACGTATATAAGATATTATGTGATGCACAACCTATCAAATGAAAAATCTTTGAGTCTTTTTTCTAACTCTTTAAACTGTTTGTCATTTGGACACTCCTACAAAAAGTTATGACCAAATTACCAAAAGCTGGCAAAATGCGATTCTACGACCACAAAACAATTGTGCGAACTGCAAAATGATCGTCGATCTGCCCACTGCAGACCACTTCTAGGCATCAGTTTTATGATCCATTGCGCGACCCGCATACCTATTTGGCGGTGCATTGTGCGATCGCATACCTGATTTCGAAGGCTTCATTTTCCTATTTTCATAACCATACCCCATTTTGATAAATAGGGTTTGGTACTTGTTTTGGGGAAATCATCTGATGATTTTAGAGAGAAGTGAGAGTTTTCTAAAGAGAGGAAGTAGATGAAGTGTCTTGTTCATCATAATCTTGTCCAAGCCTTGAAATCCAACAAGAAATCCCTTAAGTTCTTCATCAAAGAGGTAAGTCTCAATACCCTATATTTTCAATTTCGGGATTTTGATTAAAAGTGGGCCATGAGAATTATGATTCTTAGGTGTGAGAGTATTATGTATACATGTATGAATTCATTATGCAAATATGAGTATTCATCAAGTATTGGAAGCCATAAATTCTCAATTTAAATGAATACCCATTGTAGAGATTGAAAAGTGATTATTCAATGAAATTTTGTTGTTTGGGTGTGAATAGTTGGTCACACATGTGATGTTGGGAGTATAAATTGTTAAGGAATGATAGTGGGATGAATTGTTGGATGTAGAAATACCATTTCTAGAGGTAGTTAAATGCTATGCACTCTAGGTGTTTAATAAATAATCTAAATGACCTGAACTATGGAATTGGTTACTAGTGTTGGTCCCATTGGGTTAAAGGTGGCAAGTGGGCCGGGCCCATGTGGGACTGGGCCTAAACTGTCCTAGCCCGTCTAAGACCGGGACCATATATATATGGGCCTATATGTGGGCCGGTTCCATTGAAGAAGCCCGCAAGACCGGGACCGTTTGGGCCCAGGACCGGTTCCTAAGTGGGCCAGTTCAACCGGTCCTAAACAGGCCCAACGGCTAATTTTAAAAAAAGAATCCAAAAAAATCAACTATAAATACCCCCTCATTCTTTCATTTTTCTCACAAAATCATCAATCTCTCTCTAATTTTTTTTTTATAATTTGGTTACTTTATTGTTGCAATTTGTATGAAAAATTGTGAAGTTGGTGAACTAAAGTATTCAAGTCTTCAATGATAATTAATTTTCAACAAGTTGTTCGTCAATTCGGTAAACTCGTTCCAACTCTTAAATTTTAGTATTATAGTTTAGTTTGTTTTCTTTACTTTTTTGTATTATTTGATTAATTAAGATGGATTTTTCGTTAAAAAAAATATTTAGTAAAAATAAAGAAAAATTCAAGAATGGTGAATCTAGTGGTCAATCTATTCCTCCTCCAATTCCCCGGGATTCCCTACCCAAACCTCATACCCACCCTCCACCTGCTCCTATTCTTGATAGTGATAATACTTTATTATAATTTACTGAGAGTCAATATGTGCATAATGTTGGTAGTGGTAAACACTTAGATGATGAATATATGAATGCTCTTTATGGTAATCCAACTATTGATGAAGATAATAAGGAGAAAATAAATTTTGATGAAACGTAACCGGATGACGATATACCCACTAGTCTTGTTGCTGATGGTATCCCAACTAATCCAAATGATGCCTCGTCTGACCCCCGGTTACTACCCCTACTTTTTCTAGACAACATTCCAAACGGGCCGAAACATCTCTTGTTTGTCCATTTTTTTATTCAAATAAGAGAAAAAAATAAAGCTAAGTATAAAACTTGTGGCAAAGAGTTAGCTTTTAACTATGTTACTTGGGGGAAGGGGGGAAAGTTTGAGGAGACACATAATGATACACCCTCAAGATAAAGTTAAATATCTCCATATGAAAGCTTCGGTCGAGGGGACAAGTGTACCTAGTCAGGCTGACCCTAGTGCCGGGTCACATCAATTTCAACCGGGAATTAACACTATTACCGGTGGTATTTTATATTATGATCCAAGAAAAGATCGGGAAGAATTGGCAAAAATGGTTATTGTTATGTGTTTACCCTACAGATTTCCTCCTAACCTTCACTTTGTGCATTATATTAGAAATATTTTTAATCCTACTTATAAAGGATGGCCTTGCACAACCGTAAAGAGCGATATTTATAAATATAAACATGAATATGAATAATATTTGCGCTATTTATTTACTCATATTAATTGACGTGTTGATATTACTATTGATAATGGTAGAAGTGGTAATGACTGTGATTATCTTACTGTTACTAGTCATTGGATTGATGAGGATTGGATAATGCAAAAGCGCATTATCGCTTATAGAATAATTAATTCACGTCACACAGGACAGTTTATTTCTAGCACGATTACAGATATTTGTAAATATTTTTGCATTAGTGATAAAATAATGTCAATTTTAATGGATAATGTTACTAGTAATACTAATGATATAGCCTTTCTTACCACTACACTAAATTTTGCATTTAGTAACATTTTTCATGTTAGATGTAATTGTCGTATTTACCATTTTCTATGGAAGTTTTATTCATCATCATTTTCTTTGTTGGTTGTTCTATTGAATCTTTTCGTGGGCTACTTTTGTAGTGTCTATGATGAGTCACCAATGTCCAACCTTCATCATCATTAGGTTGATTGATTTCAGCTTTGTCGCTCTCTAGTAATTCTTCATCTTTACTTTCTTTAAAATCACATAATTCATCCGGACTGAATGAGCCAAAGGTGATAGAGACTTGGTTTGCCCTTGCTTTCTTATCTTCAAGCACGATCTTCTTTTCGCGAGCCAAGTCTATGACTTTGTCCTTGAAGACAAAGCACTTCTCTAGAGGGTGGCTTACAAGTCGGTGATATTTGCAGTAATTTGGGTCATTTGTTTTCCCAGCTTCATTTGGTCGCTTCATCTCTGGAAGCTCAATAAGATTTAACTCGAGGAGTTCTTCAAAAATGGCTGGCACAGCAGAATCCAGAAATGGGTACTCCTTCTCTTGCATTTCTTTTAGAGTCAACTTTCCACTTGGATTATTTTGAAAAGAAGTGGATTTCATACTCTACTTCTTGCTCACCTTCGTAGTGAACTTCACAGGTGACGTGTTGACATTCATAGCTTCTTTGCTTTCAGACTTGGATATGAACTTGCCCCACTTCCTGACTTCTTGCTTGTCATTCCCTTTGCGAGGTTCATAGATGGGCAGCCTTTCATTTCCAGCAGAGGCCATGCTCAATTCCATGTCATGAGCACAAGTTGCAAGTTCTTCAAATGTGTATGGCTTAATACCTTGCAAGATGTAGCGCAATCACCAATGCATGCCTTGGATGCACATCTCTATGCCTGAAGCTTCACTAAGCCTGTCTTTGCAGTTGAGGCTTGCATTCCTCTAACGATTGATAAAGTTGATAACTGGTTCCCCCTTTCGTTGACGAGTATTTGTAAGTTCTATTATACTCACAGTACGTCTTGTACTATAAAAGCGATTGAGGAACTCTTTCTCTAGTTGATCCCAGCTATCGATAGATCCAGCCTCGAGGTCTGTGTACCAGTCAAAAGCATTTCCTTTTAGCGAGCAGACAAACTGCTTGATGAGGTAATCTCCATAAATCCCAGCATTGTTGTACATCTCCACGAAGTGCGCCACATGTTGCTTTGGGTTACCTTTACTATCAAACTATTGAAATTTTGGAGGTTGATAGCCAGCAGGCATCTTCAACATATCGACTCTTGTAGTGTGCGGCTTTGTATATGTAAGGGAGGATTTGGCAACAACTTCATATTTGTTCTTAATGGCTCCTTCAAAGAACTCCTTCAGTTGATCGATTGGAATCATTCCTTCAGATAGGATAGCCTTAGTGGATGCTACTTGTCTTGGGGGAGAGTCACTCTCTAGAACTTCTGGGAGCTTGTCGGGTGCATGGGTGGATTCTTCTTCCATCAAGATTCTCACCCTATTTGTTAGCTTGTCAATTCTGGCCTCTTGATTTTGCATGCATTTGGTCAATCCAGCGATTTCTTCCATCAAGTTTGCCAACTGCTCCTCCACATATGAAATATTTGTCACCATGGCTTGCATGATTGTCGTGGACGACGGAAAGTAGCATGGATTTTCGCACAAATTGATCCTTGATTAGCTCACACTATGTGGTGTAAGTGGGGAGTATTCATCACTTGAAGCATCATCATCTTCCTTCACAGTAGAGTGCTTGGATCCGAAGAGGTCAAGCAGAGCAAGAGATTTCTTGATCTTTTCAGCAACATCGCTTCCTCCTTCAGGTGCGTTTGTGGAAGATCTTGCTCCTCTTGAGGATGAAGATCCGAAAATAGGTGTTGATGCGGACGACACTTGGGTTGCTTATTGTCCTAAAGAGCTCGCTTTGCTCCTCGTAATTGATCCGAAGCTTCCAAAGGTAACATCGAGAATGCTTTCCACCTCAGCATAGAACCTGGAGTTAGTAGTCTTGGTGGAAGTTGAACCGAAGTTGATTTTCTTTGAAGTCATTTCAATGTTCTTGAACTTTGATGATTGAAAAGTTGAGATGAGAGGTAGAGATTGTCCCACTGGTCGTGCCAAAATTTGTAGACAATAAAATTGAGTCGAGAAAATAAAATCAAGACTGAAAAATATTGCAACAGTCGTAGTATTTTATTTCGAATATTTGAGTGTACAATCTCTATGGATCCTCTGATTCTTCTTTTCAATAGTAAATAAATTCAAGGGCCTTTGAGCTTGATCTTGAATCTATGTTTGTTGCCATGAATGATGATCTTGTTCTTGAGCTTGATTGTTTGAACTTGACCTTGATTTGTTCTTCATTCTTGATCTTGAACTTGATTTGTTCTTCGTTCTTGAGCTTGAATTTGATTTCTTGAAGCTTGAAACTTGTAAAGAAATTTGCGGCGTTTGATCCACGAGCTCTCTCTTGCTTCTTGTTATAACTTCTGGTGTCTTTTCTAAGTTATGAAGACCCCTATTTATAGTTGTGGAAGGGAGAAGTTGTGATAAAAACAAACTCTTTCCGACCAATCAAATTGCAGTGTGACATGACCGCTTTTGATTGGCCAGAATATGTCATTTGCACACGTGGCGCAATTTCATTAGCATTTTAATGTGACTTGGCATGCCTTATCATTTTGACACGTGGCATGGTCCTATTGGCTCTTCCGCTTGACTTGGCGGGCCACGTCATTTGACACATGACACCAAATTGGGCCTCTAGGAAGATGGCATCTTGGGCTTGATGAAGTGGGCTCATCACTCTAGCCCAATTAAATGGGTTAGCTCCATGGATTAAGACTTATTTATTTAACCCATATGTATTGGACATATATAATTAATTCAATTATATTAGCACATAATATTTGTTTGGACCAATATATCTTGAGTTTTAAATATAGTTCAAATTATTTAACAAACTTAATTCTAATAAAATTTACATGTCTACGGGATACAAAGTAGTACCTTCACTTTTTCGAAATAAAGTTAGCATTCTTTATTGGCGGCTACCATATTTTGCATTTCTATTTGATGTAATAAAAAAGATAATCACACTCAATAATAATAATAATAATAATAATAATAATAATAATAATAATAATAATAATAATAATAATAATAATAATAGTAATAATAATAATAATAATAATAATAATAATAATAATAATAATAATAATAATGTTCAAATTGAAATATTTTAATCGAAGAACCAAGAACTGTATGAAGACCACGCGGCTCTTTCATAGAAAATTTCGTGATTCCTCTTAAAGTCTAAATCATGGAACAAAAAAATATCCAAGTGGATAACTTTATATGGCTATAAATTTGACCCTTGTTCTTGCTGTTTTTGTATCAATTTAGCTAACCAATATAGAAAGAGACAGCAGCTATGGTGTCCACTACTTCAAGTTTTCTACTTCTTGTTGTTGTTGTTTCTTCTTCCTTGATGTTCTTTGTAACAGAAGCTCAGATACCTGCTCCAGTAAAAGGTCTTTCATGGAGATTTTATGAATCTAGTTGCCCACAGCTTGAATCCATTATTAGGAAGAGGCTTGAAAAGCAGATCAAGGATGATGTTGGCCAAGCTGCTGGTTTACTTCGCCTTCATTTCCATGATTGTTTTGTTCAGGTAATTTTATCTTTTGAAAAAAAAGTTTGTATTATTTGTACTGTAGTCATGATAAAAGAAAAAAACTAGCCTACCTTTAGTTATATTTGATATAGTGAAAAATGATTGGAGGCAGAATTTAAAAATGAAAGAAAGAAATTTTTGGATTATGAGGGTATAAATATAAAAAGATGTGAATCTTATTTACTGAATAGAAAAAATTAGCACTCCATTGATTGATTATGTATTTATGTTAATTACTTAAAAGTAGATTAAGTGTATTAATTTCATTATTGGCAAATATACACTATTGTAGGGATGTGATGGTTCAGTGTTGCTAGATGGATCAGCAGGAGGGCCAAGTGAACAGACTGCAATTCCTAATTTGACCCTAAGAAAGAGATCGTTCAAGATCATTGATGATCTTAGGAAAAGGGTTCACAATGCATGTGGGAAAGTTGTGTCTTGCTCCGATATTACAGCTATTGCTGCTAGGGACTCTGTTGTCTTGGTAAGACCAAAATTACCATTTAGTCCATGCTTAATCTTGCTTTGGATTTTAGTTTAATTAATTTATTAATCAGAAACTCTTCATTTTCATAACAAAACTAATATACTTGACCAACTCACTCTTATCTACTTCTATTAATTATGTATATAACTATAAGTTAAGTTAGCCTCATTTACCGCGGCGGGAGTTAAATACGACCAACGGGTTCGGCAAAATCACTAATTTTTGTCTAAATTATTTATTTATTATAAAAAATTTATCAAATATGTACGATTAATTAATTTTGAATTGAACCCATTAACTTAAATTTTTTGAAAATTTGCATGGTTACTTATGAGGTAATGTTCCTTTCAGACTGGTGGGCCCAACTACAATGTGCCCTTAGGAAGAAAAGACGGACGGACCTTTGCAACAGAACAAGCAACCTTAGACAACCTTGTTGCACCATTTGCCAACACCACAGTCGTCCTCAGTCGCCTAGCAACCAAGGGTTTAGACGCCACCGACGCCGTCGCTTTGTCCGGGGCCCACACCATCGGAATCAGCCACTGCACTTCCTTCACCGACCGTCTCTTCCCTAACCAAGACCCAACCATGGACAAAACATTCGCCAACAACCTTAAACGCAGCTGCCCCACAGCTGATTCTAACAACACTGTCAACATGGACATTCGAAGCCCTAATGTTTTCGACAACAAGTACTACGTTGATCTCATGAATAGGCAAGGGCTTTTTACATCTGATCAAGATTTGTTCACTGATAGAAGGACTAGGGGAATTGTGGAGAGCTTTGCTAAGAACCAGTCGCTGTTTTTTGACAAGTTTGTGATTGGTATGATCAAGATGGGACAATTGAACGTGTTGACTGGTGGAGATGGTGAGATTAGGACAAAGTGTGATAGGAGGAACAAGAATAAGAAGCTTGACATTGCTACTGTTGTTGAAGAGTTGGAGGAAACTTTCTCTGCTTTGTTTTAAGTTAGTCTTTTGTTTTTGTTTCAAAAATGCTTTTTATTGCTTTTTTGTGATAATGACGAGTGTCTTAGCTAGCATAAATGCATAATAATAACCTTTTGTTTTGTGATGTAATGTTAGGAGATGTGTTTGTGATCTCCTTTATCTTTCTTTCTTTCTTTCTTTCTTTTTTTACTTTTAAAAAAGTCTGCATTGCTAGCTCCATAAATGGCTGGGAATCTGGTTCTGGTGATGATGATGATGGTATTAATTAATTTGCAAATTGCAGCTTTTAGAGCTGAGACTATGGATTGATTAATATATTATCCATTTATTTGAGCCAATGAAGGATTTTAAGATAAACATTTTCTCAAAAAACTATACCGTGTATATATAAGATAAACAATATTATATATATATATATATATATATATATATATATATATATATATATGAAAATAAAATTCCAAAAATGTTTACTTTATTACTCCCTCCGTTCTAATTTATATGAACATGTTTGACTGGGCACAGAGTTTAAGAACAAATGAAGACTTTTTGAATTTGTAGTTCTAAACAAGTCAAAAGGGGCCCAAAGTATTTGTGTGATTATAAAAGTTTCTCATTAAAGGTACAATTGGAAGTTTAAGCTAAATTTTTTCTAAATTTAAAAATGAGTTATTCTTTTTGTAACAGACCAAAAAGAAAATAGGTATACGGAACGAGTACCATGTTTTGGAAACACCTCCCTCTTTCCCTTTATTTACTTTTCGCAAAGACTTTAATGGTGTTGTTTCCTTTCTATCGATATCATTATTTGTACTAATCAACTTCAACATCCTAGTGATATGAAAACTATTTCATTTGGCAAAAAAAAAAAAACTTCTAATGTTACTTGCACATTTCAACATCATATATTTGTTGTAAAATGTTGAACAGACCATGTTGTAGGGCTGTTCATTCGGATCGGATGTCCGAAATCCGAACCGATCTATTCAATTTCGAATTTCGAATTTGTACATGGTAAAAATCGGAGAGTCCAATTTTATGATTATTATGGCACTTCGTAAGGCCGCCCCCAGAAAGCTCGAGGCTCGGCTCGGGGTTCGACCCCGAAGATCCTCAACGATTGACCTCGAGGTAGTGAAAATCAAAGGCTATGATAGATGAATTGGAAGCTCCCAAGGTACGTGAAAGCTGACCAAGTCTAGTAGACTAGTTCAAGCCCGTACCGTGGCATTAAATGGTTGTGCTAGCCTCAAATCTTTGTAATAAATGCATATGTACTATGTTGTGATTCCCTCCTCCTATATAAAGGGGACCCCTATTGTTGTTTGCACAAATAATACATAAGACGATACTCAATACAACATTCAATACAAGAACATTCTCTACTCTCTAACACATTCTCTCTTGATTCTATTATTTACATTTATTGTTTACATTCATTGTGTTTCATTAATTGTTCTTCATTTATTGCTCATTATTGATCATAAAGAGCTCAGATCAAAGCTCTTGGAATTGTTAGCCTTCATCGGCCGGTCACAGCCTAGCGTCTAGTTCGACCCCGAGGCCCGTATAACCTTGGCTCGAGGCCCCGATTCTCAGCCTCCCGGTTTGCTTAAACACACTGCCTTTAAGCTCTTATCTTGCTTTCTAGTCTCACGCTTAGCATCTACTGCCTAACAACTAGTATAAAAATAAATCACGTATTTTTAGAACCACAATATTAAATCTAATTGTCATTACTATTTTCAAGATAAATAGTTTGGCGCCCACCGTGTGGCTAAAAATAATAGTGGTTGTTTTCTTACTAGTTTACTACATAACGCAAGTTATCTTTCACACTTTTTCTTGTCCAAGAATCTTGGATTTCAGTTCAATATGTCTAACTTAGTAAACGCACGTGAAAACAACGGTCTCGAGGACCATGGAGAGAATGGTGTAGCTGTTCCAGGTATTGGTGTACTACCACGAAACCCTGAGGACACACCAGAGCCAATCCACGCGGATGTGATCTCACGCCATGCCCAACATGTCAATATAAGCTCCTACACTAACGGGAGCGTACGCCAAGGAGACCAACAAGAAGCTCAGAAAACCCCAGCTCAGGAGGAACAAGAGGTTAGCCTTCACGTTATTTTTGAGATGGTGTAGGCACAACAACTAGCAATTACTCAACTGCAAAGCCACCAAAAACCCCCAAGTACAACGGCCCCCCAAACCGAACAGATACCTAAAAGGTCGAGCAACAACAGGTCAGCAGCTGACCCCGCTATCATGAAGATGCTCGAAGACCTCACAAAGAGGATTGAGTCGGGCGAAAAGATGATAGAAGCCAACGACAAAAAGGTAGATACCTACAACTCGAGGGTCGACCAGATCCCGGGCGCACCCCCGATCCTAAAGGGTGTTCATTCAAAGAAATTCGTATAAAAGCCATTCCCATCAAATGCCAATCCAAAGCCCATCCCGAAGAAATTCAGAATGCCCGACCTTCCGAAGTACAAAGGAACCTCAGATCCTAACGAGCACGTCATAGCTTACACTTGTGCCGTAAAAGGAAATGACCTGAAGGACAACGAGATCGAATCCGTCCTGTTGAAGAAATTCGGGGAAACACTTTCAAAAGGAGCCATGATGTGGTATCATAACCTAGCTCCGAATTCAATAGATTCATTCGCCATGTTGGCATATTCTTTCATAAAGGCACATGCCGGTGCCATCAAGGTGGCTACAAGGAAATCCGACGTTTTCAAAATCAAACAAAGGGAAAACGAGATGTTTCAGGAGTTCGTATCTCGCTTTCAAATGAAACGAATGGAGTTACCACCAGTCTTCAATGACTGGGCAGTACGAACCTTCACCCAAAGCTTGAACGAACAAAGCTCGGTGGCTTCAAAGCAGCTGAAGCAGAATTTGGTTGAATACCCCGCCGTGACTTGGTCGGATGTCCATAACCGATATCAGTCGAAGATTAGGGTCGAGGACAACCAACAGGGAGCCATTCGGGCTCGGTATATCCAAGCAGGCTCCTGGAAAAGGAGCCAAAGCCAAACAAGGAAAGGTACCAACCGTACACTGAAGATCAAAGGAACGCCCCAAGGCGTAATATACCCTGGAGCGACCGAAGAGCAGACCGATGTCAGAATCCTCAGGGACTCGTAAACAGAGCCGAATTCGACAGGTACACAGGGCCGACCGAGGCACCCCGCTTATTGGAATACAACTTCAATATTGACATTTCAGACATCGTATCTGCCATCGGTAAAATCAGAGACACCAGATGGCCAAGGCCCGTACAGTTAGATCCGTCGCAGAGGAACCCTAACCTGATGTGCAAATTCTATGGTACACATGGTCATAGAACCGAAGATTGCAGACAGCTCCGAGAAAAAGTAGCCCGACTACTTAGCAAAGGGCACCTCCGAGAGTTCCTCAGCGACCGAGCCAAAAATTAATTTCGGGAAAGAGAGGCGAACAGAAAAAATGAAACAGAAGAGCCACAACATGTCATCCACCTGATTGTTTGAGGAGTCTACATCCTACAGGAGCCCACCATCAAAAGAACAAAGATATCAATCACCAGGGAAAAGATGTGTTTGTGATCTCCTTTATCTTTCATTTTTTATTTGTTTTTTACTTTTAAAAAGTCTGCATTGCTAGCTCCATATATGGCTGGGAATCTGGTTCTGGTGATGATGATGGTGTTAATTAATTTGCAAATTGCAGTTTTTAGAGCTGAGACTATGGATTGATTAATATAATATCCATTTATTTGAGCCAATGAAGGATTTTAAGATAAACATTTGTATTATATATATATATATATATATATGGAAATCATATTCCACCTAGTTTGACTGGGAAATACCATGTTTTGGAAACACCTCCCTCTTTTGCTTTATTTACTTTTTGCAAAGACTTTAATGGTGCTGTTTCCTTTCTATCCATCACTATTTGTACTAATCAACTTCACATCCTGGTGATATGAAAACTCTTTCATTTGAAAAAAAAAATAAAAATAAATCTAATGATACTGGCGCATTTCAACATCATATATTTATCGTAAAATGTTGAATGGACCATGTTGTACTGAATTCGATTTTTTACATCCCGTGGAATTGATATCTTTGAAAGGACACAACAAAGTGAACAAATCACATTTTGATGGGGTTGTTGGGGTTTAAGATTTCTTGTCTCAGTCTATAATTATATTTCTTTTCTATCTTCTTGTCTCTATATTTTGGTAATTTCCAAAGAAAGAACGTAAAGTGGTCTAAACTACCCCTATCGTTTACTAAATGGTTTACCGATGTCCTCCGTTCACCTATTTGTCAAAAAAGCACACGACGTTAATTCTATTAATAAAATTACCCCTGCGACTAACGGCAAAATCTGTGGGCCTTCTATTTAATGAGGTGACATATTTTTATTAGGCCACGTGGCATTTTGTAAACCATTTAAAATATTTGGATATAATATATACCCGCCCCACTATTTGACTCGCCCAAATTAATTAATTCTCCATCTTTTTCATTTTGACCTTCGTAGCTCCAAAACCTTCCAACTTCTCTATCGACAAACAACGAGAAATCAGCCATGGGAAAGGTTTACTGATCACTAGCTCATGCGGAAAAGGGAGAGGGAAAACCCTGAAGTAGCAAACTAGGACAAGAAGAAGAAACCCCGTGGGTGTGCTCACAAGCGGATGAAGTTCAACTCCCGCATCATCACTGTAGTTGTTCCAGATTTCATTATGTTTTTGAAATTTTAGTTTCAGTTTTGATAGGAAAGACTAGTTTAAAGCTGGTATTTGTAGATGGACCAGTGAGATGTTATGCAAGAAATCAATTGAATTTTAGCGATGATATCTTTTATTGTTCCTTACCAAAATTGCTTCATATGCTTAATATTCACTTAAAATTTGTGGGTGAATGCAATCCCTTTCTTGATTGAAATATTGGTTGTGTGGTAGCCTTCTGTAATTGTCCCAAATTAAAATTAAAGAGAAAAGGCAAATAATAGTGCCACATTTACTAGTACAAAAGACAAATTTCTGCTACATTTATTTGAATAAATTGAAGAATAGAAGACAAAAAAAGTACCTATGTGCTAAAGAAATGGATGAGAGGATTGCGGTTGAAGGAGGAGTATAAATTAATTGGGGGAAGAAATTAATTTGGGTGGGTCAAATATATTATATTTAGATATGCTAATTGAAGCAAAAAAAGCCACGTGGCCGAATAAAACAGTATCAACGCATCAAAAGTGGGGCTCACCTGCTTTGCCGTTAAACGTAGGGATAATTTTATTAGTAAAAATAATGTGGTATGCATTTTTAGACTGATAGGTGGATGTAGTGTGTGTTTTTGGACTGATAGATGGACTGAAGGTAAATGTAAACCATTTACTAAACAATAGAGATAGTTTTGACCCTTCTCCGAAGAAGAATAAATGAGGGGGAATATCCGTCTGAAGTGCTACTAGTGACACATCAATTTTCAATAATTTATTAATCTGATTTTGGAAGATAAAGTTTCTATTATAAAATCTGGAGCATAAGGAAAACGCCAATAACTCAATATTCACAATAATATTTCTCTCAGAATTTTATGAAAGTTTTATGGGAAATATATAAAGACACAGTTGATACAAACAAACATTTAATTATTAAAAAAAACGGCACAATAGGGTAAAAATATCCACCTTTCCCGCCTCGCCCCCTCACCCCTCAAAAAGAAAAAAAAAATTGAGTAAAGAAAAAGAATTATCATTTGTTTACTTTTTATTGATAATAGTGGTATCTGAACCAGTTTATATATCTCAATTATTTCATCATATACCTTTTACCTCTCATTAGTACAAGAATCAGATGTTCTGCCTGCTAATCACCTACTAATATATTTTTGTCGCTGCTCATTTTTAAACCATGTAATTTTCGAGGTAAGTATTCACTTTATTGACCGTTAAACCTAGATGTTAGGCATTTTTTGTCAACAAAATATAATAGTTTTGACTTAAACTTTGTATATGTGTCGTAAAATTTATTAAATAAGTATGAATATTATATTCGTACCACTAAAACTAATGTGATAAAGTTTCATATTCTAGCTCATGAAATAAAAATCCTGAATGCGTTTAGCCAATTCATCTTCGTTTACCTTTGTCCATAGAGTTAATTACTGGATGCAACAGACACATGAATAAGTAAAACCACAGCTGTATAATTTTCAACGATTCTCGTTGAAATAAAATGTAATTTAGCCATCGGTAAATCTATTCCCCACTTTAAGAATATAGTTAGTGATCGTGTCCTCATTTTTTATGCTCCATTTTCCTCCATACTTTGTTGTCGGCTTATTTGCCCCTAGTTTCTAACCTAATACACTGAACATTTGCTCTCTCTATCTACATCATATCTAATTTGTCGTGATTTGATTAAAAAAGGCATTAAAAATTATAAAGGTGACTCAAACGAAGGAAGAAAGATGGTGAAAAGGACATGACATTCTAATATCAACTTATTGGACGAAACCAACATCGATAAAATAGACGCTTTGGGAGAACTAAAAGTGTAAATGTTGAAAACATAGAGGACTATTAGTGCTCCAAGTGAAAGAATAAGGATGACTTTGAGTCCATGTCCAAAAACAAGGGACTATTTTAGACTTTTTCAGTTTTTCCTCCCCACGACATTATGTTAGTCAAATAGTTTTGTTCAAGAGCGAATTGCTTATTTAGCCATTATCTTCGTTATATCTATGAAGTAGGTCTTGTATTGGTCAAAATATGACTGTCTCGGCCGAGCTGACCAACGTCACGCCCAAGGGACAGGGCAGTAAAAGGTGACATGGCACACTCTACATCTCATTCTCGACACCCGTCGAGTCAGAAGGAATAATGTCTAAAAGACGACCAAGGCACACTTGGTGCGAGAGAGCGTCGGACCAAGTAAATGGCAAGGGTGCCTTGACTATATATAGTAGGGAAAAACCCTCGATAGGGGAGGCTCTCCTTCCCATTCTCTCCCCAAAACTCTCTTCTTGTAATCTTCATAGGAAAGAAGTAATCTACAGAAAAATATGTAAAACTATCTCTCTCATCGATTGATGGGAGCCACGATGAAGAATTTCAATAAGATCGATTATATATACTTCATCTTATATACTATCTATTATGTTAGCTCATTGATCTAGAATTTATTATGTTTGACTAGGATTTACCCCTTCATTTTTTTTTGATTGATTTATTCAAAAAGGTTTCAATATCTTTTGAGTCAAACAATTTGGCGCCGTCTGTGGGAATTTCTTAGTGAAATTTCCTAGTCTCTCCCAGATCAAAGACAAGAAACACGATTACCCACCAAAAAGAGCGCTAAGGCAAAACCCAACCCACGCGGGACAAAGGCGCATCACAGAAGGGGAAGAAGAACCGAGTAGAGTCACCAAATTTAGAAATCTTCGCCCCATCAACCATCGAAATACCAAACAAAATGAGCAACGTTACAAACATGCTCTCCTTCACCGGACCATCGAATGAGGGTCTGAAAAGTATCATTTTTACTCACCTTCTGCTCTTTGCTCAAGTAGGAACACAAATATCGCGCGGGCGAGCAAGCAGAGAAACATCTCAATTAAAGAATGAGAAACTACTACAAAACAACCGAAATACCGCCCGCCAGTGACACCTCCAAGCCGGAAGGTAGGAGTCAGACAAGGAAACTACAATGTGTGCATAGAACGAACCTAAGCGAAATAGCAACATTTCGTACTCTCCGACATTGCACTCTATGATGCAAACAATGGCAAATGAACTGGGACTCCCCAAGAGGATGTCTGCTTCTCCAAAAACTGGGACTGACGACAGGTTACTATTTCAATAAGTTCGAAATAACACCCTTTAATTCTAAGGGCCTTCGCCAAGAAGAAGAGTTCGACCTCGATCGAACGACGATGGGTTACTATTTCAATAAGTTCTAAATAACACTCATTAAGGCTAAGGACTTTCGCCAAAAAGAAGAGTTCGACCTCGATCGAACAACGACGGGTTACTATTTCGATAAGTTCGAAATAACACCCTTTAAGGCTAAGGGCCTTCGCCAAGAAGAAGAGTTCGACCTCAATCGAACGACGACGAGTTACTATTTCGATAAGTTCGAAATAACACCCTTTAAGGCTAAGGTCCTTCTTCAAGAAGAAGAGTTTGACCGCGATCGAACGGTGACGGGTTACTATTTCGATAAGTCCGAAATAACACCCTTTAAGGCTAAGGGCCTTCGCCAAAAAGAAGAGTTCCACCTCGATCAAACGACGACGGGCTACTATTTCGATAAGTTCGAAATAACACCCTTTAAGGCCAAGAGCATTCACCAAAAAGAAGAGTTCGACCTCGATCGAACGACGACGGGTTACTATTTCGATAAGTTCGAAATAACAACCTTTAAGGCAAAGGGCCTTCGCCAAAAAGAAGAGTTCGACCCCGATCGAATGATGACGGATTACTATTTTGATAAGTTCGAAATAACACCCTTTAAGGCAAAGGGCCTTCGCTAAAAAGAAGAGTTCGACCCCCATCGAACGATGACGGGTTACTATTTCGATAAGTCTAAAATAACACCCTTTAAGGCCAAAGGGCCTTCGCCAAAAAGAAGAGTTCGACCTCGATCGAATGACGACGGGTTACTATTTTGATAAGTTTGAAATAACACCCTTTAAGGCCAAGGGCCTTCGCCAAAAAAGAAGAGTTCGACCTCGATCAAACGACGATGGGCTACTATTTTTATAAGTTCGAAATAACACCCTTTAAGGCCAAGGGCCTTCGCCAAAAAAAAAGAGTTCGACCCCGATCGAACAACGATGGGTTACTATTTCGATAAGTTCGAAATAACACCCTTTAAGTCCAAGGGCGTTTGCCAAAAATAAATTCGACCTTTATCAAATAACGACGGGTCGGTTTTTCGACAAAAGTTCGAAATCACACCCTTAAGGCCACAAGCCATCGCCAAAGGGAAAAGTTCGAAATATATCTAAGGCCAAGGGCCGTCAATAATCAAAAAGGGAATGAAAGACCAGTACTCGCCATACGGGAATCCATCCCACTCCAAAGTGATAAAGAAGCGAAAACAAAGATAAAGCACGAGGCAGATAACAATGAAAAAATTCTTCTTTATACAAGGTCATCGCGCTAACAGTTGCAGATTACATACGGCCCAAGCCAACAATAAAAAAAAATGAACAACGGCAATCGACGATGAATAAAAAAAAATAGAAAACAGACTAAGACAACATTCTTTCACTCATTGTCATCACCACCACCATCATCTCCAGGAAGCTCTCCCTCATGATCTGCGCCCTCTTCGCCTCCGGAGTCACAAAGTCATAACCACAGTTGACACGGGCCTCCCACGCCTTTGCTCGTGCTTCTTCATATGCGGCCTCAGTAATATTGCCCGTCTCCCACATATTCTCGTATATATCCCGTTGAGCTTCAGCATGAACCCAAAGCTTGTGTAGGCGGCGGAGAGCAACGGCGGAGGAAGACTCAATCTGAGCCAACAGTCGTCTTTTTCAGCCTCAAGAGCGGCGACCCGATCTCCTAAGGTCGAAGCTTCCCTATCGATCTCATCAGTGCGTTCCTCAAGCCTCGCCTCCATCAGCATTGTCGTCGCTCTCTCCGACTCTTGCTCAAATTGGAGGACGCAGATAGTATTCTCTAGTGCTGCTACCCTCGCTGAAACCGTAGACTAGGCACTCTCGATACTCTCCAGCCCAGCGACCTTTCTCTCCAACTCGACCATCTTTCCCATCCACTCTGCACTCATCGCCTCAACCTTGATAAGGTTCTGGTCCATTTCGGTCTGCATTGACCTCAGCCTCCCCTGCAGATAGTCACATTTTGCAGCCACTCCCTTTCCCACCTCGAGCTCTCATCCTTCACGCGAAGCTACTCTTCGAGCACACTGTTCCTATGAATAGCCTCCATCAACTGCTGACCTCTCTTCTCCAATTCCTCGCCGAGGGATCGAGCACCAGGATTCTCCCTCAGTCGCCCGTGCATCTCACGACACTTGTCGCAATAGAGCCGATAATTTTCCAACATCTTCAAGAAAAGCTTGGCCCGAATATCGGCCTTGCGCATACTCTCCACTTCCACCATGTACGTCTGGAAATGAGAAGGTGGGTTAAAGCCATACCAACAAGAAAAATGGGAGAAGTATAAAAGAAAAAGGGCAACATACCCTCAAACCCATAGCAGCCACCTCATTCATCAAATCAACATCAGGAACGTTCTGGAGAGCCTCATTCTCGGCAGCAGAACACAGAAGGTCGAACTGTGGCACGAGATCCTCTGTGTCCCCAGGAGATTAACGTCCGAAGGAATTTCAAGAATACGGGCCGACCCTCCTACACGAACCACCGAGTGGGTAATACCCTCCTCAAATATCCTAACATCATCAGGATCGAGGTCTAATTCAGATTCATAATCATTGACCACAACACCCTTTCCTCTTTCAACAGCTGAGGACGAAGCACGACCAGGTACAAAGGATGAGGGTACGTCCGAAACTACAACGGTGGCCTCAGACATCTAGCCCCCCATCACGTCAGGCTGTTGATCAACAAAAACAGCAAGAATTTCCATCGATAGGGCAGATGTGATGGTTGTCTCCATCTCTACGCGTGGAGCGGTATCAACCACTAGCCTATATTTTATCAAGGGAGAGTCGTCTAGGTGAATTACAGTCGGAGGGGCTGCCTCAAATTCCACTCGCCGCTTTTTAGAGGCCCTTCTTCTTTCTCAGCGCGGGGAGACTCACCCGTCTGATGAGCAACACAAGTCGGAACTTCAGTCTGAGAAGTGGGCTCTGCAGGAATAACCGCAGCCGCCAACTTGACCGAAGCAGCCCTCAACGAAGGCCGAATGGCAGGTGCTGCAACAGGGCGAGCAGACAATGCCGGCTGGTGAAAAGCCAATGGATGAGCCCTCGTTCTTCGCACTCTCCCTGGCATTGACAAATAGCATATAAGAAACTGAGTGAAAAGAGAGGAAAAGTAACAAACAGAAACGACATCTCACCCGTAAGGGGCCTGCACTCAAACTTTTCATAAAAGGTCGACCAGGTGCGAACCCCCGCAATATGGGGAAGGATGGCGCTCACCTACTTGTGGATGCCTTCGACGGATGGAGGAGGCAATTTCTCGGCTATAGAGACATAACAGGGTTTAGTACTGTAACGGAAAATAGTCGAATATATCTCCGACTAAAAGCATAAGACTTACGTGCAAAGTTCCATTTCTCAGGGAATCCCGTCGGATCCGCCACAATGTGCTTAGTCCGCACATAGAAATAATTCTCATAGAAACGATGGTTAGCCCTGTCGTCCATTTTCACCACCAGACTCTCGACCCCTGATGACGTATGTGAAGCATCGTATCGCAAATAAGATGAGGGGTGAAGATATTGAGCATATGATCCAAGGTGATCTCACGACCGGCGAGTTCCGCAAACTTGAGCAACATAAGGAACAACTTGTACAGGTACGACGAAAGTTGGGCGGGGCATACCTCATAAATATGACATAAGTCTACCACCAAGAGAGGGAGAGGAAGTGTGTATCCAATAAGAAAGGGTAGGCATAAAATACACAGTACCTAGGACGGTCAAAATAAACTATGTTGTTTCCTACCGCATGTCGACGTAACCGGGGATCCCCCACCTAGCTTTCAACTTTGCAATGTCTTCTTCTCTCATGACAGACGGGATAGGCTCCGGTTCTACCCCGACGCTACTGCTGAAGTCGGTCAATTCTCTCCCAGAGGCAAAATCTCAACTACCAATGGGACCTCCTCGACTTCCATCGCTTCTGCCCCTCTAGTGGCCTGAGCAATATTTTTCGGTGCCGGAATGGTGATAGGGAGATCGGTGCTAGAGGAATACCAGCCATTTGTCCAGATGATGCGGAAAAAAGACAAGGGAAAGAAATGATGAAAAATTTCAATTAACTGAGGGCAAACGAAAACTCGGAGTATCAGGAAGAAAGTATATCCGCAGAATTCTTTCAAGTAAAAGGCAAATAAGTGTGTCAATCAAATGATGATTTCCTTCTATTTATAAGAGACATAAATCCCCCAAGCACGAAACCCAAGAGTCGTTAATCGAATCTGATAAGGCACATAATTCCCCCAAGCAATGTAACTAAGGAATGAAAAGTTAGATTTCGCTCGAATTCATAGCAATCATGATCCATTTGCCAGGCCCGACAAGAGATGACCCCGACAGACGGAGGGACTAACTGTATTGGTCAAAATCTGACAGTCTCGGCCGAGCTGACTAACGTCCCGCCCAAGTGACAGGGCAGTAAAAGGTGACATGGCCCACTCTACATCTCATTCTCGACACCCGTCGAGTCAGAAGGAACAATGTCTAAAGGACGATCAAGCACACTTGGTGCGAGAGCAGGGGTGTGCATTCGAATCGATTATTTGTTATCGGTTTATCGATTTATCGGTTTCAAAATTTTTCTTATCGAGTTATCGATTTTGATTTCGATTTTGTCCTTTTCGGTTATCGGTTTATCGATAAACCGATAAGATATACTAAAAAGACAAATATACTCTTATTCTATAATACCCTTTTCCTTTACCCTAAGTCTCTAACCCTATTATTTCCTCTACCCATTCTTCAACGCTGCTTTTATCTTTCTCCCTCTCTCCCCCAAACTGCAAACCCAGCATAGAAAGTGAACTCCAGCGAACTTCCGTGTACTATAGCGTACTCCGGCGACTTCAATAGTACGTTTCTCCCTCTCTCTCCGTCCCTTTGTTATAATTTCAAGCATCAGCAGATTTCACCAAAAATTGCAGGGGCAGAGACTTGAATAAAATCAAAATCATTAAACCATTCCATAGTCTATACACTTCCTCTCCAAGCAATTACTATATACCTCCTTCCTAATGCGACTTTCCCTTCATCAGTAGTAACAACAACAAAACCAGCCCAATTTGACTCCTTGCTCCAAGCTTCCCTTGACAAAGATTTTATGATAAATGCTTCTGGAACTTGGACAGATGATGTCGCGTAAATATATTTGGTCACCTCATATTTGAATGGATTGGACATTTCAATCCTAGCTCGAGATAAGAGGTTCTTTTTCGAGTATCTGCAACTTCCAGTATACTTTGATAGCATGTTGGTATTAAAGGTGTCTCGAGTTGGAGTGTTGGTGACATACATTTGATCCCTTATTTTAGTTTTGTTGCATGTGTTTGTTGACACAATTTTTATGTTATAAACGGTATTCGTCTTATTTTAGCTTCTTTTTGTCCATATTAGTTAGGTGTGTTTATAACGATATACTTTTTGTGGAATCCCACAAATTTTCTTATTGGTGTAATCGATAAGCCCCAAAAATCGATAAATCGAAATCGAAAAAATCGAAACCTTGTTGAAACGATAACGATAAGCATATGTACAAATCGATAATCGATAAGTAATTATCGATAAGAGTCAAAATTGAATCGATAAATCGAATGCACACCCCTATGCGAGAGAGTGTCGAACCAAGTAAATGGCAAGGGTGCCTTGACTATATATAGTAGGGAAAAACCCTCGATAGGGGAGGCTCTCCTTCCCATTCTCTCCTCAAAGCTCTCTTCTTGTAATCTTCATAGGAAAGAAGTAGTCTACAGAAAAACATGTAAAACTATCTCTCCCATCGATTGATGGGAGCCACGATGAAGAATTTCAATAAGATCGATTATATATACTTCATCTTATATACTATCTATTTTGTTAGCCCATCTGAAATTTATTATGTTTGACTAAGATTTACCCATTCATTTTCTTTGATTGATTTATTCAAAAAGATTCCAATATCTTTTGAGTCAAACAGGTCTCAAGTTGTCATTGATTATTTCATCATCATTTGTATCAGTATATTTATATAACGACTTTATGAGAAATTTGTAGAGAGCAAATTCAAACATCAAGATTATTAGTCTAAAATGTTATCTGGTTTGAATTAATACTTAATTTGTTTACATACAATTCTTAGCTAAGAGGTATGCCAAGTGTAAATAAAAATTAAAACTTGAAATCAAAGACTTTTGGAGTACGAAAAATAAACTAAAAGTGATCAAAGACAATTAGGATATGGTTGGTGCGGTGTAGTTAGTAAAAGTCTGAGGAGTTGTTCCTTGCAGAGATCACTGAAGCATCTCTCAATATTTGCTGGCTTCTTGCTCTTCAAAATGTTGGAGCTTCTAGTTTTCTTATTTCTTTAATTGAAGTGAAAAAGGGATGTCTCCAGAATGTAAATTTTAATTTTTCGTTTGCACTTAAAACGGAAAGATTACCTCGTTGCTTGTTCTGCTTAAGAGGTTTAATAAAGTTCCCGTAACAGTTTAAAAAGCTATTCGAATTTTTTTCTAACAGAAAATGTTATAAGTAGGGTGTGCCGGTGTCAAATGTGGATGGGTTGTATTCGACGGGTTAAAATAAGTTAGAATCAATAAATGAGTTGTATTATAATGCGCCCATTGGTCAAAAAGCAATCTTGTGTATAAAGTTTTATATATTCACGCAGGGTTTACAAAAGGATTATACCTCAAAAAATGTGATGTAAATAGTTTATTCTAATCCAAACATTAATAGTTGTTTCCACGACTCAAACTCGTCACCTATAAATCATATGGAGATGACTTTACTATTGCTCCAAAACTCTCTTTAACGTTATTTAATAACAACAGTTTCAAATTATCATTTGGAGGATTCACCACTCTGAAAACCAATTTCCAAGAAAACTTGATGTAAGAGATATTACTCAAATATATATTTTTCGCCCCTCAATAGTCGAAGTTGCTTGATCGTCAAGCAACACGAAATTTGCTTCAAAATTAAGTGTTGTTTATTATGCTCCTCTTCAAGGTTATCACTGTGCATGCTTATAACGACCTGGCCGGTCGTTTTGAGAATATTAGTCTAAATCCCCTATTTATTGCTATCTCTATTTTATTTTATGGCTACTTGACTTGTCGGGGTGTTTAGTCTGGTTCGGAAAAGTTTCGAAGTGAAATGGGACACATAGTCCCTAAGTGTGAAGTTTGAGTTGTAAGAGTAGATTGTAGTTTGACCTGTGTGAAGACGACTCCTGAATGAATTTTCGTCGGTTCCAATAGTTCAGTATGGTAATTTATATCTTAGGGACATGTCCGGATGTTGATTTGGAGGTCCGTACGTCATTTCGGCATTATTTGGCGAAATTGGAAAATTGGAAGATTTTTGGGAAGTTTGACCGTATGTGAACTTTTTGATATCGGGGTCGAATTCCGATTCCGAAAGTTGGAGTAGGTCCATAATGTCAAATGTAACTTGTATGCAAAATTTGAGTCAACCAGACTTGATTTGATAGGTTTCGGTATCGGATGTGATCCATGGTTTTAGCATTATTTGATGTGATTTGAAGGCTTGACTAAATTCGTACGATGTTTTAGGACTTGTTGGTATATTTGGTTGAGATCCGAGGGACCTCGGGTGAGTTTCGGATGGTCAATGAATCAAATTTTGGACTTGTGCTATTGCTGAAGCTTCCAGCTTCTGGTGTCATCGCACCTGTGGTGGAATTGGCCGCAGGTGCAGACTCGCCGAGCGCGGGATCGCAGAAGCGGAACTGGACAGTCCAGGCAGAACTCGCAGGTGCAGAAAAGTTTCAGTAGAAGCGGCTTCGCTTCTGCGGTGGGGAGATGCGCAAGAGTGACTAGGTCGCAGGTGCGACACATTTGTCGTAGGCACGCATGCATAGGGGCGACTCTTTCTCTCGCAGAAGCGGAACCAAGGGACTTTAAGCGAAGTCTTCACCTGCGATAAAAATTTCGCAGGTGCGGAGTCGCAGATGCGATTGTGGGTTTCATAGGTGCAAATTCACTAGGCAGAAAAAGGCCTAAGTTCGAGGGTTTGATCTCATTATCCATTTTTGGACCTAGAGAACTCGAATTGCGCGAGATTTTGGGGTATTTTCCGAGAAAATATTTGGTTAAGGATTCTTGACTCATTTTTATTACATGTCACTAATCTATAATTAATTTCTTCATTTAATAAGGATTTGGGTTGTGAAATTGGGGGGGGAGATGTAAGGTTTTTTCGAGGTTTTGATCAAGGTTTTAGTATCTGATTTGAGTAATTTTTATATGGGTAGACTTGTGGTTGAACGCATGTTCGGATTTTATGACTTTTACCTGATTCCGAGATGTTGGTTTAGGTCGACTTTTCGGGGCGATTTTTTAATTTCTTGTTTAAGTCATGATTTCATTATTTAGATTAGTTTCGTATAGTTATATTTATAGTATGTAATTGCTTTTGGCTAGATTTGGGCTGTTCTGAGTCGGAAAGTCGAGGGAAAGACATTCTTATTGATTGATTGAGCTTGGTTTAAGGCAAGTGACTTGTCTAACCTTGTGTGGTAGAAATCACCTTAGGAGGTATTGTTGTAACAATTTGTGATATGTGAGTACGGTGTACGCGAGGTGACGAGCGCGTATACAGGCTAAATGTTGGAATTCCAGTCTTTGCTAAGTAGTTTTCTTTTTATGCCTTAATTGAGTTATTCTTGCACGTGTAATCATTATGTTTAGCTTAATTTCACATGTCTATGTGTCTCATCTCTTAAGTGCAATTTGTACAACATGCTTAGTTGAATCACCTGCTTCCTTGATTCCGTACTCGTTCTTTAACTATAGGATTCCTTGCTTGTAATATTATTGTTTCATTTACTACGTGTTGATTTTCGTGATTCTTGTTGAGTTGTGTAACGAGCCGACTGGTCGTTTTGAGCAATTGTGCTCGGTTCGGAAATTTGAGGTCTCGAGCAGCTTCATAACATGTGTATTGACTTGCGTGCATGGTTGAATTCAGTTAATGGATGATTCAGAGTCAAATTGGAAGAATGAAACTAGCTTTGGAAGTTTAAATTGTGAGAATTTGACCGGAATTGGATTTTTGAGTAAACGGACCCGGAATGGGTCGTAGGTGATCTCAGCAGCTTTGTATGATGATTTTGGACTTAGACGCGCGTCTGGATTCAGATTTGGAGGTCCTTAGGGTAATTTGAAGTGTTCCGACGAAAGTTGAAAAAGTTGAAGTTTAGAAAATGGAGAAGTTTGACCCATAGTTGACTTTTGTGATATCGGAGTCGGAATGCGATTCTGAGAATTGGAACAACTCCGTTAGGTCATTTTGGACTCGTCTGCAAAATTTGGCGTCATTCCGGGTTCAATTGATAGGTTTTGACACGAGCTTTGGAAGTTAGAAGGTTTGAAAGTTCCTAAGTTCGATTCTTGGTGTGGTTCGATATTCCGGCATTGTTTGATATGATTTTAGACCTCGAGCGAGTCCGTGTTAGGTTATATGACTTATTTGTGTGTTTGGACCGGGTCCCGGGGGCCTCGGGTGTGTTCCGGGTGGGCTACGGGTCATTTTCCATTGTTTTTGAACTGTTGTTTTCTGCTTCTGTATCCTCTTTCGCGATCGCTAACAGCCCTTCACGTTCGCGAAGCTTTGTTGCTGAACACCTGGAAATTCTTCTTCACGTTCGCGTAACACCCCTCGCGTTCACGAAGCTCTGCTTTATCCCTCTTCGCGTTCACGTCCCCTCACGCGTTCGTGTAGTTATGCAATTCCACTCTTCGTGTTCGCGTACTACTTCACGCGTTCGCGAAGAGCAGTCTCTGGGCCATATATTTTCCTTCTTCGCGTTCGCGTGCGTGCTGTCGCGTTCGCGAAGCACATCTGGGCAGCCTTCATTTTCTTCTTCACGAACGCGATACTTCCTCCACGTTCGCGATGCTTTAATATCTGGACAGAATATAAGTTCTCGAAATCGAGGGTTAGGCCATTTTTAACATTTTTGTAGTTCTAGATCTCGGTTTTGGGCGATTCTTTGTGGGTTTTTCAAGCAAAACGATTGGGTAAGTGTACTTCACTTAGAATTGATTATATTCCATGAATTTGTCTTTATTTTTATCATTTAATTTGTGATTTGGGTTGGGTAAAATGTTGGTTTTTGAAGAAAATTCCTAAAATGAAAAATCATGATTTGAGGGATCAAATGTTATCGGAATTTGATAAATTTTGTATGGTTGAACTCATTTTGGAATGGGTGATCGGATTTTGCAAAATCTGACAGGTTCCGAGGTGCGGGTCCGGGAGTCGACTTTTGGGTCGATTTTTAGATTCTTGTAAAGATTGAAACTTTATTATTCGGAATAGTCCCTTATTCGATTTATGTGTGTTTTGGAGTTATTATAGTTGGATTTGAGTTGTCCGGAGGTCTTTTCGCCCGAGAAGTCCATTTTAGAGTATCGAGTTGTCGTCTTTGAGGTAAGTATCTTGCCTAACCTTGTGTGGGGGACTTCCCCTTAAGAATTGAGTCTTCTATGTTAATTGTAGTCCATGCATGCCAGGTGACGAGTGTGTGCTCGGACTTATTTGTCGGAAATTTTCCTTTAGGTTTCTTAGATCCTTATGTGGAAAGTATCTTGTTATGATTTAGTTTTCTAGTTGCTTAAATTGTCTCTATATGCTCCATATGACGTTGTTAGATTTCCTCTAATTGTTATGTGTTACATTGACCCTTAATTGCCTTAATCGAAGTGATTGCTTTCCTTATTATTTTGATACTTCTTGATTGTGAGTTCCTCTATGACTTCGTTCAAATAGGTTACATGTCCAATTGTTGTGGTTGCCGGTGTAGTTATCACGTGCTTATTAAGTCTTGTTGTGTAGTTGAGATTTCATTGTGAAGTTAATTGTTGGTACAAGTTTGGTTATAGTTGATTCCCTTGTCGGGACATATTTAATTCTTACTGTTGGTTCCCTTGCCGGGACGTGCTTATTCTTGTTTGACTCCCTTATCGGATATTGTTGTTTCCTTATTATTCCCTTGCCGGGATTCTTTCGTGATTGGTGTTGATTTGTATATTGGGATCGGGTTGCATGCAACAATAGTATTATATGGATCGGATTGCATGCCTCAACAATATTATATGGATCGGGTTGCACACCGCAACAATATTATATGGATCGGTTGCACGCCGCAACAATATTATATGGATCGGGTTGCACGCCGCAACAATATTATATGGATCGGGTTGCACGCCGCAACATCTTTATATGATTTGGATCGGGTTGCACGCCGCAATAATATTATATGTTTTGGATCGGGTTGCACGCCGCAACAGTAATATATGATTGGGATCGGGTTGCATGCCGCAACAAGAAAGAATAAAAGTTAATATTGATTCTTACGGTGAGAACGAGAGTAAAAGCACGAAGGGTGATGTCGTGCACTTTCTGCCGCTGTGTTTATTTGTTTTTATCAATTCAAATGTTTAAACTGTTTAATTCCTTTATTGATGTGATCTTTTGTGTTAGACCCGCAATATTTTCAATACCTCACCGTATTTATATATATTCATTTATACGTTGCAATACTTCAAACTTCAATAATTGTTATATCCTTAATTCAATTAGTTTTTCAATTATATCCCCTTAAACCGTCTGAGGTAGTATTTTTCTTAAAAAAAATTTTACTAAGTTTTAAGTTATCAACTCCCCTGTTAAAAGTAATAATTCTTCTGAGGTTGTATTTTAAATTGAAAGGGTACTTTCTTACTCGAATGATTTCTAAAAACATATTCATCTTTTCTCGCCGATTTTTTTCCAAATTTATTTAGAAATTGTAATTTAATTTATACTATATAAATAGGACTTTTTGAACATCTTAGATGCATTTATAAGGACATTTTGTATTGTATATCAAGTGGATTTTTGTTGTTAATAGTGAGATGGAAAATATGCGGGCACAAGGTGCCATATGTGTTGAAAGTTCGAAAGTTGAGATTATGATATGAGAAATCGAGGATTGAAATGATCGGGATGGTTTATTAAACCTAATGTGATTGATTGAGTTGACGTTGTTTTCTTTAATTTGATACATTCTTAGTTGTCTTCGTCTCTGTTACGTCAGTGTTAAATTGCTTGGGTTATCTGATTTACTTGATTTCCGTTCGTTACTATCCGTGTTCTCACTTTATTGTTTATAATGTTTGTACTTGGTTTTTCTCTCCGCAATTGATATCATTTCGTTATCTTTATCTTGATGTTTTATTATCATATCTTGTTCATTTTATTTGACCAGTAGGCGTCCTGACTGTTCCTCGTCACTACCCTACCGAGGTTAGTCTTGATACTTACTGGGCACCGCAGTGGTTTGCTCATACTATACTTCTATACATTTTTGCGTACAGATCCAGGTGGATTGATAGTAGTTGTGCGGGTCGTCGCAGTGGAGACTCAAGGTAAACCTGCTACAGAGTTCGCAGATCTCGGAGTCACCTTCATTTGTATTTACTTCCATTTGCTCCTTTGTTTCGGGGTAGTGATGTATTATTTTTGTGAAATTACTCTTAGATAGGCTTGTGACTTGTACCACCAATTTTGGGGATTTTGATTTATTCAGAGTTGGTTAATTTAAAGTTAGTAAGCATCAATGTTATTTCAGTTTATGTTAGGCTTACCTAGTTTAGAGAATAGGTTCCATCACGACTCCTTCAGAGGGATTTTTGGGTCGTGACAAGTTGACTGTTTGGTGGTGGCACGAGATTTCTTCCATGCAGAGTATTATTGGAACGAGGTTTCTTCCGTGTGGAGTGTTATTGGCATGAGGTTTCTCCGTGCGGAGTGTTATTGGCACGAGGTTTCTTCCGTGTGGAGTGTTATTGGCACGAGGTTTCTTCCGTGCTTGGTGTTATTGGCATGAAGTTTCTTCTGTGTGGAGTGTTATTGGCACGAGGTTTCTTCCGTGCGGAGAGTGATTGGCAAGAGGTTTCTTTCGTGCGATGTGTGATTGACATGAGGTTTCTTTCATACGGAGAGTGATTGGCACGGGGTTTCTTCCGTGTAGAGTGTGATTGGCACGAGGTTTCTTCCGTGCGGAGTGTGATTGGCATGAGGTTTCTTCTGTGCGTAGTATTATTGGTACTAGGTTTTTCCCATACGGATTGCTATTGTGGCACGAGGTTTCTACTGTGCGATTACTATTTTTCATCTATTTGTTATGTTGTTTGTTGTTGTTATTATTCCTTGACTTGTAGAACGTTTGCTTCCTTACTTCACTATAACATTTTTTACCTATAGCCACATCAATAATAGACAACACTCGAAAAGTGTTGCCAAAAGTAGCAATAGATGTGCTTATAAAGTGTGATCTTTGACTAGAGTCTTTGGCCACATTTTTTAAGGCCACACTTAAAAAGCGTGCTCTTGTAACATAAAGACAACACTTAAGTGTTGTCAATTTACAAATTCTTTTGCAACGCTTATTAACTATAATGCAACGTTTTTGAAGAATTGTTATATTCTAATACTAAATGTAACACTTTATAAGCATAACCTAAAAATTTGTTATAAAAAATTTCTCTCAAAACTTCCCCAAATATACAGTTAATTAAAATATTCCTCCCCCCTCCCCCAATACTCAAAAGGCAAAGAAATCTAAGAATACTACCGCTGCTTTTTTTTCCCAAAATCTTTTCCAATTCTTTTTTCCTTACTTCACCCTAACTTTGTTACTTCTTTTCCGCCGTCGCTGGCTTTTCATTGCTCCTTGTTCTAGATTAATCTCATTGTAGCATATCTTCATCCTTTCTCTATTGGTTAGTATTTCTTTTACTCAAAGGTTTTCCGTATTTTTTTTTTAATTTCTGATGAAAAAAATAATCTCCTATTATGTATATACCTGGGTATATTGGTATAGTCTTCATTTTATACTCAATGTTTTTAACTTTTTTCTAATTTCAGATTCTTGGGCTGAAAAAAAGTAATTTTATTTTGTTTAATTTCTGAGTATCAAAGTTTTAGTTTTTTTTACTAATTTCAGATTCTTGGGTTTAAAAAGAGTAATCTTCGCTATTTGATTTTTGGTATCTTAGAATGGTGTTCCTTCTTATACTTAAAGTATCAATTTGTCTAGCTTCTTATTGAATTATTTTTGTGGCTGATAGAAGGGAATTTTTTTGTTGCACTATTACTAGGTATCTTTGTATAGTCTTTATTTTATACTCAAATTTATTTTTTTTTTAATTTCAGATTATTGGGCTTAAATAAGTAATTTTTTGTTTAATTTTTAGCTATCAATATTTTTGGTTTTATCCTTGTTTTATATTCTTGAGTTGCAAAATAAGTTATCTTTTTGTTTGATTTTGGGTGTCAAAGCTTTAATCGGGTTTTGCAATGTATACGTTTACTGAGATTTGCATTCGCTCTAATTATACCGAAAAGTTTCACAAGTAGGGCGTTATTTAGCTTGAGTTTGTGATTTCAAAATATTTTTAAATTGCTTCTAAATTTGGTGGTTATTTTTACTTTAATTTCAGTTGTACAACCACTTTGTTTTACGTTTTACTTGAATCATTACGCAAGAATTTTGTGAAACTGATTTAGAGTTACTTTGACCAAATAAGCATGGTTGATGTGATTTTCTAGCTTGCTCGTTAATTTTGTGGTGAGACTTCATATTTAAAGGTTTTATTTAGTGATTGATCCTCTGGGCAATTTGATTGTGCAAATTAGCTAAAATATTCATGTAAAATAATTATCTTTTAAGTCTAAGAGTTAATAGTTTGGAGTTATTTATGGCTGCAAATTATTTCGCCAAAATGTAATGGTGGAAAACTATTAGAATGTTATTAAAGATGCTCAATAATATTTAATTATTTGATATGGTTATATAGTTTTTCTTGTATTTTTTTTATAAAATAAGTTGCTTCATTGAAAGTATCAAGCAGAGATGATTTTGATAGAATCCGGGAGCTAGCCAATAACCAAAAAATAGAGATGATAGCGCCATTAGAAGATGTTATGATAGGACCTAGGAGCTAGCCAATAATAAAAAAATATACCTTAAAGAGGCTACTCTAGAGTGAGAGGGCTCAAAAAATCTAAAAAGACCGTAGAATTATTTACGTAGAACTATTTTGCCTAACAAAAAAGACTAAGCAAACATCTGGCTTTTAGCAATTGGATTGGAGTTGAGACTCCATGAAAACATTCGAGGTTGCTTCAGTCCATAGGCACCAAAAAATACAAGCTGGTAGCATCCTCCAGGTGTCCCTGATAGCCCTATCAACTCTCGAAAGACTCCAGCTCTCGACAACATCTCTGATATTTTGTGGCATCACCCATTTGAGATTGAATAAAGCTAGAAACATATGCTACATTTATACAGCTACGGCACAATGCAATAATAGATGGTTAACTGATTCTAAGCTTCCTGGGCATAGGTTGCATCTGTTTAACAAACTGGAAGCTTCTCCTACGTAGGTTGTCCTGTGGCAAACAAGCATTCTTTACTGCTAACCAGCTGAAACATATCACTTTTGGTGGGAGTTTGGTTCTTCAAATTAGTTTCTATGGCCAAGAAACTTCATATTAAGGTCAAGAGTTGAAGTAAAATAGTGGGAATGCGACAAACTAATTGTCAAAACAAATGAAGCTACAAAGTTTTTGGACTTATGATTCTAACAGTTAGCAAATAGAGTTCTTTGGGGTTGTCTATCCCTTGTTAGTTCTAGACAATTAACTCTAAGAAGAAGCTCTTGCTCGTATTGTTTTAGTGTTGGGGCGGGGCGAAATATTTTATTTATTATTGAGTAGCCTGTAGAAGACTATTTATTTCTTTCCTTTTCTTTTATGGTGCTTGACTCGCTTCCTGAATTTCTAATTTCTGCCACAACCAATATTCTTAGATGATTGTTACAGCGCAATATGATATATAATGCAAACAGTTTAAAAGTAAATTTAGTGGCAACACTCAGATGCATAATAGCAAATTTTGTAGTGATATGTGAGAATCAAGTTTAAATCGAACAGATTGAAACATGACTGAATGAAACCAGTGTAAATGCTTCAGGTTTCTAGGCATTTAGCTGCTTTTCACTAATTTGCATAGTTCTGAGTATGCCTGTAGAGGGATCATTATCAAACTGATTTTTTATTTATTTAATAACTCCTCTTTGTTCTATTTATATAACACTATTCTAGTAGTGGAAAATTTTTCTCCTTTAACGATTATTTTAGTACGTTCTAAATATTTTTGACTATAAACTTGTGGAAGAACAGGTTTATGAGCTTGCTGAAGCTTTTCCTCTATAAAACTGTAGTTGTTGCAAGATCACTGAAGGAATACAACAAGCTCATAACCTTTTTCCTCTGCGAACCTTCTGTGGTCATTATTTTCTTATCTTCTTTGCTATTTTGTTGTGTGTTTCTTCTATTCGATTGAAGGGATTTTCACATAAAGAACATTAATCTAACTTGACTTATTGAAACTTATTTTAGTGTTCATTCTATCTTGACAATAAATTATTTTTTTGACAGTCTGAACTTCAAAATTATCAAAGTTCCGGAGAAACACCATATGATGCATTTACGACTGTATTTGGAAAGGAGCAGCTTGGTCGAATTAGATGCTATGGTAGATCGGTCATATAAACTCTCTGAAAAAAAAAGAGGAAATCAACAAGCTTAAACAAAAGCATGCAAATGAAATAACTTCTCTAAAGGAAGAAATGACCCATATTTTATTCCAAATTGGTCACTTTTAATGACAATTAGCGTTGCTCTGATGGTAAGTAACCCCCACTTCCAACCGAGAGGGTTGTGAGTTCGAGTCTCCCCAAGAGCAAGGCGGGAAGTTCTTGGAGGGAAGGATGCCGGGGGTCTATTTGGAAACAGTCTCTCTACCCTAGGGTAGGGGTAAGGTCTGCGTACATACTACCCTCCCCAGACCCCACTAAGTGGGATTATACTGGGTTGTTGCTGTTGTTGTTGTAAAGGAAGAAATGAAGGAAATGATGAGAGAAGAAATGAGAAACTTTTTTATTCATTTAGTACAAAATAAGCTTGGGCTGGATATTCATGATATACAAGGGTGTGCCGGAACTAATGTTTCTTCACCTGTTGATGCAAGTAGTGCACGAGCAATGAGAGACCAAAATCTATCACATTCTTCTGGCTTAACTCATGCTCCGAGTGTTAAAAAGGTATTTATATTTTACACTCCGAAGAATACCTCAGTTAACTTACAAGACCATATTTTCCTAAATTATTTGCTTTTTTTTAGAAGGTAAACTATTTGCTTTTGATTGTTGTGTTACATAATAACATGAGTTATGAATGAGCGGAAGGAAAATACGTTTCAAGAATAGAATTTATTTTTTGTAAGTGATTTTTAAAATGTCCTAGGATACCAAGTGAGCCATCTGGATAAAGATTAAATCTTTTACTGGCTTTTAGCTACTTGATTTGCTTTTTTGTATTTTCAAATCATGGAATTAGTCATGTACTTTAACCTGTTATCTATATCTGTTTCTTTCTCCCATTTATTGGTATGTAGTGTCAGATTGTTGGTATATATATGCTAATAATACAAAGAGATGAAGAGGACTATAAAATGTTGTATGAAATGGCTTGATATTTTAAATTAAATATCGAAAAGCTACTTGAATTTGATGCATGCACCCTTCTTGTACAAGAATTTGCTTATCTATAGTCATTGTGGAGCAGATTGTCATAGATTAAAACATTAGGACTGCTTTCATTGAGGATCAGTTAATTTTCTTGTCTTATGGACAATCAGTGTTATCAAAGGTGAAAATCGCGAAAAACCTCTAAGGCATGTTGGAGAAAATTTATCATTTAGATGAAAAAGAATTAAGGCTACATGAAGATGGTATGTTGTGAATGTTTAACCAAAATATGGATTTTAATCAAAGCTAGAATTTAGAAGAACACGGGTTACTGATAATCAAAAGAATGTAGAAAGGAATCAATTTAGGTAGCAAGAGAGTAATCAAGAGAAAAACAAGTAAACCAAAGTTTATACCAATAGTATTTCGCGTCCTTACAATTGATCATATATCTCCCTTTTATAGATATCTTGGAGATATACGTTTTGCCCAAATCATAATGAGGCTATTATGAGTAATTAAAGACATTGAATGTTACGTTACATAATCATTACATTTAATACAAATTCTCTAACGTATTCCATATTTAATGCTTATTAAATGCCGTATACGCACTCTTTTCTATTGTCAGATTCATTCCTTTTGATTCTCGGACATAAATGACTAAGATAGGTACGAGCGCTGGGTTATTTGTATAACTGACTATCCGTGCCTCTTCCCCTGCCATTTGCTCGTATCTGTTGCAACTCGTTCCTCTTGGTTAGTTGTAATTCTTGGACCATTTGACCAGTCTACATATTTCGACACGTCACCTTTATATTTTAATATAATTCTTCCCAATACAAATAGTCCCCCCACTTTCCATTTATTCATCAGTTGAATATTTGGGAAGTGAATTTCATTAAAAGAGAATTTTTGTCACCATTAATGCTATGACAAAATTGACATTTCAATTGTCGCTTACATTTAATGCTCCATACACGTGTCATTTTTCCATTGGTTCTACAATTTTGCAGCCCTTTTCAAGGCTTTTTACGGCTTCACTATTCACGAAGTGCCAGTTATCATTATTATGGTTCTTCCATCACTGCACTTTTACCTTTGACGGTGGCTTATTAATATAAATATAACTTCTTTCCTTGTCCTTTACCACATAAAGCTTTTTGAACACTTAATTCCTCAAATCTCAGTTCACTTCTTCCTCACATTATTCTTCTTCGCCATGTCTTCACCAAATCCTAACCCTAAGAGAGTTCCCATTGTTGATACATTCCCTAATGCCCCCACTAGACATAGAAGGGGAGGTAGACTTTATAGCTTTGGGTCTACTCGTGGTGGTGGTTCGTATATATCTTCTCCTAGTTCTGGTCCTTCTTCTAGAACCAGAGGTTCCCTTTCTCACAAATCTTCTTCTAGGGATAAAGAACCTTCTGAACCATTACGTGAGCCTTTAGTAGATGAGATAGTCCCTACAGAACTATCTTTTTACCATGATAGGTAATCTCTTAGAAACCAGGTTTTCACTTTAGATCGTGTTGATGCTTACCCCACTCAAATTACAGAAGTTTTGACTCCTGTAGTTCGCAAGGACTGCCATTGGAGTAATGACTTTCCCATTATTATCCCTAATCCAAATCAGAGAATTACTTCTTACTTGACTGGGTTCTCTTTTGTTTATACATACCTTTTCACTTTAGGACAAACCAGCTATTGACCCAGTCATTCTTGAATTTTGCCGTTTCTTTAATGTTTGTTTGGGTCAAATTGGCCCAATCATATGGAGGGATGTTGCTTGTTTGAGGTATTTAACCAATATGGCTGACGTTTCCTTTACTTTCCCTCACTTGATTCATCTGTACTCCCCTAGACTTTTTCGTAATGACATTTTTACCCTAGTGGCCAGGAGTAAGAGGGTTTTGGTGAGTTCTGAAGATGACAAGGACCGTGGCTGGTATGCCCGGTTTGTTGCTACCCCCACTGTCGGCTTAGTGGGTGAGGATAACGTTCCCTTCCTTAAGAAGTGGAATTTTGCATGTAAGTCTTTTTTTATCCTTCTCGTGCCTTTTTTCTTCAAGTTTATCAACTTCTCTAATTTTTCCCTTTTTAGCAACCATGAGAGTGGTGGAGGATATTCCCAATTTCTGTGGTTGGGTAGATAAATTGCTGAAGACCGCACCAATAGATGGTAGGTCTTGGAAAACGCTTTCTAACCGTTATGGTTGGAAAGTAAAGACTTATGGTAAGAGTTTTTATTTCATCTTTCACGCATCTATATATTTTTATTTATTGCTCTAACTCCCATCCTTCTTTTTATCAGGATTTGCTATTCGAGGAGTTACTGCTGAAGCAGTTGCAGCCTTTTGTGTCTCGTCGGGAAAACGTACTCCTTCGGGGACCCGTATCTCTTTAGAAAGAGCCCGAGAAATAGTCTTGGGTTCTTCTTCTGCGAAAAGGAAAACTGTTGAAGAGAAAGACTCTGAAGAAGAGGAAGATAGGGGCTCCCTGGTGACGAGACCACGAGCTAGAAGACGCATCGTCTCTGATGATGAAGATGAAGTTTCCCCTCGTCTTTCTGTTTCTCTTACTGAACTTGTTGAAACCCCAGTAATAATTTCTGACGATGACGTCACTTCTCATGATACCCGTGAGTCTATTGAACAACTTTTCATCAGTGGTTTTGGTAGTGGAAGTTTAGGGCCTGTTTTAGATGAAATACCCTTATCTTCTTTTACAACTCCCGTGCATGTGATTCCTTCCTTACCAGCCCCAGCTGTTTCTGTTCCTTCTTCTATTGTTTTCACTTCTTCTACTGCTCCTCCTTTGACAATTCCCCCTCATATCGTTCATCATACGGAAGTGGGCTCTTCAAGTAGAAGTGCCGCTATGAGGAGGGTAACCATTGAAGTTCCTGCTGATAGCAGCCTTTTGAGGAAGTCAGGTCATGCAGATGTATGGCTGGAACCTTTAATTGGCCCAATTGAAAAAGCAAAGCTGGAGAGCCATAGTTCCCCGACTCTGATGAATGATATCGTGCATGCCACTTTGAAGGTATTTTCCTTCTCTCCCTTCTTTACTTTGTAAATTTTTTTTATCTTTGAGATTCTTATATTTTTATTTTCCTCCCTTTTTTTAGGCCAATCTTATCGGCATAGAAATGATGAACAGAATCCCCCTCTTGGAGAAGGTAGCACGTGATTCTCAGTTGGAGGCGATCAATTGGAAGGAACAATTTAAGATTGCACAAATTGATATAGAAGATTTACAAGAAAGCAAGAGTACCTTAGAGTAGCAGGTGCGAGATTTAACTTCAGAGTTAGCGGTTGTAAAAGCTTCCTCAAGCCAAGCAGAAAAAGACAAAGAACGTCCGGAATCCTCCTTCTCAGAGCAACTATCTAAGGCCAGTGAAGAGAACAGAGAGTTGAAGGCTCTTTTGAGTCAAAAAGAAGTTTACGCTAGGGAGCTCGTGCAAAGCTTAACTCAAGCACAAGAAGACTTTCGAGTTTCTGCTGATAAGGTGCGTGCTTTAGAGAGCTCCCATGCCTCTCTTCAAGCTTCTTATAACTCCGCCTTGGCTGAAAATGAAGAGCTAAAGAATGAGATTGGTGATTGGGAAAAGGATTATGAGATCCTTGAAGAAAAATCTATTGTTGAGGTAAGTTGGGGATTTTTGAATTCACGTCGTGATACCCTAATTGAAGCTGGCCAAGAAAACTTCAACCTGGAGCCGGAGTTAGCTAAGATCAATGAAACCATTGAAAAAGCTCAGCAAACTCAGGACTTCCCTTCTCCCATGGTTGAAGCTCCTGTGAATGTTGAAGCTGATACGGGTATCCCGATTCTTTCAAGCCCAATCAAGCCTATTGCTGCAAGCCAATTTGAAACCGCATCCGTTGATGCATCTGCCCAAACTGAGCCCGATGCTATTGATGCTCCTACTTTAATCCCACAAACTTCTCAGTGACCAGTTTTAATCATTTGAATGATTTTGTTTTTGTTTTTATTTTGGAAAATTGTAATCAAACCCTTAGCTTCATTTGAGGGTTGGTTTTAGAAACGCAAGTCCCCAAGTCTTTTATGGGGCAATTTGTATAAACAATTTCATAGTTTTATGACTAAGTTCGTACTTAGTCTTCAGTTTTTAAGTATTAAGAAGTTTTTTATGTTATTATCTTAAACTTCTGTCTGCTTTATTCTTGCCTTTATTTTAAGGACTTATAGAATAATTTGCATTTTTGTTCTTCGAAAATGCTTCTGTTAATATCATGACTAACTGATTTAAACATGAGTTTTATAAAAGAGGGTGTAAACACGTGATTTTTGCCCTATGAAAGAATTACTCCCAAAAAATTCAAAATAAAATGATTTTCCTTGGTATGCAATTTTGAGAATTTTGTGACATTTTTGGATAATTATTTGTATTTGTCTGTGCATGTTTATTTGTTAAATTAATAAAAAATACAAAAAATATGTTGCATTTTTTCATGTAGGATTTAATTCTACAATTGTTAATAATTAAGTTTGTTTTAAAAAAATTAAAAATTACAAAAATAGGCATCTTTTGTATTTTTAGCATTTAATGTCCAAATATACAATTTTATGCTTAATTATTACTTAATTGTGCGTTAATTATTATTGAGAGTTAATTTGCGCTTTTATAACTTAATAATAATTTAAGGATTTTTAGAATTTAGTTTTAGAAAAATAAAAGAAGAAAAGCGAGCAAAAATATAAAGAAAATCGGAATTGGGCTCTTCTTCAAATTCAAACCACAAGCCCAAAAAATACCCAACCTTCCTCATGATCCGGTCCATTTTGAACCGGGTCGACCCGGTCCATAACCCAAATACCCAACACCCCATATCTTACATTTGACAAAAAACAAACAAAACAAAAAAAGAAACAAAAACCCTAAAACCTAAGAAAACCCACCCGCCCCCTCTCTTTCTTCTTCCTCTCCAAAAGCTTCCCCAAGCTCCCCTCCCTAGCAGCCATGGCTGCCTCCTCGTCGTCGACCACCCTCCAGTCCACCAGCCTCCTCCTCACGTCCACTTGCTGCTGCTGCTTCATCTTCTTCGTCTTCGTCATGGAGCTCGAGCTCCCATGGCCGCCTCCAAAGTTGCCTTCTGCTACGTCCAGCCATGGACGACACCAAACCACCACCATCATCTTCCTCCTCACGTCCAGCTCCTCATCTTCTTCACGAAACAAACCTAGACAACCTAAAACCAAAACCTAGCAGCCTCGGAACAAAAGCAGGAGGAAGTTATTTGTTAACATTAAAACCACTGCTTCATCGCCATTGCTGCTCCCGCTACATCCAGTCGTCGACGACGAACAACCCGTCGACCTCCAGCAGACCCAAACGGCTCACCTCCCATGATTGCCTCGTCGAGCATCTACTGGAAAACCAAGCTGCACCCGTTGCGTTGCTGCTGCCTTAGCTCCGACCAATATCTACTTCTGCTGCGTTGCTGCTGCCTTAGCCCCGTCCAACATCTGCTTCTGCTGCGTAGCTGCTGCGTCGTCGAGCAGCTGAGTCTAAACCAAACCCCGTCGCTTTTACTGTGTTGTTGCTGCTTCATCAAGCATTTGATTCGAAACAAACCCCATTCCGGTTAGTGGGTTCGAGTTTCACTTTTGTCCGTATTTTGTTTTGATATTCTCGAATCTAAAATCGGTAAATGTTTGATTCTTATTTTGTTCGTGTTTGTCGTTTTGTTAATTTTTTTGGTTTGTTCATGTGAAATTGTTAGTTTAATGTCGTTAGATTCAAATTGAAATTTAATTAATTAATTTCTTCAGTTTGTTTCATGTGTTTTATGTATTTTTCAGAAATTGTTAATGTTGTGAGATTCAAGTTTAAATTCATAATTGTTTCTTCTTCGGTTTTGTTTTTTATTTGTCTAAAAGAATTTAGTTGTAATAAGGAAATATGTTGGTTTAATCATTTGAATCCGTCATGTTTGTTATTTAATATGGATTTAATGCATGTTTATTCTTTGTTTGAAGTTCATCCAGTAATTTAATTTAAGTTTGTTTTGGTTTTTGATTTGTTGATTTAGTTTGAATCATGTATTTTGTTGTTAATATTGTTGTTTCCTTGCTCATCCATTTTTGGTCTAAGTTAACCAGGATTGGTTCCCAATATGGTTAATTTATTTCCATTAATTTGAAGTTGTATGATTCATCTGTGTTCATATGATTTGTTGTTGAATTTGTTTAGAAATTGGTCATATTGGCTATATTTTGGTTGAGATTGATTAGGTGAATTGGTTATAGCTGATGGGGTAGTTTGGTAAATTGCAGTACGTTCAGGGGTAAAATGGTAATTGCAATAAGGTCGGAGGGGTAGTTTTGGAATTGAACATTTTGAATAATTCTTTATGTTAAGCATGGGGGACAAGATGTAATGGGGTGGGGTTGATATAATTGTTTAATATAATGGGGGACAAGACATAATGTAGTGGAGGGGAATATTGTAATTGTTTATGTTAGGCATGGGGGACAAGATGTAATGGGGTGGGGTTGATACAATTATTTAATATAATGGGGGACAAGACACAAAATAGTGGGGAATAATTCATTTGTTTAAGAAAGTGGGAAACAAAGCATGCAATTGTGGGAATATTTCGGGTTGGGGGTTCAAGACAAGAGTCTTGCTATAAATAGGAGTCATTTTTGACATAGAAGGGGGGATTTTGGAGATAACATTTTAAGAAGACATTCTGAAAATCCTAAGAGAGTGTTGGAGAGTTTAAAAAGAGAAAACAAAAATAAAGTGAGAAATGAGTTTAGTTTCGGGCTTTAATACACGCGTGGGTCGTTGCTGTTTGTTTTTTTTACAAACTTTGGGTTTGTTCTATTGAGTTGTTCGGTTTTTTCTTCAAAGTTTTCTGGGCCTTGAATCTGGTCTGAATTGCTGTTGTTGGGTTGCTGTTGTTGCTGTGTATTTGCACTACTACTGCTTCTACTGATCTTCATCTTCTTTCCTTGCTTTCCAAATACCAGGTACACAAACTGATACACTGGTTCATCTTGTAAGCCACTCGAAGCATGAATGCAAAAATGAGAAAGATTTGAAGCTGTAGTTTAATGTAGTCTTTTCTTTCTTTTACTGTCTGTATATAGAACATTATATCCGTTATCCATGTAAACTCTTTAAACGACTCACTTTTGAAACATGATTAATTACATCTGGATAAGTAGGTTTCCCTTTGAACTTTCCGTAGTGAACTTATGTCGGATATACTCGGTCAATCGCTAGATTTGATATCTTTGAACCGTCGAACTTTAGTGTATACCTAGACAACCATAAGTCACACAATTAACCCTTAACCGTCTTTGGTTCTCATTATGTGTTCGTTTCAGCCATGAACACCGCCTGGTTTCATAAGTGCGTAGAGAATTGGCCTTGCAAAATTCTCCTTGAAGCGGCTAACACTTCACACTTACATAGGTGATTTCTAAACGTGTCATCCCGTAGATAAACTATTTGATATACCCCGTATCAAATTTAGAAATCATTAAGAAGCCTTCATGCTTTATCCTTGGTACTGAACATTGTCTCAGCACGAGAATGGACCAAAATTTTTGTTGACAATGTTGAACCGTCATTAATGACTTTGTTTGATCTCCTTTCGTTAATGTTTCAAATAATTTTTGAAGTCCGTCCACAATGGAGGCAACTTCTCAATTATTGCTGCTACTTGGAATGCTTCATTGATGACAAGACCTTCAATGAAAATTCCGTTAGTAAAATTACTAAAAAATTTACTTTCAACATTAGTATTCATTTGAAATATACCTTCAGTAAGTAGATCATGAATAATCACTTGCAATTCCTGGACTTGGGTAATAAAAAACTTGCTATCTACCATTTTGTACGCCTCAATCACCAGAAAGCTTTCATTCTCTGGAGTTTCATCTGGAAGATCAGGAACATCTTCCTTGATGAACTTCTGTAGACATAACGTAGTCAAGTAGAAGAACATCTTCTGCTGCCAGCGCTTGAAATCCATCCCAGAAAATTTTCCGGGTTTCTCTGCCGGTGCCAACGCCGGAGTTCGACTTGTCGATGCGTTGGCAATCATCATCGGAACAGCTTGATTTCCGTCATTCGCCATTTTTTTTTCTGAAAAAAAATGACACAAACAAACGTTTAAAACTGGAGTGAAAAATCACGTAGATTTTAATCTGCAACAAAATGCCACGAAGGCTTTACTCTCCAAATGGGAGCACACAAAACCACAATGGTTTTAAGTTTCTTGAATAATAAGAATACCACAAATACAGAAATTAAAATTACTAAATTCCTTAAGCTTGTTGTTGTTATGCCTGTATTTGTAAATAATGATTCTGGAAATTAGAACGTTAGCTTATAAACATAAATATAAATAAATAAAAAATTAATTCAAGCCCACTGAATTCACAGTGTTTCCTTAAGGAATTTAATCCCCTCATAATACCCAAGGTTATTGATTATTTCCTCCCAGGATAGAACGAATTACACACTGGTGTAGCGGTACTTCAAACCCAGTGTTTCAGCGAATACAAAGTTCGACAACAAATCACACTTACGGATGCTTTGTTTGTAATTTAAAACAATGCAGAACAAGGGAGGAAAACTCAGAAGTCGAATGGAAATTCTGAGAGGAAGGAATGCAAATTTTAGCCAACAATGAGTTTTCGGTGAAAAGAAGATCAATAGCTCTCAATTCTATTTCGGTGTGTCTTTTCTCCAACTGCTGCTGTTCATATTTATAGCAGTCAGTTGTGAGACCCGCCCCCTCTCCATGGTAGATCATGCACTAGCTTGTTATGGATCAAGCCATGGTGGAGCATGCACTAGCTTGTTATGGAGCAAGCCATGGTGGAGCATGCACTAGCTTGTTATGGAGCAAGCACTTAGCCATGGTGGGAGGAGCACTAGGCGGCTGCTATTGCAACTGGTGGTACAATACACGGATTGGAACATATCCGTTACAAACACGGATAATATTACGTTAATATCTACTATTAACAAATAAATTTGGTCCAAAAAATTAATCAATCAATCGATCATTTGACCAAATCCAAATCCGAAGCCGAAGCCGAGCCGAGCGATCGACCGACGACGACAGCGCGAGGCTTGCCTTCTTCCTAACTCTTTAAGAGCTACATGAAGTGCATTTGTATATAAACCCACCAAAGTCCTTTTCCTCTACCAATGAGGGACAATGTCTCATTAAAAGGAGAGGGTAACTTAAAATTTTACTCAAAATTTTTATTTTCCTCCATTTTCCATTCACCCTCTTTTTAATATCTTTCGATATTAAAAAGAAACTCAACAATCCCCCACATGAATAAGGAATGGCTATATCACGGAAGTATGCATGAAAAAGTTGTGTGATTTGCAAGCAAGGATTAATTGCATCTGGATAAGTAGGTTTCCCTTTGAACTTTCCGCAGTGAACTTATGTCGGATATACTCGGTTAATCGGTAGATTTGATATCTTTGAACCGTCGAACTTTAGTGTATACCTAGACAATCATAAGTCACACAATCAACCCTTAACCGTCTTTGGTTCTCATTGTTGTGTTCGTTTCAGCCATGAACACCGCCTGGTTTCATAAGTGCGTAGAGAATTGGCCTTGCAAAATTCTCCTTGAAGCGGCTAACACTTCACACTTACATAGGTGATTTCTAAACGTGTCATCCCGTAGATACACTATTTGATATACCCCGTATCAAATTTAGAAATCATTAAAAAGCCTTCATGTTTTATCCTTGGTACTGAACATTGTCTCATCACGAGAATGGACCAAAAGTTTTTGTTGACAATGTTGAACCGTCATTAATAACTTTGTTTGATCTCCTTTCGTTTATGTTTCAAATAATTTTTGAAGTCCTTCCACAATGGAGGCAACTTCTCAATTATTGCTGCTACTTAGAATGCTTCATTGATGACAAGACCTTCAATGAAAATTCCGTTAGTAAAATTACTAAAAATTTTACTTTCAACATCAATATTCATTTGAAATATACCTTCAGTAAGTAGATCATGAATAATCACTTGCAATTCCTGGACTTGGGTAATAACAGACTTGCTATCTACCATTTTGTAGTCCAAAAATTTTGCAGCGACGAATTTCTGCATCCCGGCATCTTCAGTTTTGTATATCTTTTCAAGCGCATTCCACAATTCTTTTGATGTCTCCATGCCACTGTATACATTATACAGATTATCCTCCAGTCCGCTAAGAATATAATTCCTGCACAAGAAGTCAAAATGCTTCCACGCCTCAATCACGAGAAAGCTTTCATTCTCTGGAGTTTCATCTGGAAGATCAGGAACATCTTCCTTGATGAACTTCTGTAGACATAACGTAGTCAAGTAGAAGAACATCTTCTGCTGCTAGCGCTTGAAATCCATCCCAGAAAATTTTCCGGGTTTCTCTGCCGGTGCCAACGCCGAAGTTCGACTTGTCGATGCGTGTCACGACCCAAATCCCGGTCGTGATGGCGCCCAACACACTACTAGGCAAGCCCGACCATTATTCAACACTTAACCCAATTTATCAAAAATAGCAGAAAGAAATATCAATTAAGCAAGATTAAAGTACTAAAGAATTTAACAAAATACACAATATAATCTCACTAGGACCTGGTGTCACGAATCTGAGCCTCTAGAATACAGAATATCATCCTAATACACGGTATATCCAAAGTCTGATAATGCGGAAATAAAGAGATAGGATAGGAGGGAGAAGATCAATGGCTGCGAACGCCGTGCAGCTACCTCGATACTCCCAGAGGCTGGATCTGCTGATCAACTGGATCTACTGAGCCTGAGACTGCCCTGGATCTGCACACAAGGTGCAGGGAGTAAAGTGAGTACTCCGACCCAGTGAGTAATAAAAGTAACTACAGTCCGAAGATAAGAAAATCCAGTAAATACACAAAGTAAGCTACAATCCGAATATACAGCAACATATGGAACTGAGCAGCTAAACACCAGTATAAATACAAATACATGAATGCAATGCAATGCATATGATGGTACATTCCAGTACCCACTGTGGCGTGCAGCCCGAGCCATCCATATTTATTTATTGTCGACAACGCTCATTGGGGGTATGTACAGACTCCGGAGGGGCTCCTACAGCCCAAGCGCAATATCTTGGTCAGTCATTGTTACCTGACCAGTCAGCCATTATTACCTAACCAATTTATATCATACAGTGCCATTGTTACCACTGTTCAAGTATATCATCCAGTGTCATTGTTACCACTGTTTCAAGTATATCACACAGTGTCATTGTTACCAATGTTTCAAGTATATCACACCGTGTCATTGTTACCACTGTTTCAAGTCACTTTATAATCAGTCCAGAAAATAATATAATAAGCCCCTTGGGCATTTACAAAACAGAAGTTCCCAGCTCGGAATACATTTAAAAATATCATTTAAGTTTTCAACACTTAGAATTATGGCTGAGTTTGCAAAACAACATTTAAAACTTTGGACTGAAATTAAATGATATGCAAATCATGCTAAGCAGTAATATCAATCCTCGAAGGATTTTACAAATCGGCACAAGGCCCTAAACATGGCATCAAGCCCAGTAATATCAATGAAGTATGTGTATCAATCACCAGTATAGTATAAACATCACACGGGATGGACCAAGTCACAATCCCCAATAGTATCCGACCCCGCACTCTCCATGTAGTGCGTGTCACGCCTCAATATAGCGTTACGATGCGAAAGTCCGGGGTTTCAAACCCTCAGAATAGCATTTACATCTATTACTCACCTCAAGATGGCCAAAAGTCTACTCCGCGATGCCCTTTCCTTTCGAATCGACCTCCTCGTGCGTCGAATCTTGCCAAAAACACAAGGAATATATTACAATAGGCTAAGGGAATATAACCCAATCGAAAAAACTCGAAAAATATCGAAAATCACGAAATTTGCAAAACCCGAGCCCCGGGCCCACTTCTCGAAAAATTACGAAAGTCACATCACCGGATTCCTCGTCTCGCCACGAGTACGTACATATAAAATTTACCAAAATCAGAGTTCATTTGACCCCTCAAATCACCAAATCTTATTTTCAAATCCATAGGCCTAAATCCTCAATTTTTCTACAATTTTCATGCTCAAATCCATACATAATTGATGTACTTAACTCAAAATAGGTGGGGATAACTTACCTTCACATTGATGATGAAAATCCCCTCTTGAAGCTCCCCAAAAATCGTCCATACTTTGAAGAAATGAAGAAAAG